>NC_089232.1:74627545-75827545 GCF_963924675.1 Phocoena phocoena | reverse complement strand
TCTTGCTTAGCATTGTTCGCACACTTTTTTTAAATGTAGCTTCCCTCTCCAGATGAATCATCTGAAACAAATTTGTCAAAATGAATGTTTGCAATCATCACTTCACGTTCTTTAAACCTGTGTGAAATCAAGAGTAAAGTGCCAATTCTGTCATAAATATCTGGCAATTTTACTTACTCCCTCAGTAACTTTGCCTTTTTCCCAAATCCACTCCTATCAGTACTGCCGACTCTCTATCAGTACTGCCGACTCTCTATCTTTAGCAATCTTACCACCCTTTCAATCGCACGTTGCCTTTATGCTTTAGAAACTCTGTGTAACCCCTCTACAACATTATATTGCAGTCATTTAATGATATACTGGTGTTTTGGGTTTTTTTGTTTTTTTTTTTTTCTGAAACTCAAGGCTATGGCGAAACGTATGAAAAGCATCAGTAAAGATTTAGGGACAATCTATGCCTGAGCTTTTCGATTTTGGCATTAAGGGCACAAATGCAGAGTAGTGAGATATGATGTAAGGTGTGGCCTGTGGCCTGTCCCTGAGTGAAGGACAGGCCAACAGCTGGGTACCCTAGAGATGGCATCGCTGCCAGCCTGGGCACAGATACCTATATCAGACATCTGTGGAAGAGTCAGGAGTTGAAATTTGAATATAAATCCTGATCTATATCAATCCTGGGATGGCAGAGGTAAATTCCATATATGTAAATTCCAGTATATGTTTAATGTAATAAAAATGTAAGCTTCTCTGTACAAAAACAAGCACACAGATGTTTATAGCATCTTTATGCATAATTGTCAAAACATGGAAGAAACCAAGATGTCTGCCAGTAAGTGAATGGATAAACTGTGGTACATACAGACAATGGAATATAATTTAGCGATAAAAAGAAATGAGCTATCAAGCCATGGAAGGACATGGAGGAAAGTTAAATGCGTTTACTACATGTGAAAAGCCAATATGAAAAGGCTATACACTGTTTGATTCTAACTATATGACATCCTGGAAAAGGCAAGTAACATGGATACAGTAAAAGGACGGGTAGTTGCCAGGGGTTAGGGGAAAGGAGAGGGGCTTCCCCGGAGGTCCAGTGGTTGAGACTCCGCACTTCCACTGCAGGGGGTGCAGGTTTGATCCCTGGTCAGGGAACTAAGAGGTCCTTGTATGCTGTGCAGGGCGGCAAAAAGAAAAAACAAACAGAAAAAAAACTAATGCTGAGGGGAAAGGAGAGATGAGTAGGCGAAGCACAGAGGATTTTTAGGGCAGTGAAACTACTCTGTATGATACTATAAGCGTGGATAGCTGTCATTACACATTTGTCCAAATCCACAGAATATACAATGCCAAGAGTGAACCCTAACGTAAAGTATAGACTTTGGGTGACAATGGTGTGTCAGTGCGGCTTCATCGGTCATTAACAAAAGCACCACTGTGTTGTGGGACGTTGACTGGAGGAGGCTGTGCATGGGTGGAGTCACAGGTATGTGAGAAATCTCTGTACCTCCCGCTCAATTTTCCTGTGAACCTAAAACTTCTCTTAAAAAAAACCTAAAACCTAGTAAAAAGATCTTGAACATCTTTATTAATAGTAATAACAGCCAATGCTGAGTGTTTAATCAGTGCCAGACCTTACTCTAAGTCCTTTATATGTATCGATTCACTTAACCCTCAAAAGAGCCCTATAAGGTAAGCACTGGTGTGACCTGCACTTCACCGTTGAAGAGGTGAAGATGCAGAGCAGCTTAGTGACGGGCATAAAGCCACGTGGCTGGAGCTTCCACATGCAGGCAGGCAGCCTCCACACTTCAGTTCCTTCCACTGTCTCCAAGGCTCTACGGTGAACCCTCACATCTGAACTGCAGTCCTAATATGAAAGGGAAGGAGGGAATCACTCGAAGCCCGGATCGTGAAGAGTGTTTCCTCAGCAAAGATGAGCAGACCTCCCAGTTGTAGCTGCACTTTGACCTGCGCTGGGGCCCTGACCCCTCACCCCACATCAGCACGGCCACGGCAGGGGGCCTGTGCGAGTGCCATGCCCGTGGGGCTCTGCCCCGCTGCCCAGGCTGTGCTCGGGATGGGTGTGCGGGTCCTCACCCCTGCAGGAGGATCTGATTGAAGCCGTGCCGCGCAGGGGAAGCTCACGGGGATTTCACAGCCTCCTCTTCCGACTTGGGCAAAGGGCACCATTGTTTGTTTTTATGAGAACCGAGCTGGAGAAGCAGAAGGTGTTTCCAATGAAGGCCCACCTGTATCATGTTAAGGACACACGGGAACCATGGCTTTGAACTTCAGCACTAATGACTGTCTTTCATGCAATAATGGAAAAGCAGCCTGCGAGTGTATCTATAGGACTCACGGCGGGCTGAGGGTCGCTGCCCTGCCCCGCGGACACCGCAGACATACCCACCGCGCTGGCTCTGGGCTGAACTTGCCACGCCGAGGGTCCGTCACTGCAGCACGAAAGGCTGCCCTATTTCCAAAATCAAAAGCCCATGACTGCTTCCCACAAAGTAACCATGCACCATGCCGCCCAGCTTCCTTCTCTCCAGAACATGCCCAGGCTGGACGCTCTCGCCTGCCTGATGCCCTCCTCACCCTTCTCAGGAGGGTTAACAGGAAGGAAGTCCCCTGCTTTGCTTCCTCCCAGGGCAGCCTCAGAAATGTGGAGGTGATGTCTGAGGGATGCCCCGAGGAACAGCTGCCCAGGACCAGATGGAATTCACACCTCCTGGCCAGGAGCACAAGGATCTAAGAGGGAGAAGCTCCTCTGTGCTCTCCCCAGCACCTTCTCCCCACAGTGTGGCCCACTGATCTACTCTCCTGAATCACACAGTAGGCTCCAAAGTCTTCCTAAAACAAGCAAGCAAACACAACAAATTTACATCACTTTCGGGTTGGGGCCTTTCCCAAGTAATGGATAACCCAAGTAACTGATAACCCAGCCGACACTGCAGTGATATTCATTGATGGCTTCAACCTCGTATCTTCCTCTCCTACAGGCATCTCTGGTTTAAAAAGAAGACTGAGGCGAGCCACGTCTAACCCAACAGACAGCTTTGCTAATAGTGGGATTTCTGGCACTGTGACCCCAGACAGGTATGCGGTGTCAGGGCCATCCGTCCCTTCCGGGTCCCCTCAAACTGCAGTGAAGCCTAGCTCCCCTGAGATCACAGGCTGAGTCCTACGAGCTTAAGGGGCTCTGTACCAAATCAGGGCCATGAGAGATGCCTCATTCTCTGGGCCACCTCTGTGTAAGTTAGCAAGTCACAGTGGGCAGAACAAGCTTGAGTCCTCGGTCCTTCCAGGGGCAGCTTTGCTATCTCGAAGAATTAAAAGCTTAAACTTCAGGTGTGTCTGCACTAATGTAAAACCGGGTTACTAACAAAGATGTCTGCCTCCAAGTTCATTCTGAAGATTCTGAAGATCCAGTGAAGTATTGGACAATGTTTTGTGAACTACAAATACTGCACAAATGTAGAAGCTAGGATGTTAAAATACATTTAAAAGCTCACTGGAGATGTAGTTTCATGTGTAAATGTTCATTCACAATTTTATTTTTACTCCTCTGGTCAGCAGCACTGCTTTTACATTAATGCCTCCGAGGCCTGAGTTTGGAGCCGGGTGTGAGCTGCTCCAAAGCCTGTCCTGCCTGCCCCCAGGCAGTTTCCAGGTCCCAGCCCACGGCCCTGGGTGATTCAGCGGACACAGGTGCCGGGTGGCGGTCCTCCCACCAGCGCCCTCAACAAAACCTAGGATCCCACCTCCACCCCACCCCCAGTTCCTCAGGCCCGCCCAGACCGTCTACCAGATGTTCACTGAGCGCCTACCGCGTGCCAGACATGTTCCAGGTGCTGGGAAGCCAGCAGTGACAAGACAGACAAAAACCCTGTCCACAGAAAGTTTACACGTGGAAGGGGAAGACAGCTCATATATGAGTAAAATGTATAGTGTTTCAGATTGTGAGAAATGCTACAGAGAAAATTCGAGGATAAGGGGGATTGAGAGGGCAGAGTAGGGGGCACACCTTTTGAGAGGATGTCCTGGGACAGCCTCTCTGAGGAGGTGACATTTGAGTACAGACCAAATCTGGCTCACCACCTCTTAGCCGAATACATTTTGCAGAAGAGCATTTGCAATCATTTCCAAGACAGGGAACACTAATTTTGACGTTATCCCCCTAAAAGAATTCCATTCTTCTCAGTAGACCTATATTACCCAAAACCAAAACCAAAACCAAAATCACAGTACTCAGTTCTTCTGATTATATTTTGAATTGCATCAATAAACATTTTGTGGTAATTCATTTTCTATCTTGTTATAAAAACAAATAAAGTAAAATAAAAATAAATTAATGCCTCCGTGACCAGCCTTGTGTTCTGTGCACAGGTAAAGCATAAGAAATGTGAGACACTGTTGTGCTCTCTGTGCATTTATAGGCTGGTTGGAAGGCCAGGTCACACATGGTAAGTAACCACACAAGCTAAGGCATCATCCTTATTACCGGTGCCTCAGGTACAAATACAGACTTGTAAACAACTCACATGCAACAGCCGATGCGCATCCAACCAACCTCTTTCACCTTCACAGCTGTCCAAGATCCCTTGGGCAGGACCTCCTCCATTGCCCCGTCCACTGCAGGAGAGCCCCACTATTTCTGTCCCCACTCCCCCTGCCCCCGTGCCAGAGCTCCTTCCCACCCCGAGCTGGGGGCAGACATGTGGGTTTTGAATCATCCCAAAGTGGGATATAGAACCTGCTCTTCCAGACACGCAGTGAGCTCAGGGGTCTTCACAGGGTCTGCTCCCTCCAGGCTATTCTAGATGTCCCTCTCTGTTCTCCTCTAATAGCACTAACTCCCTGAGGTCAGGGTCTGTATCCAGTTCACGTTTCTATCTGCAATGCCCAGCACAGGACTTCGCATAGCATTACCCAAAAAACAAAAACAAAAACAAAAAAAAGAAAAACACGACTGTGGGAAAAACAAATGAAGAAATAAACCATATCATAGACTACCTGTGTTTGAGGAGGCTATCCTGGGAACTACTGTTAAACCAGAAGTAGAAAAAAAGGAGGGTTAAAAATGACACCAAAAAATGAAAATACGTATGTGTTTGTATATAAGTACGCAAGCATGCAGGAAAAAGGGAAAGAAAACACGCCAGGTTGTTAACACAGATTGGTGGGGGGCAAAGGGTGAGGGGCAGAGAAGAGAAAAGAAGAGAAAGCCAAAGAGAAAAAGGGAGAATGACAAGAAAAAACTCTATTACTTATAATAGAACCACGTATATGTATCTAAGTAAAACTAGAAAAGGGGAATGATAATTCTTTGAAATAATCCTAATAAGAAACCAGGTCTAACCCAAGTGAGGAGCTGAATGTTCCCAAACACACATGCAAAGAAATGAGGCCTGAGGCCAGGAACCCAAACGGCACCTTCATAGCAGCAATTCCTGGGCCTGGGTGCTCCCTAAACAATCCGGGGCCCCCAGACTGTGGGTTCTCCAGACTCCAGGCTTCCCACCAGCATGTCCAACTCCAGCCGAGGATGGGTCCAAATAAAATGGTTCACACAGCTCTGCCTGCATCATATGAGCTGAACTAACATCAACAATTACATCAGGAAAAATGTGTTTACCTTGGTTTCCCGCCACAGAAAACGGGTCCAAAATGATGTTGAACATACGCCTTTCATTCCCGCTTCTATTAGAAGGACAAATAATTTAACAGGTGGAACTCAGAATTCCACGATTCTTTTTCTTTTCTTTTTTTAAAATTTTACTGTGGCGTATGAAACATTCCACTTTTGGTCAACAGAATCTGGAACCCTTCTTAGCAGACCTCAGCGAGCTCTATTTATTTTGCAAAAGCCCTTCTAACGCTCACAAGAGCAGTGAGTTGGAAAGACCTGGGGAGCCCAATCAGACTGTGCTCTCGCCTGTTATCAGTACAATATGTTGCTTCAACTGAGAGACCAAATTCTCTGACTAACTCCTCCAAGAATTGATCCAGACAGCAAAAAGAGAGGAAATCCATTCGACTTTAGCAAGGCAATTGGTCCAGACTTCCTACAATATCGTTTCAGTCTAGAATTTTCATCATCACTGCCAAAAACATCAAACAGAAACATTACAGGACTTTCACTCAGTTTTCACTCTCCAAAGAATAGCCATCTTGTTCCAGGCCTGAGCAGCAAGAAAGGAATTAAAGGGAGCTGGGGCGGGGGATCGTCACATGGAGCATTTAACTGTTTCTCACTGTCTCATTTCTAAGCTTCATGACAATTACTAATGAAAAGTTAATGAAGTTTTGAAATTAAGGACAATCGGAAGTTTCCCCATATGTCAAATGCTCCACCTCGCAAAGACTCTCCAACCATAGTCATCAGCTTGTGGCACTTACCTCTTCTCTTCTACTTATTTGTCCTGTGTAATCACTAATGTTTATGCTAGGTATTGATTGAAAAGTATCTCAATGATCTATGTGAATTAGAGTGCATTAGTACAGGTAACTCTAACTACTACTATGAACAAGCCCCATAACGTATTATGTGTCAAACACCATAAATAAATAACTTGCTCACATAAAGTCCAAAACAGATGGTACAGACTGGTGGCAGGCCTTCCACATGAGGTTCAGGGACCCATGATCTCTCTGTCATATGCTCAGCTCTCTGCTAGAACCATGGAATCCCCTGTGTTCAGCCAGCAGACAGAGCATCAGAGTGTGGAAAAGCTAAATCCACTTCTTAAAAACCTCGACCCAGACACAGGTGATTCCCACTCATGATACACTAATCACCTAACTGTAAAGAAGGCAGTCAGAGTACTGTCTAGCTGTGTCTTCAGAAGAAGAGAAAGCACTTCTGATAAAAAGCTAGCCACTGTCTGCCATAGACAGCCAACTGGAACAACCCATACTCTAATAACCCACACTTTATTGTACTGTATTTGTGTTATATTATACATATATTGTATTCTAATTATCATGGTAACTTGGGAATTATATTTTGGCTCAGGGTGTGTGTGTACGTGCGAGCACGCACACACGTGTGTGACCCAGATAACTGGACTATGATGGCCTATAGCCAAATTCAAAACCTGACACTTGCCACAGACAAACATTCAGGGAATCCTAAAATGGTTCCCTACTGAAAACTTGGAGTCCAAAGTGATTCAGATACACTTACGATGATCCAAACTCTAAGGCAGAGAGTTTGTCTAAGTAAGAATTTGGGGAGCGATACAAAAGTTTGCCGAGGGGGGCAGAGTCAAGATAGGAGTCCTAGGAGGCCGGGGAATTCGCCGCTCTGCACAACTAGGGCACCTACCCGGCACCCGTGGGGGACCACAGACACCGAAGGGGATGGGAGGGACCTCCAGCGACGGGGTAGGATGTGGGGCGTGGGGGGAGTGAAGGGGGAGGAGGAGTGGAGGTGGGACGGGACTGGCGCCCCCCAGGGGCAGCTGGGGGAGGGGAAGGGATCCCACACCTGAAGGGTTGGAAATTGGGGAACCACTGGGAGGGCAGAGAATCAAAAGGGAGCGTAGCCAGGTTTCCCCTGCCCACTTGGGCCCCCCGCAACCTGCTGACATCCCGGGTCTAATCCTCTGCCCACCAAGGCCCCCTCCAGCCATGAGGGTCCTGAGGGACTGGGAGGGAAGGGGGAGCAAAACTAAAGGCCGGACCTAGGGGACCAGCACCCCTGAGGGGGCTGGGGGAGGGGAGGAGTTCCTACATCCAGTGGGACCCACCCACGGTTAGGGATCCAGCGGGGACAGGGGAGGCCCTGGGGGAGATTGTGGGGGAGGGGCGCGCAGGAACGGAAGGGAACGTGGCCAGCCTTTCCCTGTCCACTTAGGCACCGGGAAGCCTGTTGGGCTCCCCTGTCTAATCTTCTGCCCTCAGAGCCTTCCTCCTGCCGCACAGAGGCCAAGCCCCACCTCTACACCCCTACCCAGGGCCCCACCTCTACACTCGGAGACCCCCTCCAACTTGCCGGGCCTCAACCCCATCCACACGCCCTCACGCAGGGCCCTACCTCCCAACTCTGGAACTCCATGCTCCAGCAGGCCTCCTTTCCACGTGCTGCCTCCCCGCTTCTGCTTCTGCGCAGGACCTAAGCAGAGGCCCTGCCCCACGCTTGAACGTCCCGCCTAGGCCCACCACCCCCAGGGCCTTTTCCGGCTACATGGGTTCGAAGCCTAGGCCCCGCCCCACGCTCAAACGTCACGCCCCCCACCGCCTAGGCTCCACCCCACCCTAAAGCCCACCCCTGCCTAAGTTCCACCTGTGCCTAAACTCCGCCCCCATAGCCAAGGCTTTTTTTTTTTTTTCTTTCTTCCTCTTTTAGATTGGGATTCTGTTTTACCTTCTTGATTCGTTGTTAATTCTTTTATATTTGTACTTTTCCTAATAAATCTTTTTTTTTCTAATTTTATTCTTTGTTATTGTTCTCTTCTTTTGGCTTGTTGCCCGTCCCCCCTGTTTTTTTTTCTTTTTTCTGTTGTGGTTTTATTTTACCTTGCTGCAGTTGTTTCAATTATAGTTTTATTTTTCATAATACATTTTTCTATCTTTCGGATTTTATTCTGTTTTTTATTCTTTGATATTGTACTGCTCCTTTTTTTCTTTCTTTTTTCCTTTCATTCTCTCTTTTTTTTTTTTAACCATGCCACGAAGCTTTCAGGATTTGGTTCCCAGGCCAGAATCCAGCCTAAGCTCCTATGGTGGGAGATCCAAGTCCAAACCACTGGACTAACAGAGAACCTCAGACCCCAGGTAATATTAATCAGAGTGAGGCATCCCGGATGTCCTCATCTCAGCACCAAGACCCGGCCCTATCCAACTGCCTGCAAATTCCAGTGCTGGACATCTCAGGCCAAACAACGTATGAGACAGGAATACAGCACCATGCATCAAAAATAAATAAATAACAATTGAAATGACAAAAAAATGTTACAGATGAAGGAGCAAGGTAAACACCTAAAAGACCAAATAAATGAAGACAAAATAGGCAACCTACCTGAAAACAATTCAGAGTAATGATAGTAAAGATGATCCAAAATCTCAGAAACGGAATGGAGAAACCACAAGAAACATTTAACAAGGATCTAGAAGAAGTAAAGAGCAAACAAAAAGTGATGAACAACACAATAATTGAAATTAAAAATACTCTAGAAGGAATCAATAGCAGAATAACTGAGGCAGACGAACAGATAAGTGAGCTGGAAGATAAAATGGTGGAAATAACTGCCGGGGAGCAGAATAAAGAAAAAAGAATGAAAAGAATTGAGGACAGTCTCAGAGACACCAGGGACATTAAATGCAACAGCATTCTAATTATAGGGGTCCCAGAAGAAGAAGAGAAAAAGAAAGGGTCTGAGACAATATTTGAAGAGATTATTGTCGAAAAATTCCCTAACATGGGAAAGGAAATAGTCAATCAAGTCCGGTAAGCACAGAGAGTACCATACAGGATGAACCCAAAGAGAAAACTCCAAGATACATACTAATCAAACTATCAAAAATTAAATACAATGAAAAAAAAATTAAAAGCAGCAAGGGAAAAGCAACAAACATAAAAGGGAATCCCCATAAGGTTAACAGCTATCTTTCAGCAGAAACTCTGCAAGCCAGAAGGGAGTAGCAGGACATATTTAAAGGGATGAAAGGGAATAACCTACAACCAAGATTACTCTCCACAGCAAGGATCTCATTCAGATTCCATGGAGAAATTAAAACCTTTACAGATAAGCAAAAGATAAGAGAATTCAGCACCAACAAACCAGCTTTACAACAAATGCTAAAGGAACTTCTCTAGGCATGAAACACAAGAGAAGGAAAAGACCTACAATAATGATTCCAAAACAATTAAGAAAATGGGAATAGGAACATACATATTGATAATTACCTTGAATGTAAATGGATTAAATGCTCCAACCAAAAAACATAGACTGGCTGAATGGATACAAAAACAAGACCTGCACATATGCTATCTACAAGAGACCCACTTCAGACCTAGGGACACATACAGATTGAAAGTGAGGGGATGGAAAAAGATACTCCATGCAAATGGAAATCAAAAGAAAGCTGGAGTAGCAATTCTCATATCAGACAAAATAGACTTCAAAATAAAGACTATTAAAGAGACAAAGAGGGACACTACATAACGATCAAGGGATCAATCCAAGAAGAAGATATAACAATTGTAAACATTTATGCACCCAACACAGGAGCAACTCAATACATAAGGCAAATGCTAACAGCCATAAAAGGGGAAATTGAAAGTAACACAATAATAGTAGGGGACTTTAACACCCCACTTTCACCAATGGACAGATCATCCAAAATGAAAATAAATAAGGAAACACAAGCTTTAAATGACATATTAAACAAGATGGACTTAATTGAAATTTATAGGACATTCCATCCAAAAACAACAGAATACATTTTCTTCTCAAGTGTTCATAGAACATTCTCCAAGATCGACCATATCTTGGGTCACAAATCAAGCTTTGGTAAATTTAAGAAAATTGAAATTGTAACATATATCTTTTCTGACCACAATGCTAAGAGACTAGATATCAATTACAGGAAAACAACTGTAGAAAACTACAAACACACAGAGGCTAAACAATACGCTACTAACTAACCAAGAGATCACTGAGGAAATCAAAAAATACCTAGAAATAAAAGACAATGAAAACATGACAACTCAAAACCTATGGTACGCAGCAAAAGCATTTCTAACAGGGAAGTTTATAGCAATATAATCCTACCTCAAGAAAAAAGAAAAATCCCAAATAAACAACCTTACCTTACACCTAAAGCAATTAGAGAAAGAAGAATTTTTAAAAAACCCAAAGTTAGCAGAAGGAAAGAAATCATAAAGATCAGATCAGAATAAAGGAAAAAAAAATGAAGGAAACAAAAAAAAAAACTAAAACCTCGTTCTTTGAGAATATAAACAAAATTGACAAACCACTAGCCAGACTCATCAAGAACAAAAGGGAGAAGACTCAAATCATCAGTATTAGAAATGAAAAAGGAGAAGTAACAACTGACAATGCAGAAATACAAATCTCATGAGAGAATACTACAAGCAGCTATATGCCAAAAAAACGGACAACCTGGAAGAAATGGACAAATTCTTCCAAAGCACAACCTTCTGAGGCTGAACCAGGAAGAAATGGAAAATATAAACAGACCAGTCACAAGCACTGAAATTGAAACTGTGATTAAAAATCTTCCAACAAACAAAAGCCCGGTACCTGATGGCTTCAAAGGATCAAACATTTAGAGAAAAGCTAACACCTATCCTTCTCAAACTCTTCCAAAATATAGCAGAGGGAGGGATGCTCCCAAACTCATTCCACAAGGCCACCATCACCCTGATACCAAAACCAGACAAAGATGTCACAAAGAAAGAAAACTACAGGCCAATATCACTGATGAACATAGATGCAAAAATCCTCAACAAAATACTAGCAAACAGAATCCAACAGCACATTAAAAGGATCATACACCATGATCAAGTGGGGTTTATCCCAAGAATGCAAGGTTTCTTCAATATACGCAAATCAATGTGATACACCATATTAACAAATTGAAGGATTAAAACCATATGATCCTCTCAATAGATGCAGAAAAAGCTTTCAACAAAATTCAACACCCATTTATGATAAAAACTCTCCAGAAAGTAGGCATAGAGGGAACTTTCCTCAACATAATAACGGCCATATATGACAAACCCACAGCCAACATCATTCTCAGTGGTGAAAAACTGAAACCATTTCCTCTAAGACCAGGAACAAGACAGGGTTGCCCACTCTCACCATTATTATTCAACATAGTTTTGTAAGTTTTAGCCACAGCAATCAGAGAAGAAAAAGAAATAAAAGGAATCCAAATTGGAAAAGAAGTAAAGCTGTCACTGTTTGCAGAAGACATGATACTACACATAGAGAATCCTAAAGACGCTACCAGAAAACTACTAGAGATAATCAATGAATTTGGTAGAGTAGAAGGATACAAAATTAACGCACAGAAATCTCTTGCATTCCTATACAGTAATGATGAAAAATCTGAAAGAGAAATCAAGGAAACACTCCCATTTACCACTGCAACAAAAAGAATAAAATACCTAGGAATAAACATACCTAAGGAGACAAAAGACCTGTATGCAGAAAGCTGTAAGACACTGATGAAAGAAATTAAAGATGATACAAACAGATGGAGAGATATACCGTGTTCTTGAATTGGAAGAATCAACATTGTGGAAATGACTATACTACCCAAAGCAATCTACATATTCAGTGCAATCCCTATCAAACTACCAATGGCATTTTTCACAGACCTAGAACAAAAAATTTCACAACTTGTATGGAAACACAAAAGACCCCAAGTAGCCAAAGCAATCTTGAGAAAGAAAAACGGAGCTGGAAGAGTCAGGCTCTCTGACTTAAGACTATACTACAAAGCTACAGTAATCAAGACAGTGTGGTACTGGCCCCAAAACAGAAATATAGATCAATGGAACAGGATAGAAAGCCCAGAGATAATCCCATCCACATATGGTCACCTTATCTTTGATAAAGGAGGCAAGAGTATACAATGGAGAAAAGACAGCCTCTTCAATAAGTGGTGCTGGGAAAACTGGACAGCTACATGTAAAAGAATGAAATTAGAACACTTCCTAACACCATACAGAAAAATAAACTCAAAATGGATTAAAGACCTAAATATAAGGCCAGACACTATCAAACTCTTAGAGGAAAACATAGGCAGAACATGCTATGACATAAATCACAGCAAGATCTCTTTTGACCCAACCTCCTAGAGAAAGGGAAACAAAAATAAACAAATGGGACCTAATGAAACTTAAAAGCTTTTGCACAGGAAAGGAAACCATAAAAAAAGACGAAAAGACAGCCCTCAGAATGGGAGAAAATATTTGCAAACGAAGCAACTGACAGAGGATTAATCTCCAAAATATACAAGCAGCTCATGCAGCTCGATATCAAAAAAACAAACAACCCAACCCAAAAATGGGCAGAAGACCTAAAAAGACATTTCTCCAAAGAAGGAATACAGATTGCCAAGAAACACATAAAAGGATGCTCAACATCACTAATCATTAGAGAAATGCAAATCAAAAGTATAACGAGGTGTCACCTCACACTGTTCAGAATGGCCATTATCAAAATATCTACAAATAATAAATGCTGGAGAGGGTGTGGAGAAAAGGAACCCTCTTGCACTGCTGGTGGGAATGTAAATTGATACAGCCACTATGGAGAACAGTATGGAGGTTCCTTAAAAAACTAAAAGTAGAACTACCATACGACCCAGCAATCCCACTACTGGGCATATACTCTGAGAAAACCATAATTCAAAGAGTCATGTACCACAGTGTTCACTGCAGTACTAGTTACAATAGCCAGGACATGGAAGCAACCTAAGTGTCCATCGACAGATGAATGGGTAAAGAAGTTATGGCATATGTATACAATAGAATATTACTCAGGCATAACAAGAAATGAAATTGAGTTATTTGTAGTGAGGTGGATGGACCTAGAGTCTGTCATACAGAGTGAAGTAAGTCAGAAAGACTAACACATATATATGGAATCTTAAAAAAGAAAAATGGTTCTGACGAACCTAGGGGCAGGACAGGAATAAAGACACAGACGTAGAGAATGGACTTGAGGACACGGGGAGGGGGAAGGGTAAGCTGGGAGGAAGCGAGAGTGTAACACTGACATATATACACTACCAAATGTAAAATGGATAGCTAGTGGGAAGCAGCTGCATAGTACAGGGAGATCAGCTCGGTGCTTTGAGACCACCTAGAGGGGTGGGATAGGGAGGATAGGGAGACGCAAGAGGGAGGAGATATGGGGATATACGTATGTATATAGCTGATTCACTTTGTTATACAGCAGAAAATAACACAACATTGTAAAGCAATTATACTCCAATAAAGATGTTAAAAAAAAAAAAAAAAGAACTTTGCCAAGCACTCTGCCTTCACTGTAGACACTGTCCAGACTAGATGCTCATGTGCTCCCAGAGGCTGTGCCTGGACAGGTACAATGCCTACTGCGTTCTAGCTTGTTACAGGTCACAAAGCATATCAATATTTCTCCTTTGAACTTCAAAACAGCTCTGTATAATAATCTGAGCAGGGATTACTGTCTTTTTTAATTCTCAGTGTAGAATCGGAAAGCCAACTGGCCTACATGTAAGTAGAGGTGGGCCTTAAAGGCCAACCTCCCACCACATCAGCACCCATCACCTCCCTAGAAAGGCTATGACGCCAATCATTTCCACAATTACAGTTGCCTTCTTTCCACACTGATCATTTTCATTAGATCATTGCTAGTGCTTTTATTTAACAGAAGAAAAACCTGCCACACATTGTTCCTTGAGTATGATGGACTCTTACCCCCACCCAAAAAAACCCTCATAAACCTGAAGACTTTGTTACTCAAAGTATGGTATGTGGACCAGCAGCATTGGAAGCCCCTGGGAGTTTGTTAGGAATGCACATTCTCAGGCCAATTCACTGACCCTCTGAATCAGACTCTATTTAACCAATATCCCCAAGTGATGCTTCAGGACACTAAACTTTGAGCAACATTGCTCTAGAATACACTTCAACATGTTAACTTGAGTGCTTAGTAGGGGAAAAAAAAGACCTAATATAAAGAGTTCCTACAAATCAATATGAAAAAGAAAAACAGGTTAAAAAAAAAGACAAAATATAAGAACAGTGAATTCACAGATGAAATGCAAATAAACATAAACATAAAATGCTCATCTTCTCCAGCAATTTAGGAAATGCAAATTAAAACAGTAACATATTATTATTTTTCATCTGTCCGATTGTTGAAATTTGTAACGTGTGATAATCTTCAAATCGAGAACACTTTGGAAAAGGGGCATTTTCTTACCCTATGGGAGCTTAAATTGTAATACAGGCACACCTCGTTTCATTGCATTTTGCTTTACTGCATTTCACAAATACTACATTTTTTTACAAATTGAAGGTTTGTAGCAACCCTGAATTGAACAAGTCTATAGGTGCCATTTTTCCAAACAGCATTTGCTCGCTTCATGTCTCTGTGTCACACTTTGGTAATTCTCACAATATTTCAAACTTTTTCATTATTATAATTGCTATGGTGACTTGTGATCACTGATCTTTCATGTTATTATTGCAAAAAGATTGCAATTCACTGAAGGTTAAGATGATGGTTAGTATTTTTTAGCAATACAGTATTTTATAATTAATATATGTACTTTTTTAGACATAATGCTATAGTCTACTTAATAGACTATATTTTTATATGCACTAGGAAGCCAAAAACTTTGTGTGACTCACTTTATTGCAATATTTGCTATAGTGCAGTGGTCTGGAACTGAACCCTCAATATCTCCAAGGATGCTTCCAATTTCTCTTTTTTTTTCAGTTTTAAAGGTTTTGCCCCAAAATTTCCACTTCTAGGAATCCGGTCTATAGAAATACCTGTTAATGTATCAAAGACAAGTGTAAAACGATCTCATTACTCCATTTGAATTGTGAAATATGAAGGGAATATAAATATCAATCTGTAAGGAAATAGTTCAATAAATTAAAGGTATCCATACCAGAGGACTGTGCAATAATTTAAAAAGAAGTCAGTGTCATGAAAAAAATGTTCATGACACTGCTGAATGCCTCAACAAGTTGCAGGATAGTATGTACAGTATGAGCTCATTCATATAGAAGAGAGGTACATATATTTGTTAAAACTCATAAGAAACACTAAACTTAAATTTGGTACATTTTATTTTATGGAAATTATACCTCAATAAAATTTATTAAAAGGACTATATGTGTATATGATAGTGGATGCTATGTACTTTCAGGCCAACGAAATGGTCCATAAGGAAGACAAGAAGGCTTTCAAAGTGGCAGAAGCCTAGAAGAAGAGAGCATGAGTGGGAACTTTCTGTAGTGTTAGTATTTTTCAACCAGCATGTACACTTCTTGTATTCTAGAAAGCACAAGATAAAAATCTAAATGAAATAAACGGAGTCATTTGCAGTGAGCCCGAATCAATGTGGAAACGCAAATCCAACTTGGCCTCTCAGTTCCTTCCATTGGCTGAGTTCGGTCATTTGGTGTCTGGTGTGAAGGTCTACATTTGAAAGGGTTGTCAGCATCACACACATCTTTGCCAGACTGACTTTCCATAGACACCTGTTTATTACTTCACAGATAACTACTGAGCATCCTTAAACATCAAGCCCTTTGCTAAAAATTTTATGGAAATTTGATACAAAAAAGAAGACAGTTCCAGCCTCCAGTCCTAATCACTCTTCTACTGACAAAGCTTACAGCATTCTGTGCCAGGTAGTGTAATAGACCTAAATGTGTTAACTTCTCTTGCTGCCTCACCCACTGAGCACTGTTTATCATTATTTTCCTTATTTCCTATCTACTCTGTTCAGAGTAGTCTTTATGCTGTCCTGCAAACATCCCAGCCTTTGCTTCAGCTGTCCCTCTCACCTGGAATCCCTGTCTCCCTCATTATTTCATGCTCTCATCCACCCAACAAGATCCATCTTCACCTTGTCCATGAAGTTCTTGCTAAGCCCAGAAACCCTCAATCACCTCCCCTCCCCACACCCTGCCTTATTTGTTGGATAGTCTTGTCTCTCTAAGGAGAAAGGGGACCATGTCGCCCTCTTTCCTACCCCTCCTATTGTCTTGTACAATGTCAAGTACCTAGGAATAATTAACTGGCAACTATCAATGATTTGTCACTTCATAGTTTTTAAATGTTAGACAAAGGAGAGGAAATTCGTAGGAAATAAGTGCTTTTCCAAAAGCCTAATGAGGTAGGTATTTTCCCCATTTTATAGATGGATAAACTGAGGCTTAGTGAGGTCGGGTGATTTGGTCTGGCTTATATAGCTCATAAAATACAGGGCCCGTCTTCAGACCTACTTCTGAATTTCTCTAAAGCCCATGTCTTTGCTCTGTACCATGCTACCCTCCTAACTTGTCACTTAGGTGATCGCATTGAAGTCTCACATTGCTGTCTCAAGAAATATTTGTTGATTGATTGATGACACGTTCAGTAGCAATGTGGTCCAGTTCAAGGGTTTCCTGCAGCTGAATTTGATGAAAAGCTCCTGCTGTGCTCAGAGAGGTTTAACCTGCTTCAAACTCTGGCTTTCCCACAATATCATTAGTCTCAGTCCCAAGACCTGTGCAATACATAGCACAATGTTTTATGTACTTACAGAGCTTAAAAGCAACGTCTGAGATGACAGAGTTCAAACTTAAGCCCTGGCATCTGGCGCCAGGGTTCAACGCTGGGGACCCCCATCTTCTGCTTCCCAAGGTTCTCCCTGATGGTCACTTGGCCATGTGTGGGCTGGGCTTAGACAAGCTGCTTTGACTTTACCTCCTGAGACATGTACTGTTGGCACATCTACATAGAACACTTGGAGTCCCCAGGAGCCCGGCCATGGCGATGGCACAAAGCCAGAAATGGGCACTCAAAGAGTCAACAAGGCGGGTACAGTTCTCCATTAACTTGGGAAAGATACTCAACATTTCTAAGCCTGTTCTCTCAGTTATACTATGGGAATTATAGAACCTTTCCTGCCTACCCTTCAGGAGATTAAGAGAATCAGAGAGAGCCTGTTTATGGAAAAACCGTATATACCACAAATCCCTGCCTGTACTATATTGCCATATGGCGAACAGTCATTGTCACTAGAGGAGGTGGCAGCCGCCATGGACAGAGCACTGGGAAAAAGTCAGGAGACCTGGGGTCCACTCCTGGTTGAGCTGCCAAACCTCTTCATGTCATAACAGCCAAGAGGCTCTGGACTTACAGTTCTGTGGGTCAGAAAGACAGATTTCCAAGTCTGCTTCATTTGAAAATAACATACGCTTACTAGCAGAATTCTCTGCAGGAGAAACTTAAGAAGCCGGGATGTATGCAGATAAGCCACAGTCTCTTGAGTTAATTTCAGCAGCAACATCCTTGGATTATGGGACTCCAGACATAACATTGACCCTCAGGGACTCACTCAGTCTTGGTGCCTGAAGCATCTCTTTTGAATCGCTTTTTATTATTTTCAATTCTCTTGTTATTTTTAACCACCCTGGTTTAAGTGCATTTTAATCCTATAAGCCACCTCAACTCCTTTTTTGAACCATGTCATCTATAAAACACATCAATTAACAAGCAACTTGCTTTGATCTTAGTAAGTCATAGAATTTCAGAAATGGAAAAGAACTCAGAAATCATATTTAGGCTCATATATAATAAGTGGTAAGAAGAGACCCAGAGAGAGAAAAGTACATGTCCAAAGTCACACATCAAGGTGGAGGCAGAGTCAAGAAGGGACCTGGGGGCTCGCAGTGCATTGCTGTCCATATCATTGTAGAGTATGAGCCTGGGTCTCTGTTTCTCCAGCTATAAAACGTAAATAATAACACTGTGGTCTTGCAACATTGTACATTAATGCTGTGTGAGAAAACACTTTGCTATAATTATTATCTGTGGTTTTTCAAAACTTTAATAATAACAAAATAATGTTCTTCCTAAAAACTCATGGAAAGCTTCTTGGAAATCTAAGAACACTGAGTAATCTTTACTTGTGCCACTGAACCAGAATACTTTGAACTGGGCTGTTCAGACACACAGTTTGTTCCCGCATAAGGCTGTCCAGTTCGGGGGCCAGAGAAAGCCGGTATATTGGCTTGGAGGCCTTTTAGGTGGAGACTGCTGTGGCATCATGAATACTCAGTCATAAGTAATGCAAAAACTTATTCCGGTTGTTTTTTGAAGCAGGCAGAAATACTTGAGGCTCTGCGATGGAAGGTCCTCAGAAAACAAACCACATCTCATGGATGTAGCAGTGGTGATACTAAAAAGGAAAGGCTCTATAGCTCCCTGGTCGAGAATACGGGCAGAGCGGTCAAAACACTGAGATTTAAATTCTGTTGTGGCCACTGACTGACTCTGACCTTGAGCGAGTCACATGACCTCTGAGCTCCACCTCCTTATCTAAAAATAGGAATAAAAAGAGTATCTACCTCATGGGATGTTTGTAAAAACTAAATTAGTTAATAACGTAAATTGCTTAAAACAATGACCCGTGCGTGGTAAGTACCCACTAAATATTAGCTCTTATTTCAGTGTTGCAAGCAAAGAATCCTAGTTTGGTGGCAGAGTGCATAAATCTCGCAGCAGCATGACTAACTAGGCATGAATCTCAGGCCCTCGTGTCCCAAGCTCTGCACATTTTAAGGGTTTAAAAACTGTATCATTTTCCAACACCGATTTCTACACTATATGAGAGAAGCTTTCTGTTCTTTCTGAGTGTTCACAGAGAAGGATACAGGCAAAGGAAAGCCTCAAGAACATAGGCAGAACACTCTATGACATAAATCACAGCAAGATCCTTTCTGACCCACCTCCTAGAGTAATGGAAATAAAAACAAAAATGAACAAATGGGACCTAATGAAACTTCAAAGCTTTTGCACAGCAAAGGAAATCATAATCAAGACCAAAAGACAACCCTCAGAATGGGAGAAAATATTTGCAGATGAAGCAACTGACAAAGGATTCATCTCCAAAATTTACAAGCAGCTCATGCAGCTCAATAACAAAAAAACAAACAACCCCATCCGAAAATGGGCAGAACACCTAAATAGACATTTCTCCAAAGAAGATATACAGAATGCCAACAAACACACGAAAGAATGCTCAACATCATTAATCATTAGAGAAATGCAAATCAAAACTACAATGAGATATCATCTCACACCAGTCAGAATGGCCATCATCAAAAAATCTAGAAACAATAAATGCTGGAGAGGGTGTGGAGAAAAGGGAACACTCTTGCACTGCTAGTGGGAATGTGAATTGGTTCAGCCACTATGGAGAACAGTATGGAGGTTCCTTAAAAAACTACAAATAGAACTACCATATGACCCAGCAATCCCACTACTGGGCATATACCCTGAGAAAACCAAAATTCAAAAAGAGTCATGTACCAAAATGTTCATTGCAGCTCTATTTACAATAGCCCGGAGATGGAAACAACCTAAGCGCCCATCATCGGATGAATGGATAAAGAAGATGTGGCACATATATACAATGGAATATTACTCAGCCTTAAAAAGAAATGAAATTGAGCTATTTGTAATGAGATGGATAGACCTAGAGTCTGTCATTCAGAGTGAAGTAAGTCAGAAAGAAAAAGACAAATACCGTATGCTAACACATATGTACGGAATTTAAGGGAAAAAAAATGTCATGAAGAACCTAGGGGTAAGACAGGAATAAAGACGCAGACCTACTGGAGAACGGACTTGAGGATATGGGGAGGGGCAAGGGTGAGCTTTGACAGGGTGAGAGAGAGTCATGGACATATACACACTAAGAAACGTAGTAAGGTAGAGAGCTAGGGGGAAGCAGCCGCAAGGCACAGGGATATTAGCTCAGTGCTTTGTGACAGCCTGGAGGGGTGGGATGGGGAGAGTGGGAGGGAGGGAGACGCAAGAGGGAAGACATATGGGAACATATGTATATGTATAACTGATTCACTTTGTTGTAAAGCAGAAACTAACACACCATTGTAAAGCAATTATACCCCAATAAAGATGTTTAGAAAAAAAAAAAAAAAGAACCTGTGAGAATAGCACAAGCAACTGCTTTGGCTGCTTGCGCTAGGGAAGCCTCACCTGCCAGTGAGATTGTCCCAGGAAGCGGGGCAGGAGCCCCCAAGGCGATGCTGCTGAGCCTTTGGCCATGGCCCGCCTGCTTGTCAGCTGCGCATGACCCGCCCCCTTGTATCCCTGGCTCTGTCCCTGTCCTCATGGTATGACCCTGAGTACATCCCCAGCCCTCTGGGGTCCTCAGTTTCTCCACCTATAAAAAGAGAGAGTGGTTGAAATAATCCCTTTGTCTCTTCCAGCTTAACCTTTTTTTTTTGATTATCCTACTTGGCTAATCTCTCTCCAATGTGAAGAAACCTTCACCCATTACTACAGAAACTTATGCACAGCAATGGAGAAATGTTTAGCTGTTTCTGTGAAATACCCAGTAACGGCATCAAAATTATTTAACCTAAAATGACAGACACCCAAAGCAGACACACAACACGGGACATGGAATCTTCAAAATTCTGAGTCAGCTCCTTGGAGCTGGTCAAGCAGCTCCACCCAGGCCACGGGTGGGCTTAGAAACATTCTAGCCAGACCTTTCCCTAGCTCTCCACTCACCCAATTTTGTGTCACAGAAATTACACATGATTCCCCAGTTAGAGAATAGAGGTCTCTACAGATAACCAAAGACTGGCCCAACTGAGTGCAAATCCAGCCAGTACTCAAGACCCGGTTGGATGTAGCAAGACTTCGGTCACTCACCAAAACAACGCTCAGATCTGGCCCAAGCTGAGGTGTAGGAAGAAGTTAAAAAGCAGTCCTCAAACCTGGGGCCAGACTTTTTAAAAGAAATCCCAGAAGACTCACTGACTGTTATTTTTGTAAATTATCCAGGGTGGCTCTATAGGGAAGTACCTCGCTTGAAGAAAACTCAAAGTAAAATCACCAGCACCAAATATAGAGCTTAACCACAGAAGGCATTTGATGCCTGTTTCTTGAAAGAAGACATTTATCTATTTAGATATTTGGGACTCTTCACTTCGGAAAGGAACTCACTGCCAGATTCTGGGAAGAAGAACCTTCTGGGTACGTTTATGTCTGTTCATGTTCTACGTTGATTAGCCTGTTGGCCACAATCTTCCAAGAGTCTTCTGCCCTTCCCTCTGCTCTATGCCTTGGAGCTTCCATTTTATTTTGGTCAATGGGAGGCACCAACAGGAAAGCAAAGGGCAGGAAGAAAGAGAGGTTGGGGTGTGTACTTACTCCCCATCGGATTCCCAGCTGCATCCCATCTCAGTTCCGGCTTTAGCTGCTTTCTAGTTAGTCCCACCTGCTGTGCTGCAGCCTCACTCTCAGGGACCCAGGTCTCACCAGGGTCCAGTAACACTCTTGGCCCCTTCCCTTGCCTTGCCCCTCAGGTCTAACGGCTTCTCATGGTGGCTAGAGCCTGGGTGCACAGTCCCTTTGCTCACCTCTCCCTGCCCCTGCACCTGGGACTGATGCATAAGCCGTCAGCTATCTGGCCAGACTGAAGTGGAGTCAATATCAGGCTCTAGTATCTGACTTTAAGAGTCATTAGGGCCAGAGAAAATGCATGTCTGGCATTTTTGAATAAAAACGTCAGTAGAAAAATGAGGATTCAGTTAACCGGTGTTGCAGGAATATGGTTGTTATAAAAGGCATGTATGGTCTGAATCTGGTGCTTTCAACAAGAGTATGTGCAACCAACTTTCTCAGAGCAGTAAAGATGTCCAACGCTTCCTCTTCTTATCTCATCACTACTTGACAATTTAGGAGGAGTCAGAGATCATAAATGGCCTCATGAGTTCTTCAGAAAATCTTTTCTCAAGGGAAACATAAAAGTGACAGGAGCAGCTACTGTCGATGATCATGGAAATGAGCTTAATTGGGGTGCATTTTATGAAGCCACAGTTACCCAACACATCATGCATTTTACAGTGTGGCAGAGTATCCGAGGGGGTGTCAAACCTCAGAACATACCAGGAGCCCAAAGCAGACACCTATCCTATGACCAAGATCATAAAGGCTTCTGCATCTGGGGCAGAAACGTGGAGGCGACATATCCCTTCTTGCTATTCCTGAGCTTCTCTGAGTCGGCCACTGCCTCTCTTCTCTGCAGAAACCAGAAGGGGCACAGACACTCATTCCATCCTTCCCAAATAATGGGAGGCATGTTCAGTTTCCCAGCCTCGGAGGACACTGCCGCACAGGTGACCTCTTCCTTCCTCACCCACAAAATCGGCCACATCTCTTAGGGCATCTCTTAGATTCTGTGATGCAGGTTGCTGCTAATTCTGTCTTCAGATGCATTTAATCATTTGCTGCTTACTCATCCTTTGAAAAAATATTTCTTGTGTCTAGGTTGTGCCAACTATATGTATCAACACTGAAGATAGAGTAGTTAAGAACTTAATTTAAATTAAAAGTTAAATTTTAAAGTGGACAAAGAATTACAGATAGTGAGAACTGCTCTGAAGAAAAGAAAGCAGAGAAGTGGGCTAGAGAGTGGCTGAAGGCAGGACCACAGCACTATTTCAGAAAAGCCAGTTGTGAGAGATGCCACTAAGAAGACACTCGTTCCATCCAAAGTGTCAGACCTGCCTCCACGGTGTGGATCTCGTCAGCACGCTCTCTCTGCTCAGCCAGCCCGCACCTGGCACAGGCCACAGGCTTCAGTTCCACCCAGTCATGACTCCCAGCCCGCGGGCCGCCTCCACATTTCCGTGCCCTCGCTGCTCGGACAGAATCGTCTATTTAAGGCTGCCCTTGCCCCACCCACTCATGCTTCCCTGGCTCCCACCCTCCAGTCTCAGGTCAAATATCCAGTCACACAGCACTTCCTGACCCATTACCTCTGCCTCCACCACCCTTTTCTCTCAGCCTTCACTGACCTCTGCACACACATTCACCTATTATATCACTTTTAACACGTTGTCACACTTTTCATGTCATATTAGAATTATTGCTTTGATCATCTGTCTTCGTATTAAGCTGCAAGCCCTACATTATATGCCCAGCATCTCTCACTGCACTCAGCCTGCAATACTCTCCCATAAAGCAAATAAGCCTCCCCAAACCTATGTGATTTTAGAATGGAATTGTCCTGATTTTACAAATAAGGCTCAGAGAGGTGAACTCACCTACCTAAGGTCACACAGCCAGTAAACGGTTGAAGCTGGAATTTAAAACTCAGCATCCTGAAGCCAAATCCTACACATAGAGGGTTAGCATCCAGATAATTAGGGGAAAAGAAGGAAATCTGGGCCTGAAATACCAGAGTCACTGGCAGCCCCTGCACAGGTGTCATTTTGAGCCTCCACAGATCTCTGCATGAGCCCCTTTCCTCCTAGCCAGAAACTGAAGCTTATCTGTGGTATTTAAAGGTCCAAGAAATTGGGCAAAGTTTCATGGTGGGGATGGAAAACGTCATCTGCTTCTGTCAGATTTCAAAATCTTGCAGTAGTTGTCTTTTTTTTTTTTAATGCCCTTCATTCTAAAAATATCTCCCCACTCCCCCTCCAAGAAATTCCCTTTTGTCACTTAAATGGTCAAAGAAAACTCTGAGGAGATCAAAAACTGGTCATTCAGGGCGAGCAGCCCAGAGTGGCCCCTGTGTCTTAGATCTCCGAGAATCCTCCAGGCCCAGAGGCAGAGCACCCAGCTGAAGCAGCGGACGTTTACTTTAAACTCTATCCTTCTGCCACTGCAGGGAGGTAGCCTTGAGCTGAACACTCTCCCTGGAAAATCTGGGTGCCTGTGGGGATTTCAGGTGAGAACCCCAGCCCCCCTCCATGTCCCTTCATCACCTGTCCACACGGGAAGGCGGGAACCACCACCCTTATTTCCTATCTTTACCACCCGCAGACCCAGTTTCCACCTGAAACCTCCTCTGACAACTGCTGTCTCCACTGATCCATCCCGTCAGTCGCCACATCACTGCTTCACTTGTGTCCTCTCCAGACTGATGCATTGGAGGGCAGACCCGGGCCTCACACCGATGTGCCCCCCACAGTGTTTCACCCACTGCTCTGTGTACAGTAGGTGATGAATAAGCGAGGTCACTGAGGTCATCCTCCACGCCTGCAAGTCCAGAGCTATGAGTACTTTCCACACAGCACACACTGCTCTGATCCCAAGACGATCAACCGTGCAGAAGCAGCGCTTTCTGCTTCCTAACGTCCTAGTCCAAGGGAAGAGAAGACGTACTTTCCCAAAACTCCTGCTGGGGTCAGGAGTGAGGAAGGGTCCAGTTATTTGGAACGTGAGTCCACAAGGCATCCCCCGTGCACGTGTGTGTGGGTGTGTGTTAACACTGACACAGCCACAGTCTTCACTCCTGCCCCCCCTCTCAACCAGTGCACACGGTAGACTCAGCTCTGGTGGAATGGGTAGGGCGGGGCTGGGCCCCATGAGAACTGGGCCCCATTTCTCCCCCACGGGTACCTGGGCAGAAGACGGGCAAGGATGGTGCTTTTCCTAAGCACAACTTTGTTCAAATAAGAAGTTGACCTATAATTTGCAGGTTGACTTCCTGAAGCTTGGCCTGTGTTTCAGGCAGTATCTGTTCAAAAGGGACAGAACACTTGAACAATGAACGAGGCAACCATGCTGGAAGAGCTTGCCCATGATATATGCAAAAAGATTCTTTCAAGAAAAACTAGAAACTATACACTGGGCCACTGGCAGTCTCTAGTGGGTCTTAATCATGCCAACTGTGACAGCAAATGCAGAATGGAGAGGTTCCAGAACTGCAATTAAACTATAAAAGTGGACTTTCCACTTAACCCTCTGGAGTCTTCCTACATAATATGCCCAAGAAGATCACAGGTAGGTCAGGAAAGAAGGGGGAAAAGAGTTAGTTCACACACCTGTGTCATCCAAAGTGGCCTAATGTCCACTGGTCCCTTCGCATTCTCCCCAGTGGATTACAAAGGACCGTGGACATAAAAGTCGAAAAGCCCAGGCCTCCCAATACTAAGATAACACTACACCCTTCCCATTGCCTTTAGAGTGAGCACTGAGAGCTACGTCTTCAGGCCCGGGGTTCATCACACTGGTTCACCATGCTTTTTCAGGGACTTCCTGCCTAGCCAGCACTGCCTGCTGAGTCCCAGCTGAGGAGCTAAGTAAGTGACCTACTGGACCCCAGGTGAACACAATTGTACTAATGAGGCAGGTTAACCGGGACTTAAGAGTTAAAGGCAAAATGTGTCCTCAGGGTGACAAGAAACTTTCAGACCTTCTTTTTGGGCTACCTAGTGATGGACACCCCAAGAGTGCACACTGATGACATCCATGCATGTGTATGTGCACAGATGCCCAGGAGACAAACTGGGGTTGCCTGTGAGGCCACAGCTCTTCCAGACAATGCCTTACCTCTGCTCCCTCATAATGTTCTTCCCTTCTCCTGTGGCCTCAGCTAAGCCAGATGGTAAAGCTACTTAAAAACACACAGACATAGAGAGCGAGAGCGAGAGTAAACATACATCTGGTACAAGCAAATCCTGAGAGCCTTCATTCTGAATGTGTGTGATTTACAGGCCTGTCGGTGAGACAGATGAGGAGGAGAAGGCAATGGATTCACAGCAGGATCTATGAGGTCATATCAGAAAGAATGGGCCCAAAGCCTTCAGGGGATTCCCCTGTGCTAAGATTCTGGGCAATGGGAACACCTATTAATGAAGGGGATTCCACATGCCAAGTGTAATTCTTAAGTAATACCACTGTCAGTGTGGCTTGCGCTCTTGGATCAAGCCCAGGCTGGAGAACAGTATGAAGGATACCCATGGATGCACCCTGATCTCAAAAGGATGTGGACATGATTGTTATTTTTTAGAAGATGATAAAAATTTATAATCAGCTACAGAAGAATGGCTGCAAAGTAAGTCATACTGAAAAGGTCTGAGCTAAGGACATTTACTCTTTAGTGCACAGCATGTGATTTAGTTTGGAAAAATGAGGAAAGTTTATTATACATATATATCAAGCCGTTATAGTGAGGCATGGCCGACACTATTCCATCATCCACTGTACCCCTAGAAGGCCTGGCCCATGCCAAGTCAATGCATATTCCATGATCATAAGCCACCCTTCAACCTCTTCTCCAGGGCACCCAGCTTTGGACTGTAGAACTGCCTTGACTAGGGACACATGCCACGCCAACTTCTCATCTGTCCCCTATTCCTTCTTCAGTGCCAACAGCCAACTGCATCCTTTTGCAGATCTCTACTATCTATCAGTTCTCTCCACCGACCTCAATTCAGTGCAGCCATTAGACCACTACCCTCCTGTCTCCTAGAAAAATCGGACCTTCAGCGACTGCTCCATCAACAAGAAATGTTTCATCTTTAAAATGCTGCTTTGTTGTGCATTTTGTGAAAGATTTTGGCAAGAAGCTGGTTGTGGTTGGGTGATGTCATTTTCTCAACCCAAGACGATGCCTGAGAGCATGTCCACGATGCTGAGTAACATTTGGAAAAGCAGAAGCCAGAGGCCTGCTTCTTAGGCAGACTTCCGTTCTGTCCTCCACATAAAGAGGTCTAGTTCACACAGGATACCTAGGAGACTCAAACACTAACTAGCACCATATCCTGCTGAAGAGTGAACTAGTTCTGGTAGTATGGGAACTAAGGCCTCTCACCTCAGGAAAAATCAAGGCAAAGTTAGACCCTGGAAGCTGACTTGCTCGCTTCACTGACAGAAGTTGCCAACGGACCTGGGCTCCATTTTGGTAGGTATTAATCTGCAGTGCTTGCCAAAACCTTAGCAACTGGACTGATAAAGTCATGTATGTTGAACTATTCCTTTGGGAGATGTGATTGGAGAAACTAAGTCTTCACACCCTCCCCATATCTTCTAATCATCATATGATTAGCTTTGGTAGCTGGCATTATGTGGCAGCCATAGGCAAAGAAGAATCCCCTTTTCTTTCCTGTGAAGGTGATTGATGTCTAACTGGGAATCAGAAGAGCAACCCAGTCCCATTGGCCCCAGACTCCCATCAACTGAGTTAATTTCTCCAGATCCATGGGCAACCCTACTACAGAATGAAGTGTAACCACTTTGTTTTATCTTGCCAAAAGGATGCTATGATAAGTTCTGTTGCCAGTGGTGGGATCTGCAATATTACAGCAAAATAAAAATCAGTGCCTCTTGGTCCATAGACAAAAGCACAATACCTTTATGGGTCCAAATTCTGAAAGCTACGATAGTGAACATCTTGTTCGTGTTGATTTTAGCAACTTCCAAAGATGTTATGTGGATCTCTCTGCCACCCACTAAATCTCCCACTCTTGCCACTTCATCAATGACTACAAATTTATAAAGAAAATCTGCCTAAGAAAAATCCCCACTCCTCATAAAACTATGATCTCTACACACAAGAATCCTTTATGGAAAAAGCACTTTCAAATTAAAGTTCTAAAACGTATTTAAACAAGGATTGTCTCGTTGTTTGCGCACCACATAAAGAATAAAGGTGTATCACAGCGAATAATTTTCAAGCTCTGTGCTCCACATACTGTAGTGAAAGAGTTCCAACTCCAATGTGAGCACCTTGAGGGAACAGGGTTTAATTAACTGTGTACCCCCAGAAACTATCAGAGTTCCCGGAACATGGGAGATAATAAATACTTGTTGAAAGACTAAATGTCAGACTTAGCCAACACTGGGGGCTACATAATAAATCCTGGGTGCCAACTTTCGAATAGAATTAAACCCCATACTCCACGCTCTCGCTCCCTCTCTCAATATCCATACACACACAAACACACACACATACACTTAGACACACTCGTGATCAGCTCATCTAGGCTAATATACGCAAAGATAAAGAAATAAAAGACGTGGTATTATATCTGGAAATTATAATTTAGTAAAGTCAGGAAAGACCCAAGTTTCTGATTCTGTTTTTCACTCCTCCTGAGAGATTATACCTCTGGGATAGGTAAAAGTGAAAGTACATAATGCTATGATGCATCGTTTGGTTACAACTTAAAACTTCAAATAAACTTTAAAAATTGGGGATTGGAGGGCTTCCCTGGTGGCGCAGTGGTTGAGAGTCCGCCTGCCGACGCAGAGGACACGGGTTCGTGCCCCGGTCCGGGAAGATCCCACATGCCGTGGAGCGGCTGGGCCCGTGAGCCATGGCCGCTGAGCCTGCGCATCCGGAGCCTGTGCCCCGCAAAGGGAGAGGCCGCAACAGTGAGAGGCCCGTGTACCGCAAAAAAAACCCAAAAAACAAAACAAAACAAAAAAATTGGGGATTGGAAACATACGTTCGATTCTCTGCTTTTGCTCTACCTATTTTTTGTTTGCTTGTTTACTTGCTGTAGTTGTTGTTCAGCATATGAAAACATAAAATAAACCTGTTGAAACACTCACGTTCTTCCATAGAGAAAGCATACAGAGAGACAAGATGCCTTCAGGAGAAATCCCACTCACCCCCCGCACCACACTCTCAGCTCGAAAGCCCTAGTTGCTCATATGTGTTCCCCAAACTGATTAGCAGACACTGGCTTGTTGAAGACTGGACCGAGGGATCATTTTCGAATATATGGCTCATTGGTTTTATGAGTTCTTGGTAACCATAAAGGTCTTGAATTCCTTCGCAAACAGCAAAAACATATTTCCTCTTTGTGGGGTACCAAGAGTTCATACCAAAGGCTACAGTGACATATTCTTGGTCTGTGCCTCTGAGTAACCAAAGGCCACCACTCCACTGACATGAGGACAGTCAGGCATTAATAAAGATAGTTTCTCCTTTAAAGAGAGAGACACGTGGTTTGAACCTGGCTGATCTCGGATAGCACTGTTTGCTAATGAATCACCTCAATGACCAAAAATGCCAGTCAGTATTACTAAAGATTCAACAAATTTATTTGAAAGGATCGAAACATGATTTATCTACTCATTTGGATTTTCTGATTTACATTAAAAAGGATAATGTTAAGAGTAATGCCCAACATTTCTACAGGATATTAGAGTTTGCAAAGCTTCTTTCTTTCCGTGACCACTTCTGAAATCCCTCAAACCTGCCCTCAAGGCAGACAAGGCAGGCTCCAATGTGATTTGCCTGCACCTCAAGTGGAAGGGTAACAGGAGTTAAAATGAGATTCTTCCTAATAACACATTATAAAATGAGGTGCTAACCCACTAATGCAGGACTTGCAAAGGAAACGTTTCAGAAATCACATTTGCAATCATTAGTCCAAAATCCACTCTGAGAAACTTTGAGGTTGAAGAGACCAAGAAGAAAGGGTTTCTTTGGCAAGAATGCTAAGAATTACACCACCCCTACACACATTCCACAAGGAAAAGAAAGGGAAAGCATCCCTTTTACCTGTGGGAGGCTTCAGGATTACAGTTTGGAGAGCTCGACCTGGGGTCTAAAGGCACAGAGACTAGCGCTGGCTGCAAGCTTGGAGAAAGCCACCAGACGGGGCAGTGATGGGCCACCCTAAAAGCAGAGGGAGGAGACAGGCTGCACTGGAAACAGCCTGGGTTTGGAGTTTCCCTTGGGTTCCATAAGGATCCTGTATAAAGATACCAGAATATATCACGTTATGAAAAATTCTGCCCAGGAATCCTCCTGAGAGCTGGGCAGCTAGATAACCCCAAGCAAGGCTAAATATTGATATCTAGAGTCGGAAGTGGCCAGTCTGAAGGGGCGTTGACTGTGTTAAAGGAACAGCAGTTGATCCCCAGTATGAGTGTGGAGCTACCACCAGACCCACAGGGCAACAATAACTGATGATGACAGTCCCCATCAAGCCACACCTTTCTTGCTCCCTAACTCTCTCCCACAAACCCTCTGCAGCCCTAAAGGCCCTGAGCTGACTAGGGACAGGTATTGGTGGGGGGAGAGACGTTTCCCACCTCCAATGGAAGGCTTCCCTGCCTGAGGTATTAGTGAGTTGAGGAAGGGGAGAAGCTTCAGTGTAAAGTGAAATTTAAAGCATCAAAAATTCAAAATATCTAATGGCTACCCCGTAAAAGCTCGACCGCCCGGTCACTGTTGATTACATTTCATAGGATGTCTGAATCTGGGACTCTCAGGCTGGGGCTGGCCTACCCCACAATCCATTATGAATAACAAAATCTGGGGTGAAAGGAAGGGCAATCAACAGGAAATTGTCCCACCTTTGCTCTTCAGAGGCCTTGCTATTGTGGAAAAAGACATAATACGTACACTAGCCCTCCTGGGCTAGGACCCTCACCTAGAAAGCCGGTCCTTCCTCATGTGCTGACCTCAGTCACACTCCCTTCTCCCAAACAAAGAGGTAAGACATGCATCTGTCTACAAGCGACCAGGTGACCAGCTGTGTGCTGAGAGTCCCCAAACCTTACAGTCACGTGTGAGTTTAGAAGATGGAAAAAGGAAACGTGAAGAGTGTTATTCCCTAAGGGGACAGAGCTTATAATGATCTGGAGACAAAGCCACGAAAGGCCGCATGGCCTCACCATTGCTTCTCTTGACACCCCACCTGATTCTCCTTGAATTTCATGGCTTCATAACACCCAAAGTTGTTTCATTTGAACTTAACCATTATTGATTATGTGCCTTCTCTAGAAGAGACGCTGTTTTTAAAGAGGCATCTAAAGGGAAACAGACCTCCTAGCTCCAGCTTCAGCCCTGGCACTAACATACCATATTATGTTGGGGGCAAGTCCCTTTCTCTCTGCCTCTCTCCTTCAGTTTCCTATATGTAAAATCAGAGCACTCAAGGAGATGACCTCTAAGACCATCATTGCTCTAACACATTATACCACATATGGAGTCTGGAAGGATTTAAATGTGGCTAAATTATGCAGAATGAATTAGCCCTTGCATTTGTACAGCATATCGTAATCTCTGCAAAATTCTTGTACAATTCATTACCTAGATGGTTTATATCTCCTTCACCTTTGATTCTACGGAATTGGTGTTATCAGCCTTACAAAACAAATGAGGAGCCAGACTGAGAGAATTATCCCAAGTCACACAAATAGCAGGCCCAGGAGCTCGGCATCCTGATCCCCAGTCTGGTCTCCTTTCTTTGCCCTAGGAACTCTGGTGTTTGCAGTTAACAACAACACGGGCAGCTCCTGGGAACCAGTGGGGGTCCTTTCTCACTAATGTCAGGTAACAACATTACACTGGTCTTTCTCAGAGTCCCAAAGGCTGGTCTGTTTAAGTGGGCTCTTCCCAGAGGGTCTTGTGAACCTTAAATAACCTTCTTTCTAAGTTTCTTTCAGTAACTCTGACCATTTGGAGAGAAAACAAACCCATACACAGAGGAATTTAAGGTGTTATTTTAACTTTGTATACCATGCATAAAAAGTTACCCTTTCACTTGAATTTTTGAATATAAGTTGGGAAAAAGAAAAGTTTTGGCACATGTTCTCCAGGTGAATGCCCCAGGGCCTGAAGTTTAACTCCAGGACAGCCAACAAAACACCAGGGTAACCGGTTCCCTACTCCCTCCCCCTCTCCCACAAACTCCCCTCCCCTTCACTGTATCTCACCAGCCACCTGTGAGGTTCCAGACTTTCTTCAGGAACTCTGAATTTAAAGCAAGAACTTGGCCCCGACACTCAGAATCTCTCCTGACTTACTGTCTTTGTCTCATTCACTGAAAAAAGAGAATTATTACTCTATTATTTAAGGAGAAATAAAAATCAAGAACATATTCAGTCATTACAAGAGCACAGAACATCCTTATGACACAAAGACCCAACACACACACACACACACACACACACACACACACACACACACACACACGAGTGGCCATAAACATGAATTACTGGATAGTTATTCAGAATGTCAGGAATCCCAAACCATCCAGGGCACAGCTATTAATCTAACAGAGGAAAATTCTCCTGAAAAAGGACTTAAAATATCAAATGCCCAGTTGCACCAGGCATTTTTCTGGGTGCCTAACCTGCAAAATATAGACCTCACAAACCTTTCGTTATACTCGTTGTTATTCCTACTTTACAGAATAGAAATATAAGCTCAGGAACGTTAAGCAATACTGCCGGGGGACACATAACTTATAAAAGACGGACCTAGGATTTGAACTCAGGATTCTCTGGATAAAAATTCCATGCTCTTTTCTCTGTTTCATGCAACATCTCCAGTGATAGGTAGCGGTCTAAAATCTGTATAAATCACTCTGATTGGAGCCCTCAAGTCTTCCCCTAAATTGTGTAGCATAAAATAAACAAGCAGCTGGGCTTCCCTGGTGGCGCAGTGGTTGAGAGTCCGCCTGCCGATGCAGGGGACACGGGTTCGTGCCCCGGTCCGGGAAGATCCCACATGCCGCGGAGCGGCTGGGCCCGTGAGCCGTGGCCGCTAAGCCTGCGCGTCCGGAGCCTGTGCTCCGCAACGGGAGAGGCCACGGCAGTGAGAGGCCCGCGTACCGCCAAAAAAAAAAAAAAAAAAGCAAGCAGCTACGGGCAGCAGCCAAAGCATCTGCATAGGAACAACTAAAATACACAAGACAGAAAAAATACAGATAGCTAGTGTTGCATGTTATATTCTTTCCGTTATTTTCACATGTATCGTGTCTGTTAATCATCACGACACCACGAAGCGGTTATAACTGCCCCAGCTTTGCATTTAAGAAACGAAGCGATTGCCATGATGTTTCAGTGCATGGAGGAGCCTTTCAGCAATTTCTGCATGTTGCCGTGTATCACAGCGTGGACTCATCAGGACTGATCAGGGGTAGTCAATTTGTATTCAATATCTGCAGATGAATAAGAGCAAGTTTTAAAGATTTCTACCAAAAATGTTTAAAATATTAAAAGTTTTTTGGAGAAATAATCAACAATATATGGGAAAAGTCACTTTTGAGGAAGAGTTCACTCCTCGACAATGTGTATCTCCCCAGATTTCTTTCCTTCCATACACAGATTCAACTCTCATTTTTGTTCATTAATCTTTTCCATGGATACTTCTACCTATTCCACTTGACATAAAATAACTGGCTATAATCACATAAAGAGAGAGAAGAATTATCCAGAAGCGTTAAGATGATCACGTTTCCTAAACAGTTATTAAGAAAACTAATTTAAGGACTCCAGAATGTATTGTCACAATGACCCACTGGCTCCCTGCTCAGAATTCTCTTCTACTTTGCCTAGTCCTGGAACCCTGCTACCTAGAAACAAATGCAGGTCTTCTGGGAGCTTTGACTACCACCCCAAGTAACCCTTGGATGGCCTGTAAATGGTACTGATAACATCTGATAATTCTTTCACTAATCAATCCCCTAAATTTGCCACTGCAGAAAGACGGAGTGTTACTGGCAAGTAAGTAGCATCCCACAGGGCGGAGGGTGTGCCCTGCTCAACGTCAGGCTTTTCAGCTGAGTGGACAATGTGGTGTAACAGTGGGATGCTGGGAGCAGGGACACCGGACACCAAAGCTCTCCTGGTCCTGTTGGTAACTTCATTTCCCAAACGTTCATAATGAAACAGCTTTTATTGAAGCAATCAGCGTGAGCTCCTTAGCTTTGTTTTTGCAACCGGTATCGTGTTTATGGAGCCAAATATTAGAGACTTTGATACTGAATACCTCCTCGGATGTGTTAACGTTGGCAGGGTCTCTAGATTCTGAAGATGCCGGGCTGCCTCAGTACAGCCTCCACTCCAGCCTCCAGCTCATCAGCCCCCCTCCCAGACCACAGAGCAGCAGTTCTCCTGCAAGACTCACTTACAGTATTTCTCCTGAAAGTCCCAGGGAATGGTGTGCAATTGAAACAGGGTGAAATATGATCTCAAAGTGTCTGTCCGACCAGAAGTTTTCAAAGAAAACATTTCTTAAATCTTGTGTTCACTGCCGTTTCAGCAGGCCAATTAGATTGGATGGGACTTGGGGGGGAGCTGTCGCCAGTCACTGCAGCAGGAATAGCAAACAAGACTTAGAGCAAATAAACGAGCCCCAAACTGGCATCCCAGGGGCCCCTGGCCAATGACCTCCTTCATTCTCCAGGCGGGATGACCAGCCCACCCTCTGGGACCCCGGGCCACACTACAGGTTAATCAGATGAGACATTAGTTAGCAGCCTCGATTACTAGAGAGTAATTAATCAGGGAAAGTCTCCAAACAGGAGGAGGATAAATAAACAGCAGGCACATGCGGTCCCATTTTGGCTCTAGATAAGGCTGCCATCCAGGTGTCCTGCTGGGGCAGAGCCCATCTATCTTGTTCCATTCCTCTTAGGAAATGTGGTGACATTTCTCACATCTGCCTAGAAAATGCAAAGCCAAGAGGGAAGAAGGTGAGGGACTTTGGAAAAACTATTAGAGGAAAGGCTCCGGGGGGACGGGGCGGGGGACAGGGGTGGCTGTGGGGAGCTTTGCCCTCCCTGTACATCCTTTTTCATTGTATGTAAATTCCGCCTTATTTCCACATTTAAAAAAAAGAAGAAGAAAAGGTTCTCTGGGGGTTTCCAAACTCCTATTCATTTGGAGAAAACCAGGGGCTCAAGTGCTTTTCTTATGTCTGGGCATAAGAAGCCCACTGGGTCATTAGCCCCCGAGACTCTGTTCAGCTTCAGGGACTCTCGGTACAAGCCATGAAGGATTCAGACCATCGGAAATTACTGGTTTCTTCTTCAATATTGATTTGGGGATGAGGAAGATTCGAAAGGATGGGAAGAAAATGTAGTTAAATGCAAGTGGAAAGTATCAACCATTGGTCCAGCATGACCTGATGCATTACATCAAATAAGGTCATTTGTTTATGTTGCATCTTTTTCCTTCTGGAGAAACAAAAAATGTCAGCAACTAGAGAATGTGTGTAATGTAAACACGGCTGTGTTAGCTCAGCTTCAGGGAAAGCACACCCAAACGTAAGCCAGTGCAGGACATCCTCCGCTCAGAGGACAGGCACAATGATTTTAACCTAATGACCCACTCTTAAACGGCTCTACAGCAAATCGCAATTAAATAAATACCACTTAACAGAAGAGATTTGTTTTACAGCTAGACTATTTGTGGGGAGAGAAAGAGAAGGCTGAATGAGCCACTTAATCTTTAATTATAAAATTAAGGTAGTTTCCAAATATTTTTATGAATTCAACCTCAAGCTAAATTTATAAAATGTCATAGCGATGAGTTACAGGTATTCCGGAACAAAACAGAGAGATGGGAGGTGTGGAGCTCGACCAAAAACTGAGGTTGCTTTAGTTTGTTGTCTTAAACTGAAGTTGAGTCTAGTGGCCTTTCTTTGGCCCAATGATTAGGAAGACCTGATTAGAGCTGTATAAAATCATGGCATAGACACCAGTGAATGAGTGAAAACTGCGGCCACGCGTGTTGCGGTGGGAAACTACAGGACTGAGGGTCAGGAGAGCTGAAGTCCAGGCCTGGCTCTCCTGGTCTCTGTAGCACCAGGGAGGAATTAGCTGGAATGGCGGAGGGAGAGCTATTACGGCTTGTAGCTGACACTGAGAAATCATGACAGCACTTGTGGGATCCAGTGACCTGGTCAGCCTTCCCCAAGGAGGGCCGGCAGGCAGCGCTGACGCCTCCTTCACTCAAGGGCTGATCTTCCCTCCCTCCTTCCTCCCTTCTCTGCAAAGTCTCAGCCTCTATGCTTTTCCTGTCTCATTATTTCATTCTGATATTTTTGATGTGTTTTAGTTTTTCACGGGTTTTTAATTTTTTCACGTAGGCGCCCACACAAATATCTTTGAGCAGGTGACCTGGACCAGGCTTTGTGGCCTCCAAGAAAGACCAATCACACTTTCATCTTGCCCCCCACAGACCTTTACAACCTCAAAAAACTGATAATGGTGTCCCTAGGAATACTGGGGCTCAATCAAAAGCTGAGTGCTGCAAAGTCTTTTCCTCTCACAGCCTCGAATGATCCCTAAAAATCCAGACTTGCCAGAAACAGCTACAAGTTTGCCTCCCCTGCTTGTGTGTCATTGTTGAGATCAAAAAGGGCACTCATGCTGCTGAGAAGCCAAAGCCTTCCACTGGGGCACAGCAAATCCCATGAGATGGTGAGCCTACTCAGAGCACGGTCTCCCGCAAAGGCAACTCCTCAAAACGCACCACTTAGTCGGCCACTGATGATGTCGAAGCCTCTGTGAGACCAGAAGCCATGCTTTCTCTGTTAGGACACGTAGCATGAGGCCTGAACACAGCAGCTGTCATCTGTTCCACTCTACCAAGCAGCTGCCTGGGCCCAGCACTCTGCCGTCTCTAAAGATGCAGAAAAATAAAATGTAGCCCCTCCTATGAAGAAACTAATAAGGGAGACAAATACATGAATACATTATTAAAATCCTAATTTTTAGGATTTTAATGGCACGTGTTAATGCTAGATGTGGAGGAAAAATAGATATATCTCTTTCTTTCATCCATGTCAAATGATCTCTAAGTCTTACTGACCTCTAGAAATCACTCGCTAAAGCAAAACCTTAAACAAATAGCTCTTCCTGAGTTCAAAGTCCAAACTGCAGGTGATAGTCCTAAATCACTCTGATACGATCAGGCTATACTTGGAGGCCCCGCACTAGCAGAAGGGCTCTGACAGATGAGAACGTATTCAGGAGACGAAGAACAAGGTGGCAGATAAACTCAAAGTCATGATTAAGAGGGAATCATTGAAAGAAAGCCAAGGAGGGTCATCTGGGCAAAGAGGACTTGGCAGATTCCTGTGAGGGTCTCAAGGGCAAGACGCATGCAGTGTCCATGCAGGACAGCCCCCTATGACCGTGCAGGTGATGGTGGACCGCGTGCATGGAGCTCCCTGGAGCTGCGCGGGTCACGGCTTCACAATCGCACATGGAAGCCCTGTGCTCATCTCTCCTCTACGGTGCCCAGAAGGGCAGCCTCTTGATAAATGTCTGGTGAATGAGACCCATTGCTATCTACAGAAGTAGCATTTTTTGGCGAAAAACTGCTGTCTAAAAGACGAAGCAGATCTTTTTACTAATTTAGTTGTTGCCCCAAATGGCAGATCAATGGATGCAAAAAATAAGAGGTTAGGTGAAACGTTTTTTAAGTTTTGAAGATCTTTCTATGAAGCAAAGTGGTCAAACTATGATAGGGGTGACAGGAGGCAGCTGTGGGGCCCCCTGCCTCACAGACACTCTACTAGCAAGAGGGCAGATGAGCGGCTTTCAGGACTTGGGGAGAATGTTTCATTCTTGGAAGAGAAAGTGGAGTTTGGGCTCAAGCTGGGGGCTGCCGCAGGGTCCTGGTAAAGAGCAAACCGCGGTGAGCGGACCCCTGGGAGGTCCCAGAGCCTGGCAGGAGGTTGCACCAGTGGGGCCCCAAAGAGTTAAATTTCTCTTCAGCTCCCTAACATTTTTAAAGTTATTTCTTGTCAAATCAAAACGTTTCCAAATGACTCCTCAGGTCGGAAAATGCCAAGCATTACCGCGTGGGTTTGCTCGGCAGGCAGAGGGGCCTGCAATGCCGTCCAACCGCATTCTGCACGCAGTGGGAGAAGTCCCGTGTCCCCGTCCCTCCTAATCTGATGAATACTTGTCATAAATTCTGCCCAGGCCGTCGGCAGGGCGGCCGCTGGCACGGGGCGAAGGGGAGGGGGCTGCTTTACGAGGACCAGAGGAGACAGCAGGCCGCCAAGCCCTCTGCAAGAAGCTAGTAAATCAGCAGCCAGGGGAGGCTCCGCGCACAAGGGGCTGCCCCGCCCCCCAGAGTCTCAGGAGCACAGGTGAACCGGGCGGGAGAGGAGGGAGGGCTCTTAGTCGCTTGTAGCTGTGGGATCCTGGGGACCAAGGTAACGAGGTGCAGTGAAGCAGGATTCCACCAACTTCCCAGAGCCTCCAGGGGGCTGCGCTTTCCCTCAATAAGCACCAGACCGGATGCTGGGAATACAGGGACACTGACAGAGAGGACCCCTGCCAATTAGTAGCTTGCTTTCCAGGAGGGAGACCCAATCAGGAAAGAAAGCTTCTATTAGTTTGCTCGACGTACCATAACAAAATACCTACCATACACTGGAGGCTTAAACAACAGAAATGAATTTCCCCACAGTTCTGGAGGCTGGAAGGCTCAGATCAAGATCCCACAGGGGCACTTTCTTATAAGGGCTCTTGTGGAGAACTGAGCTAAGCTACTCCATGGAATTGCTGCCTCGGCATCCGTTTTGCTTGGCCAAACAGACCTCGGGGACCTTAAACTGACACTAGCCTTCTCATGCAAGCACATGCCCTAGATAGCAGCCCAGAGTCACAAGCAAATGTAAGTTCCCAGTAGGACTTCCCCAGCAACCCTTGTGATCTACAGTCCCCCTGCCTTCCAGTGCCTGTTTGCCTTATTGCATCCCTGTGGGGCTCACCCAAACCTTGCTCTTTCCATTTGAATCAGCCAATCCAGCCCTAGCTTGGGAATCCCAAAGCCCTGTACCCCACAGTCCCTAATAAAGGATTTGCCCAAGGTGGTCCTCCTCCCACCCTCTGTCTGCATTCTGCTTCGCCTCCCCATATGGCCACTTGAGATGTGCTGGGTAATTCCTCCAGGACCCATAAGGAATAAATTTCTCCATTTCACTTTCCCTTGTGGATGACTGTTGAACTGTGGCTCACCATCCAGGACTCTGTGCTCCACTTAACAAAAGTTAATTTAACAAAGTCATAACAATTCTCATCCTGGCTTGCAGATGGCTGCCTTCTCATTGTATCCTCACATGGCAGAGAGAAAGAGAGTGAGCTCTCTGGTGTCTCTTCTTATAAGGACACTAATCCTATTGGATCAGGGCCCCACTCTTATGATCTCATTTAAGCTTAATTACCTCCATAAAGGCCCTATCTCCAAATACATTCACATTGAGGGTTGGGGCTTCAATGTATGAATTTTGGGAGGGACACAAACATTCAGTCCATCACAGAGCTCTAAAAAATAACTCTAATAAGAGGTGATAAATGCTGTTATAGAACTGTGGAGTGACTCATCTGACAGAGGGGTTTTGGGGTGAGGGAGTAATAAAGGAATATGCCATAGAAGAGGCATCTGATCTGATCCAGGTAGAATAAGAAATAATCCACCCAGTGAAAAAATAGAGGAGGGAGACCATATAAGATGGTGGGAAGAGTGCAAGCTGCCAGATTGAAATCCTGCTTCTGATCCTACTAGTTCTATGACCCTGGACAAGCATTTTAACCTCTCTGAATCTGTTTACTCATCTATAGAATGGAATTAAGAGTCTACTTGACAGGGTTGCCGTGGAGGCTAACAAATGAGCTCCTGTTAAGGAGCTGAGCAGACAACGCTAGCTAGTAAGAGATGGCATTCCAGGCAGAACAGGGGTGAGAGCCTGTCAATCACACAGAGTCTTCAAAACAGATGGGCTGTTTAGAGAAGGGTGAGCAGTTCAATGTAGCAGCTTCAGGAACATCAAGAAGAGGACAAGGATGTGGGATGAGTCCAGACTGGGAGTTTATTGAATGAGGGACTAAGGAGTTGAACTTTGTTCTGAGAGCTCCATGGAGCCATTGGAGGATGTAGAGCAAAAAAGTGATGTGAAGAGGCCTAGATTTTAGGAAGATCACTCTGGTGTCCATGTGAAGCAGGAACTAAAGAGAAAAGGAAAGCAGGACCGAGGAACAAGGCTTGGGTATCCAAGATGGAAGACAAGAAAATGACCCAATAACCATTCTGCCTGGCACTTAAGTCCCTTTCCACTTCAAAGAGCATCTGCTGAACTTCCACAACATGCAAGCCCCAGGCCAATGGCTGCAACTGAGACTCTGGTCCCGACCCCCATCTACTCAGTATTCAGGACCCGCCACAGTCTTTTCCCAACACACCTTTCCAGTCTTTCCCCAACACTCCCCAGCAGGCACGCTGAACTCCAGCCGAACAGACTGAAGGGTCTTTGCTGACAGAATGAGCTTAAACTATTTCTTCCCCTTGTGCCCTTGTTCTTGTTGTGGGAACCTCCATGCCTGGGTCTGAATCACTCCTTTTCCAATGCTTTTACGAGCACTGTATGACCTACAGCAGATTACTTAAACTGTCTTCACATCTGTTCTTAATATGTATAATTTAAATAGTGATAGTACTTGTAGGAACACCGTAAAGACTAACTAAAGCATTTAGCACCAGACCTGGCATATTTGCTACCATTTGCCTGCACGACTCCCGAAGTCCTCACCCAGGATCACTTTTCTCACCACTGACCTCTACAGCCTGTCCCCTCACTCTGCTCTCAGAAGCTGACATACATTACAGTCTTCTGGGCACTTTAGTTTTCTTCACCCCAAACCATGCCCCAGTGGAGAGATCTCACAAGGACTATATATTCCTCATCTGTGTGTCCTCTCAGCACTGGGCATATGAGATTGTGTATAGATCTGAACGGGACAGATATCTGTACAGAGTTAGGCTCTGCAGGGTAAACAGCACAACGCCAAGACCCACCTACCCAACATGCCATGTCCATACTCCCTTCTAAGTATGTTTTCTTCCTGCCAGTAGTCCCTGATGATTGGACCAGAAGAGGACACAGACTTAATGGAAGCCTGCTAATAAAATGGCCAGGCACACATGACATGGCCCAACCAAAAACAGGAGCTAAGACAGTCAGAGCCTCTGTTAAGAACATTGTTGGAAACAAGAAAATCCAGCAAGGCCAATAAGAGGTGAAATTGAAAGGAGTTTGAAAGTCCTGAAATCAAGACAGAGTGATTGAAGGGAACATAGAATTGGAGCACGGGAGCCCACAGCACGTAGAAGTTCTGAGAAGCCAGAAATTATTAGTGATCATAAAAATTACATATATTGAAGAGCTGCTAAGTGCCACCCACTGAGCTAAGCAACACATGGATTATCTAATTTATTTTTTTACAAAAACCCAACGAGTGGTCAATATTATTAGTCCCATTAGAAGAGACTGAGTCACAGAACGGTTAAATGCTATAATCTCCCATTGCCTCTTGGCCCCTCAATCCCTTATAAGAAACCCTCACTCTAACCCCTATGCCCACCGCCCATCACTTGAAGTAACACGGGTAGATCTCCTCTCTGTGTAACTACAGGAGCAGAAAATACCGTGGGGACAAAGACTGCACATGAGACATGGAAAAGGAGAGGACACGAGGAAGCATCCCATCAAACGTGGCCCAGATCAGCCTAGTCCCAAGTGGCTGCCTAGACCCCTGGGTTGTCCGAATCTCTCATTCTCCTGGGCCCTGGAGGTTTGTGTCACGCATGACTACATGCTGTTAATATCTTTAATGACTTTGTACATATCATGCCTTTTCTTCCCAGCCAGCTTATGAGCTCATGCCTTCCCATGCTGTTTGCCCTTTGGCAAATGAGGGTGTCCTGAACATTTTCAGAAACCATCCTCTGGCTCTGTTCAAAGTGCCAATGCTCCCACCCACGTACACAGGATCCTTCAGTGCTCTCCAAAGGCATCGGAGCCCTTAGGTGTAATCTGAGAACCACCAGCAGAATAAATAAATCCCTGCCCTGGTGGCAAATACTTCCCTTTACTTCTTCCCCTATAAAACCTAACTTCTCCAACCCAATCTCACGAGTGCTCTCTAATGGGTTCTTTGTTTTGTTTATTCCACTTAGTTCAAGCCAGAAGCAAACAAGAGAAAATGCACAAGGAACCGCCTAGCATATCGCATGGCATGGACTCAGGAACTCTGTGTTTCCTCCAATACTGCTTAATTGGAAGAGTGCAAACTTTGGGGTTTTAAATAGCCCCCAAAATGATTGGGCAGTGAGTGGTAGGTCCCATTGCCAAGAATCCTGCTTCTCATCCCATGTGCAGACTTGCCGTGTGCGCAGGGACAATGTAAACTTCGGGCTCTCATCTCTGGGACTCCCAGATGGCCCCTCTGATAGTAATGAGCAGAGAGCTAGACTAGTCTACACCTCCAAATGGGGGGCCAGCTCAGGACCCATGTGTAGGAATCAGCCTCGGACGAAGCTGCTTCTGCAAGGCTGGACTGAAAAGCAGAGTCCTGACCTGAGAAAATGGCAGATGCTGAGAGACTTGCAAAGTTGAAAACCTCATGCAAGTTTCAAAATAGCAAGAAGGGAATCAAAGAAATCCCCAAACCCAGGGCTCAAAGCTAAACTATGAAGACTGGAGCACACGCAAGCGGGTAGGGGGTGTCTACAAAGATGGGCTTAGTGAAAGTGAAGTAGAAATGAGGGCTAGCAGAGCAACTGTCTATGCAGTGGTTTTCAAACATTTTTAACGGATGAACTCTCTTTTTAAAATGAAAGCTATGCAACCCTAACACATAAACAATTTTTTAAAAACCAGTTAGTAAATTAATACATTTACTAACTATAAGAACAATGGAATTAACTGTATTAGAATGAAAATTTGAAACAGAGGATGACAGTGGCAGTGGCAGTTTTTTTTCACCTGCAGCATCTAATTTATTTCAGTATTTTGTCTTGGTTCTACAGTTTCCAAGGAAAATATAATCCCCTGTCACAGAGACAAGTTGCTGGAAATGATAAATAATTGCATTGCAACAGGATTATCTTCAATTAGGCAGAAAAAGGGAAAGCTTTATTCTAGAATTTGCAAAAAGATGCCCAAACATCTTGAAGAACAATTCAAATTTGCATAATCACTAAAGGTGAGATTCCGTTGGTTTAAAAATCCCCAGCCAAGAACATCTACTAACATTGGCCCCCTGATTTCATGGACTGGAAACAGGGCCCAGTTGGCCTGTGTTAAAAGTTTCTTTCTGTGTGGAGTGGACATAGAAGCCAAAGAGGCCCCTGGTGGGGAACTGGTGAACAACCCAAGAATGCAAGAAGGAAACTACCTATAGTCCATAGCATCAAATAGCTTAGAAGCAGAAAAAAAAAAAAAAAGAGTTTGACAGGCTCAAGACAAAACCCCAGACGTATCACTTATTAGCTGTGTGACTCCGGGGAAATTATTTAAAATTTCTGAGCCTAAATGTTCTTATCTATAAAACTGGGATACTAATTTTCTTTCACTGGATTGTTACAAATATTAAATGAGATGCCGTGTGTACAAGCCTGGCCGTTTAGTCACTCAGTAACTAGGAACGAGGATGGAGCAAGAGTGACCTGAGGGAGGGGGACACAGAAGCCTGGTGGTTGTCTTGGGAACCTGATCCAGACCTGGGAGGGTCTCAGGAGCAGGCCTTCATCAGGTGGAGAGGGGAGGGAGGGAAGGGGGGCTCACTTGGTTCCTCCCGCCTCCATGGGGATTGTTACAGGGGACAGAATAGAGCCCAAATGAAGAGCCGTAGAAGGTAGAGGCTGAGGGCCACAAAGACCAGGAGATGCTAACTATAAACACGGCAAATGCAAGGAGGACCCTTGTGCTCCAGTGATCGCTCTTCTGGGATTCCTCTGCATGCAGACTTCTGCAAATAGACATCCCCTATTCACTTTCCTCCCAAAAGTCTGTAGAGGAGAGATGGCAGCACCCATGCCAGACTCTACAGCAGATCAAGCAGAAAGGGGGCACACCAGGGCAATGCTACTTGGAGATGCCAACGCCAACCCTGTGCCCTGAATACACATATACCGTGAGCTCACCACTTTATTAATGGAAGCTCTGGGCATCAAAGGCCCGAGTTCTTTGATCCCTTCCCAAAATAGCTGCCTGCCCCCATTCACAAATATAATTTCTGGAGCACTTTCTTCCTATATTCAACCCCACTGGGGTCTCTTTAAACAGAATCCTAATGTTTCCTTTGCCCTGGGTGATTTACCACCACCATAGCTAGCCAACTCCCTTAGTCACCCTACAGCTCTGTCAGTCTATCTAATCCCTGATTAGATATGGGCCAAGATGAGATAAGAGGGTAGATTCTTCAGGAAGACGAAGAAAGTAAAGCCCCAAACACTGCAGCCTTCCCTACAATGTGCAAGAAAGCAGCACCCTTAAACGTAGGCTGATACCTTCTCTTAGGCAGAATCTGTTGAATCCCAAAGGTCCTCTTAATTCCCACACTGCCAATCTATGACTCAAAGGTTCAAGTCCTGTGAGTGAAGGGCCTCACAGGCATGTGGCTTCTTGTTGGAACAATATATCAAAGAGGAGAGAGAGTCCACACCCCCTCCTAATGGATCTCTTAACAAGCTTACGTAAAGATCACCGATTCACAGAGATCATTGTCCTGGTGACAGGGAGCTGTAATTGATTACTGTGACTTAGATGCTTAGAGAGTGATTCATTAGGGCCCCATCATCTCTGTCATTTTTAATGGGAAGGGTTGGGTGGTACGTAAACATGGTTATGACAGGCAAGGAGAGAACAAACAGACCAGAGAGAAAAAGAACCACAGAGGTCTCTGCGAGGTGAAGCCTTTCTTTCCCAGAAGGTTAAGATAATTCTGTCAGAGATGCTCTTCCAACAACTGCCCTGACCCAGTGCTACAGCAGGACCTAAGCAGTGCCCATCCACATGACCTTCCTAGGCATCTCAGAACGTCAAGCACAGAGCTCCACAATAGCCACAATTAAATGAGAGGCTGCGGTATAATGGCTGTACTATTTCTAAAGTGTTCTTGATTTGCCTATAGGATATCCACAGCGCAATGCATGGTCACGCTAACCCCTCTTGAGGGTCAATAAACTACAGGTAAATACACTCCTTATCCTTACTTGGCAAATAACGTCACAATGAGCCCCAAGGAGCTTGATTGCTTGCTATATGAAAAAGAAAATCATTTCATTATGATCTCAAGGAAAGTCATGTGTGAGTCATAGTGAATCCATCTCATTTTCTAGGATGAAGCCTCGCACATAATGGGTATTCTAAATTGTTTACTGAAGTACTAGAACCTGGTTGTGAAACTGGCATTACCCACTTCACCAAGACACTGTCACCTTTCTTCCTAACATTCAAATTAACCATTTACATCTCTATCCAAATTATCAGGATATCCAGTTTCTCTACCTTGGCCTAGAATTGCCTATGAGTCCAATGTTTATTCAAACCAAAGGGGCTAGTCTAACTTTCAAACTCCAAGTAAAGTGAGAAGTAGAGAATCAGGTTTGTCCAAAACTAAAACCCCAGGTCTTTGCCACATCGATTTCTGTCAGAAGTAGATATATTTGGGTACACAGAGGTGATAACACTCTTCCTGGTCCGGACCCCTATGCTAACAGTAGCATTTTCTTCCAGAGAAACAACCCCACATAACATACTCAAGAATTCGGTTTGGCCAAGGATGTCCCCAGCCTGACTTCCCAAGGTCTCTGCTTTCCCCTCACATGCTCAGCTATTGTTCCCTGGACAGAAGCGGCTGGTTAAGGGAAGGAGCTCCTAGCCTTATCCACCAGTTCTGGGAGAGACTGACTTGGTGAAGCCATGAGGTTGGCCTTACATTTACGTAAAGTCGTACCTCAAATGTTGTTTTTTATTGCATTGTTTTTTCTGAAAAGAATAAGATCTGCTCCAAACTGTTTTCTTGATATCACCTAGAAAGACAGAAAAGCAGAGAAGTTGGCATCTTTAAATGGAAACTTTTTTACTTTTTCCTTCTTCATTTTTTAAGATTGAAACTTTTAAATTAATCATGCTTCTCAGTTTAGGGCACATTATCGTCATTATTCTGTATACCCTCTCCTTTTATTGTTTTTCCCCTTGAAAGCCTATTTCTGACTCACTGCCCTTCTAATGCTAACCCTAACCCTAATCATTCTCGTGTGTTTAATCCACATCTTTTTGTTTCTCTCTGTCCCTATAAAATATGCATTGCTTTGTGTAATCTCATTCTATTTCCTGATTTTTAATTATGCACTATATTTTAAGGCCCATCATATGTAGTCCATTGCTTCTGACTTATAGCACAGTACCCCATAAGATGCTGCCCCACATTTTAAGGATCCACTCCCCAAGGGATGGACACTGTCTCGCATCCAATGCCTTCGACCACAAACAGCACTGCAATGTCCACCCTTATTCAGTTTGCCTATGGACCTATGTGAGCACTTTTGTGCTGAATCATAGAGTATGAGTATACTTCCAAATACTGCCAAATTGCCCTCCAGAATGTCTGCGCCAGTCTACACTACCCCAGCAGAGCATGAGACTTACACAAATATCACTCTTTGTAACATGTCTTAATAGCTGGCAAGAAAAATATTCCCTCTTTTTATTTTTTTAAAATTCACTTAGCTATTCGTGGATCTTAATCCTTCCATATATTTTTAGAATATTTTTATCAAGTCCTTCAAGATATCTCACTGGAATTTTAAATGAAATTGTATTGAATTTGTAAATTAATTTGGGTAGAAAGAGCTTGATAAGATTGACTCATTCCATATAAGAACAAGGAATGTCTCTCCATTTAAATAAACCATCTTCCATGTACTCCAATAAAATTTAACATTTTCCCATAGAAATCTTGTGTACTCTTAACTCCTAGATACCTTATAGGTTTTATTGATATTATGAAGGTTACCTTCTTTTCTTACTATGTTTTTAGTTGATAGTTGATTATTGCTGATGAAAAATAATGTTATATATATGTAAGCTGATCTGACAGCAAACTTGTTGAACTTTCCTATTGCTTCTAATTTGTTTTTTTCTTTTTACAGAAGCTTCTTTTAATTTTATCTTACCAATTACCTCACTGAGCTACGGTTACAGCAGATATTCCTGCTTGGAATTTTTTTTGTTTGTTTGTTTTAGCTATATGGAGGCTATAGATTTAAAAAGCCGAGCAAGGTACTTTCTTAAAGAAATAACAACATGGTGAATAATGGGAACCAAGAAGAAAGATCTAACTCTATTTTAATATGGAACATGTTCTACATAAAAGTTAGAACTGGAAGTAAATACTCCTCTTGGTTCTTAGAAGATTTGAGAATACTGTTTAGGGTAAACTTTTTTTTTTTAACAGTTGTATAGATAATGTGATAAATTAAGACATAAAGGTTATACGAGGGTTTATAAAAACACATCTTTCAACAGCTGTGTTAAGAAAGTGTCTTGTGAAAAGAAACGGAAGAACATTTGTTACATAGCAACACTGACAGCTGTAAGCACAAGGATAGTCACTTAGCCTGAGTTACCGGGGCAGGAAGCTAACTACTGCACGTGGTCTTCCCAAGAAATGTCTGTTTCCTCTTCCTAGGTCTCCAGTTCTACATCCTTCATCCCCTGTCCTCTTTACACCTTTGGCTACAGTATGAGGAGGTTAAAGTTATCCCACCTGGAAACAATCGTGAAGAATGCTCCCAGTTCATTGAACCTTTGTCAGTTTTGCTGGGTACATTTCAAGCAGGGGCAGATGTTTCCCCTGTGTTATTCATAGCCTTCTTCATGTTTCCACAAGCAGGAAGAACCTGAAGCAAATGAGAGCTATCTTTAATTAAAAGCAGGAACACTATATGCTAAAAGCAAATTCAGTTTGGAAGGAATATGTCACAAGTTTCAAAATCCTTCTATGGATTTTAAAATGATGGAAGTGATCATTTGGAAGCGTCATATTCCTTCATGCCATCAAAGCCTTTTCCTGATTCTTTTCTTACAGCCTATCAAAGAGCAGCTGGAAGGCCTCTGGGGCTCCACCCAACAGCAAACATGAGATTCCACTTCCATCTTGGACAAGGGGCTGAGAACCACCCCACTTTGCAGTGAGCAGAGAGGTCTGCCATCACCAAAGCCAGCTCCCCGAGGAACGAGTGACTAAGATTGGGACATGAATCTTGCTCAGCTTTTAAGGCAGATACCTGCTGCCACCTGGTTCCCATTACGGCCTCAATACGGTGAGACTCGCCTACTGGGGCACCCAGGTGGAAGAACGAAGCTGAGGCCCTGCGTGCCTGGAGCCCGGAGAATGTTCCCAGCATATCACAATTACAGAAACATCTGTGCCCAACAGCTTCCAGCTGAACTGCTGTGAAAATTTACCGTGTTCGATGCTTTCAGAATTTCTCACTTCTCAGCCTGAGGCAGGGTGGTCTCGGGGCTGCCAGTGAGTTGCTGCAGGAAGTGAGGGAGATCACAATTTCCAGGGTCTGGAGGAAATGCAGTATAAGCGTGTGAGGGGTGAGCCTGGAGCCCTGCGTGCTGTGGGCTTCCATCAACTGATCATTTCTTCCTTCTCTTTCAATTCAATCAACATATACTTGTTGAGCGTGGTATAAACTGACTTTACGATGGATCAAAATCTGAGTGAGACGTGGTCTTCAAAGAGTCAACGACTTAGTGAGAAGTAACCAATGATGAAAAATGATTCAAATCAGAAAAAATGATGTATTTGGAAACCAAAAGACACCGATGAAACGGCTATCGTGCATTACACTATATGTAAACAATTTGCTGGCTTTGCAAGTACCATCTGGAAGAGCGCCACCATAATTAAGGTCCTCCAACTAGCAGCAATAGCATTACCTGGTATCTTGCTAGAAATGTCAATTCTATGACCCCTGCGCCTGATCTATCATCTGGGAATAGGGCCCAGGAGTCCGTGTATTAAGAGCTTGCCAGGTGGTACGTTAAGAAGCAATGATCTAGCATATAGACAAAACCAAAAACCAATTCTGGGCCAATAAATTCCCCAAAACAACTCAACCTGATTTTTCCATGGGGCCAGGGAAGAAAGGCAAAAAGGACAGACTTGCCAGTGCAGTGTAGCAAAGGGTCATGACATTCAGTGGTAGAAGTGGTGTAGCATTTGCGAGTAGCAGTTAAGAACCAGCAAAGGGAAGAATTGATAGAAAGTCTTGGAAAATCACAGAGATTATGCGTGAGGATATTTTCCTAAAACATTAGACATTGTTAATATATAAAGTTATGCAAAGACCTCTCACCAATTAGAGGGTAAACTATCACTGTGTGGTTGGGAAAATTGGCCAACAAGGCCTCGGTCACAATTTACACAACACCCACACAACCTTCACTACCATCTGACTGCTGCGAACCATGGATTTTCACTTTTTCCTGCTTTTAAATGTTGGAACGTTTTTGTGATGTTTAATTTTACATGTCAGCTTGATTGCATTACAGGGCACCCAGATATTTGGTTAAACATTATTCTAGATATATCTATAAGGGTATTTCTGGATATTTCTGGAGAAGATTAACAGTTGAATTGGTAGGCTGAGTAAAGCATATGGCCCTCCCCAATGTGGCTGAGTCTCGTCCAATCTGTTGAAGACCTGAACAGAAAAAAAAGGCAGAGTAAGACATAATTCTCTCTCTCTGCCCGGCTCTGAGCTAGAATATCAGTGTCTTCCGCTGCTTTCAGACTCAGACTCAGAACTTAAACCATCAGTTCTCCTGGGTCTCCAGCTTGCAGACTGCAAATCTTGGGACTTCTCAGCCTCCATAATCACTTAAGCCAATTACCTATAATAAATCTCTTTTTATATGTAAACACACACACACACACACACACACACACACACACACACACACACATCCTATTGGTTCTGCTTCTCTGGAGAACCCAGACTAATATAACTTTGTTAAGAAAAATGCATAGTAGACAGGTAAGCAAGCTGCTTGAGAAATGCCCTAGGCCTCCAAACCCTTCTATTTCCAGATTTTACAGGATTCAACAAAACCTTCAGGGATTTTAAACAATGAAGTTAACAAAACCTGTGCATGCTCTTCAAACATTCTAGTTCACTGTCTTCAGCCAACTGACACATACTCCCTGTCCATCCCAGCTCCATGCTGCTCAGCCCTGTGGAAATAAAATAGAGGCTACTAGTTCCCAAGTCATTTTAACCATCTCTTATAACTTCCTTAGGAAAGCCAGGTACCCTCACAAGTACTGCCACCATTTTCAGTGCATTTACATCCCTCCTCGGGACAGAGAGTTCAATAATCCAGTCATCTGAAGACTGGGCCCAATTTTCTGCTCTGATCCTGAGCTCTGTTCCAAGGCCTACAAGAGGCAGAGGCAAGACACTCCACACCATGGACCTGATGTCAGATGGGAACTCCAGGAAGGCAACATGCTTTCAAGAGACTTCTATAACTACCACCACCTGCCACCCAATCAGGCAATATTCTCTATTATTCACCTATGATGCAAAAGTTCTCATCCCAGCCACTTGGCAATTTTATACTGAGTTGAGCCTCTGATAATATGAGAGGAATGCTGATGCTTAATAAGTGGCCAAACGTTGAACCTTCTGATTTCCCATTACATCACATTTTTCCTTCTTGGTTTTTTCCCCCAGCTCTATTGAGGTATAATTATTATAATGTAAAATAATTTTATTTTACAAATAAAATTGTATATATTTAAAGTGCACAATGTATTATACAGAAGACTTATTGGGCTATTCTACAGAAGACTTATTCTATACTGGGCTATTCTACAGAAGACTTATTCTATACTGTCCTTGACCTAGGAGACAGGGCCATGAGCTGGTATCAATCCCTAAGACATACAATACAAGCATGTTTCAAAGAGGAGAGTGCAACACGTGAAAACAGAGTTAGCAGCAACAAACTCTCAGTCTTTGAATCACAGCAGAGAGCTGTAAGGGCTATTAAAGAGCTTCCAGAATAGTCCTCCCATTAGATGGGGAAGATGAGACTAAGAGGAGAAATGGGCAAAAAGCACAAACAAATAAACAAGCAAACGTAAACAGGCACTTTACCTAAGAGAAAATGCAAATAATTATAAATATATGTAAAGTTGCTCCATTTCATTGGAAATGAAAGTTGCTAGTTAAAACAACATTAAGATATATTTTGCACTCACCATATTGGCAAAAGATTTAAAATCTGACAATACCAAGAGCTGGTGAAGAAGTAGAGAAATGGAAAATCTCTACTCTGAGAGTCAGTAAATGGCTTTAGAACAAATGTAGAAAGCAGTTCAGGATAACGTTGAACATACATGACTTTGGTCACCCCATTCTTAGGTTTACTCCCTAAAGAGACTTCAGCAGATGTGCCCCAGAAAAAAAAGTCTAATAATGTGCATAACAGACTTGTTTGTAATACCGAAAAGCTGCAACAACCCAAATACCCACTGAGAAGAGAATGACTAAATAGAGATGAAGTCGTATAACAGCTTTCCACTTAGGACTGAAAATAAATGAACTATAACTACATGATTAAATCTCATAAATATAGTTAAAAGTGTAAAAAGCAAGTCAAAGAAAAATACATTACAGTATATCTCAGTTTAATGAAGTACAAAAGCAAGCAACACTAATCAATATATTGTTTATTGATTGGGGCATGTGTGTGTGTATATATATAGTACCTGTAGAGAAAAACAAAAGTAAAATCCAAGATCATGGTTAGCTCTGGAGGTTAAGTGAGGATGCGGGTTGCATAGGGGAGGAACACATGTAAGACTTCAAAAGTATGGATGATGCTCTATTTCTTAATCTAGTTGAAAGGTATCCAGGTATTTGTTTTATTAGCCTATAAACTATACATATGCCCTTTTGTATGTTTAACTGTCATCATTAAAAATAAAATTAAACTTGTAAATTTAAGACAATTTAAACTTGTAAATTTAGTTAAAAGGTTAAGTAATTTTCCCAAGTAACTACAAATAAACAGCCAAGCCTGGACTTGAACCCAGAGGATCTAATTTCAGTATCCGAGCTTGTAATGACTATGTTATTCAGCCTATCATCCTACTACACCATGTATTCCAGACTCCTTACTTAACCTTGCGGAGTCTCAGTTTCTTCATCTGTAAAATAGAAATTGAATATATATTTGTAAAGCTCTAAGCATATTGCTTAGCCCATGTTAAGTGTTCAATCAAAGATAACTCTAAGGAGGAGAAGGAGCAGAAGGGAGAGAGGAAGGAAGGAAGGAAGGATGGGAAGAGAAAAAAGAAGACAGAGAGAGAGAAATGGAAACAGGGGAAAAGTGAGAAAGAAAGAAAGAAAAAGAAGGAAAAAAGAAGGAAAGAAAGAAAGAAAGAAAGAAAGAGCGAAAGAAAGAAAGAAAAGAAAGAAAATGAAAGAAAGAAAGAAAAGAAAGAAAGAAAGAAAGAAAGAAAAGAAAGGAAGAAAAAGAAAGAAAGAAAGAAAGAAAAAGAAAGAAAGAAAGAAAGAAAAGAAAGAAAGAAGAAAGAAAGAAAGAAAAGAAAGAAAGCCCAGTGAGGAGGGGCACCCTTAAGGGAACTGTACATGCCCAATTTAGAAAAGGCTCAGAGTGGAAGTGTAAACTAGAAAGTGTGTTTTCTCTTCATGGCTGCAGGCCCCAGAGCATCTGGTCTCATTAAAGGTGCAAAAGTCGAATATCCTATTGAAAATTCTCTTTGGTGTAGGAAATTAAGTTAAATTAAAAACATGACCTTTCTCTCAAACTGGCACAAGTGATCTCCTTTTCTGAGCATGATCATATCCATCAGCAACACATCAAAACCAGACGTCGCTGGGGGACTTCTATGGCTGAGCCATCAATCTCCTCAGAGACGCCCGTTTATTTGGCTCCATCCAGGCAAAGAGGATCAGGTTCTTCACAAAATCCAAAGGAAGAAGGTGATATCCACCCAGGGAGGAGGGTTTCAGGTCTTCTCTAACATTTCACAAGCCATTCACTCAAAGGCAGAGCTGCTAGCAGCCTGGAGGCTTTTCCCCACGCCCCTCACTTTGGATACCACATCGTGAGGGTGAGGGGTTGCTGCAGACAGAATTGCTCTCTCTGGCGGAGACTGAGCTGCGAATTCAGTTGTAATCCTATAAAGCCCAGCTGGGAGAGCTTTGGGGACCCAACAGGGGCTCTAGGAAGGAACATGCACCCAGGGCCTGACCTGATGTGCCCTCGCTCTATTTGTTCTCTGTGGTGCCCACCCTGTCTCCAGGCAGAGCCTACTCTTTCCCAGCACCAATATCCCCCAGCGCAAAGGGGCATCGTTAGTCCAGCCTCGGCATCCAACAAACCACCACAAAGCCCATCCTTTAGCAACCTCACTCTTGTCCAGGCCTTTCTGAAGTCGCTCCTAGGATCCAGAGAGAACACAAGGGAAAGGGAACTCTCCAAAGAGCAGAGCAGCAGTGTTGACAAGACAGAAGACCAGAGCAATGGCGGCCCTGCGAGAAAGTGACTGGCCTTCTCGAGCCGAACTCCAAAGCAATATTCAAAAGTGGAGATAAATAATTTGTGCATAAGCATGGCAAATGTAGTGTTCTTTACAGGCCCAAATAGTATGAAACAATTTAATTGCCCAATTTAGAAGATGGTTATGTAAAGTGTGGTCTAACTATACCATACCACTTAAAATAGTCTGTGTCATGGTAAAAAAAAAAAACCTCTAGTCTTCAACTCTAGTCCCTAATTTTTTCCAATTAAATTATTACTATAACTAATTTATATATTAATATTAAATAGAACTTCACAGTTTACAATGAGCTTTTCTCCTGTCAAATTTATCCCATTTGATCAGCACCAATATATGAGGTAGATATTATTATCCCTATTTTATAGATAAGGAAATAGATGCTCAGAAAGATTAAATGATTTACCCAAGTTCAAATACCTAATAAGTAGCAGAGAAGAGATTCAAATCCACATTCCTAATGGGAATTGGGCAGGGAGACACACGCGTGCGCGCACACACACACACACACACACACAGAATAGTAAGCCTTACTTGAGGGAGCTTGTGAGATGCAGTGGAAAATGTGTTTGATCAATATCAAGGGCCAAAAAAGACTTCTGACACTAACGTGCTGAAACAGCAAAGACATTCACAACTCTGCAGAGACTTTCACCCAAGACCCTTTGAAGTCAGGGGCCTGCTAAGTAAATCTTAAAAAGTGGGATAGCCGTATCTAAAATAAGTTAATTAAATAATAATGATGATGCTGATGATGAAGAGGAGGAGGAAGAAGAGGAAAAGGAAAAGAAGAGGAGAAAAGAATGAGGAGTAGAAAATAATGGTGCTAAAATAAAATGCATTTCATAATTTTCATAACAAACACCTAACAACCCCTGAAAATTCCTTAAGGATTACATAATGGGGAACCAGAATCACACACAGCTTGTTTATTTCCTTGATGCTTTTCATTGTTTTAATCTCCAAAAACTTCAAAGTGAACGAAAGTAAAGAAAATCCTCCTTAAATATCTTACTTAACTTCCGATTTGTTCCTATGGGGTCAGTAAGGGTTGTGAAGTCTGAGAAGACCATTTGGAGGAGTGTTAACACACAGTAGCATTCATTATTCACAACAGCCAAGATACGCAAACAGTCTAAGTGTCCATAAACAGATGAATGGATAAAGAATGTGGTATGTGTGAAATGTGATGTGTGTGACAACATACATATATATACACACAATACACACATATATATACACACTACGCACACAAACAATGGAATATTATTCAGCCATAAAAAGAAGGAAATCCTACCATTTGCAACAACATGGATGAAACTGTAATACATTATACTGAAATAAGCCAGACACAGAAAGAAAAACACTGTTTGATCTCACTTATATATGGAATCTAAGAAAGTTGAACTCATAGAAGCAGAGGGTAGAATGGTGGTTACCAGAGGCTGGGGGGTAGGTAAATGGGGAGATGTTAGTCAAAGGGTACAAACTTTCAGTTATAAGATGAATAAATCCTGGAGAGCTAATGTACAGCATGACCATAGTTATTGCATACTTGAAATCTGCTAAAAGAGTAGATCTTAAGTGTTCTTACAGCAAAAAAACAAAAACGTAACTAAGTGAGGCAATGGATGTGTTAATTAGCTGGAATGTGATAATCATTTCACAATGTATGTGTATATCAAATCATCACACTGTACACTTTAAATATATACACTTTGTCAGTTATACCTCGGTAAAGCTGGGGGAAAATGTACAATATCTACAAATGCATTTCCATTAATAATAATATAATATAGATATATTATTAATATATAAAACAATGTATTAATAATATATTTATATATAATTATAATACATAAATATAATATAAATATATTATTATTATTGCAGGATAAAATCATGCAAACAAAAACATATATTGAAATATGAGTAAAGAGAAAATTATACTTTGGGAATACAATATGAAATTGTGTAGTTGTGTGTGCAAGTAAACTAAGGAGAAAGAGGTAGTAAAAAAGAAAAAGGGAAAACTGAGTACTTAATTGTATCCAAGGAGAAAAAGATTAAAGCTACTGTACAAAACTCTGCTACACTAATAGGTTCCAAACAGACTCCTAATTTCTGGAGGTCATGGTCAATTCATATTTGTTCATGAAACCTACAGGTGCTGTTACTGAATCTAATGTTCTCTAAGTTTTTCATAAAAGGCTCTTTTAAATAAATGGAACTTGAGTAGCTACACTGTTTTTTAAAAAATAGACCATAGATTGTGCAATGTTACTTTCCCCACGCTCCACCATGCACTGAAATCTTAATTAGAGCCATAGCTATCTGAACTATTTTGGCCTTTAATTTTATAGCACAACATTTAATTCCTATCGGTATAGTAAACCAGTAACTTCAGTATTTGTTAAAACTAAATAAAGTTTATAAGCCTATCAAAATACCTCTTGTTTCTTGTAAATGTTTAGGAAACATTTCTGAAATGTTTCTGAAAGTTAAGGTCTTAGGAGTTAGAGGGAACCAGTGACCTCACTTTGCACTCTGCTTCCTTCTGAGTGAAGCAAATCCCTCACTCTACATGGGGCGAGAAGAGGCACAGGCATCAGAGAGGGGGAATCAGAGAGGAGATGGACCAGAGCAAGAAGGACAGGCCGCTTTCACAGTCACACAAGGCCCCTGAAGACGGCACGCTTTGTCTATTAATGGCCGGGCAGCATCCATTAAAAAGGGCACCTTTATTTCCAAAAGACGTGAGTAAGAAATGAAGTAGGAATCCACATAGTAGTCTTTGAGGAATACCGTCTTTACTTATTCCCTACATCGCTTCTGAAAAAATCATTTCACATCATTGCTCTTTGGCGAAGTCTTGAAATAATGCCTATATTTTAAAAAGTAATAAAAATCAGGGTCTTACTAAATATTCCAAAGGACTACAGCTCTGCCTATAAGCCACCAAGTCTGTGAGAGAGAAGTAACAGCAATACCGACCTCACTGGGTTGTGAGCATTAAACAAGACAATCCATGACACATACTTAGTATTATGCTCAGCACAGAGTAAGAACTCTAATGTACTATTACAAGTTGTTGCTATTATTATCATTATTATTTTTTGCGGTACGCGGGCCTCTCACTGTTGTGGCCTCTCCCGTTGCGGAGCACAGGCTCCGGACGCGCAGGCTCAGCGGCCATGGCTCAGCCGCTCTGCGGCACGTGGGATCTTCCCGGACCGGGGCACGAACCCGTGTCCCCTGCAACGGCTGGCGGACTCTCAACCACTGCGCCACCAGGGAAGCCCAAGCTGTTGCTATTATTGCTGGTGCTGTTGTTATTGCTTTAAGTCACTCTGTATGACAAGCCTTGAGTAACTTCTAGAGAAGCTATAGGTGGTGCGGCCTTTTGCTGACTCAGCACTTTCCCAGCTATTTTTCAGAGATACTCACAGCCTGATGGCTCCTCACTTTAGACCAATGCGGTATTTGGAAACGTTAGTACAACACAGCGACGACAAAGCTACTCAAGGTTTATTCGTGTTTAGCCCTTTGAAAATCATGAGATACCTTGACATATTTCAAGTTATTTTAAGAGTTGTCATTACTTTTTCTCATGTCCTCTCTTCTTATTCTCTTGTGAACACAACTTAGTCAGGCTTTTTACTCCACTATTCCGCCAAAACAGCTCTTATCAAGACCTCCTGTGATTTCCAGAAGTCAATGTTTAGCCCTCACCCCACCCTCCTTATTGAAGTATATTTTCCCTTGATACAACTCACTTCCAAATTGAGTTTCCTTCCAAATTCTTCACCTTTCCCTACTCAGTCTCCATCCTGTCTCTCCTCATCTTCCCACCTTCTAAATGATGAGTGCTCCAGAACTCAGTCCTGTGAACTTTTCTCTATACTGTGAGTCTCACGTAGACTTATGCCTTTAAATGCCCTTTACATGCTAATGACTCCAGAAATATGTATCTCCAGCTTGAACTCCATCCAGACTTCTGTATTCAACTGCATACTCATTCCCCATTTAAACGTCAAATAGGTACATCAAATTCCCGTGTCCAAACCATGACTTGGAATTTTCACTTGCAAATCTGCTCCTGTCACTCTTCTCTAGCTCAGTAACGGATAGCTCTCTCTTCCCATTTGCTAAGGATGGAGATGTTCTTAACTTCACTCTTCAGCTCATACCCAATTTCTGATCTGTCAGTGAGTCCTATAGGCTCTGCCTTCAAAACAGAGAGAGAGAATACAAATTCTTCTCATCACCTCTACCACTACCCCCCAGCTAAACAAGATGAGAAGCTATTGGGAGACTCTGAGCAGAGAAATGATGACAAAAGTTAGGTTTTAAAGGACCTCTGGCTGTACTGACAGTGAACTGCAGGAGGTCGATGGCAAAAACGGAATCAATCAAAAGCCCATTTCAGTAATCCAGTCCTTGGATCGCACTATTTTTTGCTGTATCCCCACTACCTAGAACAGTAGCTAGCTAATAATAAGTGCTTAGTGAGTGTTGTTGAATGAAAGAATAAACGCAGTACCAGTGGATTCTGGAGGGGCTGGGTCCAAGGTCAGGGTTTGCCATGATAACACGCAGATTAGTTGAGCTACTTTCTTGGTGCAAAATACACAACAAAGCACCAGCATATGTAACATGCAGTAGATGTTCAATAGTTGCATATCTTACTATCTGGAAGTGGATGGATGGATGAAAGGATAAATTGACTAGCGGGTAGACATTAGGAGGCAGGTTAACTGTTGACTGTTGTGAGAAGCGGAGGGAAATGGAAAAAGAGGCCCCAGAGAAAACAATACACCCAGAATCATCACCAGAGTACCCCAGGGAAGGAATGTGAGGGAGACACCTGCCCTTCAAAACTTCCCATTCTCCAAGAAAATGTACTACGCCCAGAAGCGTGCTTAAATTTTCAACATTACATGAAACTGACAAGGTACATTATAAAATATTGGTTTTATTTGTTCTGTGACATTGTGAAAATTACAAATATTTTACTGAGCCAAAATGTTTAAATGTCTGTTAAAGTGTTGTTTTAACCCAGTTGTTAATGATGCCTCCCTTAAACAATCTCCACCCCTCTCGATTCTGCTAGCTACCCAAACTCACCGTTCACATTAAAACGTGCACAGCTTTCCATCACATAGCATGCATGTCTTACTAGTATCAGCATTTTCAGCTATGTCAGTTTAGGATGATGGGTTTTTCTTTTTTTTGTCATATAAGTACCTAAAAGGGATTAAAATGTCTCTTTTTCTCTCCATAGAAATTTCTCAGTGACTTATCCAAAAGCCACTGCTAGTTTGCTTCTCTACCATCTGGGTCTCTTCATTCAGCGTTCCTGGCTCAGAATTCCTGGGAGAGACTAAGCAGCATCCACAGTGGCCTGGGGTTGGGAGCCACAGCCATGCCCTAGGCAAGGATGGTTCAGCACTATGGACAGCAATGTGTCTGCCTGTGCCCACACCCCCACCGAAACGACTGTTAAGTCTGCTCTAAGGATACCCAGAATGTACCCATATTAGAGCACCGTGTACCCCTCAAAATAGCAATAGCAACAGGTGAGATTTACTGAGTACCTAATATGTGCCACGCATTGTACTAACCTATTTGATTTGTTACTATATTTAGTCCTCTCAAGAACTCGTCAAGATAGGATTATTATTTCCATTTACTAAGGAAGAATCTAAGATTCAGAAAGCTTAGGTAATTTTCCAGATGTCAACAATAGGTCTCCAGAGTGGGTCCTTCATCCCTTTGTTTTACACTTACACACACACACACACACACACACACACACACACACACACACAGATTTCCTCCTGAGAGTCTGATGAAGCCCGAGTTTAGTGGGTTATCAGTTCACTTCCTGGTAACAATCAGTGAGAGGAAGGTCCTACCTCAGAAAAGAAACTATGATAGGCATTCAGGTGCCATCCAAGACATTCAGGTGCCATCCAAGGAGAGCCATCGGTGTACAAGGGAGAAAGAAGGGGCCTCCGAAGACATGTTTTCCCCAGCAGTATCTACAGGTTGCTCACAAGGTCTTTGGGTACGTAAACCACAAAGATAGGCACATTCCATTTGCAACTGCTTGTGTGTTTTCATTTTCATGTCTCTGATGTCTACATTTTTTTCCCGAGCATAGCAGTTTTCTAATCAGTCCCGCATGTCTGTTCTCAACCATGTTACTGAGAGCCAGCCAGACAAGCTGCAGAGTCCTTGGCCACAGAAGCACCTGGCTCCCCAAGGATGTGTGCCTCATTGCCTTAAATCTAGTAAAGGCTCTTTGATCTCCCTGCTTAGACAAGACTGCAGCCAGGCCTTTTTACAGCATCCTTCCAGACCTAGCGCTCCCTCTTCTCCCGGAGCCCTTTGACGCTCACTGACACTAAACTCTCTCCCTCTCCTTCCTCATCTCCCATAGCTCTGAGGAGCCATGGGTCCCTCTGGGTCCTCCTCTTGCCTCTATGACACATCTCACCAAGCTGCACTCCCTTTTATCCAGGGATGTGCGTGTGACTGTCTCTCTAACTAGACTGTATATTTATTGAGAACAAGAACTACCTCTTAAGGAGGCAGCCTTATTCTGGGACTACTTCAACTTTAAGCCTTATTCCTTTGACTTTCTATGGACCTATGTTCTTATCAGACGATGGATCCTAATTGTGACATATAAAACATGGTCCCCACACTCACAACTTTGAATCTCTCACATTGAGTGCTTCCCCTTACTTTAGAACACTACCTCCCAAAATACTCACAACACACACACACACACACACACACACACACACACACACGCACATATGTATATGTATGCATGAATGTGTGTCTGTGTGTGTATCTGTCTGTCTGTATAGTACTCTCTCTGCTACTTAATCATTGACTTCCTAAGGGTAGGGGCTATCTAGTTCTTCCCTGAATTTGCAAACTCTGGTACTGTTCCAGGTGCATAGAATGTGACCAGGTATTTGAAAGGCAGATTTAAAGGCAGGGCATATGTATTACATAGCTCAAATATGGAGACAGGAATAACTCTCCCATGAGCTTTACCTGGAAAGAGCCTAACCAGCTATGTCTAACCTGTCTGTGTGGGCTGCTCAAGAGCTGGGAGGCAGAACCGAATCTCCAAACCCTCCCCTATTGCTGCCAACAAGGGACCTGGACAGGAAACACCTTTACACCAAATGCCACAAACAACTCGCCCCACAAACTCCCACTGATCCCTTCTGTGTGCCAGATCCTCCAGCTAGGAATAGGAAATTAATGTGGGTTAACTTATAACTGCTTTGAAACGATACACAAGAAAACTGAATTCATAAAGCAGAAGATTACAAAAAAGGAGAGTACACTGTTTTTGCTGAATGCCCACAGTGGATGAGGTTTATTGTACATACTATCTCATATAAGCATCACAACCAACCTGAGAGACAGACGTCACTTTCTCCCTCTCAGGGGGCTCTAGAAAGACCTGAGCCCTGCTCTGTGGGCCCGACAGGCATGCTGCAGACCTATAACCCTTGTGGGATGCAACCCTTGTGGGTTGGTCATGCAAGCATCTCCTCTCCACTCACTATCTGTTTCCACTTTGTCTACAGTTCACTAGAGATGGCAAGCCAGTTTGAGCACATAATACAGTATAGTCTAGTAATGTTTCTTTATCATAGAAAAACAGTAAAGATTTCCTGCTGTAATATTAAATGCTACTTAAAGGAATACAGATGCTGAATCGGAGCAGATTAGCTAAATTATAGTATAAACTCCAACTCTCAGAGTTGTATCCCTAAGGCAAAGTAAAATGTCCGGTAGTGGTTACCCCATTCCTCAACAAAAAACAGCTTTTTAAAATGTGATGCATATAAAATATTACATTTCTTAAACTGTGTTAGCTTTGGGCGGGTCGCATGTTTTCTACTGGAGTTAATACCACATACTGAGGTGTAGGAATTTAAGACAGGCATCTAATAATACAGTGGGCCACTTAGGCAAAACAAAATGTAAGACCAGCAATGCACTCTACACAATGTGACTGGTGTTGCATCGCTTTTGGTTCTCACTGATTCTTCCTTTGCAGTGTGGAATCCTTCACCTCTGGCCACAGCTCTGAGCAACTGGGGTGGAGAAGCATATGTTGAATGAGTAGATGAACTTGGTGCATGTCTCCCAAACCTTGCTCTTTGGGAGGCCCTGCCACTGCCCTCAAGACAACACTGTATTCCAGCTTTGTGTTTCAATCCTAGATCTGGAAAAGGTGTGCCTTCCGAGGATCCAAACTTCCACCTTCCCCCAGATTATTCAGTGTGCCCACACCACGTGCACTGAAGTTCCCAAAGAGTCAAGACTTAGACCCACCTCCCACTGTGTGTGATCTCTAGATAAATAGCTGACACTTACTGAAAATTATGATGTGCCTGGCACTGGGATAAACTCATTACGTGAATGATTTTCTTCACAACTTAATTAGGCATATAATTGTTTTTACCCCCACTTTCCAAATAATGAAACTGATGCAATTCTAGAAGACAAACTCCTCAAGCGTTTTATCTTATGTTGCTATAATTCCAGGGCCTAGAGTACAGCCTGGCATATAAGTGCTCAAGAAGTAAATGTTAAAAGAGTGACAGCATCAGCACAGTGGCATAAGAGTTTTCTACCACCTTCCTCTCAAAGAATTCTACTTAAATCATCACCTACAGATGAGGGTGCCCTCGTGGAAGTCCAGAAGTCTAGCAGAGAAGTTCCACCACGTGGCTGGAGGAAAAAAATATTCCAAGATTGGATGCAATCAAGAGGGTAAGAGGATCAGTTTCATTTTACCTCCATCACCCCTCCCCAAGACAGCACAGCTCAGTGCCAAGAGAGACCCCTCAGCCTGTGATTCTTCTGATGAGGGAAAATGTGAGCATGTGAGTGAGCACCCAGCTTCCCCAGCTATGCACAACACCACCAAAGACACCCAATTGTTTCCCACCCCACCCAGAATACTGAGGTGTGCTGCATGACTGGTCGTGGGCTCGGAGAACAGCAGCTAGGGGTCTGGGGCAGCATCAAGAGAACATGGATCTTGGGCTTCCCTGGGGGCGCAGCGGTTGAGAGTCCGCCTGCCGATGCAGGGGACACGGGTTCGTGCCCCGGCCCGGGAAGATCCCACGTGCCGCGGAGCGGCTGGGCCCGTGAGCCATGGCCGCTGAGCCTGCGCGTCCAGAGCCTGTGCCCCGCAACGGGAGAGGCCACGACAGTGAGAGGCCCGCGTACGGGAAAAAAAAATAAATAAATAACATGGATCCTACTAACTGTGTTGTACATTCCAACAGGAAGCCCACCAATGAGCCACTGGGCTCACCCACAGATCCCCCCAACTGGTACAGACACCCCCAATGCTCCACAGCCTCGCCCCACCCTGTGGTCAGCTCCCCCTATGTCAGCAAGAGCAAGCCCTTGCAGAAAGCCAGTGCACACATGCAGAAAGCCAGCCCCAATCTTCAGAGCTGTGAGGAAACACACAACTGTAAGCCATCAGTAGGGTCCTGCGGAAAGCAAAATGGAGCGCGCTAACGCCAAGTGTGGCTTTTCAGGATTGAGAGAAGGCGTGCAATCTTCAGAATTCCCCCACCAAGAGGGAACAAGAACTGTGGAACAGGAGTTCCATCAGAAAAGATGGAGAAAAGCTCAGAATTCCTAACACAGATGATATTTAGAGAAACGGAAGGTATTTCTCTCTGAAAGTCAGTTAGTAAAGACTGGAGGAGGTGACTGCTTCTTCAAATATATACAAAACCTCAAGGAAAATTTTAAATTAAGGGAACATGACACCACCAAAGAAACACAATAATTTTCCAGTAACCACCAACCTCAAAGAAATGAAGATCTGAGATCTGCCCAATAAAAAATATGAAATAGTCATTTTAAGGAAGCTCAGTGACTACAAGAAAACACAGACAGTTCAATGAAATCAGGAAAACAATTAAAAAATGAGAAGTTTATCAGGGAGACAGAAATCATTATCAAAAACAACAACAACACAGAAATTCTGGAGTTGAAGAATACAATGAATGAAATGAAAAATGTAATAGACAGCATCAACGTCAGAGTGGATCAAGTAGAAGAAAGAATCTGTGAGGTAGAAGACAGATTTTTGTACATTATCCAGTAAGAGGAGAACAAAGAAAACAGAATGAAAAGATTGAAGAAAGCCTATATGAACTATAAGATAAAAAATCATGTATTACTGGAGTTCCAGAAGTAGAAGAGAGGGAGAAAGGGGCAAAAGCTTATTTAAAGAAATGATGGCTGAAACTTCCCAACACTGGGGAGAGATCTGGACATCCAAGTTCATGAAGTTCGCACATCTCCAAATAACTTCAACCCCGAAGACCTTCTCTAAGACACATTATAATGAAACTGTCTAAAATCAAAGACAAAGAAAGAATTTTAAAAGAAGCAAGAGAAAAAAATTCTTCACGTACAAGGGAACCCCCATAAGGCTAATCAGAGGATTTCTCAGCAGAAACTTTGCACGTCAGGAGAGAGTGAGATGATTGCTAAAATAATTTGTTAATGGACACATGGTATAAAAAGACATAAATCGTGACATCAAAAAGAAAAAATGTCAGGGATGAAGGGGAGTAACTCATACAACTCAATAGCAGAAAAACAAATAGTCTGATTAAAAATATGGGCAGAGGACCTGAATAGACATTTTTCCAAAGAAGACATACAAATTGTCAACAAGTTCATGGAAAGGCGCTCAACATCACTAATCATCAGGGAAATGCAAATCAAAACCACAATGAGATATCACCTCACACCTGTTAGAACAACTATTATCAAAAGACAAGAGATAACAATTGTAGGTTAGGATGGGGAGAAAAGGGAACCCTTGTGCACTGTTAGTGAAAATGTAAATTGGTACAACCACTATGGAAAACAGTAGGAGTTTCCTTGAAAAATTAAAAATAGAACTACCATATGATCCAGCAATCCCACTTCTGGATATGTATCTGAAGGAAATGAAAGTACTATCTTGAAGAGATACCTACACTTCCATGTTCACTGCAACATTATGCACAATAATCAAAGATGGAAACAACCTAAGTGATCATCAATGGACGAATGGACAAGTAAAATGTCACTTTATATATACATACATTAGATAGATAGATAAAAATGTAAATACATGAATATTATTTAGTCATTAAAAAAAGGAAATCTTGGGACTTCCCTGGTGGCACAGTGGTTGGGAATCCGCCCGCCAATGCAGGGGACACGGATTCAAGCCCTGGTCTGGGAAGATCCCACATGCCGCGGAGCGACTAAGCCCGTGTGCCACAACTGCTGAGCCTGCGCTCCGTAGCCTGTGAGCCACAACTACTGAGCCCGTGCGCCACGGCTGCTGAGGCCCGCGCACCTAGAGCCCGTGCTCCACAGCAAGAGAGGCCACCACAATGAGAAGCCTGCACACCGCAACGAAGAGGAGCCCCCGCTCACCACAACTGGAGAAGGCCCGCATGCAGCAACGAAGACCCGACGCAGCCAAAAATAAATAAATAATCAAATTTATAAATTAAAAAAAAAAAAGGAAATCTTGCCATTTGTAAAAATGTAGATGGAACTTGAGAGCATTACGCTAAGTGAAATAAGCAAAGAAATTATACAAAGAAAAGAATACCATATGATCTCACTTATTTGTGGAATCTAAAAAAGCTGAACTCGTAGAAACAGAGTAGAATGGTTAGGAGCTGGGGGTGGGGGAAGTGGGGAGATGTTGGTCAAAGGTACAAACTTTAGTTCTATGATAAGTTCTGGGGATCTAATGCACAGCATGGTGACTATAGTTAACAATATTGTATTGTATATATGAAAGATGCTAAAAGAGTAAGTTAAATCTTCTCACCACACACACACAAAAGCTAATTATGTCAGTTGATGGAAGTGTTAACCAATCTTTCTGTAGTAATCATTTTCACAATATATACATGTGTCAAATAATCACATTGCACACCTTAAACTTACAAAATGTTATATTTCAATTTTATCTCAATAAAGCTGGAAAAAAAAAAAAGAAACTGTAAGAAAAAATTGTTGAATGAATGAAGCCAAGGAAAATTAACCTAAGCTTCCAAGGTCACACGGTGTTGAGTCTAGAGAATACTTTTGAAAGTGGGACTTCTGGCATCCCTGTGCTATGCTGGTGCTGACATTCTCTAGGCAGGTCCAAGTCAGTGGTCAGCTTGGTAGCACAGCGTGGGGACAATGCACAAGCCTAGGAAGGACACAGACATGAGTCCCTGTCCCAGTTCTACAGCTTACAAGCACCAGGAGACAAGTCCCTTAACCTTTCTTTTTTTTTTTTTTTAACATCTTTATTGGGGTATAATTGCTTTACAATGGTGTGTTAGTTTCTGCTTTATAACAAAGTGACCCTTAACCTTTCTTAGCTTCTCATCTGTAAAATTAAACAGTACTATCTACTTTCCATTGTGTTGGCAGTTATCATATAATACTACTTAATTTCACTATACCTAAAAAGAAATAGTCATTTCAACTTCACAGGGTGGACGTGAAAATTACAAAAGATAATAAACTGTGAAATCACATTCCAAACTAAAAAGATCTGTGCAAACTTAAGTCAACAGCAAAAGCAAAAGAGGTGGAAATACATTTTCCAACATTATACATAGTCACTGCTTCCAGGACCACTTCTCAGAGAAGCCTTAGCTGTATCTGCCCTTTGTCTACAGCGCTCAGCTCACTGAACCTCGGGGCCACTAGTCAAAACTTGGGCAAAGGATTTTACAACAGGAAATTTCAGGCATGGCCTTAACCCCAGGATATTGATATCACTATATTCCTATCCGCAGGAATTAGTAGTCAAACCTGGCCCAGCACCACCTGCTAGCATGCTACCCCACAGCCTAGCCAGCTTACCCAATCTTTGCTGAAATAACTACACCTGTGGCATCTGATTCAAGACCTACCACTCTAGGTGTCCATTCAGTTTCCACTAAGCTAGTCACCTAACGTTCTATACCAATTGTTAAATGTTGAATTGTATCCATCCCCCCAAAAATATACTAAAGTCCTAATACCCAAAGCTCAGAATGTGAGCTTATCTTAAAATGGGATTGTTACAGATATAATTAGTTAAGTTAAAATGAGATTATACTGGGGTAGGGTGGGCCCCTAATCCAATGTGACTGGTGTCCCTCTATGAAGATGTCCACGTGGAGACACAGACACACAGAAACAATGGCACTGATGGGGGAGGCAGACACTGCAGTTATGCAGCTACAAAGCAAGGAAACCCAAGGATTGCCGGCTAACTACCGGGGACCAAGAAGAGGCAAGAAGGAATTCTTCTGCAGATTTCAGAGAGACTATAGCTCTACTGACGCCTTGACTTCAGGCTTCTAGCCTCCAGAACTGTGAAACAATAAACTTCTACTGTTTTAAGCCACTCAGTTCATGATACTTTGTTACGGCGATCCTAGAAAACTAATACACCAACTGTACAGCAAAAGACTGCAATAGCCCCACTCCCACACCTGATTCACCAAAAGCAGGATTCCCAAACAAAGCTCCAAAGAGGCAATGCATCTCATTTTTTATCCAGGAAGCAGTGCTTTGGCAGACATAACTATGAAATTGTGGCCATATGACTCAGCTTTTTAAAACAGGGAGACTATTAAGTAAATTATAATATTGTGTTAAGTAGAGATACATGCCCTGCATAATCCTGGCAATTATCAATATGATGAAGTTGACTCCCCTGATTAGGTCTTGTTATAGGACACAGTCAACCTTGAGACAGAGTATTCCGGTGGGCCTGATCTAATCAGATGGGTCCTTGAAAAGCAAAGCATTTTCTCAGTTGATCAGAGAAGCCAGAGATTCAAAACACAATAAGGAGTCAATGCACCATTGCTGGCTTGCAGATCAAGGAAGCCACATGTCAAAGGAAGAGAGGGGCTTCCCTGGTGGCACAGTGGTTGAGAATCTGCCTGCTAATGCAGAGGACATGGGTTCGAGCCCTGGTCTGAGAGGATCCCACATGCCGTGGAGCAACTAGGCCCGTGAGCCACAACTACTGAGCCTGCGCATCTGGAGCCTGTGCTCCGCAACAAGAGAGGCCGCGACAGCGAGAGGCCCGCGCACTGTGATGAAGAGTGGCCCCCACTTGCCGTAACTAGAGAAAGCCCTCGCACAGAAATAAAGACCCAACACGGCAAAATTAAATTAATTAATTAATAAACTCCTACCTCCAACATCTTCTTAAAAAAAAAAAAAAAAAAAAAAGACAGGTGGCCTCCAGCTGCTAAGAGCAGTCCCCAGCTAACAACCAGCAAGGACATGAGGACTTCAGCCGTACCATCTCGAAGAACTGAAACCTGATGACAAGAATGAGCTCGTAAGTGATTCTCCCCAGAGCCTCCAGAGGAGAACTTAGCCCAGCTGACACTTTGATTTTGACCTTCTGAGACCTGTGCAGAGACCCCAACTTCTGAGCTACAGAACTGTGTGCTAATAAACAGGTATTACTTTAAGTTGCTGAGTTTGTGGTAATTTGTTACACATCAATAGAGAACTGCAAATACATTCACATAAAATATTTCACAGGTGTTTTCATTAAAAGTGCAAGAAAACTGGCAAAATTTGCTGATATATTTGGTTTTTTAAAAAAGGAAACCAAATCCAATATAATCGCAATTTTGATTAATATCTATGCATAGATGAAAAACTGCATGAAGACACAAGATGGCATCAGAGGTAATATCTGGTGAAAGGACTGAATATTTTAAATGTCTCCCTTATACTTTTCTGATGCAATTTTTCCACAATGAGGGTATATTACTTTGACAAGCAAAAATAAAATCAGTCATACTTCAGTCCCTGCCAAGAACGAAGCATCTGGTTTTGCGGGGCTGCTAAAGTATTTCAGCTGGCTTATCGGTAAGAAGGAAAAGAAATCTCAGATAGCATTGTATACTAATATTATAAATTAAACTCTGTTGTGGAATGAAAATACAGAGACGCTGAGCAGGCCGGTCTCAGAGGCTGTGAATGAACTTTGGAAAGGCTGAAATATTCGCCTTCACCGCTAATCCCGCTAACGCACTCACAATCTATTTGACAGGCCGCCCATCACATCCCCGCTGTCAGGGTGAGCAGCCTTTGGAGGTGCGGTGACGTGCGGATTACTGAGAGGACAGACAGGCCTCCCTCCCCTGCATTCTGACTAGCTTTGTAGACAGGCTGCGTGCCTCAGAGGGCACCGGACAGAGGCTTGTCTTCAGGATGGACCCCTCGGCTCAGAGATACCAGAGGGAGACATTCACCAACCCAGAGGGATGAGGGTTTTCTGACAGCCATGTCACTCCTCCCATCTCATCGTGGAGAGACGAAACAAGGCAAGTGGAAGGGAAAATTCACAGGGCTGAGGTTCCTGGATGGTTCCTTCATAGCGGAGAGCCCCCCACGCCCCCTTCAGAGACCCTACGTGCTAAAAGGAAACTAGAGAAAGTCCTGGCCTCGTGGGATGAGTCACAGCACACCCGTGCCCCTCCTTCCCTCTGGCCGCCAGGCTCCTCAGCGAGCGGTTGACACTCTTACAGCTTCATCTTCATTAAACTGGCAGGATTGCTTTACTTGCCTTCTGAATTTTCAAGGGTTTCTTTTTAAATACCAGGTAAAATGGAAATAATAGGTACAGCCTTCATGCTAGCAGATTACACTTACCTGAGAAAGCACGATAGGGGGATTCCCTGGTGGCGCAGTGGTTGAGAGTCTGTCTGCTGATGCAGGGGACGCGGGTTTGTGCCCCGGTCCGGGAAGATCCCACATGCCACGGAGCGGCTGGGCCCGTGAGCCATGGCCGCTGAGCCTGCGCGTCCGGAGCCTGTGCCCCGCAACGGGAGAGGCTACAACAGTGAGAGGCCTGCGTACCGCAAACAAACAAACAAAAAAAAAGCACTATAGGATTTGTCCCAGAGCAAGTTTGCTGTTCCCTTTTCTGGAAAGTCCCCCTAGCTAGCCCCATCTCCCCGGCTGGAGCCAGGGTCCAGGCAGCCGCGGTCAGTGCCTCCTACTCCAGTTCACACACATGGTTCTCGTTCACAGCCCCACTGAGCAGAAGGAGACTTTTTCCATAAACACAGTTAACCAGTTACCTTCTGTTCCCCATTCCCGATGAAATCTTCCTCATTCCTGTAATTGGGTCAAAGCTGTTGTCCGGTTCCAGCTTAGCTAGGAACATCTCCTCACATTCAGGTGTCACAAAAGACACGGGGTGTGCTGAGACCAGCACAACTGGCCTCTGTCTTCAAGGAAACTGCCACCAATAAGTAAACAGATCATCATAATACAGTCTTAGAAGGTTGAGGTTTCTATAGCAGCACATGGGAGAGATCCCCGGACCAGACCGTGAAGGTGAGGGGTCTAGTCTGAGTGACTCCGACTGCCTTCTCCAGCTGTGTGTCAGCCACACTGATCATTAGTGTCCCAACTACAAGATGAACCTCTGAAGGGCAGTGGAAAGCTGCAGGCACGTCCCATCAGGACAGCCCCAGAGAGCCCTCTGGGGCCTCATACTCTGCTCTGCCATCAGCCCTTGCCAAGCCCAGCTTAGGTGCCCCGCCCTTACTCAGGCTCACAGCTTATACCCTAGCTAGTGAAATGAACAGAAACGCACAGGAACCTGGTGAAATGAACAGAATGCACAGGAACCTTTTATGCCCACACTGCCCTCGCAGGAAAGCTGCAGCCCTCCGGATGGAACAAGGGCACGAGAGCCCTTGGCAGGAGTCAGCCACACATACCCTCTCCCCCTTCTCCCACAAGGGGCTCCAGCCTGAATGAGACACCTTGGCAGGTCGCCCCAGGGAGCAGGGTCTCTGCCTTGTGCCTGGAGGCCAGAGCTAGGACCCCAGCCGTCATCATTTCTGGGCCTGGACTCCGTACACCTTGGGAGGCCCAAAGCTTTCTCAGCCCACAAAGCTTAGCTGCTCTCTCCCTCTCCAGGAGGCGTTAAAGCCCAGCACTCTGTGTCCTTCTAGGCAAGGTGAACCGGAATGTGGGAACTTCAGTAAATCTCAGTTCCAGGGAGACAGGAGAGGGCCCAGAGAGTGCAGGGACTTTGGAGTCTGAACAATCTGGGTTTGAAGGCTGGTTCTATGACATACGTTGTCACCTTGTGCAAAGGTATACTTCTGAGCCACTGTTTCTTCATCTAAAAAAAATAAGAATAACATCTCTGGATGTCAATCTCCCGGCACAGGGTTTTCTATATGGTAAGGCCTCAAGCGATCACAGCTCCTTCCCCTGGGTCTGCTTTCTAAACATGAGCTCTAAGGAATGAAGGGTTTTCATGAGAAAGTGAGGGATTTGAGGTCCCTGGAGAGAAGGGAAGGGAAGCAGGTGAGGGGGTCTGTTTGTTTTCAAAGGGAGGGAGACTCTCACAGGTGTCTCTGAAATCACCCTGCCCACGGGAATGCTTTCAAGTAAGGCAGTTTCTTTGTACAACCTAGAGGCAAGCCTCCTGGGCCAGAGGGGAGCGTGCCCCGAGGGCCGCATGAGGCACAAAGTCAGCTGTACACACAACTGTCTAGCTGTGCATTTACATGGGGGTTTTCTGGGCACCTCAAAGAGCCTGGTGTTGGCCAAGCAGGCGGACGATCACCCCATTGTGTAAAACAATGAAACCTACAAGCTGGGAAGGGCAGAATGATTGCACCTGGCTTCCTCAGCGGCTACACCAGCAGAGCCTCACGGATCCTCCCTCCCCATGGCCTCCTGGCCCGTACCTACTGCACTCCTCAGCGTGAGCTACATGGCAGGGAAGTAAACCACTATTAGACACGTAAAGAAAACTCTAAATGTTGCTTTGCATTTTTTCTACCAGTCAAAAATGTGCTTTGCAGCCAATTGTGAAATGACCTTAACATCCACAGCTAAAGTCCATGTAATACCTAGCTTTGGCTCAGTCCCTTATTTCAGACTCTGAAGTTATGAATAGAAGATGAAATCTGCAAGGTCGTTTCGTGAGTTTCTTATCACATCTAAGAACCAGTCCAGAGATGCAGGGAGAGAGATCCTGTCCGCCATGAGGGTGGCGACAGGGCTTCTTGCCCCCTACAAATGGCCTCATGCAGAAAATCCCATTTCGAGACAGCAGTACTGTTGGTATGGTCCAACTACCACTGAGCCCTCTTCCCCTGAAACAGGAAATGAGTTTGCCTTTACTGTTTCTCTAGAAATCAATATTTATGATTCAAACCTTTGAGTTCATCATTTCAAATTTTGTATTTTTATAATTGTTCTTACTTGGAGAGCATTTGGTTTACTTTTATTGTCCTTCTGGGACAGGTCAGAATATCCACATGCTTCACCATATTTCCTAAAGGTGAGATTGACTTTCTAATTACAACTATTTCAACCCACGTACGTCTGCTACACAGTTCTACAAACCATGTGCGAGGCTTCTGCCTTAATCCGCATGGGTGACATAACTAGATGCCCAACAGCTAAAGAATCAGAGTATCCAGGAGAGAGAAATAAATTTGGTTCTCACTCCTAGCAAAAGTGGACATAGTCAATCCTGTAGATGAAGTCTGAAAACTTTTTAATGTATCCTAGCAGTTTTCTGATTCCCTTTGCTCTAAGACATTTTCGAGACCAGAAGCAGCTGAAAAGCTAGGTGCGTTTGCAGATACTTTTTTTAGGAAAAAATAAAAAGAGGTAGATAATCTTTAGCAATATTATCTATATTTATGGCACAAATTTAAATTTTCTCTGACAAAAACTGTAGAAGTTAGAAGCGATAAGTATTTGTATTCTCATTGACAGGTAAGGAAATTGAGACCATGGGATGCTACGGGATTTGACTACGGTGACACAGCAAAGTTCAGCAATGAACTTGTGCTGAGACTAAGGTCTCTTGCTTCCCAGTTCCTTTTATGTGGCTTATCTGACAGACTGACTGAAGTAAACGTCAGGTTGTAACACCTGTATCTGGAAAAAGCACAGACTGTTGATCTCATTTTGTATAATGTCCACACTTAGCCTCTTCTCTAGTGCAAGTCATAGACTTTAATCAGTAAACAATATTAACTGAAGAGAAGTTTTTGTTTTAATAATTATTTTTCTTCCTGACCAAGGCAACAGTAAGAAATCTATAAGGCACAATTTTGGAAGAGAAAAAAAAAACTCCTATCCCTTTAGGAAATACTTTGACAGTGAAGAAAACTAACCTAATATTTTAGAAAATTTGGATAGATTACTGAAATTCCATTGGCAAAATTAAATGAGGCTTAAAATTCTATGGACAGGGCTTCCCTGGTGGCGCAGTGATTGAGAGTCCGCCTGCCGATGCAGGGGACACGGGTTCGTGCCCCGGTCCGGGAAGATCCCACATGCTGTGGAGTGGCTGGGCCCGTGAGCCGTGGCCGCTGAGCCTGCACGTCCAAAGCCTGTGCTCTGCAACTGGAGAGACCACAGCAGTGAGAGGCCCACGTACCGCAAAAAAAAAAAAAAAATTCTATGGACAAATGTATATTTAAAATTATGATCTGAAATCCAGACAAGGGAGTAGGGCAAAAAACAAATCCATGCTCCCAGCCACTATATACATTAGATCTTTTTCTTTTCATAAACAATGTAATAAAACACAGTCTTACTGGATCGAAACTCAATAGGTTACAACTAATCTAAAAATATCAATTGTTGTTTTTATCCACAGAGATCCTACATACCAACATTTGAGAGCAGGCAAAAGTTTTGTAATTTTATAATAAAGTACCACTCCAGAGCATTTTATGTCAAAACATAGGGTGATCATTTTGCATTAGGAAGTGTAAAACACCACAATATATTAGAGTGGCAACCCAGGATCATCTTAGAACAATAAATGGAGAAGCAATCCCAGGAAGTGGAAATTTGTGGAGAAATCTGTCACTCAGTGTATACTTCTGTAAGGCCAATATTGGTTCACTTAAGCAACACGATATCCAAAAAGCCACCGATTACCAGACAGCAAAGACTGAGTGGGGAGCCTGGACTTCCGTCTTTGCCTGGCTATAAAAAGGTGCTCCCCCCTGCCCTACCCGGGTGTATCAGAGAAGGCTGAGAGGGAAGCCAGACTTACACATTACCCAGAGGTAACGAGGCCTTCTACCTACCCCCAGCAGAAGCAACAAGAAGGGACTTGGGCCTCACTCCCCCCAGCCTAGGAGGCGTCAGCGGAGGCCTAGCAGGGAGTTTGAAATCCCACCTCCACCAAGTAGTAAGGACCTTCACCCCCACGTGATGGTAGCAAAGCATAACCTCCCTCTTCCCGAACCAGCGCAGCAAGTCAGAGGAGACATGCTGAAATAGATTTTGATAAGATCCAGAGTCTCATGACATAATACCAGAAATTTCAAGGGTACAATTGGAAATTACAAGTCAGACCAAGAACCAGGAAAATCTTCACTTGAAAGAGAAAAGATAATCGACAGACATCAACCTCAAGGTGACACAGATGCTGGAATTAGGCAAGAATTTTAAAGCAGCCATCATAAAAATACTTCAGTGGGCAATTATGAACCCCTGAAACAACTGAAAGTCTCAGTAAAATAATAGAATATATGAAGAAAACCCATATGGAAACTTTAGAATTTTTTAAAATATAATCATTTGAACGTTTTAAAAACAGCAGAACAGAGGGGACACAGGAAAGAATCAGTGAAGTGGAAGAGACGATAGGAGCTACCTGAGCTGAACAACAGAGAGAAAATGGCTGAAAAAAAGTGAACAGAACCACAAAAAGCTGTGAGATGATAACAAAAGATGTAATATTTGTGTCATTGGAGTCTAAGAAATAGAGGAGAAAGAAAACGGTGTTGAAAAAAGTATCTGGAGAAATTATGGCTGAACATTTTTCAAATATGGAAAAGAAAGAATAACTGAAATTCTTTCAAATATGGAAAAAGCTGTAAACCTGTAGATTTAAAAATCTGGGCAAAACCCCGAATGGATAAACCCAAAGAAATCCATACCATGAACCATCATAATCAAACTTCAGACAATTAAAGAATTAAAGACCAAGAAAATCTCTTGAAAGCAGCAAGAGAGAAATGGCACCTAACATAAAGGGCAGAAATAATTCAACTGATAGCAGATTTCTCATCAGAACCATGGAAGCTGGATGGTTCTAGCACAATCTTTTGCAAGTGCTGAAAAGAAAGAACTGTTAACCCAGAATTCTGTACCTTGCAAAATTATTTTTCAGGAATGAAGGAGAAATTTAAAAATTCTCAGATACAGGAAAAGTAAGAGGATTTTCCACACCAGACCTACTCTAAAATAATGGCTTTAAAACGTTCTCAAAACAGAATGGAAATGATTTTAAAAAAAAGGAAACTTGGAACATCAGGAAGAAAGAAAGAACAATGGTAAAAGCAAAAACGTGGCTACATAGAATAAACCTTCCCTCTCCTCTTGAGTTGTCTAAACTATGCTTGATGGTCGAAGCAAAAAGCATAGCATTGTTTGGCCTGCATCTCAATGTAGACAGAGTAAATATTTAAGACTACTGTGACATAAACAGGGAGACTAAAAGGAGGTGTCTTAGTTAGTTTGGGCTGCTATAACAGAACACCATGGACTTGTTGGCTTAAACAACAGGCTGGAGGTCCAAGATCAAGGAGCCCGCAAATCCAGCGTCTGGTGACAGTTATCTTCCTGTTTTACAGATGGCCGTCTTGTCTTCTTGCTGTGTCATCACACGGTGGAGAACAGGCAGGAAGGAAGCAAGCTCTCTCATGACTCTTCTTGAAAGGGCACCAATACCATCCATGAGGGCTCTAGCCTCATGACCTAATTACCTCCCAAAGGCCCCATTTCCTAATACCATCTCACTGGGGATTAGGATTTCAACCCAGGGATTTGGGGGTGACACATTCAGGCCATAACAGGGGGTAAGGTTTCTATATTCACTCAAAGTGGTAAAATGATGACACCGGTAGATCTTTGTGGTGATGATATAAATCTATATCTTGATTGTGGTGGTGGTCACAGGAATCTACCCATTACTATTGCTATGTCTGTGAAAAACAGCATAAGAATATACACACATTGTACCAACATTTATTTTTCTGGTTATGATACTGCATTAATCATTACACAAGACGTAACCATTGAGAGAAAATGGGTGAAGGATGCATGGAACCTCTCTGTATTATCTTTGCAATACCTGTGTATCTATAATTATTTCAAAATAAAAAGGTTTTTTAAAATGGGAAATGGTTCTAGATTAAAAGATGCTACAGACATATATGCAACAAAAATCTACTTTGATTGGATTATGATTTTTTTAAATTCAAAAGGTTGGAAAGTTTGGGGAAATTTTAATATAGATGGGATATTTTTGATGATTTTTAGATAAAATTATTGTTAGTTTTCTTCAGTGTGATAGCAATGTTGTGGTTATACAGAATAATGCCTTTATTCCTAAAAGATGTGTGCTGAAGTATTTAGGGATGAAATATAATCAAACTAGCTTTCAAATGGTTCAAGGAGAAAGACAGCGAGAAACAAATAAAACATTGTCAATTGTTGACCCTCTGAGGAAGGTATGAGGGTGCTCCCTGTACTATTCTTTCAATTATTTGGTATGTTTGTAGATTTTCATTTTTAAAAAGTTGGAGGGATGGGTTGATGGATAGATATGTGAAAGAGCAAGTATAGTAAAATGTTAATTGTGAAATTTAGGTGATGAGTAACTGGGTATTCATTATAAATTCAATTTCTCTGTATGCCTGGAAATGTTTAACTTAAAATGCTGGGAGGGGGAAGCTGAGGGAACATATCAAAACCCACACCCTCCCCCAGCACGCCCAATCCTCCCTGGCCCAGTTAAATACATACTTATCATAATTAAACTAAAACTTATCATTTGTCACGGGAAAAAGCTTGCCTGGCTTCCTGGTTGGAGAAACCCTACCAATGCCTTACACTTTTCCCATAGCGGTAAAGCCCCAGGCAGCGCCATTGTCCACACCATCAAACTGAGAAGTCTCCTCTGAGTATTGCCAATTGTCAAGGAGAGACAAACCCGGACAAGACCAGCCTGGGCTTATAGATAATCTGGTTTTCCCAGAAGGTATCCAAAATTTAAAGGAGTTAATGCCCCTTATGCGAGCAGCTGAGGAGTAGTGAGAAGCATGTTGGTGGTGGTGAAGACCCAAACGAATTTTGGGTTATATATGTATGTTGAAAATATGCTTATATTGGGGGTATATTTACTTTTAGGAGAAATACATATATTAGAACTACAATAAGAAAACAACTCCCATCATGGTGGGAGTTTATAACACATTAAGTACCAGAGTTAGGAATTAATAGACAAGAAATGGAAAAATTAAAAATATAGAAGATATGAAGCTTATCATTAAAAAAGATGGATTTTATGATACATAGATCGCTATAACAGTTGACAAGAACTCTTCAAGCCGTCCCACCCGCCTTAGAGTAACTGCTCAAGTATTTCAGTGTCACCTGAAACTAACACAACATTGTAAATACCCCAATAAAAATTAAAAACAAAAATTTCAGTGTCAGCTGATCTCTCCCAATGACAAAACCATGGAGACTGTTCCTGATAGCGACAGCATCACACCTGCTCTGGTTCTTGGCCTACTGCAGACCTACAGGAGGAGCTACGTATGCTGTGAGATACTGAAGATATTCTGAACTCTGACTGCACAAAGACGCTCAGCTTCTGACCCAGGTCAATAAGAAGTGAACCAATCTTCCAAGTAAATCTCATTATTTAAGGCAAGGCCCGTATTCTCCGGAAGCTCATTTTCACTCTCTGGTCCTTGGAGTGGCAAAGGATCTAACCATTCCTACCCCATTTCCTCTAGTTTTCTTTCATGTCCCCTGTAAAGTTTCTCATCTCATGCCACCACCTACCTACAGGCTCCAAGTGGTACCCACTGCTGTGAATGACAAAAAGCAATCCATCCCTGCACCTGTCATGACAAAACTCCTTATCTTATCTCCCCAGCAAAAGAGTTCAATCACACCCATCATTAAAAATAAATTAATTATGCTTTATACCTCCCCAGAGATTGCTGAGCTAAATGAGCCAGCTAAGTGTTTGGAAAGGAAAAACAAAACTCTCAGCCGATTCATCCCATCTTTCATCCATCTCAAACCATCCCACTTTTCTGGGTTAGTCCTTCTATATTCTTATTGCTGGAGCTGGAACCAGCACTGGCCAGGAAAAATGGCCAAGAATGGAAGAACAGATGAATGGATGAAGAAGATGTGGCACATATATACAACGGAATACTACTCAGCCATAAAAAAGAAAGAAAAAATGCCATTTGCAGCAACATGGATGCAACTAGAGATTGTCATACTATATGAAGTAAGTCAGAAGAGAAAGGCAAATACCATATGATAACAAGCATACGTGGACTCTAAAATATGACACAAAACGAACCTATCTACGAAAGAGAAACAGACTCACGTATACAGAGAACAGACTTGTGGTTGCCAAGGGGGAGGGGGTTGGGGGAGGGATGGAGTGGGAGGGTGGGGGTAGCAGATGTAAGCTATTATATACAGGATGGATAAACAACAGGGTCCTACTGTAGAGCACAGGGAACTAACTATATTCAATATCCTATGACAAACCATAGTGGAAAAGAATATTTTTTAAAATGTATACATATGTATAACTGAATCACTTTGCTATACAGCACAAATTAACACAACATTGTATATCAACTATAGTTCAATCTTTTAAAATGTAAAAAAAAAAAAAAAAGGCAGCAGATGCCAGGGCTTAGGTGGCTGGGGGGTGACACAAACATTCCTGCAAATATGTCCATGTGATAGTATTGTGTGACCAGCTTTTCTGTGGGCTAGGACACTCTACCACAAGTCAGAGGAAGCAGAGATCCAAAGGAGACTACAGAGGGAGGTGTCTGCAGAGTGAAAGACCCCCTGCTACTTATTCAGTGACACCTGCCACATACATAGGCCCCTGCCCTGCCCCACACCTCAGTCTGCCCCCGGGGTGATTTTTTTCTCCCTAAGCATATGCCTCAAACGAGTGGTGTGAATGCGGCACTTACATTTTGTCACCAGACTTCCTCTCTCAACCAAACATAATGATAATCTGTGAACTGATTAATCCATTTGTCTCCATGGAGTTAAAAAAAAAAGTCGTCTTTCCAGTTTTCCGGAAGGTCTCAAGACCACCAGTCCAGGTCAGATACCCTTCTTCCATCCCACTTCAGGATCCCTGGGCTATGATAAAGTGAAGATGAAGAAGATTCTCCTAGGAATAAGGCAGCTTGGGAGGCAGGTTACTTCAGGAGGCTGAGAGAAGCTTTTCTAATAATACTTTTACACGGTGCTTCCAAAATGCCCAAGTTGTTCTGCAACACATTAGGGTCCAGCTTTTGGTTCAAGCAGTTAATAAATGACTGAGAAAACATGTATGACTTTGACCTCTGCATTAACTGAATGAGGTAAGTGGGAAGAGTATTATCACCATTATGAGGCTCAGAGAAGTGTAGTTACTTTGCCCAAAGCTTGGGAGCAGCAGGAAAACCTAGAACTGGATCTTCAGGTCTCAAAGGAAACACAGCTTCTAATTCCTCCTGTGCCACTGACATGAGGTTTGATCCCCATGAGATATGAATCTCATGTCCCTTGTGAATTTTTCATCTGAAACACACAAACTGGGCCCAAGCATCAGTGTGGCCCTAGAGGTGGCCCCAAAAGCCGGGCTGGACGCGTAGGGTGGGTGACCAAGCCTGCGCTTCTAGGAGCTCCGCCCCGCCGGGGGCTCGAGACCTCTGCCTCAGAGACCCTGCCCGAAAAGGCTGGCTACGCACGGGACTTTCTGATCTAGGGCAGGGTCCGGCCGCACCATCCCTGACAGGTCGAATCCCAGGGATCTCCGTCGGACCACGGCTGCGCTGGATTCGAGACGCCAAAGGAACTCCAAGGGTCTCCAGCCCGCATTAAACCCGGAGCTGCCCTCTTCTCGTCGGCATCTCTGGCGCTCACATACGCCAACAGCTGGATGTGCCCGCCGGGCCAGTGTTACCCCGAGTTTGTGATCCCTTAAAGTGGGAAACAGAAGTCGGAAGCGACAGCCCGCGACCGCCTGGAGACACCGCGCCCGCGCGCCCACCGCTCGGGCTGCTGAGCTCCGGCTGCGCCTGCGCGCCGGGCCTGCGCAATGGGCGGGGAGGCGGACGGGTGCGGCCAGGTGGGCGGGGCGAGTACCCCACGGCAGCTGGTGCTTTGAAACCCTAGGGCATGGAGACTGTTTTAAACCACCAGATCCCGGAGGCGGAAGCTGCTGGGCGCCCTCCTTCACTAACGGCACCTGCCAAAGCTTCGGTTCTGCGGATTCTGTCGGTGGGGACGAACCGGTTCTTGGCTCACCTGTGGGCAGGATTTGAGGGGCGGGACCGGGAAATGTGGGAGCAATAGTGTCACTGCTCCAGGTGTGGCCCATCTGTGACGTCATGGAAGTACGTAAATGAGATACCGATGTAGACGTCGCGGATCCCTTGCGCTCTTGCCAGAGGCCCTGTGTGACATCACTGTGTCACTGGGAGGATGCCCTGACGTCACAGTGCCATAATGTTCTGGGAGGTGGGATGGGACGCCTTTGAGCCGGTTCTACGGACGCCAAGGTTCCAGGGGAGGGGGTGGGGATGATATCACAGGTCCCACGTTCTTGCAGATGAGGTGCCGTCCGGGAGCCCTAGACCATCTTACTGCGTTTCTCCCTCCCCCCAGGACCCTATACTAGCCCTGAATCCCGAGACAAGGAAGTAGGCGGGGAAAAAAGGCCCTTCGTGCGCCCCAAACCCCTAGCTACGTTCCGGAAGGACGAGGTAGAACCTGAACTCTTCCTCTAGGAAGAAGACCCAGCGGGCTGTTCTTCCCCCCAGGGCGCTCCTGTTCTCCTCCCAGAGCGAGCGCTAGGAAGCTCCAGGCTGCGCCGAGGGTCTCTCGCGCCTTCTACCCGCCTATTAGAGAAGTCCAGCCGGGCAGCTGCCCCACCTCCTGCGCTACAGACGAATCGCAGGCCTAGCAACTTTGGGAAGGGCCCCAGCCGGACTCTCATCTCCTTCCCTCTCGAAAACCGGCCTGAGCCACGCTGGGCATGTGAGGCCAAAGGAAACTTAATGTCTGAAAACGGGTGTTGCGGGGTGGTTCAGAATCTTCCAGAGGTGTAGCAGGAAAAAATTGGCCACCTATAGAGTGGACAGGCAATAAAGCACACCCAGCATTTCTGACCATCTCGTTGCCTTTTCATGCGACCCACAGAGTAGGATCAGGGAATTGTAGCCTGTGTGGGGTCTGGTGGTCCGCGACCCAGGCTTGCCCTTCCATTTGCAGTCGCTGTGACTGCAGTCTATGAAATCATTGCCATGAGGATAGACTGCAGCCAGCTACGCTGCTAAGTGGTTTCTGCATCCACCAAGATGATAGAGGCATTGAGAACAGGCTGGAGGTCTCTGGGCAGCACCCTGTCTCACTCCCACCCCATCCCCCAAACCTCTGCGCTTAGGAATTCATTCTTCCAAGGACGCATACTCGGTACTGAAAGTCTCTCCGTGGCAGGGCCTGGGGATGGAGGGGCGGGGATTCATGGTATCAGAGGTGGGTGGGCTAGAAAGGAAAACCCTCCTTGGCAAACCTCCCCATTTCACAGTCCTTACTAAGTCCTTGAGTTGGGGCAGAGGTTCTTTGTGTCCTGGGGAGGTGGGAGGTGGTGCAATGTGAGGGACACGGGGCAGCAGCAGTCAATCCCTGAGAGAAATGGACTCCCTCAAAGAGTAAAGGAACCGAGTGAGGCACTCTCTCAGGTCCTCAGAGGTGATCAAAGCTCTCGGTAGTGGTGTGTGTGTGTGTGTGTGTGTGTGTGTGTGTGTGTACCCACGCCCTGTCCTCATCTTGGAACTATCACTTAACCGGGCGAGTAAAGGAACAGATGTGGCTTCTCCCCTGGGGTGCTAACACAAGTCGAGGTGAAGCGCGACCCATACCACAGCCTGCGCTGCCTGGGCCCAAGCCGTCGAAGCCCAAAACCCACTGACTCACCCTCCCTCCAGATGCCCAGAGGTCACAGTTCTCTGGGATATGGGCTCCGCTCTCTCCTGGGGCGAGTCCTTTTGGACCCGAGGGTTAAGAAGGCTTGGGCTCTTGCTTGACTAGCGGAGATCCCATAGGCCGGTCCAGAACCGTCAGCGCCCCGCCCCTCGTTCTCAGTGGGTCCTGGGACCGGTCAAGAAGGTTTGGAGGGCAAGACCAGATGCAGACAGGACCTGCGGCGGAAGTTACTCGGGGTTGCGGGCAGGACACAGCGAGGTGCCCCGATTCCTCGGCCGCCCCTCCAGGCCTGTCCAGCAGGGGGCAGCGTGGCTCCGAATGCTGAGGGCAGGACTCGTCTACGCCGTCCCGGCCAAGGCCACAGAGATAAGTTGGGTTCCCGCACCGCCGAGTTCAAGCCCGCCGAGGGCGGGGAAGCATTCCCAGAGGAGGTGAGGATGGCGCAGCGAAAGGCTAGAGCGTTTTAACTCCTGCAACCCCGGCACACTTTTTCAGACCGAGGATTGGTGGTCCCTGTTGCAGGTAAGCTCGGCCCAGCTGTCTCCGCGGTCGCTGAGCGCCGGGCACAGAAGCCCGAGAGGCTGCGCTCGGCTCGGGAAGGGCCGCGGGCGCCACCGCCAGAGCCGCCGCGCGGTCAGGATGCTGGAGCTGGGGGAGCCCCGCCCCGCCCCAAGCTGGAGAGCCCCCTGCTGCCTGGCCTCTAATTGTGGGAAAACTAGGCGCCCCAGGGAAGGTTCAACTTGTGGAGGGCGGACTCAGATTTCTCCTCCGAAACTCCCCGGGCCTCCCAGGGCGCCCGCCCCCGCCATTCCTGACAAGGCTTTAAAACGGCAGTAATCTTTGCGGGCGTGGAGCCGGGATCCGGGCAGGGGACAGGCCCCAGCCAGAGAATTGTGTCAGGGGGCTCCTAACAGAGGGAGGGATGTAGCTTGGGGGCTTTGGGGAGGCAGCGGTGATTATGTATTTGTAGCCGCGTATGGGGGCTCGGGGGACGGTTACTGGCGTAAGGCAGTCCGTGAGGGCGCTTCCTTCCCTCCCCAGTGCAGCAGCAAGAGACCAGGAGGGAGGCTTTTCGTTGGGGATGTGGGTGACGTTCTCTTCCCTTGGTGGACCCTAAGCGACCCCGACACCCGGAGATGTTGGGATTTCTCACGGCCGATGTATCGGCCGCAGGCTCGGCTTCTTTGTAAACTCGGAGCCCTCCGGAGATGAGGACTGGGGATACTGAGACCCTAAGGCCAAAGTGGAGGAGAAAAGTAAGAAAATAAATACGGGCGGGGTCCGCGGTTGCCCAGCACCGGGAGAGAGGAGCGCTGCTCCACCCATCCCAAACCGCTGACGCTAATTAGGGGAAAGTTGCTGAAGTGGGACAGGTCGGCTTGGGCAGCGAAACCCCGCTCCTCTCAAAGAAAGGAGCCGCCCAGTTTCCTACTTTGGGGAGGGAAATTACCCATCCTGCAATGCCTGTAAAATAACCGTTTATTTAATATTTTTAAAAACTCCAGTGATAAATGTCCGTTACCGATGGTCAGCATAAAGTGCCAATCGCAATACATCGTCCTGCTCCTAGCCTTCTGCCCGCTCGCGGTGATGGGGCAGCGGAGCCGGGGAGCCGGAGGCCGGGCCCCCTCCAGCCCCACGGCCCGAGGCCCTCGCCCCGCCGTCGGAGTCCGGGAGCCCACGGCCCGCTGCGCGGCAGGAGCTGGGAGGGGCGCTCCCCGGCCCCGCGATCCTGGGGCCCGGCGGCTGAAGCAGATACAGGGATTACACTTTTGCAGGCTCCCAGGGGTGGGGTTGGAGGCGGGAGGAGGGGTTGGAGGCTGCGAGAGAGCACAGAACTTCTTTTCCTCTCCCCTCTCTCTCCGCAGTCAGAGTTACAAGCTTATATGTTCAAAGAAAAAAAAAAATAAAGAATAAAGAAAACGTATAAAATAACAATAGAAAAAGTAATACTTCTGGGAGAGGCGCCGCTGCGGCTCCGCGAAGCTTTCGTTCTTTTTTTTTTTAATGCAGTTTCCCTTCCGCCACGTGAGTACCTCCTTTTGGCCAAGAGTTTAGCCGCGTCCTGGGGGAGCCGCCCGGGCGGCCGGGGTCACGGCCCGGGGCGGGGCTCTGGAGTTCCGCGTGCGCCCGGGCCCCGGGGGACGCGTTTGGGATGGGGGAAGGTCCCGGGAGGCCCTCCCGCTGCCCGCCAGAGTCGCCTTCGGCTTCTGGTCCCTCTGGAAGAGGGGGCGGCGTGACCCAGGGTCCGGGTGCCCCGGAGGCTCTGTTTAGCATTTGATCTTGGAGGTTTTGAGCTCCTTCACCTGTGAGTGTAGCGTCTTGTGGACAGCGAGAGTCCTGGACTGGCAGAATCCTTTCCCGCACTCTTGACACTTGAAAGGCTTCTCTTTGGAGTGAATATATCTGAGGGCAAAAACAGACCTAGAATTAATCCTTGCAAAATGACACAATGTTATAAATATTATAAATAGTTATCCAAGATCCCCTCCCACTGCAATGAGGAGCGTGCCCTCAGAAGAAAAGAGGTTTGGGAGTACCTAGTGTGGAGCAGGGCAGTGCCGAGTTTGGGGATGGAGTAGGGAGGTGAAGGAGACACCTCCGTCTGAGCCGTGCACAGATCCAGCTAGGCCGGCCCCTGCCTTCCTAACCAGGGGCCAGCATGGCCTCCTTATAAGGCCTGCGTCAACACCGAAGGTGAGTGAAGGGCCCTGGGTGGGACAATTTGCTGGAGCTGTGCTGTCCCAAACAGTAATCACCAGCCACATGTGGTTATTAAAATTCAAATTAGGCAAAGTGAGAAGTTAGTTTCTCAGCTACACTAAGTTGCCCATTTCAAGCGCTTGATCGTCATGTGTGCCACGTATCACTTTTCATCATCGCAGAAACTTCTAATGCACAGCGCTGCAGACGGAGGAAGCTGTGCGTGCCTGTCTGGAGCTTGGGTCCTATTCCTCGCCTGTTCTCTCCACCCATGCTCCAGGAACCCATCCCTGAGCTTTGTTGGTTTCCTTCCCGATTTGGGGGAATCCCAGAAACTTAGGAGGCTTGGACTTGGTAGAGGGTGGGTCTCGTGAAACTCGGCATTAGGGAGGAGGCTGGTGGGACAGAAGCAGACAGCAGCTCTCTTCTGGGCCACCCGCAGTAACGCACCTGTGGTCTCGTAGGTGGTCTTGCCTCCGGAAGGCTTTGTGGCAGATGTCGCAGGTGTAGGGCCGCTCGTCCGTGTGCGTCCGCTCATGGATGAGGAGGTTGTAGGACTTAGTGAAGTGGCGGCCACAGAATTTGCAGACGAACTCCTTCTTGGTTTTGGAAGGCAGGCGTCCCCTCGTGGGCTTCTTTTCTGGGGACAGCTTGGTCACATCCAGGAGGGCGCCCAGCCCACCGGCGGGGGACCCGGGACCCTCTCCCCGGCCAAGCTTGGACGGATCTTCTTGCGTGGCCGCCAAGGCCAGGTTGGCAAAATCAAAGCGCGGCTTGGTCTTGAGCGCCGCGGGGCCGCTGCCTCCAGCGGTGATCTCAGGCTTGGGCTGGATGACGTGAGGGAACCAGGGGAAGGCGGGCAGCTGGAAGCGCGCGTCCACCAGGCTGGACACGGCGCCGGGCACTTTAGAGAAAGAGGACCGCGGCAAATGCATCGCGGGGTAGCCCAGCGTCCACTGGTGCAGGTGCACGGCATGCAGCGCACTGAAACCATACAGATTGGGCAGGTGGTCCGAGGGCACTGTGGGCAGGCCATTCACTGCCTGAAGAAAGGAGTAGTTGGTGAGCTGCAGAGATGGGTGGATGGGCACCGGTGCTGGCAAGGTTTTGCTGCCCATGGCCGTAGTTGCAGTATGTTCTCAAACTCGATCTGCAAGGAAAAGAAGAGGGGAGGGGAGAGGAACAGACAAGTTCAAGGTAAGTGCCCTCCTTCTGAGTTCCAGCCCAGCCACACCTTCTCTGTCCCCCAGAGCCAGAGCTGGGAACCTAAGACCCCACCCATGGAGCTCACTGCCCTCACCGAGAAGACAGGAACCCTCAAAATTGCAGGACTCCTTCCCAATGGCCTCCAGCAGAGACACACAACTTGATACAGAAACCAAACTAAATCCTATGCAATGCGACCAACTTAAAATGAGTCCACAGTGTCCATGACACTGAGAAAGGCATAAGCACAGGGCAACTGTCCTGTAAAGACTTACATCCAGGCAAGCCTGAGTCAACAGAGACTTACACTCTCCTGTAAAGATAACAGAAACTTGGAAGCACACTTACACATTCACGTGCAGATAAACAAATACAGAAATGCACGCTGACAGCTAAACACAGACTCACACATTCTGAAGCAGAGTTGACAACAAGGTGCAAAGATAAACTGCGACAAGCAGTACTGTGCCACTAAACAAAATGCAGGGAGGAGCGCTCGCGCACACGGGATCACACCGCACCTACAGAGCTCCACAGACAGCACACGTACCCACGCCCACGAATCTGCACATCTCCCAGCTCCTGTACATTAAGCTCTACTAGCTGACCATCAATTTGGCTTCTAGAAGCCATGTCATGTTTCTCCTTACAACTCTCAACGTTGACCTCAAAGTTGCTTTTCTGTACCACTATTAACGAGCCCTTTTGACACCACCCTCTCTGCAGCTCCTTGCGGACTGACTCCCTTCCGCAGCCCTTGGGGATCACCTTTGTTTCAGCGAGGACGCTAACAGCCACATTTATTTACTCAGTCCAACATCTGCTGTCATGTACAAGGGGGCTTCAGTGCCCTCCCTACCCCATAGGAAAGGGGGGCAGGGTCTTGGGGCTCTCGGGATGTTTGTGCGTGTGGTGAGCACCCCCTCCCCAGCAGATGGGTTTGCCTATGAGTAAGAGCATTGAGGCTGGGCCTCAGCTGCTGTGGCCTACGCACCCTCCAAATGCAAGGCCAGGGAGCTTGAGCAAAGCCAAAGGGGAGTCATGCTGCTGTGACAAGCAGTCTCCTGGCCTTCTTGACTCTTGGTCAGGGTCCCTAGCCTCCGTGGACAGGTCTAGACTCAGCAGACAGACCTTTTATGTCTGTGCCTCCCAGACACTCCTAACTCGGGTCTGTCCAGTGGAGGCAAAAACAGGGAGAAAAAAAGGTGGAATTACACAGAAGACCCTGGGAGGCTCAAGTGCCGAACTCCATCTCAAGAAGTCACTGGGGAGCAGGGTGCTTGGGACTCGCTTCTCCTTGCCTGTCTCAATCCCCTGCCTCCCCCTTCTCCCTTTACTCCTTATTTCCCCTCTCCTCTTCCTCAGATCTTTCTTCCAACCTGCAGCAGGTCCGCATCCCTGGTCTTCCCAGGCCCCTGCTCTGTTCCCTCCTTCACAGCACACACTGACAACCACCCAGACAGCTTCTGAAGCCTAGCTTACCCTCAGCCCAGGCCCCTCAGGCTCAGGCTGCCTTTCACTACAGGGAAGCTTTTAATGTGAGGGCAGTGCCGTGCTGTTCCCAGGAGAACTGAGGACAATATTGACCTAGAAGCCCTTCCCCCTCGAAGCTGGGGAAGGTCACTCTCGGTGTGGTGGGCCCTAAGGAAAGAGGCTCTGCTGGGGGTGGAGGGAGCAAAACACCGAGAGCCAGCAGAGATGTCCTCGCGCAGGTTAAATCGAATGAAAACCAAGTCGGACCGCAGCAATTAATTGGGCCTGGGGCTCAGGGAGGCACAAATCCGGGTGGGAGTGCGGAGCGAGGACCCCGGCGGCGGAGCCCTGGCCTCCGCAGCAGTGTTCTCCATTGCGTCGATCACGGGTCGCGCCAGGGACAACCCGAGACCCTCCTACGGCGTTGAGACACGGCGAAGCAAAATACGAATGGGGCCAGAGAGAAAGCTGGAGCCTGTTTGGGTTGGGAAGGGGGAGGGGGGAGAAAGGAGACGACTCGCCGACTTCAAAGGTCTGCCCAGAGTTAGGCGAGGTGAGCGCTCTTTGATTTGCTGCCACCTCTCCTTCCCCTCCCTGCGCTGGAAATCAGATCCTTATCTCTGGCTCCCCGGGGCCCGCAGGGCGCCGCCCGGGCCTCCACTTGCTCCCCTAGTGCTCGGCCTACCCCCGGCGATGGCGACAGAGCTCTGGGCTGCGCCCGAGCCCGGACCGGCTCCGTGCAGGGTCGGGGATCCCACCAATCCCTCGTGTACTAACCTGGCCTCTCCTCGCCCACCCCCAGGAGCAGAGCCCTTGGGCTCGGTAAGGGGAGCGGGCGCCTGCAGCCGACACTGCTCTTGGGAGCCAACCTTAACGGGCTATCTGCCCAGTCTCGCTTCCCCCGACACTCAATTTCTTTTTCTCAGGGGCGCAGTCAGTTTATTTTCTGCCACATTCCGAGGGCAGAGGGTTCCCCAGGCCCTCGTCAACGCTTTTCCCGGGGACGAAGTTCGTTCGAAACGTGGCTCTCTACACTAGTAGTCCCAAGAATGGGCCGAATTCACTATTCGGTTTCAGGCAGTCAGCTAAGAGAAAAACACAGTCTCACACTCGCCTGTCCCGCCAGAGAGGATGAGCAAACGCCCGGCCCCGCTGGCTCCCGTTGCCCTGACACCGGAACCCCAGCGTGAAGGCTTTAGATCTTTAAAAGCGAGAGAAAACACCTCTCCCCAGGCCCCAGGCCAGGCATCCACTCGGCAAGGAGCTAGGACCTCGGGACCTTGGAGGTGCGGGTAAGGGTGCTGACCACGCGCATCAAACGCCATTCGCGCTTCCCAGCCCGGATCCCCGCGCTGTGCAGACACTGTTTCCCTCGTGCGGTAGAACGCCAGTCCCGGGTCTGCAGCCAACCCTATGCTGGGCATTAATGAAGTGTGCAGAGTCTATTAAAGTAGTTTATTCGGGGCTAATTGAGCGTGAGCGAGTTAACTGCTTGCATTAATGAGGACAGAGCGAGCTCCATGAGCTTGCGCCTGGAGGAGTCTAGCATCAGCCCCAGAAAATCATCCTTGACACAGAATCCCCATCACGTGTGGTGACCGGCGTCCGGACCCCTGGCGAAAGGACTGACCAGCACGGGACACTTCTGTTTAATTCTCGCAACGAACAAGATCGAACGAACCCTTCAGCTACGCAGCCATCACCCCTGCATTTAAACGCCTGCTGCGTCCTCAGCGATCTGCTCCCCAGTCCTATTGAAATCGCAATTACTTCTTGGAACCTCGGATAGAACATCTACCCACTGGTCGCCCTCCATCCGTTCCCCCCGCCCCCCGCGTCCTTGCCAGCCCCTCTCTTCTCTAGGAGGCCATGAACCTGAGAGATTAACTAGCCTTGCACGTGGTTTCTGTTCCCAAGAGCCAGCGCGCAGCTCTTAACCCGGGTGAAATTTACCAAATTGTGGCAACAAAGAAACCCTCAGCAGCTACACTATACTCCAAGAGCCTACCCCGCTACTGGCCGAGATGCTGAAAAACGACTGGATGTGGGTTTTCATTCCTCTTATCAGAGAAATTTTGGGGGAGAAATTAGTTCAGCAGGCAGTCCGTCACATCTTTCCCTCTCTTCTCCGGCTCCCACCTTCTCTCCTGAAGGGAGACAGGCACGGGAGCAAACGAATCCTTCCCTTCCAAGCCCGAAACTGAGGACACCCGCGGCTCCACAGTGTTTCCGCTACTGCGGAGTGCGGGTCTCTGATTGGGAAGTAGTGTTCGCGCCCCCTGCGTGCTCCTCTGCACCGGGACAGTCGCGGGTTACGCTCCAGGCCTTGACCACACAGAGCAATAATCGGATAGAGAACACCCCGAAAGCAGAGCGCAAGTGCGAAGCGGCGTCAGGCACGCGGCCCTGCGCTCCCGGGTCGGGCCGGCCTCGTACCTGAGCGCAACTCGGCGAAAGACAAACGCTCACGAAAGCGCGACCCGGCGGGGGCATGCACCTGTCCCTGGCGCGGGCGCCTGCGGCTGTAGCCATCCATCCGCTCCCTCTTCCTTCTTCGTCAGCTAAGGTAGGTCAGGTTGGGCTCGGCGTCTCGGGAGAGTCTGTGCCCGCTTTAGTTGCTTCGGTTTCTCGGGGGGGGGGGGGGGGGGCACAGGCTGACTTCCGAAGTCCGCGAGCACCTCGCCTGGGATTCCGCGAAGCCCGGCCGCGCTGGGGGCAGTAGTGGGGACCCGCCCCCTCATTCCCCCGGGGTCAGAGGCCGAGGACCCCTCACGCGAAGCCCCTGAGCCAGCACCCACAACCGCCCAGGACTGCAGCTGCTCTCGCTTTCACAATGGTCCTGCAGCCTTCGCTTGGCGAGAGGAGCTTCTTTCTGGGACATAGAGAGAGAGGAGACACCCGCCGATCGGTGACAGGGGACCCGGGAGTCCTGTCGGCATTCCCCTCGCCGAGCCCGGGCGCCCAGGGCTGCAGTTACCTTATTCCGCTGCGGTCCCGGCGCTGCGCGCGTCTCTGGGGCTCCCGCTGCGGGGGACCCGGGAAGCCAGAGGCGCTAGATTCCACAGCGTCCTGGCCCCTCTCCGGCTGCGGGGACTCCGAGCGCCCGACACGCGGGAGCGCTCAGCGGCCCCGGAGTCCTGTCCGCCCAGGGATGGCGAACTTCTCTCGGGGCTCCTACGTTGGGTCTGAACCCGGTGCGGCTGAGAACGTACTGGGGAGAGACCGAGCTCCGACTCACTCACCCCTTAGCACCGAGCCGCCTACTTATTTTAATCCACCACCCTCCCTCCTCCCTCCCTCCTCCTCCTCCCCTCTCCCCCTCCCCCCTCCCCTTGCCTCAGGATTCCTCCCCTCCCTCCCCTGCCCCCTTAACCATCCTGCCCTGCGCATGCGCACTGAGAGAGAAAGTTTTGCTGACCCGGGCAGCCGACTGTGGCAGAGGCGCTCGCTTGGCCCCGGCCTCCCGGGAGCTGCGTCCCCTGTTCTTCAGTCCTGTGCGACCCTTTCTGCGTTGTTAGGCCCACGAGGTCCCCCCAGGCGCGCTAGAGGAAAAACAACCTCTAGCTGATGAAACCGGGCTGAAACCGCGCATTTCGCAGTCCCCTGCCTTGGAGCCTAGGACACAGCCTGTGCAAGGTCGGGGTAGGCGGGGGCGGTGCGTCGGGATCCTGGCGCCTTTGTTTGGGCTCCAGCGCACCTTGGCCCCTGCTGACTAGCCTCTTCTCCCAGAATCCCTTCTGGCGTGGAGCATCTCCTGGACACCCGAGAGTGCTCAGCGCCAGAGCGGTAACCCAGACCCCGATGCCTACGGGTGACCCCAAACCCTGTGTTACGGAGTTCGCTAGAAAGATTAGAGGCGGAGGATGGGGCAAGGAGTCAAGAAAGTTATTTCCCTAGGACCCCAAACCTTCTGGGATTCACACCCTCTAATCATGTATTCATTTATTTTAGGAGGATGGATGAGAGCTTGGAGGATGAGCCGCACAGGCATGCGATTCAAGCTGAGAAGTTCTTCAGCTCCAGGACCTTTGAGTCCAAGGGATTGGCTCAGGTGGAGTTTGTGATCTAAGTGAGGGTCAGGGTTCTGGCTGCAAGAAATTCTGTCTTCACTGCTTATGCTTTAAAAAGGAGAGTACTTGTACCTTCTTCACCGCCTGGCTCTAAGAGCTGACCTCCAGCTGACCCCAGCCCAGATCCCTCCCCGCCGTGTCTCTGGAACAGCCAGCCCTGGGTCCGGAGGAGGGGCTGGTTTCTGGGGCTTGGGTGAGTCCAGATTCACACCACTACACTCCTGGGGGTTGCCACAAGACTGCTGCTGAATGACCCCTCTGAGGTCTGGAGACTGGATCCTGGCCTCAGTGGGTCTCTAGCATATTGGTATTGTGTCTCTGGAAGAAGCTGCCACTCTGTCCAGATTCAGTCTGCAAGTCTGAGCTGACTTTTTTTTTTTTTTTTAAGACTCTTGGTTCCCTGACCTAGGAAAAAGGTAGTGGAAATGCCCCCCAAAAAGGAATAATTGGAGGACACCCTGGTCTTACCCCCAGGCCTTTAGAACAGAACCTGGCCTCCAGCCCCCAGGTAACTTTGTCTTGGGCAGGGAGGAGGAAAAAGGGATGCAGTCTTCGCCCCAAGGGACTGCATTCACCCCCTGCAGGTTAGTGCTAGAGTAAGGGACCCATGTAAGTTTGTCTGTGCAGCTGGAATCCTAGCAACTTCCAGCATGGAGCGACATTCTGGCCCTTGGGGGGCCCCCTGGGAGGCCCCTTGGGAGCAGAAGGAGCTGAGGTCACTCCGTCCCCTGAGATTCCAAGGCAGCCAGTGCCAAGAGCAAGGAAGGTGGGCGGGCGAGTCCAGCAGGGCATTCCTGGACTGCACCGGCTTCCACCTTGGGCCAGGGGATCTGTGTGCGCAAGGCTCAGGCTCTCCTAGGAGACCAAGCTTGGCACCTTTTATTACCAGCAGTGAAAGAATCCATAGAGGCCTCCACAGTGGGCCATCTGGCTGTCCAGGCCACTTAGGAAATGGCCCCTGGGAAGAGGACATTCAGGTAGGATGGAGCCTCCTGGGGTGTACATCTCTTGCTCAGAACGCCACCCAGTGCAACTGTGCTTCCTCCATCTTTCACTTGCCTTTTTCTCCTGAATCAGGGCCCCTGGCCAACCTGCCTCAAAGACTTCTAGAAAATCTCCAGGTAGTAGGATCCCTAAAGAGCTCTTGGAGAAAGTTTTTAGGGATCCTAAAGAAAGGGCCATGCAACCCAGTTGTTTAATGCTGCTTTTGCCAGGTTATCTGGAAAACTGACCCCACTCAGGTCAAATCCTGTAACTTAGCTGGTGTGGGGCAAGATGGGGCTGCCCAGCATCTCAGGCTTTGCCTCTCCAGCTGCTTCCTAGGACAGGACAAGGCGCGAGAGAGGTGCAGGACACTGGCACTGCCCAGCCTCAGATCTGTTTCAGACACCTGGCTTCAATGCCATTCTTTCTAGGTCTTGGCCAATGAACACCCCCAGAAAGCTGGAATAATGAAATTCAAGATTTGCTAGCTGCCATCGAGTCCTCCAACTCAATCTGAGCACCCAAGGGGATGACCCCCAAACCCTGGCCTCAGTCTCCAGTGGAGACCAACCAGATCCTAGTTCCCTCTGGACCCACCGCAGGAAGAAACCCTGGAAGCTAAGAACCCCTCGGCTTCTCTATGCAACGGGAACAAAGGGGGCTCCCCCCGCCCCATTTAAGAGAAATTGATCCCACTAAGCTAGGGCTAGGTCGCCACGCTGCGCCTGGACTGCAGCTTGGATAGACTGAGCAGAGCAGGACTCAGGACACGTAAGGGCAACCAAGTTACTTTACAGCGAAGGCAAATTCGTTTAAAACTTGCAAGGACATCATGGCTCAAACATGGTCAACGGGCTCACTATAGGGTACCCAACCACCCTATGGCCCCAGAGCTCAGTGAAGGTGGAGAAACTCCTGTCTGGACACCCATGCCATTCCTGGGCGTCCCGGACACTCCGCCCCCGTGTCTGCAAGCTTTGCTCGCTTAGAACCCGCGGGCACCAGCGGGGGACCAGACCCCGCGCAAACCCCGCCGCTGGTCCTTCTGGTTCGCTCGCCCACCCACCGCCCGCCCGGCGCAACCGCGGGCGCCCGAGTCTGGGACGGAGCAGTCTCGGGGAAATGGTCCCACAGTAGCGACCAGGCCTCCAGGTCCGGGTTACTCCCCGCCAGTGCCGCTGGGGTCCAGCAGGAAGCGATACCCAAGGCAGCCCGTGGCGCCGGGTCGTGGACCGCCCTGAGCCCAGTCCCGCAGAGAGCCCCCGCCCGCCCTCCGCCGCGTTTCCTGGGCACGATGGGGTGGTGACAGCCTCTGCTGGTCTCCCCACCCCATCCCCAGACCCTCTCCGGACCCCTGCTCACTCGGAAGGAACAGTGCCCCAGCCTGCCTTCGGAGTGAAAATTGAGCAGCTTCCAGAAAATTAACTAGAACGTGGCTTACTTTGCTTGGGGGGGTTTTGGATAAAAAATGAACCCCACCTCTCCTCACTTCCTAACCACACAAAAGTGACCTCATTTTTTTAGAAAATGAAATTTACTTAGTACTAGGTGAGCTTTTGCTTCCAACGCAAGCTTTCCTGTAACTACTTTGTGGACAATTGGGGGTCTGCTCATTTGACCCCCCTTTAAGCATGTACAGAGCTTTCAAATAACCGGGAGATTTAGGTATCCCTCTGTAATCATTTAGATGATGGATTGTAATGGCTCAATAGTTCCTCTGGAACCATTACGATCAATCAGGTCAAAATCCAGCTTTGGGGAAAAGTTTTTAAGCACGGGAGGTAGGCAACACGACATCCACACACGTTGTGCAGATAACAGGCTCTGATAAGGTACAAGCAACGCCAGGGTCTTAGGAGAATAGATCACAGGTGAACCCAAGAGCCGGTGTTTATTGTGACAGCGACAGGCAAGTTACAGTATCAAAACTGAAAGGGAAACTGAACTGTTTTTCCAGGCAGTTCCCGTTTCCTAAGTGCTTTATGAGCACGTAAGTATCTTGTAACTATTTGTCACCTTAATAAATAAAACAATTCATGCATGCATATGTCTATCCTTAGTTTATGAGATGTATGAAGCACGAACATCATGTGGAATTGCATAAACTCTGGGCATACTAGCGCCGGTAAAACGGAACGAAAATCACGTCTTAAATTGTGAAGATAAAATGCAAAATGTGCGCAGAAATTGTGGGGAGTTTTTACTTTTTGTACGACTATGAGTTGTCAAAATTATTTTCGACGGATCTACGTTCTAAGATTACTGAATTTTCCTTTTATTCAAAGGTGGAAATAAATGTATTAGAAACGACGCAGTGTCTAATCAAACTGTGGATGATGAAAAAAAAAGTTATTTTAACTGAATCGCGTATGGTCAGGGGGAAGCCCTGCGGACAGAATTACCTTACTACACCCGCGGCGCTACGTCGTTGACGGGCTACACAGGCGGCGGTCGGCGCTGGAGGAATGAGCGTTGGAGGTAATTAATTTCCAGACACTGGAGGGTTATTATCTGCATAGCGATTTCCGGCGAGGGAACTCGGAGCAAGTCTGGCTGCGATGTTTTATCGACAGACTTGGGGACGCAATCCTAAAGAAAACGCGCCACCTGCTGGTGAGCAAGTGACATCTCCCGGTGCCCCTTCCTCGAAAAGTCTCACATCCAGTTGTCTCCGGGGAGGGTTTTTTTTTCCTTTAAATGTTCTTTTTCTGAGTCACGAAATTCGCCTTTACGCATGTAAAACTACACACTGCCCTTCCAAAGAGCAAACACGGATTCTGTTTTCCCTGCTCCAGATTTGTGAGTGTAGTTTTGGTTTGGTTTTGTTTTTAAGAATCCGAAATCCTTGGCAACTTTCTACCACCATTAGTTTCTGGTCCTGGGAAAAACGATGAACCAGGATCTACTGTGAAAGTTTTCTGGACTCTCCGAGCTGGGTTAGCGCTACCTCCTAGGTAGCTCCTTGGAGATGAGGATGCTCTGGCTCTTGCGTCCACTTCCTCCCTCCCTCCCCAGCTTGGAGGAGCATCTGGACCCGGGCCCCTCCCACGATTCCCAGTCGGGCTTTCTGAAGAACCAAAGGAATGGAGAGGGAGAGCCTGCTTCTTCGAATCGGATTCCCTGAAACACGCCATGCCTCCTCCTACCCTCACCTTCCTCCCAGGCAGGCCACTGGATTCCAGGTCCTTTGCTGCTCCCTTCCCTTCCTGGAATTCCCTACAGGATATTTTAGCTGGACCCTCTCTACTCCTTGGCATCAAAGCTGCAACTTAAAAAAGAAAAAAAAAAAGTTGTTTTAAATTTTATTGAGATGTAATTGACATTGGTTTGATACATTTATATATTGCAATATGATTACCACCACCATAGTGCTAGCTAGCTCACGCCTCTGTCACTTCACATGATTATAATCGCTTTTTTTGTGGTGAGAACGATTCTCATCTAGTTTCTTAGCAACTCTGCAGTTTATAATACAGTATTGCTGACTATGATCACTATGCTGTGCATCCAGAACTTACCTACGAGTTGCAAGTTTGTGCCCTCACCATCTCCACAATTCCCCCAATCCCCAGCGCCCAGCCCCTGGTGACTACCATTCTACTTTCCGTTTTACAAGTTCAGCAAAGCTGGGTCTTTGATGCTCTCTCTTCCTTGTTATCAAAGCTCCGGCTTTCAGGGTAGAGACCGGAAGGGAGAAGTCCTAAAACTATACCTGTTAACATGCTCTTTGGTCTGTCTTTTGCAGACAGAAGAAGACAGGGTGTAGGAGATCCTTGGGGGCTTCGGCTGTGCTGCTCTCACAGGCCTCTATCCAACTTCCTTATAAAACTCGTTGCAGGCACCCTGGGAAGTTTAGAGCTGCAATTGCACAATTTCTAATAAGGAAGAAAACAGAGGCTGAAATTGCTTTCCAAGACCAATTATTCCAAGACTCTTACAGCACCCTTTGCAGCAAAGGCTTGAGATCATGTGCAGAGGAAACAAGCTAGGGCCGAGGGAAAGACAGGCTCCCTGCCCGTGCTCCAGGCTGTCGGAGGAGGGCTCTGCTTCCTGCCACCCATCACTCTCTGCTCCAGCAAGAGGTAGGGTTTCCCACTTCCTTATTCTGTGCTTGCAATGAGGAGTGGAAAAGGGAAGGGACCTGACTTAGACATTCCAAAGAACTACTAAGGCCACCGGTGCTCCCTATGTGATGTGAAGCCCTGGGGTGCCTCCCGCATGCATGAATAACGATACTGACTGGATAGAAGGGGATGGGGGCTTCTGCCTCTTTAGTGTTTATGACTGGGGTCTTCCTGCATTCAGACTGTCACACTGAAGAAGGCCTGGGTCCCCGAAGTGGTGGCCCAACCGGGAGAGAAGCAACCACCCGTGGAACTTGGAAGGCATCCAGATGCAGCTCTAAGAGTGGTGTCCATCCAGCAGGTGTGACTGCGACCCAAGCACTGGCATTGAGGAGGTAGGTGTGAGGTGGGCTGAGAGATTGGAATTGAAGATGCTCCGTAATATTTGCCCCTTGGGAAAATCCAGAGTAACCAGCAAGCTAGGAAAGGACCAACCCCTCTGCTAGAAGAACCTTCGTTTCTGTGATTTCTATGAAGTTCGGCTCGGGAGGAGGAGTGGTATTCGTGGACCTGAGCCACGTCATAGTACAGCTGAACACCTGCACAGAGCAGGAAACCACACTCCCTATTTCAGCCGCCATCAAGGGCCAGGTGCCCTTCCTCCCTGGTCTCAGCTGGCACTTAAAATGCCAGTCTCACCATAGCTCCCTTATTCCCAGGTGACTCCAGGCAAATCCATTTGCTGGTCATGTCTCCAATCCCCTACATGAGAACCTCTCCTCTGAAGAGAAGAGCATTTGCTGAAACACTCTGAGCAAATACAAAATACAAAACAGGGACATATATTAGCACAGGATTTTTCACTTCAAAATGACTAATGGTTGGGTGCTTTCGGTATACTTGGGTATTCGTTTGCATATCACATGTCAACGATAAGGGAATGGAGAGAAAACTTAAAACTAGAGCATGACTATCAATGTCTTCCAGATAAAGAATTTCTGGAATCATGGCTTGGTTTGCCAAAAATTCTGTCTGTCACAAACATTTCAGGAGATTTATCTTAAAAAGGATAAGCCATGTAGGGTAGAGGGGCTTGTGCTTTCTTAATATTGTGAGAAGACAGCCAGGGGGAGCTGCAGAAGGCCACGGGGCCCACATGAATGGAAAAAGCTGGGTTCTCAATGCCCAGGGTCCTGCATGGGCAGCAAAGTGCAGGGGAGCGTGGAGAACCTCAGGGCATTTCCATCTCAAGCCACTGGGTACAAAGGCCACCCACTGAGGAAAGGGAGGGCCCACAAACACCCCTCAGCTCAGCTTAAGAGCTGGTCCTCAGCTAATCCTTGCTGGAGTGGTAACTGACAGTTAGCAGGTTAATGGTTTAAGAAAGTGCTTTCCAAAATCCCAGCCACAGCATCACCCCGAGGGTCTTCACAATGCAGATCCCCAGGCCCTGTCCTCAGAGTTTCTGATTTAGGAGGTTGGCAGGGGGCCCTGAGAGTCTGCTTGTTTTAAAAGCTCCACAGATGATTCAGATGCCGGTGGTCTTTCGAGCCCATGCAGGGTGAGAGCTGTTGGTAAAGAATGATTCTGCCCCGTGGTATCTGGGTTTTGCTAAGGAGGATTCTGAGGATTGAAAATTTATCCAAAGTCAAAGAAAAGGCTCTTCATTAAAGCAGTTGAGTAGGTGTTTCTTCTTTATCTTTTCCTTTTCTGTAAGAGAAGAGGTCTGGACTGGATAATCATCAAAAGCCTCTCGGTTGGGCTTCCCTGGTGGCGCTAGTGGTTGGGAGTCCGCCTGTCGATGCAGGGGACGCGGGTTCGTGCCCCGGTCCGGGAGGATCCCGCGTGCCGCGGAGCGGCTGGGCCCGTGAGCCGTGGCCGCTGGGCCTGCGCGTCTGGAGCCTGTGACCCGCAAAGGGAGAGGCCGCGGCAGTGAGAGGCCCGCGTACCGCAAAAAAAAAAAAAAAAAAAAGCCTCTCGGTTCCAAAACTGTAGGATCCACTTCGTGCCAGGGGACAATGAGTGAAATGGGGGCGGGGCTTGGGTTTCCTCCACCCACACCATATAGGAGGCTGCCGGCAGAGGAAAAAAAGTCATTTCTGCAGAACTCCCTTGGGAATACAGAGGCCCTGGAGGGAACCAGCCAGCAAAGCTGCCCTCGGAAGTTAGGTCAAACAGAGGCCACAGGGATGTGTAGGTTCAGGCACGTGGGAATTAGCTTCTGTGTTGGGAAGCTGATCACATTTGGGGTAAAGGGAGGGAACAGAGGCCTCTAACATCTAACCTGGTGGGCCTCTCTTGTTTTTCAATCCATAGTTCATTATATGAGTGTTACTGGAAGCTTCGAGAAGGAGGAAGGTGCTAAATGGGCTACATGGTGAGATTGGGTTTGCCCACACACCCTGCACATCCCGGATCTTGTAATAGGTTTGACGGGTGGTTATTCACACATAAGCAGTGTAGACAGCTGAACGGAAACCCTAGGATGGCTGATTATTCCCCTGTTACTGGGGTCATGACATTTGGTGCCGGCCAAAAGGGAATTTTTTATGTTTTTATTTTGACAGCACTTTCCAATTTTGTTTTGGTAAAAACATGTCTATTTACATGCCTCTTAATAAACATGCCACTTTACATGTCTTATTAATTTTAAAAGCAGTGTAAAGGGTTCCAGATGAGTACGATCAATTTTAGTCACCTATGGTGTATAGATGAGGTAATGTAAACATCTCTTTGAAAGTGTCTATACTGATTTCCTCGCATCAGGTGCACCCAGGGCCCCTGGCTTGATGGAAAGGACAGTGATTTCAATCACTAACACCCTCGGAGTGATTTAAGGAGCTGTTGTGCGACGCCTCCAGGAGAGCGGCATTACTCCTGTCACCCCTCTTTTATTAACAGAGACGTGAGGTCAGGGGCCTCCCTGTGGCTGGGCCGAGGCTCACGAGTGCAGTCCTGGAAGTGGAAATGGGCTGAAACCTCCGAGGGCAGAGCCACACACAGTTCTTCCCAGGGTCCTCTCCTCTCCTGAGCGCGCGGGCCCTGCACTCCTGCGTGATCGGCCCGAGTCCTCACACCAAACCCAAGAGGTCAGCAAGATGATTATTCTCACTTTCTGTCTGAGCAGATTTGGCTTAGAAATATCACATTACTTGTCCCAAAGTCACGTAGCTAGGTAAGTCTGGAGCCATGACTTAACCCCACAAGCATCTGATTCCAAAGCCCAAGTTCATAATGAAGGCAGCCTCCCTCGGCAGTGCTCAAAGTGTGTCTGCTGGTGGCATCGGCCTCACCTGGAACTTGTTAGAAATGCAGAAGCTCAGGCCCTGCCTCAGACCTACTGACTTGGAAGCTGCAGACCCCATTCTGATCCCCAGGCCCAGGCTCTAGCCCTGCTCAGGGTCTTAGCCCTAAACACAGGATTTAATCTCAGCTTCTAGAATAGACATCTAGAAGCTGCTAGATGTACAAAATCAAAGGCCCACAGACTAAAGCTTAGAAAAACCGCATCACCCAACTATAATGTGACCCAGGGACCCATAAACTCTGCTTTGGCCCAAGAGTGAGCACTGTGGACTAGCCAGCAACCTGACCCTGGCCTTTCCTTTCTTCTCCTCTCCTGGCTCCAGAGGTTAGACTGACTGAGCCGAGAATCCACTGAGAAGAGTACACAGGGCACAGGCGCTCCGTAAGAAAGGGTAGGCTTCAGAGTCTGCTTTAGGAGATGGGGGATGAGCGATGTAGAAGAGCCTAACGGTGTTTGGGGAGCAGTAGTACCTGCCTCCCTCCTCCCAGTAGAAGAGAAAATAAGAAGGGGCTCCTGGGATCTTCTCTGGCGAGGCACGAGCTTACACAGTGACGTACATATTAATCGGGATATTTGTACATTAATAGTGCATTGCTCTTGGGTCAGTCTGGCACAGGTAACATTTTTGAATTCAAAAGGCATTCGTGATAAGTGACTGCATGTTAAAATTATGCAAAGGGCTGACCGCTCACAAATCACCAAGTTCTTAAATACGCCTTCCTGTTTGATTATCCCACATCTCTGCCAAACTCAGCGTAGTTATTGTACCCTCCTCATCAACGCTACCAACAAAAAGGAACCCGGTCTCAGCAAGTGTGCTTCATCTTCTCTTCAACTCCCCTCTTTGAAATCCAACACAGAGGACGCCGGAGTTGAGGCGCAGTGGCCCGGGGCCAGCTGTGCTGGGAGCATCCTCAGGGCCACGTGCGGACGTCGGGCCGTGCTGGCGGTCTGGTCTCCCACTCCACATGCTGTCTTCTTCTCCAGGAGCCCAGGGCTTTCACACTGGCCCTGTTCGACTTTCTCTCTTCTTCTGAGATTGGAGGGGTTGCAAGAATCACCACATCAAGGGAACTGTGCGTTTTAAGAGCAGGGTCTGGAAAGAATCATGTGTAACCTACGGGATTGGCATAGAAATGGTAGAATTGCCTCTATTCCAAAAAGCACAGAGGATAAACTCTTGGAGGAACCTTAAACATATCATCTTTGACACCTCCATTTCACAGACGAGAAATCTGAACCTCCAGATACGATTTACCCGGTGACACAACTGCAACCCGGAGCTAGATTTCCTGACATCTGGAGGGGGGGCTCCTTACACTTTGCTCCCTGCTCCCCCTTCCTGTGAGTTAAGTCTTGAAAGGAGGGGGTCTTACGAGGGTCTCCCTTTGTCCTATGTCTTCAGAGGACAAAGCCCGTATGAGGGAATGGTGTTCTGGGTAAGAGGCCCTCTACAAACCCCGCAGGCACGCTGCGGTATAAAGATGCCCCCGTGGATGCCTGGGCCTGGGGTTTGGATGATTGCTGCTCATGATGTAGCAGCTTTATGAAAACATTAAATGTCATTACTTATTTCTTCATGTCCAAAATGTATACTTCAACATTTTCTCTCTGTAGACAAGTGTCACTTTTACTGCAATCTTCAGGCCAGATGTTCCTGGTATAAGTGGTAACAGCTGTCATGCTGGCAGACGTGTGGCTCCAGCTAAGTCACTTCCCAAAAGACCCCAAAGCCCTCTCTGCAAAAACACTGGCGTGACAGGAGAAACCCATACCTGGCCCTCCTGAGCCGCTCCGGAGAGCACAGTGGAGGCTGGCACCGGGGCGTTTGGGCAGGCAGGATGCCAAACCGCCACCGCACCTCCCTCCCCCTCGGGGATGAGCTGGAATCCCTGGGTGGAGAGAGCTGACTCTGCCTCCTTCCCTTCCGGCTTCCTTTCAAAGCAGCGTTTGTAGTGCCATCACCCATTATCCACGTCCTCGTTTGTCTCAGGACCAAGTCGTTTCCCCTGTTTTCTGTCACCCTCGCCATAGCCTTCTATGATCTTAAGTTGACATGCTATTGTTTTTGAACTTCGCTCAAGTTGCAGCCGCCTGGTAGCATTTAGCTTCTCAGTTCCCTTGGGCCTTGGTGAATTCCTCAACAAGGTCCCATCTCGGCATCAGCGTTTCCAGAAAATACAGGCCCAATTTGCTTCCATCTTGAGCAAAGACTGGGGACTTGACTCAGCCAAAAAAATAACGCTTGCCTTTGCAGTTTTTGGCTCTCGAGCTGAAGAGCCTATTATCCAAGAATGTCATCCTGCTGGGTAAAGCTGAATTTATATGACAGGCACATACGTGGACAGGCACACAGACACTCTCCGGGCACCACACAAGGGAGCTAAGGGTGGCTGCGTCGTGAGGCTTCCTCCAAGAGGTGGCGGGCTCATTCAAGGTTCTGGCTCCTCCAGATGGGAGTGAGGCCAGCTCTGGGCAAGAGGAAATCATGTTGGTGTTGCTAGAATCTGGCGAGATGTGCACTCAAAGGATGGACGACCTCCTGGGCCTGAGCTTTCAGGAGGTCAGTGGTGGCAGAGTTCGTTTGGTCCACAGTCTCCAGGAGTGGTCCAGCCGCTGGCCCCCAGCCAGGATCCTGGGCCTAAGTCCTGTGAAGGAACAGCTCCCACCACAGAAAGAACTGGGCTTTGGGATCACATAGAACTGATTTCTAGTCCCGACCTTGCCTCTTACAAGTTATTTGTTCTGGGCAAAGCCGCTTAATCGCTTGACACTTCATCTGTAAAAACAGGATGAACACCTGTTCTATGGGATTGTTGTGATTAATGAACCAATATTTGTAAAGCTCCTGGTACAAAGGGAATAACAATTGTTATCTCCTTCTTCTGCTGGGACCAGATTATGATTTCATCACTTCTTGAGCTGAGATGTCTTTTAGGAGAATTCCCACCTCAAAAATCAGGACTGTTTCCAAGCCTGTGCCAGTTATTATACCACTTGTGCTCAGTTCCAGCCCACCTTTCCACACTCTGCTCTGTGAAGCTGGGGCCGGGACCCTGTGAACTACAGCTTCCCTCTCCCAGCTGTTCGATGCTGTGAATAGGTAGGGGCGGGGCGAGGGTGGGTACTGACTGGCAGGCAGTTTGCTCACTGCTTTCAGTGCTGCTCTAGGGCTGCACCTCACTCAGCATCACGGGTGGTTCCAGTTTCCAGCTTCATCCAGCGCTCCCAGCACCAGCCTCATCAGGCCCCATGAAGTGCCCTCCCCTCAGATAGCTGAGCCCCTGCCCCATGGACTTCCCCTTCTGAGCTCCTGAGTCTTCCAGAAGCAGAAGGGAAGTGCTGCTTCCCCAGAGGGCTGAGCCCCAGCTCTACAGGGTCCGTCCTCCTGAGAACCCCAACCTTTGCCTTTGTATCCTCCCCCTTTTCCCTTGGCGTCCCTGTGCTGTTCCCACTGTGCTTTCATAGACACCCCTGCCCACTGAAGCCATTTTCTCTATTAAATTCTCTCTGTTGAAATGCCTCACATGATTTCTGTTTTCCCTGCAAGACTGGTCATTACAGGGACCCCATGTCCCAGTTTGCCTAGACTATCCTGATTTATACTAGTTTCCCTGCCATCTTATCTTGTTTAGCGTTTGTCCCAAACACAATTGTCTTGGTTTCCGTGAGACCACTGGAGACACAGTTGTCCCCTTTGACAGGCCACATGGCAAGGGCTTGAAGCTCATGCATATATTAGGCTTCTAATGCAGATTTCTATTGTTCCTCTTTGATCTAGAGCCATATTTGTCATCTCTACTTTGGAACAAGCATTCCCATTGGCTTTAAAGGGGGGCTTCCAGAACACAGCTTAGTACTGGAGCTACAAAAGCATTGCTCATGCAACCTCCATCTTGTAATTCTACAAATTAGCCCATGAGTGGCTATCTCCATGCTCCCTTCCTAGCCCAATCTAGGGAAGTGACCTGTCCCACTTAAAAGGCTTTATATGCAAAGACTTTATTTTGAAATTTTTTTCACACCGTGGTCTCATTTCCTATGCAATCCTAAAATGACTGGAATCAGCGCTGTTTCTGAGTCTTTGATGAAGGTGTTCTCTTCGCTTGGACTAACATTCTCCTTCTTTTCAAACTCCTCATGGATTATCCTCTCTTCTGCTCAAGTATCACCATCTCCTTGAACCCTTCCCCCACAGCGAGTGTCTCTGCTCTCTTACAAACCCATTCCATGTAATTCTCTGACTCACTTTTGGCACTTGATCACTTCTTATTGGGCTTGGTATCTCTTACATTGGGATCTTATATTGCTATAACTTTAAATGCATCTTAACATGTCAATCTGATCAAATGCTAAGTTCCTTGATAGAACTGCCTATACTTCATCTTTGAATCCCTCACAGCACATATCAGTCTTTTTATTTCCACTCTAGTAACATGAAACTTCTTCTACCGAGTCCCTTTACATCCATCCCCCGCGCCTTCCAAACTCAGACATGTCACCGGATATTCCTGTTCACGTTTTCCTCTGCTTGGAGTTCTTGCCCCCTTCACCCAACTTATCCCTCCAGCCTCCTCCTGCAGAAGCTTCCTCTAATACTGCAGGCTGAGCTAAGTCCCTCCTTCTCTACTACCACCGTGCCCTGTCCCAGCCCCTAGCGCTGCACCTACCACATTATACTGAAATCGCTTCTTAGATGCCTGTCTCTTCTGATGGTCTTCTCTATAAGCTCCAAGGATAAATGATGTGTCTTGTGCACCTCTGTACTCACAGGACGTAACATAATGCCTGTCACATAGGAGGGACTTGATAAATGTGTGTTGACCTAAACTTAATATATTTTTGCTGAATGATTGAATGACATCGATGCAGCAAATCCGTGAGCTGCCATTTTTCTCCCCTGGACACATGTTTATCTCCTTCTTCCCCTGCCAAAACCCCAACGATTGCTTCACTGTGCTGTATAATCTTTCTGTCAGGTCTCTGACACACAAAACACATGTAATCATTCCATTATGAGGCCTGGCACTAAGTTTAAGCTAGTGTACAGATTTATTAGATCTTGTACCAGGAAACCAGTGAGGCAGAGAGTTTAGGAGGATTTCCAAAGGGGATGTAAAATGTTCATGAGCCCTTGTACTTCGAGGCAATTCTATGCTCCCGTGGGGGCCTCAACTGTCCTTGCAGATTGTGTTTCTCCATCTTCCTTTAAAATATGCAGGCAGGCGACTGCTGTGGACTGACATGTAAAGGAAAGCAAGGGTCAAGGGCAACGAGCAACCTGCATATTCATCGCTCGTCATCACCCCACTTCATGACTAGCATGCCCTGCACTATTACTCACTGTTTCTGTGCAAAGACAAGTCACACACAGTTCAGACAACCTGTTACTCCAAAGTGCACTTTGCACACTGGCTAGTTTGCTCTGCTGATATGATTGTGAGTACTGGGTGCAGACAACACCCAGTGGGCGCTCTGACGGTCCCCAAGTGTTTGCTGTCCCTGCTTCCCCAGGAATGTGTCCTTTGCAGACCCTCTCCAAACTTTAAGGCTCAGTTTAAATCCCACCTCCTCTAAAAAGCTTCATCAACCATTCTGGCCTCTAGGACTCTCTCTTAAAGCTCCAAAGATGAATGGCTCCCAGTGTAGTGCTTCATGGCATTGTCTTAAAAAAGAGTTTAGTGTAAAGAGCCCTGGACTAGGGTTTATAAAGCTCACATACCGGTTCCAGGTCCCTTTGTGATGTTGGCTAAATCACTTCACATTTCTGAGTATTTCTCCCCTAACCTCCTCTCGTCTCCCTCCTCCCCCACTGCTCCTTCTTCTTCCTCCTCCTCCTATATTTTCTTTCCCTCATCCTTTTCCTTCTCCCCTTTATTCTTTTCCTCCTCCTGCTTCCTCCTCTTTTAGGAGATGGGACAAAATAACACCTGTCATGCCGTGTCTCCAGTTTTATGGGGAGGATCTCTTTGACATGTGTGTGAAAACGTGGCGGAGACTACAGAGTGTATGAGAGCTAAGGTGGTGATTGGAAAGGAAGGGATGTCGATGCTTTTATTTCATAGACCCTGGCTGCCTTCAGGAGGAAGGTGGCAGCAGGAGGCAAAGTCCGGTTGCAAAAGGCCAAACAAATTTGGGAAGAATGAATTCCAGAGATGGAGGCCAAGTTTGAATTCAATGAGTATCACTGACAAAGCATTCATTAAGGGGGCCTGAAACCAAAGGACGGATCATCCATACGGTGGCCAAACCCTAGGAGCAACCACAGCAATTGCTGATTCCAGTACAGTTAACTTAACAAGCATCACTGAGTACCATACACTGTGAAAGGCACCAGAGAGGCAGTGGTGGAGAAGGCACAGTCCTTGTCCTTACTAGAGTTTCCAATCTACTGGGGAAGACAGACAGGTAGACAGGCATGGAAATGCAGAGTGGTAGGTATTATAAAAAGGGGGAGTACAGGGTGCTATTGGAGGATACAGGGGAGCACCAGGCTTGGTCTTGGGAGTTCAAGGAGGTGACATCAGACTCAGGGATGCAGATGGCAAATAAGGAATAAATAATAAGAAGCCTGAGAGCAAGGACCTGAGGCCTCACTTCACTGGAGGGCTTTCCTGTGAAACTGACAAAGCTAAGCTTCAGATCCCCTTACTTGTCCGGGTCCTTTCCAAGACCCTGGCAGGCCTCTAACAATGCACAATATTGTTATGTGATTTTGTACATTCTGAAAAAGTAAGACACTAACTGAGATTACTTAAGACTGCCTTTTCTTTCTACTCTGACTTTCCTTCAGTCATCCTTTCCTTCATGTAAGCATGGCTTCCAGGAAGACTCCTACACTCACCTTGCAAAATGACCTTGAAGGTGAAGATCGGAGGTGATACAGGGACATGCATGTGTTCCGAGGTGCCCCCACCAGAAGTATGTGAGTAGAGGGGGGGAAAAAAAAACATGGATGGAGCTGGCAGGTAGTCTATAGGAAATTCTTTCAACTGTACTCACGCTTATATGAGATACCTGATAGAGGTGTTCCTAAATCTTAAAAAATTTACATTACCAATAACAAATTATAAAACTGAAATAAAGTTCCTGAAACTAAAAATGGTAAAAAATAAATTTTGATCAATCATACTGGAGGAAAAGACTAAGTTATCTTTTAATTCTCTCTATACCCAATTTTATTTTTACATGAAATGGTCATCAAGGAGATTATAGCCAAAAGTGTAGGGACAATCCATTACAGAGGTGTATTAGGTAATTAATTATTAAAAATGTTAAGTTATGATTTAGGATTTTGTGATGTACATGATATTTGTCAGTTCTTTAAAATATATGATTTTTTGTGATTTCTTTTCTCTTTCTAAATAGATATTCACTTTCATACCTAATTTTGTTTTTGTAATTTTGAATTCTTCCTTTTAAGGAGGGCAACCCAAATCCCATAAGCTTCAGGCTTTTCCAAACCTAGATCCACCCTGGTTGACCAGGTATATTCTTTCAACTGGTGGGACTCATTTCTGTTGTAATTGACAGTTCCTCCATAAGTGGTTGTACTTGATCGTTGTACAAAACCAGTGCCCGAGGCTTGCATTTCTTCTGGGGGCTGTACGCCACTGGCTGAGAGCCCCTGGCTTCCTGAACCCATGAACTGAGCCCTGAGGGAAATCCTCAAAGGCCTGAGGAGCCTAGGGTCCCCAGAAAGGATGTTATCTACTGGGAGGGGTTTGTTGGTGAAGATACCAAAAGGCTGGTTGGGGTGCCAGCTGGCATAGCCAGGAGAACTGTTTGGGCAAAGTGTCTCAAGTGAAGTGGAGAACATAGAGGGAACCTAGGATAGAATGGGGACAGTATGGGACCTCAAAGGGTAGGAGAAGAGCAAATGCTTGTCAAAATCAGGCAGAGGATGCCTTTGAAGAACTTCAGACCACTCCCAGATGGCAGAGAGATGGGGTCTGCGCAGCACTTGGGGAGGCCGCAGACAACACCTGACACCAGCCTGTGCGCTCACAGAGGGAGGAACAGTCACATTCTCTAGGAGATTAGAGTTGGAGACCCAGGGTAGCAACAGCTCAGGAAAGAATGAGGGAGACAGAGGCGGTAAAGCTCAGTTCACACTGGGATTGGCTGGCTGTTTGCAGAGAAAGATACCCTTCTGTCGCTCTAATTTTGTTCTTTTTGGACAAATACCTGTAATGAGCTTTGGACATTAATAAACTAAAGGGTAAGACCCCTGTGTTAGGGTTCTCCAGACTATCTATCTATCTCTATGTATCTATGTACCTATGCATCTATCTCTATGTATCTATGTATGTATCCATCTATCTACCTAGCTGCCTATCATCATCATCATCATCATCTTTATCATCTATTTACCTGAAAAGAGGTTTATTATAAGAAATTGACTCACAGGATTATGGAGGCTGAGAAGTCCCAAGATCTGCAGTTGGCAAGGTGAAGACTCAAGACACCTGATGTATAGTTTCAGTCCAAAGGTCTGAGAACCAGAGCACACATGGCATAAGTGCTAGTCTGAAAGCTGGCAGGCTGGAGACCCACGAAGAGTCAATGTTTCAGTTCAAGTTTGAAGGCAGGAAAAGACCAATGTCGCAACTCAAATGGTCAAAGCAGGAGGAGTTCCCTCTTACTCAGCCTTTCTCTTCTAGTCAAGTCTTCACCTAACCAGATGAGGCCTACCCACACTGGGGAGAGCAATCTGCTTTACTCAGCCTAAGGATTCAAACGTTAATCTCATCCAGAAATAGCCTCACAGATACACCAGAATACTGTTTGGTCAAATGTCTGGGCATCCTGTAGCCCAGTCACATTCACACATAAAATTAACTATCACAACTCCATCCCCTGTTTGTTTTATCTCCTGGAAAGTGTTAACAGGTAGAAGAAAATGAGGGAAAATGTAAAACTGGTCTTTTAGGGCCTGGAGAAACAGAGAATACCCTGTCTCACCCTTTAACAAGAATGATATCAATCAGTGTAGGTATAGTGAAGACTGGGTAGGAGCAGGGGTTACTTCTGGGGATGTTTTGTATCCCAAACACAAGTAATTCTTCTAATTTTTACTATTTCTTGATTGATTCTTATTTTCTCAATTGGACTTAAAGTTCTCTTAGGGCAAGAACTGCCCCCCGCAACCATACCTTCCTTCCCCGCCCCACCCCCCCGAACACACACACCCCATCCACCCAAGGCTGAGCTGACTAAATGCTGAGTAATTCACAGACAATGCCCCTAGGTCTCAAGAGCATGGTTTCCTGAAATATCTGTTGTGCTCTTTAAGGAAGAATAGTTTCCTTCTTTTAGAATAGTCTAGAACTCTATTCTATCGAGGGTGTATAAAATATTTAAAGACCCTAAAACAGCTAATTTCTACAATAAGGAGTAAAATTAAACAAATCCACAAACGCATCGCAAAAGCAATCCTTCCTTAAATGAGGTCTCACATCTCATCACAGTGATTCATACAGAATAGTGTCTAAACCTGGATCGCTACACCAGGAGCAGAAATTCAAACAAGCTCATAAGAAATTCAAATACATAATTTGTGAGATAAGTATTACCTATTTTAGCAAAGGAAGAAGAGTTTAACCAAAATACATGACTACACTTGATTATATTGAGTATTAATCTAAACAAACCCTAATTTTAATAATTTTACATTTTTCCTGCTGAAGTAAGGAAAAATGTGTAGATACATGGCATATATGCCATTTTAAAAATTATCATGACCATATATCTTTAATTTTTTCATCTTATTTTTGACATGGCTGTATTTTTAAATCCCTAATCAAAACAAGGACATTGAGATGAGACTTCTATTCCATGCCTTTTAGATATTATACATTGAAAAAATTAAGTATTGAAGCTACTCTACAGGTGACTCTGCTCTGTACTTAGCAGAAGAAAAATTATTTGGAAAAATGAAGTTGAGGGCCCTCAGCTTGGGAAGTTACCAAGTGAAATCTTTATGTTCATGTTCAAAAACAGAAAATCAAAGACTTTGGATTCTGTGTGAAGCATAAGTCTCAGAGTAACTCAGTGCCTCCAAAATCACATCTGGGCACTTAAATTTTAAGAGCTTAAAAGGAAGTCATGTGGAAATTCTTCTGAATGGAGTCATAGACACTTGGTTTCTGAGGAGTGATCTTTGATCAGCGCAGGTAGACGTTACTAAGAACTTGGAACGATGGGGTATAAACATCGTGTTCTGAACCCCCTTCTGGGAGCAGGATCATGTCTACACTGTGTCACTGGGCAGTGGGATGACATGCATGGGGAAGAATGGGACTCTGATCCCAAATGGCCAATGTTAGAAAGTGTCCCTCTATTCTGACTCAGGCTGTCCCTTGACCATCAGCCCTGACTGGTCTCCTACAGTCCTGACCTCACTCTCTATTGGCCGCCCTCTGTCCACTCAGAGCTGACCTCAGTGAGTCCATCCTGAAGCTGGCCTGCATACACTCTTCTTGCTGGACGGTCTGCTCTTAGGAGGCTCTGATGACCTCAGCAGCAGTCCTCTGCTAGAGGGTCCTAGCCCTTCCTGACAGTGCAGTGCCCCACTATGGATGGGAATTTGGAGTACTGTTTTGTCAAGAAAAATCTGAATTAAAGGCCTTCCTTGCTTCCCTATTTTCCCCACATAATGACATGGATACTGCCCCACAACAGCCTGAGATTGCCCACATCAGTGCACTTGGGCATTTCCTGGCCCCTTCTTGATGTGGCTGAGTTTGTGGTCACAGGAAAACAAAAAGAAATGAAATAACACTCTACAGCACTCCCTGTGGTTGGTTCCCTTCTTGCTGCTCCCATCCAAAGAGCTTTGCTAAATGAAAAATCCCAGAACATTAGGCTTTGATGGGACTCTTGAGATTTTATTAACTCTCTAAGTTTATAATTTAGAATACTGAAACCAAGAGAGAGAAATTTTCTAAAGTTGGAATGCTAGTGACAGGCTGAGCTAGCCCTGGAATCCTGGTCTGGGTGATTCCCTGCCCAGTGTTCCCTCTACTCCAAAGGCTGCACCTTCAAAGAGTTGTTGCCTTAAAAGCATCATCAAACCAACTTTGAACATTCACATTCTTAATGAGCAAGGTACTGGCCAAAATGTCCCTTTGCTCAAGGACTTGAGAACTGTTCTGTGGTCTCTCCACTAGGTAATTTGCTCAGAGGAATGCTTTGTCTTCCAACAGATGGAGAGATGGATGACTGATGTCCAGGCTGGGGGCGAAGCATCTACAGGTACTGCTTATGCAAAACCACAGTAGGCAGAAACCTCTAGCTTATTTTTCACCTCCTCCCCCTTTCAAATAACTATATTTGTATTTCTAATACATGAAACAGTTAACTCTGTAGAAGGAGAGTTAGAGACGGTACCTAATCCCAGCTTGATGCAATTACTTTAACATGAATTTAAAATAAAATTAAAGTTAACAGTTTAAACTGATGTTTGAGGGTTTTAAAAAGATTTAGTTTCCTTTGGAACCACTGTGTTATTTGATCCAGTACAATCTTTTTGAGCATAACATCTTTACCCAAGTACCATTACTACTAGATTATGCCCATAGGTTGAGTTACAAATGTCTAAGAATCTTAAAATTATTAAGCTCAGATTAGAGTGTTCAAAGACTACAGTGTTATTTTAGTCTCCTGCCATATCCTCCATTTACTATAAACTTGTTATATTGGCATTCAAATAAAATGTCATAAAGCAAGTATGTAAGGAGGTGTTTGGGGTTTGTTTCAGGCTTCTGCGAGCCAAGTTTGCATGGCAACCAAGATGTATAACAGAAACATTCAAATGGTCTTCATAAAAAGAAATGCTGAGCAGAGCTCAAGAGTGGGGCAACTTCTAAGTTGGGGCAGACTATCAAAGCTGGTCAGAGCAATGACTGAGGGTCTAGGTAGGGACAGCATGTCACCCAATATTGTCTCAACAGTAGGCATCCCAAGTCCCTCTTTGCTGTAGCTGCCAAGTGCTAATGCATTGGAGGCAAGCCTCTAGAGATGCAGCTGCATGGAATTTGCAGATGTTACAGTTGAAAGGACCCTTAGACGCCATGTTAACCAAACCCCTTGCTTTACAGGAGATAAAGTGGAGATCCACAGCTGTGATTTGTTCCCAATCACAGAGGTCTGCTTGTCTACTCGTAGCAGAGGCACATAAATATGCTCTTACCCGTTTTCTCTGTTTTAGTGGATTCTCTTTTGTTTTCCTTATAACTGAATTTGCATTAAAAAGGCAAGTGTGGGGACTTCCCTGGTGGCGCAGTGGTTAAGAATCCGCCTGCCAATGCAGGGGACACAGGTTCACGCCCTGGTCCGGGAAGATCCCATGTGCTGAGGAGCAACTAAGCCCGTGCAACACAACTACTGAGCCTGTGCTCTAGAGCCCGTGAGCCACAACTACTGAAGCCCGCGTGCCTAGAGCCCATGCTCTGCAACAAGAGAAGCCACCGCAATGAGAAGCCCGTGCACCGCAACGAAGAGTAGCCCCCGCTCGCCGCAACTAGAGAAAAGCCCGCGAGCAGCAACGAAGACCCAACGCAGCCAAAAATAAACAAAAAAATTTTAAAAAGCCAGTGTGGATGCAAAAGGCTTGCATTTGGACATTGCCTAGATGGTTTTGGTGACAGAGCCAGCAGGATCTCTTCTACCCACCAAACTGGCCTGCCCCTTCTTCAACTGCAGACACTGATATCCACCACCCTAGTTTCTATTCCAGTAATCAAAAGTACATATTGGCGTCCCTCTTTACTCTTAGCTTGTTAAGAACCCTGGCAAAGTATATTTGTCATGAAGCTGCAAATCCAGATGGCTCTGCAGTACAATGGAGTGGAAGGTCTCTTAACTGACGTCCTTTTAACCAGTTGACCAGTTTAATGAACACCCTTCATTTCCTGTTTTCATTTGTAATTTTCACCAATCTTTAATTATGGAAAATGTTAAACGCATTCAAAAGCAAACCGAAAAGTATAATGAACTCCCAAGTGTCCCTAGAAGTAGGATTGCTGAATCAAAGGTTTCATGCACATGTAATCATGCTGGATATTACCAATTCCTCCTCTCCGTGGGGCTAATTTACATCCCCATCAACAACAACATGAGAGTGCCAATCTCCCCAGCCTCAACAACTGCGTATGTTGTCAGTAATTGGGATTTTGGCCAATATAATACGTGAGAAATGGCATATTTCCCTGTAGCTTGAGTATGCATTTTCTTACAATGAGTGAGGTTAAACATTTTTCCGTATGGGTTACGAACCATTTGTATTTCTTTTCTGTGAACTGTGTGCTCATACTTCTAGACGATTTTTCTATAGGGTTGTTAAATTTTTAATTTTCTCTTTCAGCTGTTCTTTCTATATTATGTTAATCAATATAAAATTGCCATTTTTGAACATTGACAAGTGAAGAGTTTTGCATGGTTGAACCCTAGCATTAAGTATATAATCCTTGTGTGATATGTGGCCAATATTTGTTTACTGTCTTTTTTACTTTTCTTATTATTGTCAAGCAAATTATTTTAAAAAATTTTAAGTAATCAAACTAATTTTTTTCCTTATTGCTGTTGGATTTTGAGTCATCACTAGCAAAGTTTTCCCCATGGACATAATATAAGGAATTTACCCTCTCTCCTTTTAGTGCTTATCATGGTTTCATTTAAAAAATTTTTTACATTTTAAATACCTGGTCATTTTAAATATTATCCTGATAATTTATCCTAGCATACGGGGTAAGGAATATATCCAATTTTATCTCTAACCATGTCACTATCCAGTTTTCTCACCACCACTTATTAAAGAATCCATCCTTCCCCTCCCCAATTTGAGATGCCACCTCTATCATATACTAAATTAAAAAAAAAATTTCTGGAGTTTTAATGTCTTTCTACTGGTCTGCCTATTCATGCACCAGTGTTATACTGCATAATACGTTTCAAATATTTAGTAGGCTAACTTCCTGCATTGCTTCTTTTTTTTAGGGGTTTCCTTACATTCTTCCTTATTTATTCCCCCAAATGAATTTTATAATCAACTCATCTAGTTCTAGGAAAAAAATTTAGTGATTCTCATTTTTCCAGGTTTATTGAGGAATAATTGACAAATAAAATTGTATAAAGTGTATAACAGGATGATGTGATATACACATACATTGTGAAATGATTTCCACAATCAAGCTAATTGACACATCCATCACCTAACACAGTTAACTCTTTTGTCTAAGTTAAAACCTTAGGCCATGCATTGGCACGGTTTATCTAAGTGAAACAATAGGAATTCCAATTAGTGAACCCATATTTTAACTAAAAAGATTTGGCCTTCTATTAAAAGACTGATGACTAAATATATTGTGTCAGCTTGTGTTTTCCAAAGATGGCCACAAAAATATCTCCCATCCCACACGCTCTTTTGTACAATAGGACCTTGTCACTTCTCCATCAAGAAGTGGAGCCTGTGTCCCCTCCCCCTGAACGTGGGTGGACCTTTGCAACTGCCTCATGGACCTCCACTGAAGGATTTTCATTCTGTAATTGAAGTGTCACTGCAATTGTTCCCTACTTCATACATAAAGATTGCTAATTTGGGGACTTCTCCGGTGGTGCAGTGGTTAAGAATCTGCCTGCCAATGCAAGGGACATGGGTTCTACCCCCTGGTTTGGAAGGATCCCACATGCCACGGAGCAACTAGGCCCGTGCGCCACAATTAGTGAGCCTGCGAGCCACAACTACTGAGCCCACGTGCCGCAACTACTGAAGCCTACGCGCCTCAACAAAGAGTAGCCCCCACTCGCCGCAACTGGAGAGAGCCCATGCACAGCAACGAAGACCCAACGCAGCCAAAATTAAATAAATAAATTTATTTTAAAAAAAAAGATTGCTAGTTTTATAGAAAGGAAGTTTTCTTGAGAAAATATTCTGATTGATAGTAACTGGTCACTTTTTGTAAGTTAAGTGCACGTTTTCTCTAACATAATTTTCTTCAGCCCTACATACAGCGACACTGAGGAATATGGAGATGCAAAAACAAAGATGAGTATGCTTAAACCAGATAGTTTCAGAGAATTACAACAATCATAGAAAGGAAGACTAGAGGCCACGACGTAAGTTTCCAAGCGTCTACATGGTTTTGTATGGTGTAGCTAAGAGCCTGACATTTTTAAAAAAAACATGAAAACTAAATAAAACATTTTCCGGGGTTTGCCATTCTGGTGATCCTTACCTGAAGTGGAGAGGAAAGCAAGGGCATCATCAACATCTACAATAGGTTTGCCACAGAAAATACAGGATACCAGTTAAATGGGAATTTCAGATAAACACAAAATGTTTTAAGTGTATTCCAAATCTTATATAGGACATACTAAAAATATTTTTTGTTTATCTGAAATTCAAATTTAACTAGGTGCCTTAATTTTTTTTATTTTTTATTGAGTAATAATTCATATGACATGAAGTTCACCAATTAAACTATAAAATTTAAGGGTTTTTAGTATATTCACAGTTATACAATTATTACCATAGTCCCTGTTTTGACCACTGTCATCGCTCCAAAAGGAAACGAGTACCTATTAGCAGTTACTTGACATCCATGCACCCAGCCCGAGGCAAAAACTCATCTACATTTTGTACCATTGATCTATGTTTTGTCTCTATACACTTGCCTAGCTGGACATTTCATATAATTGAATCATATAATCCACGGTGCAGCCTGTATTTTTATTTTCTACATCTGACAGCCCTCGCCCAGATCCAATTGCCTAGAGCAATGAATAATTTTAACCAAAGAGAATATAAAGGGAAAGTAGATTCGCGGCAGCCGATAGGGAAAGTGGCACATGGAGAACCTGGAGGTGCTTCTCCTCACCACATTGGGTCTCTTATCATAGGCACCAAAGCCAAGTGCAGCCAGTCACTCTGGCTAGTTTAAGGACAAACATTCTTTCCTAAAGGAAACCCACAGCAACTCTAGGAGAGCCAGAGAATCAGACCAGCTGCTTTGTAGCCTAGAACGACACCCAGGCACATCACAGAAGAACTTGCAACGGGAATTTCATCACCTCTGTGTCCAGGTGCTGTGGGGCACCCCACAGACCCTGCACCAGGGATGCTGTTGCTAGGACCTCTGCCATCACTGCATCTGAAAGCCTTGTGTCTCCACTGGGCTCTACTAGCCTCCCAGTGCAGGAAGAGATTCCACACTGGACTTCCTCTTCACCAGCATGCAAAAGATGGGGCAAAAACGGATTTCAAGAACAAGTCCATCTCTCATTCTTGCAGCCTGGGTGGTGAGTACAATCGATGGCAATTGGGGTCCCATTCCTGTGCCCTGGCTGCATGAAGACTAGAAAAATTAGTTTTTAGCTCCTACCTTGGGAAGGCAGGACCCATAATGTGGGAAAAATACCAAACTACGAGAGAGACTTTCTAAAGATTCAGGGCCACCATAAATATGACATGGATCCACCACAACCACACTGACCATCTCTTTTCCCTGCTTTGCTTGGGAAGATGTTGAAATGACTGCTGGCACCAGAAAGGTGAAGTTGGGTAAGAGAATGATGCCAGGCAACTCTCTGAAGCAGAGGATCCAGGGCCCTTGGAAGTGAGAAAACATCTGCGGCCCAAGAATACTGGGACATTTATGATGCCTATAGTTCCTAGACACTCTTATTTTTGGAATCTCCACCTCAGTATAACAAATGTATTAAAATTCACCCACATGCCCTATTAAATATAAATGTTGCCCATACATTTTTTGGAAATTCCTTCATAATTTTCCTTTTAAAACTATTTTTGTTTCAGGTAGTTTATTACATTTAAAAATTATAATGATTAATTCACAAGCATCACACAAGCTCAGGAATTCTTACAAAATAAGAAAATTGAACACACAATTCCTTTCAAGGATTATTTTTACTAATATCAAATTTAACAATGAAAACATTTGGCATCATGTGACATTTTCCAGACATCCATTAACAAACCATTACTTTTGATCTTTCAGTTTTCTATTTGTCCTTTGGATACAAATAATAATTTCATGCTTCAACCTTTTACAAGGAGCATTGAAACGCTTAATGGCTAAAACAACACTGGGAGGATATTCCTATATAAAATTATCTGTGGGATTTGTTGGATAGTTTAACAAAATCCAAGATGAGAGAATAGCATCAACTGCAAACCAAGGCTACAGATAGTCCTGGCTGAGGCTTTTCTCAAACGGCTGACCCCCTTTCTCCCTCCTCTGGTCTTTGGATACAGAAAACCCCATCTGGACTGTACCTTCAAGGACAAAGACAATTCTCAGCCAAGATGGAAAGGGACTTGAAGGGGGTTTACTCACATTGCATCAATAAAAATGAAAAAAAGGGCTAGAAAGAGATGCCCACTTTAAGCCTGAGAAAGGTTGGAAGAAGCTTGCAAATACACTGTAGAAATAGATGAGGATAAGTTGATGCTAATAGATGAGAGAAAAAAGGGACACCACACGCAAAAGAAAGACAAAAGATACAGTCAAGATGATCTCAGAGATGAGATGTTCAAACAACACAATGAGATGAAAAGGGAGTTTTTAGAGCTAAAACAAACCAAGGACCAAAACACCACTTGACACTAATTAATTATATATTCTATATCACAGAAAATATAATTAATTAGAAACAGACTGTAACAGAGTTGACTACTTAAAACTGAATTGCTGGCACATAGGAAAGGATTGAAATAATCTTAATGAATATGGAGGGGGAAAAAGGATTAAGATACTAAAGCAAATCCCACTACTGGGCATATACCCTGAGAAAACCAAAATTCAAAAAGAGTCATGTACCAAAATGTTCATTGCAGCTCTATTTACAATAGCCCGGAGATGGAAACAACCTAAGTGCCCATCATCGGATGAATGGATAAAGAAGATGTGGCACATATATACAATGGAATATTACTCAGCCTTAAAAAGAAATGAAATTGAGCTATTTGTAATGAGATGGATAGACCTAGAGTCTGTCATACAGAGTGAAGTAAGTCAGAAAGAAAAAGACAAATACCGTATGCTAACACATATATATGGAATTTAAGGGGAAAAAATGTCATGAAGAACCTAGGGGTAAGACAGGAATAAAGACGCAGACCTACTGGAGAACGGACTTGAGGATATGGGGAGGGGGAAGGGTGAGTTTTGACAGGGCGAGAGAGAGTCATGGACATATACACACTAACAAATGTAGTAAGGTAGATAGCTAGGGGGAAGCAGCCGCAAGGCACAGGGATATTACCTCGGTGCTTTGTGACAGCCTGGAGGGGTGGGATGGGGAGCGTGGGAGGGAGGGAGACGCAAGAGGGAAGACATATGGGAACATATGTATATGTATAGCTGATTCACTTTGTTATAAAGCAGAAACTAACACACCATTGTAAAGCAATTATACCGCAATAAAGATGTTTAAAAAAATAAAAAATAAAAAAAAAATAAAAGACAAAAAAAAAAAAAGATACTAAAGCAATTAGTAATGGGGTGGTATGGTCTGACCTAAAGATGACTGGAGTCTCTGAAGTGAAGAATCCCATAAATAAAACAATATACTGAAGTCCTAATACATAAAAAATTCAAAGGACTGAGGAAATACTGAGTCTATGGACTGGAAGTCACATTATCTGTGAAGAAAAACAAATACAGAACAACTGAATCTATGCCATAGCCAACTGAGGTAATGGATTTCATGGAAGCATCAAAAACTAGAAACATAAGATAACAGAATTAAAACAAACAAATATATGTGTGTGTATGTATATTATATTTATATTATACTAATACATGTAAATAAAATAATCTATTAAAGTTTTATAGATTGGGTCACAAAAACTAAATCCAAACATATATTGCATACAAAAGAAGCCTCTAAAACAGATTACAGAAATATTAAAAGTAAAAGGATAAACAAAAGCACAGTATGGAAACACTACACCCAAGTTATAAAAGAATTCTCCCATGTTTTTGTCTATACTTGTATAGTTTCATTTTTTTACATTTAGGTTTCTGATTCATTTGAAACTACTCGTGTATATGGTGAAAATGGATCTGGTTTTACGTTTTTATAAATGACTCTCCAATTTTCCCAACAACATGATATAAAAAGTTCACCTTTGCCCCAGTGATCCCAGGAACCACCATTATCATATTCTAGATTACAATACGTAGCATACGTGGTTCCATTTGTTTCTGGACTTTCTATTCTTGCCATTGATTTTTATGTCTATTCATGCACAATTACCATACTGCTTTAATTATCAAGGTTTTGTAATATGTTTAGATATCTGGAGGGCTAGTCCCCTCTCATAACTCTTCCTTTTCACTGCTTTCCTAGTTATTTTGCATGTGTGTTTTTTCACACAAATTTTGGTATCAACTTGCCTAGTTCTAGACAAGGCTGATTGGGATTACATCCATTTTATAGATTAATTTAGAAAGAACTAAAATCTTGATGCCATCGAGATGTTCTGAGCAAAAACAAGCAATATCTCTCCATTTACTCAAGACTACTTTTGTATCTTTCAGGCGCTATTACAGCTTTTTAAATACATGATTTGAACACTTCTTCCCAAATCTATTTCTAAGTATTTCGTATTTTTTGCTGTTATTATAGATGGGTTTTCTCCTTCATTATATCTTGTAGCTGGTTATTATTTATATGTGTGAAATTTACTGAATTCTTTAGATAACAAAGCATCTCAGAACACAGTGTGCTGAGTTCTATCCTACACCTACACCATCCCCATTACTTCATGAGCTGGTAATTATCATCACTGAGTCCACGTGGGGAAAGAGTTGATTGAGCTAGAGTTCCAGGTTAGGGCACAGGACTGGCTCAGCAGTCATTTATTTGTCCTGGTCACATCAATCTCTACAACCCAGAGGAAGGCACATGTGGCGATGGTAAGCTATGATCTTTGATTGTGTACTATCTGACCTGCTTCTCAGAGGATATGAAGTCCAAGAGTATTCTTCTCAATGCATCAGTACTAAAATGTCATTAGCATAAACTTAGCCTGGACTTTGTTCTATGGAACTCTTTGACATTTTAACAGCAGTGAAGTTTCCTGTATTGGCTTCCTATTGCTGGTGTAACTACCATCAATTTAGAGGTTTACAGCCACACACATTCATTCCTGTATTCTATATATAGATTAGAAAGTTCAACATGGGTCTCACTTGCCTAAGATCAAGGTGTCCGCAGGGCTACATTCCTTCTGGAGGTTTCAGGAGAGAACCCACTTCTTTCCCTTTTTCAGATCCTAGAGGCCACCTATATTCCTTAGCTCATGGCCCCTTCCTCTGTCTTCAAAGCCATCACTCCAGCCGTTGGTTTTGTGTTTACATTTCCTATTTCTGACTTTGAAGCTTTTGCTTCCCTGTTATAAAGACCCTGGTAATTACACTCTGGGTCCACCCAGATAATACAGCATAATCTCCTCATATCAAGATCCTTAATTTAGTTACACCTGCAAAGTTCTTTTTGCCATGTAAGGAAACATATTCACAGGTTCTGGGAATTAGAATGTGGATATCTTTGGGGGCCATCATTCTGTCCACCATATTTTTTGTATGAATTTTTTCTATAATTTCATGGTTGTTGGACTATCTAGGTAAACTGTTTAGATCCCTACTGGGAAGCAAAGGAGTGTAGGAAGGAACCCAGACTTAAGTCTCATAGACCTAGATTTGAGCCCTGACTCTGCCTGACTAGCTGTGTGACCTTGTGGAAGTTAATTTTTTTAAGCCTCATTTTCTTCATCTACAAAATTAAATACATAATAACAGTGTCTACTTCTTAAGGTTGATGAAAGAAATAAATGAATTGAAAATGTAAAATATTTAACTCAATGCCTGGCACATAGTAAGCACTCAAAATCTGTTAGCCGTGGCCTACTGACACTTCAAGAAACAAAATGACTTTTAATGGTGCTGCACTGATAGCCTATTTAACTTATTTGGCCTTTTTTGGATTTCAAATAAGTAAACCAATTTTTCGATAACCCAAACTGGTCCCTGGCTTTACCAGTCAAAAGAGGGCATACCATCCAAGAATCAGTTTATCAATGCCCGCACACACGCATCCCCCCACCTCCCTGCCCTCAGGAGTGTCATAAATTATTCCAGCGGGTTGGTGAGCTCTGCTGTCCTAAGGCAGCACACGAATAACTAAGCTGCATGGCACTGACGTATTGAAATTGCTGTACTCAGCCTTTCAAGTATTTGTTATGCACTCCTTTAACTATACAAGGAATCATTTAATCGTTACATCTAACCATATTCTAATCTGTTCTAGACCCTGTCCACCTCCCAACAACTGTTCTCCTGGGGCAGCACACTATCAAATAGAGAGACTTTTCATGGTGTGGTCCCAGCTTTTGTTACTCTGTTTTGCAAGTTGAGCTTAGCAAGTCTGTCTGCCAAGGTACCGGCTCCTACATCTGCAATTATAATTGAATCCACACAGTTAGATTTAATCACACAACCTCATATAATACATTGGTTGTCATAGCTTTCCGCTACTTTAAGCGTATTTAGTTTACAAGCTACTGTATTTCTAGTGGCTATCTGGGGCAGAGGATTTTATTGGTAGCTACTGCAACGTCTTCCTTCCAATTTGACTTAGTTGACGTGTATGCACACTTGCAAACCCAAGCAAAAGAGACAAGTTACAGTGGTTTTATCTTCATAGCATTTCAACTCTTCCTGGCTCAATTTTTTTTATTCAGTAAGAGACTTTGAAGGGATTAGCCATAACCTAATCCCTTCTTGACTTACACATAAGACAGACTTGGCCATTATCCAACTCTTAGTGATTGCAGAATTAAATTAGAATGTGGATATCTATTATCTATTAATACAGATGAACTCTATTGATACAGATGACATATCAGATAGAAGATCTGTTAATCCTGTGTGCCATCATAATTATTATAAATTCTTTTTAGACATATATTTTTGTCCTGATCAGCATTCTCCCAGGATATTTTATTTGGTTAGAACTTAGTAATGGAGTAAAACTCAATTCAGCAAATAGTTATTGAAGGCCATTTCATGGTACCATGATCCTCTAGTTTGCCTAAGGATTCCCAACAAACTATCCTGATAATTTTTCTCATTGAGTTGGGTTGGCATACAGCAAAGATGCTAGCTTGGTACAATGGACTCAGGTGGTCAGAAGACCATTTCAGTGTAGCAGCAGAGCTAATTCCTAGCCTGCCTCACTCATCTTCCTAAGCCATAGCCCCCACTGTATATCTCATCTCCCTTTTCATCTCCCGTAAGCCACTCAGTTTAGTGGTTTGGACCTGCTTCCTGGATTAGCCTCCATTTCTGCCTCCTGCTCCCATCTGAATCCAATGTCCACTTGTCCAGTAAGGGCTTTCCTCCACTGGAACAGGAACTCCCAGCTCAGAGATGTTACTATTTGCTCCCTCTCCCTCATTTGGATTGTCTTCCATGCATCTAGTCAGCAAGTTTGACAGCGGCATTTATTTTGATGTCCCCAGAAACCCAATAAAACTCAGATAACATCCTGTGCAGACTGCAAACCTGGTCTTATTTCCTGTGAGGATAGATGAACCCTGCAGAGACTCTTATGAGCAGTAGGGACTTAAAGTGACCCCAGAGCCTCCAAAAGCTCAGTACAGACCTTGAATATATTCTTTTATTTTCATCTTGTTTTTTTCTACATTCTGTATCCTGACTTGGAGGCAAGCAAGATGCTATACATCCCCTTAATAGCACTTCAAAACTGACTTAACCTTTCAGTATGACTCAATAGAGGAAATACTTAGAGCATCTGTGTTAAAGTGCTAATACTAAAGATATTTTAAAAATACAAAAATAAAGGAAGGTTATATTCACACCTGATTTCAACTGAAATGGAAAGTGTAAAGTTACTATGGATACTATTTAGGTAAAAAGAGAAATATAATAATCGTGCCATACACAAATACAGAACATTGAAAGATGAAAACCATCATTCAAATTCAATAGCAAATATAATTGGGACAAGACTTCTGTAAGAAAAAGGAAGTTGCTGGTTGTATTTAAAACGCACAAGCAACTATCTATTGCTTACGTGAGATACAGTTAAAGTTCTGGGACCTATAAAGAACCCAAGTGAATGTGTGGTCAGAGATCAGTTATAACTATGTGCATGTAGACAATGTCGACCCGGTAGATGTGGCAGTAGATACAGTTACACATAAAGATCCAGCTATTCACATAGACAGAGAAGCTGATGGTTTTCTCTGGGAATGAATAAAATCCATAGCAAAATACTTGCAGAGAGACAATCACGGCCAAAGACATGGTAAGAACATGCGCACTAAGTGTTTGTCCTCTTACTGCCACAAGGAAATGAAACTGAGGAGGAATGTGACAAGTAAGCCTTCCTGAAGTTTGTTGTCAGGCAAGAGTGATGCCTGTTCAACAGTAACTACGGTACTAATCTATGCACTTTGGGTTAACATAGGTAACAAGAAGCAGAGACCTGCTAGTAATTTCCCAGTGGTTCAGATTCCAGGATTTTCTGTGATGGAAAGAGATGTTTGGTGATCCGGGGTATCAAGCAAAGATACACAAACAGCCTCTGACGGCAAGATACAGCCACCAGAACTTCCCTAAATCGTTACTAAACAGTATTTTAAAGATTTCACAGAAAACATTGTAAACGCTATTAGTAACTTCTGTAACACTGACTACATTGTCAAAAATACAGGATTGTTTTTCCACCAGGTAATAAATCACACAACAAAATTATAAAACTTCACTGTTTAAAAACTTCATTTTGGTTTGACAAAGCAATTAGTATTCTTTCTGAAGTTGAGGTCAACATGTGAAAATGTTGTCTGATTCTGTAAACCAAGATGACAGACTGAATATACTGTGCATACCTTACAAAAACCTAGAAGAGAGAGAGGGCCCATCACGTGGAGTTGCTCAGAGGTTGTTCAGAATGGACTGCCAGCCTCTATTGTAGTCATAGGTGGGGATCCGTTTTCAAAGGAATTAAAGGATGGTTTGCTGACATGACTATCTTCAATATTTTAACTGGAGATGCTTTCTTATGGGTCTAGACATGTAACTATGTCTTCATTGTCTACTAAAGCCAGTTTTGCTTTAGTGCAGCTAGGATATTGAAGAGATGTCTTTGAATCAATAAAAGTGTCTAAAGGTGAGAATGGGGAAAATGAAACCATTTGCACCAGTTAACAAAAATACTTGATCCAACTGCCAACCTCTCACTTAGCATTAAGCATTTGGACCACGAAGCCTTTGCCCATTGTTCCTTTTCCCGGCATTCTTCCCCAAGGTTTGCACAGGCTCTCTGATATATCATCTGCATGTCTACACAGGTCCCTGGGTGAGCTATCGTGAGGAATTTGGGGTATGGGTACAAAGTGGACAAATTCTGCCTGTCCATCAGCTGAGACCCAATGTGAGGGTTTGTCATTTTCACACGTGTTGAACTTAGCATTTCTTACAGCTGAAGAAACCTTGGTACCTGTGCAACTGTAATATCCTAGCAATTCCATAATGAAATTCACATGGAATCTCCCAACCCAGCCAGATTTGTGTCAGCTTTCTTAACATGTTCCAGTTGCATGAAATACTAATTAAAGGCACTCATTGTTAACTGATATAAATAGTCCCCACTTAGCCCATTATAGGTATGGGCTGTAAAACAAACAATTACGTGACAGATGATACATGTGAACATACAGAAATTCTGTAATGACATTTCTATAACACTGTAACCTCTTCAACTACCAGATGGTCCACATTAGAAGCTAAAAGGGTGCTGATTGCGAAGGTGACGCACCCTCCAGCTTGAGACTTTTCTTCTAAGAATAGAAAGCACCTCTGAAGGATTTACATTACAAATGGAGTTGAGGCAATGAAATCATTAATGGGAGTTAGTTTTTAACTGTTCCATGTGTTTGGGATTCTGTACCCTGGTGCCAAGCGATAGCATCAGGCTACTTACAAAACTGTGATCTGAGGAGGGGACAAAGCAAGGGAAGCAATTCTGTACCATAGAGCATGTCTCTCTTCAGAAGTAGATAATTTGTCCCTGTGCGCCCAGGTTTGAAAGAGGTTTTGACACAGTGGGAAATTAAGTTTGAAATGTATTCTTTTTCTCCAAAAGGTAAGTCAACTACGTGTCAAAATAATCAATTAATACAATCAGTGATGAACGGCCATGAAAACAATGCTCCTGGCAATCAAATAAATACACAAATTAATTAAATTGTGCCATGGAAAACCATCTCCTACTCTCCTGTCTCTATCTTATTCTCCTAACACAAATTACAGGTATTTCTTCTGAAACACTGACCAAAGAAAGAGTGTGTGACAGCCGAGCCTATCAAACAAGAGACGCTGAAATACGCGTTTTAGTTGAAGGGCAACTTTGAGTAAGAGATTGTAAACATTCTATTAAATTACAAATTGTTCATGTACACAAGGAAATGATATCTACATATTCAACCTCTAGTAATTCTGAAAAATGGCATTTTTTCAGAATTACCAAATTCATTATCATGAATTTCTGTTCCTTGCCTCTTTTGATTTGCCAGGTACTGAGTCAAAGGCTTTACAGGATTTATCTTATTTGTTGCTTAAAAGCCTGTAATGCAAATATTGTCATTATTATTAGTCACGTTTTACAGGCAAAGTAACTTAGGCATAGAGAGAGTAAAAACTTGCTCGTATTTTTTTTTTCTTTTAAACATCTTTATTGGGTTATAATTGCTTTACAATGAATGGTGTGTTAGTTTCTGCTTTATAACAAAGTGAATCAGTTATACATATACATATGTTCCCATATGTCTTCCCTCTTGCGTCTCCCTCCCTCCCACCCTCCCTATCCCACCCCTCCAGGCGGTCACAAAGCACCGAGCCGATATCCCTGTGCCATGCTTGCTCGTATTTTTGATTAGCTACTACGAGCTAAGCTCAGTGATGAATGCTGAGGTTACAGAGGTAACGAGCTAGGAACAGCCCTGGTCGAATATACAGTCTACTGAGGAACATAGTCGTGAAAACATTAGTAACATAAAATTAAACGAAACTGTGCTAAGTGCCACTGAGGGAAACTTCTGAGATTTCTAAGAACACGTAAAAAGGAAGGTGTATCCTCATGTGGTGGGTCAAAACGGATTTGTCTGAAGAAGTACTATTTAATTTGGGACCCAAAGTATGAATAGAAACCAAGCAGGTAAAGGGTGGTAAGAGTTTTCTAGGCAGAGAAATGAGGTTTGGTTTAGTGAGGATGGAAGGACACGTGCATTTGCCAAAAAAGAGAGAGGAAGCCAGAGGGTCTGGAAAAGAAAAAACAGGAAGAGAGGGGAACAAGGCCAGGGTGGGGGTTGGGATGGGGGAGGAAGAAGGCCTGAGCCAGGTCACTGTGGGTTCTGCAGACTTCACCAAGTTTTAAGGACTTCCTCTTGAGAGAAATTGGGAACCACTGGAGCGAGAGTGCTGCAGATGGAATTTGCATTAAAAAATCATCCCCGTGAGGAAACAGGAAAATCTAGAATGTGGAACATTATACTACACAACTGGTCTATTTTCTTTAGAAATTCAACATCACAGAAAAGGTGTATGTGGGCTGTGGGGGGGAAATGGGGGAAAGCATTCTAGATTTTTTTAGAATGTTAAGAGACATAATAATCAAATGCAAAGTATGAGCCTTGATTTGTTCCTTGGCTTCATAAGGAGCAGCTATAACAGAAATTTTAGAGACCATATGGGAAATTTTACTATAGACTTGCGACTAAATTATATTAGGGTATTATTTTTCATTTTCTTAGGTGTGAAAATAGCATTGTGGTTATGTAAGAGCATATCCTTATTTTTTTGGAGATGTTATGTGGAGATGTAATTAGAGACCAAACAGCATGATGTCTGTAATTTTTCTTCTGGAAATTTCAAAGTATGACATACATATACACCTGTGTGTTGCATATATGGTTTTAATTTTATTTTCTTATTCTGTTTGATTTTCTCCATATTTAATTTTTTGGTAATAAGAAGTTAAGGAAAACCACCTAGGTTCTGGGTAAACAGTGGTTGCAGTTGGGTGGCAAGAGGAGATACTGAGATACGAAATAGTGGCTACAGCAGAAACATGGGCAAAGGATGTGGAAATCTTTGACTAAAGGTTTTGCAATAAGGAGGGGAATATATGGATATGTGCAAAAGATAATTAGAAAGTAGAATCAACAGCATTTGGTGAACTGATTAGTTACGAAGGAAAAGGGAGGTGTCAAGGTAACTAAATCCCAGGCGTCTAGATAAACAGTTGGGTGGACGGTTGTACTGGTTACTAATATAGGAAACAATAGCAGAGAAGCAGGTCTGTGGGATACATATTCAAATTCAATTTGGGCATTTTGAGTATGAGTGACCTGGAGACATCGAAGTGGAGATGCTACAGTGGTAGATAGATATGCAGCTCTGGACCACAGAAATGGGCACAAACACAAACACACACACACACACACACACACACACACACACACACACACACCCCACACCCCGATCTGTTAAGGTATGATTTTTTTCTCTAGCTATGTTCTGGAGCCCCAGATCAAACAGGGAAGTTTGGACTCAGCAATGGTTGGGGTTTTACCAAGGAATAACAGAAAATAATGGCAAAAAGTTAAGATATTGTGAGGCGATTAAGAAGTCTGTATGTTGAAGTCAAGCTGTATAGAAAGGGACGTAAAGAAAGAAGAGGCCTGTGGATGGGGGAAAAGTCAATTATTCAGTGGACTGGAAGTCACACTGCAGTTGAATAACAGGTGTAGTGTCATAAGTTGAATAGACAAAACTGGAATAACATGAGAGTGCACGGAGAGTGAAATTTTTGAGAGTCTGAATGGAAGATGATGCTAAGTCTCAGAGCATGACTGTAGAGTCAGTGATACAGCGGGTTGGATTGGAGAAGGAGGCCACTGTTCAGTTAGGATTAGCTTTAGTTGTTTGACACAGAGTATCCTAAACGCCAGTGGCTCAAAACAGAAGATGATTTCTCTCTCCTGTAAAAGAAGTCCAGGGTTAGGTGGTCTAGGGAAGACTGTCATCAGGGTCCTGGGCTCCTATCTTACTGTAATGGACTCCTATTGCTGCCTTAACAAATTATCAAAAACTTAGTGGCATAGAAGAGTACCATTCTTATTCTACAGTGCTTGCTGTATCCTGGAAGTCCAGCAAGGGCTCACTGGGATAAAATCGAGGTGTCAGCAGGGCTGTGTTCCTTTCTGAAGGATTTAGGGAAGAATCTGTTTCTTCCAGAGGCCACCTGCCTTTTTTTTTTTTTTTCTTTTTTTTTTGCAGTATGCGGGCCTCTCACTGCTGCGGCCACCCCGCCGCGGAGCACAGGCTCCGGACGCGCAGGCCCCGGACGCGCAGGCCCAGCGGCCATGGCTCACGGGCCCAGCCGCTCCGCGGCACGTGGGACCCTCCCAGACCGGGGCACGAACCCGCGTCCCCTGCATCGGCAGGTGGACTCCCACCACTGCACCACCAGGGAAGCCCGCCACCTGCATTTCTTAGCTCATGGCCGTCTTCCTCATCTTCAAAGCCAACAATGGTGGGTTGAGTATGTCTCAGATCTTATCACCCCAACCTCCTCTTCTGCCTCCCTCTTCCACGATTAAGGATACCTGTGATTACATTGGACCCACTCAAGTAATCTAGAATAATCTCCCATCTCAAGGTACTTAATCACATCTGCAAAATCTCTTGCCATGTAACTGAATATGTACACAGGTTGCAGGGATAGGGATAACGGTTTTGCTTATGGGGAGGGGTGACACTCTTTCGCCTCCCACACTTTCTATTTTTCCAAGCTCATCATATGATTTCCATTCTCAAAACCACTTAAAATGCAAGACAGGGGGCTTGCACTTTAGGTTAGCATGTAGAAAGCAGTGACAGATCATTGCTCACCTCATAAAAGCAAGGAAAATCAAATAAATTACAAAAGTGACATCCTTAAAAGACATAAAAGAGGGATTTCCCTGGTGGCCTAGTGGCCTGGGTTCAATTCCTGGTCAGAAAACTGAGATCCCACAAGCTGCGTGGCATGGCCAAAAAAAAAAGAGTTGTGAAAGCAAAGACGTTTACAAAAATTAAATTTCAGTGAGGGTTTCTTAGGTGAGCAGAGATTGGGGGATGTTTTCCACCTTGGGGAAATTTACTGAGTCGGAGCACAGGGTGACGATCACGCTTGATGGAAGAATTCTGCTGGATAAAAAGAGACCAGCAGAGCTTCTTATGTCTGCATGGGCTGGACATATGAGCTGGAATCTGCAGGAGTTTCAAACATAGAGCCACTTTCACCCATGAAAATCTTTCTAAGGGCTAGGCTAGTGAGGAAGGTGGAAGGACTGAACTGAAAAGGCAAAATAAAATTTTCTATAGTCTCTTGAAGCTTAGAAGCCCAAATCATGGAAGATGCCCGAAGTAAACTCTGACATGTCTAACACTCATGAAATTTGAAATGAAAAAAAAATATATCCATTCTAATTAAAACTCCAAACCAGCCCTGACCCAGATCAATTATTTATTGAATAATCAGTCCCCCACTTTATCTGCATAACAAAGAATGGGTAAGCCCTCTCTGAGACAAAAATAATACTAACTCAGTTTTCATAGTTTTCATACACATGTCCAAAATATGCTTAAAAATTGAGATATGAAGGATCAAAATGTGACAAATAAAAATGTGACTGATAAGGAAAAAAACTAAATAATAGAAGTAGACCTACAGATGGTTCACTTGTTGGAACTAACAGACATGGATTTGAAAATGACTGCTATAAACATGCATATAAATTAGAGGATTAATAATATATTAGCAGACAGTGAAATAATGTAAAGAGCTAAAAGACTGCCAACCTAGAATTCAACAATTAGCAGGAAAAAATCCTTCAAAAATAAATGAGGCGAATCGAGGAGAAGATGGCGGAAGAGTTAGACACAGAGATCACCTTCCTCCCCACAAATACATCAGAAATACATCTACACGTGGAACTGCTCCTATAGAACACCCACTGAACGCTGGCAGAAGACCTCAGACTTCCCAAAAGGCAAGAAACTCCCCACGTACCTGGGTAGGGCAAAAGAAAAAAGAGACAAAAGGATAGGGACGGGAGTATGAAGGAGGAACGGTGGGAGGGAGCTGTGAAGGAGGAAAGGTTTCCACACACTAGAAGCCCCTTCACGAGCAGAGACTGCAGGTGGCGGAGGGGGGCCGCTTCGGGGCCACGGAGGAGAGCACAGCAACAGGGGTGCGGGGGGCAAAGCGGAGAGATTCTCGCACGGAGGATCGGTGCCGACCGGCACTCACCAGCCCGAGAGGCTTGTCTGCTCACCTGCCAGGGCGGGCGGGTCTGGGAGCTGAGGCTCGGGCTTCGGTCAGAGCACAGGGAGAGGACTGGGGTTGGCGGCGTGAACACAGCCTGCAGGGGTTAGTGCACCATGGCTAGCCGGGAGGGAGTCCAGGAAAAAGTCTGGACCTGCCAAAGAGGCAAGAGACTTTTTCTTCCCTCTTTCTTTCCTGGTGCGTGAGGACAGGGGTTAAGAGCGCTGCCTAAAGGAGCTCCAGAGACAGGCGCGAGCCACGGCTAACAGCGCGGACCCCAGAGACGGGCATGAGACCCTAAGGCTGCTTCTGCCGCCACCAAGAAGCCTGTGTGCGAGCACAGGTCACTATCCACACCTCCCCTCCCGGGAGCCTGTGCAGCCTGCCACTGCCAGGGTCCCGGGATCCAGGGACAACCTCCCCGGGAGAACGCACGGCGCGCCTCAGGCTGCTGCAACGTCACAACGGCCTCTGCTGGGCAGGCCCGCCCTGCATCCAAACCCCTCCCTCCCCCCTGGCCCGAATGAGCCAGAACCCCCGAATCAGTGGCTCCTTTAACCCCGTCCTGTCTGAGCGAAGAACAGACACCCTCGGCGTCCTACATGCAGAGGCAGGGCCACGTCCAAAGCAGAATCCCGGGAGCTGTGCGAACAAAGAAGAGAAAGAGAAATTTCTCCCAGCAGCCTCAGGAGCAGCGGATTAAATCTCCACAATCAACTTGATGTACCCTGCATCTGTGGAATACCTAAAGAGACAACGAATCATCCCAAATTGAGGAGGTGGACTTTGCGAGCAAGATATATTATTTTTTTCCCCTTTTCCTCTTTTTGTGAGTGTGTATGTGTATGCTTCTGTGTGAGATGTTGTCTGTATAGCTTTGCTTTCACCATTTGTCCTAGGGTTCTGTCTGTCCGTTTTTGTTTTTTTTTTACTTTAAAAACTTTTTTTCTTAATAATTAGTTTTTATTTTAATTATTTTATTTTATCTTACTTTATTTTATTTTATCCTCTTTCTTTCTATTTTTTCTCCCTTTTATTCTGAACCGTGTGAATGAAAGGCTCTTGGTGCTCCAGCCAGGCATCAGGGCTGTGCCTCTGAGGTGGGAGAGCAAACTTCAGGACACTGGTCCACAAGAGACCTCCCAGCTCCCTGTAATATCAAACGGCGAACATCTACCAGAGATCTCCATCTCAACACCAAGACCAAGCTTCACTCAACAACCAGCAAGCTACAGTGCTGGACACCCTATGCCAAACAATTAGCAAGACGGGAACACAGCCCCATCCATTAGCACAGAGGCTGCCTAAAATCATAATAAGGCCAAAGACACCCCAAAACACACCACCAGACGTGGACCTGCCCACCAGAAAGACAAGATCCAGCCTCATCCACCAGAACACAGGAACTAGTCCCCTCCACCAGGAAGCCTACACAACCCACTGAACCAACCTTAGCCACTGGGGACAGAGACCAAAAACAATGGGAACTACGAACCTGCAGCCTGCAAAAAGGAGACCCCAAACACAGTAAGATAAGCAAAATAAGAAGACATAAAAACACATAGCAGATGAAGGAGCAGGTAAAAATCCACCAGACCTAACAAATGAAGAGGAAATAGGCAGTCTACCTGAAAAAGAATTCAGAATAATGATAGTAAAGATGATCCAAAATCTTGGAAATAGAATAGAGAAAATGCAAGAAACATTTAACAAGGACCTAGAAGAACTAAAGAGGAAACAAACAATGATGAACAACACAATAAATGAATTTTAAAATACTCTAGAAGGGATCAATAGCAGAATAACTGAGGCAGAAGAATGGATAAGTGACCTGGAAGATAAAATAGTGGAAATAACGACTGCAGATCAGAATAAAGAAAAAAGAATGAAAAGAACTGAGGACAGTCTCAGAGACCTCTGGGACAACATTAAACGCACAAACATTCGAATTATAGGGGTCCCAGAAGAAGAAGAGAAAAAGAAAGGGACTGAGAAAATATTTGAAGAGATTATAGTTGAAAACTTCCCTAATATGGGAAAGGAAATAGTTAATCAAGTCCAGGAAGCACAGAGTCCCATACAGGATAAATCCAAGGAGAAACACGCCAAGACACATATTAATAGAACTATCAAAAATTAAATACAAAGAAAACATATTAATAGCAGCAAGGGAAAAACAACAAATAACACACAAGGGAATCCCCATAAGGTTAACAGCTGATCTTTCAGCAGAAACTCTGCAAGCCAGAAGGGAGTGGCAGGACATATTTAAAGTGATGAAGGAGAAAAACTTACAACCAAGATTACTCTACCCAGCAAGGATCTCATTCAGATTTGATGGAGAAATTAAAACCTTTACAGACGAGCAAAAGCTGAGAGAGGAGAGAGTTCAGCACCACCAAACCAGCTTTACAACAAATGCTGAAGAAACTTCTGTAGGCAAGAAACACAAGAGTAACAAACCCAAAACAATTAAGAAAATGGGAATAGAAACATACACATCGATAATTACCTTAAATGTAAATGGAATCAATGCTCCCACCAAAAGACACAGACTGGCTGAATGGATACAAAAACAAGACCCATATATATGCTCTCTACAAGAGACCCACTTCAGACCTAGGGACACATACAGACTGAAAATGAGGGGATGGAAAAAGATATTCCATGCAAATGGAAATCAGCAGAAAGCTGGAGTAGCAATTCTCATACCAGACAAAATAGACTTTAAAATAAAGACTATTGGGCTTCCCTGGTGGCGCAGTGATTGAGAGTCCGCCTGCCGATGCAGAGGACACGGGTTCATGCCCCGGTATGGGAAGATCCCACATGCCGCGGAGCAGCTAGGGCCGTAAGCCATGGCCACTGAGCCTGCACGTCCAGAGCCTGTGCTCCACAACGCGAGAGGCCACAACAGTGAGAGGCCCATGTACCGCAAAAAATTAAAAAAATAAAAAAAAAATAAAGACTATTACAAGAGACAAAGAAGGACACTTCATAATGATCAAGGGATCGATCGAAGAAGAAGATATAACAATTGTAAATATTTATGCACCCAACATTGGAGCACCTCAATACATAAGGCAAATACTAACAGCCATAAAAGGGGAAATCGACAGTAACACAATCATAGTAGGGGACCTTAACAACTCCACTTTCACCAACGGACCGATCATCCAAAATGAAAATAAATAAGGAAACACAAGCTTTAAATGATACATTAAACAAGAACTTAATTAATATTTATAGAACATTCCATCCCAAAACAACAGAATACACATTTTCTCAAGTGCTCATGGAACATTCTCCAGGATAGATCATATCTTGGGTCACAAATCAAGCCTTGGTAAATATAAGAAAATTGAAATCGTATCAAGTATCTTTGCCGACCACAATACTATGAGACTAGATATCAATTACAGGAAAAGATCTGTTAAAAAATACAAACAGTAGCTTCCCTGGTGGCACAGTGGTTGAGAGCCCGCCTGCCTATGCAGGGGACACGGGTTCGTGCCCCAGTCTGGGAGGATCCCACATGCCAGGGAGCGGCTGGGCCCGAGAGCCATGGCCGCTGAGCCTGTGCGTCCGGAGCCTGTGCTCCACAACGGGAGAGGCCACAACAGTGAGAAGCCTGTGTACCGCAAAAAAAAAAAAAAAAAAAAAATACAAGCACATGGAGGCTAAACAATACAATACTTAATAACGGAGTGAACACTGAAGCAATCAAAGAGGAAATCAACAAATACCTAGAAACAAATGACAATGGAGACACGACGACCCAAAACCTATGGGATGCAGCAAAAGCAGTTCTAAGAGGGAAGTTTATAGCAATACAATCCTACCTTAAGAAACAGGAAACATCTCAAATAAACAAGCTAACTTTGCACCTAAAGCAATTAGAGAAAGAAGAACAAAAAACCCCGAAAGTTAGCAGAAGGAAAGAAATCATGAAAATCAGATCAGAAATAAATGAAAAAGAAATGAAGGAAACAATAGCAAAGATCAATAAAACTAAAAGCTGGTTCTTTGAGAAGATAAACAAAATTGATAAACCATTAGTCAGACTCATTGAGAAACAAAGGGAGAAGACTCAAATCAATAGAATTAGAAATGAAAAAGGAGAAGTAACAACTGACACTGCAGAAATACAAAGGATCATGAGAGATTACTACAAGCAACTCTATGCCAATAAAATGGACAACCTGGAAGAAATGGAAAAATTCTTAGAAATGCACAACCTGCCGAGACTGAACCAGGAAGAAACAGAAAATATGAACAAACCAATTACAAGCACTGAAATTGAAACTGTGATTAAAAATCTTCCAACAAACAAAAGCCCAGGACCAGATGGCTTCACAGGCGAATTCTATCAAACATTTAGAGAAGAGCAAACACCCATCCTTCTCAAACTCTTCCAAAATATAGCAGAGGGAGGAACACTCCCAAATTCATTCTACAAGGCCACCATCACCCTGATACCAAAACCAGACAAAGATGTCACAAAGAAAGAAAACTACAGGCCAGTATCACTGATGAACATAGATGCAAAAATCCTCAACAAAATACTAGCAAACAGAATCCAACAGCACATTAAAAGGATCATACATCATGATCAAGTGGGGTTTATCCCAGGAATGCAAGTATTCTTCAATATACGCAAATCAATCAACGTGATACACCATATTAACAAATTGAAGGAGAAAAACAATATGATCATCTCAATAGATGCAGAGAAAGCTTTCGACAAAATTCAACACCCGTTTATGATAAAAACCCTGCAGAAGGTAGGCAAAGAGGGAACTTTCCTCAACATAATAAAGGCCATATATGACAAACCCACAGCCAACATCGTCCTCAATGGTGAAAAACTGAAACCATTTCCTCTAAGATCAGGAATAATACAAGGTTGCCCACTCTCACCACTAGTATTCAACACAGTTTTGGAAGTTTTAGCCACAGCAATCAGAGAAGAAAAAGAAATAAAAGGAATACAAATCGGAAAAGAAGAAGTAAAGCTGTCACTGTTTGCAGATGATATGATACTTACACATAGAGAATCCTAAAAATGCCACCAGAAAACAACTAGAGCTAATCAATGAATTTGGTAAAGTAGCAGGATACAAAATTAATGCACAGAAATCTCTGGCATTCCTATACACTAATGATGAAAAGTCTGAAAGTGAAATTAAGAAAACACTCCCATTTACCACTGCAACAAGAAGAATAAAATATCTAGGAATAAACCTACCCAAGGAGACAAAAGACCTGTATGCAGAAAATTATAAGACACTGATGAAAGAAATTAAAGATGATACAAATAGATGGAGAGATATACCATGTTCTTGGATTGGAAGAATCAATATTGTGAAAATGACTCTGCTACCCAAAGCAATCTACAGATTCAATGCAATCCCTATCAAACTACCACTGTCATTTTTCACAGAACTAGAACAAAAAATTTCACAACTTGTATGGAAACACAAAAGACCCCGAATAGCCAAAGCAGTCTTGAGATCGAAAAATCAAGCTGGAGGAATCAGGCTCCCTGACCTCAGACTATACTACAAAGCTACAGTAATCAAGACAGTATGGTACTGGCACAAAAACAGAAATATAGATCAATGGAACAGGATAGACAGCCCAGAGATAAACCCACACACATATGGTCACCTTATCTTTGATAAAGGAGACAAGAATATACAGTGGAGAAAAGACAGCCTCTTCAATAAGTGGTGCTGGGAAAACTGGACAGCTACATGTAAAAGAATGAAATTAGAACACTCCTTAACACCATACACAAAAATAAACTCAAAATGGATTAAAGACCTAAATGTAAGGCCAGACACTATAAAACTCTTAGAGGAAAACATAGGCAGAACACTCTATGATATAAATCACAGAAAGATCCTTTTTGACCCACCTCCTAGAGAAATGGAAATAAAAACAAAAATAAACAAATGGGACCTAATGAAACTTAAAAGCTTTTGCACAGCAACGGAAACCATAAACAAGACCAAAAGACAACCCTGAGAATGGGAGAAAATATTTGCAAATGAAGCAACTGACAAAAGATTAATCTCCAAACTTTACAAGCAGCTCATGCAGCTCAATCACAAAAATCAAACAACCCAATCCAAAAATGGGCAGAAGACCTTAATAGACATTTCTCCAAAGAAGATATACAGATTGCCAACAAACACATGAAAGAATGTTCAACATCATTAATCATTAGGGAAATGCAAATCAAGTTCCAATGAGGTATCGCCTCACACCAGTCAGAATGGCCATCATCAAAAAGTCTAGAAACAATAAATGCTGGAGAGGGTGTGGAGAAAAGGGAACACTCTTGCACTGTTGGTGGGAATGTAATTTGATAAAGCCACTATGGAGAACAGTATCGTGGTTCCTTAAAAAACTACAACTAGAACTACCATACGACCCAGCAATCCCACTAGTAGGCATATACCCTGAGAAAACCGTAATTCAAAAAGAGTAATGTACCACAGTGTTCATGGCAGCTCTATTTACAATAGCCAGGACATGGAAGCAAGCTAGGTGTCCAGCAACAGATGAATGGATAAAGATGATGTGGCACATATATACTATGGAATATTACTCAGCCATAAAAAGAAATGAAATTGAGTCATTTGTAGTGAAGTGGATGGACCTATAGTCTGTCATACAGAGTGAAGTAAGGCAGAAAGAGAAAAACAAATACCATATGCTAACACATATATATGGAATCTAAGAAATAAAAAAAAAAAGGTCATGAAGAACCTAGGGGTAAGAGGGGAATAAAGACAGAGACCTACTAGAGAATGGACTTGAGGATATGGGGAGGGAGAAGGGTAAGCTGTGACAAAGTGAGAGAGTGGCATGGACATATATACACTACCAAAATTAAAATAGATAGCTAGTGGGAAGCAGCCGCATAGCACAGGGAGATCAGCTCGGTGGTTTTTGACCACCTAGAGGGGTGGGATGGGGGGGTGGGAGGGAAAGAGACGGAAGAGGGAAGAGATATGAGAACATATGTATATGTATAACTGATTCACTTTGTTATAAAGCAGAAACTAACACACCGTTGTAAAGCAATTATACTCCAATAAAGATGTAAAGAAAAAATCATTGCCATACCCAAGGTCAATAAATAAATAAATGAGAAATCAGATCTTTTCAGTCAAACGGAGGTCACAGAATTTTCTGCCAACAGATCCAAAGTATATGACATTAAAGGAAGCTCTTATGGCAGCAGGAAAAATGATCCTAGGAGGCAGCACAGAATGGTAAGAAGCAGTGAAAGTCTCCACAAGGGGTCCCAACCTGGGTATAAATAAAGGACTTTTAACTCTTCAATGTCACAAGGTTAACAATGTCTTGTGGTTTTTAAAATATATGTAGAAATACAGTATTTGACCACCACAGGACAAAAGTGAAGAAAGGGGTAAGGAGCGTTGCACTGTTGTAAAGTTTCTGTGTTGTGTAGGAAGCAATAAAGAACCAATTTAAATTATAACGGATTAAGTTAGGGAGGTAAATTGTAAACTCCGAAGTCGCTATTAAATAACATAATGAAAGTGTTAATAAAGAAAATAAAGTGGAACATCAGGCAAAAAAATAGGTACAAAGAACAGATGGGAAAAGGGGGGAAATGGCAAGGTGGTAGACTTGAACCCAAATATATCAGTAGTTACATTAAAAGTAAATGTATTAAACACTCTAATTCAATGGCAATATTGTCATACTGAATAAAAATTTAAAAGACCCAATTTGTATACCGTTACATATATATGGAGACATACTGTAGATATAAGAATACAGATAGGTTGAACACAAAAGAATGGAAAAAGATGTTCTCTGCAGACACTAGGCAAAAGCAAGCTAGAATGACTAAAAAGATTTAAAGGCAAGAAGCATTAATAGAGCTACAAATGGCTTTTATATAATGATAAAAGGGTTGATTTAAGACAGAGACCTAACTATTCTAAATATACATTCATTTAACATGTGGCGCATACTATGTAAGACAAAATTGCCAGAATGAAAAAGAAAAAATTCACAATCATAATTTCAGATGTAAACATACTTTGCTAAGTAAATGACAGAATAAGCCCACAAAAATAAGTGGGTATGGAAGATCTGAACAACACTGCTGATCAATATGACCGAAATGACATTTACAGACACTGCACTCAAGCACTATGAAATAAACATTCTCCAAACTATGCAAGTCTCACCAAGAAGTACACAGTATGCACTCTCACACTGAAATTAAATTAGAAATAAATTACCAAAAAAATCTAGAAAATATACAAACATTTGTAAATTAATTAAGACAATTCTAAACAGTCCATGGGCTGAAGAAGGTTAGGAAATACGTTGACATGGTAATGTTGAAAATACAATATGTTCAAATTTGTGGGACACACCTAAGGCAGTGCTTAGGAAGAGTTATAGTTTTAATGCATATATTAGAAAAGGAGAAAGGTTTATAATTAATGATCTAATATTTCATCTCAAGAAGCTAGAAAGAGGTGAACAAATTTAATCCCCAAAAGTATAAAAAGTGACATGATAAAGATAAGTGCAGAAATTGATGAAACAGAAAATCAACCAATCAAGAAATCAGGTCTTTTGAAAAGATTGATAAAATTGGAAAACCCTAGCAAGACATTTTAAAAAGATAAAATGTGAATACTTTATGTCAGAAATGAAAAGGGAAATATTAGTACAGATCCTAAGTTATTAAAAGGATAATCAGAGGATACTATGAAAAACTTCATACTTTAAAATAGCTTCAATAGCCCCAAACATCATTAGTTCATTGCAGGATAGCAGAAGTAGGAGGGAAAGAAAGGTGTACTTCTCCATTTCATGTAGACTTTCTGGCTGACCACACGTGTACTTCTGCTCACCATTTTTTGGACAGAATGCAGTCAAATGGCACATGTTTTCTGCTATTCTTCACAAAAATGGAGAGGATACACTGGTCCAGCATAGCCTGTGACTGGATGGGTAAATCATTAGCAAATCCAATGGAGTCTCACACTAAATCATATCTTTCCACTTAATTTCTCTCTTTTTTTTAAAATAGATCTTTATTGGAGTATAATTGCTTCACAATACTGTGTTAGTTTCTGTTTTACAACAAACTGAATCAGCCGTATGCATACATATGTCCCCACATCCCCTCCCTCTTGAGCCTCCCTCCCATCCTCCTTATCCCACCCCTCTAGGTCATTGCAAAGCACAGAGCTCATCTCCCTGTGCTATGCTGCTGTTTCCCACTAGCGAAATATTTTACATTTGGTGGTGTATTTATGTCGATGCTACTCTCACTTCGCCCCAGCTTCCCCCTCCCAGCCCTGCCCTCAAGTCCATTTTCTGTCTACATCTTTATTCCTGCCCTGCAACTAGGTTCATCAGTACCATTTTTTTTTTTTTTAGATTCCATACACATGTGTTACCATGTGCTATTTGTTTTTCTCTTTCTGACTTACTTCACTCTGTATGACAGACTCTAGGTCCATCCATGTCCACTTAATCTTTATTAGTTTTACAGGTAATGTTTTGTTTATATAGCTGCTGATTCTTTTTGTTTCACTTTGTTTTCTTGATTCTTTTGTTTCACTTAAATCTGGACATGGAAGAAAGGTGTCTACTGGTTGCCCCCACAGAGGACTCCACATCTGTATGCCAGAGAATATATTCAGAGGTCATTCAATCTAAGCCTTGAATCTGGTCCTCAGCCACCAAGTTCATACACTGAGACTGACAAAACTAGAGTCAAAATCGAACTCAGGCTACCTAATGCCACATGTCGTGCTTTATCCAGTACCTATTCCTGGCTCTTTGGCACTTTTATGAGAAGGAGAGGAGAAGAAGACAAAAGGGAAGGGAAAGAGGAAGGGAAGAGGGTTAGGGAAGAGGAAGGGAAGAAGAAAGCTGAAACCAAGGCACAGAGAGGTTAATTAATTTTCTCAAGGCCACACAGAGCCAGAAATTGCCAACATTTAGCAGTTAGTCTCCAAAGCTCATACTTAATGCCCAAAATGCTATGTTCTGAACAGTTATACCAAGAATCACCTCTCAGTGGGAATTCACTGGAATTTTTAATAGGTGCTTCTATTTCTTAACCACAAAGAAGTATTTTTTTAACTTTATATTACGGAAATTTTCAAACAGAAACAAAAGTACAGAGAATTAGTATACTGGATTTTCTGTAATCATCATCCAGCTTAGACAATTACCAACATTTTTCTAAGGGAGAAAATAAGAGAGTCTAATGGAGCAACTTCAGTATAAGGAAGATATTACTGAGAAGGAAAATTGAATTTTTTTCACACAGAAGTAGTGTCTTCTGCCAAGGATTGTCACCCCTAAGTACCATATTGAAGGATCACAAATAAATCCTCTTGATAAATCACAAAAGCAGCGAATTGACATGGGGACAGTCTTTTCTTCCACTCAGTTAGGTATGACAGTGAAGTGTCTGGAGGTATCCTCTGCAAGTTAAAATGACTTAGGCATCGCCTCTCTGGTGCACAATTGACATTTAGAAGTTGAATGTCATAAGGTGAATTTCCAAAAATTGAAAGCAAATCTGCCTTTGTGTATGAACTCCTTCATGATTTTAAAGAAAGTCTCTTGGGCTTATTTGAAAAAAAGTTTTTGACATTTGGAGAATGTATTTTACCTTAAAGTTGGTTTTGACATAAATACTAGAAAGTCCTGTATAATCTTCAATGATGATAGCAACACAAATGGCTTTTTAAAGTTATAACTACACACAAACACACACGCGGTGGAGTCATATCATAAACCTATCTAACTGACATGAATTTGATTATATCTACTTAGAGGGGAAATTCCTCTTACCATCTCCCTATGAATGTATAGCCTTAGGGGAGCCCAAGATGAGAGCTGTAAATATGTTCTACTTTCACATGATCTCAAAGTTGCATGCCATTCAAAATATAAGCATCATGTTTAAAATCTAACGTACAAGGAACCAAAAAAAATGGAATACATTCTCAAGAGAAAAGAAAATCAATTGAGTTCTACTCTGAGATAAACCAGATGTTGGAACTAACAAACAAGGATTTTAATGTCGTTATTATAACTATGCTCAATGAAGTTAAAAAAAAAAAAGCTTTCCTTGAATAAAAATCTCAGCAGAGAAATAATCACAAAACAAAAAAGGAAATTCTAGGCCTGAAAAGTACAGTTTCAGAAATTAAGAAAAAAAATCACTAGATGGATTTAACAGCTGAAAGGACAGGGCAAGGAAGTGTAAGTAAAGTTGAAGACAGGGCAACAGAAATTATCCAAGGTGAAGAACAGAGAGAAAAAAGAAATTTAAAGAACAGGACCCTGGGGACCTCCTAGATAATATCAAACAGTGCAACATACAAACTTGATGAAAGACAGAAATTTGCAGAAACAAGAGGCTAAATGAACACCAAGAATCATAAACCCGAAGAAGCCCATGTTAAGGCACACCAATGTCAAACCATCTAAATTGTTCAGAACAGCTGATTTTAACATATCTCTTTCAGACTCAGACAAATCAATTGGATACAAGATTAGTGAAACCATAGGAAATGTAAACAGTAAAATGAAAAACTTCATCTGATAGATACATATAGAATCCTGCCTACCAGCAAATAAAGAAGAGACATTCTTATTGTCTTCATCTTTCTTTCTCAATATCTAGCATAATGCCTAGCTCATACTAAGTAATTTATCTTTCTCAAGAAGAGTAAGAGAAAGAACTTGCACAGAAGTAATGTTTTCTAAAGAAACAGAATAGACATTATTTTTATGTACACTCAAAATATTTATAAAGATTGAGCACATAGTATGCCAAAAGGACTCCAAATACATAAAAATTTAAGATCATAAAGGATCACATTCTCTATTCATAATTCTGTTGAATTTGAAACTATTTAAAAGATAATTCTAAAATTTATATGCATTAAAATTTTAAAAACACACTATTAAATAATTCATGGGTTTAAGGGGAAAATAATAGTGTAAATAATGAAATATTTAGAACTAAATAACTAAAAAGCACACCATATCAAAACTTGTGGGTTGCAGTAAAGTTTTACTTAGATGTAAATTTATACAGTCAAATGAGTTATTAAAACAATAAAAATTATAGATGCTCAAAAGTGGAATCTATAAAAAAGAACAGGAAACTCAAAGAAACTAGAAATAAAAAAATATTAAAATAAGAGAGAATTTAACAAATAGAAAGCAAATTCAGTATAACAGAAATAATCAACAAGAGAAAATGCTTTCATCTTTAAAAGACAAAGATGGCACGTGTCTAACAAAATGGAATATGGCAAAAAGAAAGAAGGGACAAATAAACAGTATTTAGAACAAAAAAAAAACATTTTTACAGAATCAGGGGAGATATAATAGTCTTAGAGAATTTGTAGGAATAACTTTGTAACATTAATTTGAAAATTTAGATGAAATGAACAACTTTCAAAAAATATGAATGAAAATAATTTACTAAAGACACAACAAACATTTCAATAGACTAATAACCTACTAAAGAAAATGAACCAGTAGTAAGAAATCTCTCTTCCATTGAAACATCAAGCTAAGGCTATTTTAAAAGTAAGACCACCAAATATTCAAGAAAAGGATAATTATTATATTATACAAATTGTTTCAGAATATAGAAAAAGAAAGATATTTCCCCAAGACCTGTTTTGAGCCTAGCATAACCAAGACACAAAAATCTGACAAGAACAGTACCAGAAAATGAAATTATAGACCAGTCTAACTTATGAATTTGAATGTAATGGTCCTGAATTAAATATTAAGTCAAATGCACCAATATGAAAAAATAATACATTATAAACAAATAGAGTTTTTCCCAGAAATACAAGATGATTCAGCGTTAGAAAATCCACTGATATAAATGAGCCCATTAAGGGATTAAAGAGAAAAATTACATGACCGTCTCGTAAGTATAGACAAATCATTTGATAAAGTTTAATATTCAAGAAAATGTTGGTCTAACAGAATGTGAAATTACATCTTTCCTCTCGTCCCTGGATTAGGGATGAGGTCTTAAAGGCATAGAAAAAAGCTATGTTTTAAGTATCTTCACATCCTAAAGCAAGCTGCTCAATCAACCACTCACAAAGGACTTAGAAAGGGGAGAGTCGAATTCCTATTCTGTCAGCGTTAGCATCATCCATCTCGAGGCAATATAAAAGAACATTAACACCGGAGCCTGTGCTCCACAACGGGAGAGGCCACAACAGTGAGAGGCCTGCGTACCGCAAAAAAAAAAGAACATTAGAATGTCACTGAGAAGGCTGAAAAGTCAGAGAGTTGTACTGGGCAAAATCTCATACACATGCACTGGGGAGAGGATGAAGGTGCTCATCTCCACCTCAAACCAAATGAGAGGGCCTTCAAAAGAGCCACTTGGAAATTCTAATGTGTCCCTAGATTTGGGGAGTTAGGATTGGTACCTGTCTTGGGAGCTTGTCTTGGGAAATCTAAAAGCAAGAAGCTTCATCTGGAGGCACCTTGGGGAGGCAGAGACAGTGCTCCATAGGGGGAGGTCCTGCTCCCCCAGTTTGGTGAGAGCAGGGATGAGTGTGTGCTTCTTATAGGCCATCTCACAGTTCCACAGAAGGGAACGCAGCATGGGCCATCTTAAAAGGAACCCTGTCCAGAAGGACCAATGGAAGTGATGAGGATACCTCTCCTGAGTGGTGGGTCACTGTAAGCCAGCATCCTGAGGTTGGAGTCATAAAAGACTGGGTGGAGAAGGCCTTGCCTGAGTGAAGGAAACTAAACGCAAGAAATCCCGCTGACAGTGCCACGTCAAAGAGTCACAAAAGCACCCCAAGAAAGTGTAGTCAGCTTTTCAACATCCATCATATCCAGAGATTAGCAATGACAAGGAGGACATTTCCTACCATTACGTCTTCTTTCTCCCACCCTACACTAATCCTGGAAAGGCTAAAACACCAACTAGTGGGTCTGAGGAAAGGAGCAATGAGGAAATAGTGAGGAAGTAGCTATGCCCCTTTCTCTCGCTGCAATGTTTGCAGCCTGAGATGGTCCCCATGTGAAGCAGGAGAGTTTTAAATTGGATTAAAGTCTGGAGTTTTATTATGGAACTGGACTTGAATATTTATAACCTTAAAGTAGCTGCAGAACATTTTATTACCTGAGGCAGCTGGCAAAACTAAGGATTCTGACCATGAATTCATCCCAGGTAGGAAAGAACTATTTAACAGAGCTAAATTAATCAAGAGTGATGAGGGGAGAAAAAAGAAAATTTATTTCTGCCTGCAGAGCGCTGAATCCAGCCTGTTCAGTAAACTGGTTACCCTAGGAAAAGAAGGTAACTGCCTTAACTTGAGGAAAAGTATCTATTCCAAAGCACAGTGAACACTTTTAATGTGAGACTTTAGAATTGCCCTCATGAAAGCCAAAGAAAAGATCAAGATGATCACCTTCACTGGTTCTATTCATCACTGCCCTGGAACATGTAGCGAATGCAATAAGGCTAGAAACTTTTTTACCTAAGGAATAATAAGTGGAAAGGAAGAGAGAAAGTGTTATTTTTAGACAATGTGATGGTCCATTTAAAAAGCTAACAGAAACACAAACTAAAGTTTAATAAGAGAGGCTAACATACAGAAATAAATAATAATCTTTGATATGGGCTGATTCCATGTTTATATAACAGTCATTAGTTGTATATCTTTTTCTCTACTACTAGAAAGTACTGTTATAGCTGAATTGTATCTACCTACCCCCCAACTCAGGCATTGAAGCTTGAACCTCCAGTAACCCAGAATGTGACTGTATTTGGAGGTAGGACCTTTAAAGAGGTAATTAAGTTAAAATGAGGCTGTTATAATGTACCCTACTCCAATAGGACCAGTGTCCTAAGAAAAAGAGGAGATTAGGATACACACAAAGAGACACTGGGGAGATGCACACACAGATCAAAGACCAGATGAGGACACAGGGAAAGGTGACCATGTCTAAGCCAGGGAGAGAGGCCTCAGAAGAAACCAACCCTACCAACACTTTGTTCTTGGACTTCCAGCCTCCAGAACTGTAAGAAAATAAATTTCTGTTGCTTAATCCACCCAGTATGTGGTTTTTTGTTATGGCAGCCCTAGCAAACTCATAGAGTTTTATATATTAGCACTGTCTAATTAAAATATAACAGGAAATAAAATACCCCATTTAGAGTTGCAACAAAATTACAAAGTACTTAGGAATAAATCTTACAGTACATGTTTAAGAAATTTATGGGGGAAATTGCAAAGCTTCTTGAAAGAAATAAATACCTGAATAAATGGAAAAATATATAATTTCAGTCATAGGAAGATAATATAAATATTTCCATTCTTCCCCAAGTTAATCTATACATTTAGTGCAATAACATCAAATTCAACTCAAATAGAGTTTTCATGGAAGAGGAAAGACAATAATAACCAAAAAAAAAGCGTGGAGAAAGAACATAGAAGAAAGTACATGACTTACTAAATAACTCTAACTTAAATGCCTTAGTAATCAAGACATGGTGGTAATTGTGAGTTTAAGATACATTATTTTAATGTTCATTATAAAATATAGTAATTCCTATTGTTTTTAGACTTTTAAAAATCATGTTAAGGAAGCACTCTACCATTCAGTTCTCTAAAAGATTTCTTTTTATAGAAATAGAAATTTTGACAAATGCCTTTTCAACATCTCAAGAAATGATCACATGGCTTTTCTTCTTTCACCTAATAACAAATTGTATTATATCAATTGATTTCTTATGTGCAAACATCCTTTCATTTCTGGAATAAATTTAACCTAGTGATGGTAGGTAGTTCTTTTAACATGTAGTTGAATTTAATTAGCTAATATTGTATTTGTTATTTGTGAGTCTACATTCACAAGTAAGGTTGATCTATAGCTTTTTGTTTTCTATTTGGATTTTAGTATCAAGGTTTTCTGGCTTTAAAAATGTGTTAAGAACTTCATTTTTATCCTTTGGAACAGTTTAGATAGGCTATGAAAAATCAATTCTTGAAGGTTTAATATTAGAATTTACTCGGGGCCTCTGGCCATTTTCCTTTTAGGTGGTATAGTTTGTTAACAACTTTTTATGTTAATTACAATGCTACTGCCTATTTCAGTTTTCTACTTCACCTGGAGTTAGTTTTAATAAATTAATTTTAAAATAGTTTCAAGTTTTTTTGCAAGGAGCTATCAGGTGGGGGAGGAACAGCTGCCCCTTAAAGCATTAGCACAGACCTCAGTCTCTGAGTTTGGGAACAGAGCAAGGTTGTAATAGAAAATCTCTCTTTAACTTTCATCTGTACATTTTTTCATGAAGTGAATTGAGAATGTCATATGCTGAAGACTAACCACATTTTCTCTGTCTAGTTTAGGAGGATACAGGGGAACTACAGCTCTAACCCTTTCTCTGAAAGGGCTCATCTTCTGGTTACAATTTTCTTATATAATGAAGAACACAATGCCCAAAAGTACCCAACAACTGAGTAGCGAGTACTGTGGGTCCAGAGAGTGCCCCTACCAGGATGAATTCTTCATCATCTCTCTCCACTAATGCAGCATATCAGCCACACCAGACCAGTCAGACCTCTGGCTAATACTGGTACATTCAACTCGGTTTCAGGAAGCTCTAGTTAATTTCCATCTCTCTGCACACCTGTCACCACAACCCCTGCCACCCCATGCCATCTCCAACCTACCATCGACATCAGAAATGTGTGTGTTTTAAATTCCCAGCTCTAGATCCCCCAAGAGAATTCTGTTTCTGCTCCTGAAGAACAGCACAGAAGCTGCTGCCAGGTTTAAATTATGGCAGGGCCCTTAGTTTGGGTGCAGACACTGTTGGGTCAATGTCACTATTAGGACACTCAGCAGCTAAGAACCTGGGCTTCTTGGGAGGTTGGCATCTCGGGACCAAGATCTGAATGCAGGGCTCTTTTTTAATCAACTGTGCACCCTCTTTCCATTCCTTCTTTAAAGAATTTCACATCCCCGAATGCAGGTAACACTTGAGGGAGAGAAAAGAGAGAGGCAGAAATAAAGATGATAGAGATACAGGACAGGGGAGGAGAAATTATATGCATGAAAAACTTTTTTGCTTCTAAGTGGAAAAAAATGGTTTGCAATTTTTTTAGCCTTTGAATTTAAAAACAGAACAGAGGAGGATACCTTTGAAGCCCATGGGAAAAGTTCCAAAGCAGAACTGCTAGGAAACAGCAGTTGTGAGAGGAAAGTTCAAGGGCCATCTGTATGTCACCAGTGCCCTCTGAAGGCCCTAGGAGGGGCTGAAGGGAGGTGGCATCCTGAGGCAGTTTATTTTATGGTGAGTCTAAAAATGTCAGAGAGAGGACCCTGGAGACCACATTTCATCACAGCCTTAAGCGGCCCTGCAGTCTGCTGGCTGCTGGCCACCAGGAGGTGGAAGGCCAGTGAACAACTGTGGCTGCTCTGGCCTGTGCCTGGTGTTTGGGGTATTACAGTAACTTTATTTTTGGAAACAGCCCCAGAAGTGGAAGAGGCTTTGCCTGTGGGACCCTCATTTCCTCCTTCAGTACAAATAGAAGTCAGACAGGAAGTTGGTCAGTGGCCATCTAGGTGGACGCAGCCAAGACTGGATGAAGCCAAATACGAGCCTTGAGGGGTTAGTGTGCAAAGGTAGACACGGGCAGCACCCCATCCCTGGGGGAGAAACAGGTCCCAGCCCCTCCCTGTTGACAGAGGAAGAGAAAAGCAACTTTCTAAGTCAAGAAATTTGCTGACTAGCTTAAAAAGTAGCCAACTGACTATGCTTCCTCAACTGTCCATCTCGAGGATTGGAGACTGAAAGGCCAGGACTAGCATTGCCAGAGAAGTAGGTGGGATTATAGGGCATCACACATTTGTTTTCCTTTTGTAATGGAGAGCTCAATGGAGAATCCACTGTCACACTGCAGAGCCTCATCTGAGACGGCAGAGAAAGCAGAACAAACAAGGTAAAGAGAATGTCAATCTGGGGGTAAACGTAGGATGCAGGGTTGGAAGAGTCATTGGGATCTGATTTTGAGATCTATAATGCAGGACTAACAGAACTAACACGGAGAGAGAAAGGATCCTTAGAGATTATTTGGGTTTAAAAAAAAAGCTCGAAAAATGAGAAGATTGCCGGAGCTCACACGTGAAGTTAGTGGTACAGATGACAGTGAAGGCAGGTCCTCTTATTCTTGGCTTAGTATCCCTCTGGTCTCATCATGCCATCTCTAAATAGTCCATCAGTACCCACACTTTTATTGAGCACCCTCTCTGTGCCTAGTGCCATCACGGGTGTGGGGGAATGCAGAGGGGTGAGGGGGAAATGCTGTCGGGGGATGCAGAATATAATAATATCTTACACTTTCATAATCCTTTACAGATTTTCAAAGCACTGAACATATACTAGCTCATTTAAATTTAGGTCCTCAAACAAATCTGAGAAGTATATATCCTCAGTATATATGTGAGAAAACCAAACATTGCTCAAGGGGACACAGGGGTGACAAAGCCAGGATACAACCCAGGTATGTGACTTCGAAATTTTTCAGTGTAGCTAGAGAGACAAAACATAAACATGTGAAACAATTAGTAAATTATATGAAATAGCACTGTAGTTAACATAACTCATTCTTGCATGGTTTAATGTGCTCCATCCATTTGAAATGCTCTTTAGCAAAGATGTCCAAGAGATACCTGAATCTGGGTGGTAGGAATACAAGATTTGGGAACCATCACATATAGATGACAACAGAGGTCAGAGGAGTGGAAGTATTTGAAATTGGCCCTTTCACCAATGGTCGCCATTTTATTAACAATATACAAGAACAAAGGAGAGGTAGTGGAACCTCTGTAATTATGCAAGTTGTAAGTGCAGGCTACTTTATTTAAAGTTATTATTCATGAAACAAAAATATACTGAGGAGTTGGGTTATCAGTCTGATCTCTCCTCTCTGGCTGGTTGAAACTTGAAATTCTCCCAAATCCAAATCCAGGTGAGTTCTGGGAATTATTCAACTGACACCTCTCCAATAGTTGTTCTTTGCCTGTCCTCATGGCATCTTACTCTATCTACGCAGCTTAGTATGTTGAGGAAAACACTTAAGAGAACCCCTATGCAGATTTATGCAACTCTTCCCATCTGTGGTTTCATCTTTTGCTGTACTCTTCCCATCAAATTCCAGCTGCATCACCTTCCAGTACTCCAATCCCCATGTCCTCGATTCAGTAAAACCACCATGCTCTGCTGGGGTTCCTCTCCTGTGCTTCAGGAGAGAAAATGTCTCCAGGCAGAGGGCCAAGATGCTCATTTGTTTCATTTTGTTTCTTTCGTTTCTCTCAGGGAACACAGTCCTGTTCTGAAAGCAGTTATTTCATGTAGGTTATCCAGTTTTCTAGTTGTTTATGATGTGAGGGAAAGTTTGCTACCACTTAAGCTTCCAACATGGCTGGAGGGGTAAGTGTTCCCATGTATCTTTGAAGTGATGCAAATCTTCTATGGATGTAGAGATGACACTACTTGGATTTCAAAATTAATCATGTATGTTAAAAATTTAAGTATAACCATCTCAAAAATAAAAATGTAATATAAAACTTCCAACCCAAGGGAGCATGAGACACTGTTAAAGAAAACTTGATCATTCCAATAGTAGATGGGAAGGGAGGAAAAATGAAGAAAAGTATATGAGGATTCCAGTGCCAAGAAAGGAAGTCAAGAGAACCAACAGATGGGACTGTTTACTCCTGACAATATAGAGATGATTGAGGTATTTGGAAAGGACTTTAAAATAAATACTGGATGTTTAAAATTCTCAAAGAGCCAAAGGAGGAACTAACATCATGGAAGAATTAGAAGCATCGAAAGATTAAAGGTAGACATTAAAAACCATTAGAAAATTAGAACTGAAATAAAAGAATTAGAGAAATAATAGGATATTCTGAAGAAAGAATAGTTTCTTGGAAGATAGAACTGAGAAAATCTACCAGGGTATAACACAGCGGGATAAAGAAATGCACAATTATGAACTAATATATTCCTATCCAAAGGTCTCCAAAATATATAAAACTCAATATGACCTAATTATAAAGAATACCAAAAACACTATCAGAGAGGGTGATTTTAATATACTTCTCTCAGAAACTATTTTGATCAAAAAAGCAAGCATCTAGGATTCTTGAATAACATGATTTCCGAGCTTGATCCAACAAACACATTTAGAATCTTGGATAGAACAAAAAAAAAATGGGTTATGTATCAGGTGACCATATGTAAAAATCTAGAATATTCTAGAATATTCTCCGGTCTGTTTCGTTGTTGAACGTGAAAGACAAAAGGTTAATCTGTAGCTTCCTTTCCCCACTCTATGCTTCAAAATTTTACAAATATATTGAAGCGTGACGAACCATGTGCTGAAAGCTCGTCTCCAGATTTTGACACTCCAACAGTAGGTGACCACCAAAAGCTTTGTTGCCTTTTCTGTCCCCTGTAGCAGCCTTCTGCCAGAAGCCAAGCCTGGATTTCAAACCTCTCTTTAGGCCCAGAATTGACGAAAGTTACCAAAGAGAAAAGCACCTATGGATGCTTAATTTACTGCTCCTTCTAGGGGGTTCACTCTTGCTGATTTTGTTTTCCAGCGAACTCCGTTTAATAGCTCTTTGCTTTTAAGAACTAGAGATTACAATTCATTTCTTTCTAATTTTCAGAATCTTTAAAAATTGGAAAAAAAAAACTTTCCACATGGCCTGAAATTCATCCAGTGTGTTATGGGGGAAAATGGCCATATATTTAAAGCCTCTAAAGATGTCACTTTAGCCCTATGAGACCACTAAAAGCTATGCTGGTTTTTCTTTGCCCCAAAAGTGGTACCCTGATCCTTAGCCTCTAGCCAACACCAAGAATGGATACATTCTCCATGGGAACAAAGCAACCACTGAACCTCAGCTCCCCCTGAATGGTTCTCCACTGCCTGAAAATTCAGTCCATCTAGTCCTCATTGCTTCCAGAGCTTTCCAATGTCTTTAAAATATGATGCTTGTATTTTATCTGGCTTTTCTCAGTGTTGTCAGTCAGAGCATAGGCCTGCCATGACCAATTACATCCCCCTTCAAATGACAGTTTGTGAAAAAGTATCATAATAGAAGAAAACATAGTGACATTTAGTAGTTATTAATTTGGGGTTGAATGGAGTTGTCAGTCTTTTTATTTTTCTGATTTTGTAAATTCCTAAAAAGGAATGAACTAAAGATAAAAAAATAAATCAATGAAATTGTTAAAAATCAAAGCAACCTGAGCCATTTAAGTTCATTAAGGACAAAAAGAGACAATGCAAGTAGTCAAATATGTGTATAAGACTAGAATCTACTTATCACAAGAAAAAAGTGGCATTTTTCACTCTGATTAAAAAAGTGTAAGTAGGTTTGCGAAGACCTACCATATCTTAAAAAGAAAAATGAGAAAAACTGTATGGTACTTCTATGTGACTAGATTGTGAGTTACATGGTGTGACTGGAGAAACCCAAGGAGTTTCTGACCCTGATACCCTTCTCCCCTTGTCTGCCATGACAGTGATCTCTTTTACTACTTCCAAATCTTTTACCTATAGAGTCAGTACTCTGGGTTATGGACCATAAGCATGTTTATTTGCTCTGATAAAACAGGGAGACCTCAAATAAAACACCCATCACTTCCTTGGTTTAGCACAAAGACCTCAGTTGGTAGGGAAAGCAGCCTTTTCCAGTTTGATCTAATTAACACAGGATATAAAACATTGGCAATATCATCTACTTACACTGTGAAAAACATGAGAAGTCTATTAACAAGGATCACAGACTAGAAGTTTATAAATGTAAGTGCGTGTGGGATACACTCAGTTAATAAGTCGCTACCAATCTCTGCGTATCCAGTCTTATGGAACAAACTGGATATATGGTAGACATGTCTAGTAGCCTACTGAGTATTCATTCTCCTCCTCCTTATTTACAGAACCCAAATTTTGTCTGGGGAGGTGGCAAACAATAAACAGAAAAAATGCTTTGTTTCTCAGGCTCACTCGCAGCTAGGGGTTGATCAAGTGACACAGCTGTGGTTGAAATTTACGGGGAAGAGATAGCCACAGCTGACATATGCCTTTTTTCCTTCCCGCTTTACCCTTCTTCCACCTAGAACACAGTTTTGATGTCTGGAGGGGAAACAGTCATTTTGAAAAAATACTGTAAGGATGGGAAAGACAGGGATATTTCCTTGAGAAGCTGCGCTATTCCCAAACCGTCAATCTTCAGACTGCCTGTTATGTGGGGAAAACGTAAACCCACTGAAGACTATTATCATGCAGTCATCGTGATTACATGCAGCCAAGTGCAATCCTAATTGATGGGAATGGGAAATTGTTACAGATTTTCATGAACTTGCAATCTAGTAGAGTTTCTGGAAATCCAAGGCCAGATAATTCAAAAATGAGGACTGATCAATGATGCCACAGGAAAACATGGAAAGAAAAGGGTTTCATAAGAAAAACAAGAAAGAATAGTGCTTCGTTATTGGGGGTTCACTGGAAGCACTGAGAGAGTCTTTCTAAAACCAATTTATAACACACTACAGAATTATTTGTAATTCTCTTGGCTATCTATACCTCAAGGTCTTTCTCATCCTAGCATGACTTCTTCCAGTCTTTCTCCTTCTCTTTCAAATTACACCCCCAGAACTGTCCCCAAAATTTGTCCTGAGCTAGACCTTGTCATTCTTGCCCACCTCCTCATACCTTCCCAATCTATTCATTTTCGCAAGTCCTTCTTTGTCCTTTCCAAAGCAAATCAGACAAATCGGTTTGGTCCTTTTACTTCTCCTTCTCACCCATTTATCCATATCTGTGCCAGGAACAGTACTGGCAAAGACAAAATTAACCTTAGTGTGAAAAGGAAGATGGAAGCCATTAACATCACCTTCTATTATTTTTTAATTACACACAGATATGCATGATAAAAATACACTCATAGACACATACTTGCATCCATCTGCCTTCATTAACACCCAGAATCCAGAAGAGTCTTGTTCAAACAAAGCTTGTTATAATAAGGACCAATGTCAACTGCCACCTTGGCCCACCATTTTAACTAAACTATTGCTTGTGTCATTCAGTTCCCTAAACAGGAGCTTAATCAGTACCTTTCATGACATTCAAGGCAATTCAGAAAACTACTTTTGAAAAATAACATAAAGCACCACACATGCCATAAAGCATCTCTCCTCCCTGCAAATCCAGAAGATGGGAATGCCTTTTCCTCGCCCTGGCATGTCCAGCTCTCTGACACAGGAAGTCCCAATCTCCATCTCCTCCAAGCTTTGAAGCCCACATCCCAAGAAACATTTCTGTCTTATAAATAGTGCCCTTGCTTCTCCAGCCACATCTCACATTTTATTTTTGGTTTTTGATGCTCTTTTTATTGTCATCTGTCTTTCATCAATCTCCCATGGAGAATTCCAGCTACCAGTACTAACGACATTATACACAGTACCACCATTGATGCCAACATGAAATGGAAATACATATTTTTTTTGTTAGGGTGTATAAACTTCCTGGTTTAATAAAGCAGAACTACACTGAAAGTTTATCTAACTCACTTTATAATAAGAAAAGGCCTTGGTGAGTGTGTTTGCATTATAAAGAAAAGCTAAAATTAACACTTTTAAGACCACCTCCGACACAGAGTAAACCTTGTTATAAGCACAAAAGAAAATCAAGGTAAAAGTTGATTAAAACACCGAACCAAATTAAATTTGATCTAATGGTGTTTACTTGTCTTAACATCTGGAAAAGTTTGGGCATACACTGCAAACATTTTTAACCTAATTTTAAAATATATTATGCTCAGTTTCCACAGATGTATTTAAGTTGGGTCCTTTTAAAGAAACAATTCTTTCGATTTTTTTTTTTTTTTGCATTTAACAGGCAAGAATTTGGATCATAAGGTGCCAGTGGAAAGAATATCTAAATCTCCTCTAATGGGTCCTCAAAAAGACACTCCAGTATTTAAAAAACACAATTTAAAAAGATCTTGTATCCTTCATGGGTGAAAAACAAATATGGAGGAACTCCTAAATAGGGGTCGCATGGGAGTGTTTTCACCTGCAGAGAAAAGCAACAGAGGTAGCTGAAGGGGACCAGTCCCAATTCCACGGCATGCAGTAAACTCCAAGAAAGTCAGACTCTTGCACGGTTGAGGGATTTAGTTATACTCATAACTACTCTAAGCTAAATTCTGCTTCTCCTGTAGTCCATATTATAGGCTCTGCCCTTCCCCTCCCCACCCAACATACATTTTTTTTTCCAGTGGCTGCATGGGTGGGGCTGGCTAAGGTGTAGAGACCATTCTCCCAAACAAAGTCCACGGCTGCTTGGTGTTAAAGCTTGAAGCCCTTTTTCCACCCCATCTTATGCTACCACTGGGTAGGAAAGGGTGGGATAGATATTTACGGGGATTAGCTTGGGAAGAAAAAAACAGGAAAGGGAATTTGAAGACTCAGTCCAACCTTGTAAAATCCTGAGATTTTACAAGAACTCTAGAGTTACTAGAACTCTCAAGATTTATCTGATTTTCTGGTTGGCGTCAACTTAACTGTTTACTCTGCACAGGAATCAGATTCCCCAACACCCTACTTCTCTCTCCTCCTCTCCCTTAGTGTTGTATTAGCATTTGGTTTGTCAGCTCTGTCTTTCCTGAATTCACAAAATAGTCTGTAGCTTCTTGATGGATAGGGTCAACTCTTGGACATATTTTTTATTTTCTCCATCCCAGCCTAACACAGGATTTCCTGAGTACACAGCAGGTGATGAGTTCTGCGGGGGTATTGAGAAAACCCAGGGTTGATGAATCTTTTGTCTTTGGGCTCTTTCAGTATCCATTTAATATCCTAAAAGAGAGTTATGACTTGATACAAACAGCAGATAAAAATGTAAATTTTAAATCAGAGAAAAAACAACTTATTTTTTTCTTCTCTGTTCTCCCTTCTTATCACTGTACTGGTCCTTCTAGAGGCAGTTAAAAGCTTGCCCTGCTAGAGATTCAGGCAAAGGCTGCGAGCTTTGTGTGTTTGGCAAGTGTCATGGTCAGCAAAGTTGGTTTTCTTGTTAGAATAGTCTATTTTCTACTGTGATAGAGCTTCACACTTACGATTTAAAAAAAAAAAAATTTCTGTGGCGGAGACATAACCTCCCTCTAAATTCTCATCTTATGGTGTAACTTCATCCACATACTCATAACTCAGAGCAGCCTGTTATTGAAATTATGTACACATTTCCTCCTTATTTCTTGTTGCTAGAGGACAACATAGGTTAGCCACAGGATAATACTTAAAACATCAAGAATCACAGCCATTCCCCTCTCTTCTTGGCCTTTATAAAAGAATTTATAACCCTAATCCGTACCACTTGAAAAACCTAATCGATTCTATTTTTTTCAACTCCCTTTATGATTACCTTTTTGGTTGTCTACCTAGAACAGTGGTTCTCAAAGTATGGTCCCCAGACCAGAGGCACTGCTAGCACCTGGGAATTTAGGAGTGTTAATTCTACAGGTTTTATCCCAAACCCACTGAATCAGAAACTCTGGGGTTGGAGCCCAGTAATGTGTGTTTTAACAAGCCCTCCAGGTGATTCTGCTCAAATCTGAGAACCACTGACCTAGTACCGGCAGCCTCACTTTTTAGGAACTAAGCAACCTGGCATCTCAGAGAAACAGCTCTCACCTTAGCCATTACACTTGTAAAGACAGGACAGGGAGCAACTCAGGAGAGCCCGGGGCGTGCCTCCAGAGAACACCATTGCATAAAAGGGGTAGCCTGGCCAATCCACATGTTAGCACCTCAGACCTGACTGAGGCAAACACCCCCAGGAGACGACTGACTTGGAATTTGAGAGGAAGTGATTGCACATCATAATCAGGAAATTGCACGGAGGGATAAACAGAAGCATCTGCTACTAACATTTTCAAAGCTACATTTTTCACAGGTACATTCCAGAGGGTAACAAACCATTTCCACATGTGGGGCTGACCTCTCAACTATATATCTTACCTGCCTTTTGTGTCATCGCAGATTTCTTTTGGAAGTTAAAGTTCACTTCAAAGTCATAGTGAAGCCAAAAACTTTTCCAGGTGCCCTGATGAGCCTTCAGAGATGTTGGTGATCTAGGCGAAACCGTGGATTAGGGAGGGCTGCCCTGCCTTCTGTGATACCCCTGCCCACATCAGTTACACGGATGCAGCTTAGAAGAGCTGAAGGAATGCTCAATGTCGCTAATTATCAGAGAAATGCAAATCAAAACTACAATGAGGTACCACCTCACAGTGGTCAGAATGGCCATCATTGAAAAATCTACAAATAACAAATGCTAGAGACAGTGTGGAGAAAAGGGAACCCTCCTACACTGTTGCTGGGAATGCAAATGGATGCAGCCACTATAGAGAACAGTATGGAGGTTCCTTAAATAAACTAAAAATAGAGTTGTCACAGATCCAGCAAACCCACTCCTGGGCATATATCCAGAAAAAACTATAATTCAAAAAGATATATGCACCCCTATGTGCATAGCAGCACTATTTACAATAGCCAAGACATGGAAACAACGTAAATGTCTATAGACAGATGAATGGATAAAGAAGATGTGGTACATATATACAGTGGAATACTATTCAGGCATAAAAAGAATGAAATAATGTCATTTGCAGCAACATGGATGGACCTAGAGATTATCATACTAAGTGAAGTAAGTCAGAAAGAGAAAGACAAATACCATATGATATCACTTATATGTGGAATCTAAAATATGGCACAAGTGAATTTATCTATGAAACAGAACCAGACTCAGACATAGAGAACAGACTTGTGGTTGCCAAGGGGGGTGAGAGGAGGGATGGATTGGGAGTTTGGGATTAGCAGATGCAAACTATTATATATAGAGAATGGATAAACAACAAAGTCCTACTGTATAGCACAGGGAACTATATTCAATATCCTGTAATAAACCATAATGGAAAAGAATATGAAAAAGAATGTATATATATATATATATATATATATATATATATATATATATATATATAAAACTGAATCACTTCGCTGTACAGCAGAAATTAACACAACATTGTAAATCAACTACACTTCAATATAATAAATTTTTTAGAAAAAGAATAGCTGGAAGAAACTTATTAGCATATCAGTGCTTGGACCCCACTCCTCAAAGTTCTGACTTCATTACTCTGGGTGGGGTCTATGAATTTTTAAAAAACACCCCATGTTCTTCTGTGCATTCCAATTCTAGAACCACGGAGTTAAACAAATGTATCTTGAGTACTTACATGTGTGAATCTTTTGGTAAGGCAACGGAAGATCCAAAAGAGCAGAAGGTAGAAGGGTATGTCTTCAAGAAGCATGGAATGAGGAGCAAGACATACACACCTAGCTGGAGCCCGCAGCAGACTATAGGTGCCACGTTAGGGCTGCACACAATTTATCTTTGCCAAAAACAGGGTAGAGTTAATTCCAAATAGGTACAAATGGATGTACCTCTACAGAGGAAACTGGCTTTGAATTTGGTTTTGGAGGATTTTTAACTGACAAGTGAGAAAGAATGTCTGGGACAGAGAAAATAAAGATGAGCAAACGTGTAGAGGCAAGAAAGTTCTAGCATGGTGGAGGGATCAGGAAATACTGTGTAGTCACTGTATATAGGAAATGATGTTGGCAAGGTCATCAGGGCTAAATGTTAAAGGATTTTTGAATGCCCTGGTAACAATTTGGATCTATTCTCAATGAAAAGTAACATTATGATACATATTTAGAAAGATGTACCATTTGGAAGCTAGCTACTATTTCTACTAACGAAAGTGTTGTGAACTGTATTTAGCCAATTAAATAAACAGTTATTGATCATTTAATTTACTTTGGTATACATTCCTGTGTTAGACACCATGAGGAATTTTAAAATACCCAAGGCAACAATTTATAATGAACAGATTGTTGAACCTTACACTACTCTCTTATAATTCTATTAAATGAAATAAAATTCTGTGGGTTAAGTCACCAATTTCTGTTGTTACTGTTAATAATTCTTGTTTTTGTTTTTCTTTTTAAAGTAGTTTATATATGGTAAAAGTAGCTTACTGGAGCCACTTAGAACATTAGCCCAGGAGCTGGCTATATGAAACATGCACTAACACACTCTGGACTTGGAGGAGATGCTTATGCCCTGAAGACCATTCAGAAGCAGGGCTGCAACCCAGGGCAAGTGCCCTACTCAGAAGGGCTTCCGCCTTTCAGGCATCTTCCAGTGACAATAAATGGGATGCATGTCACCATGTGTGAGTGTTTTGTATGCAGGCATATTTGTTTGGTTTTCTTTTATCCAGGAAAGAAGGCCCATTCACCCTTCCTGTGCCATTAACATAAGCAATAACTCTACCTCTCTCCAAAATGCACTGACTATTCTAATAGTTGACATCTCTTACGGTGGTGAAGGGGAGCCCTGGCACTGACATGACTCTGAGATCTGAGAGCACCACTCAGGCAAGCCTCAGCACCACTAATTGCTTGCACAGTGACCTTGGGTAGGTCATTTTCCCTCTCTAAGTCTAAATTTCTTCATTTGTGAAGCAGAAAAAGTAATAGTACCTAAGACACAGGAATTTGGGGGGATTAAATGAAATGACATGCTAAAAACGTGAGCTACAATTACTAAAATAGCATGCAGGGCCTTGTGCTAGATGCCGGGGATGGAGAGGCAAATGAGGCAGGACATCTGCTCTCTTTGGCAAACCAGCAGCATACTGTGTCAGTACTTGCCTTCCCCAACCTTGTCCATGTAGGAGATCTCCAACCTGCAGGCTCGGATCTGCTGAGTCCTGAACCAAAGGGTATGAACCAAACTTGCCCCTTCCCAGCAGCAAGTTTTGTCTGGATGTGGTCTTGCCAGAGACTCAGGGCATCCATGCAACCCCTGAGCTGGAGGAAGGGGCCACAAGCCAAGGAATATATGGGGCCTCTAGAAGCTGGAAAAGCAAGGAAACAGATTCTTCCCTAGAGCCTCCAGAAGAACCCAGCCCTGCTGACACCTTGACATTAGCCCAGTGAAACTGATTTTAGACTTCAGACTTCCAGAACCATAAGAGAATAAATCTATACTGTTTTAAGCAACCAAGTTTGTGGTAATTTGCTATAGCAGCCATAGGGAATGAACACAAGACGATTAGAACTAGTCCTTAAATACCCAGTTGGGAACTTTGTCTGTATTCCCTGTGTCCTCTGAAAAGATGTAACAGAGATGGGTGGGTTCCTGCTTCAACCTGGACAGTCACCTCCAAGCAAGGCAGTCATCATAATTAAAAACTCCCTCTTCCATACTCCTGCTGCCATACCATTCCTACATGCCACCACCTTCCTTCCCCAGAGGGAACCCCTTGCAATATGGATATCAGACCAGATGGGATTCATGTTCATTACACCCATTCAGATCCTGTGATGGGCTACTGGCTGCCTCTGGGCAGCCCCACAGCCAGGAAGTTTGACTTATCCTCTTCTTCCTGCTCCTCTGATACACCTGGTGGCCAAGACCAAGGCTGTTGTAACTGCAGGGTTATGCAGTCAGCTTCCTGGGCTTCACACATGTAAGCGTAAGAAGGTAACATGCCCCCGAGGATGACTGAACCCATCTCCGCCTGCCCCGGCGACCCTTAAACAAAGTCACTGCCAATTTGGAATGGCTCTGGAGAAGCCAACAATGCTACCAAAAATCCAGGGCAGGAACATTTCTGGTACTTGAGCTAACTTCAAAGATGAGAACTAATTCATTTAAAGAAATGAAACCCTTTAGGCTGAAACATCCTCACCTGAAAGAATCAAAACAAGTAGCTCATTACCTTTCTTGGATACTTCTAACACAATCTGATCTTACGAGGATGCCAGTCTAACTTTGGAGAGAGAAAACTGTGTCTGCCGAAGGAGTGAGTAAGGAGACTGTGATAAACATTTCACATGGGGAGCTGCAGTTACCTGTACTCTGTATCACCACAGTCACTTTCTGCACCACAATTGGCTCACAGAGAGCAAAAGCAGGATCCAAAGTACGAATAATTCACTTCAACTAAGTTCTTTTCCTTTTTCTCATTTAATTTTAATTATATGTGTAATAAATGAATACATGTGCTTTATTTGCAAAACAAATAACTATGTATAATAATACTGAAGGGCTTTCCCTGGTGGCGCAGTGGTTGAGAGTCCGCCTCCCGATGCAGGGGACACGGGTTCGTGCCCCGGTCCGGGAAGATCCCACATGACGCGGAGCGGCTGGGCCCGTGAGCCATGGCGGCTGAGCCTGCGCATCCGGAGCCTGTGCTCTGCAACGGGAGAGGCCCGCGTACCGAAAAAAAAAAAAAATAGTGAAAAACCCATTAGTTGTTCCTCTCCAAAATCTCATTCACCTCCTCTAGAACTAACCTAGACAATAATTTAATGTTCATTTTTCAAATGTTTCTAAGTGTCTATATCAACATGTATTATATACAGTATGAGCAGAGTTTGAAATTAGTTTAACATAAGGGCAGAAACAATAAATCTTTTTCTGTGACTTGCTTTTTTTAAAAAAATATTACATTTTACTTTAAAACACTTTTAGATTTACAGGAAAACTGAAAAAATGGTAATAGAGTTCCCATATACCCCACATGCAGTTTTCTTATTAACATCTTACATTACTATGGCACATTTGCTACAATTAATGAACCAATACTGATAAATCATTATAAACTAAAGTCTATACTTTATTCATATCTCCTTAGTTTTCACCGACTGCCCTTTTTCTGTTCCAGGACCCCATCCAGGACACTACATTGTATTCAGTTGTCATGTCTCCTTAGGCTCCTCTTGGTTGTGACAGTTCCTCAGACTTTCCTTGTTTTGATGATACTGGTTACATACTTCGTAAGAGGTCCCTCTGTGGGGATTTGTCTGATGTCCTTTTCCAAGATTAAACTGAGTTCTGGGTTGTAGGGAGGAAGATCACGGAAGTAAAGTGCCAATTTCACCATGTCATATCAAGGGCATATCCTATAACATGCTTTATTACTGTCGATGTTGACCTTGACCACCTGGCTGAGGCAGTGTTTGTCAGGTCTCTCCACTATAAAGTTATCCTTTTTCCCCGCTTTCTATCCTATGCTCTTTGAAAGGAAGTTACTATACATACCCCCTTGAGGGGAGAGTATCTACATAAATTATTTGGAATTCTTCATGGGAGGTTTGTCTACTCTCCCCTATGTGTTTTACTCAATCATTAATTTCTATCTGTATAAACTCATGGATATTTATTTTATACTTTGCATTAGAATCTAACACTACATTATTGTGACTTGCTTTTTTTTACTTATCTGGGCAATTTTCCATTCCTTTAAACCATAATTCTGAAACCATGGTTGTATAATTATGTACTTAGAATGTTATTTTTTAATTGAGCTCTTGCTACATGAACTATGGTGTAGAGATATTTGTGATTGCCAAGAACATAGCTGACATCATTTCCATACTTCAAAACTGATTTGGGTGGGAGGGAGCAGTTAAATAGGGCACTAATGCCTGCCATTACAAGCAGTTACTTGGAAATCCAGGAGAATCTGGACATGCTAGAAAATTAGACATTCAGAAAATGATCCTCTTCACCCATTCCACTCCACCTCACAAATGTTCTTGGGATGCCTTTAACAAGGAAAGAGCACCCAGTTCTCTCTCCTTTTGCCATTGATATAAAACATTAATTACACCCTCCTCTAAAGTATGTGGAATATTTAAATTGTTAATAACTCACGATTACAAGGGGAGTCCTGTCACTGACGTGGTGAAATCTGAGATGTTGGGCAGGATAAGTTCTAGGGTTTCAGGCTGAGTTTTGGGAGGGATCACAGATAAATGCAGGTATCTGGTCTACCAAGTGCAACCAGAAGTTTCTTCCTTGATTTTCAGCAGACCTCTGCAAAGAAAGCAACTTGCTCAAAGTTGTAGTCTGAGAAGATGAAAAATAATACAACTCTTGGGACTGCCCTGGTGGCACAGTGGTTAAGAGTCTGCCTGCCAGCACAGGGGACACGGGTTCAATCCCTGGCCCGGAGAGATCCCATGTGCCACAGAGCAGCTAAGACTGTGTGCCACAACTACTGAGCCTGCTCTCTAGAGCCCACAAGCCACAACTACTGAGCCCGCCTGCCACAACTACTGAAGCCCGCGTGCCTAGAGCCCGTACTCCACAACGAGAAGCCACCGCAACGAGAGGCCCGCGTACCGCAACGAAGAGTAGCCCCTGCTCGCCACAACTAGAGAAAGCTCACGTGCAGCAACAAAGACCCAAAGCAGCCCAAAATTAATTAATTAAAAAAAAAAAACTCTTAAGGCATATATTGCCGAACCATCATCATGCCAACAAGTCACTGAGGGCACAGAAGAGCATCTCACCCTCGCTGACCGACACCTGTACCGCTCATTGATCTTCTTTCGGTCCTACTAGGCTTCCCTTCACTCAGTCTCTCCGGAGCCCACAAAGGGCCCCTCTGCTCACCTCCAGTAGGAGTCCCCACACGTCACTGGATTTTGCTGACAAGTGACCTTCCTCTCCTGGAATAAGCCCATGACAATGAACCCACCTCGGTCCATCCAGAAAGGCCAGCAAGAAGTAACAGCAGCTGGGGCAACTGCTTCTTCTTGACTCCAGCCTTTTGACGGAATTACTGAAATCTCCCAACTTCTGGAGTTGAAGCAGTGAGAAAATGTAAGTAGCTCCTTCACCTCCTTACCAAACTGAAAAGACCATGCCTCTAAACTTAAGTCTATACTTGCTCTTCTGGCATAAAAGCTTCTTTGCCATCTGTTTCAAATTGCTTTTTTTCTTGTCTTATCTTCCCAAGCAGGCTCACAAGAGACCTCTGCTCTAGCCAGGATCACCTCCTCCCTACTTCTCTACTGTCGTGTGAATTCTTGCCCCAAGTGTTTGCTGAGCTCTCCTACCCCTTACAATACTCTACTCACCTCTTCACCTACAAACCCCATCTTTAACTTCAGGCTATGTCTCAAAATCTATCTACTCTGTGACCCCTCATCACCTCTCATCCTAGAACTTTCCCCTTTCCTGCCCATGTGGTGTGTCTGCTATTCTTCTGTTCCGCAAGAGTGGTCCTGCAGGCCTGATCTTCCTCCACCGAGGGCAGAAACTGGGTCCTATACATCCTTTACAACACCCAAAGCTCTGAACATCAGGGATTGTTCTCCAATGAACACGTGCATGAGTCACCACAGTGAAGCATAGAAATGATCCCCCACGGGAAATGGGGCTGACAGTTTCAGCCATTTTAGATGTAGCAACAAACAGATGAAGAGATTTGCTAAAAGTCAAGTAGGTACTTATCTTCATTCCCTCATCCAACATCATTAAAATAAAGGACTATAAAAGATATGAACCCCAAATGACTAGGAGAGGATTACAGCAGATGAGAGATGCTCAACAAAATTTAGGAAACAAAAAGCAGACAAAAAGCGGACTGTTAACCACTGTGCCACCAGGGAAGCCCCCAGAAAATATTATTTTAAAGAATGAATGCTCTCAGATATAAGAAAAGATATTAAGAGATATCAAATCTAGGGTCTTCCCTGGTGGAGCAGTGGTCAAGAATCCACCGGCTAATGCAGGAGACACAGGTTCCAGCCCTGGTCCAGGAAGATCCCATATGCCGCAGAGCAACTAAGTCCATGTGCCACAACTACTGAGCCTGTGCTCTAGAGCCCGTGAGCCACAACTACTGAGCCCACGTGCTGCAACTACTGAAGCCCGTGCGCCTACAGCCTGTGCTCCGCAAGCCCCCGCTTGCCGCAACTAGAGAAAGCCCACGCACAGCAACGAAGACCCAATGCAGCCAAAAAACTTAATAAGTTAATTAAAAAAAAAGAGAGATATCAAATCTATGCAGAAAAGAATAAGTGCTAATAAAAGAACAGTGAACAAGAAAAACCCTTAAACACTGAAAACATTACAGCACTTAAAATTAGCATTTAGAAATTCAGGAGATGACTAAACTGAAGGAACGCTCCTGGAAAGTATAACAAAAAAATGGATAGAAAGGGAAAACAATAAAATTAGAAAATTAAAAGATAAATTCATGAAAACTGGCATTCAACTGATGAGATGACCTGAAGAAATGATCAGAGAAAGAAACTGTAAAAAAAATAATAATATAAGAAAATATTTTTGAGCCAAGAGATATGGCTTTCTAGATCAAAAGAGAATATTGCATGCCCAGCATGCTGAATTCAAAGAAGACCCATCAAGGCTTACCATCATGAAATCTGGGATAAAGAGAAGCTCCTAAAAGTTTCCCGAGAGAAAAATCATCAAATTTTTCTCATGAAAAGAATTAGGAATATAAAGAACTGCTTCATACTCTTCAAAAAGTAGCGTTGGGAGCCACTGGACAATAGAGAAATGCCTTAAAATTCTAACAGAAAACTATGACTACAAATCTATACCCAAACTACTATCCAATATGAGAGCAGAATAAAGGTATTTTCAGACATGCTAGGTCTTACAAACTTTTTCTTCCTTGTATTTTTTCTTAGGAAGCTTTTTGGAAAATATGATCTCCCAATATGAGGGTCTAAACTCAGAAAGAAGACGTGAGGTCCAGGAAACCAGGGATCTAACTTAGGAGACAGATGAAGGAAATTCCCAGGAGGAAGATCAAGACAAATCCTAGGATACCAGGATGCATCAGCCCGAGATCATCAACCATCTTGACTGGCGGAGAAGGACAGGACAGATGGCTCTAGGAGGAATAACTCTAAGAAAAAAACAAAACCTGAAAGATTGCCTGAAGTTTCCGTTCATATTGAGAAGTGCTTTATAGCTCTGTTAGAAAAGCTGGCGAAGAATTAGTTATACAAATAACAATATGAAACGAAAGAAGCAATATTGACTACAAAAAGTTGTAGAGAAAGAGAGTAATGGTATACATCTTTGAATAATATTTACATAATTATACAATGCCTGACACTAAACATCGATTTGAGTAAAAACGGCACCGTAACTATAAAGTGGGGATGGGGAGATGAGATGTGTATGTGTTTGGGGCAGGGGCAGAGGGGTGATATAAAGAGAATGAAATCCACATCTTCCATAGAATAAAGTCAATAGATAATGTCTAAAATTGAAAAGTGGGGAAAAAGTATAAACATGATACTTAGAAATATAGAAGTAAATGCCAGAGGAAACAACAGTAAGGATTAAAAGCGGCTACTTCTGAAGAATAAAAATCAGGGATAGAAGAGGGTAGAACAAGGAACTGCTGTTTTATATCATAAGATTTATGATGTCATTTGACTTTTGCTTTTCAGAGAAGCAGTGTGGTACAGTGCTCACAAGCCCAGACCTGGGTTTGGATTTCAGCTCTGACACTTGCTGTGTAAACTTGGACAAGATCCTTAAGCTCTCTGTGCCTCGATGACCCCTTTCAAATTGGAATAATAATGCTTGCCTCATGTTATTGTTAGGCTTGAGTCAGTTCATAAAGCACTTAGAAAAGTAGTACTTAGTGTTTTCAACCATTTACTATTACTGTTATTACTAGATTTTATATATATATATAATTTTTTAAATTAAAATTAAGATAGAAAAAAGGAAGGAGTATGCAATTACACCTTAAGCTCTGCTTCTGAAGGCTCTGTCCTTTCTTTCTTCATAGACAGTAATGGTCAGCATTTTATATTCAGTTTTGCCCTAAATATACCAATTTCTGTTCCCTACAGAAAATGTCAGTGAACACAGGAACTCCTGAGAGGGCGTGCGACCTCAGCACTCCTCCCCATGCCCCCGAGTGGGTGTCTAGGGAGTGGTCTACACCAGCGGTCCCCAGGCTTTTTGGTACCAGGGAGCGGTTTCAGGGAAGACAATTTTTCCACGGCCGGGGGGTATGGTTCAGGGGGTAATGCGAGCGATGGGCAGCGGCAGATGAAGCTTTGCTCCCTTGTCTGCCGCTCACCTCCTGCCGTGCGGCGCGCTTCCTAACAGGTATCCGGGGACCCCTGGGGACCCCGGTCTACACCATCGCTTAAGCCCTCCCTAGGATGGAGACCACGCTATCAGAGTCCAGAATGCACCCAGCCTGACTATGTGTGTGTGCTCTTCAAGGCAACAAGTCGTAAAGCATCCTAGATCACTGTGGTTATTGTGAAAAGACTTGCTGTCCTACCAGGGTCCCAGACAGAGCTCTCTGTGATTCAAAAGTGAATGAAAGAAGCGTGCAGACACATTCTAGGAATCAACACTTCACTGGCTCTTCAAGGGCAGAAGAAGACTCCCTCTTAAGGTCCCCTCTGCTCTGCCCTGTGCCTTCTTCTCCTGACCACAACCCTGTGATACAGTACACGGTGGAAACGCTAGAAGGCTGCTGCTTTATTCCCCAGTACTTCTCTGTCCTGTTCAGCTACAGCCCGGCCTCAACTCAGCATCCTCATGAGAGGGGAAACCATGGTGACCTGTGACCCGGGTGTGACCACTCCCACTGCCCCACGGCAGAGTGCACCTGCAGGCCGTGGTGGACTGAAGTGCTTTCATTACAAAATGTGGGGAATGAGCTTGCTCACAGCTCTGACACCTACTGACCGTGAGACCTGTACTGTCAGTTCTCCAGGCCTCGCGTTGTAAAATCTGAGAGTCAGGATGCCTGGCAGGATCAGCGCCCTCATCTCACCCAGGGTGAGCAAAAGGCCCGAGGAAGTGAAGGGATCTGAACGAGGTAACACAATGAATTAGAACAGGGGCTCGAATCCCAGCCTACCGAGCCCGGGACGGTGCTCTTTCCACGGTGCCTGATCACTGCCAGCTGTCTAAATCATCACCTCCCAATCACAGACTCCTCCACGTGAAGCCCCAGAACACCACCCAGAAATCCACAGGAAGACAGCATCATTCTTTCACAATATGGTCATTCCCTTCCAAGGCTTTAGCACTGGATATTCATCTTACCAAGAAATTCCCAACTAAAATAACAAATGGAAGATGAAAAGCTCCAAATCAGTTTAAACAACCTTTACCTGCATATGCAGTCAAATCGGCATATCTGACAGCAAGTTCTCATACAAAGTCAAAGACTCACCTGCTGTATGTAGACCAGCGGTGACGGAGCCTCGCGGCAAGGGAGCTGCTTCCGAACCAGTCGTTAAGATGAGCCAACTGCTCCCTTCCCTTCCCCCTCCCCTGCCCACACCCACCCAAAGGCCAGTCTCTCCCAAGCTGTTTGGCAACTCTGTTGAAGACAGCTTAAGGTCCAGGAGTGGATTGGGAACAGCTAACACTCTGGCAATCATTTCCTTTTCCTTGAGCCCAGACTTCAGTGGGCGTACGATGTGGCATTTTGCTTCTGATTTCAATATTTCCCCAGCAATTCAGCATGAGAAAAATAAGAGCTTGCACCAGCTCAGGAGCGGCCAGCCCCCAGGTTCCCCGCCTCCTTGGAGTGGACTTGGTGACCTAAGAAGCCGGCCACACACTGCCTGTAGGACAACGCAGGAAGGTTCATCGTGCATTGCTCTCTTCTCTTTAAGTCAAAGAAGCAGATGGGCCTCCAATCCTGCCGAAATGAGCCTGGAAACTACGAGGATGGACAAGCGATTTCACTTTTAAGCTGTTTATGGCAGTTGTTGGAAATTAACATAACTGATTCTGGTATCTATGTCATTGCTAGAGGTGGGATGTCTAGAACACAAGCTAAGGAAACGCTGGGGCGTATTTTCTTCATCCTCTGGTTCCCCCTGGTTTTTTGGGCTAGCCTCCTTCACCCATCCTCCACTTGACCGACAAGTGATATAAAACATGTCTCGGAGCCTATCATGCCCTTACAAAGAATTATCCAGGGCTCCTGGGAATCTTCAGCATAAAGGTCCCCACGGACTTTCAGAAGGCCCCACCAGCTTCTTCCTGCCCCTTCCCCACTCCATCCTCTGCTTCAGCCATGCAAAGCCATGCACAACCCAGGTTCTCTCTCACCTCTGTATTATTGAACATGCATTTCCTTGTTCTCAGAAAACCTCTTCCCCCTTTCAAACAGCCTAGTCTCAAATAGCCTACGTCTCAGCAGAAATGCTATGTCCTTCAGAAAACCCTCCTAGGCCCCTCCAAACCCTGAGTATTGAATGTCCCTCCATGGAAGATCCACTGGGTTCTTAAAATGACCTCTGGCAACATCCTTTTTTTTTTTTTTTTTATCTGTCTCTCCGGCTAGTTAGTGAGCAGTTTATCAGGAACAGTAACTTTCCACTCTGAGTCCCGCCACCCTGCACCTAGTGAATAGAACGTGTTCAGTAACGCAATGTATTCAATTGATTCAATGGTTCTTACGGGCAGCAAATCTGCTATAGTCTTTTTTTCAATCCTCCAGGTAACAGATGCTCAAAAGCAGTTTGTGAAGGAAAGAATAAGTTTAAAAAGCTGTGTTTCCCCAACTCACAGAATGTGTACTTTGTCCTCAGACATACGCGCATCTGAAGAACAATGATGTCAACCTGGGCTTTGGTCTTCAAGTCGTTCCTCATGCCCTGCGTCCCCAGGCGGCATCTGCTACTTGAGGCCCCTCCCTCCTGGCCTAAGGCACTGCTGCCACCTGTTCCACCTCCTCCATCCGTCCCACCTTGCTTGCTCCAAGTGCTTGACAGCGCCTCTCCTCCCCGGGACCTACAGATTGGAGGCACTTGCTTACGGTTTCAGCTGGACAGCTGCACCCACGACCCACGGACAGAAAGTGTAGGCCTCTGGAGGCCCTGCATGTTTTTCACACAGTTCTGTGAAAACTGTCCTCGTTACTCTGATCAAGGCAGCCCCAGCAGTGAGGGGGAGAAAACGAGGTCTGACGGTGGGGTTTAAAAAGAATTGTTACTTCACTGTCTTATTCCAGTTTCACCTCCTCCGACCCAGAACATTCACTCTGCAATAGACAGGATAGGCTGACATGCATATAAGCTTGGGGATCTGAGCCTGAGGTTTCTCTGAAATGATCAATAATCACCTTCCAGAAAGCAGCGGGCTCTAGCCAGATGTGACACAGCCTCCAAATTCTGGATCAGCCGTTTCCAAGGAAGTCTGTTTTTGTCAAGGAGCCACTGGTACACCCAGTGGACACTCTCTGGCAAGTTCGTGAATTGCTCCAACGTAAAAAGGCAGGCCCGGTTTGAATTACCAGGCTCCGATTCCTCTGTGGAGGTCTGGTCACACTCACTACACAAACCACCTGGAGCCTCGCTCTGGCACTGTGTTACTGACTCACAGTCCCAGGAGGAGTTAGAGCCCATAACTCAGGCACGTCTGGCCCGCTTCTCCATGGACAGCACCATACCTCATCTCAGCAGTCGCTCCCTCACCAGCCATCAGCCATTTCAATCTGGGAATCACGTGCCAAAGTGGATGTTGTCCTTCGGGGATTATCATTACAAATTAACGTTTTCAATTTGGGGGTCTAGTCCGCCATTTTGCAGAGCGTTTTGCCTTTTTTTCTCTTAACCTCACATGCCTCAAATGTCCAAAGGGCCCACGAATTCCTCCCCAGTTTTTCCTTCCTCCTTTTGTAAAGAATTCTGGTAACCGACAGACCACATACTCTATCTAACCCCTTTTATTCCTCTGGGGAGTCATCGCCAAACCAACCGACCGACATTGGAAAACTCCCAACAGCTCAAGGTCTTCAGTGAGAAAGGCCACCTCCCGTCAGTTAGGAGTGAGCGTGCTACTGAATCTCTCTGCGCTTCAGTTTCTCAGAGGATGAGGCATGAAGAAGCTTAGCCATAAAACACGGGCTGGGAGACACTGGGCTGTCGCAAAGAAAGGACCCTCTAGGTGCACAAGGATCAAAAGAGAGGGAGAGGTATGATGTGTCAGAGAAGAACTACAAGGAATCCGCCTCTGGGTAAAATCTAGGGAACGCGTGGAAGACCAGAAAAGGATGAAACTGAACAGGCACGAAGAGTCATGACCAGAGCCTGTGAATACCATGTAAAAGAAGTTTGGATATTTTTTTCAAAGTAATAGGAAGTCATTGGAGGTTTTCAGAAGGGAAGTCACGTGTTTAGGTCTTGTTTTTAGAGAGATCACTGTCAGAAATGTGGAGATTGGTTTGAAGAGATGCAGAACTAAAGAGGAAGAATCCAGTTGGGGACTGCATCCTTAGGGCAGCTAAGAATGTATGCTAAGGCAGCAAAGTGGAGAGAGGAGAGGAGAGCAGAGGATAGATTAAGGGATTTTTAATGCCGTCACAGGGTGTGAGGGAAGCGATGACCAGAGTAAACCCTCAAGATTCTGGCTCAGACAACTGGATGAATGGCAGTCCTGTTCACCAAGGTAGGGGCTAGAGGGAGTTTTACAGAGAAGTGGAATGAGAGAAAAGAACTTAGTCTGGGGATACTTTGAGTGAGTGCCTGTGGGACAGTAGTAGGAGTTTCTAGTAGGCAGGAGAATTTTCAGGAAAAAGAAGAGCCACTGGTATACACAGTGGGTGGGAACTGAAGACACAGGGAAGGTAAGATCACACAGGGAGCAGGGCTAGGATGAGCGGACAGCAGCGTCGGCCGTGAGACCCTAGGGACTCACCAACCAAAGGAGGACAGAGCTTCATGGGGAGAAAGTGGTCAGCTGTGTCAGCTATGCCACAGAGCGTGGCATCCTGTAGAGAGAAGCAGAAAGAAGAGAGCTGGGGAGGGACAGTACATGTGAATGTGGTATTTCAGGAGGCTCAGCTAGGAAAGGAGAGAGAGAGGGCCAAAAGACATTATTGGCTGGTGGGTGGTTATTGTTTTATTTTTAATAACCTTATTGTTTTGCAATAATTTTAGAATTACAGAGAAGTTGCAAAACCAGTCCAGTTCTCCACATTGCTAACATCTTCCGTTACCATGGTACATTCCTCAAAACTCAGAAACCAACATTGGTGTATTACTATTACCTAGCTTCCAGAATTTATTTGGACTTCATCAGCTTTTCCACCAAAGTGCTTTTCAATCCCAAGATTCAACCCAGGGTAACACGTTGCATTTAGTTGCCATATCTTCCCGATATATTCTGGTCAGTCTTTGTTTTTTGTTTTTGTTTTTTTTGCGGTGCGCGGACGCGCAGGCTCAGCGGCCATGGCTCACGGGCCCAGCCGCTCCGCGGCATGTGGGATCTTCCCGGACCGGGGCACGAACCCGTGTCCCCTGCATCGGCAGGCGGACTCTCAACCACTGCGCCACCAGGGAAGCCCCAGTCTTTGTTTTTTTTAATGACCTTGCCACTGTTGAGGAGTAGACCAGGTAACCTGTAGAATGTCTGCTGGTCTGAGTTTTTCTCATGCTTAGACTGGGGTTATGTAATTTGGGGAAATAATACCACAGAGGTACTTTCCTCATCACTTCATATCGGTGAGGGGGGTGGTACATGAAATCCATATGGTGACACTGATGATATTAACCTTGATCACCTGGTTAATGTAGCTTCTCCACTGCAAAGCTTCTGCTTTTCCCTTACCTGACTCTATTCTTTGGAAGTGACTCACTAAGTCCAGCCCACACTGGGGTGTGAGGGTGGGAGTGGAGGGTGGGAATTAAGCCCCATCTCTTGTTTTCCTTTTACAGTGAGAAAGACCTTCCCAGTTCAGCCTCTAATCTTTATTATCTCCTTTATCTTAAAACTACAACATTTCTAGTCTCTGGCACACAATAGAGCACTTAATCCTATGAGATTTTATTTTGTTCACTTGTTTTTTCAGACGTCTTATTCAAGACTTAGGCAAAAGGGCTCAATGTCTAATCTGGGATGCACACTGTACTTCTCCCTTTCCTCAACTCACTCAATTACTACGTCCTGTCATTTTTACCTACTAAACATCTCTTAAATTCGGTCACAGGTGATCACTGACAAAACTTTGTCAGATCAACTGACTCCTAAGTTCCGTATCTTTCCCTCCAGGTAGAAACCTATCCTCATCCCTGACACCTGATATAAACAGAAGGGCAGCAAAGGGAACAAAACTTTCTCTGTACCACTGCCAGATTCTAGAGTGTTAAACAGGAATGTGGGGTGAAAGCACAGTACAGCACATGGACCTACGGTATGCCTTCCTCAACTGCTGCTCAACCTTGGAGCCCAGAAGCCTCTGCTTTGGCTTGAAAGCTTAGAGCTCAGCCTGAAGAAACGGCTCATAAAAAGTCCCTTTCCTGGCATTTATCCAGAAACTCCCCAGGAAGATGTGTTCAAACAAGAATCCTCTCTTTCCTCTATGACTCTGCTTGTAGGAGGCTTGCAGGATGGGTCCAGTCTCAGGAAAGGACAAGCAAGAGATCTGGACTTTGGGATCTGTCCCACCTCTAATGGAGTGAACCGTTCTGACTTCCATACCCTGAGTTCACATTGGTGAAATGAAGGGCTTGGGCTGATGACAATGGATTCAGTTCAACCCCAGCTGCCCTAGGAAGCAGCTACCACTTGATCTCATTACTGGGGCTTCTCTGTTATGGTCACAGAACAGTGTGACTGGCTTTGGGAATGTTCTGTGGGAGCCCTATCTCCGAAGAGTCACATGGAAAAGGAATTAGGACAGCACAGGTCAAATTCTAGCTTGGTGAGTAAAGCCCAGTGGAAAGAAGAGGCTCCTCCCCAGGGGACTGGAGGCTTGGCAGCCCTCAGTGGCCTCCAGCCCCATCCTATCAAGGGGAGTTGGCTCGCTGTTGAGCGCAGATGACAGATGGCTCTGGGCCTCCAGAGGGCCCTCCAGCCGTCACTGGGCTGTCAACTGCAAACAGAAGCCATTCTTTGTCCTCACCTCCTCTCCTGAATTTTTCCTGGCTTCATAACCTCCAAGGCACAAGATCTGCCCTTAACCAACTGAGGGCTCCCCACTCCCTGCCTATGTATGGGAATCATATTTTTTGGAAACCAAAACAATCAGGGCACATAACCTGACATAAGAGTATTTTTGCTCTTCCTGACTGTAAAGACAGTTCAGGAAATACAGTTTTGGTACTAAGATATTATCATTTCTACAGTGTTATATCTCCTGATACTTAAAATCCAGCCAGCAGAAATTCATAACTTGGACTCAAATTTATATCCATAATTAAAGGAAATCCCCAAGAGTGTCTAGACACAATCATTGTTGTTTTCAATCACTGACACCTTTAGGAGAAGGGTTTGATGTCAGGAGAGAGCTTGCTGGAAGGTGGCAAATCATCATGCATCTGAGATGAGAGAGTGGGCGTAGGACCCTTGCTTGCTGCCTGCCACACGTTCTTTAAGAAATGGCCAGATGGGCTTCCCCGGTGGCGCAGTGGTTGAGAGTCTGCCTGCCGATGCAGGGGATGCGGGTTCGTGGCCCAGTCCGGGAAGATCCCACATGCCGCGGAGCGGCTGGGCCCGTGAGCCATGGCCGCTAAGCCTGCGCGTCCGGAGCCTGTGCTCCGCCACAGGAGAGGCCACAACAGTGAGAGGCCCGTGTACCGTGAAAAAAAAAGACATGGCCAGCTGCTCCCTAGTGGAGCCTTGGAATATAAGAGCCTCTGGCTTCCCATGATCCCAGACAGAGAGCAAGGGACACGAGGGGAACATGGCCAGAGTCAGGGTGGCAGCATCCTTGTCCACAGCAGTGGGAGTAATTGCGCACCTCCACCATTATTCAGAAGATCCTGGCCTGGGAATCCAGGGACCTGAGTTCTAAGCTTGGAATTTCCCAGTGTAACATTAGAAGGCAGAGAGCATCATCTCTAACACCCTGCCCAGCTTGAAGGGCCTATGGCTAGTTCAGATTAGGCAAATATTTCTCCAGAGTGACAGGAAACATAGGACAGACATGGTAGCATGAGTGTCTGGGATGTGAGAAAAATGAGGAGAAAAAAGGAATCGAAGACATGTAGGTCTGGTGAGACTCTCCATATGCGATCCGTACAACTCCTCGAAATGGTTTCAGGAAAAATCTCTTTCCTCTGGGCCTTATACTTCTGATACAGTAGCTCACGTTTTACGTCATCTTAGACCCTCTGAATGGCTTTAATTTAATAGCAGGATAATTTAAAATTCATCATTTTATTTGATTCCCCACTTCCATCAGACAAACCAACAAAAACTCTGAACCTGGCAGGAATTCCCATCCCTATTTCCCAGGAAAAAATCCTGGGGCTCAGGAACTTACAAAAGGTTCACACACAAAAACCTTTACAGGGTCAGCTGGGACCAGAACCCTGGTCTCCACCAGTTCTTTGGAGCTTAAAGCTTTCTTGAAGGTTATCTTCAAGCAAAGCCTGCTAAACACTTATTTTACCTCCTGTGATCAACTGGCCAAACTTCTGCTCTGAAAAATGAACGTATCAAAATAAAGCTTAGAGTTAGGTTACCTGCTATTATCATTGGCAGGACAGCAGTTTTCCAACTATGCTTCTCACAGCCTTCGAGATTCCACCAGGCCTCTCCCAGGCTTCTGAGTATCTTTGAGCTGAGTCAGGTGGATGCTCTAGGCTCTCCCAGTAATTCAATCTGAGCAGCTCCACTTTTATCTGCTTTATTTATTGGTCTCTCTGTAGGTATTAAAAAGCGTTTGGGAACCATGGTAGGGCAAGTTCTAGTCTGTAGTGTCATTTCCAGCCTGAAGCCAAGTTCCAGTTTCTTTACAGGACATGCAAATAAATCTCTGCTTCAGCCTCCCGATAGAAGAAGAGGAACAGAAAGCAGCCCACTGGTTTTCAAGACACACTGTCATGTGTCACATGAGGACATCTCCAGGTGGTCTTAAATCCAGAGAAACACGAGAGCAGTCATTTCAGTTCTTAAGACCCCTCTGATGAGAGAAGCCTCATTACCACGCGTGCACGGTAGCTAGTATTTCACGTGGACTAACGGGCCTGTTGTCATTCCTTTTAAATACCCAAAGGTATCCTACCTACATGAGGAGCTGAAGGTCTACAAACCATGGTCGTAAAGCTGTTTGCACACTACACAAGTGCTAAAGAGCACCTGAAACCACTTTGCTTCTATTTGGTTTGCTCCCTAACATGCGCACTGGTATATTAGTGTTTCTTTTGAATCCCCCTGGGTTTGGATATTAGACACCCAAGTTTTAGTTCAAATTGAGTTTTCACAGCTGGATTATAAACCAATGGAAATGTTGACCCAGCACCAACTATATCATTCCAAACAGGTGTTGCTTTAATTAGCCTTATCATAAAACAAAAGTTAAAAATTAAAGGAAAACACTTTAACGGACCCGAAGAGTTTCTTAAGGTCTTAAAGGGAGCAGGCAAATTGGTGGAGACTTTTAAGCCTCATCTCCTTTTCTCAGATGTTCTCTTAAAAATTCAGCCACACTTCCAAAACTGCAATAATACTCCAATGTCTTAAGAGGAAAAGGAAAGCTGGCTTCCCCGGCATGTTTGCCAGTGAAGGAGAGAATTTTTAAGTGTTGGGAGAGAGGCCTCCAAGGTCCATTCACTAAGGGCTTAGATGTCCACATCTCAGGCAGGAAGAAGATGAAAGGCCAGTCTTGTCTTGGGATGTTACTCCTGACTTCAAAGGGGATTGTCGTTGTTTTCCATGCAAAGATAAAGGAGTTTTGTGTGATTTCAATTCAGTGCAGAAAATTACAGTATATTTACTAGAGGGGTGGAAGCCAGGTTTCAAAAATCCTACCCTCAAGGGACATTCCCCGCTCATTGTCTCACGTGCATGAAACCATTTAGAGAACAACTTAAAACTGGGTATGAATTAGCTTAGGTGTGTTGGTATTTCCACAAGACAGCACAACTTCCTTGGCCTTGGGGAAGTTTAGGATGACTTCCTAGAGAAAGCAGAGTGAGAGGCTGGCTTCAGACATTGAATATGGAGAGAGAAGCCAGTGGAGCATCTCAAGCTGGGGAAATTGCATTAGTAAAGGGATAGAGCAGTGGTTCCCCAGTCTGAGTGTACACCAGTGACCTGCAGGGCTGGTTAAAGCTGCTTCCTGGGCTGCCAGGGATGCTAATTCAGTGAGTCTGGGATGAGGTTCCAAGAATTTCCATCTCTGACAAGTTCCCAGTCGATGTACACCCTGCTGGTCCACGGACCACACTTTGAGAACCACTGACGTAGAGGAAGGATTGTGCGTGGCTATTAGGAGTCCAGTGCAGGCGCTGACTTCGCTGTGATAGAGGATTTGTACCAAAGAGTGGAGAAGGCAGTTCCTTAAAAAGATGTCCGGTTTTTGATTGTGTGAACTGTATCACTTTTTTTTTTTCCTTTGCGGTACACGGGCCTCTCGCTGCTGCGGCCTCTCCCGTTGCGGAGCACAGGCTCCGGATGCGCAGGCTCAGCGGCCATGGCTCACGGGCCCAGCCGCTCCACGGCATGTGGGATCCTCCCGGACCGGGGCACGAACCCGCGTCCCCTGCATCGGCAGGCAGACTCTCAACCACTGCGCCACCAGGGAAGCCCTGTATTACTTTTTAAGCTAGAAAATAAAAATTATTCATTCTCAATTTAACCCTTTCTAGCCAACTTATGAGTCTTGTTCACCTTCTTTCTCAAAGGAAAGAGGAAAAGAAATCTCCAGTGAATATCATGCATAGCGCTGTACCTGTGTTAACTCATTCAGTCCTCATAAAAAATAAATGCAATAAAAGTATTAAAACAATACAGGGACTTCCCTGGTGGCGCAGTGGATAAGACTCTGTGCTCCTGGTGCAGGGGGCCCGGGTTCAATCCCTGGTCAGGGAACTAGATCCCACATGCATGCCACAACTAAGAGTTTGCATGCCACAACTAAGGAGTCTGTGTGCCGCAACTAAGGAGCTTGCAGGCTGCAACTAAGGAGCCAGCATGCCACAACTAAGAATTCCTGGAGCCGCAACTAAGGAGCCTGCTTGCTACAACTAAGGAGCCCACCTGCCACAACGAAGACCTGGTGCAACAAACAAACAAATAAATAAATAAATATTTTTTTTAAAAAACCAGTACAGATGATGGCAGCCACTATGTACTTTTATTAACTCACATGCCTCTGAAGGTACCCTCCCAGGCATGGGCGGCATTCTTAATATGACAGAGAGGCTCTGCTGATCTTAAAACCTCCATCTTCTCAGAGAGATAGAATCTTCTTTCCTCCTCCATCCCAGGAAAATACCAACTTCATTAGTCCTTTCCATTACTTGGCTTAAGGGTTAAGATCTTTTGAGTTTCAGTGGTTATTTTGAAGACTACAATGCACATTCTTATTTTATTAGAAACGAATACAAATTTGTACATTTACAATCTCCCTACCATTGAAAGAGCCTTGGAAATCTTGAAACTTTGAACCTTGAAGGTTAATAGATCCTCTGTCTGGGGTCCCTAAGGCCATCCTCAGTTTTAGTGATTCACCAGGAGGACTCACAGGACCCCACCTATTGTTATACTCATAGATTTGATTGACAGAGCGAAAGGATACAAAACAAAATCAGCAAGGGAAAAGGCACATGTCACAGAGTTTGGAAGGAACCAGGTGCAAACTTCCAAGAGTCCTCTCCTAGTGGAATCACACAGGATGTGCTGAATTCCCATAGCAATGAGTTCTGACAACATGTATCAAATGCTTGTCTACTAGGGAAGTTCATTAGAGACTCAGCATCCATGACATTGATTGGGTACTAGTCATATAGACACCCTCTGTCTCATACATACCAACAATCCAGACTTCCAGAAGGAAAGCAGGTGTTCAGCACAAACCATATTGCTTGCACAAACAGTCTGGGCACAGAGAGCCACTCTTCTCAGTTCAGGGAATGGGGGGAAAGTTCAGGAAATTCAAGTTCCCAGATGGGTGGTCAACCTTGCAAGCAGGCCTTTCTAATGAGAGCAGTTTCAGGCCTGCTCTGTTAGTTCTCTCCTGTACAACCCCTCCTTATCTTGAGTTACTGTTACCATATATATTTATTTATACATAACCTTTAAATCTCATAAGACATAATTGTTAGTTCTTTAGAGTCATTATTCATTTAGATTTACCCACTGTTCTTTCTTGCTTCCTACATTTCCCTTTAGTATTTTCTGTCAGTTATTCTCTGCTGGAAATGAGATCTCTTAGCTTTCGTCAGAAATGTCTTCATTTCTTCTTCATTTTTGAATGATATTTTTGCTGACTATAGAATTCAAAGTTGGCATTTTTTTTTCAGCACTTTAGAGATACCATTCTATTGTCACATAGTTTTCTTCATTTCTTTTGAGCAGTGAGATGATAAAGTTACTCTTTCAAAAGTAATGGATCTTTTTTCCTCTGGCTACTTTTATGATTTTCTCCTTATTTTTGGTTGTGAGCAGTTTTACTGTGATATGCCTAGGTGTCTGATTTGTAGCACTTCTTCAATTAACTCTCTGCCATTCCTCTCCAAGTATTGCCTCTGCCTCATTCTCTCTGACATTATACTTATGTTAGACCAGTGACTCTCAACTGGGGATGATTTACTTATTTGCCCCAAGGCAAATGTGCCCCACAACAAGTAATTATTTGACTCAAAATGTCAATCGTGCAGAAGTTTAGAAACCCTGTATTGGACTTTTTACCGTATCTGTGTCTTCTATATTCTTCCCTATAATTCTTACCTCGTTTTGTCTCCATGCCTCACTCTAAATATTTTTTTACTAACCTACCTTCAAGCTTACTGAGCTCTTCTTCAGCTCTGTCTAGTCTGCTGCTAAATTCATCTATTCACTTTTTAATATCAGATATTAGAATTTCCAGTTCTAGATTTTCCATTTGATTATTTTATATGGATCCAAGTTCTATGATAAAATTCTCTACCTTGCCATCTATTGTTTTGAACGTATTAATCACAATTATTTAAAAACCATATCTAATAATTCTAATATCTGGGTTACCTGTTTCTCTTGTCTATTTATTTATTGATTCTGTTTCTCTACATGCTTGATCATTTTTAACTGAATGTCAGTTATTGTGTATTAAAAATGTTTATGCTTTGGATGATGTCATCTTTCAGAGAGGATTCGACCTCTCTTTTGGAAAGCAGGAGACAGATGGCCTCAATCCAATCTGAGACTGAAATGATTTGAGACTGGATTGTATCATTGAAAGGCTTGGTCTATCTCTGGTTGGCCTCCACTTGTAGAATATCACCCTCCAGTGGTCCCGACTGAGAGCCTGGGTGTCTGCAATGGGTCCCTCCTCTCTTCCAAGTTCTAAACTCTATTTTTTTATTTCTTGGCATCACATAATCTCTTCTTCTTTTCAGTTGCTTTCTGTTTAGCCTCGCAGTCTCTTGCCTCACACGGCTTAATTGTCAAATGCCTGGAGGAAAAACTGGAAGTTTTTCAGCGAGCCATACATCAGGCTCACTTCTCTGCATCTTCCCTCTCTTCTTGGCCCTCAAGCTGTAGCTTCCTTAAAGGTCCAGAGTTCCAATTTTTTGCTCTCTATACCTTAATATTTCCTAACACTCTATCACCTCCCTATCCATGAGAACTGGTTCTCTGACTGGCTTCTCAAGCTCTTACCCCACACCCAAGACTGCCAAGTGCCCTGAGTAGGAAATCAGTGTGTTCACCTCACTGAACTTCCTTCCCCTCGAGGATCTGTTCCCTCAACTCCTTGTCGTGTCAGAAGCTCCCTCATGCCTTTGGAGACATTTTAAAAATCAAGTTTCTAGTTGTTCTCACAGGAGGTTAAGTCCATCACAAGCTACAGCATCACAGCCAGAAGCAGGAATCTGTACTTAGAAATTAGGTTAGACGTAAGGAAGATCCTTCTGTATCTTTCTGTATTATTGGATTCTCTCCTGGGTTATCAAAAGCAAGAGTAGTCTCCTGTCCCCTGTAAAAGCCAGAAGAAATTTCCAAGGACCTTCAATAACTGAAGAGGCATAACAGGGAGGGGGTGCAGGAGGAGAGGCAATTATACAAAATGACTTTTCATGATTTCCTGTGACTCCCTCAATCTCTAATTCCTGCCAGTACTCAAACACTCAGAACTTGAACAAAGACATGCATTTTCTACCCACAGTCCTCACTTTGGTTTACACATAACTCAGAGATGGAAGATTGCAATTTAAACCAGAAGAACTAAAATATAAGAGCTACATGTTTACATGATGTTACCAGTTTGATTATAGTCAGGAAATATAGTACATTTGTACTTTTTCTTTCAAATTCCATGAGTGAAGCTCTTCTCACTGAACCTAGAAAACAAATGTTTAGGAATAGGAAGAAGATTTTAAAAAGATTTCACGTAGTCTAAGAATTTCGAGCTACGGTTTTCCAGCCACATTACATTCATGTCATCTCAGGCCTCTGCCAACCTGTTATAAGAAGGAAAATGGAATCCTATGTGTCATCACATGTAGTCACTGAAAGAGCCTTAAGCCCACTTCCTGCCTAATGCTGAGCGTGCGTATTAGGCAGAAGTGAACGCTACAGGTGTGAAATCTCAGTTTAACAGCCAGGGAGATCATGAACATAATTTTGCAGGCCACTTGTAAGACAGTCAGGGATGGCCATTTCCTAAAGATGGATTCATCAAGTGGAGGAAGCCTTCCCAGCAGGAGGCCCACACGCTGCGTCCTGCAGCAGCTTACTGCTGTGGGCGTAGGGGAGGGTCCCGGTGGACAACACAACAGGCACTTCTGTCACGTGGTTCCAGTGTGTGGCAAGACTATTTTCTCTCCATCACCCAGCTCTCTGGGGCATCTCTTTTAGAAGAGTCCTAAGCTTGTGTATCTTATGAGGATCCTTTGCAGGAAAGTGCGATGTGGTCCCAGGAACACTGAACTGTGGGATCAGATGCCTCCAGCTAATTATTTGTCCTTGGGTCAGTCCTTCAAAGCCAGTTTATGCATGAATGTTCTCTATATGAAATGAGGAGATAGGAGTAGATGATCCCAACAATCTCATCCAGTTGGAAGAGACCAGGGGGTCAGGACTCCCTGTAGACAGTTAAAGACGCAGCGCAGCAGAAAAGGTGTCTGATTACTTGTGTAGAGGGTCTGCACTGTGATGACGAACTTATTGAAGTAAGTCAGAAAGAGAAAAACAAATACCGTATGCTAACACATATATATGGAACCAAAAAAAAAAAACAAAAACCACCGTACTGATGAACCTAGTGGCAGGGCCGCAATAAAGATGCAGAGGTAGAGAATGGACTTGAGGACACGGGGAGGGGGAAGGGTAAGCTGGGACGAAGTGAGAGAGTGTCATGGACACATATACACTACCAAATGTAAAACAGATAGCTAGTGGGAAGCAGCCACATAGCACAGGGAGATCAGCTGGGTGCTTTGTGACCACCTAGAGGGGTGGGATATGGAGGGTGGGAGGGAGACACAAGAGGGAGAGGATATGGGGATATACGTATGCATATGGCTGATTCACTTTGTTGTACAGCAGAAGTAACACCGCATTGTAAAGCAATTATACTCCAATAAAGATATTTAAAAAAAAAAGATGTATGTATCCCTCTAAAAAAATTTTTTTAAGTCTATTGCCATCTAATATATGAGGCACAAGGGTAAGAAGAAAACAAAAGAACTTCTCAATAGAGTTTTTGGCTTTCTCTCATTCTTCTGTCATTCCACATTTTGCTATGAAGATACAGATAGATTCATACATGTCTTGTGCATTTGTTTTTCCTCACTTTACCACATATTCCTCAACAAAATATGCCAGCATCTTTTCGTACCTGAAAATATAACTTATAATCTATTCAGCATCAAAATAAATGTTAAAATTCTTATAATGGTCATTTTTAAATTATCCTTATGTAACCCACATAAAGCTGAGCTACCTAGTGTTCCAGCTCAACATACAATTGAATTCAGAAGAGATCTAAGACTGGCATTTGAGATAAATTGCAAAGAACTTTATTTCCTGAAGTCTGAGAAAAGGGCAAAGTGGGGGGCGGCAATGCATACTGTACAGGAAAAAAAATCTTCAAAACCGTTTCTTTAAACCGTTATCTTTCCAAACTCACTCATCACAGCAAGGCAGTCTTCGCGAAATCCCTTTTCTTACTATCTCAAAACTGCCCCAAGTGTTCCAGAACTCAACTCCCAAAGGCTCTCACCTTTTTCTAATGTCACCTTCCTCCCACATTTCCAGATCTCTGCCTTTCCTCTGGCTTTTCTATAAGGCAAGTCAGGTCAGCTTTCTGGCTCATTTCGGTCCTCTTCTCACCAGTTATCCCGATCAGCACCATGAACCCCAGGGCCCGGGGGAGACCACAGAACACCCCTTTAGAAGTCTGCACTTGTCAGCAGCAGTGGAAAGGGGGGTAGAGGCAGAAAAGGGGTGCAAACACTAATATTTTAAAACTCTTTAAAGATAATATGTCATATCTGTACTAAAAAAGCTAAGCTTAAAAAACAATGTACAAGTACATATTCCATCAATTTACCTTTGATTCTCCAACTCTCAAAAGAAATTTAAATGTCTGCAGTGTCTTTACTAGGAGAAAACCCAAAAGAGGTTACCTAAAGGTGAAGTGTTCTGCTCAGATTCCAATCTCCAGATACGTGTGAACCATATTTATGTTGACACATCTGATAGAGTTATACTCATGTGTGAGACTTTTAGCAGCAAGAAATTCTTTCTAATAATAATGACCCATATTTAGTTAGCGATATACCATATTCAAGGCTTTTTCACACGAAGTACCTCATTTGATCCTGACATTTACCTGTAGGATAAGTATGGCTTTAAGCATCATCCCTCTTTTTTACACATGAGGGAACAGAGGCTCAGAAAGGTGAAGTGACTTGCCCAGGTACTTACAGGGTTGGGGTGGTAACTGACTCTAGGTATTGTGATTTCAACTGCTACCTCAGTGAACTTTTCCTAACTTTATTTTTTTGTTTGTTTTCACATGCATGTGCATGCACAAATACATACACACAGAAGCTAATTGAAACATGGCCAAATATTACATATGTGCAGAATGTTCTATATATATATATATATATATATATATATATAAAATCAACAAAATCCACATAGCCACTCAGTTTCTGTTTCCAGAAGAAGCCCTGACCTTGTAACAGAATAAACACTACTGCTGGGCCAGAGCTATGGAGCCAGTTTCATGCTTCCTCCTGCACTGACGTGCTTTGTTTTCAAAAGCACTTGCCATTTACATTACTATTATTTTCATTTTCTTGATCATCCAAACCTCAAAGGAAAGAGGCTAATGATATTCCCCAAGCCTCTCCCTCACCACACTCATGCTGGGAATGGAAGCAGCTCAGATTGACTGAATGGCCTCTGCAAACCCTTCAGGAACATTGATGGAGTTGCTACTATAAGCAGCTGGAGTTGCCATTTGCATCTCACCCTGTCTTACTTTTTTTCCTCAAAAAATAAAAATAAAAAAGCATCCACAATGCCCTGGGGGAATTTTCCGGGACAAGCTGCAGGTGCTATGGATATTTTCATTTAATAATCATTCTTGCAATTCAGCACATTTGTAATCCATGTGGTAAACTATGACTTACATTTCTCCCAGTGGACGCTGGCCAGATGCAGAAACCAAAGAGCTCGGTGCCGGCACTGCCTCTTCCTTCTTTTATAGTTCATGCATTTGGATGTGTTTAGCCTGATCTGCTAGTGCAGGGGAAGGAATGTGCTGTGTTTAAAAGACCCTTTTGTTGACATTAAGTAATCATAAATATACTCAGAAATTATACTCCTTGCATTTATTGTCGAGTGCTTTAATTGGATGGTCTCCTCATGTGATATCATAAAGAACATATGCATATTTTTGGCAATCCCATCGGATCGTGAAGTGGAGAGGCACATACAAAGCAGCACATTCCTAACATCTATGGATTGTCTCATATATGTCACCACATCTTCCCACCAGGATTGTTTTCCCCACACACTCCAAGATGGTAACTTCCCAATCTGTCCAAATTCTATTTGGAATTCTCCTGGATTGTGTAAATGTCAAGGCCAGTTTCCTCTCCATGTGAAGAGCTTTGAAAGGAGAACAGCATGCCTAACTCCCTCATAAATACAAGCCAGAGCGTCATCTTCTTTTCTTTTTTTTTTTTAGGTGTGTGTATTGGAGGGGAGGGAGGGAAGAAATACTTGGCCCAAAGTAAAAAAAGAAATCCCTTTTCAAGAATGACGTTCTCCTTATTTTCATCACATAAACAAAATGTTTAAGCCTGCACAGAGCCAGGTTCCAAAAGGTGGATTCTTCTGGCTCACACTTTGTGCTGCTGCATGGAGACACAGTCTCTTAAGCAGCAAACTACATCAGGGGCAAACACCACCACCTGCAGGCCTGGGAGAGGGCACCACGCAGGGCCCTGGAAGAAAACCAGTGGCACCCTTAAAGGAGTAGCTCAGAAGATTGTAACAAAGGGACTGTGTTCTTATACCTTTGAACACAGTATAAGCAGAGGTAAAGAAACCCGCCAAGAATGGGAGCTCTCAGGGACTACATGTAGTAGAAAGCCATTACGACTTCTAGACCAGAAGGGATCCAGCCATAGCTGAAGGGGAAGGATTCCAGGGGAATAAGAACCCAAACTTCCGTTTCCTCCCTGACCCCAATCCCTCACTTCGGCCGAAACCAACCTGCAGCTAGGGGTCGAGGAAGATTGCCTGGGTGATGCAGAACGAAGAAGTCAAAACTTCTGGGAGGTGCAGTGGGTGGAGAAGGGGGGAGGGTCTAGAGCAGGAAACAGAGACAAGCCAGAAACAAGAGTGCGGCCCACCCAAAGTCCTGAGGACGCTTGAGCTTCTACATACAATCAATCCCACGTATTCCTCACAACTCTGATGCACGCAGCTATAATTCCATCCTACAGAAAGGGCAAGTAAGGGTTGGGAAAGCACAGTAACTTACTCAAAGTTGCATGGTTAGACCACGGAGCTTTCCAGTGACAGAACTACCAGTCTCCTTTATTGGAAGGTGATGGGTAGAGCTTAAATAAGCACAGACCTAAACAGAAGCTTGGCAATTCTGTCACTGGGAAGTTCCATTTAGGTTTGGAAATTTTTAATCTCACTGTGAAACTCAGTATCTAAATCAGAGTGTTCCTGAGTCTTTGATAGACAGGAATGAGAGTTGAGATATTAAGAGATGTCGAACCATCTCAAAAAAAAAAAAAAAAGAAGTATATGCATCTATTCAGTCCCTGTGTTTAGACAGCAAGAGTTCAGATAATGAGAATTTGGGCAGCAAAGGCCATCAGACAACCTAAAACAAAGAAATATCATTCAGGGAATTCCCTGGTGGTCCAGTGGTAAAGAATCCACCTTCCAATGCAGGGGACATGGGTTCGATCCCTGGTCCGGGAACTAAGATCCCACATGCTGCACCACAACTACTGAGCCCAAGCTCAGGCGCCTCAACTAGAGAGCCCACATGCCGCAACTACAGAGCCCATGTGCTCTGGAGCCTGCACACCACAACTAGAGAGAGAAAAACCCACACGCCAAAACTAGAGAGAGAAAAACCGCATGCCACAACTAGAGAGAAGCCCTCACGCCATAATGAAGATCCCACGTGCCGCAACTAACACCCAACACAGCCAAAAATAAAAAATAAATAACATAAATACTTTAAAAAAGAAAATATCATTCAGGAAAAAAGTAGAGCCTCTGTAAACAGTCTCATACACAATAATTACAAGTTTAGATATTCATGAAAATCCCTGGGACAGAAATCACCGTTAAATTCATGCCTCCATTACCACATCCTGGGAAACTACATGTGGTAATTAGCTGTAGACTTCAATGCTAGCTTAGGAAAATTTACTTATTTCTTGAGGAGTAGAGAAAAAATACTGCAAATTAAAAATCACAGCAGAAAATCATATGTCTGCAAAAAGACTTGGATGAGAATATTCATTGTGGCCTTATTCATGATAGCAACAGAGAGGAAACCACCCAAACGCTCATCAATAGGAGAAAAGAGAAACAAGTAGTGCTATATTCATGGAACAGAATCACACTCGGCAATAAAAATGAATGAACTACTAATACGTGCCAGACAGGAATGAATTTCAAAAGCACGTTAAGCAAAAGGGTTCAGACACAAAAGACTACACAATGATTCCACTTATGTGAAGTTCAATATTAGACAAAATTAATCTATGGTGATAGAAATCAGGAAGTGGTTACTGGCAGGGAGGAGGGCTGTTAATTAACTGGAAAGGGACACAGGGGACTTTCTGAGTGATGGAACTACTCTAAATTTTGTTTAATGTGGTTGTCACATGACTATACACAATTGTCAAAAACTTAAGATTTGTGCCTTTTACTATTATACCAAACAAACAACAACAACAAACACAAGGGAATGTGCCTCCTTTTGCCTCCAAGGGGGAGTACCATAATTTCTTTTGGGGGCAAATATATTGACAAGCTGCTTTAGATTTTAAAAAAGCATTAACTCCCTGAAGCAGACAGGGAGTTAAAGAGAGAGCAAGATTGGAGGGTGTGTAAGAATGGAGGAGAGGAGAGGAGCTGAAGAGAAAATGGCACTAATGGATGAGGGATATAATAAGGAAATATCATGAGATGCAAATGGGAAGCAGAAGAACAGGGTGGGCAGTTAGCATGGGGATGGAAGTACCCCTGACGTCCCAGAAATTTGGAGGAGAACATTAAACATCCTGGCCCTTATCCATACCCCCATATTTGGAGTATGAGTGAATGTGTTATAAACTTAAAGGGCAGCGTGATTTCAGCAGACCTCAGGTGGTTACCACGCTTTGCAATATGTTTTTTTTAAAAGTTCGATGATTATTTTAAGTGATGTCATTTTCGTGTTTATGTATCTCGTGTCATTCACTTTAAGACACAACTTTTTTCGACTTTTGAACCACTCTGTAATTTAAGGCATCTTACAGTTGATAGTGTGTTTTTAGAGTTTATTTGTCAGTATTTAATCTTTTTTTATTGGTATATAAAATAATATTGTGTGTTCCAATTGACGGTGTCCTAGATTTGATGGAATATGGTATTATTGGTGCAAGTTAACTAACTAGAGCTCTGCTCCCCTTTGCAATGAAATCCTGGTGAACTGAAGCAATGGGGCAGTGTCTGCACTGGGGCTCACCCCAGCTTCCTCTCCCCAACTCAGGCAGAACCAGAGCTCTGGCCTAGCCTGGGGTTCAGTAAGTTGGAGTTGCTGTGGGAGCAGCTGGAATTGGCTCACAGCTATGGTGTCAGGGGAAGGTCGGCTTGGGGATCAAAGGGACATTGTGAAACACAAGATATGGTGGAGGTGGAAACAGGCAGTGACTGAACAGGGCAGAGTGATAAAAGCTAAATGCAGGACGAAGGGACCACATCTAAGGTCAAGTGGTGGTGTGTAAGAGCAAGAACACTGATTGAGGGAGACCCCCCAGAACGCAAGCACAGGGGGAGGAGCCACAGTCTGCCATGACCTGGATGAGTGCTCCTTTTTAACAATCTCCATTTCACCTCAACTTTGATACAAGTGTTCAAATGGAAAGAGACTGAAAACATCTCCTTTTGGTCTTTTCAATCTCTAGTGTATCACCATTGACCCCTCTGATAAAAGTGATATAGACCCTGGAAATCCCTATGCCTGTAGGTTTTCGCTGGTGGGTCTGGGATGCTGTCAGCGATGAAGGTGGTGGCTCCATTCACACCACAAGTACTACTACTTAGGTCTTGTGCTGCAGATGGTGGTATGAGACCTGCCTGAGCCCTTAGACTTCCCCTTGGCCTGGGGCACTGGATTAGACTGCTAGGGCTGCCCTAATAAAGTACCACAGAATGGGTGGCTTACACAACAGAAATCACAATTATCACAATTCTGGAAGCTGGAAGTCCAAGACCAAGGTGTCAGCAGGTTTGATTTCCCCTGAGATCTCTCTCCTTGGCCTGCAGATGGCCACCTTCTCCCTGTGTCCTCTCATGGTCATTCCTCTCTCTGCATGCATCCCTGGTGTTTCTCTATGTGTCTACATTTCTTCTTCTTATACATTCTTCTATTATATTGGATTATAACCCACCCAAACAGACTCACTTTAACTTAATCACCTCTGTAAAGGTCCTACCTCCCATATACAGTCATATTCTGAGGTACTGGGGGTGAGAGTTTCAACATATGAATTTTGGGGAAACACAGTTCAGCCCATAACAGGCACCGTAGAGATCACAGTAGGTAAATTTAAGTTCTTCTCAAGATTAATTTGCATTTTAGTCTTTTTTTCTTTTCTTGGTTAAGTTTAATGTGAATTTATTAAACCAATACATTTTTGAGACAGATAATCATTTTTCTTCCTCTGATGTTTTTCATTTAAAAGGACACAACAGCACAGGGAGATCAGCTCGGTGCTTTGTGACCGCCTGGAGGGGTGGGATAGGGAGGGTGGGAGGGAGGGAGACGCAAGAGGGAAGAGATATGGGAACGTATGTATATGTATAACTGATTCACTTTGTTATAAAGCAGAAATTAACACACCATTGTAAAGCAATTATACCCCAATAAAGATGTTGAAAAAAAAAAAGGACACAGCATTTCCTTTCTCTTCTTTTAATTTACGTCCCTTTATACAGATGAGCTAAGAATACCTGTTTCTACCTATGCAAGGATTCACATGAAAGGCCAGTAACATGCTAAACATTTGAGCCTTTTCCCAAATAGGGACAATGTGTTCAAAAGCGAGGTGATTCCAATGAGAAGTCACGAGGCTTCTTCTCGCTCCTCTAAAAGGACTCCTTTGTGAGATCTGGAGACCTGGATAATCAGAGTCCATTTAGTCTATGAGAATAGGCTGTGGGGCAGTGGGAGGGGTCTGCACAGAAAAGATTATCAGAGAGGAAATGTATCAGAAAAGCATTCCCTGACTTCTCAAGAGAATCAAGGAACAGAATCCAAAGTTTCAGAAACTGGAATTGGAGCTCCAACCAATAATCAAAACATTTTAAGTAATTACTATAGGCCTGCTTTCATGCAGTGTACTGGGCAGATACAAAAATTCAACAGCCTCCACCAATCCTGGCAAAGAATCAGTTGCATCCAGAGTTGAGACATTCTTAAGCATCCTGCGGTCCAGAGGACTCAACGGTCCTAACGTACTTTTTTTCTTAAAATAATGGCAGCAAATACTATCCCATACATTGAAACACAATGTATTTTAACCAAAAGGCAAAAACTTGGGTCAGGAGTGTTGAAGGGTTTACTGAGACTGTCTTCAGTGGGAGGCAAGATCAAAGTAAGACACGTTACAAGAACTAAAGTAAAACAGACAAGAGTGAGTGAGATTAGAAGTTCACCCATGCTTTCCTTTCCAGCCCTGCCGTAGCTACTCCTAAAGTTTATGCTTTAATTACTTTGTAATTAAATTACAGAAATGGGAAATTATAGGTAGCACCTAATTATTTTCTCTGCCTCTGATCTCTTCCTTCCCAATCCATATTCTACACACCACAGATCACTGTTCTTGAAGCACCACAATGGTCTGTTACTTCATTACTCAAGGGTCTCTCCTGGCATCCCACTAACTAATGAATAAAGCCCACATGCATTCTGGAAGTCAATGCCCTTCGGTATTTGGCATCAGCCAACGTTCCCAAATTCATCTCCAACATTCCCCATTGTGAACTGCGCTTCAGCCCAGAGATCCCCAAATCCAGCCACAAGGAGAGTCCCAAGAGGAGCCTGTTAAAAACATGACTGCCCAGGTCTGCCCCTATGGAGGTTGGGTCTCTAAGTCTGGTGAAAGGTCCAGGGATCTCCTCTTTTAGAAGATCAACTGGTATATGTCTAGTTTGGATGCTCTAGCCAAACTGCAGCTTCACTGTTCACTCGAACAAATCCTTTGTGGGCTTTTAAAGCCAGCTCCACCATGAAACCACCTTTCTCTGCCTCCTCTTTCCTTTACCCCACCATCCTGCTTCCTCACCACCAACCGCAAAACTTCTCTCCCTCTTCCTAACTCTCAGTATGTCTCTGCCTTCCATATGGTCCATCTCACTTTCTACCTTATATTTTAATTGTTTTTTTAAAAACAGCCACCTCCCTATTAGACTGTAAGCTTTTTGAAGGCACATTCCATGTCTAATTAACTTGACTTTGTCTCTCCAGGACCAATCAAAAGCCTAGCAAAAAATGACATACAGTAAGTATCTTCTGAATCCATAGGGTTTTGCCAGTGATTCGGTAACCCTAAATCTCTTTGGGAGGAGAGATGCTGATAAAGATTTTTTATTCCTATAAATATTTGGAATCCTATTTTTATAACAAACACAAACTGGAAACAGTATTCTTTCCAATGAAAAATGTCACATCAGACGAGTGAGCCATGGAACTTCAGAATCTCTTTCACACCTTTTATAAACTACATAAGCATGGTTTTACCTTTCTGCCATTCATTTGGAGGAAAGACATCTATTTTCCTTACTCACAAGGAAATTTTTGTTCTCACCTGATGAAAATAATCGATATGATGGTTGCAGGATACGCTGTCATTCATCATAAGGATAGAAGGTAATAAATTAACAATCACATGGAATTAACATATTTTAGAAAATCACTTAATCTTTGGGGGCTAATCTTCCATTTCTGAATTTCTAAGATTAACTACTCCATAGAGCCTAAGATCTATTTTAAGACAAAAACAGAGCTGACTGAAGAGCGACCCCTCAGAGAAGGAATCCTCAGATTCCTCGCACCTGTGGTTTTTCATTGCTCCTATGGAGAGCTTAGGTTGGTGGACACTGGGAGCTTGAAGTGCTCCTTGGGGAGGTTTTGTTGGAACAGCAGAGTTATTAAATAGCTAAAATGTCATGGGTAATAGATCTAGGTTACAGAGACAATACAAAGAGAGGTTTCCAAAATAATGTCCCCACCTGTAACTGAATGCAGCAGTGATGAATAGGATCCTAAACAGCAGGCAACATGAATAAAGTTGCTGAGCTCTGGAATGCATTATAAGTAGTCTTTGAATTCCTATTCAGCCTATTCAAAACTTTCTCTTCATTTTACAAAATCCTGAAACTTATTATTCTTGTAATGAGCTCATGCCTCATCCTCTATGATTTTTTTTTAATCAAAGAGAAAAGGAAATAGTTTAAAATTCCACAAAAGCTTTTAAGAGAATTATGGATCATACAGAGTACAGTACCCATCTACTGTCCATCATAATCTGAGCTCCTGCTCCTCACATACACACACAAACACGATTCTTTTAAATTCCAAGATGGCAAATTGCTTCTTCTAAGGATCTTGAAATGTTTAGGGAAGACGACCGCCAAAATAATTAAAGTTTAAACTGTTGAGTTAATGCTTATTCCAGTTACTAATGACTTTATAACAAATTAGTCCAAAGCATAGTGATCTAAAACAACCATTTGTTATGTTCATGGATTCTGCGGGTCAGGAATTTAGACTGAGCAGAGCAAGGTTGGCCTTTCTGCTTCACACTGACAGAGGCCTCAGCGGAAAGGTTCCAAGGCCGGGGGGCTGGAATCTATCACTCACAAGTCTTGTGGTTGATGTTAGCTTTTGGCTGAGGGCCTCATCCTCTTCAGTGGGCCTCTCCACATAGGCTAGTTTGGTCTTCCTCACAGCATGATGGCAAGGTTCTCAGGGCAAGAACCCAGAGAAAGGGCCAGGCAGAAGCTGCATCACCTTTTACGACCTAGCCTAAAAAATCATACAACACAGTCCATTTATTGAAGGAGTCACAAAATCTCACCCAGTCTCAAGAAGAGGAGAAATAGATACTGCCTGTTAGTGGGGAGTTGCAAGGTTCTGGAATTGCCTGTGGGACTGGGAATCTTGTTGTAGCCATTTGTGAAGAGGCTCTATGACTTTGAGCTTCCATGTAGGGTGATCGGCTTGGCTGTATTGTGGGGAAGCCTTGGTTTTGGTCTTTCCATTTGGGATAATCAGATTCCTTAACGTATATTCTTTGGATTTCCTGTTTGGGATAAATGTATTCGAAGGGACTAGGTCTGGAGGTTAATAGGACTGGAGAACCCAGCATTGGACATTTAATACATACAGAGTTTGATTATCTCCTTGTTTTCAGTAGGATACCTTCATCTTCAATTACACCAACATCTGTGCTAGCCAACACCCAACCCAAAGTTCTGTTTTACTCTCTTAAGAGAATAAACCTCTAGTCCTATGTAGAGTTGGGAGGGTCAGCTACCCAGTGGCATAGATATTGGAAGATCCAGAGATCTGACTGCTTTGCCAGCAGCTTTCACCCAGCTTTTACCCTATTTATTTTTGTTGCCACCTCTGTGACCAGTTTTGAGAGAAACTAGTTCTGTCCATCTGTGCGTTCTGAGGAGTCTGCGATGGGTAACATGTTGACACCCAGCTTTCTTGCTCCCCTTTGGTTTTGGATTCAGCTGTTTGGTTTCCACTAACTCATTTACCGTTGGTCTGCAGGCTTTCCAGCTTCGCAATAGGACTGCTGTCTTCTCTCTTTATTTCCCGGTCCTTTGAAACTCTTTCCCATGGCTTTCATGGGGCTTTGACAGGGAGTGAGTTGAGATGTGTGTATTTGAGCTGCCATCTTAGCCTGGGAGACTCTCTAGTCTCTTTCAACCATTGTTCAGGTGAGACGATTGCAAACCCACAAAGACCCTATCTGCTTCTCTTCCAACATGCTCTAGGTTTTTCAGCAACTCTCTTAAAGTGTAATAGCACTTCAAGCTGAATTTCAGGTGTGTTCTAATCAGTACAGATTACAATTGTTACTTCTTTTTTGTAGACACTCAACTCAGCACTTTCCAAACGGGGTTAGACAGGGAGTAGTGTCTCTCAGGTGGTCAACAGATATTCTGAAAAAATAGTTGGAAAATACCACGTATCCTCCTCTCAAACATTTATACTGCTGTAAATCAAAAATGAAATGTGCTTCTTTTTTTTTTTTCGCGGTACGTGGGCCTCTCACTGTTGTGGCGTCTCCCGTTCAGAAGCACAGGCTCCGGACGTGCAGGCTCAGCAGCCATGGCTCACGGGCCCAGCCGCTCCGCGGCATGTGGGATCTTCCCAGACCAGGGCACGAACCCGTGTCCTCTGCATCAGCAGGTGGACTCTCAACCACTGCGCCACCAGGGAAGCCCGAAATGTGCTTCATTTTTAAAACCCAGTTTTTCCAAAACATTTGACTACTTAATGCCTTTTTTGGAGAACATCTTACAAGACTTTAGTACAGTGTTATGACTCAAAGTGGGATTCATGCGCCAGAATCATTTGGGGTTCTTTTATGTATTTGGATACCTTTGACCCAATCCCAGATCTTGAATCAGATTGAGCCTTGGGAATCTGCATTTTAAAACAAACAACTAATGCTTATGCAACCTAACATTACTGAAGAGCCTATTCCCCACAATTTGAACTTCCATACAGAGGAACTCTTCTCTTGGTCCCTCCTCCCATGCCTTATACATTTACTTTGTAAGGAGGAATGACCTTCCTGAGTGATGGACTTGGAAAAGTAACACAGGTGTGTTTGCCTCAGACCCTGCATCTCTCTCTTCTCTTTGGGAACTGCCTGCCTGCCAAGAGAGTCCATTTGACTCTGTCCAGTGGGCTCTACCCTGAGGAAGGAAGCTTGTGATTATCCAACTCCTCCAGAGACTGGGTGGACAGAGTATCTAGTATAGGATTAAAACAACAGAAAACCCCCTTACTCAAAGGGTTAAAGGTGATGGTTTATTCTTCACGTACCTATGCCCTTTCTCAATTGGTTCTAAATTCAGGGATGTTACATATTGAAAGGAGTATTATATATTGAGCCACCTCATAATCCCAAGTTTATATTTAAGGATAACTGACTTAGAGGCAAGCTTCAAAAAAAATAGGATATAAGTATATCATATAAAGCAGTAGAAAACACACGGTTATTCATTTTACCTTTTTTTTTTTTTTAATTTGCAATCGTGGGAAGAGCAGATAAGGTAAAGAGGCAGTAACTGCAATTCATGTATTAGGAAGTAATTCCCAAGGATTTGAAAATAGCCAGAGCCATCCTTCATATTTCTTTTAAGATCCCTCTTAAGACAAGCAGGGAGATAGGAGATCAGCATCGTAACATCTGGTTTGTTTAGGGATAGAAGGGGTGTATAGTAGAGGAGTTCTGGGAAACATTCTTAAAAGATTTGGTAGGAGAACACCTGGGAAAGCCCACTTTATTGAAGGAAGGCTGCAAGGACCCAGGCCGAGGAAGTCATGTTCAACAAATCGGATGGAGTTCTTGAAGATATCCCTGTTATGAAAGATGAAGGAGATTTAGTGGCTGTACAAAGAGGACTTTGATTTTAAATAAGATTTGACAAGATTCCACATCTGAGATTAATGGTCAAGGAGAAGAGCCATTGAATGTGGGTGATGTAGCACGGAAGATAAAAAAACTGGCTCGAGAAAGGGAGATGGATGAAAGGCAGGGAAGGGATTTGCGACTTGGAAAGGGATTACCTGAATGGACGAGGGGACAGTAGTAAGAGAAAATGATCAGCCAACTTTGGGATAGATTTTTGTTTTTTTTTCTTTTTTTCGCAGTACACGGGCCTCTCAAGGTTGTGGCCTCTCCCATCGTGGAGCACAGGCTCTGGACGTGCAGGCTCAGCAGCCATGGCTCACGGGCCCAGCCGCTCCATGACATGTGGAACCTTCCCGGACCGGGGCACGAACCCATGTTCCCTGTATCGGCAGGCGGACTCTCAACCACTGCGCCACCAGGGAAGCCCTGGGATAGTTTTTTTTTTTTTTAAATAATAAGTACTGAAGTGGAGCCAAACAACAGAACACATGCACCAAGTCTTGAGATGATTCAGAAACTTGGACGCAGCAATCCTAGCAAATCATATTGCCCAGTGGGTAGACGTGCTTGGCTATGACATGGTGGATTGAGCAGAGAGATGGAAACCAATAATACAATCCAAAGAGACCAGGATTAATAAACCAAAGAATGGAACAGGTAGCCCAGTGATACTTCCTGAGGCCAGAGCTATAGATGATTGTGAAGTCAGCCAATCATGTCTTTGGTGTTTCTAGCCCTTCTTTTTGAGTCTTCTCCCTCAAATCTTCCCTTCCCCACCACCAAAAACTAGCTGCAACATCAACCCTAGCTTCCTGAGTTTCAGGCATCCCAGTGATCTCACTCTCCCTCCTACACAAACCTCAGGTCAGTTAAGTGTCTATCTCCCCCTAAGGGACAAATACTTAAGAGTTTAGGGCACTACTCTTCCTCTGGGCATTTACATTTTAATGGAAGACAAAAATGTTAAATCTAAGTATTGTAACTGTCGTGATGGAATTTCAAGGAAGGGTTTGGGGAGGATGCAGCAGGGTTATTATGTGTCCCAGAGGTCACTAGTGGTGGCTGTCTCCTGCACCTGGTGGTAAAATCAATGTTGGTCCTGACAAACAGTATTCTGGTCTGGTGTTTCTGAAAAAATAAAATCAGTGGAAACAGAGCTTTAAAAACTAGGTTTGTCCAGGAAAAAAAACCCAGTATTGACAAGCTCTGGCCAAAGGACCCCATAGTATGACAACATAGTACAAGAATATGAGGGAGAAAAGCACGACAAAGAAGTAACCAAGGCCCAGAAACATTCAGGATCAGACTAGGGGTTGTGTGCCTTTAGCCTTTAACACCTTCCTCATCATCCTGATTGAAAACCTGCCCTGTTCAAATGTTAACTTCTTCCATAGAGATAGGAGCGGAAGTGATTTTGTTCGTCTTCTTGTCACCAACAACAGTAGAAGGAGTAGGGAGAAAAGATGCTATCTATAACTAATTCTCATATGAACTCACGGAGAAAAAGAGAAGAGGCAAGTCGAAAAACATGGACTGGCCAGTGTTAGGCCATAGCAAAGGAAGAGTGAAATGGACATTAAATTCTGCATTCGGTCACCACCGTCTTTCCTGCTGATTTGGAATTCTGGAAAGGCAAAATTATTAGAAAGTGACCAGTATTTTCCTTTAGAAATCTACTAGATTTCTTTCGAAAGATACAGGATGTGGAGATAAGATGATAAAGGAAGGAGACTCTTCCTAGAGCATCTCCACTCTCTTCCAGAAGTCGGCCATGAAGCTGCCTCCACTAGCAAGACACAGCTGAGAGTTCAGTATGAAAAAGGCATGTGGGCTTTTAAAAGGCTATAAAACAGCCCATGCATTTTATCACAGAAGAGTCTTTTGTGTCCTCATTTGGCATTCAACTTGATCGTATACATTAAGTTTTTTTTTCTTTTTTTACAACGCTAAGTCTTCCAGTCCATGAACACAGATGTCTTTCTAATTGATGTTTTTTTTTGGTCATGCTGCCCAGTTTGTGGGATCTTAGTTCCCCAACCAAGGATTGTACCTGAGCCCCCGCAGTAAAAGCGCAGAGTCCTAACTACTGGACCTCCAGGGAATTCCCTACATTAAATTTTAATGAGAGTAATTATCTAGTTTCTCATCCCAGAGATTAGAAGCAGAGCATTAAAAGAGTGGGCAAAAGCTAAGAAAACTTAAGAGAAAAGGAAAGGACAAAATCATGTTAAAATGGGACCTAGTTAAACTTAAAAGCTTTTGCACAGCAAAGGAAACCATAAACAAGACGAAAAGACAACCCTCAGGATGGGAGAAAATATTTGCAAATGAAGCAACTGACAAAGGATTAATCTCCAAGATATACAAACAGCTCTTGGAGCTCAATATCAAAAAAACAAACAACCCTATCAAAAAATGGGCAGAAGACCTAAATAGACACTTCTCCAAAGAAGACACACAGATGGCCAAGAGGCACATGAAATGATGCTCAACATCAGTAATTATTAGAGAAATGCAATCAAAAGTACAATGAGGTATCACCTCACACCAGTCAGAGCAGCCATCATTAAAAAATCTACAAACAGTAAATGCTGGAGAGGGTGTGGAGAAAAGGGAACACTCTTGCACTGTTGGTAGGAATGTAAATTGATACAGCCACTATGGAGGACAGTATGGAGGTTCCTTAAAAAACTAAAAATAGAACTACCATATGACCCAGCAATCCCACTACTGAGAAAACCATAATTCAAAAAGACACATGTACCCCAGTGTTCACTGCAGCACTATTCATAACAGCCAGGACATGGAAGCAACCTAAATGTCCAGCAACAGATGAATGGATAAAGAAGATGTGATACATATATACAGTGGAATATTACTTAAGCCATAAAAAGGAAAGAATTTGGGTCATTTGTAGAGATGTGAATGGACCTAGAGTCTTTCATTACAGAGTGAAGTAAGTCAAAGAGAAAAATAAATATCATATATTAACGCATGTATGTGGAATCTAGAAAAAAGGTGCAGGTGAACCTATTTTCAGGGCAGGAACAGAGACACAGGCATAGAGAACGGACGTGTTGACACAGTGTGGGAAGGGGAGGGTGGGATGAATTGCGAGATTAGGTTTGACATAAATACACTACCGTGTGTAAAATAGAGAGCTAGTGGGAACCTGCTGTAGAGCACTGGGAGCTCAGCTCGGTGCTCTGTGATGACCTAGATGGGTGGGATGGGGGAGGGGGGTGGGAGGGAGGTCCAAGAGGGAGGGGATATATGTATACATATAGCTGATTCACTTTGTTGTACAGCAGAAACTAACACAACATTATAAAGCAATTATACTCCAACTTAAAAAAAAAAAAAAAAGGCATGAGAACTTTAAAGAGTGTGGCAGTGTGAGGCTATTTGGATCTGGGACAAAGAGTCTTATACTCCTCAGTGTGTCCCAGGCCCTCACTGTCTCCTAGAGGATCTCCAACCTCATTTTCTACTGCTCCCCACCCCTACCCCCAGTTCATTCCACTCCGGCCCCACTGGCCTTGCTGTAGTGTGACTACACCAAGTCCATTCTCACTGCAGAGCTTCTCCCTCGCTCTAGCCTCTGCCTGTAATACTCCAAGGCAGCTCATCACACACCCCTTCTCTGTTCAAATCCCTTCTCCATTTCTTAAATAGCCACCCTCAATCTGCATCCCATTACCCTGTTTTATTTTCTTTATAAATGATAATTACTATTTGAGACGATATGATTTATATACCTTTCTACTTGTTTATTTTCTGTCTTCTCCCCCTTAAATGAAAGCTCCATGAGAAAAGGAATCTGGCCTTCCCTGGTTACCATTCTACCTTCAGTCCTTGAAAGGTGCAAAACAGCCACTCTATAAATACTACTGCAGAGCACAGGGAACTCTGCTCAATAATCTGTAATCACCGAAATGGGAAAAGAATTTGAGAAAGAATAGATACGTGTATACGTATAACTGAATCACTTTGCTGTACGCCTGAAACTAACACAACATTGTTAATCAACTGTACTCCACTATAAAACAAAAATTAAAAAAAAAAAAGAAAAAAGAAGGAACTAACAGGTGAGGGGTCCCCAGTGATACCACTGAGTCCTCAGTAGGAAGCTGCAGTATCGTCAGTTTCCTTCCTATGAAAGAAAGACAGGAGTGATTACGTACATTTAGTGTATCTCCTACCCACCATGGATTGTTCGTATTTGCTGGAAATTCTCAGTCCTCTAGAAAGATATGATACTGTGAAAGAGCCCTTTCTCCAACAGGGCTACCAAGAAGGTTGTGGAAAGAGAGGTGGTTGCTTGCCCTCGTTGGATGAAAGGGGGCCACGAGTCTTTTTGCAGTTCCACTGAAGAGCCAATAAAATAGAAACAAGACACACATGTGCCAAGAGCTAAACGACGAGGCGGAAGTGGCTTAGGTTTGTGGTCTGTTACCACACGACAACACTGAGTTGAAGCCAAGGCATTTTCTCTTCTCTCCAGTCTCTGGATGCTGGAAGGCTCTACTTTGGAACAGAGGGGATCTGCGTGTCAGAGAAGAGGAACTCTGTGCCCGGCGCACGGGTGTGAAAGTACCAGGGAAGATAAGTTTTAGAAAATTTAAAGTTTCCTCTATGTAAAGGTAAGCAAATTATGGCCCAGGGCTAAATCCAGCCTGTGGTCTTTTTTGAGGGGTGGGGGTAGGGAGCAGTTTTTAAAGTTTTTCTTTTCCCAAACGGAATTTTTTTCTAATTAAAAAAAAAAAAGAAAAAAGAAAAAAACTTCTACTATGTACTTAGAGACTTCCCAGTGACTAGGAAATAAAATTAGCATGGTGAAGAGGAAAGGACATTAGTTTGGAAGTCAGGGTACTTGAATTATTGCCCTGAGTCTGCTACTAACATGTCTGCTGCCTATTTTTGTAAATAAAGTTTTATTTAAACACTCATTTGTTTACATATTTTCTATAAATGTTTGCCCACTACAATAGCGGAGCTGAGTAGCTACGAAGGAGACCACATAGCCCACAAAGCCTAAAACATTTACCATCTGGTTCTTTATAGAAAAATCTGCCAGCCCCTGCCCTGTACCAGAAGTAGGAAGAGACATAGGTTGTTATACAACATGAAATTAGTGACATTTGACTGTCTTGATTTTAAAAATCACAATTTCATAATTCAATTTAAATAGTTCAGTTTTTGAAGGCTTCAATATCCATCTCAAAACCATTTCATCATAAAGGTTTCCCCAGTTCTTGCAAACAGACGTAAATGTTACTCTCTTCTCTCAGACCTGATTCATGGAACTTTGCTCCTACATTTGGCTGATTCTATGTTTGTATAATAGTCATTATGCGTATATAGCTTCTCTACTATTGAAAAGTACTGTTATAGGCTAAATTGTGTCCCCTTCCAAAAGCCATATGTTGAAGCCTGACCCCCAGTACCTCAGAATGTGACTGTATTTGGAGATAGGGCCTTTAAAGAGGTAAGTCAGTCCACTGGGTGGGCCCTAATCCAACATGACTGGTGTCTTTATAAGAGGAGGTGATGGGAACAAACAGAGGGACACCAGAGACATACCCGCACAAAGGAAAGACCAGAGGACACAGCGAGAAGTGATCTGCAAGCCAAGGAAAGAGGCTTAGAAAAAAACTAACCAACCCAGCCAACACCTTGATCTTGGACTTGTAGCCTCCAAAACTGCAAGAAAATAAATTTCTGTTGTTTAAGCCACCCAATCTGTGGTATTTTCTTATGGCAGCCCTAGCAAATGCTACAGTTACTCAAGTAGAAGGTATTCCTTCTTTTTCTTTGTATTCTCAATAGCATCTGGAGACATATGTAGTATTGGTTGATTAAACTTCACAGAATTGAGTGCAACAAGGTGCATAACATGATGTGTTTGGGGTTTAGAGTGTTTGATTCTCCAAAATTCCTAGAGTGTGATAAGAATTTTTCTACAAAGGTATGTTCTAGAAGCCTCTAGAATGGCTCATTCAACACACATTTATGAACTGCTCAGCACAAATATCAACGTACACAGCTCTGATGATTTACTGTTTTCAAGGAAAATTGAAGAAGTGCACTATCCCTTTCTTGGTCTCCTTAGGGAGAGAGAGGAGTAACAAGAATGCTGGATTAGAACTCTGTCAAATAGAATAGCAGACCCTGGGCGGCCAATTCTGAATAACCATCTTCAGGGAAGACCGATAATGAACGTTAAACAGAAATATTAAATGTGTAATTCTTATTTACCTTCCAGATGTCAGAATCTGCAGGACTGGGCAATGCAACAAAGATCAAACAATTTGAGGAGCGCAGCTCTCTTGCTTTACTCAAAATCTTTTGAGTAAGAAGTGTGACTGCTTCACACGGGACCGTAGCCAAACCCAACCTGAAAGAACTTGTTTTGCAAACATCCCCCAAATGCAGAAGCTTTCCTGATTGTTCATTTCTAATGAGCAAATAAAAGGTTTCAGTATGAACGATGTCCAGATGCCCCAGAAGCCTGCTCTGTTTGCCAGTTCCATTGACCAAATATACATTCTATTCCTTTCAGATTTCAATGACAGCCCATAGTGAGAAGCACTGATTTATCTACTAAGAACTTTACCAACTTAAAGCTTAATGAGGAGCTATCCAGCACAGACCACTGGGCATTCTGATGGGTTAGAAAATCAGAAGTCATTGAGCACTGTCATTTCTGATCTTTTCCAGACCCATACATTTCACCCAGGGCATTTTCATACAATTATGGGAAAACCTGAACTGCATTATCCCTAACCAAGCCCTAGCCTTAGTGGCATAAGGAAATCTCCTTCCTGAATAAAGTAAAGGCTTATAAAACACGTGGCTGCTGTGGTCTAAATTCTCAATAGAAGGCTGATTAGTTTTTCAATGATAAGTTTCTTAATCATCTCTGGAAAATAATGTCTGGTCACCAATTTGCCCTTGGCCACTGGATCAAGAAAAAGAAGTGTTCCTAATCAATACCATAAGCCCTTTTTCTCTCTGTGTGGTAGGACTGTTCCTAAGAAGTTGAAATTCCTATTGTTAGTTCCTGATGTTTCATAGAAACATGACTTGTAACTCCAAGAAAACAAATCATAAATCATTTCATTAAATCCACATCAATTGCCCCATATATAAATGTCATGCAGGTGGATGTACAAAGCTACATGTACATGTACGAACTAGACAGAGACTAACACAATATGATGTGCTACTTAATTAAATAATCTGGATTTGAGGGGATATTTTTTATCCAGACTTATCACCATTATACGAATAAACAATTGTCCTGGTAATTTCCAATCCTCCTCATGGTGTGTAGATCTTTGGAAATGAAAACTCACGCTCCATCCTTTCTGTGGCCTGAATCTTGAGTGCACCAAACCCACACCCTTTAAAGACAATGTTCGTCATATCACACACCCTTACATCCCCCAACCCCTACTGCTGCCCCACCCAAAATTTCCCATGGCCCTTAAATCTCAATCCGATTGAAACTAAACTCCTTTGTCTAGTCATCACAGTCTTCCACATTTCTGCTCTAGTCCAATTCCCCAGTTCTCTCCAAAATACACGTGCCATTCAAGTCAAGCAAGACCCCTCCGTGTCTACAAAACAACCATGTTTACTCTTGAGTCTTTTCCTTTTATTTCTTGCTTGCCTACCATTTGATGGATTTCTTCCAAACTTCAAACTTCAGCTCAAAATGTAATTCCTTGAAGTTTGCATTCTGCAAACAACACCCCGACATTCATTCCTACAGCATTAATCCTCTGGACCACATGACCTAGCAATTAATTATATTGCAAAATACTCTTGTTTTATGCATTTTGGTAAAGTTTCACTGGAATGCAAGCCCCAGTTGTTTGTTTGTTTGTTCAGTGCTATAATCTTAGCACTTAGCATAGTGCCTGGCACGTGAGAGGACTGGATCAATATTGGTTAGATGAATAGATGTTGAACAATGTTCAACAAAATTGAACAGTGTTTCTCCAGTAGAACTTGGAGTCTCTCAAGGCCAGGGACTATATTATTATCCTTTTCTTTAGCTCGCCACAAACCACTGTGGGGTACATACTATTTACCAAGTACTCACACTTCTCCAATGCCCAGTGACTGGTAAGTCCCCCCAAAGTCCAACCACAGACTACAGTTCTGTGTTGAATTTGGAGGCAAATACAGTGAAATGACCATGCTACAGTAGGTACTGCCTAAATTCTTCCTGGGAAAAGAAGGAAAGGAAGAAAGAGAAAGGAAGAGATCTATTATTAAGTTTGGAAAGAATATAACTATCCTTAAATTTGAAAATGAGATCACCTATCACTTAAGGAACATGGGTCTTCCTTAATCATGTTTTATACAACCATTGTTAGGCATAGTTATGTCTGCTCTACAGAGAATAAAGCTTATTAAAAAATAATGTCTCTTGTTAAAAAAATTAATTTAAAAAAATGGGGAAAAAAATAAGGTCTCTTCAGATTTCTATGTGGACACATACCTCTAAAGTAGACAAGGCAGGCATTATTATACTTAGTTCACGGATGAAGAAACCAGTAAGTTCGTCTTGTCAAATGTTATATGGCTACTAAATGGTAGAGTTCAGACTAAAGGGAATTTATTTTTTAGTTTTCCTCCCATTTTTCTTCATAATGCCTTTTACAAAGGTGCATAGTGGTAAAGATAAATTCAATGTCTTCTCACTTTTCATTTTCTGGAACATTCCTTTTTTGTCTCCTTGGTACTCCTAATGGGCTCTACCTTCTCTCCCCTGATTGTCATATGAATCTGATCATTGCAAAATGGGCAAAGCAAATTGTAATAATTCTGTGTATAGCAGGGTAATTCTCTGAAATAACAATTAATGCACTGTTTTATGTTTCTTCATAGCACTGTTGCCTAAAACCCTGTATTTTCGTTTTTGGACTGGGCTTACCACTTTAGGGAAAGGATAGAATGCAGAAAATAGAAGAACCAAATCTTGACTTTTTGTTTCTAAAATATACTCTAGAAATGCAGAGCATACCTTCAGGAGCCAAGGCTTTCATGGTGAGAGCCAGGCTTTTATTATAGAGAAAAGGATTTTTGAGTCTCCAACAACTTGGATGGAATCAGAACACAAATCTTATACTATAAATAGTAGTGTTAGGCAGAAGGCAGATTTTCCTCCAAAAATTACACAAATTCAATCTGCTGGAGAAAGAAGAGAGCTGAGATGGAAAAGGGGGCAAGATTTAGTAGTTGCTACATAGGTCCCAGAGAAGGGACCTCACGCCCCCATCTTCCCCGCATCTACAGTCAGGCCCAGCCCGAGAGGAAGGTGACACAAACTGTAGTGGGGGGAATCAGTTCCTGGAAGAAAGAGGGCTGGCATCTCACTTCCTGTCCAGCAGGCGAGTCGAGAGCCTCTCAGATGTGCTCTGCACCTCAGCACAGTGAACTGGGAGAGAAAGCTGGGGCTGATTAGGAAGAAAGAGACTGAGACAATCTTCTGACTGTCCTACAGCCCTAGGGATACAGGAGCGCATCCAAACATACCCTACAGCCTTGAGGAAGGTTTTGGATCAGAAGAGGCCTGACAAGAGGCTACTATCTGCAGTGACAGCACAGGTGGGACTAACCTGAGGCCATAAATGGACCTGGACACCAGCAGGAGAGACACAGGTCAGTGTCACTGTTAATGAGGTAAACCCCACTGGGGGCAAGGAAAATGACACCAGTCCCTTGCCCTAAAGCCATCACATGCATACCCACCCCCTAAAAAACATTTAGATGCCACTCTGGGCTGAAGAAGGGTGAGGGGAAGAACACTGATCAACTGGGTTTCCATTTAAGCCTGCCTAGAAGTAGCTAAAGTTCCTGCTATCAGGCAGAAAGGGGCTCAAGAGAGTAAGTGTTTAGTTATAGAAAACTAGAGAACATCACAGCTTTGCATACCTGAGTTTCTCCAAGTGAAAGCTGTAGACAATACACATGCAAAAGGTGATGGGCTGAGAAGCACGCATACTACTGTAGGACACTGAGCCAGCAAGGGGATGCCAGATCCATTTCAGAAGCTGGGTCTGTCTTCAAAGGGTTTTGACTCGCCGACCTCTGGCTGGCCTGCACCCTCTTCTCAGACACACCAGGCAGACGAGTAAACACAGATCACAAGTGGACCACATGTTCTTATTCTTCTTCCAAGTGCTCTGTGGCTACGGGCCTCCCCCATTCCAGACTTTTCAAATAGGCCCTCCTGATGGATGCTCAGGCCCCATAGAAGCTTCCTCCCTCTTCTCTCAGCCAAGCAATGGCTTACAAGACGATGATCAAACTGATGGGTGAGTCCCAACGTTGGCGAACATCTTCACCTGCATCTTTCCTCAGGTTCATGGGCTGCAGCGCCTAAAACCCTGATTTTATTTACTCCTTTGAACAAAACATTTCCCTCAGTGGTTTATTCCTTTAAATGCCGATGTTTCTGGGTAAGGACCCTGGTAAGCCCCTAACACTTCACTATGAAGAAATTATTGTATTCTTTCCCTCTACGACATGGGTGACCTTGAGAAGCTGAAAAACAGCGAGGTAAGAAAGAAGGCGAGGACCCTAAAAGGAGGAAAGAGGGTTCAGAAGGGGGAGTTTGGAGGAGGTGAAGAAAATTTTTCCCATCATATTTCTTGAGGGGAGGCCCAAGTGTGCAGTGAACTATCTTTCCATGCTGCTAAAAGAAATGGAAATCCATGTCACAGACAAGGATGCCTGACGGAGACCAGAGGGAGGGGAATGCTGACATAAATGCTTTCTGATACACTGGCATTCCATGGTTCCAAGTCATCCAAGCTACGCATCCATTGTTTTGAAATGACGGCCCAGCAACCTCCATCTTACATGGAGTTTCCTAGCTTTCAGCTCTTTAGCTGAAGCTTAAACTCTTCTGCAAATAAGGAACTGACGCCCTCACACCAGTGTAGCACAGAAGCTAACACAGAACTCTCATAACTATCTCTTCTGATATTTTCTGCATCACAACCCAATAAAGGAGCCCACGTATCCCAGTCTCAGCCTCCAGAAGTTTTTATTTTTACTTATGGCGGAGAAAGAGAGGGTGGGGATAGTGAAGGGGATCCCTGAAAAATCCCCAGAAGCAACGTCAGATGCAATGGTGAGGATGGGCAGCAACTGACATGAGTGCCCCGGGGCTGGGAGCTGCTGATGAAGCAAGCTCAGCCTCCTTCCTGAGAACATCCTTGGGGACCATTTTAGCTCTCCTTTCACACCTGGCGTGTATTTCTATGGCACCAGAGAAGGAATTTTTATTTTTAAATTATGCACGTGGATTTGCACCTTTATTCCATGAGAATCAAGCTAAATGTTATTCCACAGCACTCCGTAAGTTGGTGATACACCGTGACTAGAGCTCTTTCCTGAAATAGGACATTCTTCAGGGACCCTGACAGTATTCAAGGGACTGGATGTCAGAGCCAAATCATACCCCTGGAGTCACAGAGAAGTTCCACGAGCACTTATGTACCATGATGTCTATATTCCTGGGTTTCTGTGAACTCAATCAGAAGGTTTATATGCAAAGCCTCTGCAAAACCAGAGGTACCATGGCACAGGGTCTGGGAGCCGCCCAGATCCGGGCAGAGCGGTCCAGAGCCACACCTGACTGCAGGGAACTGATGACCTGGTCAAAGAAGAGAGAAAAAGGAAAGACTTAAAATGAGAAGGGAAGTTAAACTTCTACCACTGTGATTCCAAAATGCGGCACAATTTATGAAATTTAAAAATCTATTTTGTGTTGCTCTCAAGGAATATTTTAAATTCACTATTGATCAACAGCTATTTTTAAAAATGAATTGTATCTTCTTGACCCAGTGTAAGAGATCTGCAAAAGTAACTTAATTCAGAATTGTGAGAATTACAAATATTTTCTCTTCATTTCCCAGATTTAATTCACATTGGTCTGATCACGATATAACTGCGTTCATTTGGGGCGTAACACTCTAAACAGAAACAGTAAATATGTCTGTATTTCCATGTGTATCTGTAGAATATTTTGGAGAAGACATTGAAATAGAATTCTATAGGCCTGGCTGGCTCTACCACTTAACGATGGCAGGCTAGCTGCCACTGGTAGTCTGTGTGGCCTTGGATAAATTATCCAGCCTCTCTGGGCCTCACCTTATAAATTTATTAAATAGGCATACTCCACTCTCTCAGTATAATGATAAGCAGTAAATGATACAGCACATATGAGAGCAGTTCATTCTTACACACTTATTTATTTTATATATTGATAACACAGAGGCATATATCCTGCTTGTTTGCCTTTTTTTTTTAATTTTTTTAAAGAATCTGAGTCGTTCAGAGCTGGGATGGCTTCTATGTGATTTAGTTACTCAAAGTTTTGGGGGCTCCTATGGAAAATCAGCAACTAGCACCTGGCAGAAGTTCACCACATTCAATCCTCACTTAATAAACATTTCTAATGGTCCAGTAGCACTGTTCCTTAGCACTTTCTTGTGATGATGGAAAGGTTCTCTATTTTTCACTCACCAAAATGGTAGCCACTAGACACAAGGGTCTATTGAGCTTTTGAAATGAGATTGGTGCAACTAACAAATGAATTTTCAATTTTATTTCATTTTAATTAATTCAAATTTAAATAGCCACATGTGGGTAGTGAACAGTGCCGGCAGGCAGGCTAGAAGTTTGGAAGAGGTGTATTTCAGAGCTTATATTTCCCTAAGTACCTCACGGCAGCAGGAACATGCAGTGTCTGTCTCCACAGTGACTTCCAACCCTATAAAGGAGGGAAGTGTGTAATGATCTAAAGAACACCGAGACATCACAAACATCCAGTGCGGCCCCGCACGGCGGCCTCTCGCTCCCAAAGAGGAGCCTTGAGAAGGCAACCTTAATCAAAAAGAATGAGGCCAGTGGTGGGAATTCCAGAACTGAGGCAAGAATATGGTATTAGCAAAAGGATCCTCCTCTAAGGATTCCCTACAGACTACTGCCCTCTCCACCTGCCTTCATGGCTCCAACATCCTCCTACCTCCCACCCCTCCCACTCACCACATACCCAACGTCCTGCTTACACAGGGCAGGAGAGGCACCGCCGTGGCAGAGATCTGGGCCACTTTGAAGATGTGGATTTCTCCAAAGAAGAAGCAGAAATTGCAGTAGCTGCAGAATATTCTGGGGTGTGTGTGTGTGTGTGTATGTGTGTGTGTGTGTGTGTGTGTGTGTGTGTGTTTCTTCCCCCCCTTTTTTAACAACTCTAATTCCAGCACTGAACTTGAGACTGATCATTATTTCCTCCTCTCATCATCTCACAATATATTCATACCAGCACAGACAAGACTCCCAATGTCAACATTGTTTGCTTTCCTTTCAGAGCAAGACACGTTCAGTCCTACGCTATCACACATTTAGAGCAGATGTTCCTATAAAGGATAAACCAGGTGCTTAACATATTTTATTCCAAGGGGTAATCTTAGAAATTATTGCAATCAATGAGCTAATAATAATGGTGGTAATGATGAGGCCAAGTTATTATTACCTATTACCTTTAATCATCGACAGCAATTCAATTGGACATAATTAGAGGCATCATCATAAATAACGTGGAGCAGATGGAAGATGCTGGGCTTTGCGTTTCCAGGACTGAGTGGGAGGGTTAATGATGGAGCAATGGGCATTAAAAATCGGCCACTTATGTCCAAAATTCACCCTGCACTTGAATCTTCCCTGTCCAATACCCACAAAAACAGAGCTGCAATTGACAGAAGATATGAGGAGCCAACCCCATCGCTTTCAAAGTCTACTCACTAATTGTAGTGAGTAGCCTTCTCCCTATCGCTCATGGCAAGGCCCCAGTTCTGCCCCACTTCCATCCTTATGGGTTAAACAGTGGCCTTGTTTTTGTTTTTGCTTTTTCCTTTCAATTTCACTGGCACAAGAAAAATAGAGCAATAGTCTGTCTTGACCTTCTGCCAACCTCCCTCGTCCCAGAAGAGCATGCCTCCAGGGTGATTTTTACCTTTTGAAAACATGCAAATGCTTTAGTGAGTCATTTAGCATTAATTTAATATTTGGCATGCAATACAGTGAGAAACGACATCACCTCCTATTCAGTAACACCACAGAACCACCATTTCCTATGTGGTGATGACTGTCTTATATGGGCACAGTACACAAACGTGTAAGACACAGATGTGTAAAGAGGGTAAGCTGATATAAAGAAAGAAGCCTGGGACCTGGGGTCTTAGAATTGGGGTTCAATTCCTGCAATGGCCATTTATTGCGCCGTTACATGGGGCAAGTTACTCTGTGAGGCTCTGTTCCACCAACTATAAACAGTCAGCTTGTTTTAGCAGCTTCCTTTCTGCAAGCCAATGACACGCTACGCTTTTCTCCATAAAAGCACTCTTCCCATCCCACCCTCAGACTGCAGGTATGGATTTACCTTCCTGTGTTGGCCACAGACTTTGAGAAGGTACTGTACTGGATTATTCCTTTCTCTAACCCTGGTACCTGGCACATACTAAGTGCTCAATAAACGTGAGTTTTCATACCCCTAAAGAACTTGCAGTCTAGATAGACAGGCAAGACGAACACCCACAAAACAGACAGTGACACAGAGCCATAGATGCAGTACAGTTTAGAGGATCAATGTGGCTCAGAATGGCCAGACTAACACATTGGGAGGCTGAAGTAGGCTTTGAAGGCTGTGCTAAAATCTTTACAAAGACAGTCCCCCAGGCTACCTGAATCAATTAGCTTCACTTCTTCATCCTTTGGAATCATATAAATTAAGTGGCAATAGCATCCATCCTCAAGAACCATGTAGAGATGAAAGGCTTCTTTTGTATTTTTCTAATAGATATACTCATTGCTGCTCAAAGACAAACACCATATAAATATTATAATAATAATCACGCTGAGAAGTAAAATAGTAATGATGCAAATATTCATGTAATGTTTCATGTCTGTCGTCTTTGAGGGGAGTTTTTACTCAAATATCCCTAAATGAATAAATACATATGGTCCATAAAGATGTCCAAAAGCACTTTTTTCTACTTGTATCCACACATATCTCACTACAGAACTAAAAACAAATCCACTTAGAACTTTTATGGAATCATAGTCCTTTAAAAAAAAAAATCAGAGTTCTCATGAAAGCCAATAGGAATTTGTTATAAAAATTAATAACAGGATATAGGGGCTTCCCTGGTGGCGCAGTGGTTGAGAATCCGCCTGCCAATGCAGGGGACACGGGTTCGAGCCCTGGTCTGGGAAGATCTCACATGCCGTGGAGCAACTAGGCCCGTGAGCCACAACTACTGAGCCTGCACGTCTGGAGCCTGTGCTCCGCAACGAGAGAGCCCACGATAGTGAGAGGCCCGCGCACTGCAATGAAGAGTGGCCCCCGCTTGCCGCAACTAGCGAAAGCCCTCGCACAGAAACGAAGACCCAACACAGCCAAAAATAAATGAATAAATAAATAAATATTTTTTAAAAATTAATAACAGGATATAAGCTTATAGGATCTTATCAATAATATCTTTACAATCTGTTGGTCTCTTTGAGATGTGCCAAACATAACCAAGGTTTATTGACGGAATCGATGTTTGAGGGCACAAAACTATACGTGTTTTCCTTTGCTCAATTAGTAAATCTCATCTAAGTTAATACTGTCATGAGATTTCACTGAGCCATAGCCAAATATCATGCTCAAAGTAGATATTTTCATTTGGATTATCTGCCTAAATGTCCCAATTCTTCGCTTTACTTCATGTAATTAGGGAAATTCAGCCAAAGTAAAAATCGTTAACTTGAAAAAATTTACTTTGTAACTACAACGGACGATGATATGTGAGGTATGAAAGGGGATTAAAAACACGAATAAGAGAATCTCAGATTATATCTTAGTCGATAAAGGAAGTGGAAGGGAGGGAAGACCAGCAAACAAATACAAAGGACTATTGAAATAAGGGAAATGAAAGAAATAAACTGAGGGTCCTTTGAAATCTCTGAGAGGGGAAAGACTCGATTCAATCGGGGAGATGACAAAGGAGCATGGATTTGTTGGCCCATTGGCTTTGGACCAGAAGAGTTCAAAGGGTTGTCAGCACAGAGAGAAAAGCTTGAGCAATGACAGGGAATCAAGAAGACACAGGGAAAGCAATTAGCATTCCTCTACTTTTTCTCCCAACAGAGGAATATTGGGAAATCAAGTCAGAAAGATAGATTGGAACCAAATTCTTGAGGGTATTGAATATCAGACTGAAAATTTTCAGCTTAATTTGGTAACTCATGAAGAGACCACTGTAGTGTTTTTTTTTTTTTAAGCAAGTTAATGGCCTACATTAATTCATTGTTGATCGTTATTCATCCTCTCACATCCATGGCTCCCCAATCCCCATCAGCTCTAACTTGTACTCTCACTGTAGCACTCTCTTCCCAGAGTCCATGTTACTGTCTATCCATTCCAGGACAGCCGCCATCGTGCTCCCCTACCCTCAAGTCATCTTTCCTAAGGAGAAGTATGACTGTATCATCCCCCAGCTTAAAATCTATCAGTAGGCTCCTCTTTCCTGGAGGATGACATCCAAACCTTCAGCATGGTATACAAGGCCTGTCGTCCTCTAAACTTCACCTACCTGTCTATCTAGTAACCCCCTCAAACACACATGTCCTATGCCCCCCAGGCTTTGGCCTGGAATTTGTCACTGTTCCATTAAACACCATGATTTCTCACACCTCCATACCTCTGTCTGTCTGGGAAAATACTACTGATCCTGGAAAATTCAGCTCAGATGTTACCTCCTCCAAGAAGCCTTCCCTGATAATCCCCAGCCTCACCCCTTCTTTCCTTCTTCTCCATAGCACCACGTAAGAGCTCTGTGACTCCACTTCTCACATCTCACTGTATTCATTTACATGACCATCTTCCCGCTACACCGGGCACCACCATTTCTTATTGCTCTCTGCAGTCTTAAGGCAGGCATTCAATACATAATGGTTGTATAAACTAATTCATATATTTTTATCCCACCAACTTCCTAAAAATAATCTAAGGCAGTTGAGAGTAAAGAGCTTTAGAAGAATGACTATGACGGTGATGTATTAGGTAAGTTGGATGAGAGACTACAGGTTTGGAAGGATGGGGAGAAGATGATGGATTCTTCTTTGAACATGGAAAATATGCCTTTGGCGTCCACCGCAATCAGGACCTGCTTTTGAGGCAGAGAGGGATCCTGATTAGACAGGAACAGAGAATTAAGTCGTTCTGTTCACTTCCCAAGCCTAACACTACCATCTCTTTTGATAACTTCCTCCAAGACGATCTGAATTTCTTTAGTCCTGTCTCTCTTATCCAACTATTTCCTTGAACAAGAACTCACATGGGCACGTTTTCAGATCCTGTGTCTCTGAATGTGTGTGAGCTCAGGGAGAAGGAAACAGAAAGTGATTTGCAACCTGGCTCTGGAAGGAGAGCAACTGTCAAGGGAGCCGGGATTGTTTTTGTTATTACTGCCTCGCTTTCAACCCATGTCTGTTTATTGTTATTGTCTTGTCCCATTACTGATGCTCAATCCATTTCCTCATCGCAAGTGTGAAAGGAAACCTGGCAAAAGTTACCATAGCGAGAGTTCCGAATCAATAATGGATTCGTCCTGAGATACAGCACGACATCTGTTAGATATTTGGAGACGCTGTCCATCCTGCCTTGAGGGATACTTAAGCAGTCAGGCTCCTTTCTCCCTGGAAGGCTATAAAACATGGAGAGTTGAGAAGTGGCGGGAAAGTGCTAGTGATGCCTGCTTACAAGAGCAAGTGTTGGGATACATAGTTTGCAAAGGGGAGACTGGCGTTTAAATTTAGCACATGTGCTTGAATTCACATTTACACAGAACTTGAATCAACAACAGAGAGAAGTAACATGTATTACACTGAAATTAGCTGTGTAATGGAAACTTTCATTTGCATGAGCAATTTTTACATGCTTCTGTTAAGAATTTCAGATACTTCTCTTTTATTGTAAAGGGTTTTTTTTTAAGTCATATTAAATGAATTTTAAAAGAAGCTTCATAGAAACCTTATTGCTTCTAGAAACAGCTGGTCTAATGGAGGTTCCAATGAAATATCAGAACCTTTTTTTCCTCCCATAATATTAAAACTTACCAATGAGAAAATCAACACGAGAGAGAGAGGAAGGGAAATTGGAGAGAAACAGAAGAGAAGGGAGGGCAGGGGAAGTTGCTGGATAAATGAGATGTAGTACAGAGAAAGGGGTGAGAGAAGTGATAAGAAAGCTTAGGAAAGGAAAAAAGGATGAGTAAGAAGGAGCAAATGGATTTTAAAAACAGCCTTAAAGAAAAAAATTATAAAGTATAAAATCCCCTTTAACTCGACGATAAAAGAAATCCTGAAGCAAAGCCACAACAGTTGCAACCAAGACAAGTCATTTTTTTTTAAAAAATCTCATTTGGAAATACTGAGAGGTTATCGAAGTAGAAATTAGCAAACTGTATACTTGGAACAACATTTTAAAAATCAAAACCAAACTTAGAACTATGCAGGGAGTTTGAGAAAAGACAGATCCAAGAAGAGGAGAAAGAAAAATTAGGAGAAAGAAAAAGAAGGGATGAGAGTAAGAGAAAGCCAGGAAATTAAACAAAAGTTGGAATATTTGTTTTATGAAGTATTAATAACTTGCAAAGGGTTATTTGTCATTGCTGAATTTAGAAATGTATTATCCTATATGAACAAGAGACCAAATCGTCTAGAGCCATTGGCTCGGAGTGTTTTTAAAATGCACCTTCATCCAGAGGACAGTGACCCAAGTTGACAGGCGGTCTCATTCTGAAAGGGGAGAGGACAGGACCCTGAGTCGGCCAGTTCCCAGACTCACTTCCCTGCCCACGGCCAGAGAACTCCTCTGGGGGCCGAGGGAGACTTTGAAGTCCAGAGGAGTTTGGGATGGGGAAAGGGGATGACTGTGGAAAAGAGAATGAGAATTTATTATCAGGACCTTTGGGGGGTTTCATATAAAAGCCCTAAATTAACTCTTAATACTTATGAAATTCTGTGCTGTCACCCACTTTCTTAACTTTATTGCTTTGGTGTCTGCTGAGCCCTTTCCATATCATGAGGGACTAATCTTTGATCTTTGCAATTTCATTAAAATAACATGGGGCAGTGGCAGGTGGCGGTGGGAATATGTGCTTCAAACTTCAGGATGAGTCTTAAGGAGGCAGGAAAGAGGGCACCCATCACCCACTCTCCATGCAGCGAAGAGAGAGAGAATATAGAATTGTTTGGGAATTTTGTGAACCATCTAGAATGCCCACCGTTAAGGAGGTTCCCTACCTTCAGAGATGTCCCTCCCAAATGTCCTCTCCCTAGTCTTGGCACCACAGTGAGCTCCCCTGCCCTGCCCATTCTATGCCCCCAACTGGCACCATGAGCTCCCCTGCCCTGCCCATTCTATCCCCCCAACTGGCAACATCAGCCATGCCTCCCAATGCACCCCAGTCTCACTGAACCGCTCTTCAACTGACCTCCTCCACTGGGTCTCAGTTTAACCCTCACTTCCCCAGGAAGCCTTCCGGACCACCCAGATGAGGTTAGGTATCCTCCCAACACTGTATCCCTGGAGCACCCCTTGCTTACTCTTCTCATAACACATGTCCAGTGTTTCACAACTGCCTGCTCACCTGTTCCTCCCTCACCAGAATATCAAGTTCTTGAAGACAGAAACAATGTGAGACAGTTTGCTGCTGTCTCTTCAGCATCCAGTATAGTGTCTGGCACTCAAAATACTTTTTGAATGAATAAATGAACGGGATTTAAAATCAGGTCTTGACTCCAAGACACACGTTCTCTCCACTTCACCATGGCACCCAAGGTACTGTCTGCCAGCATGGTCCAAAATGTAATGTTAGATTCCTAGACTCCAAACTCAAACTCTCTCCCAGTCATCTCTTTGAGCACTAATATTTGAGTTGCTCCAGGTTCCAGGAGTAAAATATACTATTTAAGAAACCTATGAGCTTTTCATTCACTATGGAGTATACAAATCATAGCATTTGTCACAGGGGATACAATGGTGAAAATGACAGAAAAGAAACTTCCAGCCTTCAAGGAGCTTACCTTCCAGCAGGTGGGCAAACATTAAACCATTAATCACACAGGTGCTATGAGAGTGTGCAGTGGGGGAATAGGGCAGTTGGAGCTGAACTTTAGAAAATTAATAGAAATTAGTAAGGCAAAGAGCAAAGGTGAGAGGGAATTTAGGGAGAGAGGGGAGGGAGAAGCATGTGCAAGAGCCCTGGGGCAGGAAGGAGTGTGACAATGTTTGAGGGACCGGAAGAATGTCACTATGACTGAAGTCCAAAGAGAGGGGAAGAGAATGGCATGCAATGAGGCTGGGGAGAAGTGCTGAGGATTCTATGCTCAGGCCTCCCATCTCCACTGCTTTAAGACACCCAAAGAATGGTTTTCTTTATGTCTAGTTAAGAAATATACAGATACATAAAGCTATGTCTTTGTTTTCAACAGGAGTATAGTAGACATAATGTGCATATACTTTTATTTATTTAAGATTATGTAATAGGTTTTGTTTGTTTGGTTTTGGTTTTGCTCTTATTTTAAAAAATGCTGTAATGCTCTTCTTTATCAACAGTGGTACATCCTTGAGTTGCTGGCTGAATTTAACTGGAGGGTAGCAAATCACTGGGGTAAAGAAATCAGCATAACAGAAATAAGCTGATGGTAAAGGGGGAAAGTACCTTATGAGATGAATGAATTAGAACAATTAAGGATTTATGAATAATGTGTGTCTGTACTACAGATTGGTGTTTGTTACTTTCTAAATCATATTTTCCAGCCCTAGTCCACGGGGCGGATTTCAAATTACAGCAAGTCTCCTTCTCCAACCCTGGATATAGCCCTGTGTTCTACCTTGATATGGCAGCTGGAAGGAGGAAGCAGCTGATGGAGGTTGAAAACTCCTACTCTGATGTCCAGAGAGTGACTTTAGTTTCCAGATCTGCCACTTACTGGCCATATGCTTTGGAGCCAGTTTCTTAAGCCTTGGTCTCCTTGTCTACAAAAGAGATAAAAATATTACCTCCCATGCAGGGTTGTGAGGGTTGATTGAGATGATGCAGTAACGCATGTAGTACCTGCCTAGACGGGGGGCACTCAGTAAACTTTAGCTGTTGTTGTTGTCAAAGTGAAGAGAAGGCTGATATGCAATACTAGCTTTCATATTTAATGCTTTCTACGTCCCATACCCGGATCTCAGTGTTTCATCTGTGTTAACCTATTTAAGCTCATAACTCTATGAGGTAGGTTCTACTATTGCAATTTTATATATAAAGAAACCGAGGCCAATGAGACTAAATCATTTAGAGCCCATAGGTGGCAAAGCCAGAGCCGGAAACCAGGCAGTCTCATTGTGCTTGTGTGCCAGAAATAGCCACAAGGCCAGAACCACATAATGTCACGGTGAGGAAGGAACACAGAGATGATCTAGTAAACCCCAGTCTATAGATGAGAACACTGAGGGCCAGAGAATTAAAACAACTTGCTTCCAGATCACACATTTAATTTGAGAAAGTCCATGATCATTAAGAATTTACATAGTGCTTGAACATTCTGGAGTTGTGTCTTACAAGTGAACTTTCATTTAGAAGACCAAAGGCATGCAGACACTTGGACATCAAGTAGCTCTTATGCAATGCTGTTTTCTGATTTAAACGTTGTTAATCTCAAAGCACATAGATTAGATTTTTCTTTAAATGTTCGTAAGTTTAGAAATGAAGGGAATGGAGAAGAATCCTGCAGAAGGAAGTTTGAGGTTTTTGGAAATCCAAAAGGATTTCTTTATTTTATTTTATTTATTTTTTTATACAGTAGGTTCTTATTAGTCATCAATTTTATACACATCAGTGTATACATGTCAATCCCAATCACCCAATTCATCACACCACCATCCCCACCACCCCGCGGCTTTCCCCCCTTGGTGTCCATATGTTTGTTCTCTACATCTGTGTCTTAACTTCTGCCCTGCAAACCGGTTCATCTGTAGCATTTTTCTAGGTTCCATATATATGCATTAATATACGATATTTCTTTTTCTCTTTCTGACTTACTTCACTCTGTATGACAGTCTCTAGATCCATCCACGTCTCAACAAATGACCCGGTTTCGTTCCTTTTTTATGGCTGAGTAATATTCCATTGTATTTATGTACCACATCTTCTTTATCCATTCATCTGTTAATGGGCATTTAGGCTGCTTCCATGACCTGGCTATTGTAAATAGTGCTGCAATGAACATTGGGGTGCATGTGTCTTTATGAATTATGGTTTTCTCTGGGTATATGTCCAGTAGTGGGATTCCTGGATTATATGGTAATTCTATTTTTAGTTTTTTAAGGAATCTCCATACTGTTCTCCATAGTGACTGTATCAATTTACATTCCCACCAACAGTGCAAGAGGATTCCCTTTTCTCCACACCCTCTCCAGCAATTGTTGTTTGTAGATTTTCTGATGATGCCCATTCTAACCAGTGTGAGGCGATACCTCACTGTAGTTTTGATTTGCATTTCTCTAATAATTAGTGATGCTGAGCAGCTTTCATGTGCTTCTTGGACATCTGTATGTCTTCTTTGGAGAAATGCCTATTTAGATCTTCTGCCCATTTTTGGATTGGGTTGTTTGTTTGTTTAATATTGACCTGCATGAGCTGTTTATATATTTTGGAGATTAATCCTTTGTACGTTGATTCGTTTGCAAATATTTTCTCCCATTCTGAGGGTTGTCTTTTTGTCTTATTTATGGTTCCCTTTGCTGTGCACAAGCTATGAAGTTTCATTAGGTCCCATTTGTTTATTTTTGGTTTTATTTCCATTACTCTAGGAGGTGGATCAAAAAAGATTTTGCTGTGATTTATGTCAAAGAGTGTTCTTCCTATGTTTTATAGTGTCTGGTCTTACATTTAGGTCTCTAATCCATTTTGAGTTTATTTTTGTGTTTGGTGTTAGGGAGTGTTTTAATTTCATTCTTTTACATGTAGCTGTCCAGTTTTCCCAGCACCACTTATTGAAGAGACTGTCTTTTCTCCATTGTATATCCTTGCCTGCTTTGTCATAGATTAGTTCACCATAGGTGCGTGGGTTTATCTCTGGGCTTTCCATATTGTTCCACTGATCTGTTTCCATTTTTGTGCAAGTACCATATTGTCCTGATTACTGTAGCTTTGTAGTATAGTCTGAAGTCAGGGAGTCTGATTCCTCCAGCTCCATTTTTTTCCCTCAAGACCGCTTTGGCTATTTGGGGTCTTTTGTGTCTCCATACAAATTTTAAGATTTTTTGTTCTAGTTCCTTAAAAAAATGCCATTGGTAATTTGATAGGGATTGCATTGAATCTGTAGATTGCTTTGGGTACTATACTCCTTTTCACAATATTGATTCTTCCAATCCAAGAACATGGTATATCTCTCCATCTGTTTGTATCATCTTTAATTTCTTTCATCAGTGTCTTATAGTTTTCTGCATGCAGGTCTTCTTCCTCCCTAGGTAGGTTTATTCCTAGGTATTTTACTTTTTTTGTTGCAGTGGTAAATGGGAGTGTTTCCTTAATTTCTCTTTCAGATTTTTCATCATTAGTGTATAGGAATGCAAGAGATTTCTGTGCATTAATTTTGTATCCTGCTACTTTACCAAATTCATTGATTAGCTCTAGTAGTTTTCTGGTGGCATTTTTAGGATTCTCTATGTATAGTATCATGTCATCTGCAGTGACAGTTTTACTTCTTTTCCAATTTGTATTCCTTTTATTTCTTTTTCTTCTATGATTGCCATGGCTAGGACTTCCAAAACTATGTTGAACAATAGTGGTGAGAGTGGACATCCTTGTCTTGTTCCTGATCTTAGAGGAAATGCTTTCAGTTTTTCACCATTGAAAATGATGTTTGCTGTGAGTTTGCCATATATGGACTTTATTATGTTGATGTAGGTTCCCTCTATGCCCACTTTCTGGAGAGTTTTTATCATAAATGGGAGTTGAATTTTGTCAAAAGCTTTTTCTGCATCTATTGAGATGATCATATGGTTTTTATTCTTCAATTTGTTAATATGGTGTATCACACTGATTGATTTGCACATATTGAAGAATCCTTGCATCCCTGGGATACACCCCACTTGATCATGGTGTATGATCCTTTTAATGTGTTGCTGGATTCTGTTTGCTAGTATTTTGTTGAGGATTTTTGCATCTATGTTCATGAGTGATATTGGTCTGTAATTTTCTTTTCTTGTAGTATCTTTATCTGGTTTTGGTATCAGGGGGATGGTGGCCACATAAAATGAGTTTGGGAGTGTTCCTTCCTCTGCAATTTTTTGGAAGAGTTTGAGAAGGATGGGTGTTAGCTCTTCTCTAAATGTTTGATAGAATTCACCTGTGAAGCCATCTGGTCCTGGACTTTTGTTTGTTGGAAAATTTTTAATCACAGTTTCAAGTTCATTACTTGTGATTGGTCTGTTCATATTTTCTATTTCTTCCTGGTTCAGTCTTGGAAGGTTATACCTTTCTAAGAATTTGTCCATTTCCTCCAGGTTGTCCATTTTATTGGCATAGAGTTGCTTGTAGTAGTCTCTTAGGATGCTTTGTATTTCTGCAGTGTCTGTTGTAACTTCTCCTTTTTCATATCTCATTTTTTTGATTTGAGTCCTCTCCCTCTTTTTCTTGATGAGTCTGGCTAATGGTTTATCAATTTTGTTTATCTTCTCAAACAACCAGCTTTTAGTTTTATTGATCTTTGCTATTGTTTTCTTTGTTTCTATTTCATTTACTTCTGATCTGATCTTTATGATTTCTTTCCTTCTGCTAACTTAGGGTTTTGTTTGTTCTTCTTTCTCTAGTTCCTTTATGTGTAAGGTTATATTGTTTATCTGAGATTTTTCTTGTTTCTTGAGGTAGGCTTGTATAGCTATAAAATTCCCTCTTAGAACTGCTTTTGCTGCATCCCACAGGTTTTGGATCGTCATGTTTTCATTGTCATTTGTCTCTAGGTATTTTTTTATTTCCTCTTTGATTTCTTCAGTGATCTCTTGGTTATTTAGTAACGAATTGTTTAGCCTCCTTGTGTTTGTGTTTTTTACATTTTTTTCCCTGTGATTCATTTCTAATCTCATAGTGTTGTGGTCAGAAAAGATGCTTGATATGATTTCAATTTTCTTAAATTTACTGAGGCTTGATTTGTGACCCAAGATGTGATCTACCCTGGAGAATGTTCCATGCACACTTGAGAAGAAAGTGTAATCTGCTGTTTTTGGATGGAATGTCCTATAAATATCAATTAAATCTATCTGGTCTATTGTGTCATTTAAAGCTTCTGTTTCCTTATTTATTTTCATTTTGGATTATCTGTCCATTGGTGTAAGTGAGATGTTAAAGTCTCCCACTATTATTGTGTTACTGTGAGTTTCCTTTTTTATGGCTGTTAGCAGTTGCCTTATGTATTGAGGTGCTCCTATGTTGGGTGCATATATAATTGTCATATCTTCTTCTTGGATTGATCCCTTGATCATTATGTAGTGTCCTTCCTTGCCTCTTGTAACATTCTTTATTTTAAAGTCTATTTTATCTGATATGAGTATAGCTACTCCAGCTTTCTTTTGATTTCCATTTGCATGTAATATCTTTTACCATCCCCTCACTTTAGTCTGTATGTGTCCCTAAGTCTGAAGTGGGTCTCTTGTAGACAGCATATATATGGGTCTTGTTTTTGTATCCATTCAGCAAGCCTGTGTCTTTTGGCTGGAGTTTTTAATCCATTTACATTCAATGTAATTATCGGTATATATGTTCCTATGACCATTTTCTTAATTGTTTTGGGTTTGTTTTTGTAAGTCCGTTTCTCTTCTTGTGTTTCCCACTTAAAGAAGTTCCTTTAGCATTTGTTGTAGAGCTGGTTTGGTGGTGCTGAATTCTCTTAGCTTTTGCTTGTCTGTAAAGCTTTTGATTTCTCCATTGAATCTCAATGAGATCCTTGCCGGGTAGAGTAATCTTGGTTGTAGGTTCTTCCCTTTCATCACTTTAAGTATATCATGTCACTCTCTTCTGGCTTGTAGAGTTTCTGCTGAGAAATCAGCTGTTAACCTTATGGGAGTTCCCTTATATGTTATTTGTCATTTTTCCCTTGCTGCTTTCAATAACTTTTCTTTGTCTTTAATTTTTGCCAATTTGATTACTATGTTTCTCGGTGTGTGTGTTTCTCCTTGGGTTTATCCTGTATGGGACTCACTGTGCTTCCTGGACTTGGGTGGTTATTTCCTTTCCCATGTTAGGGAAGTTTTCGACTATAATCTCTTCAAATATTTTCTCTGGTCCTTTCTCTCTCTCTTCTCCTTCTGGGACCCCTGTAATGCGAATGTTGCTGTATTTAATGTTGTCCCAGAGGCCTCTTAGGCTGTCTTCATTTCTTTTCATTCTTTTTTCTTTATTCTGTTCCACAGCAGTGAATTCCACCATTTTGTCTTCCAGGTCACATATCCATTCTTCTGCCTCAGTTATTCTGCTATTGATTCCTTCTAGTGTAGTTTTCATTTCAGTTATTGTATTGTTCATCTCTGTTTGTTTGTTCTTTAATTCTTCCAGGTCTTTGTTAAACATTCCTTGCATCTTCTTGATCTTTGCCTCCATTCTTTTTCCGAGGTCCTGGATCATCTTCATTATCATTATTCTGAATTCTTTTTCTGGAAAGTTGCCTATCTCCACTTCATTTAGTTGTTTTTCTGGGGTTTTATCTTGTTCCTTTATCTGGTACATAGCCCTCTGCCTTTTCATCTTATCTATCTTTCTGTGAATGTGCTTCTGGTTCCACAGGCTGCAGGACTGTAGTTATTCTTGTTTCTCAACTTAATCTCTTTTAAGGCTAAATGCGCATATGCCAACAGCCTGAATCTTACAATACCTGCTAGTGTTGGGGGGTCTCCTGCAGAGGCTGGGGGGTGGCTGGGTGGCTGTGGCTCACCGTGGGGACAAGGACACTGGCAGCAGAAGTTCTGAGAAGTACTCCTTGGCGTGAGCCCTCCCAGAGTGTGCCATTAGCCCCACCAAAAGGGGATTTCTTCTTCTTAAGTGTCAAATATTGGACAACAATTGGTAGATTCAGATCTGCTCTCTATACCCACTCAGCTTGTTAATGTCACTGTGAACTGAACTCTTCTGTCTTTACTACCCTTGAGGTCTACATTGTAAGCAATGGATTCCTTTTGTTTGTAAATAAAACACCAGCTACCAAATAAATCTCTCCATTCCAAACTCTGATAAACAGTTCATTTTTCTACCCAGTTTATAATGACTTCCAGAAACTCCTTCAGATTCACTGTTAGGTGCACTCAAAGGAACCATCTGGGATGCAGAGTTGAAGTTTTCCCACTAGCACATAAAGCAGTGTGTTCTAGTGTAAAGAGCAAAAAAAAAAAAAAGAGAATTCTAATTCTGCCTTTCCCTCCAACCTGTGTGTGACTTTAGTCAAGTCCTTTTAGTCATTTGGGGTTTGGTTTCCTGATATATGAATGTGGCCCTAAGGATTACCCTGTTCACATCTGAATTTCTGTGAGAATTGAGACAATGGATGCCAAAGCACCTTGAAATATTTAAGCATCTTCAGCATGGAACATTACAGAGTCTTCCAAACCATCATTTCCTCTGTTCTTCCCCTGGCCTTATTCTCCTTCAGGATGCAGTTCAAGTGTCATCTTCCCAAAGAAGCCTTCTCTGAAGCCTCTATTCTCACACGTAGCGTATCACTTAGTAATGATCTGGTCACAGCTCTGTCACTCTGCAAAACCACAAACCTTGTCTTAGCCATCATTTTCTTTTCTTTTTCATTTTAGTCCTCCAAATAGTCACAAATGCTTTTTTTTTTTTTTTTCTTTTCTGAGCACATACTCTGCACTTGCAGGTCTCAAGATCAGGAAATTAAAAGATGACTAAAAGTCATCCCTGCCCTCAAGGAATTCGCAGCCAATTAGGAGGAGCAGAAAAGGAAGCCAACCATCACAATAAAGAATGGCAAAGTCAGGCCTGCATGGGTGCTTTGGGAGTGGAGCAGACCCTTTGCTGCAGGCTGTGAGTCGTTCTTCTCCACGGCTGTTGAATGCATGCTGTAACTTTCACTCATTCACTTTCAGTAGGTTCTCTGATAGATATTAGCATCAAATCTACCCTCCTAGTCCTTCAGAAGGAAGTTTACTGTCACCATCCACCAAGCACTAGTGATATGCTCCAGGCATTTCTCTGAAATTCCTGTGACCAGATAACTTTGGCACCACTGACCACACACCCAGGTGGTGCTACATATATAGGCCTCATAGCTACAACTCATGAATCATTCCGTTTGGCTACATAAAGAGCAAAGCCAAAGTCGCCTCTGGCACCCACTGTGAGTTACAGGTCCAGCTCAGAGGAGCTGCAACTTAAAATCTTAGCTACTTCAGCCCGTGTTTCTTTGCATATTCGTATTTGGACATCTGTAGAATACTTTACATTGTATCAAATACTTCCACACCTGTTTGATTTTAGCAAATACTCATTGCAATGGATAAACAGGGATTATTTTCTATGTTTTATAAATGGGCAAACTGAAACTAGGTGACTCAGACTAAAACCCGAGTTTGCTGACCCATGGTCCAGCAAATACTCTGGCAAGTATTGCTCTGGCAAATACACCGCACTGCAGGACACGTGTACAGACCAGGAGAAGAGGAAAACTCCAGCCCTTACTTTGCCCCTACTTTTCATGAGTCAGTTGAAGTCAGCAAACATTACATTAGACTGGGCCACCACAAGGCACTGTGCTGGGTGCCGGAAGAGTGCAAGAGTAAGACCACCCACCTTCTCAGAAACACCTGTCTAGTAAGAGACAGGCATACAATTAACTACAAGGAAGGGAAAAATGATGCAAGAGCCATAAAAACACCTGAATGTTGTGTGTGTGTGTTTGTATAAATAAATGGACATATGGATAAAGTACAGGTAGAAGTCAAAGGCTCAGGGAGCACAGAGCAATGGGAGATTACATCCCTCCAGCAGAGTATGAAACGCTTTCAGAGGACAAGGGCTCTAAAGCTGACAAGTTCATTGCCACCACTTGGCTTGCCTTCAAGGCACTAGTCAGCTAAGATACAGCTCATGCACTCATGGCATGTGTAGTATACTGGAGCAGGGATTACCAAGGCAAGACCAGAGAGCTGACCATCAATGAAGGTCCTAGGAGCTTAGAGGAGAATAAGAACCTTACACTCTGGTTATCAACAGAAATGACTCCGGCTAGGAGGAGGAATCACACTGGTCCTTTACTGATGTGGCTGACTGCATTACCTAGAGAGGTTCAAGACCAGATTCAACTGTGGTTGTATAAGAATGTCTTAGTATCCCTGAATTTCCTCTTATACTATACATTTTACAGTCACTCATTCATTCATTCATTCATTCATTTCTCAAATATTTATTGATTGCTCAATATATGTCAGTCATGGGGTTAAGTGATAGGAATCTAGTAATGAACAAAAAAAGACACAATCAGGTACCTCCATGAAGCTTACAGTCTGGTGAAAGAGATAGATGTGATCTAAATAGCTTCTTCCCAGTAAACACCAAATCACAATTATAATAAAGTCTGTAAAGGAGGGGTGCTTATTGCTATAAAAAAGTAAAACAGGGATATTCAAACTAGTCATGGGTTCAGGGTAATATGAAGTTGTGATCTGCATGTTGAGTTGAATTAAATTAAATCAGGTGAAGGAAAGGGAGGGATATGGGAAGACATTAGAGGCAGAGAAAACAGCATGCAAAAAGCCTTGTGGTGAACAAGGGCATGGAACATTAAAGAAGTGCAAGGCAGTGTATGAGAGAAGAGGCTGATAGACTTGTGGAGATCAGTATGAGGGGTTTTTAAAGGGTGGGCAGAGTGGCAAGATTAGACCTAGAATTGTCCCCAGATTAGACCCCACAGTGGCTAAAATATGTAGAACAGATTAGAAAGAGGCAGGTGTGGATGTGGGGAGTACAGTTTGGAGTTCATTGCATAATCTAGTCAAGAGTTAATAGGAAACTAGACTAGTGGTGAAGGGAGATAGGAAAACAGGTGGATGAATTGGAGAAATTTAGGGTGTATGCTCAACAGAATTTTGCAATATATCCAGGGGGTGAGGTGAGGGTGCCATTAAGGATGGTTTTTATTATATTTACTCACTCACTATATATACAGTGAGCCTTTGATAAGTTTCCACCAAAAGCTCACTATATATAGATCACTTTATACAGATCACTAGCTACAACTCTTATTACATTCACTCAATAAAGTGAGTGTAACTAGATGGATGTTGAAGACAATCCCCGAGGCAGAGAACACTGAAGGAAGACTTGGTCAGTCTGGACCTGTTGAGTTTGCGATGCATTTGAGATCTCCAAGTGGAGACATAAAGTAAACAAGCCCAGGGGAGAGATCTGACTGGGAATGATGACTAGGCTATTTTAATACAGAGCCATGGAATAAAAGACAGAATCCATTTATTTGATATGTATTGTGCCAACCCAAATAATGTATGCAGAAAACATAAAAATGGTATGGCGTTCTGTCAATTACGTTAAAGCACTGGCCTCTAATCACTCTTGGAAGAAAACATATATCACTTCTGCAGCATTTATTACACACTATGGTTATTTTCATGCCTGCCTCATCCACTAGAGAGAAAGCTACCTGAGGTAGATGTTGTATATTTTAAATCAGTCCAGCATCTCCTATAATGCCTAAGAGTCTTTCTGGTTTGGGGTCCAAGCCCTTCTGTAGTTCATTTCCATGCCTGGATTTTCAAGACCTGATGTGGTTCAGTGACTCACAGCTGACAGAGCCCTTAAAGATCTTATCATCCAATCACCTTACTTTAAAAGTGCATAAGCGTAGCAAAAAATAATTACTTTCCCCACTGCCGCACAGCTAATTAATGGAAAAATTGGAATTCCTAACCTCACCACTCCTCAAATGACCACTGCCCAAGATTATCCCACTACTCTGGGATATTTGGGTCCAGCACCATATTTCTCCATATGTAATGTGGAAAATGTTGAAGGAAGAATAATAGGACTAAAACCTCCAAGTAAATGTTATACTTTAAAAAATACTATATATTTAGCTATTTCACTCTGCATAATTATGTTCTGCTTCATTTACATTGTTGTGTGTTTCAATGGTTCATTATTATTGTTAAATAGTATTCCATTATATAGATATACTACAATTTATTTATTCATATCACCTATTGATGGACACTTGGTATGTTTCCAGTTTTCAGATATTTTTATTATTCAATTCTATTTCCTTTATTAGTTCATTAGCTATAACTTTTTTTTTTCTAATTTCGTTGGTTGCTTTAGGTTTTAAAGCATGCATATCAGGGTTTCCCTGGTGGCGCAGTGGTTGAGAGTCCGCCTGCCGATGCAGGGGACGTGGGTTCGTGTCCCGGTCCGGGAAGATCCCACATGCCATGGAGTGGCTGGGCCCGTGAGCCATGGCCGCTAAGCCTGCGCGTCCGGAGCCTGTGCTCCACAATGGGAGAGGCCACAACGGTGAGAGGCCCACATACCGCAAAAAAAACAAACAAAAAAAGCCATGCCTATCATCTTATCACAGTTTATCTTCAAGAGTTATTATACCATTTCACATATACTATAAGAACCTTATGATAGTATTCTTCCATTTCTGCCTTCCTGGTCTTTGTGCTATTGTTGTCATGCATTTTACTTTTACACATATTATAAATGCCACATTAAATTTTTATTATTTTTTTAACAGTTATCATTTAAAGATATTTAAATAATAGGAAAAATTTTAGTTATTATTTTATAGGCTTTTCATTCCTTTGTGCAGTCTCCTACTTCTATCTAGTACCACTTTCCTTAGGTCTGAATTATTTTGTTCAACATTTCTTGTAGTGCAAATCTTCTGATAATTAAGTGTTTTGGCTTTTGTATATTTGAAAAAGGGTGTTTTTGCCTTTATTTTTAAAGATATTTTTACTAGATATAAAATTCTAGGTTGAGAGTTTTTTTTTCCTTCTATATTGCTTTCAATATGTTTCTCCATTGACTTCTTTCTTGTATAGTTTCTGATGAGAAATCTGCTGTCATCTTTGACTTTGTTCTTATGTTTCTCCTTTTCTCTGGATGACTTTTAAATTTTTTCTTTATCATTGCTTTTGAAAAATACTATTATGGTGTGCCTTCCTATAGTTTTCTTTATGCTTCTCATGCTTGGAGCTTTTTGAGCTTCTTAGATCTATAGCTTTAAAGTTTGCATCAAATTTGGGAATTATTTAGTCACTATTTTTTCAAATATGTGTATGCTCCCTTCTACTTCAGAGCTCCTATTACATTTGTTACATTAAGTTGCTTGAAGTTGTCTCACAGCTCACTGATAATCCTTTTTTTTGCTGTTTGTTTCCTGTGTGTTTGATTTTGATCATTTCTATGACTATGTCTTTGAGTTCATCAATCTATTTTTCTGCAATTCTAATCTGACATTAACTAAATACAGTGTATTTTTATCACAGACATTACAGTTTTAACTTCTAAAAGTCTGGTTTTTTTTAAAAATAATTTTCATGTCCAAGTAACATGAGTACTCTCTCCTCTAGTTTTTTTGAGCACATGAAATACAACTATAATAACTTTTAAAATTAGTATTTGGTGATTCTAACATCTGTGTCAGTCTGGGTCAATTTCAATTGATTTATTTTTCTCCTCATTATGAGTGCTATTTATATGGTTTTGGTTTTTTCTGTTTGTCTCACTGTGTTTTTTACTAGATGACATACATTGTGACTTTTACTTTGTTAGGTGCTGGATTATTCCTATAAGTATTTTGATCATTGTTCTGAGATTCGGTTGATTATTTGTAAACACCATGAGTCTTCTAGGTCTGCTTTTGAGGTTGTTAGGTGGGATCAGAGCTGCATCTAACTTAAGGCTAATTGATCCCCACTTCTGAGGCAAGACTCTTCTGAGAATTTTAGTTAATCCCCTATGAATTATGAGGATTTTCCAGTCTTGCTGATGAGAACAGGCTCAGTACTCTGCTTAATATTCAAGGAGCACCCTCTGCAAATCAGTCGGTTCTCTCTCCACGCAGTTCTCCTTTCCTTGGTACTCTGCTCTGTGAACTCTAATTGCACTGGTGTCTCACCTCTGTCTCTTCAACTTGGGGAGACCAACAAACTCTGCCTGGGTCCTGCCTCCCTTCACTGTGGCTAATCATAAGGCTTACCCCGCTTATTTCCCATATCTAAGAGATCACTGTCTTTCATTACCTGGTACCTAATTTCTTGAAAATTGTTGTCTCCTTTATTTGGTCTGTTTTTTAAGTTTTTAAAAAAATTTTTGGTTGTTTCAAGTGGAATGGCAAATCCACTCCTTGTTTTTCCACCTTACCCAGAAACAGATGACCTTTGGTAGATGTTTAAGTCTATTCCTTTCCATTGTTTTGGATCAATTCAGCATTGAAAATCCTAGTTTATACACTGTATGTCATTGTGATTGTGAATGGTAATTATAAATATATACTTTTTCTATTAAGCAATAGAAATTCTCCTGTAATTGTAACCAACAATAATGATAAATTCTATGTTATAAATAGTCTTTGGTATAAATGAACAGTTGAGATACAATAAAAGTTTTTGGTTGACCAAGTTTAAATAAATCATCAAGATTTGCAAAGAAAACATTTTTCTTTAATGTTTTAAATTTCTCTTCTGGAAAGTAATGATTAAAAGTTTGAGACACAGAAGTGAAAAGTAACAATACCTCTAAATTTATTTCATTCATATTGGCTTCTTTTCAATATGTTACAGCAATGTTGGGAAAACATAGCAACTACAGTGACTATTTTTGAGTTTTGCTTGCCATAACAACATCTTTTGGAATGTCTCAGATACATTTGACATGTTGAAAAATACAGCATTGGTTTTCCATGCAGTTTTAAATTAAATTTGTTAAGAATGCTAAAAATATCAGTTAAGTAGCCAAACTTGTTACCCATATGACATCTGTAGAAATATTTTCCAAGAGAGATTCTTTTATAACTGAAAATGTGACTCTCATTTGTGAGTTTCTCTGCCCTGCTTAGTACCTTCTATTACAAAATCTAGGAATTTCAGAATGATATAGTAAATGTCAATGGTTAACTACAATTTCTGAACAAAATATGTCCCAAAACCAGTTGCCTAGTCAAATTATTTCAATAAATTAAAAATAATTCAAAGTATTTTAAAATATATTCATGATAATTAGCAGAAATTATTGAGATTCCCAAGATTTATGAATTTTAAGTGTTTTTAAATGGAACCATTATTAATAGACTGTAACCATTTTATTAACTCCTATATACTTTCCAATACATTTTCAGCTTTATCACCTGCAATTATTTTTTATAACTTTTTCATATTAATTTACACTAACAACTTTTCTTCCTGAGTCTAGAAAGAAATTAAAATCTAGGTTAAATTAATCTAATCTAGGTAAAATTAATACAAATGAACAAATCAAATCCTCTATAAAATTGTCTTGCCACAATTATCTCACATAAATTGTAAGTGTTACAAATATCAGGACATTCATCAGATTGGATTGCAGAATCCAAACTTGAGTATAATAATGTAATAAACATTGCTGTGGAATATTCATCAACAATAAAGTTTATATAAGATAAAATAAAGGTACACACATCATCAATATATAATGGAGAAAGCTATTTTTCTAGCAACTATATGAGCAATTTTCTCTTTGCCACACTACATATCAATACTATAGACTATTAAATATAATAATAACAAGGCTTACTCAATGGTTGCAGAATGTTGTAGAAGTGTTGCAATAACTTTGTTTCTTTTTCTTTTTCCAATGAAAATATTTGAGAATTTTTATCAACAAATTTGGCAGGCATACTATGTTGCCAAGTAGATTTTTATCTCTTAATTTTGAAGGTTTGAAATTTCATTAAAAAATACACCAGATTCTGTTATTCTCGTGGTATTTTCAGCATTTGATAAAACTATATTTTTAATAAACTTCACTATAAGGTATTTCTTTAGAATAGGGTGAATGATTTTCTCAATATCATTACAATTTACAACCAGGAGTTAAAACTGCACATGCATATTATTTTTTTCTCCTGATGAGAAACCAATATATTTTATTGAGCAATCTACACTAGTTGGAATTAAATACCACACTTGTTGCAAACTCAGAAACTGTCATATTCTAAACTTCCTTTCTGAAAAATGCACTGAAAGTTCATAACTGAAATTTGGCAGTAAGTCCCACACTCTTGCTAAGAGCAGAGAAAAAAATTTCTCATTTTGCTTCAAAACTATGGACTATAGTAATAAAAAGATTAAACAATACACTTTAACCTTCCTGTTACATTGATAATCAAACTGGCTGTCTTATATCACAAAATCAAATGAGAAAACAGTAAGCAATAAATTTAAAACTCATTTCTACCCAATGTGTATATTTGTCATGTCTCCTTCAAATAAATGTGTCTCCCACATGGCTCAAAGCAGCTGGCTTAATATTCTTTGCTAGATGTGCAGTTCCTACTTAGAATCCTTGCAGTGCACTCATATTTTCTATCTTATTCTTTTCTGTTATACATTTCCCTGTAAGTACTGCCATAGCTGCATCACACACATTTTTATATACTGTTTTCATTTTCATTTAATTCAAAATATTTTCTAATTTCCCTTGTGATTTCTTGACACACTGATTGCTTGGAGGTATGTTATTTAAGTTTAGAATGTTTGAGTATTTTACAATACTCTGTCCAGTAACTTTCTGTTATTGATTCTAGTTTAAATCCATTCTTATCAAAAGAACATACTCTGAATAATTTCAGTTCTTTGAAATTTGTTGAGTTTTGTTTTATGGCCCAGAAGGTAGTGCATCTTAGTGAATGTTCCATGTGCACTTGAAAAGAATGTGTATTCTGTTACTGGTGGGTGAAGTGTTGTAAGCATCAGTCTGCTGAAGCTGGTTGATGATATAGTTCAGGTCTTCTACATCCTCACTAATTGAGAGTATTAAGTTCTCCACCTATAACTGTGGACTTGTTTATTTCTCCATTAAGTTCCATAAGTTCTTGCTTCACGTACTTCAAAATTCTGCTAAGTGTATACACATTATGAATTATTACATCTTTTTGATAAACTGACTACCTTATAATAATGTAATGTCCCTCTGAAGTCAACTTTTTTTTTTTTACATGGGCCTCTCACTGTTGTGGCCTCTCCCGTTGCAGAGCACAGGCTCCGGACGCGCAGGCTCAGCTGCCATGGCTCACGGGCCCAGCCACTCCGTGCATGTGGGATCTTCCCGGACCGGGGCACGAACTCGCGTCCCCTGCATCGGCAGGAGGACTCTCAACCACTGCGCCATGAGGGAAGACCTGAAGTCAATTTTATCTGATATAAATAAAGCTACTCTGTCTTTCTTTTGATTAAAGTTTGAGTAGTATATCTTTTTCCACCCTTACACTCTTACCTAACTATATGTCTATTTAAAGTAGATTTCTTATAGACAGTATATAGATTTATCTTGCTTTTTATCCAAACTGACAATCGCTGCTCTTCTTTTTATTCCCCCAGCATTATTGAAATATAATTGATATAGAACATTGTGTAAGTTTACGGTATACAACATGATGATTTGGCATACATATATATTGAACCATTGCTTTTCACTTGGAGTGTGTAGACCATTTACATTTGATCTAATTATTCTCATGGTTGGACACAAATCTATCATCATGCTAGTTGTTTCCTATTTGTCTCCTCTGTTCTTTTTTTTGTGTGTGTGGGGAGTGGGGCCTGTGATGCACGGCCTGTGAGATACTAGTTCCCCAACCAGGGATTGAACCCAGGCCCTTGGCAGTGAAAGCGTGGAGTCCTAACCATTGGACCACCAGGGAATTCCCAGTCTCCTCTGTTCTTGTTCGCTTTTCCCCCTCTTTTCTTGGTTCCTTTTTGATTAATTATTTTTGTGCTCATTTTATCTCCACTACTGAGTCATTAGTTATACCTCTGTTTTAATTTTACTTTTAGTGGTTGTTTTATGGCTTATGACATCTTCAACTTATAAAAGTGTGTTCTTTCTCCAGCTGCCTTCAAGATATTATCTTCATCTTTTGTTTTCAGCAATTTGAATATGATGTGTCTAGATGTGTTAGGGAGGGATTAATCCTGCTTAGGGATTTGCTAATTAAGCTTTTGGGATCTTTGGTTTATTACGTTTTCATTAATCTTAAAAAGTTTGGGGGGCTTCCCTGGTGGCGCAGTGGTTGAGAGTCCGCCTGCTGATGCGGGGGGCGCGGGTTCGTGCCCCGGTCTGGGAAGATCCCACATGCTGCAGAGCGGCTAGGCCCGTGAGCCATGGCCGCTGAGCCTGCGCGTCTGGAGCCTGTGCTCCGCAACGGGAGAGGCCACAACAGTGAGAGGCCCGCATACTGGGAAAAAAAAAAAAAAAAAAAAAAGTTTGGGCCATGATCTTCTCAAATATTTCATCCGCTCTGTTCATTTCTTCTCCATCTGGGTCTCCAGTTATACATATGTCAGACTTTTGATACTATCCCACGATTCTCAGATGCTCCGTTCTCCCACTTCTGCCCCTGCTTGCTTTCCTTCTTTGTGTTTCAGTTTGGATGATTTCTATTGTCCAAATCTCAAGTTCACTCATTTTATTTCTTTAGCTATATCCAATCTGCTTATAAACTCCTTTTTTGTATATAGTTTTCAACACTTTACTCAGTCTCAATCTATTCTTGCACATTGTCTACATTCTCCAGTGGCTAATGTAATTAATAAATATTAACCACAGCTATTTTAAAATACACGTTTGATGGTTCCAACATGTAAATCATCTCTATTGATTGTTCCATCTCCTCACAACAAGTTATTTTCTTCCCTGCTTTTTGGGGTCTTCAAAATTCTTTATCATTTAGAACAATACAGGTGGAGTTTTAAAATATCTGCATGCAGAAATGGGCATGTTTCTTCTTCCATCAGGCTGTTAGGATGGGGAGCTGATTCAATCTAATTGATTTGGGTTATCTTACTGCATAGTTACCTCTGGTGTACCACAGACTCAAATTCCTCTGGCGATGGGGCTGCTGTTACCTTGTGCTTAGTGTGGGTATGGAGTACTGAGGGGTTTTCCTCAATGTATTTGCTCCACTCTCAGCTTCCAGCAGCCCCTGCCACTCTACACCACAGAAGCATCTGTCATGCTCCTGACCAACTCCAGCAGAAGACAGCTATTGCCTCTTATTTGGGGCTAGACTCATAATGGGGGTTCCTGGTTCTCCTGATCTAGACTTGGTCTTAGACAGATCCTGTGAGCCAGAGCCTTGGGGACTGAGCATTTTTGGTGCTCCTTCCCTTCTCCTCACCATGGTAGCCAAACTCTGCCTTGCATCCATGTAGTGGTGGTGAGAGGCAGGGCACTGGTGGTAGAGAGTTTCTTGTCTCCCTCTCAGTGATAGAAGACATCTGCTTTGTATCAGTGCCGAATCCTGGATCCAAGAAGGTTTCAAGCCCTTTGTCCAACATCTTGAGACCTTTGCTTAGGTATCAGGAAGATCTAGGGGGCTTCCCTGGTGGCACAGTGGTTAAGAATCTGCCTGCCAATGCAGGGGACACAGGTTCGAGCCCTGGTCTGGGAAGATGCTAAATGCCGCGGAGCAACTAATTCCGTGTGCCACAACTACTGAGCTTGCACTCTACAGCCTGCGAGCCACAACTACTGAAGCCCGCGAGCCACAACTACTGAAGCCCGCGCACCTAGAGCCCGTGCTCTGCCACAAGAGAAGCCACCGCAATGAGAAGCCCGCACACCGCAAGGAAGAATAGCCCCCGCGCGCGCAACTAGAGAAAGCCCGCGTGCAGCAACAAACACCCAACGCAGCCAAAAATAATAAATAAATAAATTTATTAAAAAAGATCTAGGGAAGTTAGGGGTGCTTTATTTCTGTGTACCAGTAGCAGCTGATCCCTACCACTTAGCACCCATCCCCTGGCTCCTGCCCTGTCCCCAGTCTTTCTTTTGAGGACCCACCTGGAGACCAGCAGAAAAGTGCAAATTCTCTTGTGTCCGGGGCTCCCAGTTATTCTAAGCTATCACAGGAATCCATGCTCAGCCTATAAGAATCCATCAAAATGTTAGCTGCCTTCATCTTCTCGCCTTTTACAGCAACCACTTCTTCCCGTGTTATGCCAGAGACGAAAAACAGTCCATGTGCTGCTTCTTCTCCTTGGAGAGACCAGCACTTCTGAAATTCAGGTTACCTAGTTCCTTTGTTACCTCAATTCTGTTATGGACCTAAGAAAATTATTACTTTGTTGATCATACAGTCATTAATAGAGGAGGAGCAATGTTATCTTGTAGCTTTCATCGTCCTAAGCAGGAGCAGAATCCTAGTGTGTTCAACACTGTTCTACTCTCTTCTATTTCAATTATATCTCAGTAATGCTGGAAAAAATATGATGTACATTCTCTTCTATTTTATTCCATGCCATTTAAAACAAACAATCACAGAAAGTGACCACCAAATTTAAAATTTCACAATCCATGAATTAGTCCTGACCTGACAAAATCCATAAAAATGGATATAATGGATTGTTAGAATCAAGGAACCAAAAATTTCCTCCACACCAAGCATTTATTTCAATAACAGTATCTGTGTATCATTCATCTCAACAGCAGCTCTTCTGTAGTTCTGAGAACCAAGTAGCCACTCAATTATACAAAGGAACAAATTGCATAAGAAAATTAATTTTAGCTGGACAGAAGTAAGATTTGTATAAGGGCTAGAACTATCTAAATCTGTAAGGGTTAATTTACCACCAGATTTACTGAATCTAAACCAGATAACTTTGACTCTTTTAAAAGATCAGATTCCAGAGTCAAAGGACAGATTTACCACCAATGAGGCCTACACACAGAAGTTCCCAAAGTGTTTTGAGAAATACATGCAAAGTGAGTATTTCCCCAAAGTTTCTATTTTGATTGGAATGACACTTTACAGAGATTGTTTTATGGAACAATCTCTCTATTTTGCAACTAGGTCTCATAACACAGGAATTTCTGCTAAAGACTAAACTTACAATGTAACTGTAACCATAAAGCTAAGAAGAAGGCAACCGGACACAGGGCAAAGAGTTAGGATAAAAGTTAGGGTGGGATCTACAGATTCGGAAATCACCTGTACACAGAACCAATCAGTGTAGCTGACCTCCCTAAGAAAATGGCTGCTTAGGGAAGTAAGCAGAGGATCCAGTGAAAAGCTTAAAGGGAGGAGCCCCAACTACTCTGTTCGTGGATGGAGTCAAAACTAACAAAGAAGGGGAGGAAAATGGAAAGATAATGAGAAGACTAAAAAGAAAAAGTTAGAAAGGAAATACATGAGATCTGAGGGAAAGGTTCATATAAACTAGTGTGAGTTCTTGCAAGGCTCTGATAATTTTATGTATTATCTGTAGCCTTATATTTTAAACACTCTCCGGCTCTACAAAAGTCACAGACCATGGAGTGGGGCTGACAAATATACCAGGTATCAGGGGTTATGTAAACAATCTTTGGTGCATTCCATAGCCTAATTTACTGTCATAAACACTGTGGGAAGCAGGAATTGCAATGGCAGCTGGGTGTGGACATTCTCACTGTCAACAGGGAAGATTCATTGCCTCCTCACGATGCTGGGACCCCAATAGCATTTACCAAGACAGATGACTTGGTGACAGACACTTCAGGCTGAAAGTTAATATTCAGCCCAGGAAGATGAAACTTGAGAACATCAGAAATGAGCCTCTGGGCCAGTCCCTTGGTTCCTGCAGTCTGGGAGAGTGTCTGTAATGACGACTCCAAGAGTGAGTCCTGGCGGGCTGGGGTGCCACATTCGACAACAGCCTGGTTGGTCAGGGAAGGGACCAACCTGGCCTCCCTGAATAATTGTACTATACCTGTCATTCATGAATGAACCGAACCTCTTGGTAGTCTACTTGTATTTTTGCCAGCACCACCTCTTAGGCTAATGGGTTCCAGAAGTGTATTCACTTCCCTCTGTTGAAATTATAATTCCCTTTTATTTATTCTAAATGTACCACTTTTGAATATCTAGTATTTGTGTTTGTTAAACAAGCTTCAGCTTATCCTCTCTAGCCCATCACGACTTAACTGTGATTTTATCCAAACACAGCCTTACCTTTCCAAATGAAAGGTCTTTTTGTTTGAGACTGAGTTTTTACAGCTATCTCTTCTCCCACCACTTCCTCAACCTGTTAAACTGTCTGTCTGGATTTTAAAAAAGGGCGGGGGAGGGACAGATTTTAATGACATAAGCTAATACTCTCTTGACAGCCACAGCTACCCCACCCTTTTCTATCTCTCTCTGGAATTGAACTGTGCTCACCTTCAGAACAGAAGGTATCTGATTACAACAATGACTTTCTCCTAAACTGAGAGGGAGAAAAACTGTTACTCTCTCATCAAATTAAATCCTCCTTTAATCTCTAATAACGAGATTCAGATTGAACCAATGCCTTCAGTGTGATCTAGTGCTTTAAGAAAGTAGTATTACCTCAGGATATTTAGGTAACAAAACTAGCAGGTCCAATGAGTATTATCTTTCAGAGCAGTCCCTCTGAAGGAGGCTACATGCTTATGCCAAGTGACCTTGCCTTAGTACAGAACATCTGTAATCACACTTTTGGAAATCCCTTTAGAGTCATTGTGTAAATTAAGCTAGCAGGAAATCTCACTGCCCCATCATTGTACTTCACTTTTGACTAAGAAGTAGAAAGCACTTAGATTTCAGAATTCATTTTTCATCTGGTTTCCAAATGAATTGGACATTTTTTTAAAAATCCATCTTCAGAGTAGGTCACCACGGAGGACTAGCCCTTCTGAGCAAGCTTACCACCACTATGTCCATCAGCAGCCACCCCTGGGAACCTACAGTAAACAGGCTCTGCACTGCCAGGGATGTAGTGATCTGTAGGATACGGTCCCTACTCTTAAAGAGCTTGTAGTCCAAGTAGAAGCAAAACCCAGGTACAATACGAAAAGTGCTAGATGAAGAATAAGATATATGTGAGTCGGGATGAGTCTGGGCTGAAACTGTCTGAGAAGTTGTAACAAAAAGAATGGGACTTATGCTCAGCCCAGAGGAAGTGGCAGAGCAGGACGTGTGTGCATATTCTTCACAGGCTAAGTACTCGCACAAAGTGCAAAGACCATTTTGGGTAAAAGTAATGGGAGTGGGAGACAGGTTCTACTACCGACATCCATTGCTTTTGAAAAGTCATTTAACCTTTTGATTTAAACTTCTGATCATAGTACCTATGCTTCCGGTTCAAAATGGCAGCCTAAACACATGGGCTTACTGCCTTCTTTCCTCTAACCCCGCGAGATGACATAAAACACTGGCATGCACAGTGTTATTTGACACCTGGAATGGGTTGTCTTTTCATACTCCCTTTTCCTTTATGACAAAATTACTTTCAGCAACAATCACTATTTCCTTGGCTTGTTCCATAGCTTAAAACAAAGAATTAATTTATAAACGAGAAACTACCATTTCAAGATACTATTGTAATTTCATAAAAGATTTCATGCATAAACTACAACTTGCACTTACCATCAAAGATGTTACGCCTCACAGTTTGTGTATCATTGTTTTATATTTAAGCACAAGTAAAACTCTGAATGGTCACATAGAATGAGACAATGGAGGTTACTCAAGTTCTGTTCCTTTATCTTCACAATACTGTCCTGTCAATGCTTATTTCCAATCTACTGTTTAAATGCAGGAATATGTAGTACCACAGGAATTGGAAACACAAATGACGCCAAAATCAAGCCTGAATGATTCCAAAACTTTACAAACTTAGTCTTGAAACAAACATGTGTAGCAGAGTCCATTTGTGTTGGAACCAACTGTATAATTGGGAGGTTTCCAAATTAACTTCCCTGTAGAATCTAATGTCTGTTAGACAATAGTAGTAAAAATGTGCTTATTTGAAACATACATATATTTTATTAAAACTCTACAATAACCAAAGCAATTGTTTAGAACTTATATTTTTTTAAAAGATACTTTTGGGGGAGGGGGGTAGGGAGAACATTTTATCATTGATCTTGGTGATAATAAAAACCAGACTTTCTTTTGGTTGGTTTTATTACTGTTTATAAATTCTCTACGGCAATGTACCCACTACTGCCTACACCCTGAATGGAGCTTTCCAACTGCCCCATCTTTAGTGTGCCACTGCAGTAAATTACAAAAGGGAAAAAGTCATTAAAAGCACTGATAATGGAGTAACAGTCATTAAAAAAAAAAATCCTAGACAATAGGATCATACTGCCCAACAAACTAGGATGTAGGAGCACACAGCTCAGAGCACGTATCAGAGGAAGGCTGCCGCATGGGTAATTCTTCACTGCAGTGTTCTGGAATGAACAAGTGTGGAGGGAATGAAAGAGGGGGGAGAAGGCAGTGAACGAAGAACCTGTGGGATTCTGCTGAGTCAGTCTGATCCCACCCCCTCTCCAATCACCCTGCCCCACATGGCAACAGTGTCTTCCCCTGGGGCGAAGACCTAAGGAAAGTTCCCAAAGGAATTCAGCAATCTGCCTGGGAGGACTTTGTGTGCCCACATAAGAGTGGGTACCCCAGAGCTGACTCTCTTCATGTAGGTCCAGCAGAGGTGGAGGTAAGAAGCCTGACAGTCAACACCCCCAGAATTTGAACTGCCATCTCCTTCTGCAGGGGGGCCCAAAGCCACAGAGGAAATCACAGATCTGCTTATATTAACCAGCCCGGTTATGCCTTCTTAAATATGAATTGCAGTCAAGGCTTCTGGGAAACTTGCAAAGATCCAGCTCTTCAAAAGACAAGGAATAGAATGGAAGCAAAAACTGAGAAACAAACAGAAGGTGATCTAGAAAAGAGAAACAGACGCCCAAAGAACTCTAATGAATCAAATCAGAGAGGCTCAAGAAAAGGGAGCATTCATAAAACAAGAGCAGTTATTATTTTCTTAAAAAGTCATCATCAGAGAACAAGAACGAGTTCTTGGAAATAAAAACACATTATTTAACACACAGCTGAAAGTTCAAGAAAACTTTCAGAATGTTAAGTTTTTTAAAAAGGTGGAGAAAATATAAATGAAAATTGTATGTTTAACACGTCAGTGTTCCATTTTTCTCAAAATAGTTGTTATTGAACCAGTGAAAATATTAATTTTGATGAATGGCATATAAGAACTTAAGAAATAAGGCATTGCAATACGATTCTCTAGATGGCTGTACTTTATCATAGAATCAGAGAAGATAAGTCCTACCAAAAAAACGTGAAAATCACCTAGGTCAGTAGTTTCTAAACAGTACTCCACTGCGGACTAGAATTTGACAGCGTTTTCTCAGCAGGTTTAAAGGGAAGCTGAGTGAACAAAGTGCCATATGCTTACATCTAATTTAAACAGGGTGGGTTTTCTTTCATCTTCTTTCCATGTACTGGGGTTCTATGTAAAATTTCATTCATAAAGGAGTTATTTGCTGCAGAGCTAGGTAAGGCATGCAGCATTAATACTTGTGTGTCCCATTCAGACTATGTTTTTAAAATATTTGTTCATTTACGTAGAAATACTAAACACTACGTGAAGGGGGCAGGAAAACAGGACTGCCGGTGGTGAGGTTCAACCTCCTCTGTCATGCCAGGCATCTTGGATGGGGCCCACGCTTGCAGTGTAACAGAACAAAAGCCCTGTGGCAAACCAGATTCCCCCTCATTACAAGGGTTTATCCTCTATCTGTTGTTTCTTAAGCATGCTCCTTGGGAATCTCACCCAATATCCCAAATGGCTTAGTCTAAGATCACATATGGTACTCTTCCCGGGAGGAGTTCTGATAATTCCGCTTTCTCCATTTCATTTTATTTCCATTACTGTTTAAACACCTCATATAGATGGATATCCTGGGCAGCTACTCAGCTGGCCAGCTCTATTATGTGGCTCAGTGCATTTAACATAAATGTTTGATAACCACTAATCACAATCAAACCTCTCATTTGCAACCGAGGAAACTGAGATCTGGAAGACAGAATCACTTAATCAAGGTTACATGTGTCCCCATTATAGTCAACATTACTGTCATGATTTTTAATAGTTTCGCTGTATGTTTTTTCTTCTTAAATGGATGTCAGCTACCTTGGTTAAAGATCATAGCTTAGATTCTTTTTCTAACTCCTTCAGCACAATGTTAAGAATAAAACAGGTGTCCAGTAAGTACTTGTTGGCAATTTTTAAAACAGCTTTTAGAGAGAAAACAGACTTCCACTTTCAAGTGGCGTACAGCAGGATGTGGTAGCCCAACATTTTTGTTAAAACAATTAGGGAAAAAATAGAAAAATAATTTAAAATAATGTTTTTGAAGACATCAGATAACAAAGAACCAAAAATGGCTAAATTCCCAGAGAAGAAAATGTCCTTTCTGGGGCTAGCTGACAAATGCTGACTATTTTCTATGCTGGTGGCATTTGCCAATCCTGTATTCTAGGAGAGGCAGAGGTATTTTACTATGGGAAAGACAAACCAGATGAATTTTGATAGTCACGCAGACTATGCTGAAGGACTGGAATCCAGTCAAGCCCCAGATTTCCCACCACTTTTCCCAATAAGACATCTGACGAGGTCTCGGGAAGCACAAAGGCTGGTAACAGAAATCAAAAAGTAGTCACCTCTGTTAGCAGGTACTGAGGGAGGGGGTTGGTTGAAAACAGACTTAAGGGAACTTTTGGGGGTGAAGAATATATTCTAGAACTCGTTTTGAGGGTGATTACACAGATGTGTCTGTGCAGATGAAGCCAGCAGTTCTCCTCCTGTAAAGGGAAAGACCCAGTTCTTTCCTCCTGCTGTGAGTCTTTCCTCTGCAAGTCTCCTTTATCGCTCTCAAAAAACACTCACATGGGACACTTCACTTCCGACACAGAACACAGAGTAATGAGGGGCAGAGGGGCCAGAGTAGCTTACTCTGGGCATGTGGCATTTGAGTCGAGTCATTAAAGATAAGAGTGGAGAAGCTGGGACTTCCCTGGTGGTCCAGTGGTTAAGAATCCACCTTCCAATGTAGGAGACACGGGTTCAATCCCTGATCAGGCAGACAAAGATGTCACAAAGAAAGAAAACTACAGGCCAATATCACTGATGAACACAGATGCAAAAATCCTCAACAAAATCCTGGCAAACAGAATCCAACAGCACATTAAAAGGATCATACACCATGATCAAGTGGAGTTTATCCAAGGAATGCAAGGTTTCTTCAATATATGCAAATCAATCAATGTGATAAACCATATGAACAAATTGAAGGATAAAAACCATATGATCATCTCACTAGATGCAGAAAAAGCTTTCAACAAAATTCAACACCCATTTATGATAAAAACCCTCCAGAAAGTAGGCAGAGAGCGAACTTACATCAACATAATAAAGGCCATATATGACAAACCCACAGCCAACATCATTCTCAATGGTGAAAAACTAAAACCATTTCCTCTAAGATCAGGAACAAGAGAAGGTTGTTCACTCTCACCACTATTATTCAACACAGTTTTGGAAGTTTTAGCCACAGCAATCAGAGAAGAAAAAGAAATAAAAGGAATCCAAATCAGAAAAGAAGTAGTAAAACTGTCGCTGTTTGCAGATGACATGATACTATACATAGAGAATCCTAAAGATGCTACCAGAAAACTACTAGAGCTAATCAATGAATTTGGTAAAGTATCAGGATACAAAATTAATGCACAGAAATCTCTGGCATTCCTATACACTAATCATGAAAAATCTTAAAGAGAAATTAAGGAAACACTCCCATTTACCATTGCAACAAAAATAACAAAATACCTAGGAATAAACCTACCTAAGGAGACAAAAGACCTGTATGCAAAAAACTATGACACTGATGAAAGAAATTAAAGATGATACAAACAGATGGAGAGATATACCATGTTCTTGGACTGGAAGAATCAACATTGTGAAAATAACTATACTACCCAAAGCAATCTGCAGATTCAGTGCAATTCCTATCAAACTACCAATGGCATTTTTCACAGAACTAGAACAAAAAATTTCAAAAGTTGTATGGAAACACAAAAGACCCCGAGTAGCCAAAGCGATCTTGAGAAAGAAAAACAGATCTGGAGGAATCAGGCTCCCAGACCTCAGACTATACTACAAAGCTACAGTAATCAAGACAGTATGGTGCTGGCACAATAACAGAAATATAGATCAAGGGAACAGAATAGAAAGCCCGGAGATAAACCCATGCACACATGGTCACCTTATCTTTGATAAAGGAGGCAAGAGTACACAATGGAGAAAAGACAGCCTCTTCAATAAGTGGTGCTGGGAAAACTGGACAGTTACATGTAAAAGAATGAAATTAGAACACTTCCTAACACCATACAGAAAAATAAACTCAAAATGGATTCAAGACCTAAATGTAAGGCCAGGTACTATAAAACTCTTAGAGGAAAACATAGGCAGAACACTCTATGACATAAATCACAGCAAGATCCTTTTTGACCCACCTCCTAGAGAAATGGAAATAAAAACAAAAATAAACAAATGGGACCTAATGAAACTTAAAAGCTTTTGCACAGCAAAAGAAGCCATAAACAAGACAAAAAGACAACCCTCAGAATGGGAGAAAATTTTTGCAAACAAAGCAACTGACAAAGGATTAATCTCCAAAACACACAAGCAGCTCATGCAGCTCAATATCAAAAAAACAAACAACCCAATCAAAAAATGGGCAGAAGACCTAAATAGACATTTCTCCAAGGAAGATATACAGATTGCCAACAAACACATGACAGGATGGTCAACATCACTAATCATTAGAGAAATGCAAATCAAAACTACAATGAGGTATCACCTCACACCGGTCAGAATGGCCATCATCAAAAAATCTACAAACAGGGCTTCCCTGGTGGCGCAGTGGTTAAGAATCCGCCTGCCAATGCAGGAGACATGGGTTCAAGCCCTGGTCCAGGAAGATCCCACATGCCGTGGAGCAACTAAGCCCATGCGCCACAACTACTGAAGCCTGCACTCTAGAGCCTGCGAGCTACAACTACTGAGCTTGTGTGCCACAACTACGGAAGCCCATGTGCCTAGAGCCCGTGCTCTGCAACAAGAGATGCCACCGCAACGAGAAGCCTGCACACTGCAACAAAGAGTAGCCCCAACTCACCGCAACTAGAGAAAGCCCACACGCAGCAACGAAGACCCAACGCAGCCGTAAATAAATAAATTTATTAAAAAAAAAAACTACAAACAATAAATGCTGGAGAGGGTGTGGAGAAAAGGGAACCCTCATGCACTGTTGGTGGGAATGTCAATTGATACAGCCACTATGGAGAACAGTATGGAGGTTCCTTAAAAAACTAAAAACAGAACTACCATACGACCCAGCAATCCCACTACTGGGCATATACCCGGAGTAAACCATAATTCAAAAAGAGTCATGTACCACAATGTTCACTGCAGCTCTATTTACGATAGCCAGGACATGGAAGCAACCTAAATGTCCATCGACAGATGAATGGATAAAGAAAATGTGGCACATATATACAATGGAATATTACTCAGCCATAAAAAGAAACGAAATTGACTTGTTTGTAATGAGGTGGATGGAGCTAGAGACTGTCATACAGACTGAAGTAAGTCAGAAAGAGAAAAATAAATACCATATGCTAACACATTTATATGGAACCTAAAAAAAAAAAAGGTTCTGAAGAACCTAGGGGCAGGACAGGAATAAAGACGCAGAGATAGAGAAGGGACTTGAGGGAACGGGGAGGGGGAAGGGTAAGCTGGGACGAAGTGAGAGAGTGGCATGGACATATATACACTACCAAATGTAAAATAGATAGCTAGTGGGAAGCGGCCACACAGCACAGGGAGATCAGCTCGGTGCTCTGTGACCACCTAGAGGGGTGGGATAGGGAGGGTGAGGTGGTAGATGCAAGAGGGAGGAGATATGGGGATATATATATGTATAGTTAATTCACTTTGTTATAAAGCAGAAACTAACATACCCCTGTAAAGCAATTATACTCCAATAAAGATGTTTAAAAAAAATGAATGAAGTAAAAATTATAAAACTGAAAACCAAAAAAAAATCCCTGGTCAGGGAACTAAGATCCCACGTGCCACGGGGCCCGTGCTAGAGCCCGCGCACCACAGCTAGAAAGCAGCCTGCGTGCCGCAACAAAAGATCTCTCATGATCCCACACGTCACAACTAAGACCTGATGCAGCCAAATAAATAACTAAATACATTTTGTAAAAAACTGTTTTAAAAACAATAGAATGGAGAAGCCGCACTAATGTCTGGGGAAAGAAAAGGCGGAGGGTCAGGGATTTGTTGTCTCTTAGCAACAGAATAGAGATCAATGGAGGTCAAGGGAGGAAGCAGCAGAAGATGGGCTGGAGACACCAGCAGGGGGCAGATTTTGCAGGTGCTTGTAGTCCATGGTAAAGTACGAATTTCTTTTCTATTTATAAGGGAAAGTGATTGAAGGTTTATAAGCAGAGAAGCAACATGATATAATTTATGTTTTAAATAAAGTACTCTGGTTAAATGTAAGATTAGAGTGGAGGCGAGGGAACAGTTAGGAGGGGATCACAGTGGAGAACTAATGGTGGCATGGGCTTGGTTGACAGTGATGGCGTTGGGGAACAGTGGAGATGTGAGCGCCAGGAATGTCATCCGCAGGGCTTGCTAATGGATAGATATGCATAACGCAAGAAAGCCTTTCCCTCCTCATTCATCAAGTACTCAATTCCCTAGACTTCCAATACACCACCTTCTCCTAGTTTTCCTTCTATTTTGCAGATTTCTTCTCTTCCTCTCATTCTTCTATTATATCCTAAATACCTTCTTTTACTCCTTCTTTCCTCTACACATTCCCTCCCTCCCTCCCTCCAAAATGTTTGGTCCTTTTTTCTCTTCCTTCTACATTTTTTCCCTGAGTTTCTGAAACAGGGGCAGCAGCTCTTCCACTGCCTCAATTCCCAAATTTGTATCTCTAGCTGAGATCACTTTCCTGAAAACAGATCTAATTACCTACTACATATCACTGCTTGAATGGCTCCACGAGTGCTTCAAATTCAACATGTACTAAGCTGAACTAAGTCTACTCCTCCATTGTCTCCTAAATTCCCTCCTTTGTTTAACAACATGATTTTTCATCCAATCATCCAAGCCAGAAACTTGGGGGCTAATCTAAATTTTTTTCCTCTCACCTCATAATATCTAGTCAGCCACAATGTCTTATCATTTTTCCCCCTAATACCTTCCAACATCTTTTCCTAGCATCCATCCTCACTGTCCCTTCCTTAATTCAGACACTTGTCTTCTCTTACATAGGTTGTTTCAAATATTCCACCTAATTTTTCTCTCTCAGTTCTATCTCTTCAAACCAGTCTGTACCCTGCCTCTTGAGTGGTCTATTACTCAATCCATTCTTTTCTTTTCTCTGTTTAAAAGTTCCATTAGTTCCATTTCCTCTGGGATCAAATACAAGTTGCTTACGGGGTGTACCAGACCATATGTGATCTGCACCCTGCTTGTAGCACTCACCTCACCTCCTGCAACTTTTCAATGCCTATTGTATGCTACAGTTACACTGAATTATTGACATTCTCCAAACTGTCCATATTGTTCTATGCCTGAAGAGCCAGCCCAAGTATTTCCTTCTCTGAGAAGTCTCCATCCATCCTCACAGATTTGATCAATTTCTTCATTTCGAAATTTTACTTTGGACATTTCTCCTACATACCACTAGCTTTACACTTCAAAATAACTAATTGTCGATTGTTGTCTTTATTCTCTTTTATTCCCATTTCCCAGTTCCTAACCTTGCATGCCTCCCATAGACAACCATGTGTTAACTCTATGTCTTTACAACGCATCCATGTCGCTGTGTTGCAGTGAGCATGTTGCTTCTAACAGTTTACTCATCATATGCCAAGGCGAACACACCCACCACATTTTATCCATGTACTCTGCAAGTGATGCACAACCAGAACGCCTTCAGCTCTTCGCGACCATACTAAGGCAGCAATGAATATGCCTGTCAATGTTTTTCTCTTCTGTAAATTGACTGTAATTTGGCCTGCTAAGGATACATACACCCCAGAGAGACTGATTTTTTTAAAGTCTCATTTTTCAAATCAGATGTGCCACATTTTTCTTCATTCTGATGAATAAATCATTATCTGCTTGATGCACCCATCTTTTTAAGGTTTGTTATTATGCTAAATCTCCCAAGCTGATGAACTGGTTAACTCAAGTTTTTGCACCTGCAGAGCAGTGACCCCCTGCAAGATATCTGTTCTCTGTTTGACATCTTTTTAATTTTATTAGTGGCTTATGGACAAAATCACTTGACTGAAACTTTTTTCAAGTTTAAGTTATTTGGATTCACAAGAGCATTTTTCTCCCTGTTATAAATCAGTGAACCCAGTCAAGATTAACTGCCTACACGTGAGCTTCAAAAGATCTCTGTGGCCAGACAGAGTTGAAAGAAACACATAATTCCATAACACACTAAATATAAGCTGATCAAAGTTATTGGACCTGGTTACTTAATGCTGTACTTCCTCATTGTCATACAATCTGATTTCAAGTAGTTTGAATATAAAACATGTATTACTAGATCTCAAAAACTCTTCCTTTGGAAAAAACTCATCATTTCTGTATCCTGACTGGTCAACATGTGTATTTAGACAACTCAAAACTAAACTCTGGGCTAAAAATTTCTAAACCTAATTTGTAAAACTCCATATGTTTTAGGAATTAAAGCAAAAAGAAAAGAAACATAGCTAACGAACCATTTCAAACAAGAACAATTTATATACAGCATAATCATGGAATCCTGGAAGCAAAAGGAGCCATAAATCCTTAGATATTATGGAATGAGGAGGGGGTGTTGAAGCTCTTGGAATTCAGAGGAGATGCCAAGGGGCAGTTATGTTGAGGAGACCAAGAGGGTGGGACTCACCGAAGCAGCCCTCTTACTTCGTTGTTTATTTTTAAATTTTCTGCTTTTATGTAAGAGATGATTTGGAAAAAAGTTCCAATCCTTAAAAAGACGTTGAAAGTCGCTGATCTAGCCCAGTCTTTCACACAAATCAGTTCCTTCTATGACATCCTTGACAGGCAGTAATCCAATACCCGCATGAACACTGCTGCCGTTGTGAGTTCACTAACCTGAAGCCGCTCATTTTCATGTTAGATTGCTCAAGTTCTTGAGGAGTTCCTCCCTTGTGGAGTGCCAAGTTTTACCTCTCTATAAATTCTAAGCCTGGGTTATGTCCTCTGGGATAACACAGAATTCCTATTGGCTACCTTCACCACCCACGTCCCTTCAGAACTCGAAATATGCTATTTTCTTTTCGCATTACACCTTCTATTTATTTAAGACTCACTTCAATCTCAGAATCATATATCCATGCATCTATTTCCTTTTTGTTGATTTCACTTCATCTTAAATGCCTGTTTCATTAAACATAGACTGTAAACAAATATTTACCATGTATGTTACACATGTAACACACATGAACAGCTTTTAACAGAAATTCATCCACCCCTGCCTCCAGGTATTCATTAAAAATACAGGCATCGATATAAGCGAAAATCATCTGGAAAAGAATATATATGTGTCTGTATATTTATAAATGAATCACTGTACCGTACACCTGAAACTAACACAATATTGTAAATCAACTATACTCCAATTTTAAAATATCTTTAAAAAAAAACCTAGTTTTTGGAACAACAACCACAAAAAGTACAGGTATCAAAAACAATCCTGGATATATTTTGATACTACTTGTAGCTGGCATTCACACTATTTTAACAATTAACACCATTTGTGACAGCATTCACTGTACCTGCTACTTTAGACAACTTACGCTGCAGCTCTTTCACTAAGCAAATGGATAGAGCAAAGCCATCTCGGCTTTTCCTTCTTGAGATTTCTACTTTTCAGAGAGACACGTTTTCCACAGCCACCTGACATTTCTCTCCATGCTTTCATCTTGTAAACCTAAATTCTATTTCAAGTACTCCAGGTTTAAGCTTAAATGACAGTGCCTTAACAAGAGGAAAAAACTGTAGTGCATTTTTCTCCTGTTATCTGAAAACATAATGGGTGTACAAATACTGAGTATATTCTTACAAATATCTGGGTCATGTTTACCAGCTAGGATTTTTCTATTTAATGTAGGGGTAAATTTCGTTATGATATTTAATGAAGACATGAACATGAGTAAAAGGTTGTTAATTTAAGACAGGTCTGAGATCCACTAAAATTAATTGTTGTATGTTTGTCCTCTGGTAGCTGTGGAAGCCTCATATTTTCTTTAGATATTAATCATTAGACAGCTCTGGAAGTCCAACTTCAATGCTGCACTGATTTTGCTAACACTGGTGTGCTCTGTGCATCCATCATCCTCTGGAATTACTTATTCCATTAATATTAATTTTTGTTACAAATCTAACTGGCAAAGAAGCTTCTGCATATTTAAGTCCACATTCTACCTTCACGATATATAAATATTCTGTTTTCATAATTTGTCTGGGGAGACTGCCATCTTTTCCTGTGAGGTGAACTATTAATATGCCTGTCTTTTGCAGGCTAACCAGATCCACTTCCTTTAAACATATAGCTTTTAAAATCACCAGTGGAATGTTTTATTCTCTCCATGTTAGTTGCTTTGTCATCATAACCAGCTTTTAGAGTTTGGTCATTTTCTGTCTGTCCCCTCTACTATACAAATATGCATCTCGAGAGTGTGGATTATGGCTTATCTTTCTTATTCTGGTATCCCCAGGGCACGAGTCCAGCAGATTATACTACACACTCACCCCGAATTCATTGGCAATTAAATTCAAAGCAAGAGATATGTTTTTCCACACTAGAACTAAAACATGATAGGCAACAAAAACAGACTATAAAATCTTAGCCTTACATAAGCCTGTCAGCCACAAGCAGAAACCCTCACCTTTCCAAAATGCACACTCTGGCCCCTTCAAAACTACCTTTTCTTCAAGACATGTAGAACAGTCAGGAAGGCCACCTGATTGTTTTTAAAATGTGTTCCCCATCAATACAAACCCAACCGAGGAACTAAAGGTCAATGAAAATCGGGCCATACAATTCCATTGGCAAGATCGAGACCTCTGACAGAGCCGTCTCAGAAGAACGGAATGTTTGGGCACCTGTGGGGATGGAGAGCCAGCACCACGTAGTGCTGTAACCAGTAGATTCATTTGAGGAATTAGGTTCAGATGCCAAGACAGGTGGGAAAATAAAGAGTAGGTGTTCGACTCCTAGTAAACTTTGCTGGATTAAGGAAAATATAGCTATTCAGTTAATTGTGGGTGGTGAAATTATGAGAAAATTAGAAACCAGATCAGACTGTTTAAAGTCTCAAGCAGTAGGGAATCTTGGAGAAAGAAGGTGTGAGCTTCATAAAAAGCCAAAAGTAAACGAAATAAATTATACCCCAGAAAACGCCACTCTACTCCTTCCATTTTGAAAACATTGGCAGACTAGAGTGTTAGAGAATGAAACTCAAACACAGTCCATGGTGACTTTCCAACCCCAGATCCACAGAACAAACCTTACACACCTACACACACACACACACACACACACACACACACACACTCTCTCTCTCTCTCTCTCTCTCTCTCTCTCTCTCTCTCCCCTGTTTAATTTGAAGAGAAGCCTGCCGAGACTGGATGAAAAGCATCCTCAATGGCCTCGAGGAGGCAGTGATGGGGACCTAGCACTTGGTAGCAGGTGTTGAGCAGGACCATCGACAGCAGCATCACCCTTCACTTCACTGAATGTCATTCGTGTCTATGGCTTCAGTTCCCACCAGTGTAGCAATGACTGTCAAGGTCACATGTTCAGCCATGACCTCTCCTGTGAGCTTTAGTCTCATGTATCCAAATGCCTACTCTATGTCCCCACAGAAATGGCACAACGGTATCTCAATATCCACATGTGCAAAACGGGCCTGTAATCTTTCCTTACACCTGGTCCTCTTCCAGGAGTTCTTATCTCAGGAAATGGTACCCACGTCTGTTCGACTGTACAAGCAAAAACTCCAAGAGTTACTTGGGATGCATCCTACTATCACACAAATGTCGAATCTAGCGTCAAGCATGGTTACTCCTCACTGAGTTCTCCATTCTGTCCACTTATCTTCATTCTTTTTCCACCACCACCTTAGTCTCTCTCAGCTCCCATCTTGTTTCATCTTGACTACTATTCTAGACTCCTAACAGGTGTCCCACATTCACTCTTACCACTCCGAACTGTCCCTTAAACTGAGCTTTTCAAATCCTTTCATGATTTCCCATGGTTTTTAGGCTGAGGATCAGAATTCTTATCTTGACCACAAAGCCTGTAATAGTCTGGTCCCTACTACCCAACATCAGCAGGTAACACTCTACTTCTAAGTCTAAATTCACACCGCATAATTTCCATCACCTCTCAGAACACATTGCTTTCCTCCTGGAAATCAGAATCTTTGCTGGAGCAACTGCTTCTTCTTGGAATTATTTCCTGAGCCGACTCACTCCCACTCTTCAAACATCACCTCAACTATCACTTCCTTAGAGAAGCCTTCATGATACTCAGACTGGATTGGATCCCCCTTTTTACACCATCATAGCACTTGGTATATTTCCTTCCTTGCACTTATCACAGTGGGGGTTTTAGATTGGAACACGTGTCCTTTTGTTTCAAGTTTATCTCCCCTTCCAGACAGACAAGTTCCATAGGTGCACAAACCATTGCGCTTCTGTCTCCATTGTGTCCCCAAGACCCAGATAACTGCCCAAGTCACACGCATTCAATCACCATTTTTCCACTGTGTTAAGGAATAAATGGCAACTGATATCCAAGGGCTCAGTGTGTAAGAAAGCCAGTGGGTTGCTATCCCCTCGTTCATTCATGTAGCAGCTCTTGTCTGAATACTGAACACTGACAGACTACTTGATTATTTGTAGACTGAGACTATACTTGGTGGACTGAGCGGCCGTTTGATCTGTGTACATCAATTCTATATGCCACCCATTTAGCACCCAGGGGCTACACCAGCTAGGTAGTTAATATCCTAACTTTCTTCAGCTTACTCTTCTTAAAAGCATCTGCGTCAATGCAGTCAAGCTGCAGAGTGAAACAGACCGACCCAGCTCCTCACGCCTGGGCTCAGGGAGGTCATGGTGGCCTTGGCCTGGAGGAGAGGAAGGGGGACTCGAACTCCACACCTGCCTCAACAGCCAGGTCGATCGCACCTGAGCCTTGGAGTGTCCATGCTTGCAAAGATGTGAGGGAGAGACCTGGTCATGTGAGTCAGAAATCAGCCTTGAGAGGGCACAAGAGCTAGTTGAGCCAATAAGGGCAGGACTCATGACTGCTCGCTTGGCGTCTCACATGATGAGCCACCTCCCCAGTGAGGTTTTCTCCCTTCCACACCATGATAGGAAGCTACCTGAACAACTCTGGCCACCACCTTTCCGTTATAAAGGAGTTTGGACTAGTACAGACTCAAGAAACTTCTTAAGCTGGATATAAAGTAGGTTCCCCTGATAACTACATCATCTTGTACATGAGGAATATCTAAAGACTCAAGTGTCTAGGCTGGGCTGAGATAAGAACCCACAAAATGCATGAAAAGATCCAAGTGACTAGTGTCTGCAAATGAATCCCAAAAATATTTTCTACACTCTTTTGGTATGTCTAGGTCTGATTGAATCAGGAAAACCAGATGTTAAGAGAGAGAAAAAAAGGAAGAAAGACACACAAAACAAATTGTCTGACGATTTTACAAAAACAAAAATGAAATTAGATCATTCATTTTTCAAAATTCCAGAGTGCCAATTCTGATCTAAGTGAGGCTGCTTATCTGAAATTATACAATGATCATGGTTAATGCCAAATCCCCTTTCTGCAGAAGATACGGAGAACTTTGTTTCATCTTTGCTATAATAACAACTAATATACTGGAGCACTTTCGAATTTATAAATCATGGTCACATGCATTATATCACTGGAGTCATTCAAAATCCTGAGGGGTTGTGGGGGTATAATTTATCGCCATATTAATAGGGCAACTGAGGAAACTAGGATTCAGAGAAGTTTGCAAAGGATAGTGTATTATTTTCATACCTGAGACTTAAAAGCCAAATCCAGTCCTCTTTCCATTACTCTGCACCACTGTTTTCTATCTTTTTTTGTACCATTTTAAAATAGTAATTTCCTGATACAAAAAAGATTTGGCAAATACGTACATTTGTGTTGTGAAGATAAATAATGGTTTATCAAAGTCATCCCCAAATAAAGGTTATCAATTTTCTGCATTTTTCACTGTTTTATAATTGAGTGTTGATTTGGTCTACATAGAGCTTATAATAAAAACAACAACTCTTGATAAAGAAATGTGAACTATGAAACCTAAATCTGGTATGTTTCTACTTCTGTGTGTTTGGGAGATAAGTTAATAGTTCCTGGCCAGTAAGTTTCCATTTTGGTACGTTCAAAAAGGTCACATCACTGTTTTCTTTTTAAGCTGAGTTTCTGCATTTTCATTTTTTAAAATATTTTTATTTATCAAGCAACTGATCAAAAAATATTTACTGTCAGTCCTATGCTGGTATCTGAGGCAGACATGGGTGGATAAGATCCATTGTACTCACCAGTTGTTTAGAATGGCATGGGAGGCTGGGTACACCAGAAGCCAGCAGCACAAAGCAGGTCCCGGGTACCAACATTTCAGGCCATCAGTGCTGAGTACAGGGAAGAGAGAGAAAGAGTGGAGAGTCAGCAAAAGCTGCAGGAGAGAGGAACTAAGGGCTATTTATGGAAGTCAGAATCTCAGCCACTTGCTGACAGAGAACAGAAGTACACAGCAAGTACATAACCCCGACACTGGAACTGGGGCCATCAGGGCAGTTTTGTCCTTGTTGTTACTTCTGTTGTTTTCCTTTCCTATCTGGAGGACTGCTGTGGGCTACAGAAAATGTCCTTGGACATGATTCTTTTTAATTGGCTGATTATAAAACATTTTATTTTACAACACCTCTATTTCCAAAATACATAGATATTTATCTTCTCATTCATTCTCCCCATCATGCCCAAAAGGTGAGGCAAAGCAGGCTGAATGCTCCCTCTCCTCATATGGGGAAACTGACCTCCTGGGGGGTATGCACCTGCATGCTGTCACTGAGGGAACAAGTCCCCTTTTTGCTTTCTTTCTACTCTGGGCTTCTGCTCCATTGCCCAGTGGGGTGTGTGTGTGTGTGTGTGTGTGTGTGTGTGTGTGTGTGTGTGTGTATACGCACACATATGCATGCGCACACACCTGTGTGTTTTGTTTTGGCTTATTTTGTTAAAATGTTCTGTTACTCATTCATTATAATGTTCTTTTACACACTTTTAAATGGTGGAAATAGAACACAGGGACCTGGACAAACATCACAGAAAACTGACTGTAGAATCTTGAGATTCAGTGCAAAAGCCTAGCAGTTTCTCCCAGGTCCATGTGCAAAATCAAAAATCTTTTGTTCTTAACTATGTGACACCTTATCCAAAATCTTAATTCCAGAGCAGTTTCAACACAGCTGGACTGTTTCAAGGCTGCAAAGAATTACTAATAGCACCTCTCATTGCTAGATTTGGGTCATCTCTCAGGGGTAAGGTAAGTGCAAGTTGATATGTAAAGTGGAGACCATCCCTCAGAGCCACCCAGTTTCATAGGCCATCTGGATCCCAATTTAGCTTAAGGCTAAATCCCTGCAATATCTTTTATTCTCCTCTTTTCTCCAGCAAACATCTTCCAGGGTCATGCCTGGGGGAGAAAATTATGAACCTAGCTCATCAGGGATTCCACCCCAAGAAACAACCCCTGGTTAAAGGCCAGCCTGAGTGGGAGGGCACTATTTTCTATCTGGATCCCCTTTATTCCCACCGAACCCATTAATCTGAATCTTTTTCCACCACCAGAAGTTTGGCTTTCCAGTAAATGGTCCCATATACCCCAGGCAATTGTCTTCATTTAGTTGGCCTCTTAGCTGGTTACCCGATGACTTCCGCCTCTAACCAGCACAAACCCCCTCCTCTACCCCACGAAATTCTGCCCACCTCCCGCTAGGGAACTGATGAAGGTCTCTACAACACTGCCTTGCTTCCCCCTGCCTAGGCATTTGGGGGAAATCACTCTAAGAGTTTTGCATTTCTTGCTCCACAGTAATGTACAGCTGCTGATTCCTCTCTGCTTTCTGCCCTCTTAGCTCCCGATGCTTACTAGATGAGACAGCAACGCTCCGTGTGCAGATTTCACTTACTTCCACAGGGAATATGACACACACACCCCCGCCCCGCCAAAGGAACTTGCTGTGGAAATTGGCAATGACACCAACTGGGTGTCATTTTCCTCATTTTAAGCCTAGACTAGCACTCTTCATCTTCTCTTCTAAGAACTGCCCTCCAGGTCAAGGAAATCACCACCACAATCTAGAATACTCACTCTCCTTTTAAAGGAGATCCTGATTCCATGTTTTCTCAACCAGCTCCTGAAGTACATGTGTAAATAACCTCCCATTACCCTTTCCTCCCAGATGGCAGAGTCAAACACACAATTTAAACTTAATGTGCATAATGAGTTTTGTGTGCTCAAGGGACCATCAAACTGTGCCTTTATAATGGGTAAAACAACGTCCCTGAATCTATGTATCTATAAGTGTGTGTGTGTGGGGGGGGGGTGAATGTGTATACATGCACTCATTCGTAAGACAGGCTCTTAACTGGCTCAGTCCTCCCTATTGCTAAAGTCCAAATATCTTATCAGAGTTAACAGGTCCGGGCTTCCCTGGTGGTGCAGTGGTTGAGAGTCTGCTTGCCGATGCAGGGGACGCGGGTTCGTGCCCCAGTCTGGGAAGATCCCATATGCCGCGGAGCAGCTGGGCACGTGAGCCATGGCCGCTGAGCCTGCGCGTCCAGAGTCTGTGCTCCGCAACGGGAGAGGCCACAACAGTGAGAGGCCCGCGTACCGCAGAAAAAAAAAAAACAAAAAAAAAAAAACAGAGTTAACAGGTCCTACAGGATCCAGTTTCTGCTTATCATCTCCATACTCAAATTCCCACTCTCCCTCCCCAACTGTGATTCTCAATCCCAACCATATTGAACAACCAATCATTTCCTGATACCCTCAATACCTGGATCGTTGCACATGCTATTTATCCACCCAGAATGCTCCCCACCCCCATCCCACCCAACCGCCTCTGCCTCATCTGCCTTTTAATCATCCTTTAGGTCTCAGCTGGAAATAACAGCTCTCTGATCTCTGGATCAGCCACTGGTCTCTCCTCTGTTCTCTTGTAACTCCTGGACTGAGCCCCAGAGAAGTACTTATCACGTTCTATTAACACAGTGTGTTTACTACCTGTCTCTCCTTGGGGGAAGGAACTATGACTTGCTATTACTATATCTGCAGTGTCTTGCACAGTTCCTGCCTGGCACATTAACAAAAATTCAATAAATGTTTATTGAATGAAGGAATAACTGAACTGAATAATTACTCTTCTATTGTAATGTCTATACTACATTTTAATCCCTGCTGGGATCATGCTATTTTTGCAAAGAATGAAGATCAGAAGTGTTCACCTAAGCATTGCCCGTTTCCTTAGGAGCAGTACAACAATCTTCCTTTTATTTCTCTCATTTTCAACTTTAAAACTTTTTGAATTTAACATGTACAGCATGTAATGAGCATGAGAATAAGGGCTGACCCCAAAGCCACAGACTTGCCCTTTCAAGTACTCCCAAGTTTTCCACTGCACTTTCCTCCATTCTTCTTTTTCCCAGGATGAAAACCATACTGTCATCTTCATCTTTGCTCCTTCACCCAGTTCAGCTATGTTTTTCCTCTTCAGATATCTAGTAACCTCTCCTCCCTGCGTTTTTCTAAAGCCACCATTCTAGATAGATTCCTAATAGGTTTTGGGGTTTTTTTTGCAGTACGCGGGCCTCTCACTGTTGTGGCCTCTCCCGTTGCGGAGCACAGGCTCTGGACGCGCAGGCTCAGCGGCCATGGCTCACGGGCCCAGCCGCTCCGCGGCATGTGGGATCTTCCCGGACTGGGGCACGAACCCGCGTCCCCTGCATCGGCAGAAGGACTCTCCAACCACTGCACCACCAGGGAAGCCCCCTAATAGGTTTTTAACTGGACATCCACAATTAATTAATTGATTCAGTCATTCCTTCTTTAAATAAATATTTACTGAATATCTGCTATATCCCAGGAAGTCACTGTGCAAGCACTCCACTTGCTTCCAATCTTGGTCCTTCCACACTTCTGACACACACTACGAGACCAAGCTACCAAAATGCCAATTTCATAATATCCAACCCCTTCTAAAGAGCTTAAGTTGCCCACAATTAATATAATAATATGAATTATCCTATATAATTAATTATGTAGGATAATAATTATAAGCCAAAATAAAAGTTTGATTAATTACTTAAAGGAAACCAGAAAGGGGTAATTAGTTAAATGGTATGGGCTACTTTTTGAGGTGATTAAATGTTCTAAAACTGAGTGTGGTGATGGTTGTACATATATATGAATATATTAAAAATTACTGAATTGCACAGTTTAAATGGGTAAATTGAATGGTATGTGAACTGTATCTCAATAAAACTTTAAATAATGAAGAAGAAATTAAGATATTCCCAGGTAAATGAAACTTGAGAGGTTTCATTTTCAGTAGATGTGCTCTGCAAGAAATGCTGAAGGGAGTCCTTCAGGCTGAAATGAAAAGACAATAGACAGTAACTTGAATCCTCATGGAGAAACAAAGAACAGAACAGTAGTAAAATAACTACATAGGAAAATATAAAAGTTAGTACTAATGTACTTTTGGTACTCTTTTTTTTAGCGGTACGCGGGCCTCTCACTGTTGTGGCCTCTCCCGTTGCGGAACACAGGCTCCGGACACACAGGCTCAGCGGCCATGGCCCACGGGCCCAGCCGCTCCGCGGCATGTGGGATCTTCCCAGACCGGGGCACAAACCCGCGTCCCCTGCATCAGCAGGCGGACTCCCAACCACTGCACCATCGGGGAAGCCCTGGTACTCTTTTTTACTTGTGTGATTTAAAATACAATTGCATAAGACAATAATTATAAATCTACGTTGGTGGGCACACAGTGTACACAGATGTAATTAAATAGGGGGAACCAAGTGACATGAGAGCAAGGTTTTTATATACTATTGAAATTACACTGGTAATTATTTGAACTAGATTGCTATAAATTAAGATATTAATTGTAATCCTGGTGGCAACCACTAAGACAACAATATATAGTAAAAGACATAAAGAGGCAATCAAAATGGTATGCTGGTAAATATCAATTTAACACAAAAGAAGGCAGGAGGACTTAAGAAACAAATAAGATAAATGATCTAAAGAAAAAATACAGTGACTTGGCTGAAATCCTACATTTACAATAATCACATTAAATGTAAATGACTCAAATCCTCTTATTAAAAGGCAGAGATTGGCAGGATGGATTTTAAAAACATTATCCAACATTATGCTATCTCCAAGAGCCTCACTTTAGATCCAAAGCACAAATAATTTGAAAGTAAAAGGGCAGGAAAAGATATTTCATGCAAACAAGAACTAAAAGAAAGCCTGAGAGGCCACATGAATATCAAACAAAATAGACTTCAAGCCAAAAATTAGAAAGACATTAGATAATAACAAAAGGGTCAGTACACTATGAAGATATAAAAATAATAAACACATACACACCTAACTACAGAGCCCCAAAATATATAAAGCGAACATTCAGAGAATTGAAGAAGAAAAATAGATAATCCTAAAATGATAGTTGGAAACTTCAGTACCATGTTTTCAATAATAAATAAAACAACTAGACAGAAAATCTGTTAATGAATAGAGGACTTGAACTACATTGTAAATGAACTAGATCTAACAGATATGTACAGAACACTCCATCCAACCACAATAGAATACACATTTTATTAAATGCACATGAAATATTCTCCAGGATAGACCATATATTTAGTCACGAAACAAGTCTCAATAAACTTAAAATACTGGAATCATACAAACTGTCTTCTCTGGCTGCACTGGAATGAAACTAGAAATCAGTAACAGAAGGAAAACTGTAAATTCCAAAACAATGTGGAAATTAAACAACATATCTTTAAACAACCAATGGACCAAAAAAGAAATCACAAGGGAAATTATAAAATACTTTCATACAAATGTATATGAAAATGCAACATATCAAAACTGATGGGATACAGTAAATGTATTGTGGAGAGGGAAATTTATACCTGCAAATGTCTACATTTAAAAAGAAAGAAGATCTGAAGTCAATGACTTAACTTTACACCTTAAAAAACTAGAGAAAAAAAAAAGAGCAATCTAAACCCAAAGCTAGCAAAAGGAAGGAAATTGTAAAGATAAGGGTGAAGATATATGAAATAAAGAATAGGAAAAAAGAAGAATTGATGAAAACAGAAGTTGGTTATTAAAAAAAAATGACAAACCTTTAGTTTGATAAACCAAGAAAAAAGAGAGAAGACTCAAATTATTAAAATCAGGAGTGAAAGTAGGGACTTTACTACCAACCATATAGAAATAAGAATTATGAGAAAATACTATGAACAGTTGTATGACAGCAAATAAAATAACCTAGATGAAGTGAATAAATTCCTAGAAACACACAAATTACCAAAACTGACTCAAGAAGACATAGAAAATTTCAACAGACTTAAAGAGATTGCATCAGCAATCAAAAAACTTTCAAAAAGAAAATCCCAGGACCAAATGGTTTCGTTGGTGGATTCTACCAAAGATTTACGAAAGAATGAACACCAATCCTACTCAAAGTCTTCCAAAAATTAGAAGAGGATGGAACACTTCTTAACTCATTCTATGAGGCCAGTATTACCCTGATACCAAAACCAAACAAAAACATTACAAGAAGAGAAAACTACAGACCAAAATCCTTTATGAATATACGTGCAAAAACCCTCAGCAAATGCTAGCAAACTGAACCCATTGAAAGGATTTTACACCATGACCAAGTAGTATTTATTCTAGGAATGCAAGACTTGTTCAACATATGAAAAGCAATTAAGTTAATCCACCATATTAATAGAAAGAAGAAGCAGGGAAACCCACATGATTATCCTAAGGATGCAGGAAAAGCATTCTATGAAATCCAGCACCCTTCCATGGTAAAAATCACTCAACAAACTAGGAATACAAGGGAACTTCACCAACATAATAAGAGGCATTGATCAAAAACCCACAGCTAACAGCATGTTTAATAGTAAAAGAGTAGAAGCCTTTCCTCTAAGATTAGAAACAAGAAAAGGATTTCTGCTTTCACAACTTCTATTCAACATTATACTGGAGGTTCTAGCAGGGGTAATTAGGTAAGAAAAAGAAAAGTCATCCCAACTGGAAAGACAAATGTAAAACTGTCTCTATTCACAGATAACATGACTTTATATATAGAACATCCTAAAAATACACACACACACACACACACACACACACACACAATCAGGCCTAATAAATAAGTTCAGCACAGTTGTAGAATATATAATCAGCATACAAAAATCAGTTGTATTTCTATATACCAGAAATGAACAATCCAAAATTGAAATGAAGAAAACAATCCCATTTACAATATTATAAAAAATAATAAAATGTCCACGAATAAATTTAACCAAGGAGGTACAAGACTTGTACACTGAAAAAAAACGAAACATTGTTGAAAGAAATTTATTTAAAAGACCTAAAAAGAAATGGAAAGACATCCTGTGTTCGTGGATTAAAAGACTTGATATTGTTAAGATGGCAATATTTCCCAAATCTATCTACAGATTCAGTGCAATCTCTACCAAAATTCCAATGACCTTTCATGCAGAAATGGACAAGCTGATTCCAAAATTCACAGAAGTTGCAAGAGACCCCGAATAGCCAAAATGATCTTAAAAAAGAAGGATAAAGTTAGAGGACTCACACTTTTCAATTTCAAAATTACTATCAAGCTTTAGTAATTAAACAATGTGGCACTGGAATAAGGGATACAGATCAACAGAATAGAATTGAGAGTCCAGAAGTAAACTCATAAACCTATGATTAATTAATTTTTGACAAATGTAAGAAAAAAACCCAACATTCAGTAGTGAAAGTATAGTGTTTTCAACAAATGGTGCAGGGACAACTGGCCACATGGAAAAGAATGAATTTGGACCACTATCTTACACCATATGTAAAAAATTTATTCAAAGTGAACGAAAGGCCCAAAACTAAGAGCTAAAGCTATTAATATCTTAGAAGAATATATAGCTGTAAATCTTTATGACCTTGGATTAGACAATAGTTTCTTAAATATAACACCAAAATCACAAGGAAAGAAAGAAAAAAATAAACTGAACTTACAATTTAAAACTTTTGTGCAAAGGACACTATCAGGAAAGTGAAAATAGGAGAATGTATTTGCAAATATAGGCGAGTAGGAGAATAGGAGAAAATATTTGCAAATAACATATCTGGTAAGGGTCTAGCATCCAGAACATATAAAGAAATCTTACAACTGAACAACAAAAACAATCCAATCAAGAAATGGTCAAATGGTTTGAATAGACATTTCTCTAAAGAAGATATAAAAATGGCCAATAAGCAAATGAAAAGATGCTCAACATCATTAGTCATTAGGGAAATACAAATCAAAACCACAATGAGATACTACTTTACACCCACTAGAATGGATCTAATAAAAAAACAAACAAACAAAAAACAAATTACCAAGTGCCTATGCGAATGTGGAGAAACTGGAACCTTCATACATTGCTGGTAAGAATGTAAAATGGTGCAGCAGCTCTGGAAAACACTTTGGTGGATCCTCAAAAAGTTAAACATAAAATTTCTATATGATCCAGAGATTCTACTCCTGAGTAAATCCAAGAGAATTGAAAACAAACAAACAAAAATTCAAACAAAAACTTGTACATGAGTGTTCATAGCAGCATTATTCATTAATAGCCAAAAACCGGAAACCCCAATATCCATCAACTGACAGAATAAGACATTGTATATACATACAATGGGATATTATTCAAACATAAAAAGGAATGAAGTACCAATACGTACTGTAACGTGGATGAGCTTTGAAAACAACATGCTAAGTAAAAGCAGCCGGTCACAAAAGACCTCACTGCGTAAGATTTGTTGATATGAAATATCTACAACAGACAAATCCAAAGAGACAGAAAGTAGATTACTGGTTGCCAGGGACTCAGAAAAGAAGAGAATAGGGAGTGAATGCTTGATGGGTACAGGGTTTCTTTTCAAGGTGACAAAAATGTTCTGGAATTAAACAGTGGTCACAGTACACAACACCGTAAACGTATTAAAAGCCACTGAATTGTACACTTTACAATGGTTAAAATGGCGTATTTTATCTAATCTCAATAAATGTTTTTTTAAAGAAAGAATCCCAAAGGAGTACAATAAAAATCAGAGAGACTAAAAGTGCTTACGCATTCTCCTACTTGTTTTCATGGAAACCACCATATGCAGAGAAAACTATACTTTGATTGCAAATTCAGGCATGTGATGAGCTAAAAAAAAAAACCCAGAGATTTCAGAGTTAGGTCTAGCCGCGGATATTTAAGAGCCGTATCACCCCGGGGAAGTCTCTTCATCTCTCTGGGCTCTGGTTACCTCAGATGACATGCTGGTATCCACCTGCCCAACGTACGGGTGAGGCCTCGTCTGGATCCAAGGACTACATAGAAAGGCCATGAGTCAGTTCCAAGCCTGACTCATCACGAGATGGGTTAATGGTAAAGTGTGAGGAGAGGGGAAACAATCCACAGTTTTTCCTAAGATTTCCCCTGAATGATCCTCATTTGTGGGCAAAATGCTCAAGAATGCTATTTTTAAAGGGTGACGATATTTGGTTAAAATGTCCTCAGAGGAAGGGGAGGTAAGGAGTGGGAGAAGTTTGCCCGAACCACAGGGCCTCTGAACTACAGTGCACGTCAGCAGCAACAGCCCTAATGAGCTCCGCGCTGGACTCTCCAAATTGAATTACATAATACATTTCCGTTTCATTTCATGAATCACAACTTGGGATACAATGTTCCTGGGTTGCAGTTGATATATTTCAGAGATTACCAAAGATTTCAAAAAGAAAAATCTATTTTATTAAATTCATATGTAAAATGTCTGTATGTCAGCCAACTTATTTATTTCAAATTTGGGATTTTCTTAAATGCCGTAGTTAGAGCTCAATGTCAAGAGAGTTCCCGATAAACTCACTTATGAATGGTAAGGCGGCAGTTGCCCCTGGATTTTTCATTTCTTTTGACAGCTCAGTTCCTCGCTGATGACGATAGGTTTCACTTCAGCTGCCCCTGTTGGAGTCCCTTTGTGGTTGACAGTGAGAATGAACAGCTAAAGCCACAGAACATGGACGAGGGGAAGTGAAACTCACATGGAGAACGAGGTTAACAGTGAGTTTAGTTCACTATGACCCTAAGCCCCATATTCAAACATTAACTCCTTTGTGAGTGGCAGTGTCGATGGCAGTGTCATTGGCATCTGTGGTGCTCACTCCCCTTTGCTCAGTACAACATAGGAGTTAGAGCACAAGTTCTGGAATCAGAGAGACACGTCCAAATCCTAACTTAGCCATCATTAGCTCTGCAGCCTTGGAAAGGTTATTTAATCTCTCCAAGCTTCAGTGTATTAAGCTGTAACATGGGAAAAATAACAGCACATATGTCGTAGAGCTGTTACAAGGACTAATGACATAAGGAACGTGGAGCGATTAGCACAGTGCCCAGCACACAGTAAGTAGTCAATAAACATCAGTCGTGTATTAAGGTTATTTTCCTACCTTAGAAGCAGCAATTTTGAATTATAAATTGAGTTTTGGCTCATCCAGCATCTCCTGAGTCGCCACTCGTTTTCAAAACTTATGATCAAGTTCACTTTTGCAAAAGCTCATACAAACTCTTTGAGCTGTGACCTGCTGTACATCATTAATTCATGTATTCATTCATCATTTATTTAATATTTACTGACTATCTTCCATATGCCACACAGAAAGTTATACATTAGGGGAACAAAGCTGAGAGGAACAAAAGTTTCTTCCCTCTAGGTTCTAACTGAGGAGAAAGGATTGAGATGAACACAAGCTGGTTTGGAGAGTGCTGAATGTGAGGAGTTGCTGCAGAGCAGAGGGGAAGGCCATCTGACACAGAGCGGGTGCTGGGCGAGCAATGTCTTCCCTACCAGGCTGCTGTGTGGGTGAAACAAGAGCCAGGGGGAAACGGAAAAGGACCGTGAGTGGGGGAGATAGACTCATTGGGCACATGGAGACTAATTACCATGAAACAGCTGAGGTCGGGTGGAGAGAACTTCAGTTTTAAACGTCACTCCAACAACTGTAACCCCATTTCACAGATGAGGAAACAGAGGCCCAGAAAGATTTTGTACCTGGTCCAAGGTCATACAGCCAGTAGTTAATGGCAGAGACATGACTCAAGCCCAAAGCTGTCTGACTCTTTCCACAGGACCACACCCCACCCTCCTCTATCACACATTCTATAAAGACTCCTAAGTGACTGGTATTGATTAGGAGTCCAAAGAGGCTTCTTGGTCTTCTGGACTAACATACATTACACCAACCATCACTGAATAGTATATGGATGCTCTAATCCCAATTTCTTCCAGAGCAATAATGAGCAGGTGATAAGTCACTTGAACTGTACCGGCAATTCCTTCTGGCCTACGTTCTCACACCCCAGCTTGATTTTCTCTAACACAATGCAGGTGTGGTGGGCTCGCTGCCAACCCTTACTATGAGAGACAAAAAGCAATCCTTAGTTTATGAAAATAATCCTGTAGCTCTATTAGAATGCTTGGTTTTTTCTCTGCTCAACCCCTAAACACCTACCAACAGAGTAAGATCTTTTATTTATCCACACACACTGTCATTAACAACCATGATGATGGATCTTGCCAAAGACAGAGTTCACAGTGCTGAGGGGTTGGTGTGTGTATGCCTTGCAGTCTCTGCCCCTCAGGCTGACACCCTGCTTTACACTGGCACTGCATTTGTAGTTTATAAAGCCCTGTGCTTCCGCTTCTTTCTTTGACACTCACAGCAACTCTGGAAGGAAAACAGGATCATTTTTTTTTCCACCTCCACTGCGTTGAGTGCTTGAGGGACATTCACAGTGTGACAAGGGCCAGCACTGATCCCCATGGCGTGCATTCCAGCCCAGGTCTGCTCCCTACACCACGCTCTCTCCTAATTGCTCTGTTCGTTTTGTATCTGTGAGGGTTAACTGGGAACACAGGAGTTCTGTTAAATATCACAGTAGTTAGTACATTTTAATCCTGATCCCCTAGCCTACTGGAGCTGCTATAAAATATATGGCAATAATTTCCTGAGGCAGGGTAATGTATGAGGAATGTCAGGCCAGCCTCTGGGCATATTTGCCTTAGCTCAGTTTTATTAAAGTGAAACTTTTACTAAGGCATGTGGTGAATTGAGCAATCGGCAATGATTCATGCTGTTATAAACCCATTGCTACACTCACAATAAATCAATGAGCCATTGTCGTACATTTGCTGCGGAGTTTGTAGAAACGAGGAAAAAATCAATATGAGGATATTATTCAGACCATATGAAAGTATTAAAGTGTATTCTGTGCGTATTAAACCTGGCCAAACCATATTTCATGTGTACTTTTTTTTTTTTCGGTAAATATCTCTGTTAGTATCCTCTACCTTATACTATTTGCTAATCCATGTACTATTGTGAAACAATTATAGGAAATATTTAAAATTCCACAGAAGTCTTTATGATTTTTAAAGCGCATTTCATAATGACTAATTTGCATAATAAAACTGTCCTGAGGACAAAGCATTCACAATATTAACAATGAGACTCGTCCTTTACAAACATGCTATAGCCATAACTGTATAATTTAAAAAAAAGAAAAAATCAACCAACAGGAGGAAGTGATTTGAGCCAGAGAAAGGGCACTTTTCATGATCTCCTAGCTTGATGGGGACAATCACGGAGCCAGCAGAAATCTCCATGTATCTGGAAACGATTACTGTATCTCCGTTTACGTGGAACCTTCTCCGATTGTTGAAATACGTATTGGTGACGGACATCTCCCTTTAGGGCTGCAGTGTGTGATCACCTGCATTTCTGCATTAGGAAGTTTCAGGTTCCTCTGGAGGCTGAGGTGAGTTGGTCACAAAAAAAGGTGTAGCCACATCTGGCTTAAAACTCAAGCTGCAATACCACTGAGATCATTCTGTGGTCTAGGTGGTGAGGAGTTGGGTTATTCAGGGCCATCTTACTTACTTACAGCTGTCTCTGTGGTGCGCTAACACTCTCTGAAGCAAAGGTTGGATTTCACAAAACACCTATGCCAGTACCCATGGGGTTCAAGGCCCTCTCTTAGGAGCGAAGGGAAAGGCGTGTGAATGGCGCTCTGTTCAGTGGGTCTGGGCCATCTCTGACAAGTGCTCTAAGTAGAGAGGACCGTGAGAACCGAGGGGAGACAGAGACAGTTCCAAGTGGAGAGTCTGAGGTTCTGGAGGAGGTTCTGAAGGATGCTTTTAACTTCAATAGGCTTAACAAGTGAACCAATAATATTTTCCTTGTCCTTGAGTTGTTGGCTGTTGGCAGCTTGCTACCCAAGGGCTATCTTTGGGAGAAAGAAAATCAGTGACTCTACGTAGTGGCAAATCAGTTGGGAATCTCCTTACTGACATCACTGTACATCTTCCAGCAGAAGAAGAGATCCAAATGCATAATCCAGGTATCAGGGACATCAAGGGAATTTGGTGACAAGCCTCATAATCTAAAGGTTTATGCTCATTTTCTGGTGGAAACCTTTCTGCCCCACTTTGTTCTGTTTTGCTTTTTATGTATGACAGGTTTAATAAAAATAATATTCCTTACTTAACTAAAACTCCTTAAAACTAAGTGATTTAATTTTGCTTGATTTCAAAGGAAATAGGAGATAGAGCAAAACTAAGCCGGAAAGCTGAGTGAGAGAGTCAACCCCACGGAAAGCACAGGTCAAGGAGGTGGGAACTAAGCATCCCTTTGCCAACTCACTCCTGGCCCTGCTGACTAGCGCAGTAACTCCACTGCTCCCAGTATAGAGGCTGAACATGCTGGTTTTCTGCTGCCTTCCATGCTTTCATCTGGAGCCCAAGCTATTGATGACAGGAACTCCAATGGAGAGACCAGAGAGCATGTGACATAATCTTTGGCTTTACTATGGTATGTGTGTCTTTCAGGGCATATGGTCTGAGATGATCCATCACGGCCTATGATGCCAGATTATCCACTGAGACTGAGGTCTCTTTGCAGAAATGCAATTATATGCAGATAATGGTATTTCCAGTTGTCGTGACAGACCATACTGATGCTGAGAAGGAGTGACGGGTTGCACACTGGATGATGTACGCTCGGGCAAGCACAAGAGTGAGGCACCACGAATGCAGCGGTCAGTAAGTTTTTCAGTTCTTTCCTTCCCTATACGTTTTTCAGCAGTCAGCATTGGTCACCATCCAAAAGCCCATGGTCAGCCACTCCGCAGAGCTCAGCCCCGTAGCCTGGTGAGTCCCAGGCCACCGCAGTGATTCCCGGGGCCTCCACCTGCTCCTCCAGCCGTGCATCCTCTTCTTGCTACACCCCTGCTCTCTCCATAAACCAAAGGACCATTTAGAGGGCTGCCTTCAGCTCTGTTGTCTCCATGTTAATTCCCCCAATCATTTTACTCTTCCTCTAAATCTTTCTTTCGTTTCACTTTTTCTACCTTTCATTCATTCTCCTTTGTTTTTCAATTTTTTTTTTCCCCAGACTCTTCCTCTGAATCATCTATATTCTGCTTGGACTCTTCTGGCCTCCAGCACTGGGTTGAGAACACACAGGAACCTAACACTGTGGGAAATTCCCTCAGTCATTTAACCAGCATTTGCTGAGAATCCATGTGCTCCTGACCCTGGCTAGGTACAGGGTGTACAAAGAAGCAGTACGGAACAATAGAAAGACGGTCTTCACAACCAATCGGATGTGAGTTCAAATAGCTGCTTTGCCACTTACTAAGCTGTGTGGCCTTTGTTTCTCCATCTGCACTAAAACCAAGTATAAAGCACTTAGCACAGTGCCTGACACATAGGCACCCAACGCATGGAGCGCATCGTGTCTACTATTATTTCTAAGCTGTAATCAAGACCCTCACAGAGTACACATTTCTTGGCCTCATGATCTTTCTGTGAATACTGGCTCCATATTGCTGAATTATCTTGACATTTGTTTAAATAATTGAAAGAAGATTTTTGAAGGGATTTTGAGAGCCCAAAGCCATGGGTACAACAGACAGACTCAGTGTTGATTAAGAATCAGTGAAGTTCTCTTCTTGTCCTTAGACCTTGTCTCTCAGAGACCACCCCGACCTTGATCTTATTCCCAGTCCCACCCCAGTTCCCCTTCTCTGCCCTGCGCCAGCAGTGAAGGACTAAAGGCTGAGGGTGTTGGTCAGTAAGCCTTGTTTGAATGGACAGTCTCCTCCCAGTTGCATGCGTATTTTAATAGAGGACATTATAAGACCACACTGCACCTGAGACACTAAGGAAGGAAGGTTGTGGCCCACCCTAGGCCAAGTGAATCAGAATCTCCAGGGAGAGGCACAGGAATCAGCTTTTAAACAAGTCATCAGGCAAGGTGTAAATCTGATCTAAATCATTTACAGAACAATGACTGTGCATCCCCGTGTCTTTAAAAAGTGTTGTTTGGGGCAAAAGAAATGTGAAGTGGGATACATGCCCTCAGGGAGTTTATAACTATTTGCACATTATACCTAATATATGCTTGTAATGTATACATATGTATATGTGTGTGTATATATGCACGTGGGTGCGTACACACACGTACATAAAAAGATGTCACCAAGCAAGGTTGCCATTAAAAGTGAGATCAGCGTGAGTAAAATGCACAGAAACAATATGCCCAAAAAGACAGGACTCGGGTAGCGTCCTGAAAGAAGGATATGAAGGAATTTTCCACTCTTGTTATCATGGAAATAGTCAAATACCCACCCAGGTAAAATAAATATAGTGCGGTGAACCCCTCTGGACTTATCACTGACTTTCAATCATCTTGTTTTTGTTTTTGTTTTGCGGTACGCGGGCCTCTCACTGCTGGGGCCTCTCCCGTTGCGGAGCACAGGCTCCAGACGCGCAGACTCAGCGGCCATGGCTCACAGGCCCAGCCGCTCCGCGGCACGTGGGATCTTCCCGGACCAGGGCACGAACCCGTGTCCCCTGCATCGGCAGACGGACTCTCAACCACTGCACCACAAGGGAAGCCCTGACTTTCAGTCATTTTGCCCAACTTTTGGTCTATCTTCCTCACCGTTTCTCCCCACTCTCCTTCCCCCACAGAGCACTCAAGCCCCGTCCTGGGCCCTGAACTGACTGTCCCCATGGTGACAAGATCACAGTAACGTTTACTCTATTGCTACACCTCTTCTGCGGAGAACAAGTAAGTCCGCAGACCACTCTTGGAGCCGCAGTGCTTTAAAGCACACGCCAGACATCAGCTCACATGACTTCACAAAGAGAAGAGCGCGAGGATTCCAGGCAAGGGTAGTGCAGATGGGACTGAACCATAACATTTATCATTATGCAAGATTACATTTTTAGATATTAGGAAAATAATGTACGGCTGTTGCACAAATTTTGGATAATAGAAAAAGAATCCTGTACAACAGTTATTTGAATTTTGTTAGCGTCTTTTTCCCCCATGTGTATTTCTCAGATCATTGTCACCACACTCTACATACATTTTTATATCCTCCTTTTTTATTTAACATTATATCTTATGTCTCATGTTATTTCACAGTTTTTATTTCATAACTTATAACATTTACTAAATATATCACGATTTATTCAAAAACCCCTTTAATGGTAAACATTTAGGTGCTCTCCAGTTTTGTGTTATTATAAATAATGCTGCGATGGATATCTTTAGGCGTACAGGTTTTTCTGTACTAAGTGATATTCCCTTAGGAAGGGGTATAGAAATAGAATTACCAGCCAACGAGCATGTTTATGCTTCTTGATGTATACTGCTAACTGCTTTCCAAAAGGTTTATGCCAATTTACATTATCACCAACTATGCAGGAGAGTGCCAGCCACCGGGGGATTCTGAGTGGGGAAAGAGGGTCATGTAGTGGATGACTGCTATACACATAAGAAATTTAACCTTCCTCTTAGGGTAGTAGGGAGCCACTGAAGGTTCCTGGATAGGACAGTGAAGTGGGAAAAGCTTTATAAGATTCACCTGAGGTTAGCACTTGTGATACCTAAGGAGTACACTGGATGAGTAGTCAGGGGCCTGGTTCTTGTCTTTCTACTGTTAAAACCAACCATGGCCCCTTGAACAAGTCACTTGTCTTTAGGCCTTGGTTTTTGCTAAGTTAAATGAGGGTATGTAGTAGATGATTCTCTATAGTTTCATAGCACTAAAGTTCTAATGACTCATCTGAATTCTGAACATTTATTTATAGAAACAAATTCCACTTTAATTGTTCATTCCTCCAAGTTACAGTGTCTAGTGAAATCCTAGTTCTTTGGGGAATAAATAATGCCTGGCACCTGTGCCACTATTTCCTCTCCTGAAGTCATGGCGCATACAGCCCACTGATCATGCCTCTCTTTCTGGCTCAGAATCACCGCCCTCCACAGTGCTCAGGCAGCCCCTCACGAATGATCAGCGGTAAGTGACACACAGGGGAGAGCCATCCACCATCCAGGTCCTGGGTTGATCTCATCCCTGACTCCTCAGTGTCTAAAAGGGCTGGAGAACAGATGTAGAGAAAGAGAAGTGAGAAGGAACAAAGAGACATGTGATGTGAACACTCAGATTGTGCTCACTCGGACCCATTACTGCTCTAAGAGCTTCACAGACAGCCACCTCATTTCACCCTCAAGCAACTCTATTAGGGAGGTGACTACACCCACATCACAATGAGGACACCAAGGTGCAGAGGCTCAGGGGCATGCCCCCAGGTACACAGTGCGGGGAGATGCCAGAGCCTGGGTTCAAACCCTGGCAGCCTGGCTTCAAAGACTATGGACTCTGCTCTCTCCACCCTATCCTGCATGAGGGGAGGAAGGAGGCTTGTGGGAGGAGCAGGCAGGAATGATAAGGAGACAAAAAGAGGAGGCCAGGATGCTGGAAGACAGACTACTGGTTCTATAATTTCGCCACAGGAGTGCCCTACACTTACTATGCATTTATTCCTTCAGTTGTTAATCTATAAAAACCAGGTAACTTTAAATACAAGGAGTTGGGTTGGGGGACCACTCAGAGCTATGGTGCCATGGGGATAACAAAGGGAAAAAAAACGTGGTCTCCCCCACTTCCCAAGAACTATTATAAGTTAGCAGGGAAATGAGATACATAAACCACTGACTGAAATACACAGCGAAGAGAGATGAGCGGAACGAGAGAGGAACAGATAAAGGATCTGAGGCCCAAGTGAGGGAGCTCCCCCTGCGGTGGCCAAGGGAAGCTGAGTGGAGCGGGGGCATTTCACCTGCATCCTGAGCCATGGGCAGGATGACACGTGGAACCAGACAGGTGAGGATAAAGGCACCCAAGCAGAGAAGGCAGGTGCGCACAGGTGCGTATGAGGAACGGCAAGTTTGGTCTCAAGATGAGGGGATAAATGAGAGTAACGGAAAATCAAGCTGGAAAGGCGATCGAAGCCTGTGATAGTCAAGAGAGCATTAGCTGAGACAAAAATAAACCCCAAACATCCAATGGCTTAAGACAACATGTGGCTACCTTTACCCCACAAAACAGACAAAACGGTTGACTCCAAACGGCGTTTCTGGGACCCACGCTCCTTCCACCATGTGGTTTCTCGACCCCCAAGGGCATAAAATCCTGTTTCTACTGAGAACGAGAAAGCGAGGGTAGGAAAGGAGCACCCTCTTCTGAACAACCTGGGCCCTGAAGTGACACACACATCACTTCTGCTTACGTTTCATTTGAAAAAGTAGATTCAGGGTGGGGGGCGGGGGCGGGGAGCAGTGGTGGGAGCGGGTGGGAAATGTCACCACAGTCTGGGCAGCCAATTCCCAGAAGCATCTGTACACCAGGCGTGGGGAGCTTAAGTTTTAGTGACTGACTCAGCCACAGGGCCTTGAGCAGCGGTGGCCCTAACGCCAGGATAACGTATCAGGGCATCAAGGGGTAGGGGAGCCGGCCTCGGAAGGGTTTCAAGCAGGGGCATTATGTCACTAAAGGTTTATGCTATGGAAAGAAAATTTGGTAACATCACGCTTCTGAAGGAAGGGAACAGTAGGGGACTATTGGAATAACGCAGCAAGAAGTGAGGACCTGAAGGAGGGTGACAGCAGTGGGATGACAAGACGGCAGGTTCAGATACGGAGAGGACAGGGAGACTGGTAAGGTGAAGGAGTGAGGGGGAGGGGCCGCACTCTGAACACGGGGTCCCCATACGGGAAGAAGCGGAGACTGAGAAGCCCCATGAGGCCCTGCAGCTAGGAGAGCCTTTCTCTTACTGCATGATTGCAGAGCTATGAGCCTGTGCCTGCAATAAAGGGACAGGCCAGGGCGCAGATATTCAGCTCCATTTGGTTTGGATGGAGCCAGAAGAAAAACACTGAGTCCACGAGTTCCCGGGCAGATCTTTCCTGGATGTGTCTCAAAGACAGTGTCCATCCAGGCTTCGTGTGCATCTGGAGTGGAGAGCGTCTGGGACTCCAAAGCCTGCTGATGGACCGTGGACCGTGGACGTGGGCAGCTGCCAAATGTGGCCGAAGCTGCCACCAGAGATCTGTTTTCACAGGTTTTGTTTGGAAACTCAGTGTGGGGCTTGGGAGCAGCTGGGAGTTTCTGAGTAATTGCGTACCCTGGGGGTGGAGGGAGGCCAAGTACAACAGCTTTTCCCAGGGACCCAAGTAAGGGCAAGGCAGGAAGTCAGGTGAGGCCACCCGAGGCCCGGTCCAAGGCCCGAGGTCAGCTCCAGCGCCTGAGGACGAAGCTCCACCCAGACACAGAGCCGGCAGCTCTGATACAAAGAAGCTGGGCGTCCCTGATCCCTGCTCTCAACCCCAGGGGTCATTTTCCCCATCAGGGAAGTTTGGGTGCTTTGCGTACAAACTAGCCCCTCGCCACCCACCCGCCGAAGTACCAGATCTATACCTTGAAACTTAAACAGATTAAGTGGACGATCATTTGCTCTGCAATGTGTTTTCCTTTAAGGCTCAGATCAAATGATCAGATATCAGCTTTGAAGCTTTTCTTGAACTTGCTCTTTTCCACACCCCAGGAAGACTGATCGCCCCCTCCTTTCCACACTCAGGGCAATCCCACCACCGACTTAACATTTAACCAGCCACGTTCAATCACCGAATGTTGTGTAAATACTTCCTGGGTGTTAGGGACCGTGGATATAAAGATGAGATGCTCCAATCCTTGCCATCTCTTTGGATCATGAGCCACCTGGGATCATGTCCCTCACTTGTGAACATCTGTCTGGTTCAGTGGTGCTTGTTTAAAGCTGGCAGGATCGAACTGGATTCACCCAAGTATTCTGCATGCCCCAGTGAAATCGCCAAGAGTTGGCTCAAAATGCAAGCTCTACTAGTACCTTTGAAAATCCGTGATTCGATTCACCTGCCCAGGAGAAGGCCCTGGAACAGAGATCTCGACTTCAGTCGGGTGCCATTGGAAGATGGCTATGCCTGCCTGCTTCACTGCATGAGTGAGGTGTCACTGCCCAATCACTGAATTACTCAGAGTCATTACTGCCATGAGTGTGGGAATACTGGACTCAGGGTAGCCTTAAGACGATATCTTTGTCATCAAGGAACGATTTGTTCTCAAACAAGATAGGAGGATTCTTGGTGTCAAAAAGTCCTGTGTTCTAGTCTAGCCTTGAGGACAGAAGCCCTATAACCTGGGGTAAGCTACACAACCCTCCCCGATCTTAATTTTGTCACTTCCTCCCCAGCAAAATGAACTCTTGCCTTTCAGTTCAAAAGCTGTCCTAGGAATTCCTTAGTATTACTAGGAGAATAGTATTCCTATTCCTATTAGGGCATACTAAGATCTTATCCCTGGGTCTGACTTTTTAGTTTGATTTAACATTAAGCTCTTCCACAATTTAGACCCTCTGTGCTTATTTTTTTTATCATATTTTTAAATTAAGGAACAAAAAACGACAGCCTTTTTGACCAGACAGCCAACAGTCCTAGGTGGGCCCCTCTCTGAGAGAGGCACACATGTCTTGTCAAGATTCTGAAAAATGTATCCTCTTCAATTCTTGTGTTTTTCTTCAAGAGAAAATATAGAGAAACCACAAACATATTTGTATCGTTCCCATATGATGCCTTCATACTTGAAGGAAGTGTTGGATTTTCTCGTTCTTTGGCTCAAAAAGCAATGGGTGACATCAGTGAGCTAAAACTGCAAGTTCTACTGCCCTTTCCCTATTAAACTTGAATGTTTACTTCTCAGGGGATTGGCCAAGAAAAGTCCATTTAGGCTGGAACGCAGCATATTTAGTCTCAGAATTAAGGTAATTTCTTTGGAAGAGTTTCAACCAAATCAATTTATTTCAGAGATGTTGGTGTTGGTTCCCTTTTACAAATTCCAAAGCCCCAGGCTTTTTAACTGTACCTGCTCTGCTAACACAATCCAAGCTGGCTCTCACTCTGAAAGCCACATACTCTAGGTGTATGGGATTCCATGACGCAGGCCTTGGGTGCACTAGGAAAAGAATGCGGGTTTACAGGGTGAGGGCAAATGCACAGCTACACGGTTCTCCGGAAACTAAAGGCCCAAGGGCTTGGTCCAGACAAGAACCACGCCTCATCTCTATAAATTTCCTTCAAGAGTAAAACACATTCGTAATTTTTTTTTACTTGATTCTTACAACAACTCTGTGACGCAGACAGAGTAGGTATCATTGTATCTATTTTCATAAAAACATACAAGGGTAGGTGCTATTAACTGCCTTGGTCAAGGCCCCCTGGCTGGTGGGCGGCAGACCTGAAATGTGGTCTTCTCCTAAGTAGTGCTCCATCCACAAGGCTATCCTGTCTACCAACCAGGAAGAATTGTGAGTGAACAGCCGTTATAAGATAACTAGCCTTCAAAACACCCCAGTGAGAAGCCAGAAGAGAGATGTGTAAGTATGAACTGAAGACCATCTAGAAGGCTTCTGCCTAAAATTATTTCTTCCACTTGCTTGTCCACAGTGCCAAAAATTCTGCCATTAAAGAGCCACTTCTGTCAGAAAAGAACCGGGGCTCTCATAATTCCCTGAGTTTAAAAGGGCCCCCAAAACAAGAGACCTCCAAGAGCTAATGGCATCGTCGGGTACTTCCAGAGCAACAGTTAATCATGGCGACGTGAGTGAGCATCCTGCCTCTGCTCCTGATAGGCATATTTTATCGTGTTAAAAAAGTAACTGTTATCTCTATTTTACTCAAAAGCTGCCAACGCTAAGTCATTCATCTTAGTCAAACTGGCCTCTTTGCTGTCCCCAAAACAGCTAATAACCATTACTCGAAGCGTTACTCCATTACTCCAACCATCACTCCCTCATTACTGCAAATCTGTGCTCAGTCTGGTCACTGCACCAAGATCTTCTCTTCCCAGCTCTAGAGATGGAAAGCCTATAAATTTGCTCAGAGATTACCTATTCTTGTTTTTTGTTTAACAAATGAGCAAGGAGGTTACATGAGTTGCCAAGACCATAAAACGGACTTATGTCTGAACGCTAGAGCCCAAGACTCAATCTGTCAAACACTATTTTTCTGATGCCACTTTCAGGTGTGATATTGAAGTAGGAGTAGCAGCAACAAGAACAACAGCAACTAGACTATTCCACGGCTTCCTCCCTGTTCCTTATTCCATCCTCTTTGTATCAAAAACCCTCCAGTGCCTTAGAAGAGATTTATGAGAATTTATGCGGCTGGAAAGTGTCCAGCTCTGTGTAGATCAATTTCTCAGGAAGAGGAAATAATATCTGGCTCAAACTTTGCTTGTTTAAAGATCTAGTGATTTAAATTTGAATCCCAACTCTGCCACTAACTCATTGTATAACAAGACAAGCCATCACTTCTTTCTGGGTCTTAGTTTTTCACCAATGAAATAAGAAGTATCAACAGCACTTCCGTGGACCACTTCGGTTTTCAAATACTACTCCTCAACAGTCTTAGAATCTTAGACTCTCTGAGTAGGTATTAAGAGCAGAAAGTAGCAGGCATGATCCAAGGGGCCTTGGGAATGTTTTTATAACCTACTTGCTGATGACCAGGATCCCTTTTTCTGTGAATGAAGCTTTTCTTTTTCTAGAAAAAGATCAGACTTGCCCAATAACTGACATTCACACTGAAATGTAAATAACTGGTAGCTGGTTCTTTCTTGAAAGTCAGGTATGGAAGGGAACAGCTGATGACAAGTGGGCAGCAGGTACCTGAAGAGAAGGGAAGAGCAGAACTAAGGTCCAAGAAGAGGAAGTGGAGAACTCTAAAGGTGGTCTTTGCTAGGGGGTGGCCCTGGCAGGTTAGAGGGCAAAGGCAAGCCTAAGTTTAACCTTTCAAAGCTTAAAATGAAACACCAGGGCGTCTGGCCTTCCTCTCTATGTCAAAACAGCCTCCCCTCTGGAGCGCAGAGCTGCTTGAGATCCATCAGTCTCCGAGGTCAGGAGGTTAATGTCCCACCCTGACTTAGGTCACCCCTCTACTCCCCTCTCTGAAGCTCCAGCTCTACATTTCTAAGATGCAGATAATAAAACTTGACCCTGAGGTCCACCCCATTAAAGGATAAAACAGTAATCCAGATACATACAACATTTCAGATACATGGAAACTCCATTTGCCTCTGTTCTGAAATGGAATGCCGACAGATTTACGATAATTTGGATATTGTCTTTCTTCATGTATTAAACTTACTGTGGAGGAGACTGTGGAAAGTGGAAAAGCACCTCAACTGTCCCAGTAAAGATATATGGTAATACTATTGAACTCAAGATAAGAGGGGGCTTTAATTTCCACCCAATGACACACATTCTTATAGAGCCTTTAGGAATAGGTTACGGCCCTATTTAAAACGTGGTCAGTTAACCCCTCTCGCATGTCACGTGAGGCATAGGTTATAGATTACTTGAAGGGAAAGGGATAATTTCTTAGTCATCTTTCAATCCACCAAAATGCCCAGCACAGTTCCTGGCATGTAGTACGTGCCCAGTAATACTGTGGCTGATGAATGAACTTGGAAATAGCCAATGGGAAGCAGCGTGTTACAGAATGAACATAGCACAAGATGAGGGGAATTAAGATACTTGTGTTTATCAATGCATGGAAGGCGACCTTATCAATGGATGTGTGACTTCTGAGTCTAGTCCTTCAGAAGCCTTCCCCCTCTGAGGACACTGCCCTAAGGTTTCCCTATAAGGAAGCTGGTCTCATCTTCTAGAGGATAAGAGGTCACTTGGACAACAAGGACCCCCAAGCAACACCCAACACCAACTTCCAGACATGTGAATGAGGCCATCTTGGACCTGCCAGCCCAGCTGACCTGCCAGCTGAAAGCAGTCATGAGTGCGCCCCGAGAAAGCAGAAGAGAGACTGCTTGGCCACCCCACAGGATGATGAGAAACAATACATTTTTGTTTGTTTGAAGTCACAAAATTTTTGCATGGTTTGGTACACAGCAAAGGCTGACTGAGCCAGGAAGTTAGACAAGATGACTTCTAAGGTGCTTTCAGCTTTATGATTCCAAAACCCTAGTATAGAACTAATCATAGTGAGAATACAACGATATTGCTAGAAGCATCTCTATTCTACGCCATTGATTTTGCAGAGGAGACCGACACACGAAAGGTGATTACCCCAGGTCTGTCTTTAAAAAATGCTTGATTGTGCCACATAGATTCTTACAGGAAAGAAATTGAAGGCTGGCGCGTGGTCCACGCCTTCATCAATCGTCCCCCACATACTTAGGAAGATGGTGCTTCTGCTCTGTTTCGCAGATCCAGGAACACTCCTATCTGAAGAGCAGCCAGTCCATTAATGGACAAAGCCCCCTGAAACAGCCCAACCAGTAGACCATCCTTTGCTTTGAAAGACCCTGAATCCTTCTATCTTTATCTTAAGACCAAATTCAAATGCAATTACAGAGTTCAGCTTAAATGTGGAGATGCTCAGGCTTTCTAACACAAACTTCTAATATTCATTTTGTATTCGAATAATGAATTGCTCCTCTCTCCATCATATCTTTCCGACCTGCCTTAAGCAATGATCACTAATAAGCCCAAGTGTGGGCTTTCTGCTGCTTTTATCTGCATCTCTGAAAATACTCATGAAAATTCTTCTCCCTGAAGTATGAGCCATTACTAACATACTGTAGAGTCTGGCATTGATTTAGGGCCAACCTGGGAATTTCAGGGTTGGGCTTGGATTTATCTGAGAGGAGTTAAATATTTGGGGCAGGGGTGGAGTCCTGTTCCAACAAAATGGCAAAGTAAGCTTCAAGATGAGTGCCAGCATAGAAAATGAGAAGAGACGATTAAATAAATACCTGGATGGAAATTCTGGGTCTAGTGCCATCAGCAGAGCACACAACACCCATTTCAGACACATTCTAAAGACAATTTCAATAAGTCATCTGAGAAGATGAATCAAATAAATCCAAAATCTTAAGAACAGATTGGTTGCTATGTGGCTTCTTGCAAGTGGACCATTAAATCAACTTTTTAAAAAACTAACAGTTTCTCCTGTCATCACCAAGTGAAGAAGTGGAAGGAAAAAAAACTGGTTAGCCAAAGGAATGACATTCAGATGTTGAAAGGGTGAAACCTGAGGAATACTACCAAACTGTTGCTCAAAAACAACAAGAAGCTGGTGTTGAAAATGAAGACACAAAAGAAAGCGTTCTCCAAGGCTTAGCACATAGCCTGTGCCCACACGTGCTGATCGGCATCAGTGATTTGCCTAAGAAAACACAGTAGCTGTATTCCCTCTAGCACCTTCTCACCTAGGGCTCTAACTCCAAGTGACAAGGGTGAAGTTGGAAGGGGGACGACGGCCTGCACCTTCTCACACATTGCTGCCTCACATTTCTGGAACCACCAGTCATCTGAACCTCTAGTTTTTTTTTTCCCAACCTGTTGCCCTCTTATCATACAATGCTGTTGACTCTCACACCTTGGCGCACAGGTTCACTGGTCCAGGAGGTCCCACACACACCAAAGATGATGCAACCAATGAGAGTAAATGCCAGCATCCCCAATGGGTCCAAGCACATAGATTTGACAGCTAAGGTACTCAGTCCCAGGATAAGTTATGTGACTGTAGCCAGTGTCAGAATTATGGAGAGAGCATTGGAATCAGAAGGAGACTTGGAGGTTAGCCCAGCTGTGCTAATAACTGCCCAAGAGACCGTGGGTGTCACTTAACTACTCTGGGCTCAGTTTCCTGATTCTGAAACAAGATGGTTAGACGAGATTATCTTTCAGAAATCCTTAACAGATCTACCGAAGGTGAAATAGAAGCCTTCTCTCACCCAAAACCACAATTCCTCATCTGTGAAATAATAGGGTTGTGAGAATAAAATGAGTTTAGTTTAAATATGTTGAGAGTGTAGGACACTATCTGGCACGTATAAATTGTGTTCAATGTACGTTAGCATAAATTAATTAATTAATTAAAACTCTACTGTTCTGGTAGCTTAGAAGAAAAGGAAGCACGAACTAGCCCTCTGACAGCATGAATGCACTTGAGGTGGTACTAAGAAGCTGCCCTACTTCCCCATTTTCCCCATAATGTGTCTGCTCATCTTTCAAGTGCTTTTACAGAATATTTTTATTATAGATTACTTTTTTCTATTAATCTTTATTGCAGAGTAATAAAAATAAGTATAAATATTTTTTACTTCATTAGAGAAAAATTAAGTGTTGCTTGCTTGTGTTTTATAGACTGAAATGGTGTCTTCTGACCTTTGACTAAGTTTTACTACTACCCAGACATTGAAAGTCATGCTCATCAAAGATGTGTTAAAACACATGAACACCAGCTTCTTAATGTTTATCTGCTTAGGAAAAGTGAGCGAGAGCAAGAAATAATTTAGAAATTAGTGTCTCTCACACTGAAAAAACATCATCAGAAACTAAGTAATTTGGGGACTTCCCTGGTGGTCCAGTGGTTAAGAATCCACCTTCCAATGCAGGGGATGCAGGTTCCATCCCTGCTCGGGGAACTAAGATCCCACATGCCGTGGGGCAACTAAGTCCGCATGCTGCAACTTCTGAGCCCACGTGCCACAACTAGAGAGCCCGCATGCCACAACCACAGAGCCCATGTGCTCTGGAGCCCACGAGCCACAACTAGAGAGAAGCCCACGCGCCGCAACGGAAGATCCCACATGCCGCAACTAAGACCCGCTGCAGCCAAAAATAAATAAATAAATGAAACTAAGTAATTTCTTCAATTTCCTTTTATCCTGATAAATTCAAAGAAAATTTAAATTCTCTAATGCAAAATAGTGCTTTGGTAGGAAGATTAAGGAAAGGGTTTTTTTTTTAATTTCTGTCTTTATAATATTTTGCAGTTTCCAAATTTCCTAATATAGGCTTGTGTTACTTTTATGATAAGAAAAAATAACGTGATTTTTTTAAAGTACTCATTGGTCCAACAGTCAGCCAGACCTGTTCCAGTTGCTCCATCCATTAAGCTTTAAGGCATGTCTTCAGGGGTCAGGAAAACTGCCAAGATAGAAGGTAGTGTCCCCTCCCTTGGGACCTCACAGCTTATGGAAGACACAAGACATACAGATAAAGTGAACTGAGATACTTTTAACACCAAATGGGATTTTCAGAGTAAATAAACTTAGAGCAAGAGAAGGAGCTGGGGCTTCAGATCTTCTTTGTAATAGCATCACCTCTATCCTGCATTCACTAATTTTACAACCATGACCTTGGAGCCTACTACTTGCTAGGCCCTAACATAGGCTCCAGGGGTACAATGATGAATAAGTTGCCCTCCCTGCCCTCATCAAAATAACAGGATAGCAGGAGATACAGAGACACAAAAAAATCATTTAAAATGAGGCATTTAGGGCTTGTAGTGCTCTTTCATAAGCCCATTCAGTCACTCAACAAAAATCCAGTGAACAGCTGTATGTCAAGCACAGACAGGGATAAATAAGAATTGAACCACGCCCTCAGCAAAGCTTCTATATGAATTGTCAAGTACACCTTATACCCCCAATGAGATCAACTTGATAAATATTAACTGCATTCTACATAAAACTGCAGCTTGAGCTAATACACCCAAATGCACACAACTGGTAGGGGTAAATCAGGGCTGCAGCTCAGAATTTCTGATGCCCAGTCTCTGTTGAGCTTACAGCCCTGCATCTTTGGTTTTCACAGGAGAAGTTTGTTTTTGTTTTTGTTTTAACCTACTCTCATCATCATAGGAGATGTAAGACTTCTCTTATAACTGAATGAGAATAAAAAACTGAGTCTGCTAAGGAATCCAGACAGGTTTTTGTGCAGCTGTGGACTCCTTCATTCGTCTACCCAGACATTCACCTGTCGACGTTTCCTGATGCCTCCTGGCTGCTGTGGGCCAGACCCATCCAGAGAAGTTCACTTCCACATCAGCACACTTCCTGCCTCGCTGGGCAGGGGGAGATTGTCAGCCACCAAAGTGGGAAAAATAATATGATTCGTTTATGTGAAGGAAGGGTGCTCAACACTCTGAGTTAAGACCCACAGATTTAATTTCACCATATTCTTCAAGCTTGAACTTCGGTCTTGGTGATGAAAGGTTCGAGCCATCCCTGCTGGGAGAACAAACCTACAGCACCAGCCACCTTGGGGAGGCCACCATGCAGACGGGGCTTTGTGTTCTGCATACCAGCCTCTGCTTCCTGCTGCAGGTCGGCTGCAAGTGCAGAAGACTGGGTGGGGGTCCGTGCAGCAGTCTCTCCCATCTGTTCATTACCTGTGCCCACTAAGGTGTAAGGCGCTAGAAGATCGTGCCCCCCAAGTCACTCTGAGAGTCAGGGCTTGTGGTCAGGAAGCATGAGTGCTCATCCTTGGGCTTATAGGCAGTTTAGCTTGTGCTGGACATCAAATCTATTTCTGCTATTTGTTTTTCATGTTTCAATTCTAACAAGTCCAGGTTTAAGCGGCAGGGTGGTGGAGTGAGAAATGTACTGAACGGACTCCCAAAGCCAGAGTCAACATCCATTAACTCAGGTGCTCTGGTTCAAGTCCACACTCTCTGTGAGCCACTTCTTCATTTGTACATGAGCGAGACTTTCAGAAAGCTGACTTCTGCAAGTGCTAACTAATGGACCTTGCACTCTGCTCAGCAGCTCCTAGGCATCACCTCGCTTACTCCTCACATCCCATGAGGGCGATAGTATCCCTATCCCCATTCTAGAGCTGAGAAAACAGGACAGAGAAGTACTGTGCCAGTGATTAAACAGCTAGTCAGTGGAGGAATGAAGGCCACCACCCAGGGCCTCTGAACTCCAGGACCTGAGCTTGGAGCTAGGCTGTCAAAGTTACACTGTAATGATGACTGTGGCCATCTTTGGCTTGTTACTGATTTTATTGGTAGTGATTCTCTTGTTTCTCTTTTAAGAAAGTTGTTAGATATGGATGATATCTGAATCCTTTTTTCCTAAGAAAGGACCCTTCTAGTTAATTTTAATGTTATTGTTTGCTTTGACTTGGGATGAACCTATGATTCCATGCTACAAATGTTTTAATAAGCACATCAAATTTACTAAATAAAGCCAAATGATAAGGTCTAAAAGTCTCAATGCTGAAACTGTAGTGTTTCTCAAATTTCTTTAATAACAGTAATCACCCCGGATATTTGATTTCGAAAGAATCACCAGGCTTCTCTCCTGGAAATTCTGGCTCAGCAGTATAGAGGAGTGAGGCTCAGGAAGGTGTATTTTTAGTACAGTTACTAGGTTCTTCTAAGGAAGAAGACATATGTGCACAAGTCATATGAACAAAACAAATTTTGAAGGATATTTGAAAATTTTAATAAGCTAAATAGACTAAAATCTGTATCTTTCTTATCTTCATTTTTATTTTTTTTAAGTAAATTTATTTATCTTATTTATTTATTTTTGGCTGCATTGGGTCTTCATTGCTGTGCACGGGCTTTCCCTAGTTGTGACGAGCGGGGACTACTCTTCGTTGCAGTGTGCAGGCTTCTCGTTGCAGTGGCTTCTCTTGTTGCGGAGCACGGGCTCTAGGCGCGCAGGCTTCAGTAGTTGTGGTACGCAGGCTCAGCAGTTGTGGCTCGCAGGCTCTAAAGCACAGGCTCAGTAGTTGTGGTGCACGGGCTTAGTTGCTCTGTGTCATGTGGGATCTTCCTGGACCAGGGATCAAACCCGTGTCCCCTGCACTGGCAGGTAGATTCTTAACCACTGTGCCACCAGAGAAGCCCTTATCTTCATTTTTAAAAAGTTTTCTCAGTAATGAGTGCTGAATGGATACTTTTCTGAGCCTCTATTGATATGATAAGTAATAGTAAAAGTACTGAATATGTGCCAGACACTGTGTGAAGAACATTAGAGTTATTATCTCACTTAGTCCTCATTAAAGCTCTAATAAGTGAAAGCATAGCAGATTAATGGAATAAAAGCAATTTATATCAGTAAACATAAGTAGGCTAAACTGTCTTAGTAAAAAGAAACAGAAAACTTGGAAAGTTAAGTTAGAAAACATAATGATTTATTGCCTATTAGTGAAACAAAGTAAATCACATAGAAAGGTTAAAAGCAAAAGATTTAAATTAGATGTATCCGGCAAATGCAAATAAAATTACAGAAGGAATAGAAATAACATCAGAAAAAGGTAAAAAAATTAAATGAATAAAGCAATACTTTTTATATTGATAATAACAGTGTAAGTCATAAGTACTTAAGTGATAAATACTTTAATATTTGGTAAAATAAATTTTAATGATTTTAATTGTAAAAAATAGAAATGAAACTAAGAAAACTTAATAAGGCACTAACCATCTATGACAAATCAAAAAGAAAGTTACAGAAGATGTGAATCATATAATTAATTAATAAGGTTATAATAAGAGATATATAGATGTGAAAGAGGAAGGAAGGGAGGGAGGGAGGGGAATAGAGAAAGGGGAAGAGATATTTAACTTGGCATTCAACCAAGAATATATCAATATATGCCTACGAAGTATTTCATACTAGGCAATAAACAAACCTTTAATAAATTCAAAATTCATAAATTCTATAGCCACATTGCCCGACCACAACTCAATAAAAATAGGAATAACAATATTATTCCTAAATTGTTAGTTAGGAAGGAAAGCTAGAAGAAGTTAAAAAAAAAAATGTCACTGAAATAACCTTAGGGTCTATGAGTAAATCAAACTGACAATTGTAAAGGCAAAAAAAATTAGGGGAAGAATACTGAAATAATAAGGATAAAGCCAACATGGCGCTCAAAGGTAAATTCTTAGCCACAAACACTGATCTATGAAACACCAGTGAAATCAATCCCACCCTACCATATAGCATATCTGTCTCCTCTGGGTATAACTCTGGCATCAAGATGAATTCTCCGTAATAGCATGTCTGTGCTTGGTGCTACTGCCTGTTTCAGGAGTAAACTCTAGAATTTACCATGCAATTTTGGGGAAACTAAGCCTATACTTTCACAGAAGAGCAATTCAAATCACATGCATTGAAGACCTCTGCAGCCTGATTTCACCTCCAGCCTTCATCTCTCCAGGTCAGCACTGTCACTGAGATCCTGCCCATGTCGCCTCAATATAATTCCCTAGACTCTGCTTTCTCTGAGACAGGATTCTCCACATAGCTTCTTTCTTTCAGTTCAAACCCCGTCTTCTCTATTTCAGAAATTCCTTGGTGTTGCAGCATGTGATTGGCATCAATCCTTGGTTTCTGGTATGAATTCAGGTTTTTATAAATGTGTATATTTCATTGGTCAGTTCAATGGAAATGGGGGACTCAGATACCTTACCATCTCGTCCAGAAGGCTCTGTCTGAAGTACTCTATAAACATCATGAGTAAAGTATTTTTAAATAAAATCAAAAGAAATAGCTTCTCTGATGCCTGCTTGCTGCAGACAGAGAAAAGGTCAAGGCTGAACTCAGTACAGACTCCAGATACAGAGGGCAGACTACATTATTTAAAGTCTAAGAGGACATGGCTATTTCAGATGGCTGTGTGTGTGATATTTAGAAGAGCAATCATCAGCTTGATACCACCCGCTCCATGAATATTAAACTGAGCTGGTGACATGACCCCCTAGGTCATTACCACTATGTGAAACAGTAGCTCCATGCCCAACAGCACTTTGCTCACCTACAATGAGGAGGAGCCAGGTCCTGTCCACCTTTCCTATGTTCCACTGGGATTAGGGTCCTAGCACTGGCTGGGCACTCTTCTTGGTGACCCTGTGAAAGCCTCTTCCCTTCCAAGTTAAGTTCAGGAGGCTGGCAGGGATGATCTCCAACACTAACCTCCCAGGACCACTGTTCTTTCCCATTGTGACAGTCACCGTATTGTGAAGCTAAATTCCCAGAGGCAGGGGAAGAACCACATCAGTAAGAAGGAGCCATATCTCTGGCACTCAGTGGGCCTCTCAGTCCACAAGTCTGTACATTTCTATTTCCTTCTCCTTGTCCACCTCCACCTTATCCTCAAATGTTGTTTGATTAGATGAATCACAAATAAGTGCCTTTGGAGAATCTCAGTACAGTTCCTTGAGAACACTGAAGACAAACTAGGGCATTTAAAGGCAAGGGTGCAACTTGCTGCCAACAAAAAAGTCACAAGAGAAACTGTTATGATATTAGAGATGTCCAAGGGTAAGGTACAGGTGACTACTGAGGCTGGAGAAGCAGGCTCTGAGGTCTGTCCTGACCAGGGGCAGAACAGCAGACACCCCTGTACAGTGAGCTGTGAAACTAAAACCAACAAGATGTTCTCAGGTCAGGAGAGGGAAATTTTGAACAGCAGCTGAAGTGTCCAAAAATTATTGAGCTCTCCAAAACAAATTAGCTCGCTTCAGTTCCGTTTGACCAGAAGTTCATAAATAACACTGTATATAAATTGGAGCTGAGTGAATATTATAGCTCTCCTTTCCATGTCTCCCTCATTGGGAGAGCTGGAAGAACCCCAGAAAAACAGCCTGGTCCAGTGACTGTGCTAGAAATTAATTTTAGAGACTGAAAGGTGGTCGTGACTTCAGTGGAGACACCAATCTAAAAGGCTGGGGGTGAGGGGCTGGCTAAGAAGTAGGTGAAATGCTCAAGGCCACAGGTTCATTCATTCATCCATCCATCCAGAAACACATGCTGAGTTGACTACTGGACGCCAGGTACAGGGGTGGAGGGCAGCATGAGAGAGGAGGCAAAGTGCAAACCACAGAGCCAGGAGAGAGGAACCAGCGGTGCTTTGAGGGAGCATCAAGGGAGAGGGCATTTCTGGCTAGTGGCGTCATCCTAAGAGCTGGGCTTGGGAAAGTGAACAAGGTTTTGATGAGCAGAGAAGAGGAAAAACCAGTCCTGGTGGAGCATCCAGGCTGAGCAGGCCTTCTGGGTTGGGGGGGGAAACCATCAAGGACCAATGCACTGGGCTTGTTGACGGCTGTTCGGGAGGCCAGAACCCAGGTTTCCTAAATGGCCCTCAGTCTCGTTTCACCATTTCAGATGCTGGCGGTTAATGGTTTCTGAACTTGACTACACATTGGAATCACCTGAGGAGCTTTACAAATTACCGGTGCCCAAGTCCCACCCGAGTCAAGTTAAATGACTGGACTGGGGGTGTGGCCGAGGCATCAGGTTGTTTACGAGCTACCCAGGACCTTCTTGTTTCAACCAGGGATGAGAACACTTGCTCTAGGTGATCCTCATGGTTCCAGGTACCAACAGAAAGCACGTGGGCTTCACTCAGCCTCCTCTGCGCACCTGAGCAGTCCAATAGGTGACAAGCGTTTCTAGGGAATGTGAAGACTTGTCTCCCACAGTGGAGGGGCAGGATGGTGTGGCGGCTCACAGCCCTCACTCAGCCTGTCTTGGTTTGCCTCCAGTTCACATTACTTAGTGACTTTAGAAAGTACATAACCTAAAGTACATAAGCTTCAGCTTCCTCCCAGTAACAACAGGATTGCTACAGATAACCACATAGAAAGATTTGTGATGGTGGATTTTAACCCCTTTTGGGCCCCAGATCTCTTAGAGAATTTCATAAAACTTCAGATCCTATCAGCCAAAGAATATACATGCCCATACACAAATCTGAATCACATTTTGGGGGTCAACAGACTCCACAAAGATTGTACACAGACTGAGGTTAGGAACGCCTCCATCAAAAGGGTCTGACAGACTCCCGTCTCCCTGGTTACAGAAATTTTGCTTTGGGTAAGGCTTAATTCATAATCAAGCTTTTCTCAACCTGTCCAACTCTCTTCAGATTCCCTATGGATGCTACTTTTATTACAGGGGGCAAGACCAGTCAGGAGCTCTGAGTTTCAAACCAGCAGTGTAATATATACGAAAACAGAGCAAGGTGAAAGTGGAGACTAGTGCATCAAGAGGAGAATGAGAACCAGATGCCTCCGCTCAGGGAAGAGTGGAAAGAAAGGCAGCTGCCCGAGGGGACTGCTCTGTGGCTTACCTCTAATCAAGGCTCACGAGGAACAAAACCAGAGGAAGGCGAGACGGGAAATTGCAGCCTCAGAACGACTTGGAGTGGGCAGGTGGAGGTGAGGGAGCGCTGAGGTCAGAAAGAGAAGAAGGGCGGTCTTTTCAGAAGCCTTAAAGAAGGCCTTGGGGAAGAGGAAAAAACCTGTCAGTCAATAAGTATTACTGATTTCCTAGCGGAGCATCAGGCACTGTGGATCAACTGAGCAGAAAAGCACCCTCCCCGAGGAGTCATTTTATAAACTCCTATTGTGTCCATAAACGCAGGGGATGGGGCACTAATTCAAAAAGAAAATATGTCTTATGAATTTACCAGCAGTGGTGGCAAGGTTATTGTCTCTCCTCCAGGTTCTAGTGATAGCCTGGTACCCAGGGCTCTCCACCCCGGCTGGGCTCAAGCCCTATGGGTCCTCAACTACATCCTGTTCTTGCTGCCCCCATGTCCACCTCCCGAGCTCTCGCTCATCTTGTTCACCCTAGAGCTGACCACCTCAAAGTTTAGTTTCACCGTCTCTCAGCAAGCTGTCTCAGATTCTTTTCACGCACTCTGGGAACACAATGGTTTCTCCATCCTCTGAACTCATGATATTGACTTGTCCATAACGCTCCTTTGATATTATTCATACACTTCTTTGTCTTATGAATACAACAAAATGAAGGGGGTCATTAACCACAGCTGAGTTTTGTAGAAGGCGCACTATGGAACCAAAGTCTTTGGCCCTGCTGAACACCTCTGGATATGCCCGCTGGAGAACAAGACATGAGGCAAATCATGCTGCCTTATATCCGTGTTTGCAAAGGTGTGATCCACAGACACCAGCGTAAGAATCACCCTAATGGCTTATTAAAACAATGCAGAGCAAAGTCTTCATACAAGGAAGCAGAAGTCCAGAAAGTAGAAGAAGCCCAACGTCCTTGGGAGCTCACAGAAATGCTGGAGAAGTGTTTGGACTTTCACAAGCGAGAATTCCCAAAATTGGAGTGGGCGGCTGTATCAAGCTGTGATCTCAAGGGGCACAAACCTTCCAGCTGACCCCCAAGTGTGCCCTGCATTTCCCACACTGCGAGGCAAGCGTGTAGGGGTCTACAACTTCTGTAGTACACACAGCGAACCCCTAGGTCCAAGCCTTTCGCCTGAAAGGTGAAGCTATGGGAATTGACAAACAGCTCAAGAGTGTAAAATAATAGAGAACTGGTTCAAATACAAGCTCTGCAGAACCCAACATGTTGGAAGAGAAAGAAAGAAGAAAAAAGCAAAATATTCTAAGGCTATTGACTGAATTTTAGGAATCAGTATCTCAGCTTTAAAAAGTTATCTATCGAATATCAGCATATAGATAGATAGAGATAGATCAGCTTTTTATATCTATATATATCCCCAGAGCACAAGTGACCTACTAGAGTATCTCAAAAGTTATTTCCTATAGATTTTTTAAGTTCCTTTTTTGATTACTGTGACCCATCTTTCTGTAAACACTTTAATTTGGAAGTGCTTACTCATCCTTAAATTTGGAGGTGATTAATTTACTACTGGATACTTTATCAAGTGTCTCAAAGTGCTATCCAATATTTATGTGGTCTCAGATCACAGTGAACCAAAATCTGCTGTTGTAAGGTCTGGGCTACATTCTAGACATGGCCGAAGATCACCCTGGTCAATTCCAGAATTTTCATCATGGTCAAGGGCCTGTGAGTGTTGGTGCGCTGGAAGAGTTGAGTTTTCCACTGATGAGTCAGTGCTGGGTAGTGAAGCTGCTACACTCCATGGAGACGCTCCAGCTGTTCAGTACACAGTGCAGGGTTCCCGGCATGACCAGGTGAACCAAATTCAAAGAACCCCCTTTGAAGTCCCACCATACTACCTCCCCCATCCCCGTGACCTACTTCCTGAAAGGATACTGTCAAACCACTGGTTGAAGTCTCTGATACCGTTTGCGTATCAACCACCCCTTCATCTGTCACTTCACAGGGTGGTTTGGATGTCATATTAACGCTCCAACTCTTTTAATTCAGAAAAAAAAACACCGCAGGACTAGAATTGAATTTTGTCATGAAAATACTCTCAACTGCCTAAATGAAATGAAATAGACACAAAAGGCATAGTCATAATTCCTTAAACCCTACTTCAAGGTAATACCAACATGTTTCTATATAATTCAACTTTCCCAGTTTATTGTCTAAACACCTATAATGAAAAGTGCTTTTGAGCCATCAAGAGGATAAGATTCCATACGTGGAAAATTCACTCTGAACTTCTTACCCCCAGGCAGCACTGCAATCTGGCTCCCAAGCCTTTCACTGAAGAGCTTGGGACATCCACTCCAGTGCCCCTGTGATCATCTCCTGTAAGCCCTTGGAGTGACTCCTTCACGCCACCCGGGCCTTGGTGACCACGGTGTTCATGAGGATTCTGTCATCAATCACGGGGGTGCTATTCATTTGTTCAACTAGAGATCCCATCCCTAAGATATTCTAGGTATGCATGGTACTGTGCGTTGACGTCTCAGACAAAAACCGGTAACACAAGGGGTTAAATGCTACAACGGATAAAAGCACAAGATGCCATGGCTCTCACTCTGCCTCGGCAAAAGGGGTAAAGTCAGGCTGGGTGTCGAAGAATGGGTGATGGAGGCACAGCACATGCAGGGGATGAGAGGCACAGAGTGTCACTGAAAAGCACAGAGAGAGGAAGAGGGAAGAGACGGAGGAACGGTGGGGCGTGAAGCTGGAGAGATTAAGCCCTAGATACTAAGGACCTCAAATGCTAGGCTAACCGATTTGGGCTTAACTTGGAAACAGCGGGGATACAATGAAGGGTTTTGAGTTAGGAAGTTACACGGTCCAACATGGGTTTTAAAAAGATAACGCTGATCTCACTAAGGGGGTGGGTAGATTGGGGAGGTACGCAATTAGAGGTAAGAAAGTGTCTAAGGGGGTTTTATTTAAATAGGCCAGGAGAAAAGCTATGAGAACAGTTTGGTTTTGAAAAATATGTACAAGTTAATTAAATTCTGTTGACTAATTGAATTGTGAGTGTGAGTGTGTGTGTGTGCGTGTGTGTGTGCGCGTGTATGTATGTGGAGTGAGTCAGACAGACAGACAGACGGGGAAGACAAAGATCCTAAAGGTTCAATGTTTGTGATCTTACTAAACTGAAAACACATGGTGTCCAAGAATAGAAACGGAGTGGACACGGGCTGGGAGCTTCCGGCAGCCCTGTGGATGCCATGGGTGAGGATGAGATCAGCCTTGCAAATAGAGACGAATATCACAGACAGCGACCATGATCTTCAACAGAGGAGCTGAAGACCCTCTGTGGGGGATATGGCCCTGGGAGGAGGCGCTGGGAGAGGGTCAGAGAAGCAGAAGGTGACCCGGGAGAGCAGAGGAGTAGAAACCCAGGGTGAAGGAGGAGGCGACAATGTGAAAGGCACTGAGGTCACCACTGTAGGCCACGTCTGCCCTCAGGCTGGACAATGACATTTACTTCACTTTACATGATGACTCTGCATGTCCCCAAGGCAAAGAAACAAACATTTTTTAACAAGTAATCTATGTCAACCACTGCACTAAGCTTTTAAAACAGTATCTCTAAGAGGCAAGAATTACTATCTGCATTTGACAGACAAGGAAACTGAGATGTGAAGAGGTTAAATACCTCCCACGGGTGAAATTGTAGTTGATCATGAATCCAGAACCAGAGGCACTCTTAGCCTTGGTGCTGTGTTCTTCCCCTTGTGCCAGGCTGCCCTCCTGGTTTCCTAGGCAGGTCGCCGGTAACCACCCCCTGGGCATTCTGGGGAACAAGGCTGTGGGGGCAAAGGGAGGGCTCAGGCTTTGGAGGTTAAGGTATCTGTACTTCCTTGGCACAGGGAGGGTATGAACACCCTGAAGCAAGACTCAACTGTCATGATCTGCCAGCAGTGTGGCAGGTCTTCCAGGTGTCAGGGCTGCCCAAGAAGCCAGCTCTAAACAGGTTCTCAGCTGTGGCAGCCCCAGGAGTGGGCGGGAAGGTGACCACCACCTCTCTAATAAGGTAGATTGACATAAAGCCAGGAACATGCTTCAACTAGGATGACCAGCTGTCCCAGCTCACGCAGGACCCAGGAACCAGGACAGTCCAGAAGGAGCAGCTCTTTCTGAGCCAATGGTGAGCCCAGGTAACTATGGAAACCAGAGCCCAAGGGCTGATGGAGGATCAGCTACCACATGTCGTCTGGATGCCATGTAGGGGGAGCCTGATTTTTCTGGGATGACAGGACCTTTTAATTTGAAGGATCCTGATTCTGACTTTCCCAAGGTCAAGCAAGGACTCTTCAGGAATTCCCTGGGGCACATGCTGGGAGCTGACACCTCTCCCAGCAGTGGAGATGGGGGGACGATGGCCTCTGCCGTTTTCACATCAGCCTCCTGATGTCCCCCTGCACTGTGTGGGCAACACAGCCTGCGGGTAGTGGGGACATTCCTGCTGTTCCCTCCCAGCTGCACAAAGGAGTTGGGGAGGCTCCCAGGGAGCAGCAAGCACACCACAGTGCCTTCCAGGCTCAGGCCTCACTTCGCCCCTGCAGAACCTCCATCCTGCTCAGAGCAAGCGCTTAGCAGATGCTGGCTGAGCTGATGTGGACTCAAAGAAGAGGGCTGGGACTTCCCTGGTGGCGCGGTGGTTAAGAATCCACCTGCCAATGCAGGGGACACGGGTTGGAGCCCTGGTCCAGGAAGATCCCACATGCCGTGGAGCAACTAAGCCCGTGAGCCACAACTACTGAGGCTCCGCTCTACAGCCCGTGCTCCACAACAAGAGAAGCCACTGCAATGAGAAGCCCGTGCACCGCAACGAAGAGTAGCCCCCACTCGCCGCAACTAGAGAAAGCCCATGTGCAGCAACAAAGACTCAACGCAGCCAAAAATAAATACATACATACATATGTAAATTTCTAGGAAAAAAAAAAAAAAGAAAGCTCTTCTCTGAATCACTAAAAGGGAAAAGTGTTAACATTTCAATCTTCAGCAGGCTTAATAAGAACAAAGTTGAAAAGGCAGAAACAGCTCTACTCATACTCAACAAAACAAAAACAACAACAACAAAAAAAGAAGAGGGCTGCTCTCCCCAATTCCAGTCAGCAACCTTACAAGACTTTTCCTCAAAGACAGAGCTCCTCACATCACCCCTCCCAAGCCTACAAGAGCAACTGCATTCCTCTGCGTGATGCTCCCCAACCTGTATCCCCTCATACAGGTCTCATGCAGCCCACCTCCCACTGGTCCCCACCTCTGTGCCGTTCCAGCCAATCTAGACCCATCACCATCACCCATGTGCACTCCATCATGCCTACTCCCATCCTTTCCTTGGGCTTTTTTCCTTGCCAGTTTGTGCTCCCCACTCCGCCAAAGTAACCTGTAACACACAAGATTGCTTCAACAAAGATTTTTTTTTTTTTTTTGGCTGTGCTAGGTCTTTGTTGCTGCGTGCCGGCTTTCTCTAGTTGCGGTGAGCGGGGGCTACTCTTCGTTGTGGTGCACGGGCTTCTTATCGCGGTGGCTTCTCTGGTTGCGGAGCATGGGCTCTAGACGCGCGGGCCTCAGTAGTTGTGGCACGTGGGCTCAGTAGTTGTGATGCACGGGCTTAGGTGCTCCACAGTATGTGGGATCTTCCCGGCCCAGGGCTCGAACCCATTTCCCCTGCATGGGCAGGCGGATTCTTAACCACTGCACCACCAGGGAAGCCCTCAACCAAGATTTTTGTTCAGAGGAGGTTCTCATCACGTCTGGTTTCCTTGTTAAGGAGGTAGATCCCCATTCACCTGTCTCCCCATGTGATGAAAAGAGCTCAGGTTGTAAAACCCCGTGGCTCCCTGAAGCATTGCTCATTTCCATTCTGCCCCATGACCACATCTTCCCTTCTCCCCCTCTTCCTCATCGCCATCCTCTGCCCTGGTCCTGAGAAGGAGACCTGTCACTAGCCAGGACTCGCAAGAAGCTGGTTCTATGAATAGAGGCCCATCTCCTGTCTGAACTGCTATGGGCTGTTATATCTCCCTGGGCTGGGTGCTATAGGAAGGGCCCAGGTCTAGAAGGTGAGAGGGAAGGAGGGCAGGAAGGAGAGAAAGATCAAGGAGCAGGGACCTGGAACCCGTGCTTTCCTAAATTTCTCTCCGGTTGAGGAGCACTTGCAGTTTGAAAGAAGAAGAACCTGCCTCATGTCGGCTGGTCTCCTGTCTCGCACTCCACCCAGTACCCGGCAGCCAGCCGGGATTGAGGGGGGAGAGGCAGCGGGATTCGCTTCTCTGTAGAGTATAACTTGGGAACGGGAAACAGGGCAGCCCTCTCCTGATGCAAGCAATGCTTCCAGGTCTCAGTCTCCCAATGTTTATTCTTCTTTCTGACCCAACAGAGAAAAAAAAAATCAATTTTAAAATACCAATTAAAAATCCCTTCTCCCAGTGCATATTTGGTTACAGTAGTCTACATCATACTCCTCTCCTTACAGATGTGTAATTGCCCTGAAAGCAGAGTTGTCCAGAAGTGAAATATTAAACAATTCAAACCTAAAATGTTCCAGAGGTAGAGCAAAGAGAGCTGGGCATGTCTAAGTAACATACTACATAGAACCAGGAAACACACACACACACACACACACACACATCCCCTGTGTGTAGTGCACTTTTGTGACTGCTAAAACCATAACATCTGGAATGCCATTCTGGAAAACTTCCAGATGTTTTCCATGAGGAACACTTTGTAAAAATTGTTAGCCTTCTAGGCATTTGTGAATTTTGTAAGGAGAGTACACTCCCAGGCCCACATAGGAGCAAATATGGGATTATAAAGTGCTAAATGCTTTTCACAACTGTATAAGCAATAATGCTCTTTGGGTAAATATTCAGGGAAAATTATTTTTACAGATTAAGCAAATGGATGTGTTCCAATCTGCAATTAGATTTGTATTTCAGAGAAATCAAGGAATGCAGGTCAGCTAGGCTTAGGGCAGCTTGCCTGGGAGCCAAAGCCCCTGACCTGGGCAACATCACACATCCTGGTCATTAATTTCCTCGTCTGTAGTTATTCCAACACTGGAAGAGACTAATGTAGTTTCATAGCTTGTTATATTTATCTTCCTTCCTGAGGATTTTTATATTGCATTTTATAAATCCGGCTTCAATTTATGTGTAAGCCCCGTAATCATTAGTATTATGTTAAAGAAGAAAGAAAGAAAGAGAGAGAGGGAGAGGGAGAGAGAGAGAGAGAGGGAGAGAGGGAGGGAGAGAGGGAGGGAGGGAGGAAGGGAGGGAGGGAGGGAGGGAGGAAGGAAGGAAGGAAGGAAGGAAGGAAGGAAGGAAGGAAGGAAGGAAGGAAGGAAGGAAGAAAGTAAGGAAGGAAAAGCTTGGGAAGAAAAAAAACCACTCCAACAACAATGCCGGGGAAGCCCTTGGAAGAATTGCTAGTTTTTAAGATGCATAATATATAAACATCTTAAAGGAATACCCAGAGTCTCTTTTGAAATCAGAAATTATGTGAAGCAAGGAAAGAATCATAAAAGCTTATTGATTTCCCGAACCCACTGAGTAAAAGTATTTTTAAACCATGATTCACATAAGGGATACATTTGACACATCAAGAGAAACTGGAAACCAGGCTCCGTGCAGCCACATCAGATACTGCTCTATGTCGAGTTTGTTTACCATTACAAAGTGAAAAGAAATTTGCTTTTCCTCCCCTGCTCCCTTTCCCTTGAGGATGGCGATTTTTTATTGATTTTGTCCTTCTTTATACAAAAGTCGAACTTAAAATGTCCATGATAAACTAATCAGAAGTCTTGGCATTTTCATTAGGCCCATCACTGCCCTCCTTCCTATGTGGGGCTTGACCCCCAATCTGGCGAGAGCCAGGGCTCTTGAAGCATTTTTGTTTTGAGGCTCTGAGGCTCTCTACTTCCTTAAAAACAAATCCTTCAACTGGGATCTGCAGGATACTTCCAGGCAAGATCTGGAAAGGCAGAGCACCTGGAGCCTTCTTGGTAAATAGGTGAGATGCCCAACCTGGAGGCCACGCTAGACCCCAAGGAGCCAGGCCCTTAGGCTGCTGAGGGCTGTGGGAACCTTAGCCAGATGCCCGGCATCCTTTTCCTGCCTGTTACTTCCTTATCACTTTCTTCACCTGCACTCAGCACCATCACCCTCATGCCATCTCCACCAGTAGGGCTTTCCTTGGGTGACGGAAGAGAAGTCTGAGACTCTCCCTTCTTTTATTCCCTAGAGTCCTGGTGAGCCAGCGCTGGGATCTCAGTGACTCACCGGGACTCCCTTGTTTCTAAGACCACTGAAACTCAATGAAGAAAGAGACACACTATCCGTAACGTTTGGCTGTGGTGTTCCTGGCCCACCAGCTACACAGACATTTCCTCAGGTGGTTGGTTTCCAAATACCACGCCTAGCACAGGTTTCTCTAAGCTCTTCGTTGTTAAGGCATGAAAAGAACAGAAAGCTAAGGATATCCCAATTCTACCCCAGGGCTGCTTCCAAGACAAAGGGAAAGAAATGGGGAATAGGCAAATGCCCAAGGAATCAGAAAATATCGCAAGGTCAACCCACCTGGTATAAATCAGTGTGCACAGTTCCAGAGGGTCGCATGGAAACCTCACGCTCAGGTGTAATTTGCCCATCCCAAAGTATTTTTCCTAGTAGTGCCAAATGCCATAATGCTCTCTGTCAGTGATTTGAAATTATTCTATAAGCTACATATCGGGTACACTATTGTTAATGAAATGCACACAAGATGATGAACAACTTCCTTTTCCTGCTGGAGCCCCAGCTGCAACCAGTGCCTGGATCCTTCGTGCTGTAAATCAGCCCTTTGTACTCCAGGAGGATTCAATGAGCTGCAGGTGTGGGCTTGTGGAAGGCCGCCTGGGATTAGGTAGCAGCATTTGATATGAGATCCCAAACAGCACTAGCAATCTACACGCCACATGCGGCCACGGGCTTTGGAGAAAGCAAAGGAAAAACGCTGATGAAATGTGGCACGGGACCATGGAATGCAATGTCAAACTTTCACATCTGCAGGAAAAGAAGGAGAGTTCCTAATTTTACAGTGATGATGTCATGGAGAATTCATGACAGTGGAAATGATGGGCCAAGGTTTGCAAACTTAACCACTTAGGAGGTTGCTAACCGAAGGCTAAGATTTTCAAGGGACAGTGCAGGCTTAAATGTGACGCTGATTTGTCTTCTCAGCCTGAGACATCCTTGGGTGGGTGTGTGTGTGTGTGTGTGTGTGTGTGTGTGTGTGTGTACACATATCTGCACACAAGCTCTGGAGAGAGACACGGACGGGAAAAGAAGTTGTATTTGATTGAGAGCTTATGCTTTTGCACAGGCGTATAAAGCTGATACTTTGCATGCCAAAAGTGTCCTTAAAAACATACCGTCTCTGTGTAATTCAGCACAGAACATTGCTAACTGTCCTCAACAACAGTATGTTTTTTAAAGACTGATTTCAGACACTCTAAAAATTCACCAGCCAAGAGAAACTATCATAGTTGTTCACTTTCTCCTCAATGTTGACCACTGAGAAGAGCTTCTTTTTTAAATATTTTTTTTCTTCCTCGGGGCTGAAGAGACATGAAAACAAGCCTGGTTTTGTTATTAGCATACTGATACAATATATATTGAAGAAAACATATCTGTAATTTTTTAAGAGTCTGTTTTTCATTAGCTTATCTTGATAGTTTAAGTTAATCATTATTTTCAACCATATATGATTTAGATATTATGTCATTAATTCATGTACAGTCCATCTGAGTAATGATTGTGGTTTTCTACTTTACAAATTCATCCACTTCACCAAGAAACCAAGAGTCGAATTCCATGCAACATCTGGTTTCCATTGAATGTAATTGCCATTTGCAGAGTTATAATCATGTGTTATTGTAAGGACCACGGTGTCAATCACTTCCCTAATGGGGAAAATTCAATGCCTAAATACCTGCGAGAACAAGAAGCTGACTTCAACAGGTGCATTCAGACACTGGGTTTTCAGCAGAATTCTAGCCTACCCATTTAAATAAATCATTTTAAGGAGAAACAATATTCTTTCCATCCTCTGTAGCAAGGGAAAGCATAATACCCAGGGCCTCAATCTCCCATGCTCAGTTCCAGTACTATATCACGTTTAATCTTTTAAAAAATGTATGAATGTGCCTATATCACACTGATTCTTTATATTGCCTACACTCGTGGGAACCCCCAAAGGCCAGGCAGGATTTTTGCAGACTTTCTGGGGAAGAGGCCATCTTCTGATTCTTCCCGGCTTCCATGAAGTCAGTCATCTCTTCCATAATGAAAATAGGCCAAACTTGAAGTAAAGAAAATATTAAACAGCTCAAAACTACCAAGGTCATTATAGTCCTTTCTACCCCGTGGGGTTTTGCGGGGGATAATCACTTAAGAGTTTGAAAAAAAAATCATGAAGCACTGTGTTTTAGTGTTCACTAGGTACGCACGTTATGGCCAAAGGGAACCACATTCCCCTGACCTCAATCCCTCTTGTGTTTACAAGCCAAAACCTGTTTGAACTGGTAAATGTTTGGCCATTCATTCAGAAAACACTTCCTAAGGCAAAAATAATACACCAGGAATTGCACTGGACATTCAGGATGCAGAGATGAATAAGACAGAATCCAGAGGGGGAGAGCGCCGGCATGCTGCGCGCAGTAGAAATAAGCCCAGGTGTCTCAGCAGCAGAGAAGGGCCATTTTATCCAGCCTGGTTGAGGAGGGTGGATGAGTCCAAAAAGGCCTCCTGGAGGAGGTGACTGCTGAGCTGAGTTTTACTGATGAGTAGGAGTGGAATGTTAGTCTAAAAGACTTGTCATTTTAGTTCCCTCCGAGGAAATGTTTACGGAAGTAAACTTTTTGATTCATTAGAAATACTGTAAAAGGGTAATTTACAATTCCTGTCAGTTCATTCATTCACGTATTTATACATAGGCTATTTACCATTCCATTCACGGAACTCATTCTTCTCATCTATGAGGGTCTTAGGACGCATGACAGAAGTAGCAATTCCCCAGAGGTGGTTTTTATTATCTTTGGCATCATCATTACCATATAACACCATCTTACATGTGAGGAGCACTCTGCAATCCGCAGAAGGCTTTCACACATATTTTATTTTCTTGTCATAATAAGGTGGAAAGTGCAAGTATTAGATTAGCCCTTTTGCAATTCACAGATCCTAAAAGGTCACAGTGAAGAAAGGCCTAGAATTCAAGTCTGTAACCTCCATCCTAAGACTGACTGACCTAAAACATGCAGCCTCTGGCCTTGATGAGGAGGGAGGAAGGGAAACCTTAGCCCTTGGTCCATAGTTGATGCTCACTAACTGAAGGAATGAATATATTTTCAGCTGTTAATTAGAAATGCATATGGAAAAGACTTTTCTCCAGAAAATTTAGAGCAGAGTTAACATTTAGCGCTGTTGGGCTTTATCATGCATTTTGTGATCATATTGGTAGCACATTTATTCTCACAATTTTCCTTCTTTTCAAGCAAGTGGTTAAGGGATTCCACATCCCAGGAGCACTTCCGGACTCACAGCTGGTGAGATAACCCAGAAATGCTTGAAAGGATGGCTGGATGAGGCAGGGTGGATTGAATAAGCGGGAAATAAACATGTGGATAATTAATAAGTAGCAATGTCAAAAAAATAAAATAACCTCCAAAATAGGAAGGTAAGAATTGGAGAGACAGTGTAAGTAAGCAGCCCTGGATCAAGACCCAGGGGTCTTGGCCCACGGGTTGTTTGTTTAGCCTCTAGAAGCCCCAAGCTTTATCATCTACTCAATAGGAACTGCAGCCTCTATGCCACCCACCCCATCACTTGTTGAGAGAATCGATAGAAATATCTAGCACAAAGCTGCAAAGCCGTGCAAATCGTAAAGCAGTGAGCAAATGCAGGGAAGCTATTATCATCCCTGACAAATTGAGAGATGCTTCCCTTTCCACCCGAGGCTGCCAGAGATCGGTTTATAGTAATAACATCTGTCGGGTTGAGGCCCCATTGAAGATCATAAGACCCACGGAGGCAGGAATCCAGTTTCTGGGTTCTCTGAAGTGCAGATGAGGCTGTTTCTCAGAAAACTTCTGTTGCTTTTTTGTTTTCCGTTTTTTTTTTGAGACGATGATTGAATTCTAAGGGACTTTAAGGCTCCTTCCAAACAGAACCTACGGTTTCCAGAATGCCCAGGTGCTGGCTACAAGCACATACTGGGACAGGGGCAGAGCACGCGGCATTCAGACGGAGATTCCCCCGACATTGTATCCCAAGCCCCTCAGAAGGTAGCATGCATGGCCCCCTGCCTGAGGGAGGGAGGTCTTTTCTCATCCTCAGGATCGGCAACTAGCTGCCCCTTTGTTGGAATCTGGTTCAAGGAACCAGTCGGTAATTGCTGGGAGACCCATGCTCCCACTCACATACACACGATGGTTTTTGACAGTGGATAATGACACGGATGACGGAAGTCCCCTTGCGTGCACTTTGTCCCAGGAAATTCCTCACTCACAGAGTACAAAAGAGGGCAAAGTGACAATAGTGACATTGGTAGCACCTGCAGAGAAGAATTTCCGCTAGTTGTCAGGACACCTGGGACCAGCACCTGATCGTGCCAATTATCAGCTGAGGGGGTCTTAGGTAAGTTTCTTGGCTTCTCTTGGCCTCAGTTTACAGATCTATACAATGAGGTCAATAGCTCTTGCTATTCTACTTTATGGGATTGTTGTAATAATTAAATATGTGAATTATTTAAAAACACTAAAGTGCTATGTTCCTATGGTCAGTAGGTCAGCTGACGTGTATGTACTACATGCCCTATAACTAAATAGTCATTAGTGATAACATACGGCTCCACATTGTAGAATAAGAGCTGCCATCACTGCACATTTGGCATGGTGCCATGTGCTTGCACGGTTCTAAGCTTGTCACAAGTTATAACTGATTTAATTCAACCAACCAACTAATGTAGACACCGTTACCATCCCACGTGACTCAGGCTCAGATTGCCGAAGTAAAAAGTAACACAGCTCACAAGCGGTACCACCAGGATTTGAACCCAGGAACTCCTACTCCAGAGCCTGCATCCTTAACCACTCTGCTATCTTGCTTCTCATACATGCGTGAGGATACACACCTACATACGTATTTTTAAACTCTTTATTTTGAAACAGACTTAGAAGAGCTGCAAAAATAGTACAAAGAATTCCTGTATATTTTCACCTAGAGTCCCCAAACGTTATCACTTTAGCACATCTGCTTTATCATTCCCTCCTCTCTCTCTACACACACACTCATATTTGCATATTTCTGAACCCTTTGAGAGTAAGTTGCTGATATGAGGCCCCATCATAAAATTTAGCCCCATCAGGTCCAAATACCTCTGTACATTTCCTTTAAACAAGGACACTCTCTTATAAAACCACAGTACAATTACTAAAAATCAGAAATTAACATAGAAATATATCAATATTATCTAATCTACAGGTTATAGTCACATTTGGCTAATTATCTCAGTAGTATCCTTTACAGCAGCAGTTTTGCGGTTGTTTGTTTTGTTCCACCACCACCACCCCCCCCACCCCCATGCCATCCAGGATCACATGTGCCATGACCTTAACATTTCTGAAGACAAACTGAGTTTGGGCTTTTCTGACATTTTCACCTGATGAGATTCAGGTTACGTACTTTTGGCCAGCACGCCACAGAAGTGGTGATGTGTCCTTCTCAGTGCATCATATCAGGAAGCATATGATATCTATTTATGCCGTTGCTGGTGATGTAAATAAAAACACACATATATTTAAACCATGCTGCTTGTTGACCATGTAACACGCCTCCCCAGCTGCCCGGGGCAGCTCCCGAAGGGTGGGGCGGGGCCCAGTTGGTGCCTACAGCCTCCACCATGGCTGGCAAGGAAGGGCTGGGCACTCAGTCTGTGCTCTCTGGCCGCTCTTTGCTCTGTTTTCTCCTTCTTGACCCAGTCCCTCCTGGTAATCCTTCCACGGTCACTCCCTATAATGACAGCATCAAGGACAAACCCTCCTGTTTCCTCCTTCATTCATTCTATAGGTAGAAAACCTACTCGGTTTTTGGAGCACCTTTTCCACATCAGCCCCTGAACCGGATGCTGGGGAACGTGGAGGTAAACAAAATTAGAGCCCGGCTGTCCTCAGGGAGGCGGCACTGCCCAGGTCAACCCACACAGCAGACAGGCAACAAAACATTCACCCCTCCTCTACTGTCAACCCACTTCCTCTCTCCCACCTTTTTTCTCAGCAACCAGAATCCTGTTCTCTGTGTCACAAACCACCCAGTGTCGTGTCAGAGGCTTCTAGTAAGTTCATGTGTCTCCTTCTTGATTGCACGATTTTGTTACTATTAGCAGTTTCCTAGAAGCAGGACCTCCACCAAAGGAGTGAGTGTCATGGGAGGAAGTCCAGGAAGGAGGAAGGTTTCTGGGCAGCAGTGTCGTTTCAGGAGCCCCCGCACCACACCCCACCGGGGGTGTCCCCTGCCCTGCCGTGTTGTGAAGGGGACCCCTATGAAGGGCTCGGCTCACTGCTCACCCCACAGGAGGCAAACGGCCCAAAGCAGACATCATCCCTGCACTCTCTAAAGAGCAGTTTAACAAGGCAGAAGAGAAAGTGTGATTGACACCATCTTCAGGCCACCAAAAAAGTCTTTGGTTTTTCCCGTTGACCTAATTAGAAAATGCAAAATCAAATCACATTTTCAATTATGGAAAGCCTGGCTCTGTGAGGTGCCCAGCTCAAGGAGATCCAGAAAAAACACAAGGAAAATGTGCCCCTGCCCTCCTGGAGCTTATGGTCCCTACCCCGCCCTCCCCAGACAGCAAAGGCCATGGGCATTCGGCGAACTTGTCAGCATGTCATCACCGGCTGATAGGTCCTAATAGCCTTTGACAAGTGCACATGTTACCGTCCACTCGGTGCCGATGATTAAAGAGAAGCAGCAACGCAAACTGCTGCTTTCAAAGAAAGTGGTCTCACTCTTTGGGGACGGGGCCTACGCTGGGCCCCCGGTGGCAGCGCAAACAGACAGGAGGCCAGCCAAGCAGGATTAGGGGAACATTAGGGGACCTGGAGCTCAAGGGCCTGGACTGCAGTGACAGCTCTCACACCTGCAAGCTCGGGGCCTCAGATTAAATTACTTAACTGAGCTAGCCAACCCGCCTTACCTGTGAAACTGGAATATTAAGAGAACCTACCTCATGGTGCTATGAGGACTAAAGGAGATAGTTCCCTGAATGTTGTCTAGCTCCGCTACCAGGCAATTAATAAGTCCTCAAGAACTTGTTAAGATTGCCTGGTCTTTTGGGGGCTGGGGGCTAAGTACAACATGTCTACCCCTACCTCCAGGGTCGGGGGGCAGTTTCTATACAGAAGGGCTTCATGGGGCAATCTTCTATGAAACTCATACTCCTGCCGTGTTCTTACTAAAGCCTAAGAAAATTTGAAATTTTTGCAGCAAAAATGGGGTCAAACCTCTCTGATTCCAAAGATCCCAAAGGAATCATATATATGAACCCCCTTTACAAGGTGCTACAAATTTCAATAAGATAACTACCCAGGACTCTGCTGGAATTTGTGGGCCCTTCGCCATTAAAAATGAATCCCTTTGTTTGCCTCTGTGTTCGAGTTTAAGAAATTTAGGTGAGTTTGTCATTTTTTTTCCCATTTGAAGCATTTGGCACTTTTTTTTAAAGTTAATATTTTGCCTCCTTTTCACTTGTTTCTAGGTAACTTTACTTTCAATCATTAGAGTACTGTCTGGTTTTTGAGTGTTCTTTATATGTTTTAACTTTTATCTATCTAAACTTTTACTTTCTGATTTTCCATATTCTTTTTTTTTGCCCCTCAGCTCTTTAGTTTTACGTTGTTGTTTCTCTAAATCTCTTAATACTTGTTTACTTTTTTTGTTTTGTTTTGCCAAAATTTCTTTTTTACTTCTAAATTATTATCTTTAACTTTTTAAACCTATTTTATCTCTTGTCTTTGTATAATAATGCTATTTCAAAGTATTCCAACATTTCGTTTCTTATCATTTTATATTTAAAGCCTTTCCTCCCTCTATTCACTCGATTCTTTAAGCCTTTCATTTCTAAGATTCCTGTTTTTTATCATTTGTCTTGTGGTTTTATCTGCTTGAAACATTTTTATGTGAGCACTGGCCTAGAATGTCAGGCAGAAATCTTCACCTTGTTGGAGGGGTCACGGTCATGGAGTGACATATTCAGGGAGCCATTCAATACCTTTGCTCTGCCTGCCCCTCCACAGCTGTCCCTCTGGAGCCCCTTAATTGGACTCCCATTAATTTCTAAGTCAGTCCCCAATAGTCATAACCTAAGTAATGTGTGAAACCCTCAAGTTTGAATTCCTTTCTCAAGACAATAGTGATGCTACCCATGCATGCATCACATACAATTCATTCCTCTTAAGTTATTGAGAAGGTCATGGCCTAGCCTGGGGTCACCCCTAGCCAACCCTGGGAAATCGAGCAAGCCAGGTGTGCAGTAAGCTACCCGTCGGGCAGGAGGGTTGAGAGGCAGGTAGTTTCAAAATCATTTTGCCCCTGTCACCAGACCAAGAGCCCCAGTCAGAGGACTCCGGCAGCTCTGCAGAGTCTCTGGCACAGCCTCAACCCCAGAGGAGAATTCACTGGCCTGGAGGAAGGCCATGCTGGCTGAGTTTATAAGTTTGTCTCTGTCTCAAAATAAAAGCACCAATTCCAGTATGGAGTGAAACTGGGCAGGACAGGATAAGCCTTGTTCTAAGTCACTGCTTGGAGTATCCAAATGATTGATCTTAGTAGCCAATGCAACTGAAATAATCATTTTAATCTAAACAATACTTTAACCCTTTCAATGCCCTTTCACAGTCCCTATTTCATGTGATACCCATCTGTAAGCAATGAGGAATGGGCTCAAACGATCCATTAACAGACCTAGGGACTCAGAGTAAGTGGCAGACCCAGAACTGGAGCCCAGGCCCCCTGCCCTTTCCCAGCATCCTTCCTTCCTGTATCAGGGAACCTCTTCATGTTAATCCACAGCAAGAACCCCACACCAACAGGAAGAATGTGTCTGCGGGTTACCTCAGGGGCCACAGCCCACCTGCCGACTGGGTCCTGAAATTATTTTCTATCTTACAGAGATATTGGGGCAGGGGGTCGTGGACACAGTGACTTAAATCCATTCTCACAGGCAAATGACTAATGGCAGATTCCTTCTGGAGAGCAAAACTGACAAGGGCAAGGGAGAATAAGGGCTATCACCAGGGCGATATGGAGCTATCTTGAGAAGCAGCAGCGAGCTGGGGATATAGAAGCCAAACAATGGCCCTCCCCTCTCCCCCAAACCCCGCCAAGTTCTGCCCCATCAGATTCTGCCTCCAGTTAATCACGATGAGCCACAGCTTTTATATGTTGGTGTTAAAAAGTTGCCACGGAGGTCCTAATTTTCCAAACTGGGTCTTTAAACAATATATCTGTGTCCAGTATCTGGGACAAAAATTAGCCTCAGGGCTCCAGGTCACCCAACATGTATAACATTGATTGAAACATTTTGTGGAACAAACAAATTAACTTCCTGAATGAAAAATATGACCTTGCCTATTATAGAAGAGTAAATCCCAAATGTGAAATTTATCTCTAATAGCCTATCAGGAAAAATATCTGAACCCAATACCCCTTTGCCTATTGAATAACACTAATCCCAGGCAATCACTCTTCAGGAACCCTGCCTGTCTCTAGTCTGACTCGAGCTTGTTACAACGAACCCATTTTTCTTCTATGAGAGATGTAATCAGTAGTAAGGAAACTAGAACTTTGGTGATCCTGCTAATCAATCTATGTTCCACAAATGAAAACACTCCCCAATTGGTAATTAGTTTTCGATGATGAAGTAATTAAATATTTCACTCTGCATTCCCTCTGCCCTGCATCTGGGGCTTTGTAAATGTTGCATTTTCCAAGTCCCTGTGTGTGCAATCTTGTTTTATTTATGGCTGGGCCTGTACAAGCTTTCTGAAACTGTCTAAACCACACAAAGGCGAGGGGAAACCTGACAGTTAAGTGTTGAACTTGATTATTACAGTCAGCCAGGCCAGGTAAAGCAGGGACACCTGGACCACACTTTGCCCAGAGTTATCAAGAAAACATGATTACATAGTTCAGGAGAGTTCTAGGAGTTCAAGATAGAAAAGTGGAAGCCGGGACTTCCTGGTGGCACAGTGGTTAAGAATCTACCTGCCAGTTCAGGGGACACGGGTTCGATCCCTGGTCTAGGAAGATCCCCCATGCTGAGGAACAACTAAGCCCGTGTGCCACAACTACTGAGCCTGAGCTCTAGAGACCGTGAAACACAACTACTGAGCCCACGTGCCACAGCTACTGAAGCCCACATGCCTAGAGCCCGTGCTCCGCAATCAGAGAAGCCACCACGATGAGAAGCCCGCACACGACATCCAAGAGTAGCCCCCGCTCGCCGCAACTAGAGAACGCCCGCACGCAGCAATGAAGACCCAACGCAGCCAAAAATAAGTAAATAAATAAATAAAATTTAAAAGAATAAAGTGGAAGCCAAATGTTTTCTTGTTTAATCTTGGTGAGGCACTCTGGGGAAATGAGACATGACCTGAGTCTTCTAAACAGATGTCTGTCTTGGTTTGATCCCATCATAATGGCTCTTTTCCTAGTGTTGTATCGCTGAAATGCAGCATCGTGCCAATGCTGTACTGATTCCAAAATGCACTTTCAGTTGCCTGACCAAGGTGGAGTAAGACTTGTTACCAAAATCCATTTCTTAAAATTGAACACTGTAAATATACATGTCAGAAGTTTTTGCTAAGAAATCTTTCATCCTTCTCTTCACATGCATGGTCAACCGGTTATTATAAGGAGGTGTGAAAGACTCCAGAATGAGCAGCGCTCCCCTCACCATCCTCAAGGCCAGAGGCACTGGTTACATGAAATTCCTGGTCCTGTCTCAAATTCACTCCCCTCCCATTTACCTCTGGAAAACTGCTGTTAGCAAAAGGTAATCGTGCATTTTTAAGGTCCCCCTCATGGTTCAACCCCTTCAAGCTTTATCATTCTAAAATAGCGGCCACACTTTCCTGCCACTGAAGAATTCTTAGCTCAGTAGGATGGGAAGAAGGATGCACAGCCCAAGTGGATGTGCCCTTTCAGAAGTTCAGGGAGACTTTAAGTAATGGGCTTTGTCCCAGGGGAAATTCTAACTAATCAGGCATAGAATAGAACAAAATGAGAATGGGCAATGAGTAGCGCATCTCCGTAAAGAACAAACCAGTAGCAAGACTTAGTGGAAAGAATCGTAGACTAGATATCAGAAGGCCTGGATTTTAATCCTGGATCTAGCACCCAATTGCCACATACCCTGACATCTCCAAGGGGACTGGGCTGATGTTCCCCAGGTCCTTCCCTCACTGAGAAGCTGTATTTCCAGGAAAGCTCAGCTATTCCTGCTCTTGCAAGGAATCACTAGCGGTATTCGCCACCCAAGTCCCCTGTCAGCCTACAGTTTAAAAAGTCCATTGAAATTCTTCCCCTCAATAAAAGGGTGACCTAGCATGGGTCCCTTGACCCATCAGAACCAGTTTCTTCATCTGCAAGTAAGATGTGAGAGCTTCACGACATTTTCTTAGGATCAGTGAGATAAAGGATGTGCAACCACTCTACACGCAGTAAAGACCAATATAAACACCTGTCTATTTTTTTTCTGTCTTATCAAATGTAACTGTCAGGAAACCCGCTGTCTACCAGGCTAACCGCCTCTCCAGCCAGTGAGCCTGTGCCAATGCGAGGAGACTGGATGAACCCCAAGATCTGACTTGGGGTGACCTTGTGTGGCATGTGAAGTTAAGTATGGTTTCTAAATGATGTGAGAAAACACAGACCACGATGTCTCTCATTTGTGGGTATTCATTTAACTTCCGAAAATGAAACCAGCACCTCTGGAATCAAGGTTCAGAAAACTGCACTTAACCCATGCTTCCATCTGCAAAGGAAAGTGGAGATCGGCAGGATTTAAAGATTTTTTAAACAATTCATGATGAAATTCTATTGCATGATTTTCAAATTCTCTGAAAATTTTTTTCAACGTCTTGGATTACATCAAACATCCTTGAAATCTTTGCTTTGTTTTGCATACATTTACAAAAACAGCGGTAGAGATCTTGCTGCTGTCACCAGAAGTAATCACTATCCCTAACAGATTGTAGGTGCATAAAATGCTCACATACTCCCAAAAAGAAAAGAGAGAGAAGCGCTATCCACAAAGCAGAAAGGCAGCTTAAGCTCACAGGTGAAAAGTGCACTAGTGACAGTAGCAGTATTAGTAGCGGCAGCAGGAGAAATAACAGCTACCATTTATTGAACGAATGCCGACTTGTTACTAGGTGCTGGACCAAGCATCAACATATATAAATGATCTTATTCAATCCTCACAGCTCTGTGAAGTTGGCACTGTTATTCACCTTTTACAGATGAGGCACCAAAACCTAAGCAGTCAGGTAGTTTGCCTAAAGTGACAGGGCTAACGAGTGGCAACACCTGGATCTGAACTTGCACCAGTCTGACTCCAAAGCCAATCCTCTGAATTGTGATACTCATCTACCTTCATACAAACCCATAAAAGCCTGTGCTCCAAAATCTGCAGCTTGGTTATTACCAGGCTTTGTAATCATGCCTTTGCACCATAAAAATCATCCACCTTCAGGGGAACGTTTCTTCTTGTTCGCCTTGGTTACACAGAAGCAAAGAGGATGTCCAAGCTCCAAGAACACAGTTGGCTTCACACACATTCTGTTATGTTTGTCACCTCCCCAATCCTGCTGATGCTTGGAACTGAGGTCTGCTACTTGGTAAGAGTCCTGGCAATTGGGCTTCCCCTCCTGGGCGGTGTCTTAGTTCAGGCTGCTGTAACGAAAATACCATAGCCTGGGCAGCGTAAACAATAGATATTTATTTCTCACAGTTCTGCAAGGCTGGGAAGTCCAAGATCAGTGTGCTGGCAGATCCACTATCTGGTGAAGTTCCACCTCCTAGTTTGCAGAGGGCCATCTCCTCCTTGTACCCTCACATGGTGGAGAGCAGAGAGACAGAAAGCAAGTTCTCTGTGTCTTTTTATATGGGCACTAATCCCATTCATGAGGGCTCCATCCTCATTACCTAATTACCTCCCAAAGGCCCCACCTCCTAATACTGTCACAGTAGAGGTTAGGATATCAAACTATGAAGGGGATAGGGCACAAACATTCAGTCCATAGCAGGTGGCACTGGTGCACTTCACCTGGAGTGGTGTATTTTTGATGGGAATAAAAATCATGGCCAGCGGATGGGTGAGCACGGGTTTCCCACACCTGCAGGAGGTGCTAGTAACCACCTCTGCTACACGGAGAGGATCTCCATCATCAGCACAGCCACTCTCTCCTATTCAACACCCACTGAATACGCAGTCAGCACCCACTCTCTTAGCTTCCGACAACATAGGCATAAGTTGAATATTACATAATGACAAATGACCCCACAGACATTCCAAACGTAAAGTACATACTGTGCTCCCTACTGTGGTGGCTGCTATACTGGTAGGACTGTAGTAGCACCTGCCTCTGGTCTTCCTACTGAATCACCTCAATTAACCTAAACAGTGCCTCTCAGTTACAATCTATCAGCAGTGAAATTCTTTGTTTTATGTACATGTGTAAAAAAATTAGTTTCCTGTCAATTCAGTTTTCTCTAACATATCACAACTTTGTCTACTAACATAAGACACTGATGAATTATGATAATGATCTGATACTAAGAATTCCTAAATAGAAAATGATAGATAAATAAATAGATAGATAGATGGATAGACAGATAAATAGATGGAGAGATAGAAATTACCACAGTCTGATTCCTGGTAGAATTTCATAATAAACTAATTGTGTGCTTTTAGATTTAAAAAATAATATTTATTTCTAAAATCAAATAATATTGAATATAATATCATTAAACCAATTCATTAATGTTATTCAACTTATTAATTTGTTATATATATTTATACCTTCTGGACATGAGTTTTTCAAGACTTTTCTCATATATGAGTACTATGTATATTTTGAAATCATTTTGGAATTTTAGTTGTTAAATCAAATAAAATTAATATTAAAACATTTCTACTTTGCTATCATATGCTTAATTTTCAGTGTTTTTGTTCAACTTAATTTAATAAGGCAGATGGTTTTCTGAAACTATAAAATCCTACAGTTGGGCTTCCCTGGTGGCACAGTGGTTGGGAGTCCGCCTGCCAATGCAGGGGACACGGGTTCAAGCCCTGCTCCAGGAGGATCCCACATGCCGCAGAGCAACTAGGCCCTGTGCACCACAACCGTTGAGCCTGCGCTCTGGAGCCCATGAGCCACAACTACTGAGGCTGTGTGCCGCAACTGCTGAGGCCCGCACGCCTAGAGCCCGTGCTCCACAACAGGAGAGGCCACTGCAATGAGAAGCCTGTGCTCGCCACAACTGGAGAAAAGCCTGCGCACAGCAACGGAGACCCGATGCAGCCAAAAAAAAAAAAATCCTACAGTCCCCTTAAATACTTCACCTATAAATAGATATTCATATGCATACCATAAAGGGCCACTCTTTGATTTAAGCTAGGAAATTAGAAGATTTATACATGATAAGCAGAGTAGTCTAAATATGTCACCAATTTGGCAATATACTGAAGAATATCTTAAATTAGATTTGTCTATCCCCCAAATTCTTCCTTTCCTCAGCCTAAATGTCTCCTTTGCTTGGAAAGTATACTAAATGGAGCAATGATGTCAACAAAAAAAGATGACTGACATTACTCCAAAACATCTCTCTTACGAAGAAAAAGATTTGAAGATGCTCATGCAACCATAAGTTCAAAATAAAGAATCAAAATTCTGGCATAAACCTGGTCATAGCAGCATCAGTTCAGCTTAAGAATTTAGTTACAAGGTCAGTAGGTCGGGGCAAAATGCCTCACTCAATTGTACAATTGGCCATTCTGCCAGTCGAAGAGAAGATTATCAGCCCTGTGTTCGGGGCAAGAAAGCCAAGAAACAGGGCAGGTTCTGCTTTACAACAATACTATTAATAGATATTCAACAGCATGTCAAGTAACCCAGACACTATCTAGATCATTAAATTTTTAAATGTTTTCACTTTAGGTTCATGAATCTACAGGTGTTAGTAACTACACTCAGTTAATGACACTAGTTAGTATCACTGAGGAAGAAATAGTTGGGAAAATTACCATTTGTTCTGCAAAAAAGTACCAAAATAAATTATCCGAGGTAAAATAACATAATTAAAGTGATAAAGTCTATACTTTGTACGTCTGTAACAAGTATGAAATTAAAGAAATATACTGTTTGTGATCTGCAGTGGTGTTGCCACAAGGATAGGAAAATAGAACAACAGGCTTTACATCTTCCTCAACATCATGGGATTCAGATAACGGCTTACTCACACAGAGGTTTCCTTTACAGACATCTGAATTTCACATTAAATCATGTTATCGGGATGGTGATACTAATAAAACCCACACACTGCAGTTTCTATGAAGAAACTGGATGAGAATACAACTCTATGTTATTTTAAATAAAATTATCTTGGCTCTCTAAAGGAAGAATTTTAAAGAGGTTATGATCTAATCAAAAAAGACCTGAAAAATTTGGAGGTAAGGGGGAGACGAATAAGTTCCATTTCTCAGATCTGCATTAAGATAATTATTAGCTTCAGAAAGTTACTCAATTAACTTGAATTAGCAATCTAAAATTGCAAGGTCCCCATGAAAATACACTAAAATACACTAATGTGTATCAATTCAACTTTGGAAAACTGAAGTTAAAAATGGTTCAGTGATAATGTTTAATTAATATTTTCGTATGAATATGAAAGACTAAAAGTCACTATGATTAGAGTAACATTTGTGAAAATCATCATTTTGATATAATGTATATGAAATGTTCAACTGGATTTGAGATCCAACTACATTACCATAAGAAATTTCAACATTTCACCTACCATTGAAAAAAGCAAAGGGAAATCTGTTAGATTTAAAAATTGGATCATACCCTTGATGTGTAATTTAACTTTTTCTTTTTCTGAATTTTTGAATTTTTATTTATTTATTTTTTATACAGCAGGTTCTTATTAGGATGAATTGGCAGATTGGGATTGACATACATACACTAATATGTATAAAATAGGTAACTAATAATTTAACTTTTAAAGAGACTGAATCATCTGTATTACAGTTAAGGGAAAGAAAGGGTTTCTATCCACTGGAGGACAATAAATTGATTATGTAAGGTCTTTTGCCATTTGCTACAACACTGCACAAGTGTTATTTCTTTAAGAATTTGTGTGAACATCATTTATATTAAAGAGTGACTATTAAGAATTTGAAGGGATCACAATAAAAAACATTGTTGATGCCATTTCAAACATAAAAACTTGTGTGCAGCCATTTCAAGCATAAAACTATTTTTAAAAAAATTATATTCAAAGAAGTGAATTAAAAAATAATAAAAATATATTTGTTATCTTTTCCCTAATGACTCTGTTGACTGAAAAAAATGCACAACATGAGAGTTGTGAGTTAAGTTTTATTTGGGGCAAAACGAGGACTACAGCCCGGGAGATAGCTATGAGAAATTATTCCAAAGAGGCAAGAGTATACATGTGATTTTGGTGAAGGAGAACTACATACAAACAGGCACATATTTTTTGCAAAAGGTTGCTGCTAGTCACGAGGAGCAGACGTCACCCTGAAGGATTTTAGTACTTTTCTAGATATGAGGAGATGCAAAAATTGGGCTCATAAAATCTTCTGAAAACACCTAACTATCTGAAGACCTGTTCTGCCAGAGTGCCTCATTCCTGCTCTCCACCCTGAGCTCCTTTTAGCGGGTGTTGAAGGCCAGCAGCTGCAGCAGCTTGCGATTTAATCCTTGTAGAGGTAAACTGTAAGTACCAATGGCAAGTGCCAATTTGTAGGTGACAATTTACATATTAATTTTTTTGCCATAGTTATACAATGCAATAAATGTTTTCGCCAGGCCCTTTATAGATGCTTCCAAATTCTGAGTTATTCTGTACACACATTCTCATTTCCTAAGTGTTCCATACTGTGATGGTCAATTTTATGTGTCAACTTGACTATGCCTGGGATGCCATCCATTATTTCTGGCAGTGTCTGTAAAAATGTTTCTGGATGAGATTAGCCTTTGATTCAGTGGGTGCAGTAAAGTAGACTGTCCTCCTCGGTGTTGGTGGTCACCACTCAATCTACTAAGGACCTGAACAGAACAAGAACCAAAAGAAGAGGAAGGGAAGATGTTTCCTTACTGCCTGAGTGCTGAGCTAGGACATCAGTTTCTCCTGCCCTTAAACTGGTTAAATAAAGCTCCTCTGGTTTTCAAGCCATCGATCTGGGACTGGAATTACAGCATCGGCTTTCCTGGGTCTCCAGCTTGCAGATGACAGATCATGGGACTTCTCAGCCTCCATAATCACACGAGCCAATTCCTCACAATAAATCTTTTGTAAATATTATTGGTTATGTGTATTAGAACCCTGATACACACGCCTTAAAAATATATGCGAAGCACTGATTTCATCCAAAATTCTTGTTTTATAGGTGGGAAAAAAAGAACATCCGAAGAGGTTTTGTTTCACCAACTAATTACTGTTAAAACTAAAATCCGAATACAGAACTCCCTACTCTCCAGCCAGCCAGCATTGCTCTGATGGGTGCGTCAGGTAGTAAAGCAGCGTTTGTGTTCAACAAACATGAATGCTTTTCTCCATCCTCCCAAGTCAGTCCTCCATCCTCTTCCTCCAAGTCTCTGGTCGTGCTACACACCCAAACACCCTCCGGTTCCCGTGTCCATTTACTTGAGTCTTTCTCATCCTTCAAAGAACCACTTAAACACCACTTCCCTAACCATGCTGAGCCCCACGTATCTCTCCATATGAGTTTTTTGGGTGCCTACTGTCTCAGTCACTCACACCCACATCATGTTCTTTCCCTCGTAACACAATGATTAAATCAGTCTACCCATCTACTCCAATCCTATAACTAGGTTGAGTCAAGGACCGCTTCTAAACTTTCTGCGAATCCTTAGTGTCTCTAAAAAATGCCTTATAAGTGCTCATCAAATGATGAGCTAGTTAATTGATTACAGACTTTGAATACTTTCCATGAAGACCCAGTGTGCTAGATCAGCAGCCAGATGGAGCTGCAACACCCAAGCAGGATCATCTATCCAACATCTCATTCTAGAGCTGAGAACTTGGGGGGTCATGTGACCGGGGGCGGGTCACATGACCAGAGGTGGGCCATGTGAACAGAAAGTGGTAGCCCTGAGACCAAGCTAGGTGTGACTGACCACACACAAAGCCCATACTGCTCTGTCTTAATTTTTTAAAGTTCACTGCAAACATGCTTACTTCACAACCAAAAGAAAAGTAATACTACGAAGGCTCCACAATTCCAACCTTTTTCTTTAATGATCTCAGTAACAACTCTAAAATAATTCTTAAAAAATGCATCACCCAGCTTTGAATGGAGATGGCCTCATATTTAATAAGCTGTTATACATGTGTTTAAAAAGGATCTTAAATCTGACATCTCTTTTCAGGCTTCATTCAATTCAGCAAGTCTTTTCTAAATCCCTACTGTGTGACACTGTGTGAGGTGCTGGTATCTGTGCTAAACACTAATAAGGCCCAAACTTGAACGAATGCTCACTATATTTAGAAAGACAGAAGATGTGGGTTCAAACACTGACTTCACCACATATTAGCTATGTGATCTGGAATACGGTACTGTGCCTATCTGTGCCTCAGTTCCCACATTTGTAAAACACGGATAAACATGATCCCTACCTTGTGTGGTTGTTAGCAGAGTTAAATAAGACCATGCTTGTTATACAGAAGTACTTGTAAATGCTCAAAAAATATTGTTACTCCCTCTTTCTCCAGGGCTAACAGTTTAACTTTTGGTTATTGGGTCATGAATGAACAAAAGGCAAAGATCCCAAGCACCTGCTGCAGGAACTGATCTCCTAAAAACCATATCCTGAGGCTTCTTTGTCTTCTTTGTAAAACTGCAAGCCTGAAAGGACTGAGGACTTTAGCCAGAAAAGCCATTAAGGCTAGAGGAGCTGAGAAACACCAGAGTCTCACAGCTGGTTATGAATGTTTGGCACCCTGTGATTTAAAATCTTAGGAAAGGGGTGATCTGGGATCCAGTGGTGCCCCCCAGAGCACTCCACAGGATGGACACAGCAGAGAAGAAAGCAATGCCACACAGGATCCGGCCTGGAGTGAAACACTCCCTTTACTCTCTAGCACAATGACTTTCTAATATGACAGACAGATTAATATTATTAACTTTGGCAAATCCACAGCCCTCCAACCTCTCAAGGGTAGAGAAGGGACGTGTTGATTTGGAGCATCTCCAAAAATAATTTCACACGAGAACTATTTCTCTTGGATGGTCCCTGAAGAGGAAGTATGCTAAATTAGACACCGTGGCGTGGAGGGATCGTGTAACGGCACCGATGCTTTCGTTGGTTGAAAGGTTAGCAGGCCATATCCTGAGACGTGGACTTGTTCAGGATGCCAGAGTGAGAGGTCATGAAATTTCATTGTGGAGAGACTACGCCTTGAGTAGGAAGATCAAAAGCAGTGACAGACCACACCAACCTGGATGGGAAGCAAGACTGCAGTGGCAAAAAACTTAACCCACAAGCCTTATGGACGGGGGGTACAGAGAGAGTTTCTGTGTGTCTTTAAAAAGAGAAGCTTCAAGTGGGGGCGGAGTCAAGATGGCGTACTAAGAGGACGTGGAATTCGCATCTCCTCACAACTAGGGCACCTGCCAGGCACTGGTGGGGGACCACGGACACCTAAGGGGATGGGAGGAACCCAGAGCGACCAGCAATCTCTCCCTTTGGCTTCTTCCCCCACTTCTTTTTTTTTTTTTCTGTTGGGGTTTTATTTTACCTTGTTGCAGTTGTTTCAATTATAGTTTTATTTTTCCTAATATATTTTTTATCTTTCTAATTTTATTTTGTCTTTTATTCTTTGATATTGTACTGTTCCTTTTTTTCCTTTCTTCCTTCTTTTTTTTTTTTTTTTTAACCACACCACAAAGCTTGCAGAATCTTGGTTCCCAAGCCAGAGGTTGGGCCCGAGCTCCTGTGGTGGGAGCTCCAAGTCCAAACCGCTGGATTGAGAGAACCTCAGACTCCAGGGAATATCAATCCGAGTGAGGTCTCCAGGAGGTCCTCATCTCAGCACCAAGACCCAGCTCTATCCAACTGCCTGCAAACTCCAGTGCTGGATGCTTCAGGTCAAACAAGCAGTAAGACAGGAATGCAGCACCACCCATCAAAACAAAACAAATGACAAAAAATTATGTTACAGATGAAGGAGCAAGGTAAAAACCTACAAGACCAAATAAATGAAGACGAAATAGGCAACCTACCTGAAAAAGAATTCAGAGTAATGATAGTAAACATGACCCAAAATCTTGGAAACAGAATGGAGAAAATACAAGAAACATTTAACAAGGATCTACAAGAACTAAAGAGCAAACAAACAGTGATGAACAACACCATTACTGAAATTAAAAATATTCTAGAAGGAATCAGTAGCAGAATAACTGAGGCAGAAGAACGGATAACTGAGCTGTAAGACAAAATGGCGGAAATAACTGCCAGGAAGCAGAATACAGAAAAAAGAATGAAAAGAGTTGAGGACAGTCTCAGAGACCTCTGGGGAAACATTAAATGCACCAACATTGGAATTACAGGGGTCCCAGAAGAAGAAGAGAAAAAGAAAGGGTCTGAGAAAATATTTGAAGAGATTATAGTTGAAAACTTCCCTAACATGGGAAAGAAAACAGTCAATCAAGTCCAGGAAGCACAGAGAGTACCAAACAGGATAAACCCCAAGAGAAACACGCCGAGACACATATTAATCAAACTATCAAAAATTAAATACAAAGAAAACATATTAAAAGCAGCAAGGGAAAAGCAACAAATAACACACAAGGGAACCCCCATAAGGTTAACAGCTGATTTTTCAGCAGAAACTCTGCAAGCCAGAAGGGAGCGGCAGGACATATTTAAAGGGATGAAAGGGAAAAACCTACAACCAAGATTATTCTACCCGGCAAGGATCTCATTCAGATTCAATGGAAATTAAAACCTTTACAGATAAGCAAAAGTTAAGAGAATTCAGCACCACCAAACCAGCTTTACAACAAATGCTAAAGGAACTTCTTTAGGCAGGAAACACAAAAGAAAAGGACCTACAAAAACAAACCCAAAACAATTAAGAAAATGGTAATAGGAACATACATATCAATAACTACACTGAATGTAAATGGATTAAATGCTCCAACCAAAAGACATAGACCAGCTGAATGGATACAAAAACAAGACCCGTACATATGTTGTCTACAAGAGACCCACTTCAGACCTAGGGACACATACAGACTGAAAGTGAGGGGATGGAAAAAGATATTCCTTGCAAATGGAAATCAAAAGAAAGCTGGAGTAGCAATTCTCATATCAGACAAAATAGACTAAAGACTATTACAAGAGACAAAGGACGCTACATAATGATCAAGAGATCAATCCAAGAAGACGATATAACAATTGTAAACATTTATGCAGCCGACACAGGAGCACCTCCATACATAAGGCAAATGCTAAGAGCCATAAAAGGGGAAATCGACAGTAACACAATAATAGTAGGGGAGTTTAACACCCCACTTTCACCAATGGACGGATCATCCAATATGAAATTAAATAAGGAAACACAAGCTTTAAATGACACATTAAACAAGATGAACTTCATTGATATTTATAGGACATTCCATCCAAAAGCAACAGAATACACTATATTCGCAAGTGCTCATGGAACATTCTTCAGGATAGACCATATCTTGGGTCACAAATCAAGCCTTGGTAAATTTAAGAAAATTGAAATTGTATCAAGTATCTTTTCTGACCACAATGCTTTGAGAATAGATATTAATTACAGGAAAAAAACTATAAAAAATACAAACCCGGGCTTCCCTGGTGGCGCAGTGGTTGAGAGTCTGCCTGCCGATGCAGGGGACACGAGTTTGTGCCCCAGTCCGGGAAGATCCCACATGCTGTGGAGCGGCTAGGCCCGTGAGCCATGGTCGCTGAGCCCGCGCGTCCGGAGCCTCTGCTCCGCAGCGGGAGAGGCCACAACAGTGAGAGGCACGTGTACCACACACACACAAAAAAATAATACAAACATTTGGAGGCTAAACAATACACTACTAAATAACAAAGAGATCATGGAAGAAATCAAAAAATACCTAGAAACAAATGACAATGAAAACACGACAACCCAAAACCTATGGCATACAGCAAAAGCAGTTCTAAGAGGAAAGTTTATACAGCCCTATATTGTATAAGCAGTACAACCCTACCTCAAGAAACAAGAAACATCTCAAATAAAAATCCTAAGCTTACACTTAAAGCAATTAGAGAAAGAAGAACCAAAAAAACCCCAAAGTCAGCAGAAGGAAAGAAATCATAAAGATCAGATCAGAAATAAATGAAAAAGAAATGAAGGACACAATAGCAAAGATCAATAAAATTAAAAGCTGGTTCTTTGAGAAAATAAACAAAATTGATAAACCATTAGCCAGACTCATCAAGAAAAGAATGAAGCAGACTCAAATCAACAGAATTAGAAGTAAAAAAGGAGAAGAAACAACTGACACTCCAGATATTCAAAGGATCATGAGAGATTACTACAAGCAACTCTATGCCAATAAAATGGACAACCTGGAAGAAATGGACAAATTCTTCAAAAAGCACAACCTTCCAAGACTGAACCAGAAAAAATACAAAATATAAATGGATGAAGCACAAGCACTGAAATTGAAATTGTGATTAAAAATCTTCCAACAAACAAAAGCCCAGGACCAGATGGCTTCACAGGCGAATTCTATCAAACATTTGGAGAAGGGATAACACCTATCCTTCTCAAACTCTTCCAAAATATAGCAGAGGAACTCTCCCAAACTCATTCCACCAGGCCACCATCACCCTGATACCAAAACCAGACAACGATGTCACAAAAAAGGAAAACTACAGGCCAAATCTCTGATGAACATAGATGCAAAAATCCTCAACAAAATACTAGCAAACAGAATCCAACAGCACATTAAAAGGATCATACACCATTATCAAGTGGGGTTTATCCCAGGAATGCAAGGATTCTTGAATATACACAAATCAATCAATGTGATACAGCATATTAACAAACTGAAGGAGAAAAACCGTAAGATCACCTCAACAGATGCAGAGAAAGCTTTCGACAAAATTCAACACCCATTTATGATAAAAACCCTCCAGAAAGTACGCATAGAGGGAACTTTCCTCAACATAATAAAGGCCATATATGACAAACCCAGAGCCAACATCGTCCTCAATGGTGAAAAACTGAAACCATTTCCGCTAAGATCAGGAACAAGACAAGGCTGCCCACTCTCTCCACTATTATTCAACATAGTTTTGGAAGTTTTAGCCACAGCAATCAGAGAAGAAAAAGAAATAAAAGGAATCCAAATCGGAAAAGAAGAAGTAAAACTGTCGCTGTTTGCAGATGACATGATACTATACATAGAGAATCCTAAAGATGCTATCGGAAAACTGCTAGGGCTAATCAATGAATTTGGTAAAGTAGCAGGATACAAAATTAATGCACAGAAATCTCTTGCACCCTACATACTAATGATGAAAAATCTGAAAGAGAAATTAAGGAAACACTCCCACTTACCATTGCAACAAAAAGAATAAAATACCTAGGAATAAACCTACCCAAGGAGACAAAAGACCTGTATGCAGAAAACTGTAAGACACTGATGAAAGAAATTAAAGATGATACAAACAGATGGAGAGATATACCATGCTCTTAGATTGGAAGAATCAACATTGTGAAAATGAGTACACTACCCAGAGCAATCTACACATTCAATGTGAGCCCTACCAAACTACCAATGGCATTTTTCACAGAACTAGAACAAAAAATTTCAAAATCTGTATGGAAACAGAGAAGATCCCAAATAGCCAAAACAGTCTTGAGACAGAAAAACGGAGCTGGAGGAATCAGACTCCCTGACTTCAGACTATACTACAAAGCTACAGTAATCAAGGCAGTATGGTACTGGCACAAAAACAGAAATACAGATCAATGCAACAGGATAGAAAGCCCAGAGATAAACCCATGTATATATGGTCACCTTATCTTTGATAAAGGAGGCCAGAGTATATAATGGAGAAAAGACAGCCTCTTCATTAAGTGGTGCTGGGAAAACTGGACAGTTACATGTAAAAGAATGAAATTAGAACACTTCCTAACACCATACACAAAAATAAGCTCAAAATGGATTAAAGGCCTAAATGTAAGGCCAGGTACTATAAAACTCTTAGAGGAAAACATAGGCAGAACACTCTATGACATAAATCACAGCAAGATCCTTTTTGACCCACCTCCTAGAGAAATGGAAATAAAAATAAACAAATGGGACCTAAGGAAACTTAAAAACTTTTTCACAGCAAATGAAACCATAAAAAAAGACAAAAAGAGAACCTTCAGAATGGGAGAAAATATTTGCAAATGAAGCAAATGACAAAGGATTAATCTCCAAAATATACAAGCAGCTCATGCAGCTCAATATCAAAAAAATGAACAATCCAAATCCAAAAATGGGCAGGAGACCTAAACAGACATTTCTCCAAAGAAGATATATAGACTGCCAACAAACACATGAAAGGATGCTCAACATCACTAATCATTAAGAGAAATGCAAATCAAAACTACAATGAGGTATCACCTCACACCAGTCAGAATGGCCTTCAACAAAAAATCTACAAACAATAAATGCTGGAGAGGGTGTGGAGAAAAGGGAACCCTCATGCACTGTTGGTGGGAATGTCAATTGATACAGCCACTATGGAGAACAGTATGGAGGTTCCTTAAAAAACTAAAAATAGATCTACCATACGACCCAGCAATCCCACTAGTGGGCATGTACCCTGAGAAAACCATAATTCAAAAAGAGTCATGTACCACAATGTTCACTGCAGCTCTATTTACAATAGCCAGGACATGGAAGCAACCTAAGTGTCCACTGACAGATGAATGGATAAAGACGATGTGGCACATATATACAATGGAATATTACTCAGCCATAAAAAGAAACGAAATTGATTATTTGTAGTGAGGTGGATGGACCCAGAGTCTGTCATACAGACTGAAGTAAGTCAGAAAGAGAAAAACAAATACTGTATACTAACAGGTATATATGAAATCTAAAAAAAAAAAATGGTTCTCATGAACCTAGGGGCAGGACAGGAATAAAGACACAGATGTAGAGAATCGACTTAAGGACACGGGGAGGGGGAAGGGTAAGCTGGGACCAAGTGACAGAGTCGCACTGACATATATACACTACCAAATGTAAAACAGATAGCTAGTGGGAAGCAGCTGCATGGCACAGGGAGATCAGCTCGGTGCTTTGCGACCACTCGGAGGGTTGGGATAGGGAAGGTGGGAGGGAGACGCAAGAGGGAGAGGATATGGGGATATACGTGTGCATACAGCTGATTCACTTTGTTATACAGCGGAAACTAACACAACATTGTAAAGCAATTATACTCCAATAAAGATGTTTTAAAAAAAAAAAGAGGAGAAGCTTCGAGAGAAGCGAGGGGGAGTTCTGAAGTCTGCGGTAAGACGTCAGAGTTTTCTCTTAAACTGCACGTGGAGACCAGAGGACAGACCCCAGCCCTCCGCCTAAGAAAATGCAGGCCTTCGGCACAGCCAAGCAAGGTTGGAATAAGCTCTCTATCCTCCTCAGAAGCAGCTGCTCATGTCTGACAAACTCTGAAGGGCCAGAGAGGTCAGGGAATCTTAGAAATAAGAGATGGAAAGCATCCAGGAGATCACCTGATTTATCCTCCTGACAGCTGGATTGCTCTGTCCGGTCCTCCTCATTGTGTTTGATCTACCTGCCGGCTAGGAGTCCTCGGGAAGAGCCACACTCCCCCTGCAGCCTTATGCCGTCAGGAAGCATTTCATGATTTCTGGCCTGTTTTCTTCTCCCCTGACTTTCAACACTACAGGCCTAGTCTGGTGAGGCCAGATGTTTGGTCGAAGACTTAGATTGAACCAAGGAAGAGAAGGTCAGGAAGAGCCACGGAGCTGTGCACATTTCAGCAGCTGCCAACAACAAAGAGGGCTGGAGAGAGGCACAATCTGGGCAGGGAAGGGCGTGGGGAAGGCCCTGAGGAGCAGGGCTTATGTCATGCGCTGGAGGAGCTGGTTCCCAGGAGCTCCGTGAAATTTTAGGTCTTTGGAAGATGCTTTCTGCCTGTCAGCTCCCTCACCCTCTCTCTTAGTCCCTCTCTTCCTGTTACAATCCTACCTCCAGGAACTAAAGTCCTTTATCTCATAGTGAAAGCTAAACCTTAAAAAGGGAGCCGCGGGGCTTCCCTGGTGGCACAGCGGTTGAGAGCCCGCCTGCCGATGCAGGGGACGCGGGTTCATGCCCCGGTCCGGGAAGATCCCACATGCCGCGGAGCCGCTGGGCCTGTGAGCCATGGCCGCTGAGCCTGCGCGTCCGGAGCCTGTGTTCCGCAACGGGAGAGGCCACAACAGTGAGAGGCCCACGTACCGAAAAAAAAAAAAGGGAGCCGCGGAGGCCGATACTGTCAGCCAGGGAGAAACAGCTGATACCAGCTTCCTTCCGAACCCAATTCTTGACAGAAGTACATGCTGTAAACTCTGAGATGAAGAGATTGTGCCTGTCTTGGTTATCATGATATAGTACACAGCAGAGCACCGAGCACCTAGTAGATCTCCAAAATATGTATCTGGTCGGATGGAAGTGAAGCAGGGGGCACAGGACATCGAAGAGCGAAGGAGACACTTCATAAATCAGGTTGTAGAAACCAAATAGCCAAAATGTGTGGCTGAGGTCTTTGAAGAGCCTCTTCATCAGCTTCACCTTTTACTTGCACCAAATGGTCCGACCGAAAGGCGTCTTTGTTTATCATTTTAAGGACGACACCAACATGTAATTGCCTACTGGACACTTGGTTGATGCACAGACCAAAATGAACCCATCACCTCTAAGGAGGGACAGTATCAGCCCAGGAGACAAACTACTCTGCCACTTACTAGGTAACCTTGGTAAAGTTACTTATCTTCTCTGAGCCTCAGTTTCTCCATCTGTAAAATGGGGATAGCTGTAATTACTTTATAGAGTCATAAGATTCAGTGTTAGGCCTGTGGTTCCATAAGTGCTAAAGAAATGTTAGCTCTGTTATTGCCCCCGCTCTCCTATCCCCAAATCTGCATCTCTTCTGGTCCTCCCTATTCCTGTTCTGGGAAATACCATCACCATCCACGTAGGCACCGAGCCAGAAAATCCAGTGTCACCCCTGTCTCCTCCTGTTCACTCTCTATCACCCACCTCCAGCCCCTAGTCTTCAATCTTCCAAAGTCTACCTTATTCGTATCTCTTGACATTCTTCATCACTGGCTCTTAGCTCAGACCCCGCACTTCTCTTGCTAGATTATATGACACTATCCTCTAGGCTCCTGGCCTTTCCCCCTTCAACCCACCTTCCACGGTGGTTCGAGTGGAACCTTTCATGAAGATCTGATGATGTGATTCTCCTCTTAAATCCATCAGCAGTTTCCACTCACCGTAACTTTCCTATTTGCCTGCAAAATCTCTTCTCACTGCCCCCAGGCTAATTTACACATTTCTCTGCCTGCTAATACAGTGCTTTATAGCACTTAGGACACTGTTCCCTGCCTCCCCGCTAGGCTGTCAGCTCAAGGGCATCACCATGTCTTTCACTTTGATTCTCTAAAACTGAGAACAGGACCTGGCACATCACAGGTGCTCAAAGATGTTTGTCAGATGGTCGGAATGATGAATGGAGGGCAGAGCGGGAGAAGAGACTCCTCCAAAACACTCATCAGACAACAGGGAGAGAGGCAAAGCCAAGATTTCTGCAGCCAAAAGAAGAAAGACCATGGATCCGACAGGAAAAAATGACTTTGTCAGCATCATCTCATTGGGCAGGTGAATATCGAGGAAAAGCTTTCAGACTTGGTTTCAAATAGGAGACGCTGGCCAAAAAAATCTCAGCAACTAACACAAATAGAAGTGAAACCAGCAAAGAGACCCAAATGATCATTATTAATTACGCTGTCACTTTAATTCATTGTATCCTAGCATAAGCCAAACTAATGAGGTCTTATTTTGCAAACAAAATTTTCATGGCCTGCTACATGAAATTCTTCTTTAATAGGTAGCATCTGCTGTATGTGTTTCATCCGTTAATTCTGTAACCTCCGAAACAAATAGGCTCATGTGGTGTAGAGATGAGCTCACAGCCGGGGATGCACGTGCAGTCTTAGTCCCCACGTCAGCCACTCTTCCCAGACGCGCCTTCCCGCAGAGTCTAGACGAATGACGGTCAGTGAGCCCAGTCCCTGGTAAGCTGTGATTACACAGAAGAGAAGCCCCATCACCCGCTCAGCAGCTTTGCATTTAGAGCTCCCCCACCTACTGTTAGGTATGAGGATCTGGCTTTACACGCAGTAGGAGCCTAGAGAAAGGAGCGGTACCTGTGGCACCTGTTCTAATCAGAGGCAGCTTCCTGGATAAGAGGGCTGGAGCAGGACCTTGAAAGATGGTAGCACGAGAACAGCAAGGAGCCTTTGGGAGGGAGGACCTATAATAAAATCAAGGGGCAACATGGAGAGTGGGAGCCATGACTCTTTCTACATTCCCATTTCTGGTCTCTCCAAGGCCCGTACGCCGTGAGCAAACCTGAGGAGCAACAACGGTCACCACTGTCACCGAGTGCCCTGCACCCCTCACCCCCAACATATGACAAGGGAGCGGGCAACAAGGCTGCCAGAGCGCTAGTGTGGCAGACCTCCCTGACGGCACCTGGCATGCCCAGCCCTGTGCTGATCAAGCCACAGGGATACAGACAGGCAGACAGCCTGGTCCTTGGCCTTGGCAAAGAGACGAGTCTCAGATACAAAATAAAAGGTCAAAAGGAATGGACTCCACCGGCTGTAACGTGGGTCTCACCAGCGTTGTGTGTCCTTCTGGCTTACCAGGAGACGCGGCCGTACAGCACAGAAGCTTTGCCTTTGCCCCACGTGCCTCCAGCCTTGGTCTTTCTCCCGAATGTGGGAAGGTGATGCCCTCTGGGGGACCTGCCAGCCCTCGTTTCTTCTCCCAGTTGGCAGCATTTTCCTTGGTGAAAGATGTGAGAAGGCTCCCTCCCAGTGCCTTCACTCGGCACGGCAGGAGTCCTGCTTTCTAGGAGGTGGCGCCCTTTGCCCTTGGGGTTCCTGGCTCACATCTTTTGGGCTATTGCAGACGCTCCGTGCCTGCTGACTCACCTCATGCTGACCACTGCTGCCTCTAGCTCCCACCGCAGTTCGTTTACTTTCTGCCCTGGCACTTCTTTGCCCTGCATCCCTCAGGAGCCCAGGAGACAAGCACGCCTGTGCAGCCAAAATTCGGCAAGTTCCTGACCAGGGGGACCTCAAGCAATGAACAAGAGGAGCCCATGATCCTCTCCAGGCCAGTTCTTGGGGCAGTCAGAAGAGCACTCTTTATCACCAAGTTCCAGCTGCCCTCGGGGTGCCCTCGGTAACGGAGCCTTGTGTTGGTTTTCCCTCTGCCCTCACTCCGTCCAGCCCTCACTCCTATTTCCTAGAATGACCATCCAAGTCAACTACCCTGCAAATCCTTGTTGCAGGCTCTGATTTCGGAGCAGAACCAACCCACACTGAGACCACGCCTCTGCTGCCGCTTGAAATAACTTCACAGATGCAACACTGCCCACCCCTCCAAGGAAAGATCAGTCCCTGAGTGACAGACACAAACTAGCCCAATCCTGCCTGGGAGAAAGAGCCAGGGATCCTTCCCAGATGGTCAACCTCTAGGGCTCGCCAGTTCTTTTGCTCTTCTCAAATAATAGCTTATATTTTTAAAAAGATTAAAAGAAAAGAAAGAAAACCTTCCTGTGATTTTTGCTTTGTTTTGATGTCAAAAGCAGTAGGAGTTGTATTAAAAAAAAATCTTTTGTAAATATACAGCTAACAAGTGGATAGTATTATTGGGCAAACTACTATAATAATGACAGTTGTGTCTGTGATAAAAACCGAAAAAGTTGACCTCAAGTTTTATTTCAGAACCAGAAGGCAGTCTGCATGTCGGGAGGTCCGGATTCTATGTCCAGATGGATTTTCACTCTTTGTGTGACCCTGGGCTGGTTCCATTACGATTTCTGGTCGCTTGGTTTCCTACTGGTAATCTGAGAATAAAAGTGCATGAAGTGATATATGTGAGGACATATAAGTTCTGAAGCAGCACAATTCGTTTTCATTGTCTTTGTTAGAATTCCATGACTTGGGAGTTAAAGTACAGCAACAGATGCATTAACAATGGAAATTTATCCACTCGTTCATTCTGTCAGCAAGTATGAGGTTAGAGCCAGCTCTGTGTTATGCCCTCTTCTCCGTGCTGGGGGTCAGGGGTGAACAGGACGGACATGGGTACGGCTGCACGCTCACAGCCGGGGGTTCGCTCACTAGCTGGAAACTGAGTCAGGCAGCAGACATCCAGAAGGAGTGCTTTCTGAATGACATTTCTGCAAGAGCCCCGCTACAGGCTGCTACATTTCCTGGGGACAATCTCCGGGCACACACGCCCACACTTTCACATATTCTTCCCCTGCTAACTCCTTGTCCTCTGATCAGTCGGTCTGTCTTACCTACTTAAACGGAAGCCCTGTGAAAGCAGGAGCTACATCTATGTATCAAATACATAGAATGAAGAGTAAACAGCATAGCTCACAGCCCGAGGGCAGGAGTGTGTGTGACATGTGAAGTAATTGTAAGAAGACCCACCTGAATAAAGCAGAGGAAGAAGCCTCAGGAAAAGCAGGGCATCTTTCATACTGACTACGCTGTGCTCCAGTGCACAGTTTGAGCAAGTATGGTCAGTCTGTCCTTTTTAAAAATCAGAAACATTTGTAAGCGCTGGAAAACAGAGAGAGAGAAGGAGGGAGAGACATGAAGGTAGACAGAGGCAGAGAGAGAGACTGGGACGGTGTGGGGGGCAGGTGATGAAGCTGTTGCTGCTAGAACCTAACTCCATTTATATCATCTATCAAAGTCTTCTCATTCAGAAAAGAAAACACTATATCCGTTTGAGTATTTAGTATAAATAAATACGCTTGACCCTTGAACAACACGGGTACAAACTGCACAATCCACTTATATGTGGATTTTTTTCAATAGATATATTACGAAAATTTTTTGAGACTGTGACAATTTGAAAAAATTGGCAGATGAACTGTATAGCCTAGAAATATTGAAAAAATTAAATTAAAAATAAAATTAAATATTGAAAAAAAAATTTATGTGTTCATATGCCATGAACACATAAAATAGATGCAGACATACGTAGAACATACAAAATATGTGTTAATCAACTGCTTATGTTATCAGTAAGTTTTAGGAAAGTCAAAAGTTCTATGAGATTTCGGACTGCACGGGGGTCAGCGCATCTAATCCCCACATTGTTCAAGGGTCAACTGTACTCAATATGTGTTTAAGGGACTCTGATTGCAGGGTAACCAGAGGGAGACTGGGTGAAGATTCTAGAATCCATGTCATATGAAGAGTGGGTTGAGGGAAAGGTGGTTTACCTGAGGAAAAGAAAATTGAAAGTACACACGACACCTGCTATGACATCTCTGGCAGGCTATCGTATACAGCAGGAAGAAATTTATTTGTTGTACTTCAAAAGCAAAGAATTAGAACCGATGGATAAGAGGTACAGAACACAGATTCTCTAGCAACGGGAACGATCTAGCAATGGGAGTGGCTGCCCCGCAGGCAGGACAGGCAGGGCGACCCCATGCTGCTCAAGGTAAATCCATGACTGGCTGTTGAACTGCTGTTACCGCCCTGTGATGAGGTACTTAAAAGAAACGGTGAGAGCATTTAGAAACATTTACGGTAATCGCCGTGGCTGTGACATCCAAGCGTGGACGCATCTAGTTGAACAGGGTAGAGACTAGTTCTTGTCAAACTCCCCTGGTGAGTCAAATGTGGCCTGAGCTGGGTACTAGTCATGCACAGCTAGGACCATGTTACAATGTGGCTATCTTACCATTAGTTTGTCAACCTGAAAGTACTATCCAATCTAGAATCTACTGTTTTCATCAATTAAAGGTTAATTTACCTATCACTTTCAGCATAAAATTGTTGCAAATGGCTATTGATGAGAAGTTGAAAATGAATTTTTCAAACACAGTATTACTGGTTTCATTTTGAGTAAAAGTTAAAAACTTAAATATCATTAATCTGCTTTTTTTTTTTTTTTTTTTTTTGCGCTATGCGTGCCTCTCACTGCTGTGGCCTCTCCCATTGCGGAGCACGGGCTCCGGACGCGCAGGCTCAGTGGCCATGGCTTACGGGCCCAGCCACCCCGCGGCATGTGGGATCCTCCCAGACTGGGGCGCAAACCTGTGTTCCCTGCATCGGCAGGCGGACTCTCAACCACTGCGCCACCAGGGAAGCCCTGAAACTGCTTTAAAAACCACTTCTGTTCCCACTAACCTAGCTCTGGTTTGTCTACTGTGATGAATATTTAAACAAAACATAGAAACAATTTAGAGATACATTCCTAAGTGTATCAATCCAACCTTACTTAGATGAGTTAGCAAGCAAGAAACTAACTTATCTGTCACACTAAAATGTTTATACCTGGTGTCCATTCAAACTACATGTATAAGTATTTAATATGTAAACTCCCTGTTTTTTTTTTTTTTGCGGTACGCGGGCCTCTCACTGTTGTGGCCTCTCCCGTTGCGGAGCACAGGCTCCGGATGCGCAGGCTCAGCAGCCACGGCTCACGGGCCCGGCCGCTCTGCAGCATGTGAGATCTTCCCGGACCGGGGCACGAACCCATGTCCCCTGCATCAGCAGGCAGACTCTCAACCACTACGCCACCAGGGAAGCCCTGAACTTCCCTATTGTACTCACAACCTGCTATACTACTACAGAATGGCAAATATTTACTAGCATAAAAGTGATCCTTTCTATTAATCACCTAAATGCACACCTGTAATAAACATATAATTTTTATAATTGACTTTTCTCCTATGCTATATTTGTTTTGATGACAGTTATTGAAATATAATTTTATGTCTGTGAATTTAATAGTAAAAAATTATGGCTTCTATGTTATGTGGTTTTTATTTATTTTTCCAGTAATTCATCCTTACTGTATTTTACAAGTGTCGGTTTGCATTGGGTTACAGATTTTAAAAACTCTTTATGTGGTCCTTAGCCACATAAAGAGAAGCATTGGTGGCAATGTCCAACCAGAGCTGGAGGACCCACCACTACAAAGCAAACTGGGAAGAGCAGCTTCAGGAGGTAAGTGACAGTAACTAACATAACCCCTCCAGTGCACTGTGTCGCGTTGATACAATAGGCCCTCAGGGTTAAACAGTAACCCTGAACCCTTGAATCCATGAACACTTTGTAAAGTGTACACAGTTGCAAATACCAAACCTATGACTGGTATAAGTTACAAATTTAAAAAAAAAATCCCTGCGTAGTCCAGGGAAGGCAAGAGAGATTGCTGGAGCCTCAAAACATGTCAGATGAATAAGGTTGAACAGAAACAGAGCTTTTTACTTGGATTGGAAGAATTAATATCGTTAAAATGGCCATACTACCCGAAGCAACCTATAGATTTAATGTGAGGCCTATGAAATTATCCATGACATTTTTCACAGAACTAGAACAACAATCCTAAAATTTATATGGATCCATAAAAGACCCAGAATTGCCAAAGCAATCCTGAGCAAAAAGAACAAAGCTGGACTTTGTTCACCTTTAACCCTCCCATACTTCAGACAACACTACAAAGCTACGGTAATCACAACAGCATAGTACTGGCACAACAGCAGACATAAGGATCAATGCAACAGAATAGAGAGCCCAGAAGTAAACCCACACATGTACGGTCAATTAATCATCAAAAAAGAAGACAAGAATATACAATGGAGAAAAGACAGCCTCTTCAGCAAGTGGTGTTGGGAAAGCTGGACAGCCGCATGTAAATGAATGAAGTTAGAGCACACCCTCACACCATATACAAAAATAAACTCACAATGGCTCAAAGATCTAAGTATAAGACATGAACCATACAACTCCTAGAAGAGAACACAGGCAAAACATTCTCTGACATAAATCGAAGCAATGTTTTCTTCAGTTTCCCAAAGCAATAGAAATAAAAATACAAATAAACAAATGGGACCTAATCAAGCTTGTAAGCTTCTGTACAGCAAAGAAAACCATAAACAAAATGAAAAGACTACCTAGGGACTGGGAGAAAATATTTGCAAACGATGCGACCGACAAGGGCTTAATTTCCAAAACATACAAACAGCTCGTACCAACTCAATAACAAAAACACAACCCAATCCAAAAACGAGCAGAAGACCTAAATAGACATTTCTCCAAAGAAGACACACAGATGGCCAATAGGCACATGAAAAGTTGCTCAACTTCGCTAATTATTACAGAAATGCAAATCAAAACTGCAATGAGGTATCACCTTACACTGGTCAGAATGTCCATCATTAAAAAGTCTGCAAGTAATAAATGCTGTAGAGGGTGTGGAGAAAAGGGAACCCTCCTACTCTGTTGGTGGGAATCTAAATTGGTACAGCCACTATGGAGAACAGTATGGAGGTTCCATAAAAAACTAAAAATAGAGTTACCGTATGACCCAGCAATCCCACTCCTGAGCATATATATGGAGATACCTCTAATTCGAAAAGATACATGCACCCCTATGTTCATAGCAGCACTATTTACAATAGCCAAGACATGGAAGCAGCCTAAATGTCTGTGGACAGATGAATATATAAAGAAAATGTGGTATATATTTATATATATTACATATATATATAATACACACACACACACACACACACACACACACACACACACACACACACACACTGGAATATTACTCAGCCATAAAAAAGAATGAAATCATGCTATTTGCAACAACATGGATGGACCTAGAGATTATCATACTAAATGAAGTAACTCAGACAGAGAAAGACAAATATCATATGATATCACTTATATGTGGAATCTAAAATATGATACACCCGCGCCACAACTCAAGAGAAGCCCGTGCACCACAACGAAGAGCCCGCTCACCACAACAAAAGATCCCACATGCCGCAGCTAAGACCCAACGGAGCCAAATAAATAAATTTTTTAAATAAATAAAAAAGTTTTAAAATAAAATATGATACAAATGAACTTATTTACAAAACAGAAACAGACTCACAGACATAGAAAAAAAACTTATGGTTACCAAAGGAGGAAGGGGGGGCATAAATTAGGAGTTTGGGATTAGAAAATGCAAACTACTATATATAAAATAGATAAACAACAAGGTCCTACTGTATAGCACCAGGAACTACATTCAATATCTTGTAAAAATTTATAATGGAAAAGAATATGAAAAAGAATATATATATATATATATATAACTGAAACACTTTGCTATACACCAGAAACTAAACAACATTGAAAATCAACTACACGTCAACGAAAAACTTTTTTTAAAAAAGAAAGAGCTTTTTAGCCCTGAAAAGTTAAAAACTCAAGAATACATCATCACTGTCTTCAAAAAAAATCTTACAATTATCATGGCAGAAATAAGGGAATTCTAAGAGGTATACTGAAAGTTTTACCAAGCGGTAAAACTACAATTTACAGGTAGAAGGTACAGAAAGGAAGGTATTGATTCAAAAAAGAATTTCCCAACACTCATAACTGCCCAGAAAAGAAGAGAGCTGCCTCCGGCAGGAATGAGTTCCCTGTCACTGTCACTCTAGTTCTCTAACAGACCAGGGGAGTCGGGAGACGAAGAGGGGATTCCTGCACAATAGGGAAGAGCTTTCATTTTATTGGGTTCTAGGTAAATTTTCCAGGGACTGTGTTAAACCTTTTACTAGGTAGTATTTTTATTCTAACTTCATGGAAAATCTGGGAAATTGGTATCACTATCCCCACTTTATAAAGAAATCAGAAGCTCAGAGTGGTTAAATAATATGATCATAGACACACAGAAATGGTAAGCAAGAGCTTCCATCTCTGGCTGCTGACTCCATGCTTAACCCAGAACATGATACTGTCACCAACTCTGAAAGTCCATGATTCTATGTACCCAAAAATGCTGACATGCAGTAAGAAACCTAAAAAGAGAAGAAATATCTCCAAGAAAAAAGTGACCACAATTTTTTTTATTCCACATGTCATAAAGTACCATTTGGAGTTACTTTGTAAGTTTGGGGCTTTGAATTCTCTGAGGTCTTCCAGAAGGCAGCATCCAAGTACCACCCTCTTCCTTTCCATATGCTTCGTCCCCTTCCATAACCTTCCTCCTCTCACCTCCAAGTATCCAGAACACTCACGCTGCCCAGGACAGAAGAGATGCTCATTTGTATCCTGCAGCCATTCTGATGTCACCTCTTTTCCAGGTGACAGTGGGGTGGCTAGAGACAGTAGCGCTTAGCCCATAGGAATGAACTGCAATAGTGGGATTTCTGGCACCATGAGCAAGATTCTTGTATAGAGACCCTTCGAGCACCCCCAAGCATACCACGGAGAGTACCACTGAGCTCCCTGGGGCAAAGCTGGCCCTGCTCTTAAGTCATATACTTCCTTCCAGCAGTAACTTTCCTGGAAAATACACAGATTCGTTTACTCATGCTTTGGAGAAAGATTTACAAGTCCTCTTTTGTAAAGAGAAGTCTGTTAAGTGGCTTAGTAAGACAGATGATCACTTCTTTGATCCTTGGAAACAGGAAGAGAGGTCCCAAGATTCTGAATCACTACCCAATGCCCTGACCCTGAGCAACCCAGCACAGTCTTGGTCCAAGAGTGAGCTGGCGCTCTTCCGTCTGCTCTCTCTCCATTGCTTTTGATTTTACACGCTCTGAGTCATCTCTGCAGATTCCATGCGACCAGCTGGGTGACCAGCATCCAGCTCTGGGTCACCTGCCTTGATGCCTGTGAGTCCTTCTAAGCATCTGCTCTGGGAACCTGTCTCTCCACCCTGATGAGTGACTCAACTTCCCTTACCTGTCTTCAGCCCTTGGCCCATTGGGATGTTACTAGCAAAGCTTTCCTTTTCTCAGAATGCATCTGATTGTGTAACTGTATACATTTACTTCTGACAGCATTCTCAGCTTTGTGTAATCTCCAAGCAGATGAATAATTTTCATTTGTGCATTTCAATGAGCTTGAGAAACGTTCAGGGTTCAGAGGTACAGCTAGAAATATTTCCAGAAAGGTGAGTCAAATAATGTCAGAGGTGACTGGGAAAGAGAAGAAAGTGTCCTGCCACACCTCTCTCGTGAGCCAACAGTCCTGATGTGCACTCTGGGGTCACTGTTTCCAGTTTGCAAATCCCTGGCTGTTGAAATGAAATGTCTGTCTCTTTGTTCTGCCTCCCACTTTCTCCTCCTTCTCTTCCTCCTACTTCTGTCTCTTCCAGTTTCCCACCTCCATTGCCTAATCCTCACTGACAACCCACTAAGCCTGGCTTAGTCCATTAGGAGATTCCCTTTCTGTAAGCATTCAGAATCCCGTACTTTTGCCAGCAGTGTGATTGCTTTCTAAGTAAGGATGAATGTCCCCTTCCCAAGAATGCAACAGTGAAAATGTCCAGAGGGAACCCTTCACCCTTCTTCTCAGGGCTGGAAGGGTGTCTTAAAAGAAGGCAAACTTGACAAAATATTCAAAAATACTTGCAATACACCTCTCATAACAATACCATCCCAGAGTGTAGTCCAAAATAAGATGAGGACTTGCCTGTACAACATCTTGTGGACTTCTTGAAGGTGTCAAAAATGGCTGAAGGAATTGACACTCTTCCAGGCATTCTGTTAACCAAACCGAAAGCCTCAGGCTTTAAAAACTACAAGAACAGAGGCAAACAGTTCGGTTGACTTTGACTCCAAAGGTGTTGATGATGAGCAAGGGCAGAAGCCCCTCCCAGACACAGTCGTGTACGTGCAGCTCCGAAGAACAGCATTAGCCTTGGACTGGTGCTTTGCATGGTGTTGATGATCTGCATCATCCAGGTGCTTTGCAGAGATTTAGCAAAAGGATTTTGACAGCGAACAAACAGTAGGAACTACACTTGGAACAAGCTGGACAGAGTTCACCAGTCTGTGCGGAGCACGGAAGGTTGACTCTGGGATCCAGTCTGCTCTCTGCTCCTGGTAGGACTCTTTTGTGCAGCCTTTGCTCCATGGCATTCGAAGCAGCTTCTGCCGTAAGGGCCAGTTCAGCCAACTGAACAGAAGGCTCAAGCTCTGAAAGCCAAGATGCCCGAGCCCTTCCCATCTCTACGGCCCACACACATTCCACCCACTCTCCTTCCTCTCTCTCTTCCCACCAGTCTGGCTGCTCTTTCCCAGCCCCGCCCCCTCCCTGGACTCCTCCCCTTCTGCCCAGCCCTTACCTTTTCATACTTCTCAAACTTCTCTTTGACCCACTGCTCTTATCACTCTTTACACTTCACCTCCACTCTCCTGGCTTCAACCCACACGCTGAGGTCTTCCAAATCCACAGCCCCAGCTAAGAGCTCTCTCACTACTTCTTCAGTATTTCAGGATCCCTCCTACCCCACACATCCTGATTTCCTGTTGTTTTAGCGGAATACTCCACTGCCCCTTCAACCTCTGACCCGGAAATTTTGCCTAACCAAGAAGGGAGCACAGGGAGGTGAAAAATGCATGAACCTTGAAGGCAGGCAGGGTTTAGGTCCTCCCTCTACCATTTAAGAGCTGTGCGTCTCTTGTTCACCGTCTCCACTCTCAATTTCTTCATCTGGACAATGAGACCAAAGCTGCAGGGCTGGTGTGAAGATTAAGTAAGATAATGCATATGAAGGACTCTGCATAAGGCTTTACTTATCATCAGCCATAAGTAAGTGGTACTAATTTAATAATAATATGATAATAATAATAATACAATAGCTGTAGGAGCAGCAACCATGAAAACAGATAAGAACTGGAGATTGCCATGCCCCTCTGACAGTGTCCTGCTGCTTCCAGCCCAAGTGGGACACACACTGTCAGCCATCCCCAAAGCCTCTGCAGCCTCCTACTCTTGTCCCATGCAGGCCTCTCTCCAGCTCACGTGTGCTCTCATAATTAAAGTAAATCTCTTTACCTACCCTCAAGGAACTCAAATATGAGGAAGTTCCAATAATAATCAAAAGTATCAGAAGTTCAATAGGCAACAAACCTATTCCCCCACTGGCTTCTCAAAAAGCTCATTTCCGAACGCTCCTCTGCTCTCAGCTTCTTGGGTAGATCAGCACAGCTGCCCTGGCTCCAGGGCCCTGGGGATGGCTAGTGAAGCAAGGGGCTTCAGTGGGGCTCAAAAGGGAAAAGAGGACATACAACAGAACTGAAGACGGCAGACATGGCCCCAAAGGCCACATAATGTATCCCTGACGACAGAGGCAAGGACTCTTAAATGGACCTTGTTGTCCACCTGATATCAACCTCAAAGGGTAAGGATGTCCTCCAAGCACCCTAATGTCCCTAAGAGACACAAAAGTCGATTGTGACCTTACAGAAAATCTTTGGTTCTTTATCTTTCAGTTTGAAGGTATTTTCATTTCATAATTTTTTTTTTTTTGCGGTACGCGGGCCTCTCACTGCTGTGGCCTCTCCCACTGCGGAGCACAGGCTCCGGACGTGCAGGCTCAGCGGCCATGGCTCATGGGCCCAGCCACTCCGCGGCACGTGGGATCCTCCCGGACCAGGGCATGAACCTGTGTCCCCTGCATCGGCAGGCGGACTCTCAACCACTGCGCCACCAGGGAAGCCCCATTTCTTAATTTTTAATACCAGCGAATGAACTGGATTTCGTAACTTTTCACGAGCTTCTCTTTCTCGGCTTCAGGGAATGCCCCCCTTCACTCCAGAATTCCAGGACTTGGTGAACAAAAACATGTTAATGTCATCCATGCCCCTCATGCCTTCTCAGAGACTCGTACCACTCTCCACCACTCCTCATCTTCTTAGTCAGAAGGGCTGTACCCCAAGAAAGCCCTCTGGTCCTAATTTAACTGGAGCTTACCATAGTGTCAGGCAACTGGTGCTAATCAACTTCCCAATATGGTACCTGACTCTTTCGACATCACCTAAAACAGTGTCCCCAACATTTTTCTCTTCTTGGTACACATAGAAAATACCTTTTGCATGGCTCCCTAGGGGTAAATAGATGAGACCGCTCACAGCTGGAGGTAACTAATCCACAGCTCTGGGGGGCCCCAGAACCTGCGTGGCTACCCCCAAGAATTAAGGGGCTCCACACCTCAGACACACCTGCAATCCATTTGTAGCAACTCAGCATGCCCTGGCACCCCCGTGGAGAAGCACTACCTAAAAAATTGTCTTATTGCCTCAGAGACCAATAGAATGTTCATGCCTTTAAGTAAGCTCTCCCCTTCAGAAAGTCCCAAATGTATTTTTCACCTCAGTGTTAGCCTCTCTGAAATATGTTTCCCATTCAGTAGTCAGTGTTCTGTCATGCTCAGCAAGGAAGATGGCCTGGCGGCCGTCGTAAAGAATCGGGAGCCGTGTGGACTCTGAGCTTATGATTCAGCAGCCACAGCTTCTGACTCACTCGCACTAGATGACCTGTGGAAAACCACTGGACTTCGACAGGCGCGAATCAGACGAGCCAGAAAATGGTATCAGGATAGGTTTCTACTGGAAACCAAACATTGTGTGAGCAGGTAAATTAAAAGCAAGCTCTACAGGAGCAGCATGACAAAAGCCATACGCTGAACTTCAGCAAATGCAAGACAGAAAATAATCATAGCCTAATAATACCACACAGTGTCGCAGGCTTCCACTCTATAAACTGCTGAAGTGTGTCAACAAAGGCACCTGGCAACTGTTCTTTCTGTGTCACAAGCATTAAGTTGTGAAGTCTGTGGCCTCTGAAGCCAGGCAGACCTGGGGTAGAATCCTGGCTCTAATACATCCTGGCTACGTGATGTAGGGCATGTTATTCTACTTCTCTGAGTCTAGGCTCTCTTACCTGTCTAACGGGAATGAATGCATCCTCCTAATTATCTCCACAGATACCAAAACAAGAAAGTTTTGACAAAAATTCAGTGGTGATTCTTGACTTTAAAAAAAAGTACCAATAAAAAAGGAAAAGATGCCACTTCTTCATAAAAGCTCAATTGGTAAATACTAGAGACAATCCCTCTGAAGCCAAAAGTAGTACACATTTACCACAGTGTCATGCTATAACAAAAGTATTCACAGAAAAAAATATATATACAAAAATTGGAAGGGAGAAGTTCTATTTTCAGACCAATATGGAGTAGAAGCACTTTTCCTATTCCTTTTTTTAAAAAAATATATCTTTTATAAATTTTTTTTTTGGCCGTGTTGGGTCTTCATTGCTGTGCACAGGCTTTCTCTAGTTGTGGTGAGCGGGAGCTACTCTTCGTTGTGGTGTGCGGGCTTCTCATTGAGGTGGCTTCTCTTGTTGTGAAGCACGAGCTCTAGGCATGTGGGCTCAGTAGCTGTGGCTCACAGGCTCTAGAGCACAGGCTCAGTAGTTGTGGTGCATGGGCTTAGTTACTCCTTGGCATGTGGGATCTTCCCAGACCAGGGCTCGAACCCGTGTCCCCTGCATTGGCAGGCAGATTCTTAACCACTGCACCACCACGGAAGCCCCCTATTCCTCTTATTAAAAAACTTTTCACTCCTGTTAAAATGTTTCTCCTATGCCTCCTGATAAAAATCCTGAGTATTATATATAAAATAAACAAAAGAACTCCGAAAGATAGAAAGAACTCAGACTGGCTAGGGACCTTGAAACCCAAGAAACATCATGGTAGTAAGTTTTCTGCTGTTCTTTTTGCCTCATAAATCCCAGACTGGATGCTGGAGAAGCCAACAATCCATAAACATCAATGGGAACAGACAAAAAATAAAGCCCCCAAAGTCAACTCTCTCTGGAGAAAGGAAGAGGAAAACAACCAGCAAGACACAAGTGTTCAGACAATAACCTCCCCACCCTAGAGAAACACCATGGGTTAAAAAAAAAAAAAAAAAAAAACCATGACCCTCACCCCAGTCAGCAAAGGCTGAGTGGGGAGCCTAGACCTTCACCTTCATCTGGCTGTAATGTGGAGCCCCGACCCACACACCAAACACATCGCCACTGCAAGTGTGCTATCAGAGAAGACCAAGTGGGAAGCAGGATTTTCATCCATGGCTGGGTATAACAAGGTCCTTCCCCACTGAGTCAGTTAAGGTCATGTGAGAATCTTGAACTTCTACTCCCAACAAAAGGTAACAAGGTGTCCCTTCCCATCCAGTCTAGTGGAGAGTCAGGACTTTCATCACCATCCTGTGGGAACAAGGACTCCTCACCAGTGTGGGGGTCTACAGAGGCCACACGGGGAGCAGAAACAAGGACCCCTTTCTTCCCAACCAGGGTGGTATCAACAGAGGCCTAGTGGGCAACCTGAATTTCTACTCCTACCCAAGGAGGAACAAGCTGCCCTTTCCTCATCTTCCAAACCCCGCTCCACAGTGTCCACACATTGTAGACAACTAGGACTTCCACATCACCTGGGACCCTCACTCCCCTTGCAGTGTGATGTCAAACAAGGCTTTCTAAAATAGACTTAAATAAAATCTAGAGCCTCATAACATAAAACCAAAAACAACCAAGATATGATCAAAAATCATTCAGCATACTTAAAACCAGAAAAATCTCAACTTGAGTAAGTAAAGACAATCAACAGATGCCAAAACCAAGTTGACACAGATGTTGGAATTATGTGAAAAATATGTCAAAGTAGCCATCATGAAAATACTTCAACGGGTAATTATGAGCACACTTGTAACAAATGAAAAAACAGTCTCACCAAGAAATAAAACATATAAAGTAGAACCCAATGGATATTTTAGAACTGAAGAATATGAGAGCCAAAATAAAAACTCAGTGGGATGGTTTCAATAGCAGAATGGCAGAGGGAAGGGTTGGTGAACTTAGAACAGTAGAAATTACCCAATCTGAACAACACAGAGAAGTTAGACTAAAAAAATTAACAGAGCCTCAGGGGCATGTGGACAACAACAAAAGGTCTAATATTTGTATTTTCAGAATCCCAGAAGGATATGAAAAAGGATTTGTTAAAAAATACTCAAAGAAATAAAGCTGAAAATTTCCCAAATTTGGCAAAAGATGTAAACTTCCAAATTCCAGATTCTGAGAGACTCCAAACAGGATAAATCCAAAGCAATCCACACCAAGACACATTATAATGAAACTTCTCAAATTAAAGACAAAGAATATATTTCAAAAGCAATGAGAAAAAAGCACACCTTATCTATATGGTAAAATAATTTAAATGACAGTGGATTTCTCATCAGAAACCATGAAGGCCAGAAGGAAGTAAAAAACATTTTTCAACTGCTGAAAGAAAAGAACTGTCAACCCCAAATTCTACAGCCAGCCAATTTCTCTTTCAGAAACAAAAGGTAAGTAAAGACATTCTCAGGTGAGGGAAAACTAAGAAAGTCTGTTACCAGCAGATCTATCCTAAAAGAATGATTAAGAGAATTTCTCTAAACAGAAAGAAAATTATTTTTAAAAAGTAATCTTAGAACATCAGGAAGGAAGGCAATAAGAACAATGGGAAGAGCAAAAATATGGGTAAATACCACAGACTTTCCTTCTCTTGAGTTATCTAAACATTGTTTGATGTGGCTCTCAAAGTACATAGAAGAAATATTTAAGGCAGTTTTAAGTGGGCATGGGTAAAGAGACTTAAAAAGAGATAAGGTATCTATACTTCACTCAAACTAGTAAATTGTGATAAGTTACTTACATATATTTTAATGCCATAAGCAACCACTAAAAATTTTATTCAAAAAGGTATACTCACACAAACCATAGGTAAATCAAAATAAAATTCTAAAAATAAGTTTAACCCACAAGAAGGTGAAAAAAAAAAGAAAACAAAGAAATGAAATATAGAGGAACAAACAGAAATCAAAAATATAAAATGTCAGACTTAAGCCTTAACATATAGTCACATTAAGTGTAAATGGTCTAAATACATCAACTAACAAAGATCAGCAGAGTGGCTGAAAAAAATATAATCTGACTAGGTGCTATCTAAAATAAACTCAATTCACATATAATGATAGAGGTAAGTTATGGAAAGTAAAACAATGGAAAAAGATACACCATGCAAATCCTAGTCAAAAGAAAGCAGGAGGGGCTTCCCTGGTGGCGCAGTGGTTGAGAGCCCGCCTGCCGATGCAGGGGACACGGGTTTGTGCCCCGGTCTGGGAAGATCCCACATGCCGCGAAGCGGCTGGGCCCGTGAGCCATGGCCGCTGAGCCTGCGTGTCCGGACACTGTGCTCCACAGCGGGAGAGGCCACAGCAGTGAGAGGCCCACGTACCGCAAAAAAAAAAAAAGAAAGAAAAGAAAAGAAAGCAGGAGTGGCTATATTATCATCAGGTAAAAGCAGATGTTAGAGCAAAGATAACTGCCAGGGATAGAAAAGGACAGTGTATAATAATAAAGGGGTCAATCCACCAAGAAGACACAGCAATCCTATTTATGAATAACTAACTGACATCTTTGTAATCTTGTATATCTTTCCATTTGCTCAAGCCTCCTTTCATGTCCTTTTGTAATTTCATAAATTTTTTCATCTAGGCTATGCTCATTTCCTGATTTGTGAGCACCACAGTAAATAAATATTTTGAGACAGATAATTTGAGGCTATGAAATATCCTGTTTCTCCTTAAAGTTTCATCCACTAATGTTAGCACTGATCTGTATCTTGCCTGCAGCAACTATTACTGTGATGTTCTAATGTATATGTTCTCTTTCCCTTATTCCTTCCACATTTATTAATTGAAATTCTCCTGATGGTTCTTTTTTATAGCTACATAGTAGGCAGTTGTAAAGCGGAAATCTAGTTTCTAAGAACAGTCCCCTATTAATGGGCACTTAAGTTGTTTTTGCTATAATAGGCACTATAATAAACCAATTGTATCTTTGCATAACAAAGAATTTGTTATGGAAACTGGAAAAGTATATCAGCATTTACCTTATATCTGCAACTGAAAATACTTAAATAATGAGAAAATGCATTTGTAATTTTGTTACATAATGCCAAATTGCCCTCCATAAGGACATACCATGAGAAATTTGATCTGACAGATGAATACAGAACATTAAATCCAAGTACTAGGGAATACACATTATTTCTAAGTACATGTACAAGGAACACTTATGAAAATTGACACATATTTGGCCATAAAATAAACCACAATATACTTCTCAGTATTGGTGTCATACAGATCACATTCTCTGATCTGCTCAGATCACAATGCAATAAAATTTAAAATTCAATAAAAAGATAACTAGAAACACCCATAGGTTTGGGAATTAAGAAATGTGTATCTAATTAACTGAGGGGTCAAAAACAAAATTAGAATATATATAGAATTGCATGATTAAAAAGCAACTAACATCTCATGTGGGACATACAGCATGTAAGATGAAGATAATTCTATTTTAATAGGAAAATTTCTAGGCCAAAATGTCTTTAAAAGAAAAGAAAAAAGGCTGGATATGAATAAGCTAACCACTCAAGTTTAAAAAACAAGAGAAAATGACAGAATAAATCTAAAGAAAGTAGGAGGAAGAAAATAATAAAGATTATAAACAGAAATTAATAAAATATAAAACAAAGCCAGTAGTTAGCTCTTTAAGCTCAATGAAATCAACAAACTTCTGGTAAGAATGCTTCCAAAAAATGAAGGGATCTGGCATGAGTAAACATGTAGGAAAGAAAAAAATGCAGCATATATTCATATGAATACCTTCATGTCAATAAATTTGATAACAGAGAAAACAAATTCCTAAAAAAACACAGCTTGCCAAAATTGACTTAAGAAAAAACTAAACTCTAATGGTCCAAAAACTGATAAATAGATGGAATCTGAATTTTAAATACCTCACACTACATACACACTCACAAAACATAACCCATCAAACCACGCCCAGATGATTTACAAACAAGATCTACCAAATATTTATGGAACAAAGAATTGCAGTCTTAGATAAAACATTCCAGGGAACAGTAGAAAAGAGAACACGCCCCCCCCCCAATCATTTCACAAGGTCTGGCTGACTTTAATTATAAAATTTAATAAGGATATTACTGAAAAATTAATATACTAACAAACTGAATCCAGCAATGTATAAAATATAATATATAATGATCAGTATTTCAACAAATGTATAAAAAGCATTTAACAGACTTTAATACCCACCCATAATAATACTATTAAGTTGGCAAGCTAATAACAGAAGATAATTTCTTTGACTTTCTATTTAAAAAAATCTACCGGAGACATCTTTCCCTTTAAAATCCAGGCAAGACAAGAATGTCTATTCTCACATCTTCAATTGACTAATGTCCTATAAATCATAGCCAGCGCTGTAAGGCAAGAAAAAGAAATAGTAGATATAAAGTTGAGAGTCAGAAACAAAAATGTCATCATCCAAATGTGGTATGATTCCCAAGGAGAAAGCCCAAAAGAAGTTAAAGACAACCATTAGAATTAATAAGTTAACTTAACAAGGCTGTTGTATACAAAATCAATATTTAAAGGTCAATTATATTTCCAAACAATCCAGGAAGAGTTTTAAAATAAAATTTTAAAATAGATATCATTTACTACACCATCAAAAATATAAAATATTTAGGAATCCATCTAACATAAGATATGAAAACCCTTTTATGGAGGAAATTATAAAAACTTCACTGAAGATAGTAAACAATGCCTTAATAAATGCTTAGGGTTAGAGGGCTCAGTTTTGTAAAAATATCAATTTTCTTGCAAATTTATATATAGATTTAATGCCATTCCAACCAAAATTCCAACTTTTTGTGTGAAATTTAACAAACTGAGTCTAAAAGTTATACCAAAGAGTAATGGGCCAAGAACAGTGAAGACTGTACTGAAAAAGAACAAATAGGGAACATGCCCTACCAGATGTCAAGACAGCACGCTACAACATAGAGAGACAAACTGATTTAAATGGTTTTTTAAATGGAGATCCCAGGAGCAAACACAGGCAACCACTGATCTCCTCCCTTTGTCATGCCACCAATCACAAAGAAAAAATACACAAATAAACACAAAAGTAACATCTTTAAAAACAGAGGAAGGGACAAAGTATTATTGAAAAGCAGGCACACAGCTAACGTGTGACAATAGCTAACATCTACTGAACCTCAAATCTGTGCCAGATATTCTGCTGACTAAATACGTGGAATTATCACATGTAATCCTCACAATAACAAAATAGGGAAATTCTATATTATTAGCCTCTTTTATAGATGAGTAACTAGCCCAATTCACCAAGTTAGCAGGAGCCCAAGCAGTCTGCAACAGGGACCTAACTCTGAGTAATGACGGGCAGGGTCAGCCTGGTGACAGGTCTCCTCCCGGCCCCAAACCATTTCCACCTTAGATCTGACATCTTGCACGTGTATTTATTACGCAGTTTGAAAAACCACTATTTAAAAAGTCATGGGTTAACTAACCTGTACTTTAAAATGCAAATAACTTCCAGGATCATCATGGGCCTGTCAGTCATTCAAGCATTAATGAGAATTCACTCAATAGAATGCTTTCTTTCTAGCAAAGTCATTTCCATTGAAGGACTGAGAAATGTGGGGAGAGGCCAGAAGCTGGGAGAGCTTCCTGAAGTGTCTGATAAAACGAACAGATATTAGGGATATTACAGAGGTTAACCGAACAGGATTTCGCAACTGCTTTTGTAATATTCAGTAAACTCAGGCAGAAAAAATGTCAGGGAGATCATACCCATCTCAGATAACTGTACATCGTCATATATGAAGGAGCGGACATGTCAAAAAGACTCACTGACAATACCTCACCTGTCATTCCTGGAAGGAGCTAAACTTTTAACCTTATGCAGAAATATGTACACAAAAATAGAGATATCATCCTGTTTCTACACCCTGTAGTAGATTCTACAGCACGGTATATGCAAACTCCTGTCCAGTGTAACTAAGGAGCGAGCCCCCCTGTCGGTCTCCCCTGGATTCTGCTTTTGTTTTTCAAATTCCTCTTCCTGTCCCACGGGGTATCTGGTCATCACACGTCCACCATCATGTCGGGCACTGTACACTCAGCGTCGCTCTAAATGAAACCCGCCTGTTCCAGAGCCACCATCAGAGCTGTCCTTGCATTCTGTGCTCTGCTGCTCCCTCAACACACAAGGCAGCTTCTGTGTCAGCCAGGAGTAGAGATGGGCTCCTCCTTCACCCCTCGTCCCACTCTTGTACCCTGCAGGGGGAGTCTAGTCTGGCACTGGGGTAACACCTCCCCTCAATTCCCTGGCCTGGCTTGGGGGAGAGGGCAAGACAGTTAACTGCCCGTGGTTACAGGCTCATGACTAGGGGTTCTGGCTTCATCTGTTGCTAACCCAGACTAGTTGTTGATGCCCTCTGTGTTGCTAGGAGAGACCAGCCAGGATCACACCGCAATTCCCACAAAGACAGTGTCCCTGCTTATGAAGTCTGGGGGTAGGGCAGGTGGTCGGTGTTGGTGATGGAAGTGGAGATAGTTTTGCCATCTGTTAGTAAGCTCTGGTCAGGGAGGGGACGGCGCGTGGGCAGCAGTCTCACTGCTTGCTGACAGCTGTCTTTGGAACACAGATTCGACAGTGCCTGAGGGTTTCTGCTGGGGGCCCTAGTGCCAACTGCAGGCTCAGAGATAAAGCCCTGTAGCTTATGTACCCAGGAGTCAGAGGGTAGAGTCACCTCTCTCCAAGGAGTTAAATCTAAAGAGTCATATTTTCTGCCACGTGGGCCATGCTGGGCACGCAGGGTGAATGCTCTGTGCAGCCCCCAGGGCCCAGAGATCCCAAGGGGAGCCCACGCCTGGGGGTTAATGCGAGGCAGTTGCCATTTTGAAATTCTTTAATTGTTGTATCTTTGAGTTTCGGTTTTCTAAGTGGTCTGGGTTGAGCTCTGTCCCCCCGCAAATTTCTATGTTGATGTTCTAACTCCCAGCATCTCAGAATGTGCCCTTATTTGGAAATAAGGCTGTTGCAGATGTAATTAGTTAAATTAAGATGAGGTCATACTGGAATGAGGTGGGACTTAATCCAACATGTCTGGCGTCCTTATAAAAAGGAAATTTGAACACAGAGACACACACACACAAAAAGAGGATGATGTGAAGGCACAAGGAGATCACCTTCTACAAATCAAAGACCGTCTAAGACCACCACGAGCTGAGCGAGGGGCGTAGAACAGCTTCTTCCCCACAGCCCTCAAAAGGAATTAACCCTGCAGATATCCAGCCTCCAGAACTGTGAGACAATAAATTCTGTGGTCTAAGCCACACGGACGTGGTACTTGTTACAGCACCTCTAGGAAACTTATACAGTAACGGAGTCTGATGGGACCATGGATCATGCAGCAGAGGCTCAGAGACTCCTGCCACCTCCCCGCCTTCCCTGAATGGATTCTGCGCTGTCCCCTCTCCTGTCCCTCGTCAGTGACCCCCTGTTACCCTCCTCCCCACACAGGGAGGGTGGGAGCGGTACATACATCTCACACACTGAGTCACAGTGCCCACGCTAAATGAGGGTCGCGTCGCACCTGCCCTGCAAATATCCCCGTGCCCTGGAGACAGCAGAATTAAATAGCAAACAAAAAACCCATAATAGGTTTAAAGAAAGGCTATGGACATCCCTGGGCACTTTTACTCCCAGTTCTCTGCAAGCAGTGTTCTTACTTTTTCTGTGGTAGGTAAATAGCAGGTATTTCCTGCAAAGGGGTGCATAAATTGACCAGTAAGCCTTTTTGGAAAAGTTAAGATCCTTGAGAGGAGAAAGGAATTCAACCTCTTAACAACGTCCTCATATTAAGGTGGACCTGGAAGGTTTAAAGCAAAGTAGGATGGGCAACTCCCAATGCTGAAGATAGCAGGGCCTACGAATGTCTTCATCGCTCCGGTCTGTAACTTGAAATTGGATGACACCTCCTTCTAGACCCTCACTGGACCGCGAGCTACATGAGACGTAAGACACGGCCCATGTCCCCTCCCTGTGGTAACGACCCGCCCCCATCCCCACCCCCCTGCTACCTAGCACGAAATCTGGCACAGAGCTTATTATTAAATGTTTGTGGAATTTATTTTTTAAAAAAAGGCTATGTAAATAAGGAAAATCTTTTTTCTGCTCTTTGAACAAAGGGACCCACACTTCACTTTGCACAGGACCCCACAAATGGTGTAGCCAGCTTTGTAGAAACGAAAGAAAAAATTAAAGGAACAAGCACTGACAGCTTGGAAGGCCCGGGTTCCAACTGTTCCTGAGGCCCAGGTACAGGGCCCCGAGGCTTCCCCGAGGCTTCTCTGAGATACACTGGTATCCTGACAATACAATCCCTCATTTACTTAAGAGATTTTGAGTTAGCTGTTCCATAATCTACAACCAAAAGAATCCTAGCTGCTACTAGCATGAATGCTCTGTGAATCTGAAGCCTCCAAATTTGAAATAGCACAAAATTTTAAAAATTCACTTTGTATACAAAGTTTGAAACAATGTGAGTCCTCAAACTGTTTTTGAAAATTCCTCTGGGATCACATCATTTCCAAGCTATCTGGCTGAAGGGATTATAAACTATGTTTCACATTAAGATCACATGCTAGAACCATTTTAGCTATTAAGCAGAACAGCCCACCATCTTTTAACAATATCCCGTAAATCGTGCTGTTGTATTTGCGCTCACGACTTGTGTGGGTCCGTCAACGTTTACTATTATTATAACCGAAAACCTTTTTTATATCTTAGAACAATATCATCCAGGCATTCATTAGGTGATAAGCAATAATACCTTGGAACAGAACTGAGATGTGATAACATCCTATGAAGAAAACCAGACAAGCACCACTGTTCATTTAGCAGGCAGCACTAAGACAATGACCACAGAGAGTGCTAGAAAAGGAAAGGCAGCACTAAAGCAGTTGCACCTTTAAGCTTGCAAAAAATTAGTCATATATATTCAGGGATAATGGAAATTTTTCTGCTGACATGGCCGCCCAAGAATGTCATATAATATGCCCCAGACTCCAAAAGTAGAAATTTACACACTTCGAGAATGCATTCTCTCCACTTTATACACTCTAATAATTTTATTTATCAAAGAGTTATTTATAAGGAAATTAGTCTTGAATTATGTAAGATTTGAATTAGGCAAGGCCTTCAGGAATGTGCCCCTCACATACAATGTAGCCACTCTGAATCGCCTCCTTCTTGGCTTGGGGTCCAAGCATGAGGACACGCCGGGAGAGTATGTCTGGGACACGCTCTCCTAGCTTCTTGGCTTGTCATCAAAGCCTGTCAAAGGGCAGCCTCCTGTCACCAGACTCGAAAAGGCAAAGCTGAGAAAACATCCTCCCAGGAGCTGAGTGGTAGCCAGCACGCCTACCCCCATCTCACACCAGAACAGTTTCCAAGGAGTGAGAGGCCGGCCCTGGACAGGAGGACCGGCTCTCAGCATCCTCACACTCACACACACACACACACACACACACACACACACACACACTGAGGATGCCTGGACTCTAGGTCCAATATGGGGTGGGCCCAGCAAGCTCCTCCTGCTTTCCTTCCTCATCATAAGAAAGCAGCAACGCCATCACATGAAAAGCCTCGTGGAAGAAACCCATTTTCCTCCTACGACGAGCAGATGCCCCACAGACTTGGTGCATCATTTGTAAACGATTTCAAAGTTTATTTGTCTACTCCAAGGAGATTACTGGAATTTCCAACTGCATTTTAATGTAATTGTTTCCATGCTGCATAGGAAGTTTTTGCAGCCATAGTAATCACCTCTGATGTACAATTAGAGGCTGAGAATCTGCATCCCTGTGGAACACAGCCTCTGTGTTAGGGCTGCTACCCTTCAAGGCTTCAGACTTCTGCTGCGACTCCATTCAACAGAAGTTTACTGAGAGTCTGCTGGGTGCAAAGCAGGGGCTCTGCCTTCAACAAGCTGATGCTCTGTCACTGCAGCTCTCATGCTTCTGTGGCTGCGGAATTCTACCTTCAAATAACTCAACATAATCCCCCACGGATTGCCGTATAAAACAGCAAAATATACAACTGTGTTGTTGAAATGAGGGTGCAGAGTTCCAGTAATCTCTTCCCTGACCCCTCAAACTCCCCCATCGAAGCAGGACCTGCAAAGGACCCCTCCGTGAGAACAGTATGCACATCCATAAGCTCCTAAATTTTGAAAAACTCCTAAAAGATGCAAAACCATGGCAAGCTTAAAAAAAATAAAATACCCTAGAAGGGCTGGGCCAAAGATCAATTAACCGATAAAATTAATGCCTGAGAAAATTAAGCAAGATTGTTCAAAGCTGAACGGTTCAGCTTCAGGAACATTCAGGTAGCCTAGTGAAGGTAAGCCGCCAGGAGGACCAAAGGAATTCTTTCCCTTCTCTTTTTGACTGAGCCTCCCTTAGAGAATTTTGCACCAAAGATGCCTTACCTTTCTCAGAAAAGGGGGTAAACAGTATTCTTTAATTCTGCCCGCATTCCCTCCCTCCTCCTTCCCAGCTCTGCCCTGGCTCCATCTTCTCTCCATCCTCACGCGTTCCCACGATGATCTCATCCTGCCCAGTTTTAACATCATCTACCTGCTGATGACTCCATTCCCAGCCCTGCCCTCTCCCCCGAATTCCCGAGGCGCGCTTCTAAGTGCCTACTCGCTCTCTCCACCTGGATACCGCCTAGAATCCGTAAACTCAGCAAACCTAACAGAACTCTAGATTTTCTTTCCCTTTCCCCCGTCCAATCTTCACCTTCCTTTTAAAGGACACCACTGTCCACCCAGCTCAAAACAGAAGCCCAGACGTCATCCTTGAATCCCTCCTCAATCCACCTGCCAGTCCTGCCTTCCCTGCTTCCAATCGTATCTGGACCCATCCCCACCTGCTGGCTGCCACGCTGCCCCTGCCTCACCTGGACACTGCGGCAGCCTTCCGACTCCTCCCCTGCTTTCATGCCTACCTCCCTTCTCGGCAGCCAGAAAGCTCTTCGGACAACGTCAGTTTCTTAAGAGCAGCAGTGAATTCTCCCTGGCTGTGTCTCTCCATTCCACCTGGCTGCATACCCCTCTCCCTCGCCTTAGCGAGCTCCAGCCACTCTTTCTGCCTCTGTCATTCTCAAACACCCAGAGCTCGTCCCTGCCTTGGGGACACTGAACTAGCTTGCTCCATGTGCCTGGAACGCATGCAGATCTACACGTGGTGGCTCCTTCCTGGTATGCAGGTCTCAGCTTCAAGGTGGCCTAGTCAGAGACGCCTTTCCTGACCAGCCCTGAGTCACCCTCCCAGACATCTCCTTATTTTATATTAAACACGGCACTTATCACATCCAATATTTCCTTTCGTTCACTGGTATGCCACGTGACCCCTCGTTCTATCAGCAGAATGTAAGTTCCAGGAAGGCAGAGAACTCTTCTCTCTTGCCACTGCTGTAACCCCAAGGCTAGAACGGAACCTGGCGCCTAACAGACAAGTAACCAACATTCAATGCGTAAATGGATGAGTGAATAGTAAAATGCCTCCCGCCTCTTTGGGGAGCTGTTGGTCCCCAAGTCCCTGTAATTATGGTGGACCTGTCAATCACAGTAACCCTCAACCCTGGCCACGGCAATGGGTCCAAGGTCTGGGCATGTGAACCAAGAAAAGCAAATGAGATTCCCCCAGAGACCTGTGTACGTGGATGCTGACAAAAGAAAACTTCTTTCCTCTGGGCTGCGATGATGTAAGTCCACAACCATCTAAGGCCATGTCCTCTTCCCCAATCTGTAGAGAGAAAACAACAACAACATCAAGGGCAAGTCTCACACAGTGCTTACGGTGGGCCAGGCACTGCCCTGAAGGTTAACACACACTCGCCAATGTAAGCTTCTCAACAACTCATGAGTGGATTCCCATTATTATCAGGGTATTTCTCTAGATGATGAAACAGAGGCCCAGAGAGGTTAGTTAACTTGCTCAAGGTCACACAGCAGTCAGCCTCCAGAGCTTGCTCTTAACCATTGTGCTCTACTGTCTCCAAGAGCAGAAAGGAATGAAGCCAGCTAGCAGGAAAGCAGGGTCAGGGAATGGAGGAGAGGTCGCTGGTGGCTGGCTTGGTCCCACATCCAGGTGCGCCTGTGGCCTGTTTCACCTCTGGATCCTCTAGTCGCTGAAGTCAATCAATTCTCCTGGGTGCCTGTCACTTGCAACTGGAAGGATCCCGACAAAAACACAGGACACCACAGAAGGGGCTGGCACTTTACAGAAGCACCACAGAACCGGCCACACATTGTGTGCCTGCATCGATTTACTGCAAAGAGAAATTAAGCCTTTTGTTTTCAAATGGGCAAGTCATCTGGATTTTCAATCAGTCGAACAAGATCTAAATAGCTATTGTTCCCTGCCCTGTTCTAGGTCCTGTAAGGCATGCAGAGACATTTAAGACGTACTATCAAGAGTACTTCCAAGGTGCCATGCAGCTGAATTCCTCCTTCACCCAACTGCCTTCTGAAATGACGAAACCAGCATTATGAGGAAGGTCTACACTAGAGATGGGTGCCACACATTGACCTGAATCCTTCAGGCATTTGTGCAGACTGCTATGCAGGCAAGAGCAGAGTCAGGGCAACAGGGAAGTGCCTTCCTATCTGCCACCAACCACCACCTGGGTGCAAAGTCCTGCAGTGGAGCAGGCGGGCTGTCTCACTGCCTCTGCCCCCTCCCTGCCTCCAGACGCCCGAAAGTCCCCTTGACCAGAGCAAGGACTAGAGATGCAAAAAAGCAACCAAACAGCTGGGAAGGAGGAGGACTCCTCAGGCTCTGGCCGCTCAGGCTGCCCACACAGCCCGCTACGTACAGCAGGAGCTGGACCCAGGGCACACTGACCAGCTGCAGAGGGATCTGCTAAAGCAGCCAGCTCTAGACTTCCAAGACAGCAGGCTCTCAATCTGCTCCTGAGCAGAAGTGAAATTCCCACACGGATGGCCACATCTCTGAGTCTTCGGTCCCCTCTTACACTAATTATTGGAACTCTCAGCAGACAAGGAGAAACTTCAATAATGTCTTTCTGTCAGGCTGAGTGGAACATGACCTCTACCTGAGAATAATTTCCAGACATATGAAAACATTCAGTAACTCAAAGGGGAGGACCCATTCAGTCAAAGTGGCAGTCACTTCAAAGCCTACATACCCTCTCTGTTCACAATACAGAGAAAATGCAAAATGGGGAACAAAAAGGCAGAGTCACTATGGAAACCGAGACATATTCCTGATGGACTAGAAGGGGAACAGAAACATCCAGGGACAAGCTGGCTGAGCCTCAGGCTTGTGGAAGCAGAGATGTCAGGACAGGGGTTACAGGCAGGGTCTCTGCTTGAAGGCAGGACTGGGGTAAGGTTCCACACCATCCTCACACAAAGTTAAACCTGTTCCTCCCCAACTACCTGGGACTACCGTTTCATAGGACCAAGATCCAGGATTGCTAAAGAAGGGAGACAATGCCTCAATCACTAGGAACAGAACCAAACTGCCCACGGGCCTGGTGACTGGGTGTGGAACGTCCCCACGCCACCCTGGAGCAGAAACCCTGAACTCCCATTAGATCTGATTCTGGACTGGGGACAACTGAGGGAAACCTCCTGGGTGAGCACAGAATGAGAGAGAGAGAGAGAGAGAGAGAAAATAATAAACAAAAACATCACACGTAAAGTGAGACTGCAAATCCCAATTCCAAAACACAGGAAGAAACTTAACACTCCAAAGACAGCCAATAATATCAGAGCAGGAATTCATACCAGATGAAATTAATCCCATGGAATAGTCTTTTAGAAGACTTCAAAATAATTGCGTTTAGAATATTCAAAGAGGTAAGCAAGCAAATAACTTCCATTTTTAAAAATGCAAGAAATTTTGAAACACAAGCAGCCGTCAAGCGAGAATAAGGGACGGGAGCTTGAGCACAGTAATCAATGATGAAACTGCTTGCCAGAAGGATGCAAAGCAGCACATTAAATGGAAAAGTTGTAACATTTTCCAGGCGCAAGACTTAAGAACACATGTATATTCAGTAGCTTAGACTGGCTTTGAGTTGAGGGCAGGGAGAAGGGACCAGAGAGAAACCTGAACGGTTTGATTTGGCCCTTCACAGAAGACCCCAAATCTGCTTGGTGCCTTCCAGCTGTGCCCCACCTCCTCTCCCATGCAGGCTGCTTTGACCTTTCTTGAGCTCCCCTGGATGTCCCTTCTCCTAGAACGTTTTGTAACCATTTATATCTAAAATTGACAAAACAAAGAGAAGCTGAGACTTCGATGGCCAGTGTACTTGGGGTCGATTGACTCCACCACCACTTGTCAGGCCAGCTGCTCCGTGTCACCAGACAGCCCCGCCCTTCACACCGGGAACTCCCAGCATCAGATCACGAGGGGCGTGCCTAGCGGTTGTTCTCAAGCTCCAAGGAAACTACTTTCCGGAGAGTATGTTTTTGTCTTCTTGCCTGTGTCCAAACTCAGGACTGCTGGTTCAAGTGAACCTGAATGTCTTCTCTCTTATGCTGCACTTGCAATATTTACACCAACAGACAATGAAGAAAATTAATTATACATATATCTATGAATATATAAATATATGTGTAAGGGGGTATTATCTACACAACACGTATGTGAATACTGCTCTTTGGGGGATACACTGAATATTTGCCAAATTCTTAATTCTAATGTTAAAAAAGATTCCTATTGTCTTATTTACTAAAAAAGAAAATATAAATAGGGACTAAGGCAAAATTTTCATAAGACCCCAGCACATTAGAGATGTTTAAAGATAATTTATTGGTTTTGGCCACTACCATTCTGGAATGCTGAACAAATGATGCTGGTGAGGCACCGAAATACCTGCCTGAAATCATCAAGTGTGTCTGGTTTTTTTCTGTCATCTTAAGAACTAAAGTTTCATTTCCTTGCTGAAGGCTTCCTCACCACTCAGCTTTCAGTGATTCAAGAAAGTCTGACCCCCAATAGCCTAGCTAGAGCTATTCACCCAGCCCTTCCCCGAGTGCCTTACAGAGATTTGTTCCTCTCCTACTAAATTGCCAAAACCCTGAGGAAAGTGCATTGTTTTTTTAAAAAAGGAAATACCTTTCAGTTTGCTCTTGTATTTTAATTTCTGATTACAAAAACAATAATACTCAAAGAAAATAATTACAAATCAGTCGCCATTTTATTAACCAGAGATAACGCCATACATTTTGTGAATATCCTTTTCAGCCTCTTTTCTGTGCATATGGACTTTCCTTTTCCAAAAATGTAATCATACTAGACACAACACTGTAGAGCTTCCTTTTTACTTAAAGGTATATCAGGGTATTTTTGCCAACAAATGGAGATCTACCTCCTCCTATAGATACTATTATCATCCTCATTTCACAAATCAGAAACTAAGGGTCAGGAAGGTAAATCTCTCTGCCCAGGGTCACGTGGTTACTACTGAAGGGCAGAGCTGAGAGCTGAATCCAGATCTCCCAAGGTCAAGTCCAGTTCTCCTTCTAATTCTACAACATCACTAGGCTAATTCTCAGTCAGAAGGCCAAGAATGCCATGGACAGGAGATTAGCAGCTCAGAGTCTTCAGAACCGACATGATTCTGTCAGAACACAAAAGTTTAAGAGCCAGCACAATTGCTGGGCAACTTGCTGGGACACTGGCTAAGTTCTTCAATGGTTCAAGCTGCCAAAAGACACGGGGAACCAGGACCTGGGAAAAGAAAGTGGAGACCTTTTCAAATTAAGCTGGGATTTAAGTTCATGAAAGAAGCCCCTTCTGCTGTCTTGAGGGGAAGAGAAAAGCTCGTGCGCTGTGGTGCGAGGGGAGTGTGTATTCTGCACAGCCTTTCCCAGGGAGCCAGAGCCAGCATCTTTGGTTTCCCCTTAGCCCAGCACCAGAAATTGCAGAGATGAGGTCTTCTTGGAGTTTGATTCTGAGGCAGAGAAGCCATGAGGGTCTAGAGGAGGCACGATGTGAAGTTGGAAACTAGGGCTACGCTTAGCAAGCTGAAGTGGCTGTGTCTCTATACCTAACATCAGAGCATCAAGAAAGGCCCCTGGGCCCCAGAATCTATCATCAGCCTTGAAGGAACCCTCCTTTAATTCTCATCTCGATACTCAATGGTAATAGTCATAAATAAGATAGCATGTTAAGTGCTGTCATGTGCACTTAACTTTACCTATTCAATCCTCAAAACAACCAGAGATGAGAACTGTTTTTATTCTCATTTTACAGAGGAGGAAACCAAGGCTCAGAGAGATATGCCCAAGGTCACACACTTGGTGGCTACAATTAGAATCCACACGGAGGTTTGCTTTCTTACCGCTATTCGAGAGAGGGACCACCCACCAGCGCCACCCTAGCCTCGAATTGTTCCATTTCCCCCTGACGTGCACGGGAACACATGCGAAAGTGTTGCCCCTGCCTCTGTAGTGACTTAATCAGCTGTGATACATCAGAAGATAGATGCTGTGATTATTTCACAGACTGGCTTTTGTACCAGGAAATTGATGGGCTGTTGAAGACTCAAATTCAGGGACTTCTGGCATATGCTTCCCTAGGATTTTCCATCCAGGGACCTTAAAACATTTTAAAGAGATTTTTATGCATGGTATCATTCAAGATGTTTCTTAAAATTAAAATTCCAGAGCTAGAAGTACCCTTAAAAATCCTCTAGTCCAACTCTTTTAATTAAACAAATGAGGAGCAGAGCCCCTGTGTGAGAGCACTGGAGTGTCAGGGGCTGTGCTTCTAATACACGACACCCCCATAAGGATGAGACTGAGAGAAACAATCTAAATTGTACCCAGGTTCAGCAGACTTCTATCATCCATCACTGGGGGAGTAGATATTATATCTGGCAAAATGCCCTCTGAATTTCTGTTTTCACAAAACATTACCAAAACACTAATTAATCCCATGTTTGCTCTTTTCTGGAAGAAGGAATAAAAGCTCTAAGAACTTTAAGGGGAGGGCAACTGTGAGTACTTAGCAATTAGGAGTGACCCAGAAGTAGGCAGGATGGACAATAATTTATACCACCAGAGTTCAGAGATACAGCGAACGTTCTTCCCACTTTTGCAGAGAATCAGAAAAGCTTTAACTTCCAGAGATTAGTGAATTTAAGAGACTGCAACAAGGTCATCTCTGAAACAGACAGTGGTGTCCTCACAATGGTCAGCATCAGTGCTGGGAGCCATGAGCCACCTTCAGGCAGCTCTGAAAGCAACAGACAAAAGATAGAAGAAAAGAACTTGCAGATGTCACTGGAGATTGTTGCTGAGACAAACTGACATCATTTGAGGGGATTTCGTCCCTGATTAACAAACTCTGGGAAGGCGGTGAGGGTTAGAACTATTCTGATTTGGGCTTAAACGGTAGAATGGGACTCTATTTTAATCCATCTCTTACTGAAAATAACATGTCACTTATCCAGCTACACTGTAGCTTCTCCTGAGCACAGCAGAAGAGTGTGGCTTTATATAGGAACAGGAACACAACCATTTTTTTCTATATGATACGAAGCCAGTTCGTCGGCTTAAAGAGAGTGTCTTTTGGTGATTTTTAGGGGTAAGAGAAGGTATGAAATTTGAGGTCTGTGGTCATTAATTTAAAGAGAATCCAACCAGCACAGTTATGATGTGATTTTTTTTTCTCTCCAGCAGTGTCCAGATGCTCAGGTATGACTCAGTGTAAGTGGACAGCTGGGTCTAACCAGGTTGGGGGTTTCTGGGCAAGTATGATATGGAGGAAAAATGGCTAAGGGTAGGTAAGAACTTTGCAAGGGACTGGAGACGGTGCTGATGAGGAACCAGAGCTTGGTCAGGAGGGAAATGAAGCCATGGGGAAGCTGGGAGGAGTGAGAAAGTAGGAGGGTCGATGGACTGGGCATCTCAGCGAGGTCAGAGAGTCACTCAAGTCAGCAGAGGTGGAATAAACTCAGCGGAAGTCTGATCACTGGGTCCCTTATCTGGAGCCAGATTTAAGAGCAAGTAGTGTGGAGCGTCAAGCTCAGAATGATGGTCCATAGAAAGCAGAGACCCCACAAAGTGAAGCACTGAAAGAAAAATCTGAGGATGCAACCTTCGTCATGGGCTTAAAGTTCGGTGCTCCCTGCAGTCGGCTCTGCACTCTGCCAGACCAGGCTGTAACTCAGGCCATTTCTCCCGCCCTGCTCCGATCAGCAGGACCAAAGGTAACACGTCCCCTAGTGCCATAACATTTCCCAGTGCCCTTCGGTCATAATCCTCGGGAATAAGCCAGTAGAAGGGACAAAGGCTCATTTTCCATCATAAGCTCCAGAAGATCCTTCTGTTTCTTTATAGCCCAACTACAGAAATAACAAAAGAGCAGAATTCTATAGTGCAGAAATCAAAGGATGCCTGTTAAATATCTTCCATATTCCAGCAGCTATACTAGAGGTTTTCCCACCGGGAACTACTGTCATATTCATAATGACTTTGAAAGGTGGGAATAATTTGCCCTACTTTACAAATGATCAAACCGAAACTTGGAAACCAAGTACCTTACCCAGGACCTCACAGTTAGTGTACAAAAGAGCCAAGACTTGAACCTCAGACACTGATTTCCCCAAGCCCATACTCCTGCTATCATCATAGCATGTTGCCTTTGGTGAAATGGTGGGCGGGGGGCGGGGGGGGGGGGGGGAGAAGAGAAACTGTGGTTTCTTTGAACACAGAACACATAATTGGGGATGTTCTCCAGTCTGTTCTGCCTGAATCCACATCAGGCAGCTTCGAATGCTCGCAGTTTATGGATTATCCTTGGGCCCTTTCTGATTTGTCCTGCCACAGAGGAGGCGGGGCAGGAGGAATACTGGTTTAAATGAATGCCAGACCAGGCTGTAACTCAAAGAAATGCATGAAGAATATCAGTTTCGCTTTCTGTCTTATGTTTAAAACAGGCTTTTCCCCCAACAAATATTTGCTGCTGAAGATGTCCTTAGTAAGCCCCCAGTCATGATTTTTGCAACTCAAGAAAACATGTGGTCTGAGGAATTTTAACCTTCACAAACCTACAAATTGCACAGCGTCTTGGCCTAAAACGGGTGAAAATTAAATATTCACTTTGAAATCTGCCAACTCTTCGTGGATTTTCCCCCTTCTTTTAACTCTCTTCAAAATTTTAAAAATTTAAATTAAATTTCAGAAGGTTAATAACCATTAGCCGAGGTATTTTTACTCCGAGTTTTAAGCACTAGCCTTATATTATTTCCATAATACTGTTTTCCTCCAAAAACCTTTTGTATTACGGTTAAATGATTTAGCAATTCTCATGCAACGCACTCGGGGTCATCTGTTTCGAAGGTTTCTCCTTACCAGCATTGCCAGGGGTGGGAAAGCGAGGTTGGAGAGGCCTGGAGCTGGGAGGCAGGCAGTCCAAACCTGAGGCCTGAGAACTGCAGAAGCCCCAGCCGTGAAGGACTTGTGTTTCGGGCGATGGTAGTTATCGGAGGCTGAGTGACTTTCCGGTTCCGGGTTTTTCCTTCCTTTTTCTCTCGAGCAGCTTGCCGAGGCCATCTGCTCTTGTGAGGGGTGAAGGTGTCTTAGAATGGCGGAGAGATGGCGTCCGTCTCAGGGACTGACGCTCTAGCCTGCGTCACAGATTTGGGTAGGAGCCCTATGTAGAGAAGGTCCACAAGCTGAAGCTAGAGGTGCCGTCTGCACAAACTTGGGCTCTTGGGGAACACAAGCTCCCGCAGGGGTCCATGGGAGATGCGCAGTAGGAGATGCGCAGTGGGAGGTAAACAAGGAGATGCGCAGTGGGAGGTGCGCAGAGGGAGAAGCGCGGTGGGAGGTGCGCAGAGGGAGAAGCGCCGTGGGAGGGAACCCTGCGAGCGTTTGTAGCTGTGGTGGAGCCGGGGGCGGCCGCCTTTGCATCGACGTCCACGGCCTCTTAGTGACTGCAGTTATAGTTCCCCCATCCTCATCTTTCCTCGCCCCTCCCTCCGCAGCCCCTCACTCCCAAAGAAGGTTCTTCGTTCATAGGCCATGAGAGCGCCATTCATGAGTTCATGTGTGACTTCCCTGGGATCTCCCAGAAATACCTGGGGAAGTGAAAGGGGTCCTAGGTTATAAGAGCAAAAGCCAGTGAAATTTGGATGGCGGGGGAGTTGTAACTTATTCAGACGTTAGGATCTAAAGTTGGACCCTAAGGGGACAATCAGTTCTAGCCAAAATTACTCTTGAACATTCCTTCAATTGCCCGTAAGTATTCTACAGTATATAAAGGCATTTGTTTACAAAAATTTCGAATAGCAAAGATACATATATAGAGTTTTTACAGTTGCATTCACCGTATAATAAATAATATGCGTGCAAAATATAATTTTGCCAAACTTTTAATTGTACAAAAGGAAGCACATAATTGGATGAAAGTGAGATGCATGCATGAAATAGCTGCCGCGGTCCTGATGTGGTGACGCCCATTCAACCACAATCTGGTGACGCCCATTCAACCACAATCTGGTGACGCCCATTCAACCACAATCTGGTGACGCCCATTCAACCACAATCTGGTGACGCCCATTCAACCACAATCTGGTGACGCCCATTCAACCACAGTCTGGTGACGCCCATTCAACCACAGTCTGGTGACGCCCATTCAACCACAATCTGGTGACGCCCATTCAACCACAATCTGGTGACCCCCATTCAACCACAATCTGGTGACCCCCATTCAACCACAATCTGGTGACGCCCATTCAACCACAATCTGGTGACGCCCATTCAACCACAGTCTGGTGACGCCCATTCAACCACAGTCTGGTGACGCCCATTCAACCACAGTCTGGTGACGCCCATTCAACCACAGTCTGGTGACGCCCATTCAACCACAATCTGGTGACCCCCATTCAACCACAGTCTGGTGACGCCCATTCAACCACAGTCTGGTGACCCCCATTCAACCACAGTCTGGTGACGCCCATTCAACCACAATCTGGTGACGCCCATTCAACCACAATCTGGTGACGCCCATTCAACCACAGTCTGGTGACGCCCATTCAACCACAGTCTGGTGACGCCCATTCAACCACAGTCTGGTGACGCCCATTCAACCACAGTCTGGTGACGCCCATTCAACCACAGTCTGGTGACGCCCATTCAACCACAATCTGGTGACCCCCATTCAACCACAGTCTGGTGACGCCCATTCAACCACAGTCTGGTGACCCCCATTCAACCACAGTCTGGTGACGCCCATTCAACCACAATCTGGTGACGCCCATTCAACCACAATCTGGTGACGCCCATTCAACCACAATCTGGTGACCCCCATTCAACCACAATCTGGTGACGCCCATTCAACCACAATCTGGTGACCCCCATTCAACCACAATCTGGTGACGCCCATTCAACCACAGTCTGGTGACGCCCATTCAACCACAATCTGGTGACGCCCATTCAACCACAATCTGGTGACCCCCATTCAACCACAGTCTGGTGACGCCCATTCAACCACAATCTGGTGACGCACATTCAACCACAATCTGGTGACCCCCATTCAACCACAATCTGGTGACGCCCATTCAACCACAATCTGGTGAGCGGTGGAAGTGCAGATTTCAGGAGAGGCAGATCTAGGACTGGAAACCTAGTCCTCTTGCTGTCCTAAATTTTAAACATGAAAATCCCAACCTGAAAGTTCTTCTGTTTCAAAGATTTCGTGCACAAAGTCAAGTTCACTGTCTCTTTATCTTCCTTCATGACTTCAGAGCCTCTGATGAGGGCGGTGGGGACAGCCGTGGGCACGTGGTTGTGACCTGAGAGTGGGGTTGAGGCTTGTCAGGCATCAACACGGTCCTTCTGGCGGTGGAGACCAGAAATGAAGTGTGAGGACATCCACCCAGAGCCCTCTCTGTTAGCCCAGGTGTCGAACCTTTTTCTGGACTCCCTCACCGCACGTGCCTTCCTCTGTGTCTGTACATCTGCCCTGATTCGCATCTTGGACTCCAGCCCGACTGAGGAGAGACAGAGGTGGCAAGGGAACTGGGTCCTAAAGAAAGGGTGCGATGTGCGTGTGCAGAGGTGGAGGCCTGCACATTGTGAGGCGTGGAGCAGACACCCAACAGGGAGTGTCATGAAATACTAGCACCCGCACCTTGAAACGAAGCTAAAACCGCAGGAACCTTCAATTTATGCCATGTGTGAGTACAAAGCCTCTCCCGAATTCCTGCAAATTGGGGGAGTGGGTGGAGTGAGGGGGGCCATATCCTCATGGTGGGTTCTGACATGTCAAGTCTGATGGAGACTCAAGCAAGCAAGAGGCTTTATTCGCTTCCAGATTCTAATTTCCCTCCAGAGCCCAATTCATTTCTCACCCTTTGGTTTCCTTAGACTGTAAGTCCATGGGTGGTGAGGGGGAGAAGTAGAAAAGAGACGAAGAGAAATTGAAGAGAAGTGAAAGGCAGAAAGGACAGAGATTTCTCATTCAGTGTGGGCTCAGCACTTCTGTGGTGCTCTTTCCAAAACCCTAATCTAATTGGGAGAAAAACATCAGACAAATCTAAGGTGAGGAACAGCCTACAAAGTGCTTAGCCAAGACTCCTCAAAACTTTCAGAGTCACGGAAAACAAAGAAAGACTGAGAAACTGTCACAGATGAGATGAGACTAAAGAGATGGTCCGGTGGGATCCAGTCGGGGACCCTATGGGATCCAGTATGGAATCCTGGAAGAGAAAAAGGATGTAAGTGGGAAAACTGGTGAAATCCAAAATAAAATCTGTCGTTTAGTCAACAGTAATGTGTAACGTTAATTTCTTAGTTTTGACAAATGTGCCATAGTTATAGAAGATGTTATCATTAGGGGAATGTAGCCTTAAGAGAATCAAAGGGAAAGCAAACATGAGCTTTTCCAAAATCAAAATATAAAATCAAAACAAAATCAAATATATCCCTTGATTTCTTAGGTAAGAAAGAGATCTGTATAAGACTTGTGTAAGAGGGACCAGCAGTATATGTTTTGCAGTCCATTGACCAAGTTACCTATAAGCTGTGATGTCCTGGCAAAGAGATCTGAATAGTGTAAATAAAAGTAACCCAGAGTATCTCACACGTGAATATTATTCTATATCCATGGGTCATCGGTGGCCCCTTGAAGGTGGGGTAACAGTAGCTCATGGTTACTGTAAGGTTATACGCTTCAGGAACTGCGCTGAGAGCTTTAGGTACATGACCTCTTTTAAACCGCACCACCACCCTGAGAGGTAAAGAGGCTCTTATTGTCCTCAGAAAGGGGTACTGGGTCACAGACAGTTTAAGTACTTACTCAAGGTCTACACAGCTAGGAGGAGATGGAGCTGAGATTTGAACAAAGCCAGTTGGTACTGGAGTCATATATACCATGATGCTCTTCTGTCTCTCAAAGGGCCATCAACTTCTCCAAGTATCTGAGCCCCTTCCTACGTCTCAGGCCCTCAGCAAGACCCTATGAATACAATGAGAAGGGAAACAGACAAGGTATGTTAGGTATTATAAGAAAACAGTCTTTGTTTCATTTAATCTTCATAACAATTCTAAGATACAAGCAAAATGCTATCTTTACTCCCATGTTGCAAGGAGAAAAGTGAGACTCAGAAGTTAAGCAACATGCCAGAGGCTAATGATAGGGAAATGGGTGGGGCTGAAGTTGGGGAAATGGGTGGGGCCGGGACAACCGCTGAATTCCCTTAGCTCCCAGCCCTCTGCGTTTTCCACTCCTTTAGTCTGGTTTATTACTAATGTGTTCCACCCGTGCCTACCAAGCACAAGCCCACTCTGGCTTTAATCCTTAGATATCTCCTAACGAAGAGTTTTAAGCAGGATTTGGACCTACAGAAGGAACCATTCATAAAAGAGTGAGAGACTAATTGCAGAGGCAAGTCTGGGGAACAAGAAGACAGCTATTGGGAACTTCAAAGTGAGCTTCCTCGGAGAAGACTCAGGTCCTGAGATATGAGTTCCTGGTGGGACTTTTAGATCCCTCCAGTCTCCACAGATGGACATAAACCTAATTCCTGAATTATGGTCATCAAAAGCCTTCCCCACCCAAACAAAGGAGACACTGTACCCCCAATGCCTCCCCTCGGCATTTTTAAAGTCTTGTTTGGCAGAGTCCGTATTGATTTCCAGAGGCAAGTGAGCTGACAGTCAAACGCAGCAATCGTTCGGCGTATCTGACCCACATCCACGGTCAACGTCAGAAAGTCCAGGTAGGTGTAGCACACAGGTCAGGGAGTTCTAGTACAGGGGGTCTTTATTATTCCACTTGGTTATTAACCATACAGTTGTAAGCTCTCCCTTTTATTCCCAGGATACAAAAATTAATTAATAGGATAATATGAAAAAACCTTTTGAATAATTCTGCTACTTCAATTACATTTGCTTACTTGTGGGTGAAGTACGTTTTTTCATTCATCCTTGCAACCAGTTAGGACTTAGATGAATGAATGCCATCCATTCATTCATTCAAGACACTTGCTAAACAGCTCTTACGTGCTGGGCACTAAAATGTAGGAGGAGTCAGCGTAATTAAGGTAGTTTCTGCCCTCAAGGAGTTTAGCTGTAGAAGAGCTCCCAGACCTGTAGAGAACAAAAGCACAATACAGAGAAATAAGGGTAATAATTGTTATGTACCCACAAGGTAGAGGGGACCTCAAAAGAGAGAAGAAACAGCTTAGCTTGGGGAGATCCGGTAGAGTTTCATAGAGAATAAGATGCTTGGGCCAATTTTGAAAGAAGAGTGAGTTTTCCAGATGTTCTGGGGAGAAAGGGCATTCCACATAACATCTTTGTTGAGGACAAAAGGTGCTGCAGAAATACAAGAATTACCTGTGGCTCAAAACACTTGTTCACTAATCTCAAATTGAAGGACAGAGGAAAGTGGGGTATACAGCTGTGTATGCTGAGCAAGGCGTATGCCCCAGAGAAGACAAGCATGGCAAATATGTATTAGGAGGCAGAGGATGGCACGCCCCAGTGTATTTCTGGAAACATTAGAGTCTTGGCTGACTGAGCACCTGTTAAGCATCATGTAACCTGCTGATGCAAGGTCTGGACTATCACCTGAGCCCTTGACCTCTTACCCCTAAAGGACACTGGGCTTCCCATCTGCCCTTCGCCTTCTTCTTTCACACCCTTCTCGCCTTCCTTTCCTCATGTTTTAATGTTTGACTGTCCTCAACTTTTTTTCTCTAGTAACTATTTTCTCAGGAGAGAAGACAAAGCACTCAACCTCTTCACTGACTTCTCTCTGTCAGTCTGAAATTCCTGGGACTGAAACTTGGCACGATGCTTCTGCCTCCCTGCGAAATGCACCCACCCCTGCAGACAAAGGGAGGCCAGAAGCCCGTCGACTCTTAGCCCACTCCTCCAAGCTTCCCCTCTCTAGAAGCACTGGAAAATTCATATCCCCATCCTCCTCCAGTACTGCAAACCTGGAGTCGCAGAATAAGCATCCTCTATTAGAGAAGGAAAAAAATGCATTCCTAGCGGCAGTCGGCAGGAGGCAGGGGCTCTTCCAGCTTAATGACTTGCAAATCAAAAGCATAGAAACCAGAGTGCACCTTTTGACCCTCTTTCCCACTCTGCCTAGATGTCCTCATAATTTTCTCCCGTAGCGTTCCTGTTATTTTTGCTACCAGCTCAATAACCTTCCTTGTGCCTTTTTAAAATGTTGGAGGAGGAGCTGTCCAGTGATCTCAAAGCATGTGTTTTTGATTCTCATAAGATTATGGATACCAAAGGAATAAAAATGGAAATCACTACTGCCAAGATATGAAAGAAAGTTTGCATAGTAAAATAATTTAAACCTAACATTTGGACCCAATAAGGCAAATGGAACGTTTTTTCCATATTTTTGGAAAATGTACATTTTCTTCACATTAAGTGGTACCAATAAAAAATAATGATTCTCACTCAGTTTATTTCTATAAATTAGATCGGCTTATAGTTTTCCAGGACATGGTTTTGTGTCAAGCTATATGGCAAACACCTGGGCATAAAATATACTAGGCTCTTTGCTTCCATGTGGGAGAAACAGGTCACCATTCCTCTCATCTAAATCTAGATCAAAGGTCGGCTGAAGCCCGTTAATATATTGAGTCCTCTCTATCTTCCGAGGGCTAGCGTTACGTCAACAGCTCGTGGAAGTTTGTGAAGTTCCTCCCAGAAGCAGGGCGACTGTTTCCCGATTAGAAACTGGGTGATTCAGCAGTACACGCCGGTAAAGGCATTTGACTAATCCTGGAATTAGATAAAGAACGAACGAGAGAAGACCAAATAATGAAGAAGGGTTCAAAAACACTCTTACGTGGAATTCATGCATGCCTATGCTAATCTAGGGGGAAGTCTACAAATGAGAGCATTGCCTGGAAATGGTAAGTGGTGGATGGATGCCCATGAGGACACCGCGATAAGGAGAAGAGGTATGGACAAGGGGGAAAGGAGAGAGAAGAAAGGGAAGAGACAGCAAAAACAGGGGAGAGGGAAGAGATTAAACACTGGGGATCTGGAACTTGTGTTGTTCATTTTTTTAAAAAAAAAAAAACACGTTAAGTCAGAAGATCTCCGTCCAGTTCCGAAGCAGTTGGAAGACCAACTCTCCTGGAACGGTGGCCTGAGCACCCAGTTAGGACCAGAAGTGATGGTTCAAAGCTAGTGATGCTTCAAGCGCCACCACTGCACACAAGCTGCAGCTGCTGAGGACTCTCTTCCTCAGCAATCAGCTGTGATTCCTTCCTTCCCCATCTCCCAGGCCTGTTGGAAGGCTCAGAGAGAGATGAATGTGAATGAACTGTGATAGCTATAAAATATTCCACACGTGGAGTGTGTGAGGTGGAAAGAGGGAAGGTGGTGAATTATTTATTATTCTCTGGCTCAAGTGTCAGCTGTTTGTAAGTCTTCGAGTCCTCCAGCAACTGAGGCACTACCCACTGAGATTTAAATAAAATTACCTTGAAGCCCTACTCCACAAACGGTAGGAAACCAAGCATCCCTCCCAATATCCCAGAGGGGGCTGGGGTTACGTTTGTCCTCCCTCTAGCTCAATTTCCTACTCTTGCTGAATTTTCAATCCTGGCTCCCATTTTCATCTCCTGCAGGTGTTGGACTTTCTTTGTCCGTCACCGGGCAGCCTAGGTTCCAGCACTTCTACCACAGGATTGTGGACACGAGATTGGGCATGTAGAGACTTTCACTGAGGATTTGAAGCTCTAGGGTGGTGTTATAGTGTAGCACAGCAAACAACCTAAAATTAAATGCCAGTGATTCCTTTGCTAACAGTCCCTGGCTCCTCTGGGCACCAGCAACACCTCACTGGTCATCTCTGCACAGAGAGCACCTGCCCACCACCATCCAGATCAACTCCCCTTTCCCTCTCATCTCCCACCAAACTACCAGCCCCCCAATTCTATCACTATTCTCCCTGCCCCCTTCTTGTTTGGGTCAGGTGCTGGGGAATCTCAATCCTGGCTGCACGATAGAATCTCCTGGGGAGTCTTTTAAAAATAAGCCTACGCCAGACCAATTACATCAGAGACTCTGGAGCTGGGTACACGCACACATCATTTTCCAAAGCTCTATCTGTGTAGCCAAGGTTGAAAACCACCTTCAGTCTAGTTCATCTAAGGCATGTCCTGGGGCGAGCTCACCTTTCATACTCAAACAAGCCATCAAGGTATTCAGCTGAACAAAAGACAATTCTCTCCCTGAAGAAACCACTGGCAGTTTTTGAACTGAACATTATTTTTCCTGCCACCATTATTATCTTAAGAAATTTGCCAACAATCCACACTTCATTATCCGGAGGTCGGGATCTTTCCCCAACACCAGCATTTCTGGATGAGTCTCTTGTTCTCTCCTGCCTGGCTCAGGTTCCCAGGTCACAGAGTAGCAGGGTGGGCAGAGAAGAAACCAAGGAATCCACTCAAAGAGGAACCTGGCTTCTTCACAGAGAGATGTTATGGCAGGTAGAGATTCAGAGCTAAAGTAGGAAGCTGACATTATTTTGGAATCCCATGGAGAGAGACATTCTCAATCTTAGTGAGAAAAAAAAAAGCAGCCCCATGGTGGTATTATGTTTTGTTTTGTTTTGTTTTGTTTTTACAGAAATAGACTCCACAGGCATAGAAAACTTACAGTTGCCAAAGGGGAAAGGGGTGGGGAGGGTTAAATTGGGAGGTTAGGACTAACAGATACATACTACTATATATAAAATAGATAACCAGCAAGGATCTATTGTATAGCACAGGGAACTACACTTAATATTTTGTAATAACCTATATGGGAAAAGAATCTGAAAAATATGTACATGTATAACTGAATCACTGTGCTACACACCTGAAACTAACACAACATTGTAAATCGACTCTACTTCAGTTAAAAAAAAACTTAAAGTGGAAATAAAAAAACAACAACAGAAAGAATCCATTGCCAAATCTGGAAATAAATAAATTACAAACACAGAAATTTTTTTCTGAATATTTCAGGAAATATATAGTCTATGAAACAACGTTCCACGTATATCCTCTCCTTTGGTGTTCCTAACAACACTGTGAAAAGGTAAGCAGAGCAGGAATTATTATCCATTTTTCCAGCAGAATAAATTCACACGCAGGGAAGGTAAGTGACTTACCCAAAACCACGCCGCTAGGACATGACAGAGCTGTTGCTCAAAACATAGCACTTATCTTAGTTCTGACTGCGGTAAGTAAGTACCGTAGACTGCTTATAAACAACAGATTTATTTCTCACAGTTCTGGAGACTGAAAGTCCCAGATCAGGGTGCCAGCAGGGTTGAGTCCTGGTGAGAGCCCTTTTTTGTGTTGCAGACTGCTGCCCTCTCATATCCTCACATGGCAGACAGCAGAGAGCAGCAAGCTGTCTTGTGACTCATATGAGGGCACTAATCCCATTCATGAGGGCTCTGTCCTCAGGACCTCATCTCATCCTAATCACCTCCCAAAGGCCCCACCTCCTATTCCCATCCCAGCAGAGGTCTGACTCATCTCCCAGCCCTCAGACAGGTAAGACCTGTTAGGAGGCAAGCAGCAGGTAGGAGGTGGAATGGTCAGTACCGCTGGGCAGCCACCACCTGACCTGTGCACACATCAGGCCCTGTGTCCTGCTGTAGGATCTCCTGAAACTTGTCCAGATGTGAAGACATCCAGTTCCCAACTCCCAAAGGAAGCTGAGCTCCATTCTCTTTGAAGCACGGAGTTGCCATCATGAGGATAAGTGTTCTTGGAGCTGCCAGGCTAAGGAGGTGACCTTGAGGTGTCAGTCTCCTAGTGTGGAATGTGTTTGTGGGTTTGAATTATTTCTGCAAGTTCCTTCAGCTCAAGGCTGTACAGACAACCTTGGGTGAGAGGGAGAAGGAAGAAGATGAGATGTCCTAAAAGTGCCTCTAAAAACTGTTGTTTGACAGGCCCTATATCACCACCTATTGCCAGGAACATAATAACAATCTCTCCTCCTCCACCCTCCGTCCTCCCCCTCATGCTCTCTGAAACCCAGGCTTGGGGACTGAACACATATGGGTCTAGTTGGTCGATCCTGCTTTCCTCTGAGGCCGTAAATTCAGACAGCCACAAATCAGCTTCGGAGAAACTTCAGCCCCAGACACGCACACTCTCCCATTCAAGTCTTGGTGTCCGGGCTGAAATATGGCCGCATGTGTTCCCTCCGGCACTGCCGGCCTGCTGGAGATGCCCCTCTGTCAGAGATGGTTTATGGGTCAGCCACCACCCCTGCCGCGGCGCCCCGAGGCTTTGATCTCCTGCTGGCAGCCCCGTGTCACCAAGGTCGCTGCCTGTTCCCACACAGGCCTGAAATACAGCTCTCCAAAACACCCGGGCAGGGAAGGGGGGCTCTGGGTTCCTCCTGCACCCCGACACAGCATTGCCAGAGCTGACTGCTTTTCTTCCCCAAATAGCCCTTCGTGACATGTCATTGTCACCAGCTAAATACAGAGCACTCCTGGCCCTTTGCCTTTCCTCGTGCTGACAGCTGACATAGAGCCTGCCCACCCTTTGCATGAAACTGCTTCTTCTCAGAGGCCCTTCTCCAAGAATCTGAGCTTGGGTCTGGGCAGGACATTAACTCAAAGCAAATGTCAAACACTGGGTTTCCAGAGTCCTAGGAGGTGTGTTAGCCTAGTGGATCAAGAACAAATGTACACCTGTCTACAAAGTGGTTTGCGCCATCATTGTGCCTTCCTGGCCCCAAGGTAAGTCCAAAGACTGGTGTGGGTGAGGTCTCACTTGGATAAAGCTCAGAGCGTGAACCTGCAGTCTGGGGCTCTCCCACTGCCTGAGCCAGGGTTCTCGACCTCCAGGGTGTGGTGAACTCACTGCAGAGCTTTAAAAGAGACCCACTGGGAATTCCCTGGCAGTCCAGTGGTTAGGACTCAGCGCTTCCACTGCCGAGGGCCCAGGTTCAATCCCTGGTCGAGGAACTAAGATCCTGCAAGCCGTGTGACTCGGCCAAACATAAAAATAAAAAATGAAAGAAGCATTGATGCCTGGTCCCTCCCTAGAAGTTCACAGTTAGCCGGTGTCAGGTACGGGAATTTTCAGAGCTCTTCAAGTGCTTCTCCACGTGTGGCTGAGGTTGAGAACGATCGAGTGAAGATTGGTATCACTTTGCCCCCGAGTTGCTCTTTGAGGCATCTATCTCCTGGCAGGCCCATGAGGAGAGTTTGGGAGTCATCCCAAGCACTCAGTTGCCATTCATGCACTCCCTCATTCATCCTCAGCCTTTTGTTGAGCCCTCACATTTTGTGTTAGTCTGGGCTCTCCGGAGAAATAGAACCAATAGGATTTTATGTATATCTAAATATAGATACATATAAATATACATAAAGATATTTATTATAAGGAATTGATTCACACAATTATGGAGGCTAAGAGGCCCCAGGATCTGCAGTCACCAAGCTGGAGACCCAGGAGAGCTGATGGTGTTAAATTCCAGCCCAAGTCCAAGTCCAAAGTCAGGAGAAGACTGATGTCCCAGCTTGAAGACAGCGTGAATTCTCCTTTGCTCAGCATTTTGTTCTGTTCTGGCCACCAAGGGATTGGATGAAGCCCACCCACATTCCAATCTGCTTTACTCAGTCTGCTAATTCAGATGTTAATCTCATCTAAAAACATCCACAGGGACTCACTCAGATTAATGTTTAACGAAATATCTGGGCGCCTTGTGACCCAGTCAAGTTGACAAATAACATTAGTCATCACACACTGCTCTAGGCACTACAGGGAATATGGAAAAGTTCTGGACTCTTGCCCTCAAGGAGCTGTCAGTCTCACGATGACACAAGACCTGCAAGGAAGGCTAAAGCCTCCACCATGTGGCGCAGCTGCACAGAGTCAAGAAAGCAGGAGCTCAGAGGAGAAACAGATCAGACCTGGGATGGTCACCAAAGGTCTGCAGGAGAAACTGGGCTTAATCTGGGCTGGGAGGCTGTTATGGGATGAATTATGTCCCCCAAAAGGTATGTTTAAGGCCTAACCTCCAGGAATGTGATCAGAATGTGAAAATAAGGTAGTTGCAGATGTCATTAGCTAAGGTGGGGTCATGCTAAAGTAGGGTGAACCCTTAATCCAAAATGACGAGTGTCCTTAGAAGAAGAGGAGAGAGACGCAGAGAGCTGATGGCCATGTGAAGACAGAGACACAAGGAAACCCCATGTGAAGATGGAGGCAGAGAATGGAGTGACGAGTCTACAAGCCAAGGATTGCCAGCTGCCACCAGAAGCGAGGCGAGAGGCATGACCCATTTTTTTCCCTCAGAGCCCTCAGGGGAATTAACCCTGCTGACACCCTGACATCAGACTTCTAGCCTCCAGAATATGAGAGAATAAATTTCTATTATTTCAAGCCATCTGCTTGCGGTACTTGGTTACGGCAGCCCTAAGAAACTTAAGACAGAGGCTGAGTCCCAATGGACAAGCAGGGTGGGGAGGGAACCCTAGGAGGCCCAGAGGCTGGAATGAATAATGCATGAGAGGGACAAGGAAAACCCAACTAAAACAAAGAATTTCAGAAAGGAATGCTAGGGAACACGAATCAGAGCTGCCACCTCACACCTCATTTCCCCAGGGATCCCATGGTACTTCCTTGTCTTGAGGGAAACTTTCTACCCCTCACCACACCCTTCCACCCACATGGTGCACATCAGAGCTGCCTTCCTTTTCCCTGATCCCTCCTCCCTGGGCACTTGTGAAGTGGGCGTGTGACCCAGACATCCTACGCCACCCTCTTGGCCACAGTAATTGGCCCAAAGATGGGCACTGAGCCAAGGCATGCCAATTAGGGACTTTCCCTGGGATTTTTTTTTATTATTATCATTAAAACTGGTAGAATCTTAAGAGCCCTTTTCTCTCTGGTACAGGCTGTGAAATATGAACTTGAAGTTGCCCCCAGCCATGTCCCTGTAATGTAAATAAATAAAGAGAGAAAATGATCCTTATATTAGAATGGATAAACAGCAAGGTCCTACTCTATAGCACAGGGAAGTATATTCAATATCCTGTAATAAACCGTAATGGAAAAGAATATGAGAAAGAATATATATATATGTATAACTGAGTCACTTTGCTGTATAGCAGAAATTAACACAGCATTGTAAATCAACTATAGTTCAATAAAATAAACTTTTTTTAAAAAAGATCTTTATATCATTCAAGCCCCTGGTTCCAAACACTAAAGTTTTGGGCGCTGCACATGAATTTTTACTTTGCTCCTTTCTAATTCTCCCATTTATTCTGTGAGCCATCCCAGGAACCTTCCCCTTATCAATAAAAATGAAAATAACTTTGTTTAAACTAATTCAGATGGATTTCTCTTACTTGCTCCTGAAGGAGCCCCAACTAGTACATCATGGGAGAAAGCATATTTCCTCCATGCTATGGCTTTGATGCCAGGCTGCAGGGTTTATGTTTAACCCTAGTAGCTAGAGACTGTCAACTGGAGTCTATAGAACCTGATTTTACGGTTCCCCATGAAACTCCAGAAATTATGTGCAACATACACAGAATGTGTACCCTTCTGGGAAGAGGCAGCATAGATGCCATCACATTCTCAGTGGAGTTTTTGACCCCAAATAAGATTAAGAACCACTGATGGAAGCAATGAGGAGCCATTACAAACATAAGAATCACAGAACATATTATTTTCCACTAACAATTATTAAACACCCTCAGATATCCAGTCATTTATTCAACAAGCATACTGTCAATCCCAGGGTCAAGAGCTGTTGGGGATGTGATGACATATGTGGTGTAATTTTAGCCTCAGAGAGTTTTAGTTGGCCTAGGGTGGTAACGGACTTATACATAATATTGATAGAAGGCGAGCAAGGGTAAATAATACAACGGCAACTCAGAGGCCAGTGTGTAGAACTTTTCCCACAGCCTTAAATGAGCAGTAAGTAGAGCCCTGGATGGATTCCCCTCTCGTCAGTGGACCACAGATTAGTCAGTGTCTCAGAATCTCAAGGTCGACATTTTCTAAATGGATACAAGCATCCTACCAGACCACCTTACAGGATGTTGTGCAATGCTAACAAGAGCGAAAATATCTGTCAACTTCCTTAGCGCCTGGAAACCCTTAGACAAGATATACAACACCGTCCTAGGAGAAGCCTGCCTCTGGACCTAGCTCACGCAACTCAAGATGTGGCCCCCGGACTAACCTGATCAGCAGCGTGGACACCTCCTCAGAGTTTATGAGAAATGCAGATCTCGAACCTCATCCCAGACTTTCTGAATCTGCAAGATCCCCCAGATGATTTGTATGCAAATTAAAGTTTGAGACACACTCAACTAGGTAGTTCTTAGCATGGTGTAATTATAAACTGACAAAGAAAAAAACCCACCCTAGGGCACGTTACCACAGGGGACAGAGGCAGGGACCAGAGCTGCCCAGGAGAGCTGTGGGCTTACTGCCACACAGATGGATCCGGGCCTCCTTAGCATAGGAATGTGCATGGGCTATTAGCTGCCTGGAGCACAGGATGCAGTGAGCCACAGTGTGTGAGCCAACCCCAGAATGAGCCTTTGATCCTGCCCATTGCTGGACATATGGTCTCCTTGAATCTCCCGTCAGAGTGACACCAGCATGCTTCGCATACATCAGCGCACTCAGAGGGGATTAGCAAACATCTGGGGAGCACAGCCTGCTGCATACTGCTGGTGTGAGGTGCAGGGGGGATTGAGAAAGCTCTTGGAGTACCGAGCACAAGCCCAACCCACCAAGGTGCCAGTGGGGTCGGGGGCTTCCTCTCTGTCAGCAGCCCCATCTCTAGGCTCCAAATGACCACGGCAGACAAATAGACAGCAGAGCTGTGGGTCTTGGGCAGGAAGAACTCAGGGTCTAGAGCACAGTAACAGCGATTAGGCCAAAAGGATTCTCCTGGTCCAGTTAGTTTTAGAAACACCACATGAAACAAAGTTGAATCTGTTCCTTTACAGGAGCACCTTTAATCTGCTATGTGCACTGTGAATCTTCAAGAATAGCACATAGTAGGCTTTGGTTCCCAAGCACTTCTGTTCACAGAACTCTTCCTATCTGTGTCCGTCAGCCCAGGCTGCCATAATAAAATACCATAGACTAGATGGCCTGAACAACAGGAATTTATTTCTCACAGTTTTGAAGCCTGGGAAGTCCAAGATCAGGGTGCCAGCTGATTTGCTTTCTGGTGAGGGCTCTCTTCCTGGTTTGCAGACGGCCGCCTCCCATGGCAGAAAGGAAGAGAGGAAGTAAGTTCTCTGGTGTCTCTTCTTGTAAGGGTACAAATTCCATCGTGAGGGCCCCACCTTCATGACCTCATCTAACCCTAATTACACCCCCTCCCAGAGGACCCATTTCCAATGACCATCGCATTGGAGGTTAGGGTCTCAACTTTTGAATGGGGGGGGGGGCGGGTGCTGGGATAGTCAGTTCAGTCCCTAGCACTATCCTACCTTAGGCAGGAAGTCTCCAAAGCCGACTCTGGAAAACACTGGCAAAGATGGAGGTGAGAGGGATCCATTTGGAGAAAGAAGGTAGTCCATGAATGTCTGCAGTAGGAGTTCTAAGACTTCCCTTGTTCAGGGCTATTGGCAATCAAGCAGGTAGGAATTTGCTTCATATGTGTTAAGTTCACATTAATAATAATTAACCACCACTACTTCTGAGTACTCAGTATGAGCTATAGGCCCATGATGAGCTAGGCTTTATAGACATCATCTCAACTAATGCTCTGAACTAGTGTTTGAGGAACTACTATTCTCATCTCCATTTTCAGATGATGAAACTAAGGCTTAAAAAAGCCATTGTATCGCCTTAAGTCTTACAGCTAGTTAGTGGTAAAGCTACCCTAAGTTTGACTATTAAAATGCTGTAAATCCCTAAATCTTTGGCACACGGGAAACATTATGTCCCAGGACTTACACTTAGACTTGTAGGGTCATCCCTACATTCCTGGTGACTCTGGAGAAGACACAGATTAAGAAAAAGTCCAGCTTGATGTGCAGGGTCCATCTCCCAGTAGTTTTATGTTTTCGATTTATCACCTTTGTCTTGTCACCATATTTTCATATACTCGTTTCTTCAAACTCACCATATAGTGAATTTAAAGATGAGGAAATTCTGGAAGTAGGCATGGAGTTTGTGTTGATTCCCTGACATTAATCCCCTCCCTCTACCTCTGTAATTAGCTCTTTAGTTGGATAAAATGAATAACTTCTGTGCCTTACAAGTCCATCTGTCAAGGCAGTATCTTCATAATTACAAATTTCAAAGAGGAAAACAACTTGTCACTCACTCTCAATCAATAAACCTGGCTTTTTTCAAAGGGACTGCTAAAAAGTTTACCTCTGCACAAAAGAGTGCCAAGGATTTGCCTCAAGCAAATGAGACGGTGTACTTTGTCATGAATGAATCCATGGATTTCCTGCCCTGGCTCTGCTCCTAACAAGCTGGCTGACCTCCCCACCATCCACACGCCCCTTCCTCCACCTCCTCATCTGTAAAGTGAGGGGCTGCACCACTAACACCATAGACCCGCAGCTCCTGATCCCATGGGTGATGAATCTCCAAGTGGCATTTGTATATCAGTCCCAGTTCAGATTCCTGGGAAATGCAGAACCTGCCTAATTCACTCCAGGGGAGCTCCGCAGTTTCAATCAGAAGAATCTCAAAATAAGAAGCTTTAAGCTAAACCGTTCCAGACAGATGGAAATTCACTCTGTCTTTCAAGTTCTTTTAAAAGGATATACAGAACACTGCACAGTGGTCAGCATCAGTGTCTAAACAGCTTTCGTGATCCATAAGTTCTTCCTTATCTCTGGCCTAAATTGTCTCTACTAAAATAAAAAATTCAGGCCAGCTTTCCGTCATACTCCAGGTTATGAAATTATTTCTATTTGGTGATAGCAATTAAATTGTTTTCCAATCTGTTCCTTTCTTATTTTATTTTTATTATTAATTTTAAAGTAATTCATTACTTAAACATGTACAAAACTGTTTTAAAATAATTTAACAGCAACCTTTGCTTTTTGCTAAAGTTAAAAAAGCAATTGTTTTTGAAATATATAAGCCACTACAGTTACGGTCAGTCACCTCCCTACTCCCTCTCCACTGCTTTTTCTCTGCAAGTGTAACCACCATTAGATATTTTTTTTTAATTTAATTTTATTTATTTATTTTTGGCTTCACTGGGTCTTCGTGGCTGTGCACGGGCTTTCTGTAGTTGCGGCGAGCGGGGCCTACTCTTCGTTGCGGTGTGCGGGCTTCTCATTGTGGTGGCTTCCCTTGTTGCGGAGCATGGGCTCTAGGCGCATGGGCTTCAGTAGCTGTGACACGCAGACTCAGTAGTTGTGGTGCGCAGGCTTTGTTGCTCCGAGGCATGTGGGATCTTCCCGAACTAGGGCTTGAACCCGTGTCCCCTGCACTGGCGTGCGGATTCTTAACCACTGCGCCACCAGGGAAGTCCAATATATGATTATTACATGAGATTTAGGAAAAACAGAAAGAAAACAAATCAGTACATTACTAGGTCACTTTAAAAATAATTCTTATCCTTTAAGGAATCAGGGTAACCCTATTTATAGCCCTTTTCTACATCACTGAAAGGAATATGTTACATAGGGGACAGGGCTGAGCTTTGGAGAAAGATCTGGATTTGAATCTTATCTCTGTAACCTTCTGGCTTACTTTTCTTGTACGTGATATTTATTTCCTCTGAACTTCCATTTTCTCATCTATAAGGACAACAACTCCTCCACTGGTTGTTATATCTATCTATTTATTATATCTGTATCTATCTATTTATACCTGATTTCACATGTCAGACCTACAGTTGGCAACATCTTTTTGGAAAGAATCCTGTGAGCCTCTGTCCTATAATATACCAGTGTACAAAGGTCACTGGAGAAAAGTAAGAACAGAGCCATGGACATACTTATTGGCTCAACTCTGAGTGATGGGTAAGATCCCAGGAAAGACAAATTCCATGGGGTCAGTGAAGCTGCTACCAAGCCATGGCAGTATCCATTTCAGGGTCTGTTCCAATAGTCACTGGACTCCTTCTTCTATTTCTAAAAACGTACTACACAGTGCCTAAAACGGCATGGAAACTAGCCGGAGAACAAAAGCCACGAGGTGATCTCATCCTCAAGTACTTCCCTGCTCAAAGGAGTTAATTAGCAAAGGGAAAAACAATTGACTTTTTCGGTATTATATAATTCCATTGTATTTTTGCCAGGTATCGGATTTCACCACCCACTGCCATGGTGTCGCGTCATGAAAGAACTTATTGTTACATACACAAAACAAGACGAGCTCATAACTTTGCAAGAAGTGTAATTCTACATTCTTTGTCTCATTGCAATCGAAATCTTCAGGTTAATAGGTAATTACTTTTATGAAACACGCTGTGCCTCGAATGAACACAGCTCATGTTGAGATGGCCCCTGCCTGAAGAAAGACTATTTTTAGGAAGCTTGACAAAGGAAATTAATGTTTTCAACCCAAGCATGCACTGCCAGATAACTAACTCCACCAAATTCTTTATTACCGAAAGGAAAAAAAAAAAGGTGACAAAGTAATGAAATCTTTCTTTCACCATTTTGGGAATCAACTTTCCATGTCTAACTCCCTTCAGCTTTCAGAATCTCCTTCGCAGATTTGCGAGAATAGCTTCCCAGCAGAGTGGTTGTGTTTGAAAATCAAGCTGGAGGTCATCTGATTAGAATCTCTTGTCTTTCCATGTCTTGGAGGAATCATGGAGCCTTTTTGTTTAAAGTGAAAATCTGATTCAAGCAAGACCAGGTTCACTTTCAAGGACCCCAAGGCTGTGGACTTCAGATGAAAAAGAATCTCATACCATTCTCTGAAACAGTAAAAATCTCTTAAAATATAAAACTGAATTCCTACATGTATTCTTCATAGTTGTATAAATCCAAATTACTTTATTTTCTAATAAAGACTGAGCTTTAAAGAAAACATATGCTTGTTGGGCCAAGATTATCCCTACTGGAGACAATGGAGTAAGAGTCTGGAGATACAGGTTCCAGTCTTGGCACTGAGACCGCTCTGAGCAGCAATTTCTCCGCACAGTTAGACCAGCATCTTTTCTGATGTGGACCATTGCCCCCTGACTGGTCTCCCTATCTCCGGTTCTCACCTCTTCTAATCCACCCTCTACATCAGAGGGTCTCAAAGCATGGTCCCCAGACCAGCAACATCAGTACCACCTAAGCCCTTATTAGAAATGCAAATTCTCGGGCCCCACTCTAGACCTACGAAATCACGAACTCCGGAGTGGGGCTCAGCATCTGTTTGTTTCTTGCGGTACTCGGGCCTCTCACTGTTGTGGCCTCTCCCGTTGTGGAGCACAGGCTCCGGACGCGCAGGCTCAGCGGCCATGGCTCACGGGCCCAGCCACTCCCCGGCATGTGGGATCTTCCCGGACCGGGGCACGAACCCGTGTCCCCTGCATCGGCAGGCGGACTCTCAACCACTGCGCCACCAGGGAAGCCCTCAGCATCTGTATTAAGAAGCCCTCCAGGTGATGCTGTTGCCCACCAACACTGGAGAGCCACTGATCCACATGGATTCCATTCTGCATAAGTCAAAGCTCATTAGCACAGCTCAAAAGACCATCACGATCCAGCCCCTTAGGCCTCCAAGTTCACCCTGATTCTCCCTCTATCTCCCCACTCCACTCTTGCAATGGACTGTACTACAGAGCAGTACTCCCTTACAGAGGTGCCATCTCCTCCATTAAGCTTTTCCTTCTTTTATTCCCATCCAGCTAGTCACTTTGTCTTCTGGTTTCTGCACATCTCCATTTTTAAGAGTACCTTATGAAATATCTGTACACAGTGTTCTACCACACCAGCCTGTGAGGTCTTTGGAGACATACAATCATTCACCCTTTTAACTGTTTATTGAGCACCAGGCACATAGGTGGTGCTCAGAATACAGTGGCACAAATGGACCTTCTATCCTCTGATCTTCGAATCCTTATCACCTAGCACAGTAATGTTGTGATAATTTTTTTTTTTAATAAGCATGAGGAGACTACAGTTTAGCAAACATCTACTCCAAACTCTTCAAACTCCTTAGGTTGCCATTCAAGAACCTCCATAATTTGACCCTGCCCTATTTTTCCATATTTAAGCTCCAGGAGTCTCCTATATGATCTGCAGGGCCCTCGGTGGCCTTTCCCGTTTCTTCTGCCCAGCCAGAGCATATTAATCTTTCAAAATCTAGATCAGATCCCAGGTCATCCAGTAAACCATCTCTGACAACCGTAGCTTCTTTGTTTATCATCAGCACTTATTAACTATGTTATTCTATCAACGATTACCTTGTATTATTAGTCATCATACATGCATTTCTGTTTTATATCCCCCAAGATTTTAAATTCATCTCGAGGAGGACTAGACCTGATTCTCCTCCCTTCCCTGATGGCAGGATAGCATAATGGTTAACAGCAAGGACTCTGGAGTCAGAAATCCTGTGTTCTAATCTTGGCTCAAAAGAAGCAACGTTGAGTCCCTAAAGTCCTCAACATCTAAACATTGTGGAATCATATAATGCAGGCTAAACCCTTCTTGCCTCAGTTTCCCCAAGAACACCCTTGTGGTATGCTCCCCATAGCTGCCCCGTATGATAACGGGTGATCTAATGAGATTCCTGAGTGAGTTTCCACGAAGAAAATTTTTACCACAGGGGTAAAAATAAACAGGGCGATACTTAAAGGATCCCTTATTTGTAAACTCATTTTATGTGAAGCATAAATGTTTTTCTACATGAATGCAAGCAACTGCGCAATCTTCAAACTTAACAACTATAAAAATGGTTCATATCTTTCCTAATAGAGGAAGCAAGCAATTAACCTTTAAATATTTATCCTGATTTTCATTAGAAAGCCAGACACTTGAGAACAGTCAATGACTTTTAGTTTTAGATTTGGATTTTGGCTTGATTGATTTATTCAACTTTAGGAAGCAAAGTGAAAAATCTTGCCATTAATATTCTGAGTCGCTAACACCTAATGAAAGATTTTGAAAGAACATGATTTCTAGGCAGGTGTGATACCCGTAGGCAGGTCTTCCCCTGGTGTCTTTCTATCCAGGAGAGTTGTCCTGGAAGCTGCTCCCAAGGGTCTAGCAGAGGTTCCAGAGAGGTCATGGCGGTAGGAACTCTGTAGTGTCAGGAGGGTGGACACGAGGACAAGGGGGTTGATACTTGTGTGGGATTTTCCCACCTCACGTTTGTTTTCTTAGCTGCTCAGAGAGGTGTGTTTGGAGACCTGGGATGGGGAGAGGAGGCCTGTTCGGTGCACTCCAACTGAAAAGTCTGATTAGTAACGGCCGGGGCTGAGAGCAGTTTTCCGCGGGAAGTCTGCTTTGCTTCGGCGCTAGAAATCAGTGTGACGTCTAGCATAGCCAAGTGTCCCTGCAGGACCCCACTGGGAAATCACTAGAGTTTTATGAGGTTAGCTGCAGTTTTTGTGTAAACAACATAATGTTTTATGATGGGAAACTTAGCCCTTTGCTTTTTATGTAAAAGCATCAGTTAAGCCTTTTTTAATGTTTGAGATGTAAAGAAGTGTGAAAAACTAATGTTGTTTCAGAATAGGGCCAAGGAAAAAGATAACGCAGTAGCTGCTCGTTTAATGAACTTCCTCATAAAATTATGTAGCGGATTTGTGATAAGTGCGTAGATAAAAATGGCTTTGTTGCCTCTAATTTTGCCAGCTATGGGTTAAATGTTTTGTAATGGATAATACCACTACTGTCCGTCTTCCTTATTTATTCCATCACTGATTTAATGTTTTCAAGAGGAATGTCACGAAACTCACATATTACATTCTTTAATTAAAGTATTTTAAATGGCAAGATTTCTTGATTTTTGTGATTTTTTTTTTTTTTTTTTTGCCAGGGTGGGACAGGGAGAGAGTTTTGCCAGAATTACCCCTTACAAGATAATAACCAAATTTAAGTAATAACTAAATTCAAATGGTGGATACATGTCCTTATACATTTGTCAAAACCCATAGAATAAACACCAAGAGTGAACCGTAATTTAAACTATGGACTTTCGGTGATAATAATGCGTCGATGTGTATTCAGTGATGTTTGTAACAAATGTACAGGGGAAGAGGCAGGTTGAGGGAACATTTTGCTGTGAACCTAAAACTGCTCTAAAAAAATAACGTCTATTTAAAAAATTCTCCGGTGCGTGCATGTGCTTGTGTGTGTGTGAGTGTGCGCGCGTGTGTGTGTGCGTGTGTGTGTGAGTGTCTGTGCAGGTGTGCGTTAGGACTAGGGGCTAATTTCATTTTCTGGCTATTTGTGGTCTAAGCCTAAACCTCCCTCTCTTTCACCGCTTCACCACGTGCTGGAAATCTCTCTAAAATGCGCCAGCGCTGGTCGGCACTGAGCGCGTGGCAGCTCTCATACTTGCTTGGTTGCAGGACATTCATCTCTCCAGAGTCCCACAGACAAGACTGGAAGCAAAGAAGGAGATTGGCCTGACTGAGCTGCTCCTAGAGCGTCCGCTGGAACTTGCGCTCTGGACTGCATCTTCGGCATGAGAGCATGTACCGTGTTGCTCTTTCCCTTTTTCTTGTCAAAGTAGAGGTTGGAGGAAAAAGGAGAAACCCGAGCACTGACCTTTTCTGAGAGGTGATCCTCAGGTAATCAAGGCCAGAGAAAATGACATGCTGGGAGGAGGTACCCAACAGGGAAGAGCATCACACAAAGAACACGCCTATTTCTTCCAAAGTGGGCAGAGAGCACAGGGAAAAGCCAGGAATAAGACAGGTGAGGATGGACCCTGATAGGGCCACCCAAGCCCTCCACTTCTCCCACACCCCCTACACACACACACATTGGCACGCATCCTCTTTCCCCAAGGAGCGCTCAGGGTTCAGCCCGTGGTTCACAGAAACTTCCTGATTTGTGCTTTTCCATGACCGGATGGAGATATCAGAGCAGTGAGGTGATGCTCTAACCCTGGCTATAGAAATTCATGAATTCATTCATTTTTTTCCACGTGCCCGTGCTGAGTTAGGCTGGGGGTACAAATGCACATAGGGCATAGATCCCAAGCTCCGTCAGCTTCTAATCTTTGTACATCATCCGCCTTGAGAGAAGCAGAAAGAAAGCAGACCAATCTCCCTGCTGTTCGTGGCCTGATAAGTCAACCCAGCCCTTCACCAGGGCCTGTCCCCCCGTGCTCGGTCAGAACTCACAGCTGCTTCCCGTCTGCCCCTGATGCCCAGCCGTCAACCTGGGGCGGACCCGCACAGACCACACTTATTAAAGGAGGGAGGTCATTTACTCCTGTTCTTGCCGACGTTGGCCTGTTACAGGCCGAAACTGCGGAATTACATGTAGTGTTTTACCAGACCATCAAGTGACAAGGAGCAATGGGGTGACAGTTGCCAAATGTCAGTCCTCGTGTTTTTACTGTGGTCTCCGCAGAATTTTACCCCCCTAGGAGAACAATTCAATTTCTCTGTTTTTCACTTTTTCTTTCATTAAAGGAAAATCTCTTCCCAAGAAAAATACAAACTGAAAAACTTAAATTGCCTCTTTACATAAAAGGGGAGATTTTTTTTCAAATAAAAGGGGGAGGGGTGATGTGGAGAGAGAGATAGTGACAGAGACAGAGGGATACCCTCTTACATCTTAAGCTAAGAGTCAGATCTGGGACTTCCAAAAAGGTATGACTCTTAGAAACTGATTAATTTTTAGACCTTAAAAAGCCATACCATCTCTTTAAAGAGCAATGAAAGCCTGATTCAAGTTGTTAAATTTTATGTTGTGTGTAATGTTGTAATTGATGTCAAACCTTTCACATTTTCTTACCACTGACATTGGACAGTCTACGCCACTCAAGGGCTCAGTTACCAGAGTCGAGATTTAAGTAACCTAACCAGGAAATAAGGGCAGAATGGAATTTTATTACATGGAATTGAGAAGTTCAAATGCAAAATAATTAAGTCTAAGCCAAATATAGCCATTCTCTCTCCCATCAGTTTATTTTGGTGGATAATTGTCTGTATTAGGTATTTCACTGAGCTGCATATAAAACTTTATTGCCCTTGTAAAGGGCACGCTGTGAATTCTGATGCTTCCGTGTGTTTGGGGGAACATAATGGTTCCTTTTGCAGAATAGCACTGCTTACCTAGATCCTGAAACCAAACTAAGCTTTCAGGATGCCTGCGTGGAAAGGCCCCAGTGCCGGGATGTATGTGAGGAGCTCAGATGGAAGCTGAGGAAATATCGCCAGGGAGTAATTAGGAAAAGAGCCCCCTGATCTCAGAGTACCGGAAATGAAGAGAACAAGACACCTGCCCTATTTGATACGGGCTCTGCCAAGTCACTGCTGGGCTTCCCATGTTTGTGTTTGAGTGCTGAGGAATTAAGAAGTCAGCACTGAGTGTGGCTCCCCAGATATCAGGGCTTGTGACAAATGGGTCTTTTCCGAGGTCGCCTCGCCGTCCCTCCTCCAGCCTTCTCAGAACTGCAGGCCGTTCGTGTACTGCCGAGGGACCCCTTTTACTGTGCATCCAATACTAGAAGAACAATATGGAATTGACCTAATTAGAATCCTTTCCTGGGAAAAACAGTATGTGGCTACATACGGTTTCAGTTAGGTTCCAGAAGCTTTCCCATTCTTCTGACTCCAACAATATGCCTGAATCCCCATCTCCGATTGTTTTCACAAGCAGATTTCACAATGTACTCCCCCAGGTAACCCACATGGTCTTGCTCCTCTGCCTGCACCCTTCCTTGCCCTTCCAGCTCTTTCTCAGCGTAGTTTACGAGACCTCTGTACCCTGAACATAAGAACCCTCAGGCCTCAGGGCTCACCAGTGCAGTAGAGCTGAGTCACCTGAGGAAAACTGTTCCTTCGTTTTGCAACTTACAATGCAGTGCAGCATTTCACATCCTGGTTCTGTGGACCCCAGGAGTCTCTGAACTTCCAAAAATTATATATTTGTATGTTTAAGTACTTTTCTAGGCAAAGGGTCTAGAACTTTCACCAGACTCTCCAAGGGTTCTGTGGCCCTTGCAAAAAAAGAAACCACTGGTCAACCAGGAGACGCAGCCCAGTCAATAATTATAATATCATATATAAAGAGCTTTATAAGAGAAGTGTGGACCTAGCACAGTTCCAAGCTCCCGCATCAACAGTGGTTGAACGTGTGCCAAGTGCAATGGGAGCTGGGAAAGTGAGAACAATTACTTATGCCAGGGACAGGGTGGGACAGGAGTATTCCTGTTTTTAAAGGAGGTCACACTTGAACGAGTTTGAGAGAGATGAGTGAGAGTGTACCAGGAGTGGAAGGTGCTCTTGACAAAAGCGATCCTACATGGGAGAGAGTGTGAGGGGTTCCAGGAAGGGGCAAAGTTCAAGGTCCAGGGAGATGAGAGTGTGCGGGAAGGTGGGCCCCAGATCACAAAAGGAGCCAGCCTCCCCTGAGGACCTGAACGAGGTTCATGGGTTACCAGAACTAAGGAAGTTGTTCAGCAGGGATCCGATTTCTTTCCTTAGGGGGGTAACTGGTGGCAGTCAGTACTGAGTCCAGGTAAATAATCCTGGCACCCTAGAGGCTGAGAAGCGTTGGGAAGGTCCGTGCGTTACAGGTTGCCTGGGATAGATCTGGTTTTCCCACTGCAAATCGTGCATCCCAGGGCAGTCCTGGGCAAGCCAGGAGGTGGGTCATTCTATCTCCAGCAAGATCTTAGGAAGCAGGCAGTCATGGGTGTTCCCAGGACTAGAAACACACATTTCAACCTGTGAGGACAGAGTCGGAGGGGAGACTTGTGAGGGCCCGGGCTTGGGATCTGGACCTTTGAGGAAGATTCTTGTGGAAGGATTTCTCAGGAGAATATCACAAGCCACGTCCCACATGTGTCATCAAGGCGGAAAATGTCCTGAGAGCTGCTAGCAAGGGGAGCTGATATGTTCCTCCCAATACATTGTGGCTGGCGGCAGGGAGAGTGGTCAGAGGCTGCGGCTGTGACGGCCCAGACGGGGAAGGGGAGGGTGCCAGGGTGGGTGGTGGCGCTGATGGTGCAGGCTTAGGCCGTATGCAGTTCAAAGACCACGGAGCCTCCAGGCCTGTAGCTGGCCGAGTCCACCCCCGACATTGCAAGGCCTGAGGCTAGAATACGAAAGGAGGCCCACTGACCACAGTGCACATTGTTAATCACGCCAACACACTGTTGAATAACTCACTTCTCTCCTCCGCCTTAACAAGAATTCCCTCAAAACAACCTGGATGGCCAGGTTCCAGCTGGACTTCTCAGACTCCCCAGACCTCTGCCCCAGAACATGGCAGCGCGAGGAAAGCTGACGACCCCTGGCCGCCTCGCTTCCTGACTCTGCTCAGTCCCCGTGGTCACTGGCCCACACGTTCAAGCTCGTGTGCTCCCCACAAGCAGCCACCCCTCCCTGGAGTCTAGGGGTACGCATCTCAGCAGCCAGGCCTGCTTCCCCAAAGAGAGGCCTGCACAGGCCCTGGAGACAGGATCAAGGCCATTGGGACAGGGAGTTCTGACGTCTTAGGAAGCCGAAGCATGGAAGGGGGAAGCAGGACACAGGCTAGGGATGGACGTGTGCCATCCATGAAACTGACATTGACAGGAGGCGCAGAGGCAAAGGCCAAGTGGAGTCCGCTAAAATGCACCGCCCAGGACACGGTGGCACTGGCTGGAGCTGTCCTGGTTTGGGTCGCCCTGGGCTCCTTCCAAGGCCCCAAACGTGGGATCCTGGCTTTGAGCCTTGGGCCTGTTGCTCGCCAGCTGTGTGGCCTTGGGTAAAGCGTTTGTCTTCTCTGAGCCTCTTTCCTTATCTGTGAGAGTATTTAACCACCCACCTCATAGAGACCGCAAGAGGCTCACAGGAGGGAACAATGCAGCGGAGTCATCAGATGTGATGCTTTCTGCCTGGTTGGATAGATTGAGCACGGGGAACACAACCATCCCTTTCCCACCTGTACCTTGGCCACCATGGGATGGGGGAGGGGACAATCAAGTTGTACTGAGCTGCAACCTGAGCTTGTGGCTGCCAAGAGTCCCAAGAGAACGTGCCATGTTGAGTCTTCGCTTATTTGCCAGGCACGCGTCATCCCTCCAACATAACCCCTAGCAGAGCTTTTCTCCACCCCAGTTAGGGCCGCAGGGCGATGAGCACAGGTTTTCCCTCAGGAACCGAGGTGGCACATGCCCCAGGCTGAGCGGGGCTCAACTCTAATTTGCCATCTGCAAACCACTCTAAGGCAGCAGGACCAGCTCTTCTCCTTTATACCTTGAATTTCACCCTGGGTGGATCCTCTGCTACAGGAAATAACCCTCCGGTTTAGCTGTTTGCGGGGAGGAGCCAGTGGTCCCAGGGGGGGAAGTAAACCCTGGGCTGCAGGTCTCCTGGGGGCTGTCGGCCCCGGCGGGAGCGCAAATGCTAAGAAGGGGTCCGCACAGGCCATGCTGCCAGAGTTCTCTCTGAGGCACTCGGTGGAGATGGGGCCCTTTATCAATGTCAGAGCCCAACCCCAGGAGCTGGGTACCCGGAGACAGCGAGAGAGGTGAGGGATTCCAGGAGGCAGCCTCACGAGGAAACTGGGGACAGCAAAGCACAGTAAGGCCCTGACATCTAGCCAGAAAATCTGACACCGGCAGAGTGTAGAGCAGAGAGTGGAAGAGAGTCCACGCTCCCCACCATGGACACTTCAGAGGTCACAGGAGGCCATGGAATTACACAGAACTGTGCTTTCTGTCCTGTTCTACCGTGCCAGGGTCCAAGTGTCAGTAAATTATTTAACCTTCTGTGACCCGCCTGGGAATGCCACCATCAGAGTGAAGGTGCAGGCTCTTTTATACAGAACCTCCTGGCAGTGGCAACTCTGAACCCCTTACAACAGGGCTTCCCAGTCTCAGTACTAGGTTTGGGGCTGATCTTTTTTTTTTTTTTTAACGTTGCTAGCATCTTTTTTTATTACATGTTATTTTTAAAAAAATCAACAAAGAAATATAATCTTCTCCAACTAGGGGGCCGATAATTCTTTGTTGTCGGGCTGTCCTGTGCATTGTAGGATATCCAGCAGCATCTCTGGTTGATACCCACTAGCTGCTCACAATCAGTTGTGACAACCAGAAATGTCTCCAGACATGGCCAGATGTCCCCTGGGGGACAAAACAGTCCCTGGACGAGAGCCACCTCCTTAGACAAGAGCAGGTAGAAATGGGGGATGACACCCAAAATGGGGGCTTGTGACCTCAACGTCTCCTCTGACCGCGGCAAGTTTGCTCAGGGACTCATAGCCAACAGTTGCTCACGGCAATGAGCTCTAAGACCAAGGGGAAGTGGCGTGGCGGCGGGGGAAGGAGGGCCAGGGGGCTCATGCACGGACAACAGTGCAACTAACACTCCCTGCGGGCGCGGGTGCTCCCCCCGGAGTACTGGATTCTTTGCCTGGATCATCTCAGGGCGTTCACAAGCATTCTATGACGTAGGGATGAAGGTCACCCTCATCTTGGAGGAGGGAAACCTGAGACTTAAAACAGACCAACAACTTCCTTAAGATCGAACAGCTGGCACTGCAGCCAAGACTGGCGCTCAAGCCAGCTCAATCCAGAGCCTGTGCACTTAAGCATCAATGCAACAGCCATCTTAATAGGAAAGATGATAATCTCCTGGCCGTGAGCTTAGGGAAGACGTTGAACAGAATGTGGGTGATTTCATCTGATCCTCACTACACCTCTGTAAGGTAGCCAGGGTGAGATGGGGGCCCTAGGAGAGACAGAGCCCAGTTCTTCCTTGACTTTCGCCAGCCCTTGTGGGGAAAGCACAAGTCAGAATGCAGGTTTCACTCAATCAACCTCACCGAGAGTCACAGCTTCATCCGAGAACCCAGCCTTTGGACTTGTGGGCAGAGAGCAGCTTGCTCAGAAAGTCTTTGCCCAGGTGTCTGAACATGAGATCCGGTCTAGGAGGAGCTCCCTAGCCCCCTCCTAGCCCAACATCCCCTTGGTACCTGGATATTCCGTGCCAGGGAAACAAATACTGAGTGTGTTTGGGGGGCGGGGGGGAGCGGGCATTCTGTCTTTGAAAAACAAAATGTCAGCAGCTCAGCCCTGGATCCCAGGAAGGCTTCAATCACATTCCAGGACTCGACTGGTTCATCACACTGCTTGGGGACAGGATTTGTGGAGGAAACTGTGTTTTTCCTTTCCCCTTGCTTAAAGGATCTGAAGAGTCATTAAAAATAAAAGACCATGAAGTTTCAAAAGTACATCGAGACTGTCCCTTTAAAAACACACCCAAGCCCGAGATGAATACTCGAAGGACAAGATACTGTACTGATTAATTATTAAGAACACATTTTGTGCGGTTTGACAGCTATGCCAGAGCAATCTGCTTCAGAGTGATTAAACCTCAATAAATGTGGTTTTAATAACGAGCTGGTATTGAATTATCAGACAATGGCAGCCTTAGTAAATCTTAATTAGTTTTGTCTTTTGAGAACTTCATTTAAATTCTGAGTAATACAAATGCCGTCCGGATCCCTGCGAGGGAGGCATGGCTGCCCTCCTGGGGGCGCTGCCCTAGGCTTGTGACCCCCAGCTCCAGCCTATGGGACCGCTGGGGAGGAACCAAGGACAGAATGGGAGTGGAGGGGGAGGGCACAGATTTTGGGGATAGCTTGCCTTTCAACAGAGAAAGACAGCCCTTCTTCGAACACCTCTGAGGAAGGAGAGCTTCATTAGACCAAACAGCAAGACTTTTGGGTGAAAGCAATCTTTTCTAAAATGTGGAGCTCTGAGCACAGAAAAAAAAAAAAAGAGGAGAGAAGGAGGCAGGGGGAGGAGGAAAGGGGTTCCTGTGAGCCTGAAGCTAGGAATAAGAGCTGGAAGAGTGGGTAGATGGATGACCTGGTGACGGGCTAGCCACTGGTCCCACAGAAGGCCTTTCAGGGTAAACAAACTGGCCAGGGTGCACAGCCTTGCTTCAAAAGGCCCACGATTACTCGTTTTATTGCTCAGAGTTACAAGATGATGGTATCTCGAAAGAAGGTGACAGCAAGTTAACAGATCCGTCCCTGAGGGTGCCTGGCCCAGACGCAGAGACTCCCTTCTCCAAACAGAGATGCAGGCACAATTAGACACTTTCAAAATCAGACAGTTCTCTGTTTCAGGAACCCATTGGAAGGCCAGTCAGTGCCCTCCCCCGCCTCCATGCACATTTTGGTACTAATTAACTCCTAATTTGGAAAGGGGGAGAAAGGGGTGTCTCTTTCAAGAATTCCTCCCTCCGGAGATGGCATCTCCGGGCAGCAGCATTTGGCAGTAAAAGCACAACAAATGTCAGAGCAGAGTGGCCGCAGGGCTGGGGATTTATGACTCGGTTCCGGAATGCTGTCAGAGGCACGGCCAGACACTCTCATTCCAGATTGGGACGGATTTGTGTAATTAGGCAAAGTCAGCGAGCCCTGTCCCGGGAGGTGAGAGGCCTGAGTCCCATCTCTGCTGTTAACTTGTTGTGTGAACTTGGGCAAGTTCCTTTTCCTCCCTGGGCCTCAAGTCACCATCTAAAATAGAAGGGTAGGATTCGTCATCTGTAAGGATACTTCCACAGCCCCCAAAGTCTATGATTCTAAGATTCTGAAACTTAGCAGGCTTTTCTCCAATATACACACACACTCCAAAATCAATGGGAGCCAGAAGCCTGGTGGTGAGGGAGAGAGTGGATCATCGTAGATGGATGAATTCCAGGTTGCAAGGCACGAGGGTAACAAAGTGGTCCTGCTTTCATCAGCACAGCTTTTAGTATCATCAAGAACTCGGTCTTTCTCACTGTAGGCCTTTCTCAGCATGGAAGAAACATCACCATCCATCCTCAGAGTGGCCTGGGGCTCCTCCCCACTTCTTAGCCGATGCAAAGATCACTCTTCCATTGTTTGGAGAAAGGTCCTCGGAACCTTTCTGTCTGGTCTACTATTATCCTGAATGGTGAAGTACAGGCTGCAGTCATGAGCCACATATCTTGCTGAGTCTGGAAGATGCAGCAAGTCTTGCTATTTTGCTTCTGTTTAGCACAGCATTGGACCGGCACCCTGGCATCCTGGCCCCAACGGGCTTGTGTTCGTTCAGTACCACTTTACAAGTGCATTAGCCCTTGGGAAGTCCTGGGTATCTGCTCCAAAAGCTGCCGCAGAATCAAAGGAAGAACTGCACTTCCACCAGGAGCCTACATCTGCAAATCTGAAAACGCTGAACTGACTTGGAAAAAATGACACTGCTTTTACAGATGTGTAATTCAGATTTTTCTACTCTTCCCCACTTTTGTTTGTTATAAAGAGTAACACTTGTCCCTCCTATAACAGTTCCTGTCCCCTGAAAATTACTGCACAAACACTATGCAGATACAAATACCCTTCACTTCTCCACCTGTACTTTTTAAAATTATTATTGAATATCTCTGTCCCACACAGCAGCAGGAAGCATGTCTATCTCGGTTAATGCCCTCTCCTCCAGCCCTAGCTCAGCTCCAGGTACATAATAGCGCTTACAGAAGAGAGCTGGATGAATTGTCAAGTTCCAGGATCCAGGCTGTGGGTGCTAAGTTCTGAGAAGCTATGGTGAGAACGTAGAAGGCAGGGAAAGCATCCTGGGATGTGGCCTGGGGTGGAACTTTAAAAACCAGCAGCATTTAGAGAGGCAAAGGAAGGCCTCAGGTACCCCTTGGCTTCCTCCCCTCCACACCCCGGCCCCATGCCTCTCTCCTGTTGATGCCAGTAATGATTGCCATGCCCATAGGGCAATCAGCAGGAAGACGCCACCTACAGGTGAGTGCGGAGAAAGCACCGGGACAGAGCAGGTCTGCCCAAGCCAGCTTGAAAAAAGTTTAGTCCTTCTTTGACTGAAATAGTGCTCACTGATGGATCTCCTTGGGCCCTGGTTTCCCATTTCTACTCAGATCTGCCACATACATCCCCCTTTATCTTTCCTGGCCACACCAGCTCACTCTTTACTAAGCAGCTTCTTTTCCCCCCAAATCTCTAAATAAAACTTGCAATCTTGCCAAATATTTCTCCATCAAGTAGTATTTAGCAACAAGAGTGCTACAAATGGATCACGAACAGATCAAATATCATACGTTTGTTTTCAAATCCTGGAAATACTTTCCAAATCATGTCTCTTTTTTTTTGTTTTGTTTTCCTTTTCAGACACGTCATCAACCTCCTGACAATTTTGGCCGGGCCTGCCAGCAGGCAGCCTTAACGGCCCGACTCTGGCAGAAGGCTGGGCATGCATGGCTGAGGGAGGGTGGCTGCTGGTGGAGACCACCTATAAGCAGCTTGATGACGTAGTCCCTCTCTGTGTGATGCCCTGAGGGAGCCACGTGTGTGGTCGCGTGAGGACCTATGGGTGGGGTGCATGTCAGGTGGAATTGAAGAAACTGAGGCATGAGACTTCGTGGGTAAATGGGAGCCCATGATGTAGAGGGTATGTGAAGGACAGAGGACATGGGTTATGTGTGATGCGGGGGTATCTGAGACTTTGGGTGAGGTCTGTGTGCGCTCTGTGATCTGTGCGATATGAAGGATTGTGCAGTGTGTGCGTACGTGAGTGTGGTGTGTGGTGACCGTGGGGCATATTAGGTGAGATCTATTAGTGTGGTGTGGTGGGTGACCTGAGGCCTGGTGTGCTCTGGGCACTGGGGAGGGCGAGGAGGATGCTGGGAGGGTGTGTATCCACATGACATCTTGGCCACCAGAAAGCAGCTCTGGGATTGGCCAGATCTGGGCTCTGAGACCCTCTCCAGGAGAAGGAGAGCTGCTCCTGCTGGGGAAGCCACTGGCAGAGCGGACTCCGTGCAGAGGCTCAGGTCCAGCCTTGAATCTACAGAACTGGAAGCCATAGCTGGAGAAGCTAGGTGGCTGTCACCTGATGCCTGTGCCCAAGGTCACTGAAGCAAAGCAAATGAGGCAAAATGGTAAGCAGTTCCAATTCTGGATCAAGGGCCTGGGGAAGACGCTGGAGCCCTTGGCCCAAGGGAAGTTTGTGGCTGAAACAAACGTAGCTTCAGTCCCTGGGGCCACATTATCACTAATAATGACCTCAGCCCAAGGGAGACATAGTCTACTTTCCCAAGTGACAGACGGCCCTTCCACGAGGCCAGAGAAGGCACCGAGGCAGGCTGCCCAGGGTCTCGTGCAAAGGCCACAGGGCTGTCCTAGAGGAGGAGCCAGGCTCCGGTCGCGTCTCTTCCCTCCTAGACAGGCAACTCCCATCATCTTAAGATTCAAATCTCGTGGCCCAGCCTCCAAGGCCCTCGGCTCTCTGGTCCCACTCTCATGGCTAACCTGTGTCCTCTGTGTGTTCCCCCCACTCCAGCCAACCTAAGGCAAGCAAGCAACCCTCAATGTTCACGGCTCAAGACGCTGTTCAGAGAGTCCTTGCCTGCGAGTGGGGGGAGGGAGAGGCCTCTGGAGGCTGAGCCCAGGGGGTGATGGGCAGGACACAGAGAGTCACAAAGAACTTCTGAGGTGACCCTGATCCAACATTTTCAAATGCTTGAGAAAGCTGTTCATAATTGGCTTTTGAAGAAGGAATGCCTTCCTCTTGTCATTTAAAACTGCAACATGACAAATTGCTTCTTCAAAACAGCTTACAAACCAAGACAGCTTCAGATGTGGAGTCATGTAGGGGAGAAAACATCTGAAAAATTACTGCCAGGAGCGAATAACCCAAGAAACTTACGCCAGCAAGAGACTGGAGGGTCAGAGAGAGCTGTCAGCCCCACGAGGGGCAAGCTGCTGGCACCCTTCTGCATGGAGCAACAGTGAAACACATGGAAAAGCCCGTAGTGACACAGCTGAGTTGTGCTGGTGTCTTCGACAGCCTCTCTTCTCTCCCTTACCTCAATTCCATTGTTCTTTGTGCTTGTTTTTCTGCTGGGGGCCTTAAGTCCCATCCGGGAGGCAGGATGAGAAGATAAGTCTACTCTTGTACCCCTCTTCTCGTCTCTTTTCTTCTCTCTTTCTCTGAAAGTGGACACCCACCCTTTTTTACTGAATGTAGAGTTAGTCCATTTCTTAGCAGGCAACTAGAGTTAATCCATTTTTTTTTTCATTGATTTAATCTTTTTTGTTTAGTGCAGGCATGGGAATAAAAAGAGAAGAAATTTCACATTAACTAATTTCCTAAAAACTAATTTCAAAGAACAATTGAATCCATTTTGTAAATCCAGTGGGAATACTCAGCCTTGGAATTTACCCCCAAATCAGCTGAGACAGCCACAGAGCGTTAAAATATTCCCGGCCTGAGAGATGAGCCCTCCCAGCTGTCTTTAGAGACTATTGCAACAGCCTCCTACCCAATCTCCATGCTTTCAGCATGGCCCCCAACCCCATCGTTCCCCACACTGAAGCCCAAGTGATCTTTCTGAAACAGTGTTGTTCCCCAAAACCCTCGAATGGCGCCCAAGTCCCAGCTCCTTAACATGGCACCCCAAGTTCTCCAAGTCTTAGACCTGCCACTCCCACTCATTATATACACCAGAAATCCATGTCCTAAGGAAATCTTTTTGCTTTCTCAATTACATCATGCTTTTTCTTGTTTCTGACCAATTTGCACATGGGGTTCCTTCTGTATAGAAAGCCCTCGCCTGTCTTATCTGCCTAGTTGACTACTATGTCTGCTCCTTCCAGAGTCTACTCAACCATCACCTCCTTTGGGGACATTCTATCTGCCCCGAAACATCAATTCCCCTGGAGTCCTCTCAACTAGAAACAGTTTTTTCTCTCACGGGACTGTGGGGTCTGGAAGAGAGGTAGGTGTCCTCTTCGCCCCGCATTGCTTCTTCCAAGTCCTTTCTTCTTCCTCCTTCAAAGCCCTCGCTTCTTTACAGCGCAAGTCATGAGACCTCAGCGCCCAGCACTCCATCTTGCGTCAGCCTCCCCCTTTACTGACGACTTCAGCACTTGGCCTGGCTTACGGCCTTCCCCTCCACCGCCACTCCTGTCGTTCTTGACAGCTTTCACATCCACAGAGATGGTCTGTCCCTGGCACTCTGGTCTCCCTTTTCCTTGGTCCCAACAGATTCAATAATGTCTTCTTCCATCCCACCTCAGCCATCACCTCCCATGGTTGTACTTTACATCTTTTCAAACAGTTACTTCAACCAATAACTGCATCACCTCTGAAATGTCAAGCAGCTCCACTCTTCGGCTACCTCTTCCCTTTATCCAGAGCAACCGCTCCAGCAACACCGATCTCACTGAGATGCTCAATCCAGTCTCTTCCCCTCTCTCACCACCATTACCCTCTCTCCCCAAAACACACGCACACGTTCTCACCCTCCTCCTTACCCAGCTCAGCTTCTTTGATCAGCACCGTATCCACTCTCTTGCACATGTTTCCTTCTTCTGCCCATTTTTCTCTATATATCACACCAGGCTGGAGAGACATGAACCTCAATTAACCTGCTGAGTCTGTGTCTGTACCCAACCAGCCACCACTGCAGGAGAAATCACATCAGAGTCATGCTAATTGGATTTGCTTCAGATTTGTAAGTACAAATCTCCACACTGCCAATAATAATCTGACTTTCTTGCCTACTCAATTCATTTTCCAAGTCCCCAAGATAACTGTTTCATATCTTCTCTATTCCCCTCAAAAGTCTAAAACCCCCTCACTCTCAGAAGACGGTCCTTTTCATCCTCTTGCCATAGGGATATGGACAAAGTATGTTATTTCTTCTCCAAGCACAGCAAATCATTCTCTTTTCTCTGACTCGATTGCCTCTCAGCTTCTCAGGACCTTGCCCCTGTAATTATCGCCATATCTCCCATTATCTCTTCAACTCACCCCGGCTGGGCTTCCATCACTACCACCTAACAAAAATGGCTCTTATCAAGGTTACCAACGACCTGTGTTTTACTAGGATCACCGGTAAGTCTTCTGTCCTCATGATACTGAACCTCTCAGTAGCAGGACATTGAAATGCATTCTTTTCTAGATTCCTGTGATGTTGCTCTTGTCTGGTCTTCCATCTACCTCACTGACTGCTCCTTTTCCTTTGCCATAACCTCCTGCTGTGCCCAACCTAGAGCTCTGTCTGCAGCCATCATCTCTTCCCAACTACTGGGTGATCTCAAACACCCTCATGGTCCTAAACAGCATCATTGCTTTGATGATCCCAAAGCTCCACGATCACAGGCATTTCCAATCTAACATGGCACCAAAAGATCTTCTAATCTTTTTCCTCTCTCTCTTTCCCCCTCTTTCACAGAGACACACACAGACACACACACACACACACACACACTCATCAAGTCTGCTGTTCCCCAAGTCCTAAGCTTAGTCAACAGCAGAATCATTTACACAGATGCTGAGACCGGTGACCTTAAATCACCTTTGATCACTCTCCTTCATATTCCGTATTTAATTCATCAGCAAGTTCTGGGAACATTACCTCCAAATATATCCCAAATTTGACTACTTCTTCCCTGTTTATCATCAAAATATCAGTCTAAACCACTGACACCTGTTACCTAGTTTACTGTAAATTCTTTCTAACTTGCTTCCCTTGCTCCTCTCTTGATGCCACATAATCCACTCTTCACACAAAGGCTGGAGTGGTTTTTTTTTTTTTTTTAAACAGACTTTATGTTTTAAAAAAGTTTAAGTTCATAGGAAAACTGAGCAGAAAGTACAGAAAGTTTCTGTGTACCCCTGACCCCACGCTCACCTAGCATCCCCCACTGTAAACATCTCACACCACCGTTTTATGTTTGTTACAACTGATGAACCTGCATTGACATGTCATTATCACCCAAAGTCCATAGTGTATATTAGTGTTCACTCTTGTTGTAAGAGAGCATAGTTTACACTAGGATTCGCTTTGGGTTTTGAAAAATGTAAAATGACATCTATCCATCATTATAGTATCGTACAGAAGAGTTTTACTGCCCTAAAGATCCTCTGTGCTCCACCTGTTCATCCTTTCCTCCCCCAACCCCTGATCTTTTTGCTGTCTCCATGGTTTTACCTTTTCCAGAATGTCATATAGTTGGAATCATACAGCATGTAGCTTTTGCAGACTGGCTTCTTCCACTTATCGATATGCATTTATGTTTCTTCCATGTCTTGTCAAGTCTTGGTTGCTCATTTCTTTGTGCTGAATAACATCTCATTTTCTGGATGTACCAAAGTTTATTTAGCTACTCACCTACTGAAGGACATCTTGGTTGCTTCCAAGTTTTTAGCGATTGCTGTAGACATCTGTGTGCAGGTTTTTGTGTGGACGTAAGTTTTCAACTCATTTGGGTAAATACCAGGAATTCTAGTTGCTGGATCATATGGTGAGAGTATGTACAGTTTTGTAAGAAACTACCAAACTGTCTTACACACCGTTTCGCGTTCCCACCAGTAATGAATAAGAGTTCCTGCTACTCGCCAGCATTTGGTGTTGTCAGTGTGTTGGATTTTAGCCATTCTAATAGGTGTAGTGGTATCTTGTTGTTTTATAGAGTTGCCTTTCTATTTATTTTCTTTTTAAATAATTTTTTAAAATTTATTTATTGCCGTGCCACACAGCATGTGGGATCTTAGTTCTCCAGTCAGGGATCAAACTCGTGCCCTCTGCAGTGGAAGCGTGAGTCTTAACCACTGGACCACCAGGGAGGTCCTCTAGCGTTCTTTTAAAATCCTAAATTTGATTGTGTTGCTCCTCTTTTTAAAGCCATCCAAAGATTTCCCATTACAACAACTGTCAGGTCCAAACTCCTTATGATGACCCACAAGGCCCTGCATAATTTGGCCCCTACCCAGCCATTCCTTTCTGATTGGTCTACACCTATGTCATGCTGGTTGTACACTTTGATTTCCACCCACTTCTTCACCTCATCGGATACCATTCTCTTCATGGCCACCAGCCAACTTGGCCCTCTTTCATTCTTCAAACATACCACGCTTGTTTCTCTCTTAGGGCTTTGCACTTGCCATTCTTTTCTTGAGGTGTTTCTCTGCCAGATCTGCCCATGACTGCCTCCTTCTCATCAGTCAGGTCTTGGCTTAAATACTAATCTCTAAGAGAGGACTTTCCTAACTCCAGGAACTTCTGGATGAATGGATGGATGGATGGATGGATGGATGTGGATCCTAAATGGAGTGAAAGAAAACTTGGTTGCTGTGAGGTAGAACACCACTATATCAAAGGAAGGAGAATTCCAGGAGTCAGTGGGAGCAGCCATTCCACGCCCCTGTCAGAGAAAAAAGACTAAAACAGAAGAGAGAGTGCAGGATGGAATAGGGCAAACCTTAGGAAGCTGGCCATATCAAATGAATTAGAACAGGCTTGTGGAGGCGTACTAGAGAGTCCAATGCCTACAATCACGTTCCTGAGAACATATAAAGCACCAGACCTTAATTACACACCAGCATATGAAATTGAGTGTCTGATGTACACACGTTGGTAAATTCCTAGAGCCTTAAACGAGAGGCAATACGCCTAGGTTAGGGAGATGCCAGCTCAGAGCCTACTGCCTTGCAGTGTAACAACCGCTCTCATCTGCATCTTTAGCTACATCCAGTTAGTTCAGAAACCCAGGCAGAGAATAAAACACAGCATCACACATTACCAGGAGCATCACAGATCAGCTGTGGGCTGGAGAAAATCCAAGCCTGTACCATTTGATTTTTCTCATGTATGTAATTTCTTTTTTGATGCTGTGAAACTCAAAGCTTACTATTTTAACATTTATGACCAAAGATAATTGGCAGCTTTACGTCACTTCTGTAATGACTTTTTTCTCAAACCATGTCTGATTAAGACACTGTTTAGGTTATGGTGTCTCAAACCGTGGGTCGTGAACCATTAATTTGTCATGAAATTGATTTAGACAGTTCACAACCAGCATATTTTTACCAAAATAGAGTAGATGAGAATAGAAAATCAAAGTGTATCACGCATAGTAAGGATAAGTATTACTTGAGAAAACATATGTTTCAGTTATACATATAATGTATATATACATATACATATGTGTATAATGAGATACAATGTAAAATGTAGGGTCATGGCCAAAAAAGCAGAAGCTATGCTCTAGGTTTCACTTGGCTATATAAATATGCTATGAATAATGTATAAATACATTCTAAAATAACTTTAAAATTCATGTAGAATTTATTCATGTCAATGTAGAGCTGTCAGAGATAATAACCATCAAAAATGGTACACAACAGGTGTGGCAATCTAGAGCATTCGGTATTAAGGCTGGGATCCTGACATTCCACTAAACCACAAGTCTAGAGAACTAGGTTCTGATTTCTTTCCTTTTACTCTCTGGCATGATAGCTTTAGGAAATTCCCCCTCCCTTTTCTGGGCCTCAGATTCCTTACCTCTCTCTAAACTGAGAGACAGATTCATTTGCTTCCGAGAAGCCCTCCATGGAACTCATGCATTCGGAGTCTACTAGAGACTGCGTGAAATGCTCAAGAACTTCAAAATCAAATAAACCGGACTCAAATCCCAGGTACTTACTTACCAATGAGTAACACTGCCAGGGTCCTTCATCAGAAATTGGGAATGATGCTGCATCCTCCATGAGCAGTGATTGTGCAACGCTCCCGGCCTAGGAGAGGGTCTCCATAAAAATGTCCATTGTTGTGATGCCCGACTCAGCTTCTCCATGTCTGTACCGATGTCTGTGCACCTTTAACCACGGCCCAGCATTCTTCGCCTCAGTATAGCTCTAGTCTCACTCTAAAGGGTCCCTTTCTTTGCATGGTTGGCATTTCTCACAAATATCCATCAGCAGCGTTCCCGGTTTCCGTGACCGTGGTCTCTTCCCATCTCAGAAGCATGCCCCGCTGAGCCTCGGCCGCCTACGACTCAGCCCTCCTCCAGCCCTGTGGGTGCCAGGGTCCAGGTCTGAACTCTAGCTCAGCCCTAAGCCCATCAGAGAAAGTCACTCTTTACCCATCAGCTAAATGCCTTCCTTTATGTCCGTCAATGCTGCATCAGAAAGTAGAAAATGCTCCTCAGATTGTCACCTAAAAAATATATATATATATAAATGTTAGAGCAGAATAGCAAGTACACATGAAGTCAAGTACATAAATTGTGAAATATGGCCTGAGCCTTCATTTTTTTTTATCTGTGACAGTATAAAAATCATACAAGTCTCTCAAACAGAAAAGAGAAATGTATAGCGATATCTCAGGCCATTGAACAATGTAAAGGGCACCGGACCACACGAACCCTTTAACCCTTCTCTGCTTGTGCTTCTGTCCCATCCACATCCCTCATCTCTCACCCCTCTGCCCCTCACTGGCCTGTGATAGCCATTTGAAGGAGAGCACTCCATGAGGTGTGAAGAGACCTAGTAAAGTTGGAGCCTGCTGTCCCTGTGCCACCCCACTGTTCTCTGGGTTATATAAGTTCTTCCAGAACCTTCTAAGTCAGCTCAGCCCATCTCAGTAGCTGACAAGACCATAGCTCTCAGGGAAATGAGGCTGCAAAGTCACTGGGGCCTGGGCTACTCCCTCCTTGCCCTGTCTTCTCAGTTACAGGCCCTGCACAGCCGATGGGTCTCTGCCTGGAGCTAGGGCATGCTGGCTTCCGGAAAGGTCCACTGTGTTCTGAGCTGCAGGGTGTGGGATCCTGAAGCCAAAACCTAGGGGGAGGGGCAGATCCTATGAATCCAGGTTCATTTCCCATGCCAGAGTCCTGGATTTCTTTCTGCGGTGCCATGACCCCTGCACCCTGATCTCTTCCTTAGGCCACACTTCTCCAGGGTCCAGCCCCCTCGCTGTGCTCTGTAAAGGCCAGGAGGCCCAAATGGCAGGAAAGATCCCCACCAGGCATGGCACGGCCTTGCCAGAGCCCGGAGTCCCCTGAGCCCCTGGCTGGTGGACTCCACTCTGTCCTAGAGAGGGGCAGCAAGGGGCAGGAGGGAGGGAGATGTGGGGTAGAGGAGAAAATGACAGGGTAAGATCTCCCTTGTAGGAAACATCAAGACGAATGGAAGTTGCATGTGAGTAGAAGTGGGGAAACTTCCTCTGGCCTCAGCTTTCAGAGGCGCTGATTGAGGGGACAGAGAATCCCGATCTAGACTGTTTCAGCTGAGCAGACCACCTGCCCCCCCCCGGGCTGGGGCCGTCTGCCCCAAATGCCCAGCTCTCTCCCCCCACCACCGCCCCCGGGCTGCCCACCTCTGCACTCCATCTCCCTGAAGCCACACTGGAGGGCGGGGCAGGTGGGTTTGCTGCATTAGCTACAATCCCACAGCAGGAGCCCCTGGAGAAGGTCACAGCCCAGGGCGCTGCCGCCCGGGAGAGCAGATCTACAGGCTGCTAGTGGGGGCTATGGCCGGACTTGAGGCCTGGGCTTGGTGGGGGGTGGGAGGACCCCTGAAAACAGCTGGAGACACTGAGCACACACCAACTGTACCTCGCAGTTATGCCCGTCTGCAGCTCTGTCTCAGAGTTCTGTCCCCACAGCAAGGAAGGAGCAAAGAAGGAAGGACAGCAAAGAAGAAAGGCAAGGAGGGAGGGAGAGAGGGAGGGAGGAAGGGAGGAAGGATCCCCAGCTGCTGTGCTCCAGGCTAAACACAAAATCTCAGGGGGAAACTCAAAGGCAGAGGTACGACCAGCAGTCGGTCACCTGCACACGATGCCAGCCGAGTGGTCAGCCAGCCTCTGACAACCCAGCTCCCCACCCATAGTGGAAAGCTCTGCAGCGGCAAGTCAGTCCTTCCAGAGGGCGGAAATGGGCCACACCACGATGGCCACCCATAGATCCTAGTTCCACCCACTGGAGCCACACAGAGGTGGCCACAAGACGGCCCCTGCGATACTGAAGATGCTTTTCTGCCACCCCAGGATTCTCCAGGCTGCACCCATCTGAGAGCCTTCATGTGGCCCTAGGCTGCCATGATTTCAGGAGAACTCACTATCCCATCAGCCATATCTGAAAGAGCTGTAGAAAAGCACAGTTCTCACCACTGACGCCCACCCTCTCCCAGGTCCAGCCTGGCTATTGGCTTCTGTTCCTCCCATCAAGACAGACAAAGTGTTCATTCCACTAAATTTGGTTGGAGTGAGGGTGGGTGGACATTTTGGTGACTTTTCCCTGAAGGGAACACTAATACTTATGGTTCCTTAAATAAATGCACACTTACCCTCAAACACACCACCCTTGCAAAGGGCTAGAGGAGATGACGCAAGTTAACATTGTTGCCTGAATCTAGAAATCACACAGCAGGAGAGAAGAAGAATGTTCAAACAAATGTTTTGGGCTGTTTGATTCCCATTCACACCCAAGCACTCTTGCTGATGGATGGGGGTTACAGGAACTCCCCCAGCTGGGGGTCAGTCTTCATTCAAACCGCCACTGCCGCCAAAGCCGTCTCTGTACAGTGAAAAAGACAAATGACCCTCTGCCCTCACCCACAGATGATGTCACCTAGGCACCACCAAAGCATACAGGCTTTGCACCCAGGCAAGACACATCAGGGCAGGGATCCTTCCTCTGGGTTCATGTCCCCTGCTCTATGGGGCTAAGAGGGAAGGAGCCATGTCTATGCTCCAGTAGCCGAGGCCAGTGAGCACACAGCAAGGTGGAAAAGAGGCGGGGGCTGCCAACAGGGTTGAACATTGCCCACTTTCCTGAGATGGAGTTTGGATGAACTTGGCAGCCACCAACCTGCTAGTCTGCAGGGTCTTGTATGTGGGGAGCACGATTCCAACAGAAACAATAGGACAAAACCCAGGTCTAGACATGCCCTCCACCTGGGCAGCTGCCTGGACAGCTTTGTGCCTCGACTCATCTGAAAGGGGGCCAGGAATGCAGAAACGCAGACCCTTCCCTGGAGTTGGAGGGGGTGGACCTCAGTACAGATAGCTGAAGCACTGCTTCCCTGGCACAGGCAGAGGCCAGAAGTGGGCAATGGGCACCGGCTGACCTGAGAACAGCCTGCTTCCCAGGCCCATGTCTGGGAATTTTCTCTCTCCAAATATGAAAGAAATAAAAATAGGGAGGCAGGAAGGCCAAAATATGTTTGCAAAAACCTAAGTCTGGTTTTGAAACGCTTACTCCCACCATTTCAAGGCTAAGAATAATGGAAGGAGCCGGGAATCCTGGCCGGGTCCCAAGGTGTGAGAGCACTTGGATTCGAGAGCACACGAGTATCTGCGCCACACCAAGTGCTCTGGAGCTAGTCAGAAGTGTCAAGAGCCTTTAGAGAAATGAATGAGCAGCTGAGTAAGAAATGTGACTGCTGACAAGCAGGAATTACCTCTATAAAGCACTGCGAAGTATCAGTGATAGAAACACAGTCTACGGCCACGCAATACAGAGGGCAGAGCTGCCCACACATGGCTGAGCTCCGGCAGTGGCCCAGGCCCAGGCGGACAGATTCCACCCAGCTGGACCTTGGGACAAGACCACAGGGAAACTTAACAAACAGCAAACAAAAAAGGATCGGGTTCAGCTTGTCACTTCAACTCAGCCATCAAACATCTGGGTTTTCCCGTGACATCTTGTTATGGGCTAAATTGTTTCCCCCCCTCCCCAAATTCACAGGTTAAAGTCTTAACCATTAGTACCTTCCAATGTGACTGTATTTAGAGATAGGGTCTTTAAAGAGGTAATTAATTTAAAATGAGGTCATTAGAGTCCAATATGACTGGTGTCCTTATAAGGAGAAGAAATTAGGACACAGAAAAGTACAGAGGAAAGACCACGTAAAGATGCAGGGAGAAGATGGTCACCTACAAGCCGAGAAGAGAGGTCTCGGAAGAAACTAACCCTGATGACAACTCGATCTTGGACTTCCAGCATCGGGAGCTGTGAGAAAACAAATTTCTATTGTTTAAGCCACGCAGTCTTGGTACTTTGTTACGGCAGCCCGAGCATACAAATACACACCTGGTTTGCTTGTTCTGTGTGTTTAATGAAAGTGGACTGAAGTTTTCACTTGTTGTAAGGAAACAGAGGGGATGTGAGAGCTTTCACACATCCGAATCCCAGCCTCACGGACGGGGAAGCCACTTGGTTCTCTGGAGCCCAAGAGGACGGAGGATAAGGGACAGATACTGAGTGAGTCAGGCCTTAGGATAAGCTCTTTACACTCACTGTAATCCCCACAACTCTGAGAAGCAGGCACAGATATCCCCATTTCACAGATGGGGAAGGTGGTTCTTAGAGGTGGTCACATGCATTCAATGGCAGAAGGGAGATAAAAATCTGGGTTTGTCTGACTGTATAGCTTATTCTCCTCCCTCCAGCCAGAACCAATGATATAAATTCTGGGAGGCAGTTGTCCCCTCTAACGACTGAGCCCTCTACAAACGAGACCGGATACGACACGTGGCAGGAAGTTCCCTAACTAGAGGCATCCAGGCAGGGGCTGGGAGACGTGATGTTGAGGCCATGGTTTCCAGTCACGTGTCCCCTCCCACATCCAACGCAACCTGGTTAGGTCACACTCTTACACCTCCCGCCCACCACCCCGACAGGCACACGCACACCCAGGGAGACGGTCTGAATCACTGAGGGGTGTAATTGGGAACTGCACCCCAAGTGATTCTAGTCTGTCATTGTGGGAGGTGTCCCTGTTGGGAATCCTCACAGAAGGGAGCTGGGTTGGATGCTCCCAAAGACTCTTATAAGCCCTAAAAGTCCACAGCTCTTGAACATCTATGGAGCCTTGACAGGACACACAGTCCTCTGGCCCGGCGCCTCCAGAACATTCCCCAGAGCCATGGTCAGGGTATCCACACCGGATCTTCAATGACCTCTACCTCTTTCTGCAAAACATAGCAGTGTGGCTACAAAGAGCAGTGGAGGGTGCCCAGGAATTCCCTGGGTAGGTCAACACCAAGGCTCCACAAGGCTGGACTAAAAGTGTGCTCTATTTACTCTCACTTGATCAGATCCAGGGAGGAAAGTGGAGATCAGCGGCTGGGCTGGCAGGTCGGCACCGCCCCACCCTCCCAAAGTGTTCCAGCTGAGACAGGACAAGCTGTTCTGCTATCATGACCCTGCCAAGGAGCTGATGACAAAGGCCAGGCTCATGGCTCCAAGCCCCGCAGCCTCTGGTTCCAGCTGGGGTCAATGAGGCCCCCATGGAAGCCCAGCCTCATCCTGAGGCGAAGGAAGGAAGGGTGGGCACCCAGCCAGCAGCACATGGGCTCAGAGCCCGGTCAGCGGGGCCACTTGTCCCCTTCTGACCTGGGCCCTGGTGCTGGTAACTGCACTTAGCCCTCCATCGGCCTCCCTTTCCTGCTTCCTCCGAGCCTGGGGTCCTTCGTCCTCCCTGCTTCTCTCTAGTGCTTGCTCCAGGGAAAGAAGACTCGAGTCTGGACTGGCACCCCCTTGGCAGAGAAATTTCACTACAGGTCTCAGCTGTAACTTCCTCAGGGAAGCGTTTCCTGACCCGCCAACACGGGGTTACAGGCTTTACTGCTGTTCTCCTAAAACCTCCTAGGTAATATTTATGACATCATTTATGACATTGTCTTAAATTTATCTGTTTACTTGCCCTCTGCCCTACTAGAATATAAGCACCTAGAGGGTAGGAACTGCCTCTTTTACCCTTCTATTCTTAATGCCTTGAGCAACATAGAAACTCAGACAGCGGTGGTTGAATAAATGGATGGAGACAGACGGAAACTTTAAGGGATCTGGAGACCTCTCCACCCAAGCCAAAGCCCGTCCGCATTAAGTCTTACCTCAGGGCGCTCACTTCAGAAGGCCTCTGGGAAAGTTCAGGAGGATCCTGGCGCACGATCCTGGTAGGAGGGAATTCATCCTTGGATCCAATGATGCCCTCCCTGTGTGGGGCCTTTAGGGACTTTCCACCCCCTCACTTGTTCCCGTAAACCAATTCTTCTCCCTATCGTGCGCCACTCCTTCTCCCTATCGAAACCAATTCTTGGAGTTTTTCAGTTGACGGGGACTTGCCAGACAGCGGGTAATTTTCCAGTTGCCCGTAACAGGTATACGCCCTAACCGCCACAATGAACAGACAACTATAACGGCCAGAAGGTGGGACAAAAGTTCCTAAGCCAATGAATTCAAAAGTCACCACATTTACCCAATCATTGTGAGAATATAGCCGCCCTATGAGTAAAAAAACCTATAAAAAGTATGTGATTCCGCTTTTAGGGGTTCCCCATCGGCCTCCTGCGTGAGGTTCAGGGAACCCCGGTGCATCGGCTCCTAATAAACCTCTTGCATGTTGCAGCGGCTCTCGACTCTTGGCGGTTCTTGGGCGAGTTGGAATCCCTCGTAGACCGTTTGGGTCTAACATTTGGGGGCTCGTCCGGGATCCCCACTCGCCCCCGGGTCACAAGAACATCGGGAGTCGGAGGTATCAGGTAGGCTCGAGCCCAATTGTCTGTTTGTTTGTCGTTTGTTTGTTGCTAGCCGCCATTAGGAAAAAGCCGTGCGAACCGGCTTGCTGTGGAATCTGTATTGGACTCCTGGCTAGGCAGACGTGCCGAAAGCTGGTGTCCACGGGCCCCGGGGGACGCCCTGGTGGTCCATCTGGAAGGAGAAACAAATTTTGTCTCCCCTTCATCTGGTTCTGGCAGGTTATATAAGCTGCCATCTGAATTTGAGTTGGTTTCGGGTTTAAGTTCGCGGCGGCTGGTTCTGGCAGGTTATATAAGCTGCCATCTGAATTTGAGTTGGTTTCGGGTTTAAGTTCGCGGCGGCTGGTTCTGGCAGGTTATATAAGCTGCCATCTGAATTTGAGTTGGTTTCGGGTTTAAGTTCGCGGCGGTAATATCAATGTGTGTCTTTTGAAATTTTATTGTTTTTCTGTACTATTATCTTTCTTTTGACGGACGACAATGGGACAAACTATGACGACGACTCTTTCTCTTACCCTAAGCCACTGGACCGAAGTTAGGGCTAGGGCCCACAACCTTTCGGTAGAAGTAAGGAAAGGAAAATGGCAAACGCTGTGTACCTCTGAGTGGCCTACATTTCAGACAGGGTGGCCACCCGAAGGATCTTTTTTGTTAGATAAGGTTGGGCTAGTCAAGTCTAGGGTCTTTAACACAGGACCCCACGGACACCCAGACCAGATACCATATATCTTGGTCTGGGAAGATCTAGTTCTCTCCCCGCCTCCGTGGGTCCGGCCCTTTGTTTCCTCAACAGGCACGTCTGCATGCGCTCCAGCACAATCGGAGATATTGGCCCTGAAGAAAACCCCAGACACGGAAAAGTCATCTGCTGCCCCGGACCCGCCAAAGGCGATATATCCTGACCTGCAGTCTGATTTGCTTCTTCTAGATTCCCCACCTCCTTATCCTCCGGCCCTAAATCCCATGTCGCCCCTAGGACCCCCAGCTTCACAACCCTCCGCACCAGTAGGGCCACCTGTTATGGCGGAAAGGGAGGGTCCCTCGGCGGGCACCAGAAGCCGGAGGGCTGTTTCCCCGGATTCTACTGCTTTACCCCTTAGAGAATATGGCCCCCCCGATAACCACGGGAATAGGCCCCTTCAATACTGGCCCTTTTCCTCTGCAGATCTTTATAATTGGAAGATGCATAACCCTACTTTCTCTGAAAACCCACAGGCTCTTACTGCTTTAATAGAGTCTCTTGTCTTCTCCCACCAACCCACCTGGGATGATTGTCAACAGCTCCTCCAGACTCTCCTCACAACTGAGGAGAGGCAACGGGTTCTCCTGGAGGCTAAAAAGAATGTGTTAGGCGCCAATGGACAACCTACCCAGTTGCCTAATGAGATTGATGCCGGTTTTCCACTCGTCAGGCCGAATTGGGACTTTAATACCCCGGAAGGTAAGGAGCACCTGAAAATGTATCGCCAGGCTCTGGTGGCGGGTCTCCATGGAGCGGCCAGGCGCCCCACGAATTTGGCTAAGGTAAGAGAGGTAACTCAGGGGCCCCAGGAATCGCCAACCGTGTTCCTAGAACGCTTAATGGAGGCTTTTAGACGATTCACTCCTTATGATCCAACCTCTGAGGAACATAAGGCCACCATAGCAATGGCCTTTATTGACCAGGCAGCCCCTGATATTAGAAAGAAGTTACAAAGGCTGGATGGCCTACAAGGTTTCTCCCTTCAGGACTTAGTAAAAGAGGCAGATAAGGTATATAATAAGAGGGAGACAGAAGAAGAAAGAAAGCAGAAGGAACAAGAGGCTCGTGAGGTAAGATGAGATAAGAGGCAAGAAAGACATTTGAGTAAGATACTGGCCACTGTAGTCAGAGGAGGAAACAGTAGAGACAGAAATAGACAGGAAGGGCGAACAACGGATAGAAGGCGGCCATTAGACAAGGACCAATGTGCCTACTGTAAAGAAAAAGGTCATTGGGCAAGAGAATGCCCTAAAAAAAGGAACGGGGGAAGGATCACTAAGCCTTTTCATCTGTACGTGGCCGAGAATAAAGGTATTGCAAAGGGAGTACTAACTCAGAAACTGGGCCCCTGGAATCGCCCGGTTGCGTACCTATCAAAGAAATTGGATCCTGTGGCAGCAGGATGGCCCGCCTGTTTAAAAATAATCGCCGCGGTGGCCGCTTTGGTCAAAGATGCTGACAAACTGACTTTGGGGCAGAACCTAACGATAACAGCCCCCCATGCATTAGAAAGTGTAATTCGCCAGCCACCCGACAGATGGCTAACAAATGCCAGGATGACTCATTACCAAGCCCTGCTGTTAAACTCAGATCGTATTAAGTTTACCTCAGCCACAGGACTCAACCCGGCCACCTTGCTACCCGACCCTGACCTGGAAAGCACTACCGTCATCCATGATTGTCAGGAAGTACTGGCTGCAGCACACGGTAGCAGACCAGACTTGATGGATCAGCCCCTCCCCAACGCCGACGTTACCTGGTTTACTGACGGAAGCAGTTTCCTAGAGGAAGGTAAGCGTCGGGCGGGAGCAGCCGTGGTAGACGGGAAAGAGGTCATCTGGGCAGCCACATTACCGCAAGGGACATCGGCCCAACGGGCTGAACTAATCGCCATGACTAGAGCATTGGAACTAGCAGAAAACAAAAAGGTAAACATCTATACGGACAGTAGATAAGCATTTGCTACCGCCCAGGTCCATGGGGCCATTTACCAACAAAGAGGGTTGCTCACCTCGGCGGGCAAAGAAATTAAAAACAAAGAAGAAATAGTGGCACTGCTAGCTGCCCTCATGCTCCCCACTAAAGTCAGCATCATTCATTGCCCCGGACACCAGAAGGACAATACCCCGGTGACAAGAGGCAACAACATGGCAGATAGGGTGGCACGAGAAGTGGCTCTACGGGAAATCATACTAGAACTATCAGATGAGAGTCCTGGGAAACCAAATGATAGGGGAACAATTACCCCAGCCATAACTAAAGTAACATTATCTCCTCAACAAGCAAAATCCATGCTACAACAGATTCACAGATGGACGCACTTGGGAACCAAAAAGATGGTGTCCCTACTACACAAGACAGGTTATGATACCCCTGGACTAACTAAATTAGCTGAGCAGATTGCACGAGAGTGCATTCCATGCCAACAGGTAAACTCCCATAAAGGAAAACTTGAGGTCGGAAAAAGGCTCAGAGGAGACCACCCAGGAGCCTATTGGGAGGTCGACTTCACTGAAATACGCCCTGGAAGGTACGGTAACAGGTATCTTCTAGTTTTTATAGATACCTTCTCAGGATGGGTAGAAGCTTTCCCGACGAAGAAGGAGACAGCTACTGTGGTGGCCAAAAATATCTTAAAAGAAAATTTCCCCCGGTTCGGGGCACCAAAGGTAATGGGATCAGATAATGGTCCCGCCTTCGTCGCCCAGGTAAGTCAGGGTGTGGCCAAATACCTGGGGACTGATTGGAAATTACATTGTGCCTATAGACCCCAGAGTTCAGGACAGGTAGAGAGAATGAATAGAACTCTAAAAGAGACCCTAACTAAATTGTCCATAGAGACTGGCGGTACAGATTGGACGGTGCTCCTTCCCTTAGCCCTGTTCCGGGCTAGAAATACCCCCTCCCGCTATTATCTTACTCCATTTAAAATACTATACGGGGCCCCACCTCCTCTTTTTACGCTAAGGAAAAGATTAAGTCCTGACTGCCAGAATAACACTGACTTATATGCTAGGCTGTTGGGACTCCAGTTGGTCCAAAAGGAGGTGTAGTCCCAGCTGGCAGAGGCTTACCGACCAGGAACACCAGCAGAGGCTCATCCCTTCCAAGTCGGAGATTCCGTGTACGTCCGTCGGCACCGAACCCAGACTCTAGAGCCTCGGTGGAAAGGACCATACATCGTCCTGCTCACCACCCCCATGGCTATAAAGGTAGACAGCATCGCTGCGTGGATCCACGCTTCACACGTGAAGGCCGCACCAGCATCTGCAACATCGGAATGGCGAGCCCAAAAGACCAGCAACCCGCTCAAGCTCAAGCTTCTGCGATCATCAGATTTATAACTTTAACTTTGTTACCCCTACTGACTGTGAGTAATTTTAGTCCTCACCTGCCCCAGCGTTTAACCTGGCAGGTAATTTCCCAGACTGGAGATGTAATATGGTCTGTTAGCAATATCGCTCCCCCATGGACCTGGTGGCCAAACCTTTTTCCTGATGTTTGTAAACTGGCCATAGGGGCTCCCGGTTGGGATTTAGAAGACTATTATGATCAACATAATGTTCCAAAAATTTTATCAACTAGAGCTGATTCCTCCGGAAAGGGTTGCAAAAACGGGATTCGGAGGACTGGGCTCAGAGCTCCTGCTTTCTACATATGCCCCGGGTTCCATCGCCACAGGTCCCTTAATTATAAATATGGAGGAACTGAAAACTTTTATTGCAAAAGCTGGGGATATAAAACCACAGGAGACACCTATTGGAAGCCCACCTCTGGCTGGGACTTTATTAAGGTGACAGCCAATTATACACACCCAACCAACCCCTTAACTTATAGGCCTGAATGTACTAAATGGTGCCATCCCCTTAAGATTTCTTTTAGTGAACCAGGAAAAAAAGATAAAAAACTGGATAAATGGCCATTCATGGGGAATCAGGTTTTATAAAAAAGGATATGATGATGGATTACTAATGACCATCAAACTAAAAATTGAAACCCCTACTCCAGTTCCTATAGGCCCCAACCCTGAGATAGGGCACTCTTTGCTACCTTTGGCCCCTCCCACAGCGTTACCAGAGATAAGAAACCAAACTTTTGAGCCAAAAGGAATGACAATCAAGCCCAAGACCCCCCGGGACCGAATGCTGTCATTGGTCCAGGCGGCTTTTGAGGTTTTAAATGCCACAAACCCGGAGGCTACCAAATCATGTTGGCTTTGCTACGCTGCTCCTCCCCCTTATTATGATGCTATAGGATATAATTCTAATTATAATAATGTTAACACTCCAGATCAATGTCGATGAAAACAAGAAGAAAATAATAAATTGACCCTGGCCTCAGTATTAGGAAATGGTACATGTGTGGGAACGCCCCCCTCGTCCCACCGACATCTTTGTGCCAATTTAAGCCTCCCACAGGGCTCAGGGTATCTCCTCCCTCCTCCGGATGGATGGTGGGCATGTAACACAGGATTGACCCCCTGCATTTCTTTAGAGGTCCTTAAAGCTTCAACCGATTTTTGTGTGTTAGTTCAGCTGGTCCCCAGACTCATTTATCATTCAGATTCATCCTTTCTAGATAAATATGAGGGCAGAGGAAGGTTTAAGAGGGAACCCATAACACTCACCCTGGCTGTACTCCTAGGACTAGAAATGGCAGCCGGGGTAGGAACGGGTACAACAGCACTCATCCAACAACCCCACTATTATGATGCCTTAAGGCAAGCTGTAGATGTTGACCTCCGGGCGTTAGAAAGTTCCATAACTCAGTTAAAAGAATCCCTCACCTCGCTTTCAGAGGTGGTAATGCAAAACAGGAGGGGATTAGATCTGCTGTTCCTTAAGGAGGGCGGACTATGTGCTGCACTAAAAGAAGAATGCTGTTTTTATATTGATCATTCTGGGGCTATTACCAAAACTATGGACAAACTTAGGGAGCGCCTGGACAAAAGACAACAGGAAAGGGAAAATCAAAAAGGATGGTTTCAATCGTGGTTTGATAAATCTCCCTGGCTTACTACTTTAGTTTCCACCTTGTTAGGGCCCCTCATTATTTTATTGTTGCTCTTAACTTTTGGACCATACATTCTGAATCGCCTGATAGCCTTTATTAGAGAACGCATTAGTACGGTACAAGTTTTAATGCTTAGGCAACAATACCAAAACTCGCAAAAAGAAACTGAAATTCCATGATTGAAATTAGTTACAAAAAAAAAGGGGGGGGAATGTGGGGCCTTTAGGGACTTTCCACCCCCTCACTTGTTCCCGTAAACCAATTCTTCTCCCTATCGTGCGCCACTCCTTCTCCCTATCGAAACCAATTCTTGGAGTTTTTCAGTTGACGGGGACTTGCCAGACAGCGGGTAATTTTCCAGTTGCCCGTAACAGGTATACGCCCTAACCGCCACAATGAACAGACAACTATAACGGCCAGAAGGTGGGACAAAAGTTCCTAAGCCAATGAATTCAAAAGTCACCACATTTACCCAATCATTGTGAGAATATAGCCGCCCTATGAGTAAATAAACCTATAAAAAGTATGTGGTTCCGCTTTTAGGGGTTCCCCATCGGCCTCCTGCGTGAGGTTCAGGGAACCCCGGTGCATCGGCTCATAATAAACCTCTTGCATGTTGCAGCGGCTCTCGACTCTTGGCGGTTCTTGGGCGAGTTGGAATCCCTCGTAGACCGTTTGGGTCTAACACCTGGCCTACAGAGAAGAGAGAGGACGGAGGAGCTTCGGGATCTCCTGCCTGACAGGGAAAAGTCAGCAGTTCCAGGCACCTGACGATGAGAGAGAGGAAAGTGGGGCACAAGAAAGGATGAAGGCAGGAAGGTAAGGCCCGCAAGCCCAGGGGTAGAGAGAAGCCCCAAAGCCGGACTCTTCAGCAAATACCTCAGCCCCCTGGCCCCAACCTCTGCCCACACGAAGCTCCCAGGAGCACAGATGAATCCTGATCAGGAATGTGTGAGGCTGCTGCAGTCCCCCCAGAACCAGGACCCACAGGCCTGGGAGGTAGAAAACAGAGATGTGGGACCGTTAGCGCAAGTCCATGCGCCTGATGCACAGTGAGGCCCAACAAACCGAAACACCGGAGTTTGGAGCAGAGAAAGGTTTATCGCAGGGCCGTGCGAGCAAGGAGACGGGTGGGTCATGCCCTAAAAAGCCTTGAGCTCCCCGAAGGGTTTGGGCAAAGCATTTTTGAAAGCCAGGTGAGGGGGGGTGGTCACAGGGTACGTGATCAGACCATGCACAGTTCTTTTATTGGCTGATGGTGAGGGAACAGGGTGGTGTCACAGGTGTTAACGTTATCAGTCCTGAGGTTCCGGGAGGCCTGGGGCTTTGTGTTCAGGGTCATCAAGCAGTTAACATCTTCCATTTGGTGGTGGTGGGGGGCGGGGTTTACATATGTAAAACAACTCAGGAAATGTGCGTCAAATACTATTATCTAGGTACATCCTGAGGGGAACTAAAGCAGAGGATATGGGGGAAGGTCAGTCCCGGGAGGGCGCATAGGGTCCTCTGCTCCGTTACAATTCCCCCCTTTTCTTTGATACTCCTCAATCTTGAGGAGAACAAGTTTTGAACAAGGAAAAGACTAAAGGTTCAGACAAGGAGGTTAATCATAAACTTGACGGAGGTACACACGGGGTCCTGCTCAGTTATAGGACTACCTTGTCCGGCTCCGTCTTCCCTCAGGGAGCTCCCAATCTAAACTCAACAAGAGCCTAAACTACACGGGGTAACTGGTAAGATACAGACAGACAGCACTAGGGAGGCCCAGACAGCCATGTGTCTGGGGGCTAGGTGAGGCTCCCTCAAAGATGGTCCTGGGCCTCGACTTTGATGGGGGAGTGCGGGTGGGCAATGGGTGTCGAGGAGGGGGGAACATCAGGCAGGGTTGAGAATATGATGGGTGTGGTGTGCTCAGGAGAAGCAGGGAGATGCCAGAAGACCCCTGTGTTGACATAAAAAAAATATATGCGCGACGTGCAAGTTGCGAGTTCAGTTTTATTCGGGGCACAGTGAGGACTGCAGCCCGGGAGACAGATAACTCAGAGAAACTGCTCGAGGAGGCATTGGGAGGAGCCAGGATAAATAGGAGTTTTGCAACAAACAGCAGGTAATTGGGAACGTCAAAAGATTATTGTTAAATAAAGAAAACCAGATATCTCAAGTTAAGGAGTTTAGCGCTTTTCTAAGTATGGGAAGATGCAAGAGTCTGGGCTCAGGGCAATCACTCCTTTGATATGCACCTCAGCTATCTGGGGCCTGTATTTTCACAACCTGAGTTTCCTCAGGGCTCACTGCGGGGAGTGGCTGCAGTCTGATGGCTGCTAGATGGCGGGCATTCTTTCCAGCCCCGAGTTTCCTCAGGGCTCACCAGCTCACTTTGGAGGGCTGCAATTGTTGGTGACTGTGACATCATTTATTGATACGGCAGGAAATATTCCGTTTATAAACATTCCATTCCATTTATAAATATTCCCTTTATCACCTGAAACACCTGGAAGGATGGTGGTCTCGAGCTGGCAGCCCGGTGTGCGATGACCAGGCTCTGGGACAGCTCTGAATACCGGGGCGCATCAAATCCTGGGGCCTGTGTTCACATCCTGAAACTTGCTTGTACTTGCTTCTTCAGAGTTTGCTTTCACTACCGCCTTTTCCTGACCGTACCTGACCCCATTTAGGTGCCATGGTGACGTCTGAATTAGCTTGGCCTGGCCAGCTGAGGGCTAGCCCACCTCTACTCTCCCAGGGCTAGTCATGGGCACAGAAGGCCCTAGAAAGTGGGTTATGCTGGACCAAGGCAGGTCGACCAGACCGGCAACTTTATTCACCAAGCTGCATCTCTAGGAGACGTACATACGTCTATGGACAATTCAAAAACAATGTAAAATCGACTCTTGGTGGGCTCTCCTTTTCTTATTACCTTGCTCTCAGCAACATCGGTGGTAAGCCCCCTCCCTGCCCAGACAGACTACTGCCACCACCACCCCCATCCGTGGTCTGCCGCCGGGTGTGGACACCCGAGTCAGGTCTCACCCTCTCTGCCAGCAGGCCTGGGGAATCCAGTTCTCTCACTGCCCCACCCCAGTGAACCCTCCCTGCTGCCGCTGGAGGTTCTCCATTCCCCACATGTGGCCCCGTCACAACCCTGCTCAAGAGTCGTAGCGTTGTCCTGTCCCAACCGCTTAGCAGGGCTTGCAAGACGACTCTTCATTCTCCCAAACCCATTTGCCTGGCCTTTTCCCCACGCCTCCTCCGAGTCAAGCCCCCATGCCATTGAATGAGTCTTTGCCTGGGCCTCATCTTAACCGCTGACTTCCACCCTCTCATCAAGGCTCAGCGGTAACCTCTCGTCCCCCTCCTCCTGGAAGCTTTCCTAACCATGATTCCTTTCGACAGCGGCTGAGCGGTGCCACCTCTCCTTCCCACAGTTAGTCTCATCCTCTTTGTCTATGAAGATGTCTTCTCACCTTTCTGCTGAGGCCATAGATAACTAGAGGGCGAAGCCTAAGCCTAGCTCCCGTCCTGCCGGACAACCTCCTCCTAGCATTGTGCCCCGCACCCAGCAGGTGCACTTGAGTTGGACTTTGGTGCCAGGACTACCAGAGGGCCTAGGCTATGCTTAACTGGTGAACAAGGCCCTCAGGTTATACCCTCTTGGAGAGAATACCCCTCCACCAGAACAATCCTGCTATTCCACGTGGTCTTGGCTGAGGAAGGCCCCAGGGAAAATATGACAACCTCAGAAAACCCCACTTTGTCTCCAGGACCAGTGACAGCTTTGCTGCCTGGCACCAAGACCATCTACCTAATTTGTGGGACCCAGTGCAAAATAAAAATGCAAGTCCCTTTTCAAAAAGCACGGAAAATGTGCTATTAAAAGTGCTAAAATACAAAGCTTTTTACTTTCTTCTGTAGTCTCTTTCTTGACCTGTTACGGTGCCTTGTTTTGTTTATTAATGAACTTTTTTTTTATAATAGTCATTGATTTGCAGAAAACATGGTGAAGATAGTACAGAGTTCCCAGTTTCCCTTATTATTAACATCTTACGCTAACACGGTGTAATCGTTACAAGTAATGAACCAATATTGATATCCTACTGTTAACTGAAGTCCACACTTGATGCAGACTTCCTTAGTTTTTACCCAATAACTTTTTCTGTGCCAGGATCCCATCCAGGACACCATGTCACATTTAGTCGTCATATCTCCTTAGGCAACTCTTGCTGTGACAGTTTCTCAGACTTTCCTTGTTTGGATGACCTTGACAGATTTGAGGAGTGCTGGTTAGGTATTTGGTCAAATGTCCTCTATTGTGATTCTGTTTGATGTTTTTCTCATGATTAAACTGGGGTTATGGGTTACTGAAAGGAAGACCATAGAGGTAAGATGTCATTTTCCTCACATCATCTGAAAGGGACACGCTATGTGCAAGACTTATCGCGGTAGATGTTGACCTTGATCACCTGGCTAATGCCGTGCTTGCCAGGTTTCTCCACTGAGAAGTGACTCTACTTTCTCCCCTTTCCATTTGTTACTCTTTGGAGGGAAGTCATCATGTTCAACCCATACTTAAGGGATGTAGAGTTATGTATCACCTGTTTCGGGGTGCGGTATCTATGTAAATTATTTGGACTTCTTCTGCACAGAAGATTTGTCTGTTCTTCCCCATTTATTTTTATATTTAATCATGTATTTATATCAGTATGAATTCATAGATATTTATTTTATACTCTGGGTTATAATCCAATACCACTCTATTTTCTTGCTCAGACGTTCCAGGTTTGGGACGTTTGGGACCTCTTTCAGTTAATTCCCGTGTTCCTTTGATATATCAATACTAAACAACAGTCTCCTGCCCCCTGAGTCCTTTTCCCTCTGGGTATATTGACAGGAAAAGATAGGACACTTGACAACAGGCATTGAAACCCTGGCCCCCTCAGCTATGTGGCCTCTACAAGTCATTTTGTCTCTGAGGCCTCGGTTCCTCATCTATAGAATGGGGATCTGATGCTCGCCCCAGAGACCTGCTGTGAGTATTCACTGAAGCGCTTAGCACAGCTCCCTGCTCATAGGAAGTTTTCCGTAAACGGGGGCTGCAGTATCACTGACAGCTTCACTCTCTGAGACCTGGCCCTGAGTTCCAAGGACATCAGAGAGAAAACCTGTTTCTCTAAGCCTTAGAAGTCAGCTTGGGCAAGCTCTGTGTCTCTTATGCCAGAAAAGATTCCCAGGTGAAAATTACCTTTGTGACATCTATACCTCAATAAAAGTCATTTCCAAATATTCACCTCATAAGTGAACTGTCCAAAGAACAGCTAATTGAAGCCACTTAGCTCTGCAGATCTGTCTGCCAGCGGGCCAGGGTGGGTAGATGCATGTCGACCTGCAGTGACGCACAGACTTCCACTGGGCAGATGTCTGAGCACGGCGATTCTGGACCAAGAAACTGGCCACACAGCACACCACCTGTGACCTTGCAGACAAAAGGGTGTTCCTTGGCCTCCACTTGCCTCCACCTCTTTCTTTTAGCTCTTTGGAAATCCTAGCCCTGAGAATAGCAACTTCCTGGCCATGGAAGGACTCTGAATCAAGGTCAGGTGCCATCCTCAGGCCCGTACACCTGCCCACACCTTCTGAGACAGGGCTCAGTGCAGCACACCAGAGCCTGGCCTTTTCCAGGAGGGACATGAAGGACATCTTTCTACAGAGAGAGATGGGAGTTTCCCCCACTTGCCCCTTCCCCCTGCCCTGTGGTGGGGCTGCTCTGGATTCTGGAAACCCTCTTGCTGGCAGGACTAACTGGGACAAAGAAGCCTTGCTGGTGGTCCCCGGGGGGAGGTGGGGGTCTTTTCATCCTGGCCCAGCTGATGGGAGACTTTACTCAGGTGGGTTATCTGGGGATACAGGTCCATTTGCAGAGACTGGTCAGGGACTGCACTTGGTGCTCCACTGGGAAACCTTGCTTAGCCTCACTGACTTCCACTCACCCACCAAGTGTTTACTGAGTACCTACTACATGCCGGATCTTGAGCTGGGTGCTGGGTGCTGGACTCTTGGGAAGCACCAAGTCTCACGTATATGAGCATTAAGTAGCTGTAACTAATACTATTTTTTGAGTACTTATTATGTGGCAGAAACAACACTAAGCGCTTAACGTGTAGTTAACATGTAACTAAGCCTCACTGTTAAACTATGAAATCATTACTGTTACTATTGCCCATCTTACAAATAAGGAAACTGAGGCACAGACCATTTAAGAAGTTTGTCTAAGGTCACAGAGTGTGTCAGGTGGTTCTCTGGGAAGCAGACGCCAAGATAAGTCAGAAATGCCAGAGATTTATTGGAATAACGCCTGTGAAAGATAGACGGGGCTGGGGGCAGGAGCATGAGGGAAGTCTTCACACTGCAATGCAGTCCTGACACCCGTGAAAGGAGAACAGAGAGGAAGGGAGATTGAGTAGAAGAGCGTCATACCGGGGTACATAACTGAGAAAATCTCAATAGCCCAACAGGTAACTCCAGCAAAGGCTGCACACAGAGGGCCTCGCACTGAGCAGAGATGTCCAGGCCCCAGCATCCCCTCTGTACTCAGTCATTGGCTGGGGGATGCCCAGGCTGAGAGCAGCCTGGCCTCAAACACTGTGAAGGGCCCCAAAGTTGCTGCAGCGCGAGGCCATCAGCTAAGTGCCCTCCCCACAGCTCCGTGACAAGTTCTTTCTTGGCCGGAAGTCTGAGCAGCCGACCCCCGTTACTGTCACAGCAAGAAGCCGTGGCTCAAAGCAGGTCTTTTGCTGACTCCAGAGCCCACACCCTTGTCCATTACGCTAGACTGAGAAGCTCATGCATGATTAGGTCTCTGAATGCTCTCTGCAAAACTTATCACGGTGCTAGTCAACAAGCTTTACAGAGCCCTAACGTGTGCTCATCCCCATGAGGTGTGAAGACAAAGCCTGGCCCTGCGTAAAGGAAATCCTCGGCTGAGGAGGGTCACAAACTGACAAAAACAGGTTCTGAGATGAACCAAACACAGTCCCCACTTTCAGAGAGGCCACCTTCTAGATGGAACCAGCAACCGGACAATTCTAAGAGCAAAACAATGTGTGAGAAGGGGAGGCACAAGCAAGGGAGAACCCTAGCCCAGTCCCAGAAGCAGCATGGAAGGCTTCCTGGAGGAAGTGGCTTCTTAATGGGAATCTGGGAGGTGGCTAGGCATGGGCGGGATACAGAGGGGAAGTTGTGGGGGAGGAGTGTTGTGTGTTTCCCAGTGAGGTGGTGGTGGGGAGGGAGGGAGGGAGGAGCAGGGAAGAGAGCAGGAGAAATAACATTTCTGAAAGAATTAGCAGCATCTGCAAGGGCCCAAGAAAAGGGACAGTACTTTCACACAGCCGTCAGTTCTTCTGGAAGGCTGCGGATAAGGAATGCGGCCAGGAGAAGGGAGGTGAGCTAGTGAGCAGCCCAGTCAGGCTTTTATCCTGAGGGCAGCAGAGGGAAAAGCTGCAGTGAAGGGCTAAGCCATGTGGGATGGATGCTAACAGCAGTGAGAGCGACCAGTGAGAACCGGGTGATTCGGGAAGCTTTGGGGTGGGGTGGGGGGTTGGGGAGACCTGACAGATTTTCACCAAAAATGACTCAAGTCATGAGAAACGACAGAGCTCCCATTAGGGTTCACACGCCATACTCCCCACCAGCCAGACTTTGCCCCAAGCAGAAGGAGACGTGGGAAACAGGACTGGCAATTCTATTTCTTCATCTCCACCCCCCGAAGGGAAGTTTCTGAGGAATATTGGCTCTTCCTGGCAATGTTGTTAATAATACTGTTAGCCAAGATGTCCCACTGCCTCTGTTCTCCCACCCCAAAAGTTCAACCATCTGTTTAATGCCTACATTGACTTCCCTAATTAACTCCACACTCCAGGCAGCTCCTTCCAACCCAAATTGTTGTTCTTAAAATGTATTTTAGAGCTTAAGTAGCCGTGGCGCAAGCTCATCTCCAGGTTGTAGACGGTTAAGACTTCCCTGTGATCTTCATATCGAGCATCCTCATTGTTGTGTAAAAAACACTCCAAACTTTGTGACATGAAACATGTATTATTATTATTACTATTATTACTATTACTACTACTATTATTATTATCACCTACAGTTTGGGAGGTTGGCAGGCTCGGCAAGGTGGTTCTTTCACACAGTTTCAGTAAGAGGGGGGCTGGGCTAGAGCCTTCCTCATTCACATCTCTGGCGACTGATGCCAGGGCTACTAGCCAAAACACCTGCATGGAGCCTCTTCACACAGCCTGGGCTTCCCCACAGCAAGTGTCCTAAAAGAGGAAGAACCAGTCTGAACCTTTATCAACCACTATGATCTAGCCTTGGAAGCCCAGAGCCCCACGTCCCCACACTCTGCTCACTGAAGCAGTTGCAAACCCCACCCAGGTTCAGGGAAGGAGGACAAAGACCTGCCCCTTCCTGGTGGGCCGTGACGTCACGTTGCAAAAGGAACATGTGGATGGGAGATATCATCATGGGCATCTTTTTTTTCTTTATATTTTTAGTAGATCTTTATCGGAGTATAATTGCTTCACAATACTGTGTTAGTTTCTGTTGCACGACAAAGTGAATCAGCCATATGCATACACGTGTCCCCATATCCCCTCCCTTGTGAGCCTCCCTCCCACCCTCCCTATCCCAACCCTCTAGGTCATTGCAAAGCACCGAGCTGATATCCCTGTGCTATGCGGCTGCTTCCCACCAGATGGGTGTCTTTTTTTTTTTTTTTTGTAACATCTTTATTGGGGTATAATTGCTTTACAATGGTGTGTTAGTTTCTGCTTTCTAACAAAGTGAATCAGTTATACATATACTTATGTTCCCGTATCCCCTGCCTCTTGTGTCTCCCTCCCTCCCACCCTCCCTATCCCACCCCTCCAGGCGGTCACAAAGCACCGAGCTGATCTCCCTGTGTATTCACCCTGCCTAGTGGGAAGCAGCTGCATAACACAGGGATATCAGCTCGGTGCTTTGTGACCGCCTGGAGGGGTGGGATAGGGAGGGTGGGAGGGAGGGAGACGCAAGAGGGAAGACATATGGGAACATATGTATATGTATAACTGATTCACTTTGTTAGAAAGCAGAAACTAACACACCATTGTAAAGCAATTATACCCCAATAAAGATGTTACAAAAAAAAAATTCACCCTGCCACAGACGTGACAATTCACATGCCTTGACATGCAAAATGCCCTCATGCTCTCCCCAAGGGTGCCCAGATCTTACTCCATTATGGTAAGGCTTGACTTCCAGGATCTTTCCACCTAAACCTGGTCCAAACACCAGTGAGGGCCCACAGGTACAGTTCCTCTTCTATGGTGTCTCCACTAAAGACCCAGAACCAGAGTACACATTATCTGCCCCTTACACACCCAACGTACAATGGTGGACAAGCCCAAGATAACTGCTCTACACACTACTGTTCAAAAAAAGGGAAAACAGGAGGCATCCAAAAGTAACTGGATCAGAGCAATTCTCAGCTACATGGACAAATGATCTAAAATGTAAAAATTTGCATTTATTCCTATAAGTTTTCTCCTTTTCATTCTAACCCAAAATTATTAGCCCTTGGCCCTGGGGAGTGCTAAATGGAAGAGAGATGGGCCCCTGGAGAGGGCGAAGGAAGAAGCTGAGTATTGTCTTAGCTCCCATTGGGGGCACTCGTCTCCACGCGGTCATGGAGCTCTATCAGCAGGCATGTCCTCAAGACCATGCTCTCCTGGCCAAGCCCACTGGCAAATGACCACGCAGCGCCAGTCTTATGTCTTCTCTAAATAAGCTGGGACATTGAAGTCGCTTTGATCCAATGCTGGTGCCAAGCGGGGAGCATATGAGTCTAAGGCTGTCAGCAGCCATCTTCTGCAGCCCAAGGCGAAAGCTATCTGCAGAACAAAGCCAGCGGTAGTGGGGAGCAGAGCCAAGGACTTGAGCAAACAGAGCCCCGATGATGCCATTCGAGCCAGACCTCTACCCCAGGACCTTCAGCCAATAATAAATTCCCTACTTTGCTTAAGATATTTTGGGTTAGATTTTTATCACTTGCATCTGACAGTATCCTAATACACACCCATTTTCTCCCCAAGTTCTTTGTTTTCAGCTAAGGCCTGACCTCCCGTGGGCTCTCTTCCTCCTTCTATAAGAAGGAGGCCCCCTGAAGTGTATACATCCATCCTCTAGTCGTGGGGGCGTTCCCATGAAGGGAGGAAAGCCTGCTCTCTCCTTCCTGGATCCTCCAGTTTTTCCAAGCTCTGGAAATAATTGGAAGGTAACCATACCTCACACATGACAACTGTCTCTACTCAACTCAAGCCTGCCCTGCCACCTACATTGACCATGACGGTGAACGCGTGCACTACAGAGGAAAGTGCTAGGATGGTCTCACAAGAGAGCTGCACGCTTGGTGCAGACCACCCCGGATGCTGCCCCAGCGAGGACCAGCCACTCTCCCAGGGCTCTACATGTCAGCTCCTCTTCTATATGACTTGGAAGCTGCTAGCACCAACATGTCAGCAGGAAATGGCTCTTTAATCACTGCAAAGTCCCTCCTGATTGTAAAGATTAGCTCAACCTCGGCCTCGGGCCAGATGAAACTGGCCAGATGAAACTTTGGTGACAAATTCAGAAGCCAGAGGCAGGGAGTCTAGAGGGAGCTTGCCTGAGCATTGTGGCCCCCCCAGGGGCACTGAGAGCCCGTGTGTGAACACCACTGGCCTCGGGTCCCTTGTTTCCAGCCCCAGATTCCCTGCAGGCGCTACCAATCACCTGAGCTTGGTTTGGTTTTGCAGTGAGGAAGCTCTTTTGGGGGTTTGGGGAGGAAGAGGCATTAAACGCACCTGGCTCTTGATGTTTCCGCAATCCCGAGCAGGCTGCGGCTGAAGGCGCTGCTGGTAGGGTTTTGGAGACAATAGGAAAGGCCTCAACAGCTGAAGTCCTCCGTGCCTGGTGCCCCTGCGTGGACTCCAGAGGAAAACGGCCTAAAAATGGAGCCCTCTGTTATTGTACAATACGAATTTGTAGCTCGATTTAATTTGGAAACGGGAAGAAAAATGGGATGACATACTTGATGTGCAGACTCTGATGTTATCACCTCAGAATAAACCTGTGGCAAGAGGTGTAAAGTTATGAACTAACAGGGAAAACAAAGAAACTCGTCTTGCTTAATCCTAATGAGAAGGATGACACGTCTCACACTCAGACTGTATTCAGGGCCCTGCCCTGTCACACACAGGCATGCCAATCACATGGACACCCCCTCTTGGTCACATGCACACCCCCTTCCAAAATAACTGGGATTGTGTGTGAGAGCGATTAGCCAAGCTGAACAGCAGCCCCACTCACAGCTAGGTCAGATTACACACATTCTATGCCTGTGTAGAACCCAGGGCCTTGGATAACAGGGGTCTGAGAAAGAGCGACAGGGTGGGGAGCAAAGGAGGGTCAAAGGTGCCAGAGGCAGCCAAAAAGCCTGAATCATAAGCAGTTTGGTGACATGCCCTCTGATGCCCACCAGACTCCATGGCTCTCCCATTCTGCCCAGAGCAGCCTACACATGAGGCATGACCCAGGGGAGGGCAAGATGTTTTCTTTCAGACCCTAAACATATGTCATTCATTTGCATGGACACTCCAGTGGGCTACAGGCTACAGCAAGGCTGGGATTCACTAGGGCCATACCACCTCCCACCATGTAGCTGTACCTCCATCCCCACCCTTCTGCCCAAGAAAGTACTGTCCACTTCAGCAGGTTAACTACTGTCGTTAACAAGCCACCCGTGGCTCAGGTCACAATAGTTTCAGATGCCCAATACGGCAGACATCACCATTTGAGTGGCTGACTCCACCAGCCAATGGCACAGGCCTATTTCGCATGTTTATTCCACCAAGACTTCCCCTCCGGTCCTGCGTTCAGAGCCTCTTCAACCTCACTCCCCCCGTGGTAGGTCCTCAGCCTTTGAGCGTGAACTTGAAAAACAGTGGATCCTCATTTATTGGAAAGCATGTTTCCAAACAATACCCAGTAGATTCTCCAGTGCCCCGTGAGGTGGGGTTAACTACCATCCCAATCCTCTTAAAACATATTCGTTTATTTTTTGATCACCTACTATGTACCAGGCACTCTTCTGGTAGTGACCAGAACAAAGGTCCTCCTCAGGGAACTTACATTCTGGTGGAGAAAGAAAGACATTAAAAAATAAGCCTCATAAATATGTACATTAAAACAGTACATTATAAGGTAATAAGCACTGTGGACAAAAGACAGAAGGGGCAGGTAAGAGCGTTCAGTTTGCAGAATTGAACAGGGTGGTCGGGTTTTGCTTTGTTTGTTTGAGCAAATACTCGAAGAAAGTGAAGAGTTTTAGGCAAGTGGGCAGAGAGGGAACAGTGTTGCAGGCAAAGGGAACCGCCAGAGCAAAGGCCCTGAGGCAGGACACGTGTGGTACCTGTGGGGAGCGGCAGGCGCCACTGTGGCTGGGACAGAATGAGCCGGGGGGAGGTCAGTGGAGAGGAGACGGAGGGGAATAAATTGTTCCAACTAGAGGGAGCGAGTTCCACCCAAGGCCCGAGAGGCAGGACCTCGCATAAGTCGGGCGGAACACAGGCCCCTCGCTTAGAGCCCCAGGTACTTCCCCTGCCGATTCAAGGCGCACAGGCCATCTGCTTCCCGTAGCCCTCCTCCCGCCTTCGGTCCCCACCACTCGGCCAGCAGACCCAGGACCCGGCCACCACACAACACAACAGGCTGCATTCTCTGGACCCCCAAAGAAACCATCCCACCTCACCCCTTCCCCTGGCCCTGTGCTGGCAGGAGGGCTGACAATGTGAAGAACTGAATTACAAAACTCACCATGTTGAAGTTCTTCCCTTCGATCCAGGCCCAGAAACCTCGGATTACAGATCCAAGCTCCTGGGATCTCCCAATCAAAAGCTGGCGCCCACGAGGCAGGGGCCAGCCAGGCCCGGGAGGTGGAGTCCTCACCTCCCAAGCAGCCAGGACCCAACGGCCATCTGGCTAGGCTCCGCATGGCCAATCAGACAGCAGGCAGGTTGACACCAGGACTGCCAGGGCATAGGGGCTGCAGGAGGCATCTGAGGCAATGCTCCCCAAGTGCTCACGCATAACTGAATCAGGCCTTCACAAAGACGGAAAAGAGTGCATTACCAGGCCCTAGACGTGCCAAGAGCTCCTTGGATCCATCTTCTTCCCAAGCCTCACCCTCTCCTTGGGCTCAGCCTGTTATAGCTAAATGGTTCTATTTATTGCCATCCAAGATTTTCGCTTGGCGGGGCCAAGTGGTGGCTGACCTAAACCAGCAGTGACAAGTGGCTACACTCAGCCCGCAGGCGCCAAGCTCGGTGCCATGTTTCAGCATCCCCACTTTCTCCTCTTTCTCACAAATAAACGTCTTCCGTGCCATGGGCAAATTGGAGCCTCGAAACCACTCTCAGAGGCAAAAGGACTAGTAGAAGATGCTTAGATGAGTCACTGGGATTATGGCAAAGTCACTGATTCTCTCTGGACCTCAGTTCCCCTTCTTATAAAATGATACGGTCCAAAAGTCACCATTGGAAGGGCTGTTACAGCTATGAGATTATAGAGACAGTTCAGTGTCCTGCTTTGAGAACAAGAGGAGACTTTGAACCTCGGGGAAGAACTGAGGGGTTCAGAGGCCTGGATCTGAATTGCTTCTCAGAGGTTGCTGCAAGAAATAAGAGGAGCTGAGAAAGAGAAAGGGGAAGCCTCCCTAGAATTACCTTTTGGCACAGACTACCAGTGGATGCAGAGTATGGGACCGAAGTAAAGTTCTGACATTGGGTTTGGCAACAGAACGGCACCCCCATTCACTGGGGTCAACTACAGCAGAGTCGGGGACTTAGAGCTCGGATCGTTAGGGGCACAGCTGTGAGCAGAGAGGGTAAAATCCAGGAGTCTCCTTCCAGTGGCAGAAGGCTGATGGGAAGGCAGCTGCAGTAGAGAGACTAGTCTGGGTCTCCAGCATCTCTGAAGTAGGAAAAGAGGTGGAAGGGACTGACTTTGGATGAGAGGGATGAAGTGCCTGATTTCGTGCATGTCTAGTTAATACCGGAAGTCAGGAAAGAGGGCAGGGTGGAGATACGTATTTGGGAAATGTTTGCAAAGAAAGATAGAAAATGGAATGGCGTGGATGAAGGAGAAAAGCATCTAGAGAGCATATTGGAATATATTGGAGAACGTTGCATTTAAGAGTTGAGAGAAGGCCGAGTAAGTCAGGAAAGGAGGCGAAGAAGGGGCATCCAGAGAGGTAGGAAGACCCAGGGTGACGCTGAGCTAGGGCAGTCGTGGGTGCTGGTCATCAGCTAGTCCTGCCTCCCTTCTGGGAACCAGGTGGGACGGGCATTCCTGACTCCTGTTTGTAGCTAGTGGACACATATGACTGTTTTTGGCCAATGAGCTGTAAGTGAAAGCAATATGTCGCTTTCAGCCAGACATTTAAAACTGATGTGAGGCACTCGAGAGCTCCCTTTCCTCTGCTGTAGTGACCACAGTTCCAGTAGGGGCTGCTCTGTGGGTCCATTAGTGAGAGGACATGGCGCAGAATCAGAGATCATCAAGAGTGAGAAACCAACCTCTTTGCTTTAAGCCACTGGGATTTTTGGTAACCGCAGCACAGCCTAGCCTTTCCTGACCGACACGCTAATGGAGGAGTTTCTAGAAGGAAGATGGTGGCCAGCAGTGCTGAATGGAGCTGCAGTATGGGGACTACGAAAAGTTGTTGAGTCTGGCAAACAAGTGGACATCAGTGACCCTCACGCTCGGGTCGTGGGCGCAATAACCAGACTGCAAGGCATTAAGTCTTGAAGGCAGGAAACGTAAACTTTTTAAATATTTGGGGGAATGTCAGAAAAGAAATGGGGTAGCATAAGGGCCAGCTGGGTAGGGGAAAGGCTTAAGTTTTTATTTTTAAGAGAACCCAGTGAAGAAGTAAAGGGATAATATGAATGATGGTGTGATTGCCCAAGCTTATAACTTCTCTGCCTGTCCGGGAAGCAGAAGAAACAAGGAACTAGATCTCCTGGCCCTGCAATGTTTTCCTTTCCTGGTTGCACACTCACTCCAGGAGCTGACCAAGTGTCAAGGGGACTGAGCTGAAATTGGCAGAGGTGGGGGAGCACAGAACAAGAGAGGAGTCTCCTGGAAAGAGCCTGGTAGTAGAAGGATGGAGGGGAGAGGGAGGAAATGGATGGAAAGGAGATCATCTCAAGGAAACTGGCAAGTTCAGGAGCCCCTAAGGATTGACCTCCAGGACGCGAGTTCCCACGTCTATAAAATGGGGCTAACCCTTGTGACACAAGGTCATGGGAAAGATAAGAAAGGATGATGCATACATACCAGCCCGTTACAAACTGTAACGCTACATGCACATGGGATGGAATCATGGCTGGAAGCCACCGTTTGAGGTATCTTTACCAGAGAATCCATCACCTCTGGTTGCTGTCAATGAGGCTGAACTCCCAAATCAGCCACCATGGCTTGCCGAAGGGACAACCTCAGGCCTACACCGGCTGCACACAGAGTTCTCGCACACTCCGGGGTAGGGAGAGGAGGAAGACCCGAGTTCCATCTGTAGCCTGGGCTAGTCAGCTCACCTTTCTAGGCCCCAATTCCTGATACATCAAACGGGGGAAATGGGAACAGACAACTTCTGAGAGGCCTCCCAGCTCTGACATTTTAAGATGCAGTGTTTCCATTAGCCCTCTAGCTGTACTTCTTCGATAAACAAAACATAAAACTATTTGCAATCAATTAAACCTCAAACAGTTACTATATTATTAAATAGACGAACAGACACACAAGAATAACAAAAGAACTAATAACCGTCAGGTGATATTTTTGATCTTTAATTCCTTCGACTCAGTCCTCAGCCCAATGACACACATACTTTGGCCACATTAAAAGCCCTTTACTGCCAAGGAAGGCTCCAGCTGGGCCAGCCAGCCAGCTCAGAGCGCCCCTGTCTCGCGTTGCCTCCAACAAATGGGCTCCAGCTGTGAGATGCCCGCGACAGGCAGTGCACATGTGTCCGAGCCCACCTGTGACTGTAGCCCACCCCATGACGGAGAGAGTGTGTCACTGAAACAAAACACATAAAATTAGCACTTGGGTCTGTGCTTACCCTGAGCTTCCTAACTGTTACCAAAGACACGTGCTAAGGTGCAGGAAGAGGAATCCTAAACTCTGACCTTCCTTAGCCCTTAGCGCAGTCCCTGTCAATCGGCTCAGTGGAAAGTCAATCCTGAGACACCCCGGGGAGGCTGATACCCAGGAAAACTTCCCCCAACCTCTCCCATCGATGTGTGAGCCAATCAACCTCTCTCTCTCTCTCTCTCTCTCTCTCTCTCTCCCTCCCCCCACCTCTCTCTCTCTATCTCTCTCTCACGCACACACACACACACACACACACACACACACACACACACTTCAGCAAAGGCCACCAGGAAGTGTTGGCCATGGTACTTGGAGCTGATCCCCTGCCTGGGTTTGATTATTCCTCCTCTCTCAGTGGCTTATGTGGGGTCAGACAGGCTTGAAAACTTGGTCGTAAATTAGCCGGTGCCCACGATAGTGGAACCAGTTTGCACTGAAGGCAGCATCCAGGCCCCGCTGCCCGTTGCGGACCAGCTCAGCTTCGCAGGCAGGATGACGTGTGTGTTCTCAGGCAGCTGTGTCTCATTTCCACATCCAGATCAAGTTGGCTGCGGTCTTCAGGGAAAAGCAGAATTCTGGACCGAGCACACCCCATCACCCCAGGCGCCGGCTCCCCTCCCCTGCAGTTGGCAGCTGTAAGACCCCAATGGCATTGAGGTGAGCCTCACTGAATCCGTGGGTGGGACAAGCGAGGCCTGGGGACAGGCAGGGGTCCTTGAGAAGTCACCAGGCCTAAGGCGGCCCTGCCTGTGCTGATAGGTGTGCTCCTTAGCAGCTGCCCTGGGAGGCTGGGGCCAAGCCGCTCTGCCTGTGTTTACTGAGGACGTGCGGGGCCGGCAGCACGCAGGGGCTCTACGGACTGAAATCCATGGGTCTGCTGCCTGGTGTTCCACCTTCAACAGCGCGAGAACACTGCACAGTCCGGACTGAGGACAGCATCGTGAATTCAGCCTTCCGCAGCACCGCCTGCGTCCCCCCGGGTCCTGCCTTAGCCAGGCCTCCCTCTGCTCCCAACACTTGTGCCCTTAGGACAGCAGTGCAGAAGCCACGCGCTAGGGGTCTGGAGGCCTGGTTCTCAGCTTACTTCCTTCACATCTGCACAACCTAAATGTAGGAGGAAAGGTTTAGTTCTCTGAACATCACTTTTCACCTCTCTAAGATGAGACGTTTGGACTGGACCATCTCTAGGGTCCCGGCTTCCATACCTACACTTTCCTGTATAAACTTACTTCAGGGGCCAAATCTTACAAACAGTCGTAGAGAGAAGACTGTAAAAGCAGGGGGACTTCAGGAGCACTGTGGAAGCTCCTGGCCTTCATTGTTGCCCTGGTCCCCCACTAGGGTTCTAGAAATTCCGCTGGAAGAGACTCAAATCCCGGCACAGGACACTCACCCAGACTATGGCTTCTCCACCAGAAAAGGAAACACCGGGGCAACTTATTCATTCATCTCTTTGTCTCCTATTGAAGAAAGCTACACTCTTTCACCTACAATTTAAGGGCTTCAGAACAATCTGGCCTCATTTTGCTTTTCCTCCTTCCACCCCAACCTGCCCTTCGTGCATCTTCAGCCCAGACTCAGGGACAGACTCTCTGTTCCCTGAGCTTCCCTTCCATCACCCCACCTTCTCTTTTCAAAGAAAGAATATCACATGCCCTTCACAGCTCAATCTACCTCTTCATTGAAGAAGGTCCATAAGGGCTCCCACAGGGCACTCCCTCCCCTGGGTGTGAGGGGTTGCTCTCACAGACAGGGAGAGGGGTGTCCTCACCCTTAAGACCAGAAGGAAAGGAAGGAGGGCCAGGGAGAGGCTCTGAGTACCTCTGGCAAACGTGGCCTTGGCCACAAGAATGTGAAGATGTCCAGGAAGGAATTCCTTTATTAAGATAGCATCTTCTGGTTGGAGTCCACCTAGAGCTAGAAACTGAAGAACTCAGGCAAGGTGTCTGAGAAACTGCCACCTCTTTAGGACCAGAAGGCAGATGACAGAGATCAGAAGCCATGAGCTTGGAGGACGTGCCATGGCTTCTGGAATCCTCCGTGCCATTTTTCCTTGTTCTTTGCTTACTGATGAGGAATCAGTCACTGTCTTCTGAAATGTCTAGTCTTCCCCAGCTGCTCCAGGGAAAGTCTGGGTCAACTGATTTTCAGGGTAAATCCAGGACCAGGGTGCTAAGTCAGAACAGCTATGTTTATTAGAACGAATCTCTTGATGAGATAGACAATTTTTTAGGAATATAAAAGTTACTAAGATTGACCCAAGAAGACTATTCTCTGAATAGACCATCAACCATGAAAGAAGTTGAAAAAAATTTTGGAAGAATTATCTCTATAAAAGGCGATGAGTTCAGTTTTATGGATGAGTTCTTTCAGATTGCTCTAGAGCAGAGAAAAAAATGGAAAACTTCCTAATTCCTTTTATAAGGCTAACAAAATTTTATGAGAAACCTGTCAAAGTTAATATACAAATACATGTATAATGTTATACATGTAATACTGTATGTGTAGACACACATACACATATATACACACACACACAAATACAGACCAATTTTACTTATGAGTATAGATTCAAAAATCCTAAGTAAAAAAAACCAATAAATCAAATCCAAGGGCTATTAAAAAATAACTCAATATGACTAATGCTATATTTGTTCCTGGAATGTAATGATGATTTAACATTTGGAAGCATATTCTAGTTCACATCAATTAGTCACAGAAAAAAAAAAGGTCATAAGAGAGTCTAAGGATGTATTTTTTAATGTAATACTTTTTGTGAATTAAAAAAGAAAAAAACTTAGCAAAGTAGAAGCCTTGAACTTATACCTGTAATCAACATCCTACTTATGGTGAAACAATGGTTGCATTCCCATTAAAAATAGAAAAGAAGTGAGGATGATTTCTATCACTTTCATGATTAATTTCTAACTAATAACATGAAACAGAAACATGACATTTTTTAAAATCCAGGAGATCTAATTATCATTATTTGCAGAAGTTACTATATTCTACCAAAAAAAAAAAAAAAGAAAAGTAAGATAAATCCCAGGAGAAAAACTACCAAAACTAAAACATTTAGTAAGGTGAATTATTACAAGTTAAAAATACACAAATCCACAGGTTACCTGTATGCCAGAAACAGCTAGTCAAAAGTTAATAGACAATACAATGCGGGGGGGCGGGGGACGGGAAGGATTCTATTTAAATGAGCAGAGAAATAATAATAATAATAAACCTAAAAATAATCTTAATGAGAAGACATGCAAGGTCTATTAAAAATATTTTTAAAAACTTTACTGTGATACTTCAATAAAGATGTTTCAAACAAACAAACAAACAAACAAAACTTTACTGTGAAACAAAAAGCAGATTTGAAGAAAAACCATGTTTCCAGGGAGAAAACTGAATTTTCTTTTCAAATTCTTTCCCAGCCATTTTTCAAGAAGAGTTACACACAGCAGGAGGGGAAGAGTGAGTCTTGCAGACCGTGTTCTCACAGGGACTCACATCCTCACGCTGGCACAGGAGAACAGGCCCCACTAGCCACGTCCATGTGTAAAGATTTAGTGTCCCTGAGAGAGGAAAGTTCGTAAGCTTTAGAAACATGATAGAACATGAAACACGATGATAATACTTGAAATCAGCCTTGGAAATTGTGAACCATACGTTCTCTTTGTTCTGTACTGTTCGAAAATCACTAGTGATTCATTAAGGTAGGAAATTAAATGAGTAAGGCTGTGAGTGCCATCTCATGGAGAAAGCAACTGATAGTGGTGCCCAAGTTATCGCTGTCACAATCTTTCCCCACCGTGTAAAGGCTATACCATCTGATGTGGCATAAAGCCACAGTGATAAAAGTAGTGTGGGGCTGCTATAACAGTTGTTAGATAAATCACTCAGACAGAAGGTATAGCCCCAAACATAAGACTATATGAGGACTTCCCTGGTGGCACAATGGTTAAGAATCCACCTGCCAATGCAGGGGACACATGTTCCATCCCTGGTCCGGGAAGATTCCACATGCCGCGGAGCAACTAAGCCCGTGTGCCACAACTACTGAGCCTGCGCTCTAGAGGCCACGAGCCACAACTACTGAGCCCGCGTGCCACAACTACTGAAGCCCGTGCGCCTAGAGCCCATGTTCCGCAACAAGAGAAGCCACTGCAATGAGAAGCCCACGCACCACAGCGAAGAGTAGTAGCCCCCACTCGCCGCAACTAGAGAAAGCCCACGTGCAGCAGCGAAGACCCAACGCAGCCAAAAAAAAAAGAAGAAGACTATATCAATGTATTACTTGATAAAAGGGGCATCATGCATCCATCAGTGAGGAGAGGAAGGGTTAATTAGTTAGTAGTAAGGGCTAGTGGTCTACTTTTGAGGGGGGGATAAATTCTCAATTCGCTCTTATGTGAAAATAATTCCAGATGAATAAAGAGTTTAGCTGGAATTAAATGAATGAAAACCTTATTAGAAGAGGATATAGAAAAAGAGCAGAAAGCATTGAAACTCCACGAGAGCAAGGACGTGTTTTCTTTGCTGCTGTATCTCCAGTGTCTGGAATAGTGTGTGCCACATAGTAAGTACTCTATAAATGTATTGGAAGGATGAAAGAATGAATAAATGAATGAATGAATGAACATTTTTTCCTTTACAAATTTTCTGGTTACATACTTCGTCACTTTTTCTGCTAGGGCGTTTTTTTTCTTAGTTACTATAATTTGTCTTTTTAACTTCTTATGTCTCCTTACATATTAAAGATAATAGCTGTCTGGACATTACATTTATTGCAAATAATTTCCCAAATTTGTCTTTTACCTTTTCATTTATTTGAGTTGTTTATATCCCCCCCCAAAAAACTTATTTATATGAGATCTGTTAATTCAGTCAAATTTCTTTTTTAACTTCTTTTGATTATTATTATCTATAGAAAATCCTTCCCAGTCCCAAACTGCTGAGGGGGCTGAGGGCACCCTGAGTGGTCTGGTCCAAGTTACTTCAACAGTGGGGCTATTCCATCCTTTCCCGGGGCCTGGGGACCTATTTCAGAGGCATCTGATCCAGAGGGTTTCCCATCCCAACCAGACCCATCCAACCCCCAAACCTCCCTTTCCAGCTCACTCTTTTGCATAACCACACAGTGAGGTCATGTGTTTAGGACACCATTGTTCCATCACCATGGAGATGATGAGATGTCAAAGCACTGGCAAGAAGCCTCCCGTGCAGGATGAAGCCAAGGAAGAAGATGGAGAGAAGAGAGGAAGCCAGAGAACCCAAAACATCCCAAGTAGCTCATGAGGTCATCCTCACACACACAGTTTCCCAGGTGTCAGATTTGTTTGGAAAGCACACAACCTCCAGCCCAGCCCGGCATGTAGTGACAGCTCACAGGCAGCACCTAACCTCCAGAGAAGAGGTTCCCGTCCCTTTTAACCTCTGGGGCTTCCAGCCTGACAGCCGACCGATGGCCTCCTTTGGAATTCTCGGCTTAGCTCTCCTGTTTTTCTCAGAATATAACTCCGTGCTCCCGATCACTTTGCTATGTCATCCTCCCTGCCCCCTTCAGATTCAACTCCTGACATACTTTCCCCTCTGCTTCCAGGACAACCATTCTAACGCAAGAATCTGATTGTCTTACTCATCTTCTAAAATTAATTCCGTGATTAACCGTTGCCCTAAGGGGAAAATTCCTTAGGAGGCTATCCAGACCCTTTTCAATCTGGCTTCTGCCCCTACTCCAGCCAGCCTCTTACCGCACCCTTCTTCATACTCTGCTCCAATTGCATTCTGCCTGGCATCTGAAAATGCTGTTTTTTCCATGTAAATAACTACCTCTCACTGATACCTACGGGATAGGCAGAGTCCTCTGAAGGTGGCATATATGTCCTCATGTTTGAGATAATGAAATTAGGGTCCAGAGTGGTTAAATAATTAACCCAGGGTAACACAGCTTTTAAGTAGCAGAGCTGGGATTCAAATTAAGATCTTTCCAACTTTAAAAGTCTTGGTCTCTCCGGGACTTGCCTGGAGGTCCAGTGGTTAAGACTCCACGCTTCGACAGCAGGGGGTGCGGGCTTGATCCCTGGTCGAGGAACTGAGATCCCACATGCCATGAACTATTTCCATTTTTAGCACTGAAAGTAACCATGTCCTGGGAAGCCCCTCATTCCCCAGCAAACTGGGATAGCTGACTACCCTGCCACTGCCTTTTGCTATTGATGCCAATTCATCTTTCACTCATGAGTTCTTCCTCCGCCTCCTCCAGGAAGCCTTCCGAGACCACCTCACACCCCTAGAACTATATTTCCCCTCTCCTGTCACATTCCTGGACCTACCTCTAGCCTGAGAAATCACCTGTGTCAAAATGACGTGTCTACTTATTAGTCTGTCTTGTTACAGGATGAATTTCTGACTGTTGGAACCCAGGCCTGTTCATGTCTGTGGCCCCAGGGCATGACAAGGAGTAGGGGCTCAGTTCAATTCGTGTTTGTGCGATAAATGGGCAAATCTGACCAGGGCTGTGCTATGGGTAACCAGGAGGCCAGGATCTCCTGAGAAAAGTGGTTTCCAGAAATAATTCTGCAGTTCAAAAATTCCAGAGTGGGTCCTGTCTGGATTTCCCTGGTCAGCAAAGCGTAACCAAAGCATTTGTTCTGCTTGACACTCACAGGCCCTATCAGGTCTACAGGTACAAATCTGACCCAACCCCTCTGCTGCTGGCTTTTAAGCCCATTGGCATGTCCAATTCCCTCCTTACAAACTTCTGGGAATGTTGGGTTGTGGACGCATTTATACAACTGTCCCGGGAGACGAAGAGGATGGGAAGGAAACATGCAGCGTTTACAACTTTCCAAATGGTTTCTGCGCTGAAGTCTCGGAAATGGTGGTGGTTGATCTCAGCACCCCCTGGAGGGAACTGCTTCTCCACCCCGCACCTTTCACCCCCACTTCCCCCACTGAGGAGACCCGCTGCCCAGAGAGGAGAATGAAGGTAGCTTTGCTCTAACCTGGATGTTCCGGCCCTGGTGAGCAGGCAGACGTGAAACAAGAACGACAGAAGAAGAGATGCCCCATTGTTCGGTGTTAGAAAGAGTTCAGATTCAGACTTGTTCTGATTTATCCAAACACGTCCCACTGCTCTGACGTGCACCTTCCGGAATCTGTCAAAACACCAGCACCACTGCCCCCCAGCAGCACTTGACATCTCTCTCCCTGCAGAGGGGACCGATACTCCATCCAGCCACCACCTCTCCTTTCTGCCTTTGCCCCATGATGAAAGCTCTCCTCCCACAGAGACACTCTGGAAGCGCTTGAGGAAGTAATAGTGAATAATAGTAATTTTAGCTCTTGGGACAAATACAGAAGAGGAAAGTTCAGGGACGAGAAGAGATGATGGAAGTGGGGAAAACTGGTGCCCAGAAAACTCAGGAGTGAGGCCCGCAGCTTACTGGGCCAACCATATATTTGAATTGACAATCGTCAGAAGGAGAGTAGGTTTATTATTCCTCAATGTGCATAGTATTTGAGTCACAAATGTTCATTAGGTCCTGTTGAGTTCAGTACCCAAATTTGGGGTGGGAAGCGTGGTGATTATTGGTCCCACCATGTAGATGGCAAATTCGGGGTGCAGAAGGGGTATGCAATGTACCAGGTCCACAGCTGGTGAGAAATGGAGCTCACACTTAAACCCAGTTCTGTCTCACTCCTGATCTTTATTGTAGGGCAACACTCTTGCAATCCTTACTGTGCTGCAGGCATTGTTCTCCTGTTCTCTCATTGAATCTTTCTCATGGCCCTGGGCTCCCCTCTTTGCTCCACTGGCATCTCCTTCAGCCCCTTCCCTCTGTCCCCTGCCCTCATTGCCAAACGTCCTGACAGGCATCTGTGACCAGTGAGCATTACCCAACTTACCGCACAGCCTCCCTGAGAACCGGGTGGATGTCGGAGACTTCGTATCTCCTAATTGGGTTTCTCCACCCACTTGAGCTGGTACATATTCTGAACATCCTCTGTGTGCTCAAGTCCAGACACACCCCCAGCCCCACGACCTTGGCCAGTTCACCCCCACATGCCATCTGAATCCCAGCAATCCAGTGAGCTGAGCTGGAACTTCCCAGGAGGGAAATGTGGGAAAGTTCAGGCTGCTGGGAAAGCCTGAGGGGGAAGCAGGGGGATTCTGAGGTCGAACACAAGATAGGCTCAAAGGGTTGTATCCAGTGGCCCGGCTGGCAGAAAATTTAGGTACCCGCTAGCCAAGGAAGTGGTTTGGGCATTTCTGATGGCACTTCCTGTTCACACCACAAGATGTAAACATCCATTCGGCAAGATGGACAGCCTCTCACCACATTTGGAAGACTTCTTTTCACTGAATCCCACTGGCTTTTAAAACTTTTTAAAATACGTTATGACTTTTCAGGGCATTTGGAAAAGTTTAAAGCAGACGGGCACACAGACAGGACAAGGGTCTCTCTTCTGTAAGGGCAGAGCAAGGAAACTCCTCCAGGGACCCTTGCCCACCTGTGGGGACTGAACTGCCTCATTGCCAGGACTCTGCCAATCCCCCTCCCTCCTTTAAAGTCTTCCTCGGAAAAGCCAGCACTAAGCCAGGCACCGGAATGGCAGAGTCAGCGGTTGCTACGAGGCTGACTCTGCAGGTGCAGGGTCGGCTCTCGTTTGGAGGGCAGCCGCCCTCCAGGCCGGTCCCAGGATTCGGCTCACCGTGGAAACTTTGCTGTGCAAGCCTCATGGTCTCCCCAGTTTCCTTGGTTCAAAGAAATACAATCTCCCTTGCTCCAGGAGAAACCTCTGCTCAAAGAGGAGAAGAGTTTGGTCGTGGGTGTGAGAAGCTCACCAGGCTTCATTTCTTCTCCGCACCCTGCCCACATAGCCACCCTCCGCCAGGGAAGCCCAGGTGGAGGGGCTGGACCTTTCAAAAGGACTCTCAGGTTGTCCAGAGTCTGAGGAACGGTCTGCTGCTCTTCTGGCCCTGGCCTAACCCCCTTCCGGTTTCTCCAGCTGCTGGGGATGGGGATATAATGATGACCCCTCCCTCAACAGTCAGGATCTAGGAGATCATGATTCCAATCACTCTCCAAGCACTCCAGCCTTAGAGAGCATAATGTTTAAAAACTAAAGATCCTGTAGAGAAAGTACTCATCTGCAATTACACAATCACCCAATTCCACAGGTGGGTATTTGCCTGGCTTGTGGGTTACCCACAGGCTTGTAAGGGAGCCCGGAGCCTACCCTGTCCCGGCATCATAAGGGGAAGGGTAGAAAATGAGTTTGGTTGGTGTCAGAAGGCTGCTCATTTATCTGGAGCCTCCCTCCTGGGTGGCTGGAGAGCGAGTTCTTGGAAATGGAGGACCACACCCTGTTGGGAAGAAACAGCAGAGCACCAAGGGGGATGCTGCAGGGAGGGGCACCCTCTGACTCCAGGGCGGGCGGGAGGTGGAGAGGAAAGCTGTTGTCTATACAAACTGGGCCTCTGACGTGCTGACTGCCAGGACACTGATGTGATTTCTGAGGCAAGAGAGAGGCCCTGAAAGAACTCACCACGCCCACCTGCCTTGGTGATGGAGAATTCCCCAAGGAGGGCGGCCACTTCATGTCACCAGGAGAGAGGAGCGCAGCCACTTAACGCTTTTCCTAAGGAGACTGAGCAACTTCTGCAAGCAGATTTTATTCATTAGAAAGAGGTAAACTCCAGAATAATGTCAAAGAGGACCAGAAAGGTATACGAAAGTTGAGACACAACCACTTTATCCATGGGATGTCCAGTGTGACCTAGAAGCAAGGGCTGGAATGGCTACAAAGTGGGGGCAGGGTGGGTCTCTGTCCCAAGAAGTCTCTTGCATTTTGTAAGCAAGGCACAGAGATCCAGAGAAAGCTAGCTCTAACTGAGAGAAGAGAGGAGGGGAGAATTTTAAGAATTTCTTGAAAACCCTACCACCGGCGCCCTACTTATCCATGAAATGCCGCCATTGGCAGTACAATTCTTTGAGATATAACAAGACTGGGCCCCAAAACCCAACAACACTACCCCAGTTGGCACCCAGTGGCATTATTCTCAAATTCCCAGCCCCCAGAACCTTGGAATTAAGATAAAAGCCACTGATAATACCATTATACATTAAGTTTCCCTCTGCTGCATTTCCTTAGCAAATCATTTCTTCTTGGTGTGTAACCGACTTAAAAATCTTTGATTAGGGCTTCCCTGGTGGCGCAGTGGTTGAGAGTCCGCCTGCCGATGCAGGGGATGCGGGTCCGTGCCCCAGTCTGGGAAGATCCCACATGCCGCGAAGTGGCTGGGCCTGTGAGCCGTGGCCACTGAGCCTGCACGTCCGGAGCCTGTGCTCTGCAACGGGAGAGGCCACAGCAGTGAGAGGCCCGCGTACCTCAAAAAAAAACAAACAAAAAAACCCACCATAGTGTAGCCTTGGGGCAGGGTCCTGGTTCCACCTCGAGGGATACACATAACAATATCTTTGAGCTCTTTACAGAACTAACAAACCCCCAACAAATGAAAGGTGTTAGTATTCTTCATTCCAGATTAAAGGAACCAGAGAAGCTCATCAAGATTAGGAGACGACCTGAGGCCAGAATAAAGGAGCGCAGGCCCTGCACACACCCGTAATCTCATCAGCCCCACCCTTAAATATTGCTATAAAACTGCTCACCAAGTCCTCCCAGGTCGGGACACACAGTTTTCAAGGGCAGGAACTTGCTGTGTGCCCCTTTTCCTGGCAAAGTAATAAAGCTATTCTTTCCTACTTCACCCAAAACTCTGTCTCCGAGATTCAATTCAGCACCAGTGCACAGAGGCAGAGTTTTCGGCATCAGTTCCAAGAAAAAGGAGCACATCTCAGGCTAAGTCTTGGGATAAATGAAGCCGCACCCTGGGAGGAAAGTCACAAATTCTCCTGGCGTTGATTCAACCGGTCCAGAGCCCCCACACATGCTGGGCATTCAGGGTAAAACGAACAAGACAGGTGCTGTTCCTGCTTTCTTGGACCCATATTCCAGACATGCCCCAAAATATTTCCACCAGTCCACGAGACAAATTACACAGGATGGCTGGCAGAAAACCTCGGGGAATTATTCATGCAGAAGACTAAATCTGCCACATAAGGGACAGCAGTTCTGACTTTTATGGTTCAAAACTGATTGACCAGGACTTGGGGGAAGAGGGTGGATAAAGCATTACCAATATATGTGGGTGATGGGGTGGGGCGGAGGTCAGAGTGGAGAACAGAGTGTCTGACTACTGAGCAGACCAAACCACGCTAATGAGAAGATCCACTGTTTGTATGCGCGCGGACAGATTCTTCCAAAGTGTATCCTTATTCATCCAAAGTTAGATCAGAATTCAAACTTTGCACAGTGTGCACAGAAATGGCTTCATGTGCTTTTTTTAAAAAATGTGTAAATAAGCCAGCAGACAATAAAATAACAAAGAAAATGTTCAAGCCTGCACAAAGATAAGCAAAGTATAGACTTTAAATTTTTTTCAGGTCATGAGGGCAAAGCCCCTCCTCAGTCAGCCTCCTCCCATGTTTAGGAAGCACCCCTCAGACCCACATCAAGTGGCAAAACATTCAAATCCAAACTGCATGCTCCTCAGTCATTCGGTCCCAGTGAATGTTACGCGAAGATCCTTTGGTATCTCACAGCCCCTTCCTGTCATCCCAGATCCGCCATCACGTAAACCCAGCTTAGTCTAGTGTCTCTGCCACTTGACATGACATCACTAGAAGAGCATGTCATCTGCGCCTTCACGGCCACCCGGTGCTCTGAGATGCTCCAGGGCTCCAGCTTCGGGTGGAGCCAGGTTGCGGAAAGAGTGAGTGATTATGAGTGGCTGGTTGAACCCAGTGTAACGGATGAAGGGGATCCAGAACCCCTAGGGCTTTGGCCAGGGAATACTCCACCTCAGCTCAAGGTCACTGGTTAGCTGCCCTGTAGCTGTTCGCTGGATTCAAGTGCAGGGGTGGCAGGGAGAGAGGCTTGCCCAGGAGCCTGTTGGGGGTTTTGCACAGCAAGTGCTCGCCTGGTGGCCAGCGCAGGCAGCCACCTCCCTGGTGGCAGGCGAAGTCCCGGAGCTTGGGCTAGGCCCGCAGTGCTGGGTCTTCTTCATCATCCTCCTCGCCCCAGGGGACCAGCATAAGAGACCGCATGCTGAAGAGCGGCCAGCAGGGCCAGAGGAAGGCACATGCCACCAAGAATGAAGCCAGGCATACGCCAGACTGCTTTCCCCGCCCCAGCCCTGTCCCCTCTGCGCCACCGACTCAGGGCTCGTCCGCAGCCCTGAATCCCACTCTCGCTGACTGGGGAATTCTTCTGGGCCACAGCATTCCCAGCAACTAGAGCTCACCTTCCCTACGAGGCCGCTGCGTGTGCCAGTGGGTAGGAAGCCTCTCACCCAGAAAACACAAGGGCACCCGCGTTGAGGCTCACTTGGGGGCTGCTTGGAACCAGTTGCAGGGGAAATCTCGATATCTGAGTCTCCATCAGGCACACTTGGGGTACACGAATCAGGGCCAGATGGATTAAATTACCCTTGAAATGTGAGCAAGATGACGGTCCAGTCTGGGAAGGAGGGCATGGGCATTTGGGGTGGAGGTGCCTAGGCGTGTGATGCTGGGCACAGCCTGAGAGAGAACTGCTGAACGTGGTGAAAAAGCTCCCAGCTGAGCCAGGTTTGGGAGTTAGCACACGGCTTTGGGCTGGAGACACAGGGAAGCGATTACCAGGAGGCATGGCCCGAGTTGGGGATCAGAGCATCCGAAGGTCTCTGGCGCCCAGGCCGTAGCCTCCACTCCAGGCGCGGCGGGCGAGTGGGTCCAGGTGCCTGGTGCAGAACCTTTAGCCAGAAGGTGGACGTGCGTGCTGCAAGAGAGGCAGTGACGAGGGCTGGATGGCGGCAGGGGGCAGCAGCAGCAGAGCCCAGCTGCAAGAAGGGCTTGCAGAGCCCAGAGCCCAGATGACAGTGAGCAATCTGTCCTTCCTCTGGCCCAGCCCCACACTTTCCCCACTTGCCTTTGCCCCCCTGGCTCACTCACATTTCCATGTCTGCCCCACCAGACAGTGTGTGTGCATCCCTGGAAGAGAGCAAACCTGAAGTGGAGCTGGTACTCAGTAAGAGGGTGTTGAGTGAAGGAATCCATCAGACTGAGAGCCTCCAGCCCCATCTCAGGGCTAAGGCCTGGAGCATCTGAAACTGGAGTGTGGGTTCTTGGAGCTTCCCTCCCGAACCCCCGCCAGTGATCCCAGGACTAACACAACCTCTCCAGCCGCCATCTCTGGCAGAGGTCGACGGACACAGAGGGCCCAGGGGCTGAAGCCGCACAGCCTCCGCTGGCCAGGCAGGTGGGCCTGGGGCACTATGCTCCCGATAAGAAGGTTACCCACAAGAACTTTTCCTTCTAGCTTCCTTCCTCAGTGACTTCCTTCCTGCTAGCTTTAAATGCCATCTCTGAGGGACTTCCCTGGTGGCGCAGTGGTTAAAAATCCGCCTGCCAATGCAGGCGACACGGGTTCAAGCCCTAGTCCGGGAAGATCCCACATGCCGCGGAGCAACTAAGTTCATGTGCCACAACTACTGAGCCTGTGCTCTAGAGCCCACGAGCCGCAACTACTAAGCCCACGTGCCACAACTACTGAAGCCCGCACGCCTACAGCCCGTGCTCCGCAACAAGAGAAACCACCGCAATGAGAAGCCCACGCACTGCAACGAAGAGTAAGCCCCGCTCGCTGCAACTAAAGAAAGCCCGCGCACAGCAACGAAGACCCAGTGCAGCCAAAAATAAATAAATGGATTAATTAATTAGTTAAATGCCATCTCTGAGAGTTGATGACTTGCACGTATCTATCCTCTGCCTGGTCCTCTTTGCTGAAATCCAGACCCAACTAACCAGCTGCCTACTTGGACGCCTGGGAGTCTAATGGCATCTTAATCTTAACATGTCCCTGCCTAGCCAGCCACACCTGTGCTCCTGAAGCCTTCCCCTTCTCAGTAAACAGCAACACCACTCTTCTAGCTGCCAAGCTATGAGGGTTAATTTTATGTGTCAACTTGGCCGGACCACAGCGCCCAGTTATAGGCTCAAACATTATTCTGCATGTTCCTGTGAAGGTGTGTTTTGGGTGAGATTAGCCTTTAAGTCAGTGGACTCTGAGTGAAGCAGATTGCCCTCCCTAACGTGGGTGGGCCTCAGCTGAATGCCTGAGCCAAATAAAAACAGACCTGGCCCAAGCAAGGGAAAATTCTGCCAGCAGGTGACCTTCAGGCTTGAACGGCATCATCAGTTCTTCCCTAGGCCGTTAGCCTGCTGGCCCACCTGCAGGTTTTGGATTTGCCGGCCTCCATAATCCTGTGAGCCAGTTCCTTCACATCTTAATGGTTCTGTTTCTTAGAACCCTAGTACACAAGTCACAAGTCCTGAGGTCGGCCTTGACCCCTCTCTCCCACACCCGAGATCTAATCCAACTACAAATGGTATCAGCTCAACCTTCCAACTGTGCCCAGACTGACGGCTTTGTGTGACCTCCACTGCTCACCACCGCAGAGCGGGCCACCGTCATCTCCCACCTGGATTACCACACCTGTTGCCGGGGCCCCCTGTTTCTGCCAAAGTGATTTTTTAAAAACCCAAGGCAGATCATGTCACCCTCTGGTCAGAAACCTCCATTTCGTTCACTCAAAGCTGACCTCCTTACACAGCCCTAGACAATCTGCCTGCCACCCCCCCCCCCAGCACCTAGCACCGCTCTGAACTCACTCCTGCTCGTGCCTTTCTAGCTACATCCACTTCTTTGCTGTTCCTTCAACACACCAGGCATGTCCTGCCTTAAGGCTCTCTCTTCCTGGTACTCTCTTTCCTCAGAGACTCCGAGACTCACACACTCTGTTCCTTTAGATCTTGACTCAAATGTCAACTTCTCAGTGAGGCTGTCTCTGGCCAGCCCACCTGAAACCGAACCCCATACACACACCAACACTCCCAGTCACCACCTTGTTTTATTTTCCATCAGCATCCATACTGATATTTAATAGACCGTGCACACTGAATTTATATCCTATTATTCGCCCAAGTAAAACAAAGGCCCCGCGGAGGACTGGAAGCTGTGGCTCCGTTGCTCACTGCTCTATGCTCAGGGCCCAAGCAGCACCCAGCAGGTAGTAGACATGCAATAGGTATTTGTTTAACAAGTGAATAAATGAACAAATGAACCAGCTACCTCGGACCAGCACTTCAGTTTCTTTTTTATTTTTTCATTAATTTATTTTATTTATTTATTTTTGGCTGGACTGGGTCTTTGTTGCTGCGCACGGGCTTTCTCTAGTTGCGGCGAGCGGGGGCCACTCTTCATTGTGGTGCGCGGGCTTCTCATTGCGGTGGCCTCTCTTGTTGCAGAGCGTGGGCTCTAGGTGCACAGGCTTCGGTAGTTGTGGCACATGAGCTTAGTTGCTCTGTGGCATGTGGGATCTTCCCGGACCAGGGATCGAACACGTGTCCCCCTGCATTGCCAGGTGGATTCTTAACCACCGCACCACCAGGGAAGTCCCAGCATCTCACTTTCTGAACGTGTGTGGCCACATTATCTTTCTCCCGAGCCACAGAGGACGGGAGAGCTCCAGGGCTGGACTGAGCCTTCCATTCTGAGTTTCATGCTTGGCTGTGAGCCCAATCAAAGTTCCGAGTGTCGCACGCAGCAATAATTAGCGTCTTGGAAAAACCTCTTCCTTAGGCCTCCTTCCTCATCTCTGGGACGTTCTGAATGCTCAGCTGGCAACGTTGTACACTGAAGGGTCTTGATTGGGGTTTTAAAAACAAAGCGATGATGACAACATGTGCTCTTCACAGCCCTTCCCCCTCCAGGCCCTGCGTGAGCAGCGGCTGGATTGCAAGGCCCTCTGACCCCTCAACTCCCAGGAGAACGGGTCTTCCCTCAACATGCGATCTATGTGGAAAACAGAAATCACAAGTTTTTCTAAAGCGGGGGGGCAAGTTTATTTTTAAGTTACCTTATTCTATGAGGCAAGAAACACAGAGATGCCCCGAGGCTGAAGAAAAGAGCCAGGACCTGAGAGAAACACCAGAGACAGAAGTTTAATTAATTTTAAACCAAAGTCCAAATTATTCCATTTTATTCTGTTGATAATTAACTTTTTCTGTGCTTCCCCTGTTGCCATGATAACCCGTCAACAAACAAGCACTACGGGAGGAATGGGATGGGCTTGCGGCGGAGGCTGGGCCTTCAGGCCAAGGAGAGCCGGTCCCCCAGTCCAACCAGCCTGTCCTTTACCTGCTCCGTGGGCCCCTGCATCAGGGACTCAGACAGCAGCTTCCTGCCTGTATTCTGGACACTGTCTCTGTGCCCCTTGGCCCGTGTACTGTGACTCCTCCCTCTGACTGGTATGACCATGCCCGCAGATCTTCACTTCCCCTCAGTCTCAGTTCCCGTAGCCCATCCTCAGGGAGACCCCCCTGACCATACTCTAGACATTTCTACTCCACCTGCCCACCCACTGGACTGTCTGCACTTACTATCGCTTATTCTTTGTTGTAATCATCACTATCTGATACGGTCTTGCTTATTCATTTGCTTACATCCTGTCAGGCCCCTCCAGTGTTTCAGTGAACTCAGACTCTTCTGTTTAACCCAGCGAAATACCTAGTACCTAATCTTACGGAATGTGTGAATTAATGATTGCACACAAGAGAATGAAGGCCCCAGGAACAGGACTCTGGTCTGCTAGCAACGCAGAGAGCACTGGGCAGTAAGGCACAAACTCAGAATCACCGTTGCAGCTACACCAAGGAGTAGAAGGAGGGCTCTGTGTAGCCCTTCCCACAGCTGGCCCCTTCCAGCCCCAAATCATATGTTTGCTTTGGTGCCTATAGCGTGATGTCCTAGATCTGTACCACCCAGTCCAGCTACCAGCCACATGTGGCTAGGAAGAACTTGAATGGCTGCTGTGATTGAGGAGCTGGACTTCTCATTTTATTTTAATTAATTCAAAGTTAAAAATTGATACTCGAGTCATCAGAAAACATTTAGCTATATTTGGAACAATTGGGGTATGTGAATCTACTTCTTCAACACTCAATTTTATGACCTCTACCTACAGATCAGGTATTGCCAAGAAAAAATTTGCATTTGAGTTGAAAAGTGCTCTAAGTATAAAATACACACTGGATTCTGAAGGCTGAGTACCAGAAAAGAATATAAAATATCTTGTTAACGTTTGGTACAGATTACATGTCAACTTGATAATATTTTGGATATATTGGGTTAAATAAAATATATTATTAAAAGTAATTTCACCTGTTTCTTTTTAATGGGGCTACCAAAAACATTTTAAATTGCATCTGTGGCTCCCATTATATGTCTGTTGGACAGGGCTGCTGTCCTATAGAACTGAACTTCTGACTTAAAAACAGGCCCCATTAGACATTTAGCAGGAGCAAAACCGCAGACCCGTTAGAAAGAAGACCCTTGTACTTATCAGGCTTGACCCTGGGATAGTGGGGAGAAAGCCAGGGGTGTGAAGGGCAGTGGGGTGTCCTTGGCCCACCAACCACACCATGGACACAGCCCACACCAGCAAACTGACCAGAAGACTCAAGTTCAAAGCTCAGAGTCCCCCAGGATCAGGTCATGAGTCTGTCCCACTGTCTCCCACAATCAGACCGTTTCATTTCTTCTCCTGAAAAGAAATATTCTTCCCCACTGCAATATGACATGCTGGATTTTTTATTTAGGTTAAAAAGAAACTCTCAAATTAATCTAGCTGTGTAATGATGGGCTTCCACCTACAGCCAAGAGTTCTGCAGAGGCTGTTTGACCATTTTACCGAAAGCGCCATCTAAAGCCAGTGGAAAAGAAAGGCAGCCTTTTGAGCTAGAGCCCTTCCTTAGTGGGGAGACTTGGTGACCACCTCCTCCCACGTCCACTGATGGGTGACATTCCTACCCCCTCACTGATTCAGGACATCTGGACATGAGAGAAATAAACCACCAATCCCTTAGGAACATCTGATGTTTTTATTAGGGGAAGAGAAAACCTAATTTAAAAATTAAAAAAAAAGAGAGAGAAAGCCAAATTACTGTACAAACTCCTTGACGCTCCTATTTATATGAAGCTCTTTTTATACCACAAAGCTCCAAAAATAATTAGCCATGCAGAAGAAAAAGCAAACAAATGAAACCTGAAAGCAAAATTCTTACGGAAAGGACTAGAAAAGAAGCTTGAGAGGCAAGAGGGGTCCAGAGTCTGGGAAGCCTTTTATGGCATCTCTCAGACAATAAATTCTGCTGAGGAAAAACCCCGGTAAGCAAATTATGACCCCTTGTTTTGAGATGTTGATGTTTTAAAGGCAGTTAAGCCTCACCCAGCAAGGAAAGAGTTAACGGACTTCACTGGGTCCATCACGAGCCTGTCTCTGTGGAATGAATGAACTGGGTTCACCTGCAGTTTGGACCTCTCCACCTCTGCCTCCTCACCAGCACCCACACACCCCCAAAAAAGGTAATGGCTGAATCAAAACTCTCCTTCAGCCTGGGACAGTTTGTTTTCCAGACATCAACAGGCCTGGGCGCCCATGCCTCTTGTTTCACACTTACCTCCCAACCACCGGTGAAACCGAGGGAGAGGGAAGCATTATGATCAAAGAGAAAAAAATACACAATTCCATTTTCTTTACTGAATGGTGTAGGCCAGGAGCCAGTCTTTTCCAACTGGTCCTTAGGTATACTCATTCCCCTCCTTGCTTCTACAGGTGAGGCTGTAAGGCCTTGAAATGGCAGGAACTTCCTCAAGGTCCCAGAGCCAGTTGATGGCAGAGCTCTGTTAGCACTCCAGGCCCTGGACTCCCAGGCCAAGGCTTCACATACCCCTGTTCTGTTCTCAATCGGTCTTCAAACCAAAGAGTTCTGGAAACTTCCAAGCCCTACAACACAGGGGAATGGCTCACAAGGTTAATGTTCCCCTTGCCCTTCCCATCTCCTTCACCTGTTCACCCTTCCCCCCAGGGCTCCCACCACTGCGGGTCATCTGGCTTCAGTCCCTCCCCCACGGTTCAGGGCCTGAGGCTGTCTGGGCTTAAGCAGGAGCCGCAAAGGGCTTAGGACACATTAGCTCCTGGCAAGAAAGAGCTGTCGTAACCATACCCTTCAAGAGAACTCAGTTTTCCGGCCTCCTGTCTCCCACCCTTGCAGCTGGTCCGGCAGAGGCCTTAAACCCTCAGCGGCCCGGCGCCCTGACCCCCTTCAGGATCCTGGTCAGGGCTGAGCAAACCCTGCCTCTCTTCCCATGCCACTGGGGCCCTGCCACCTCCCACCATCAGTGAATTTCCTTTAAACATCATCATCGTATCATCAGAGGCCTCGGGAGGCTCATCCCATCTTGCTGCAGATGGAAGATTCCAGTCTGCAGCCTGAGCTCGGAAGCAAAGCTCATTCTTCTTTCAAAATTAAACCTGCCTTAGGGCAAGTGGGGCAGCAATCCTTTGAAGACGCCCAAATTCACCTAAGGCAGGACTGCTTCCTCCTCTCCAAGCCAGCAATGGAGGCTTCCCCCTGCCAGCCCTCCCCCCCGTCAGCCCCGTGCCCGGAGCTGAATATTCGAGGCCACTGTTGCCCGGTGTTCTGAGACAGAAGCGTTGGAGTTATTTGCATCTGACCTTCCCTTTGCCTGCTCCCCACCAAGAATGCTCCCCCTTCCTCTTAATTGTGCAGTAAGGAACAACAGTGCTAACCGAAATTGGGGCGGCTACTTGCCTCTAAAAGTCAATAATTAGCCCCACGGGAACAACAAATACTTGCAGGTGCCCCCCCCCCCCCCTCCCGTGGCTGCCGCTGGAAGCAGGCCGCCACTCCAAGCCCCGCGCTGGCGGGTCCAATCTGGAATGCACATGTTTCCCTTCCATCACTCACTCCATCAAACACAGGGCAGGCCCGAGGGTGCGGGGAGGCCGCTAGACTTCCCTGAGAGTCTCCCTCAGCCTGAGCAGCCTCGTTATAAAGGGATGTTGTGTTCCCAGGTAACCAACAGCCCCCTGAGCATCTGGGAACACTTTGAGTGATTGCTGGGGAGAGAAGAAATTTGGGTCATAACTAATGATCAACATCCCCTTTTAATCAAATGAAGCCGTCATAATGTGTCTATCCTCCAGGGGAACAAGGCCCTTTCACCTCTTGGAGGTCTGCGGTAGCATTAACCTCTTCGGGTAAGACTCTTGCCCAGGGAGGAGGGAAGATGGACAGCTGTCAGACACTGAGCACCGACTGTGTACGGCCTCTGTGCTGAGCAGCCTCCCATAGATTCTCTCCTTTCTCCCTGGGCCTGTATCAGATCCGTGGTTCCCGGCCTTAAATCACCTGGAGGGCTCATCAAAGCCTAGGGTGCTGGCTCCACCAGAGATTTTAGCTTCTGTAGGTGGGGGATGGAGCCTGAATATCTGCACAACAGGTAAATTCCTGCATGAGGCTGGTACTGCCAGCTTGGGGACCGTACATTGAGAACCAGTGTCAGAGGATAAAAAAATACCTCTATTTAGGGTCTTCTATGCACAACGGCCTTTACAAATATCGTGTCATTTAATCCTCACAGAAACCCTATGAAGTATGTGTTATTGTTCCCAAGAAACGTGAGCACTTGCCTGAGACCCTGTGATCGCACCGCTGGGGTGAAAGAGCCATGATTTAGAACCCAGTTCCCTCTGACGTCAAACCCTTGGTCCTGCCACAGAGGCAAGAGAGATTCCAAGTGTCAGAAGGGTTGAGAGGGGCAAGCTCGTCTCTCCCAAGGGGATCGGGGACACCGTGCCTGGCCTGTTTTTCCATCTGCTTGTGGAATACTGCCGCTGCAACCCTGAATCCTTCAGGAAACACCCCCTAATCTTCCCTCTGATCCCCTGTTGCCGAGAGTCAGGGCCCCTCTCCATCCTCCGCGCTCAGTCACCTGTCACCTTGCCCTCACTCGGCTTACGTGGGAGCATCCCCAGCCCTCCCAGTGCTATTTCTCCTCCCTATCTAGTTCAAGACGGGGCTCCTCCAATATGATCCCAAGGATGCGTCCAGCACCCCACCTCAGGGTCTCTAGGAAATGGTCTTGGATTCTCCATCGTGGCCAAGCTCAGAGCTGCTTGCCCAAAGCATGCACTGGCTTCTCAGGGGTGGTTTCTGAAAAAGCTGCTGTCCTCACGCCCCTGTGTTCCCAGGTCCCCAGACAACCCCTCAGGCACATCGCTCACCACTCTTGATGCTTCTCCCCAGTAAGAATTGATGAGAACCTGCTGAGAAAATGTGCAGGAGGCAGAGGAGAAGGAAGGAGAATTAAAGGGGCACCCCATGGAGCTCTTGCTGTGTGCCAGCTGTTGTTCCCAGTCTGTTCAATGTGTAGTAACTCGCTCCATGCTCACGGCAACCCTGTGAGGCAGACATGCCAGTATGACCACCATTTACAGGGAGGAAATGGAGACACAGAAAGAGTAAGTAACCTGCTCCCTGTTGCACAACTAGTGAGTGACAGAGCCAGGAACCTGGCTCCAGAGCCCACGCCTGCAACCATGCTATCTCGGCAGAGGGAAAGAATGGGAACGAAGGATGAATTCCCTGATCCTTGCCCTCCAAGAGGCCCTAGCCCAGCCAGGGGAAAGTGAGAGCAGTCGTCCTGGCTGTGGATCCTGTAGCAGCAGCAGTAGTCGTGGCCATAGCAGGAAGTAGTAGCATACCATTGGCATCAATATTGAAATCATTACAATAACAACAGTTACGGTAAAATAACTGCCATTTGTGGAGTGCCTCTAGCTACAGCGCGACACAGGATTGCACGGTGGGTGGGCGTGAAAATCCCAGAGCCAGGCTGGGTTCACATCCCTGCTCCTTTTCATAATAGACTGTGTGACATGAGGCAAATCGGTCGACCTCTTAGCCTCAGATTTCTTGTATATGAAATAGGGCTGAAAATACTACCTACCTCCTGCATTTCTTATAAAGATTGAATGAGAAAATCCATGTCAAGTACTTAGTACAGTACCTGGAACACAGTAGATTCTCCATCCATGTTGCTAGGTAGGAGGGTGATAGAGGCAGAAGTACGTTAGATAGGGCATCTGCCTCTGAGTCCTGGCATTTGGTGAGGGCGACAGGCACCATGTGAACGCAAGGAAAAGCCCAGAGAGGACAGCATGACTCAGGGCAAATGCCTCTGAGTGAAGGATCTGGGAAGGCTTAGAGGGGAGCATTGAGATTGGATTTGAATAGGACCTTCAACGTGACACCTGGTGAGGGACCACCTAGCTGGTCAGAACGAGACTGGGCAGACAAGGTGCAGGTCACTCCCCCAGCTCTTTTCCCCACTGTCCGCCCACCAGAGCCACAGCCCAGCCACCAACCCTGGCCGCCCAGCCTCCCTGTGCCTTCCTGCCCTTGACTCCATTCTCCCTCGTCTCTTAAATGTCCTGCTGCCTGCCCCTTTGCAAAGAGCTAAAGTCCCTCATACAACCCTAGTATTCTTAGATGGTTTTATGCGGGCAAGACTGTTAGATCAGCTGGTTAAAAGGGTCCCAGCTAGGCTCACTGCTACCATGCTTTTGAGCCCCCAGGGCTAGGTCATGCTTTGGAGTCAGCTTCTTCCCTACCGTCAGTCCTGCGGGGGCTCCGAGGGCCCTGGCTGCCATCCAGCAAAGAGAGGCAAGAGGCTTCAGTCAGCTCTATTGACACAAGGCCTGAATGGCACTGGCTTAGCCTCCACGGGCCTGGCTGTGACGTGTCAGTCTCCTGGGCCCTGCACCTGGAAGCCCGTCAGGCATCCTTCCACGCAATCGTTCACCCACTCAGGAACTTGAGCTGAGTGTCTCTCGATCCACCCTGTGCAAGGCACTGTGGGGGATATGAGATGAGTCCCCACCTGCCAAGAGCAAGAAGCCTATGAGCAGAGGCATGGCAAGGCCTCAGATAAATATAACTACTTGAAGGTAGTAAGTGCCACATAATTCCACATAATTATTTGAAGGTGGGAAAGAAACATTCTGAGTATACCTGCCAAGTGCCAGATGTTGTGCTAATAGGTTTCATCTAAATTGTCTCATGAACCTGAACGACCAACTTGTAAGGTAGGTATGTATGTCCCCATTGTACAGATGAGGAAACTGAGAATCAGAGAGGTTAAGAATGTCACCTGAGGTCACACAGCAAGCTTCAAACCCAGGGCTGTGTGACTTTTCCCAACACTCTGATTGCCTCTCTGTAATGTCAATGTAAAATCAGGAAGGAGGAAGGGAAACACATGGGGCTGAGATGATCAGAGAAGGCGTTTTGAAAGGGGTGAGACTTGTTCTGGACAAGGGAGTGAGCTGGATGAAAATGGGTGGAGGTGAGGGCATGGCGGAGGAGAAATGCTGGGAAAGGTAAGAGCAGAAACAGAGATGAGTGGGCTGAGAAGCACCCGGTGTGTTAGGGGGACAATAAAGAGACCCCCTGGGGCTGCAGGAGGCTCCCCACCTGGTAGATGGGGTTGGAAGTGCTCACGGGGCTGGTCAGGAGGGTCTGCCTGATTTGGCTAATGGCACTTTCTTCTGGATGCAGTGGGGAGCCACTGAAGCCCTTTGACCAGAACTGTGCGATGGGAAGTAGCCCCCCAGGAAAATCTCCTTGGCTGGGCTGCGCTGGCCGGAAAGACCAGGGAAGAGATGCTACTTCAAATGTTACAATCACCCCGAAGGAACAGCAGTTTTGTTTAACAAATTTCAAAGTTATGAACAGACAACATTTGGGTGGGGTCTTTTTTAATCCAAACTACATTTCATTAAGATACGATTTTCTAAATGTCAGGAAAAACTGTCCATGTTGACTTCCAACTGTGAACCCATGACACGGGCTGCAAAGCATCTTACTGCTGCCCAGACTGCAATAAAATAGAGCTCTTGGTTCAAGAAGTCAGGGCAAGGGGTGCCTCTGAGCAGCCCTCCACTTAGCGCTGCAGCTTTAGCTCGAGCAGTCCTTCACTGGATCTATTTTAACAACGTGATGAAGGCCCTGCAACCCTGTCCTTCAACCTTCCCTGAGAATGCACCCCTAAGTGCCTCAAGATGTCCAAGGAACATCAAAGGAAAGGAGAATTATTCTTTGGATATACCGTAGGATACAAATCCTGATATCCCACTGCTGGAAACAAAAAGCCAGGGCAGCTCCCGCGGTGCCCATAAAAATTATGGACTCAGAAGATTAACTGGCTCCAATGCTACAACACTTTAGCCAACCGTAACCTGGCATTTTACATTGAAGAAAGGAAAAAAAAAAAGATGCCTTTATTAATACTGCTTGCCAAATTTCCCATGAGACCTGAGGAAGGACTCCCTTTGGCCTCCCTCTGCTTGGAGCCCTGTGCTAGAAACTGCTGCACCTTCATTAAAGTGAGGCCAACCAGAGGTGTCTGGAGAAGGTTCCCCTCGGAAAATGAAGGGCCTGCTTTCTGCCAAAACATTTACCTCTTTGTAACTCGCATGCCGCACGCCAGGCTGAGTGCACAGGCTGAACCTCATACCTTCTCAGAGCGCATCCCACGAGGTCATCTGGTCCCCACCCGGTGCCTGTGAGGCAGGGGAAAGACAGGTGTGACAGGGATGGTTTTATAGCCGTGGCGGCCCAGTCTCGGGATTGCCGCTGTTGAGATGTAGATAGTAACAGCTAGAAGAACAGTATTCCTGGCACGAGCTGGAAAGAGGACAAGCAACTCTGGCCTCGGCTGTCAGGTGGCTCTCAGGGTCCCAGTTAGAGAAGGAGACTAACGAGTCTGAGACAAGATGAATGCTCTGCCGTTCCTGCCGCCGCTGACAAAGCTGGTTAATCCCGGGACTCCTGTTTCTGCCTCTGTGCTGAGATCCCAGCAGCTGGGAAAACACAACTGGCCTCATCTAGGCAGCAAATCTTTCTGAGGAGCCACTGTGCACCAAGTTCCCCAGAACATGCATTGTGGGCAAAAGGATGTTCCCAAGTCAAAGGGAGGGATAATTTTCTTCAAAAGAATATACACTATAAGAAAAGAAAGTAACTGAGACAAGTAATATAGAATCTCCTTTAATGCCAACCACTTTTCTTCCAAATGCTCAAATTCTGAGGTGCTGTCTTGAGGCCCCAAGCCTTCCCACTTGCTATGCACATGTACATACACACACACACACACACACACACACACACACACCTGAATGCCCGTCCCTTTCAAGGGCACATAACACAACGGTGGCCGCACCTCGTACCACGAATGCGGGCACTGCTGGAAGGAAGACAGAAAAGCCACTAGTGCCCTTGAACCCAGCAGCCTCCTGCCGGCCCTGCGTCTCCATTGCCTCCTTGGAATCCCACTCCTTCCCAGCTCTCTCTCTTCCTCCGGGCCTGCGGCATTCCGATCGCTTTCCGCTCCAGGTTACACGTGGAGCTATACTTCTGTTCCATCGCCCTCATTGCCTGCACCACTTCCAGCTGCATTCTTTCATTGGCTCGCTCTGAGCTCAAGGGCAGAGACTGTTTCGTCCCTCTTTATATCTCTAGTGAGAGAAAGACACAAGAAAATGCTCCAGAAAAGCCTGCTAAATAAATGGATGCACGGGTGGATGAGGGGGTGGGTGGGGGGGTAAGGGGGTGGATCAATCGATCAACCCATGGGTGGATGAATGAATGCGTGAATTAATTCCCGTGGCAGCACCGAAGCCCTGGTGGTCAGAAAGTTAATCTCTCTGGGGGCTTGTTCGCTGCCATACACGCTGTCCGAATCAAAAGGCCTTCCCTGGAATGCCACAACTACCTCGTTACATTGTCATGGCAGCAGCTCAAGGAGGGGATCAGCTGGTGCTGCCTCTGGCACCCCGGCCTGGTACAGGTTTGACTCTGCTCTCGGAAGCAAATACGATCTTTCTGTTTGGGGGCTGCAGGCTCCTCAAGGGTCATCTTCGGAGATTTGGGACCTTTTCCACCTCCTTTGCATCAGGATCCAGAACTCAGTTTCTCAAGGAGGTCAGTGTTCACCTCAACTGTGGACACCAAACAGGGGCCTTGAACTGGGCCTGCCCCTAACCAAGCCCACCCTCACCCCCAGAGCTTCCAAGAGGAAGAGAATTTGATTTTGGAGGTAGTGAATTTTTCCCAAGTGTGGGATGGAAGTTTTCCCATAAAAGCAGCCTGTGAAACAAAGCTGCCCTCAAAAGCTGGCACACGACCCCAGTGATGGATATGAACCTAGAAGACACACCTCACAATGCTCTTCTAGGGGACAGCAAACCTGTCCCCCCAGCCAACTCAACCTGCACCTCCCTGAACTTCCCCAAATCCCTGGAGCAATGCATAGCAGCGCCAAAGACACGGTTCTCCATCTGGGCCTCTCCAAACCCAAGAGTGACAAAACTAAAGAATGGCAGTGTCATGAGGATATCACAATATTTGTCACTATCTCCCAACCCACACTCCCATTGTACAGATGGGGAAACTGAGACCCGGAGAGCATTAAATCTCCTGCCACCGAGCCCAGGCTCTCTGCCCCTGGCTGACAGCTGAGGCTAGACGTGATTCACAGCATGGGGGTCACCAACGGTCAGGGGCTGAGGCTAGGGGGCCTAGAAATTTCAGAAGGCCACCATTACCCAGCATGGGCTTCCTGCTGAGGCCACTGAGTGGAGGAAATAATAATGGAGATTGAAAGGCGTTCTGTATTTGACCTTCTGCAACCCACCGTTTTTCAGTAGAACCCGATAGGGATCAGTCACATCTGCTCTCAATAGCAAATGTAAAAAATGACCTGCAGCTTTAAGGTCTGAAAAACATAAACTTGTGTTAAAAGACTGACAAAAAAAATTCCTGCACTGCCTAGCATGATGTCATTCAAGTACACACACATTGCAATAACAATCGTCCGTCAGGGCCCAGGCCCTGGACCTGAGCTCTCTCCTCCTGGGAATCACAAGCTGCTCTGGTCCCCCTGCATGTCAGCCGTGTGGCTGGTCACATAGTGGGCCTGTGTAATCAGGGCCCGGCTGCGAGGCCCCACTAGGCCCTGAGCTACAGCGGGTATCAGCTTAACTCGCTCCCCACTTCAAATGCTCTCGTGAGCTGCGGGAAGGCTGATGGGAGGCGCATTCTAGAAAGCCCAGAACAAACTCAGCTCTGCCAGAGATCTGGGGAGCAGCCTGAGCTGGCCAGAGGTCAGTGGGTCTTTAGAAGTCAGGAAGCTCCTTGTCGGCCACGTGGGCGAGGCCCTCCAGGCCACTGCTCCATGTGCAGGAGCCAACCAGATTGCTCTTCCGGCTGAACTGGAGTGCCACCTCTCCGTGGAAGTACGGTGATGCCGCCAACCCCACTTACGTCATCTGGAGTGTGGGAAGCTCCTGACTGAGGGAGACTCGGGAAGACAAACTTAGGGGACACGAGATAGCCCACTAGATCAGCCCCAGTGACCTTCACCCCACACTTGTCCAAGACACTGTCCTGGGCCAGGCACTGTGCCCGGGGCCCTGGAAACTGGCAAGGGTCTCGGCCTTCAGGAGCTCATAGCCCAGATAGAGAGGCAAGATTCGCCCAGACCACACATATCCAGGGCTTAAGCGGGACATCCAAGGACCAGAGAAGGGAGAACGCAGAGCGACCAAAGAAAGGAAATCCACAAACTCCAGACCCCAGCAAACAGCGTGATGAGATCAGTTTGCTAAGCTAGATGACACTTCACTGCTTGCCTCAACGTTAAATCATAACCCACAGGGGCCAATGGCTGTATGTTCTCATTTGTTGCCCTCAAGATGGAGACAAAGGCAGTCAGCCTTCATTTAGCACCTACCGTGGGTCACATACCAGGCTGGGCACCTGCATACCCCTCTCCTCCCTCAGTGCTTCCGACAGCCCAGGCAGCAAGGTGGGACGTGGATGCCTTGGAAGGCTCATGAGGCAGATTTTGGGGGTACATTTGCTTCTGTTCCACCTGGAAGAGCTCGCTTGTGCCGCCCAGAAGGAGCAGAGCTCAGCCAGACCCTAAGAGGCAGGAGAGCAAATTCCACACCACCTACTAGTCCAGGCAGTGGAGTCTGTTTGGTGACACAGCTGACTGGGCTCAGAACGATGTGTTGGCCTGGGAGTTCCTCTACTGAAACAGAACTTCAGCGTCCTGGTGGTTCCCATGCTTGTGGAATATGGTTTGATCTGTCAGTTCATAAAAACTACAGGGATGCTAAGATGATTTAGAATGCAGTCTCTGTCCTCAAATGCTTCATAAATTGTTAGAAGGAAAGAAACCTGTAAACAGACAAGTGCCCAGGTGTATGAGTGCTAGGGAGACATCTACACAGAGAAGCAGACACCAAGGGCAGAGTGATAAATTTGACCTGGAAGCAACAGGAACTTTTATAGTGGGGGTGGCCCTTGGACCATCCCTAAGCTCCTGTGAGGTGCTAAGTGCCCGGGATGATCAGCGCTGAATGAGGCACGGTCTCTGCCCCCTCAGGCCCCACTCTCACTGGAGAGACAACACTCACTCATCAGAGTAAAGTAAAAGATCGGCTGGGGAATCCAAATGGAAGATATTGCTGGAGGCCAAAGTAGGGAGAGGAGTAGGATGACATATAATAAGGCCACGATATGATTGCAGAATTGAATTACACTGGGTAGAGGGAGTCAGGGAAAACTTTCTAGAAGAGGTCACACAGGCCATGTCTCCATGAGTGAGGTCTGAATGTTAAAAAGGGCTGAGAGAGAAAGCATTCCAGCAGACATGCCAACAGAGCCCAAGTTGGATGCTGACGCATGGACCAGCCCAGTGGATGAGTCAAACCAGCTTCCAGAGGGCAGGCCGTGGAGCCAAGCTCTGTTCTCAGGCCAGGCCCCGGTCACCTCGGCCAGCACCTCAGAGCTCACCCTCCTGTCCCAAGCCTCCCCAGTGGCGAGTAGCCTCTAGCGACGGACAGGAGCTGAGCTCTGTCCCGGCCCCCCAGAGAGCTGGGGGCCATGGAGACTTCCCCAAATTTGGATTAAAAAAACAGCCCTTCTCTCCCTTCTCCACAGGATACATAGCTTCTCTCTAAGTCAGCGGGAACCCATCACTAAGGCTATGAGAAAATAAACAAAGGGAATCTAATTTCAAGGGACACTCAGGCTCCAAGAAGAACAGAGTGCTCAGACGGGTCCTTTTTCTCCAGGGCACGCTGAGTTGTGGGAATCTCACAGCTCTGGTGCCAGCAGATTCAGGAGCACTGCTGCCAATGATAAAGTGATAAGAGTCACACTCAGGCCTGCCCCGGGACACTCTGGCACTAGGGGCTCTGGGGCGTGTCCACGAAAACCCAAAAGAGAAGCCAGAGGACTCCAGCCTTGCACTGAGCCGAGAGTTCAATCCAGCAAAAGCTGCCGCCATCTCTCCTCGACCTGGGCCCCCTCTATCGAGCCCATCAGTGTCTGCTGACACCTGAACACCAGCTGCCCTGCTTATAAAATAGCTGTGCTCTCTTGGACAAACCGGCTTCCCTTTACTGATTGTCGGCAGGGTCTACTTTGTAGGAGGGAATCCCCAGCATTCCATCAGGATCCAGCAAAGTTGCGCCTCAAACAGGGTTGTGTGACATGCGCGTCAGTAACAAAGCATGGATCTCGGGGCTGGGAGCTGAATGGGTTCTTAAAAAGAAAACGTGAATACAGAAAGCATCAAAGCCACTAGAAAAGCAGAAGTTCTTGAACCTGAGAAGTTTGTTTAGCAGAGCTGTTGGCCAGACTTAGAGCGATGTGTTGGCCTGAGTGTTTCCTTATTGAAGCAGAATTTCAGCAACGTGCTGGTTCTGCAGCAGGTGGAGCATGGCTTGAGCTGTCGGTTCATGAAATTCAGGGAGGCCGAGGTCACTAAAACACAGCTCCTGCCCTCAAACAACTCATGAGTTATTAGAAGGAGGGAAGAGAGAGGCTCTGACGGCTTAATGATTTCAATAATCTATAGAGGGAGATTAGCAAGGGCTGATGCCCCATTACTCTAACCCCACAGAGGACTCACAAATGGCAACAGCATCAAAAAGCATTGCAAGACCCCTGAAACGCAGAGGGAGGGAGGGCTCCCTGGCTCTAAGGGAGCGGGATGCAGCAAATGGAGAGAGCTCAGGTCCGGTACCCGGCAAGGTGGGCTGTGCTCCTGGCTCGGCCAGTAACCTGGGGACATGGGACAAGTCTCTTCCCCTTTATGGGCCTGTCGCCCATATCTGTATAATGATAGGCTTCGCCTGGCTGATTTCAGAGGACCTGCTCAGTGCCGACCTATAGGTCTACAGCTTAGATCAGAAGAGTGTTGACAAGTCTGCCAGCAGCTTGGAAGAACTGTCCCTTGTCCGGCCCTATCGAAGCGCTCAGGTTGTTTCACCGTCAAGCTCTGTGAAAGCTTGAATCTCTTAGTCACTCCTAAGCCCAGGGATTTCTGGGACAGATATGTAAATAGATGAGAGAGAGGGGGAGGGAGGGAGAGAGGGAAAAGAGAGACTTAAAAATAGATATAGATTATAGATTCAGATATAGAAATAAAGATTTTGCTTTAGAGCTTGAGGTAGATTTAGATATAGATTTTTATTAGATATAGCTATTTAGATTTAGTGTAGACATAGCTACAGATATAGACATGTGTGTATAGACATATATACGCACATATATGTGTATGTGTGTGTAGATGGGCGTGCGCATCTGTATCCCACCGAGGACAGAGGTACAGTATTGCTGATTTTATCTGAGTTCATTTCCTACATTTATCACACCAAAATCCTCTCCATTCTTCAAAGCCCATCTCAAGAACCTCCTCCAAAGAGCCTTCCTTGACCCTCAGGAAAGGCTCTCCCTCATGTAAATTCCTTCAAGTTGCCATTTGAGCCATCCATGACCACAGGATGATGACTATCTAATGATCACCACTGGAAGTGCGCCCACAAGGTAGAAATTATCATACACCTGCAGAGGCTGCCAAGGACAGCGGCACTTTGGGCTACCCTCGGTGAAGGAGCCGGTGACCAGCCCGCTTCCTCCGTAGAAGAGGTGCCCAGCAAATGCTTATGAGCGGAATTCCTCCATCGTGAAGTGGACTTTGACAGATGCCTCAGACCACACACCAAAATGAACTCAAGAGTTTTTTACAAACGTAAATGTAAGAGCTAAAACCATAAAGAGAAAAAGAAAACCTAAGAGGCTGGATTTAGAACTGGCAGGTAGGCAAAATTTTCCTAGACGGAGTACAATAAGCACAGAAAAAGCAATCATGGACTTCTGCTCATTGAGACATATAAAAAACGAAAAAATATTCACAGTATGTGTATCCAACAAAGGACTGGAATTCAGATTACATTTTAAAATTCCTGTAAATCAAATTTTTTAAATAAATTGACTCATTTTATTTATTTATTTTTGGCTGTGTTGGGTCTTCATTGCTGAAGTTGCCGAATGCGGGCTTTCTCTAGTTGCAGAGAGCGGTGGCTTCTCTTGTTGCGGAGCACGGGCTCTAGGCACACGGGCTCAGTAGTTGTGGCACACGGGCTTAGTCGCTCCGCAGCATGTGGGATCTTCCCGGACCAGGGCTCGAACCTGTGTCCCCTGCATTGGCAAGTGGATTCTTAACCACTGTGCCACCAGGGAAGCCCCATAAATCAATTTTTAAAAGACACCCTAAAAATAGGAAAAGACAGATGCTTAACGAAAAAGAAATCCACATGACTAATAAACATATAAAAGGTGTTCAACATCATCAGTGATCAGAGAAATGCAAATTAAATCTACAACGAGTTACAACTACACACCCAGTAGAATGGCTAAAATTAACAAGACTCTCAATACCACATATTGGAAAGGACACAGAACAGCTGGGTCTCTCACACTTCTCTGGTGGAAGTGTAAAATGGTACAACCATTTTGGAAAACAGTTTGCCAATTCCTTTTTTAAAATATTTATTTATGTAAGCTGCATGGGGTCTCAGTTGCAGCACGCAGGATCTTCGTGGTCGCATGCAGGATTTTTAGTTGCAGCATGCAGACTTATTAGTTGTGGCATGCATGCGGGATCTAGGTCCCCGACCAGGGATCGAACCCAGGCTCCCTGCGTCGGGAGCGTGACGTCTTACCCACTGGGCCACCAGGGAAGTCCCGGCAATTTCTTACAAAGTTAAACATACACCTACCTGATGATACAGCAATTTCTCACTCCTATGAAATTACTCAAAGGAAATAAAAACTTGGGTCCACACAGAGATTATTTGTGAATACTCCTAGCAGAATTATTCATAAAAGCTCCAAACTCAAAACAACCCAAAGGTCCTCTAAAAGGAAAATGGATAAACAAATGTGAGGTAGACTCAGACGATGGAATAGCACACAATGATAAAAAGAAATAGATGCTGATACAATGTGAATAAACCTCAAAAATAGTATGTTCAGCGCTCAGCTAAAGGAGCCAGGAAAAAAAGGAGTTCGTACTGTTTGATCCAATTTTTCTACCAATTCCAAGAACAGGCAGGACGAACCTATGAAGATAGTACTCAGAACTGTGTTTTTTCCCATGGGGCAGGAGGACATAAAGGAAAGGGCCACAGGAAGCTTTCTCCGGTGATGAAAATGCTTTGCACCTTGATGGGGGTGTTTGTTACGTGGGCACAGACATTTGCTAAAATTTGTTGAATTGTACACTTAAGTTCTGTGTATTTTATATTATGTCATTTTACATCAGTTTAAAAAAAAACAGATTCATTCACTTAATAATAATTTATCAAATGCCTTCTATGTATCAGACGTCAGTCTATGGGCTAAGGATGTGGCCATAAGCAGGATGCATCTCCTCTCTCAAGAATGAAGGTGTGGAAAAAGCACCCTGTGAAATTTCCACATGCCTAGCTTGCCAGTGATTGACACCACTTCTAGGCCTTGTCAATCACATTTTGCACGCAAGCGCACACACACATGTGCGCACGTACACATACACACACACAGAGGGAGGGGCTCCTCCCCTGCTGTTCTGGGTCTCCAATGTGTGGCAGTGCATATACGGTTGGTTGCAAGGAACCCACCAGAACGGTGGGTCCAAAGTCGCCTGGACAAGAAGCTTCCAGAATCAGTCTTCCCGAAGGAGCCAAACTCCAGCACAAAGCCCAGAGTCCTCAAGCAAGGAGCCCTCCTACTCTGGCCTGAACTCCCAGGGAAGGCACTAGCTCTTCTCCTGGGGCCTCGTCTACAGAGCCACAGAGGGAGGCCTCGGGAGGAGAGGAGGGGGAGCCCTTGACCTGCTGGCTCCCAGCTTCCCCACCTACCCCCCCAGGGAGAGAGAAATCCAAACAAAAGCCCATTCTCACAGGCAACCCTTCCAAGAAAAACCAAGTCCTAGAGATGCCGGGTCTGGTGTGAATAAGGAAAAAATGCTGAATTCTAAAAGACAAGGTCCAAAAAACATTTCTCCCGCTGAGTGTGCTATGAAAAGAAAGAGGACAAGGAAGTGGACGGGAAGGAACCCCGAGATCCCCACAGCCATCGAGGGGGTTGCCCCCCAGCCGTCACTAGTGCTCCTGGACACAGTCTGATTTTCAGTGAGCCACAGACACCCCGTTACTTTCAAAACGTTCAATCCTACATGAGAGAAATTCTTACTTCTGAGCCGGGCTTCCTCGCCTGTGAAATGGGAATAGCACCCCCAGCCCTGCCCGCTTAACAGGGGTGATATGGGGCTTCACAGAGAACATGAGTGTGAAAGGACTTTGCAGGCTCCGAGATGCCCTACACCCCAGCCGTGATCAGCACACATCCTATCTCAAGGTCTTTGGATATTGGTATTTTATAAAAAGAAGAAGAGCCTGGGTGGCAATTTCGGCTCCAACACGTTCTAACTGTGTGGATTGGGAAACTGACTCTCTCTAAGCCAGCTTCCACATCTGTAGAATGGGAATGTTAAGGTCTCCCTCGAAGTTTGCAGCAAAGATTAGAAAGATGTCTATGAAGCTTTTAAGAGACTATCTGGTACAAAGTTGGCCTTCAGTAACTGGGAGCTGTTACGATCCTTACTGTGGAAAGGGGTTCACCCACTCTTGCCTTCGGTAGCCTTTCGAGGGGGAAAGTGGCAGAATGCTTGGGTTGGCCGGATAAAATCCATACACATGGACGCGGATTTTTCTGGAAGAGTTCGTTAAGCATCCTGCAAACATTACGAGCAAGTGCCATACACTGAACCCCTCCTCTGGGCCAGACACTGTGCTCAGAGTTGTAGCCTGCATGAGGGCATTCGTGAAAAACGAAGGAGGCGGGGGACGTCCGCTCCAGTGTCCAGAGCAGGGTGCTGAAACCCAGTGCTTGGGTTCGCACAGTCAGAGTGGCAGAACACACACATGCAGGACTGTCGGAGTCCAAAGTCTATGCCCCAGGGCCGTGGTGCGCTGGCATTCTGACCACATGTGACCCTACAATCCACGTAGAAACCCCAGCCAACCTCGGGGACACTGCAGTCTCAGAAGCTGGGCAAAGTCTGCAGCCTGGGGGACCCTTGATCAGCGACATGCATCCCCCATGTTCTCCACCAACCTCTGGGAACCATGTCATCTTTCTCTCCCACCTTCCAGTCTGTAAGAGATGTCAGTGAGGGCACAGCCAAGCAAAGGCAGCCAAGGTCCATCCGCGTACACTGTGTTGGGAGCCAAGAAGTTTTCGCCATTAGAAGATGGCCGACATCCTGCTTCTCTTCCTGCTTAATGAGATAAAAGCCCGCGCCTAAAAACAAAAGCCCGCGCCTAAAAACGAAAGCCCGCGCACGCAGCACCAATGATAATTTGCCAAATACTTCCCTTATTCTGGATCCCGCCCCCCTTTTCTCTGTACTGTATAAATACAGCTACTGCAGCAATAAAAGTTTGAGGCTTGATCAGGATTTTGTCTTGCCTCCATTCTTTCGCGTCTCCTGCCCCTTCTTCTCTTTTCAACCCCTACAGGTTCCTCCTCGGACTCACAAGGATTTGTCCTGCTGGTCGGGACTCCCGGGGACGCCCGGGGCCGAGCACAATTGGCGCCCAACGTGGGGCTCGAGGAACGGATCCTAACGGAGGTAGCACGCTTACGAACGCCTGGCCAGGCACCCACTGAGCCGCCGCGAGAGTGAACTCGAAAGTGCGGCTCGATTAGGTCCCCGGAGGACTAGCCGCCCTTCGGCAGTTGTGACCGGTAGAGAGTAAGGTAAGTGGAGCTTAAAAATGGGACAGGAATTGAGTTCCCACGAACTCTTTCTTCAGGGGATCGAGGATTCCCTCAAGATGCGAAAGATTAAGGCTAGAAAAAAAGATTTGCGTGATTTTTTTTATATTTTTGTCTGATGTTTGTCCATGGTTCCCACAAGAAGGGACGATAGATAAAAAATGTTGGAATCGTGTAGGAGATTGTTTAAATGATTATTATAAGGCTTTTGGGCCTTCTAAAGTACCTGTGACTGCGTTTTCATATTGGAATTTAATTAGAGAGATTCTTATGGGTCATTTTTTTTGACCCCGATATCCAAAAGGTTGTTGAGACCGGAGAAACAATTCTTTTTTTTTTTTTTTTTTTTTTTTTTTTTGGCGGTATACGGGCCTCTCACCGCTGCGGCCTCCCCCGCCGCGGAGCACAGGCTCCGGTCGCGCAGACTCAGCGGCCATGGCCCACGGGCCCAGCCGCTCCGCGGCACGCGGGATCCCCCCGGACCGGGGCACGAACCCGCGTCCCCCGCATCGGCAGGCGGACTCTCAACCACTGCACCACCAGGGAAGCCCCCTGGAGAAACAATTCTTAAAGCAGCCCCTATGATTCCAATGAGGCTCAGGCTGCTTTTCCCCCTGGTCTGTTGGCTCAAATACAAAATGCTGGCCTTAAGGCCTGGCGCCGCCTTCCGCCTAAGGGTTCGGCCACAACTTCTTTGGCGAAAATTCGCCAGGGACCAGAAGAGCCTTATTGTGAGTTTATTAGCCGCCTCACGGACGCCACCGAACGTCTGGTGGGCGACAGTGAAACTGATAACGCCTTTGTTAAACATTTAGCTTATGAAAATGCTAATCCAGCCTGCCAGGCTGCCCTTCGGGCTCATCGTGGTGGTAGCCTTGCTGATTATATTAAATTGTGTTCCGGAATTGGTCCCTCCCATTCTGTTGGTCTTGCAATAGGAGCCGCCCTTAAAGATTTTATTAAAGACACATCCGCCCTAGACAAACAACAAAAAACTTGCTATAATTGCAAACAACCTGGACACTTTGCCCGGGATTGTCCACTATATAGACAAGGACAGTCATCAAAGGCTAACCCACAACAACCCCAACATCAATCCCGAGCTCCTCCCATCACCGTTTGTCCTCGCTGTAAAAGAGGCAAACATTGGTCTTCGGAATGTTATTCAAAAACGGACATAAATGGCCAACTACTCCCCCAAAAAAAAAAAACAGGGAAACTTTTCACGGGGCCAGCCCCTGGCCCCTTCCTTGGAACCGAACCAAGGGGCGATTCGGTTTGTTCCTCAAAAATCTGGACAAGTTCCCCTCACCCAGACGTTGGCTGCCCGAGCGTCTTATTAAACCTATAAATTCTATGAAATAATGAAAATTATCCAGGGCCCTGTTCCCTGAGATTGTATTTCTTTTCCTTTTCAGAAAAAGATGGAGATCCTCTTGGCATTGAAAAGACGACAAAGACAACAAGGACTATCCGTTGTGACCCTGATCCTGTCATCTTTGCTGGTTGTCAGCCAGGCTGAACCCCCTCCACACTTGCCTCAGAATTTAACCTGAAGCAGAACCAAAAGATGATTCTGGCTGCCCCTCCACTGGAGCGGCATGAGACAGAGACATGCCTACCCCCCTCTTTGATGGGAGGGTATGGGTACCGAGTTGAGTGTGACAGCAAAGCATGCACAAGGGAAAACCTTTATACATAAGGTAATCTCTGTTATTCCCTGTGAGTATACCTGAATTATGAAAGAGGTTGGTATCTAAACATTGTTTTTGGCTTCAGTATCTAAGATTATTCTTGGCTCTGCCTCTCCTCCCCAAAAGATACCAAGAGCCAGCAATGGTGGACACACATACATTGTCCACGGGAGGATTCAGGTCACTACTCCCTCACTCGGTTAATGCCCACCTCCTTAAAAGAAATAAAAAGGGAGGAGATGTTGGGAGCCAAGAAGTTTTCGCCATTAGAAGATGGCCGACATCCTGCTTCTCTTCCTGCTTAATGAGATAAAAGCCCGCGCCTAAAAACAAAAGCCCGCGCCTAAAAACGAAAGCCCGCGCACGCAGCACCAATGATAATTTGCCAAATACTTCCCTTATTCTGGATCCCGCCCCCCTTTTCTCTGTACTGTATAAATACAGCTACTGCAGCAATAAAAGTTTGAGGCTTGATCAGGATTTTGTCTTGCCTCCATTCTTTCGCGTCTCCTGCCCCTTCTTCTCTTTTCAACCCCTACAGGTTCCTCCTCGGACTCACAAGGATTTGTCCTGCTGGTCGGGACTCCCGGGGACGCCTGGGGCCGAGCACACACTGGATGGGCCAGAAGGAGCCTAGGACAGTCCCTGATGTTTGGGCTACTTGCTCAGTCTGGTGGAAGCGGTATAGGTGAGGTGGACAGGGCGTGTGGGGCAGCGGGGAGGACAGGTGGTGCATTACATCCCAAATAACCAGTCAGTCTTTGGAACTGCGGCCCAGAATGGCATCCAAGGGCACAGACCAGCGCAACTCTCTCTCCTGGGCAAGAGTCACAGTGGGAAAGGGGAGAAAAACAGAAGAGGAAACGGTGGGCTGTCAGTCAAAAGGCATGACCCCCTCCTTTCCTAGCAAAGTGATGCCATCAGGAGAGGAGACCCCCGGAAATCCAGAAACATCCCTGCTTTGCATCCAGCTGCTTCCCAAGACATATGTCGCTGAGGAAGCCCAGTCCTTCCATGTAATGATCCAGCCAACGCTAGCTGAGCACACAGTGTATGCAAGATACTGAGACAGGTGCAGGGACCCAGCCACAGGCAGAAGACAGCGCTCACTTCCTGCTGGTCACCATCCGGGAGGGGAGAAGAGAGCTAAGGATACAGGTGACTATACGGGGGGGTGGGAGGGGCTCCAGCAGTTGCTGTGGGAGCACAAAGCTGGCCCCACGTCAGCCTCGGGGAAGAAGGCTGGTGCCCAGGGTGGGCGAGGCTTGCACAGAGGATGCATTCAAGGGAGGGTTTCCAGGCAGAGGAAACATTGTGAGTCTAAACAGTGTGCAGAAGAACAGCACCCAGGTTCAGGAAGCTTCCAGGCATCCAGTAGGTTGAGACACAGAAAGCAAAGGGCCAGCTGCACAGCATGAGACTGGACACAGGGGCAGGGCCATGTACGTTGTACTGGGAAGGCTAAATTTTCCTCTCAGAGCGATGGGAGGGCATGGTGGCAGAGGCATGGTCAGGTTCACACTTTCCAATGTGGTAGCCTCTAGCTTCACAGGACTGTTTAAATTAATTAAAATTAAATAAAATGTACAGCATGGAGACTATAGTTAATAATACTGTACTGCATGTTTGAAATTGCTAAGAAGGTAGATCTTAAAAGTCTTCATGGGGCTTCCCTGGTGGCGCAGTGGTTGAGAGTCCGCCTGCCGACGCGGGGGACACGGGTTCGTTCCCCGGTCCGGGAAGATCCCACATGCCGCGGAGCGGCTGGGCCCATGAGCCATGGCCGCTGAGCCTGCGCGTCCGGAGCCTGTGCTCTGCAACAGGAGAGGCCACAACAGTGAGAGGCCCGCATAACGCAAAAAAAAAAAAAAAAAAAAAAAAAAGTCCTCATGATAAGAAAAAAAATTTTTGTAACTGTGCATGGTGATGGGTGTTAACTAGATTTATTGCGGTAATCATTTCACAATGATTCTGAATCATTGTGGTGTACACCTGAAACTAAAATAGTGTTGTATGTCAATTATGCTTCAACAAAAAATTTTAATTAAAAAAATTAAATTTAATGTAATGCAGTGTCTCAGAGGCCCTGGCCACATTTCAAGCACCCGACAGCCTCCTGTGGCTAGGGGCTACCGTACTGATCAGTGCAGACCTAGGACATTTTCATCATCCCAGAAGGTTCTGTTCTAGAACAGTCCCTCTGCTTCCATGGTACAGCAAGTGAATGGGAAGCAAGGAGGCCATGGAAGAGGAGCGAATGGTGCCACCCTGGCACTAAGGTAGAGATTGGATAGAATCAGATTGGAGAGACATTTAAGGAGAGATGGGCTAGGGCTTGGTAACCAATGGATTTGGGGTCGGGGTGGGAGAAGGATCTGGTGGGGGGCGGTCCGGAACAACGGCCTGGTCAGCTGGGGGCTGAAGGGGGCGGTACTCACTCACAGAAGGAGAGAAACAGAGGAGCAGGTGGGAGAAAAGTGACGATGTGCTCAGTCTGGGACCCGCTCAGCGTCAGGTGCCAGCAGGACTGCCCGCCTCGAGCTGGTGTCCAGAGACAGTGGCTTCTGCAGGGCTGCAGCTTGGGCTGTGAGCTGTGGGTTGGTGGGTGAAGGGGAGAGGCTGGGCCCTGGTGCTTGAGACTGTGCACTTAGGGGCTGGCAGTACCGAGAGTTGTGAGCTGGGGGCCGGGGGTTGGGGGTCGAGGGCTGTCCTGTAGTGCTGGGTGCAGAAGGGGCCGCGGGTCTGTAACCTGGGGGCTGGCATGAGCTGGGCGTCCAAGGCAGCGGGGCAGGGGGAAAAGGGGTGCAGGACTGTAGGATTGCATGCTGGGACCGCGGACACGGGCAGTCCAGGGACCATGGACGGTCTTGGAAGAGCCCCCGTCTTTTCCCCAGGGTGGAAACTGTGTCTTTGGGGCACCTGGGCACCTCGGTAAACCCACAGGAGGCACTCTCGCTGGAGGCAGCCCGGGAGGGGCACAGGTGGCCGGGGAGGGGAGAGGGGGAGGGGGCGAGAGGGGCAGCGGCAGGCACCCTCGGGCGCGTCCCCACCTCGTCCCTGGGACACGGGCGGGGGGCACAGGAATGTTGTTCTCCAAAACCACAGGGACACTTCCTGTCGGTCCACGTAACTGAGTATTACAGCATTTAAATCACAAATTGAAGATTATTTTTACAGGTGTCATTTTAAATATAACGTGAAATTTCTTGACATTACATCAGCCTCAACACACAAACAGCTGCACCGGGCCCGCCTGCATGTGTCAGGCACATGGCTGACACTGGCCACGCGGGGAGAGCGTGCGTGTGTGTGAGTCACCCACCGGGGCGTGCGTGAAATGGGTGTGAGCGTGCACATGACAGCAAGAACGGGTGAGGGCGTGTGTGGCTGGGAGTGCGTCTGTGTGTGGGTGTGCACGTGTATATGGATGTGTACTTGGTGCGTTATGAGTGAGTGACAGTGAACACGTGGGTCCGTCCCTGTGAACGAAGATGTGGGATGCGTGTGAGAGAGCGAGCGCGCGCGCTGCCGGATGCTCAGGCCCCGCAGGTGATGCCCCCAAGGCTGGCCGATCTCTGTCTCCCTCTAGAGCCACCAAGAATGCCAGGAAGTGGACAAGCTCCGCCCCTGGGGCCGGGGGGCTGCACAGGCGCCCAAGGTGGTGCTGCAGTGCCCTCCAGTGGACACTGCCCCCACCCCATCCCCAAGCCGACCCACGAGCCGGCCGTGCCCTTCCTGTGCCCCGAGACCCCAGGTCCCAATGCCTCGCCGCCCACCCGCCTTGAGTGGGGCGGGAAGAGCCTGCCCTGAGGCTCCCTTAGCCTCCAGGGGCAAAGGCTTAGGGGAGCTTTAGCCACACCTTCACGTCTCCATCTGGGGCTCTCAGCCTTTCTGCCTGTTCGGCCAGGCACACCCAACACACCCCTCTACTTCCCGCCCTGGTGACGCCCTCACCACAAGGACCCGTGCCAGGTTGCCCCTTCCAGCAAGTCCCCCCTGAAAGCCCCAGCAAGAGGAGCTCCTTCCCCAAGGCATCTCCTGAAGACACTACAGGCTCCCCACACAGTGGGCACAGCACGGGCAGGACGGAGAGGAGATGATTGACAAAGCAGAATTTACCGAGGTGCCCAGGTGCCCCAAAGACACAGTTTCCACCCTGGGGGGAAGACGGGGGCTCTTCCAAGACCGTCCATGGTCCCTGGACTGCCCGTGTCCGCGGTCCCAGCACGCAATCCCACAGTCCTTCACCCCTTTTCCCCCTGCCCCGCTGCCTTGGACGCCCAGCACATGCCAGCACTACTCATTGGCTGCTTCCAGTTAGAAATGGCAGGGGTCTGCGGAGAGAGATGGAGAGAATGAGAAAACCCGGGACCGATTTCCACCTGGTGAAGTTAGTACTGCTCCGGACGCTTGTCTGCAGAGCAGGGCGCTGCCCTTGAGCAGTGAACGAGCAGCTGTTCTAGGAGGATTTTGTCAGAGTGGCAAAGAGGGAGATCTCAGGCAAATACTTAAACCTCACAAAAGAAAAACTCCCTGGGCTTCCGCACTGCGCCGTGTTACTCGTACCGTCAGGGCCTGCAGATCGGCTGGGCGCTGGGGACAAGCAGCACGATGCACTGTCCAGCCAGCTGCGCAGACACCGGCCCAGCCGCAGCCGGTCTCCCAGCCCAGAGGGAGCTGTCATCGTAATGCCCCGGAGGATGGAAAAGCAGGGCCACCGAACCCCAGGGAGCAGGAGAACCATGGGACGGTTACCTGTGCCCTGACTGCCCTCTCAGAATCGCTGGCTACATTCGTACAGGTGGTCCCCGACTTACGATGGCTCGACTTAGCGATTTTCCCAGGCAGCCATGCGATCATGAGGGTAGACAACCAATCAGCTTACAACCCTTCTGTACCCAAACAACCCTTCTGTTTTTCACTTTCAGTACACTTTCAATAAATACCTTTGATGAGATATTCAACACTTTATTATAAAATAGGCTTTGCGTCATATGATTTTGTCCACCTGAAGGCTAACGTTAAGTGTTCGGAGCACATTTAAGGTAGTCAAGGCCAAGTGATGTTTGCTGGGTTAGGTGGATTAAACGCATCTTCGACTTATGATACTTTCAACTTATGATGGGTTTATCGGGACATGACCCATCATAAACCGAGGAAGATCTGTACCAGTACTGAGCTGGGTACCCTCCGGACTCACTCCCAGCAGCTTACCGGGCCAGGTCTGAAGGCCTAGTCCACGCAGAGGCCCAGACCTCTCCTCGCCTGGCCCCCTTCTCTCCAGCTCAGCTGGCCTTGCTCCACTCCCACACCAACACCCCAGGCTCACTTTAGGGAAAAGAGCGAAGTCAGAAGCATCTGCGCAACGTGGACCAGAAGAGGCGACAAGACAGAGGAGCCAGTTGTCCCGACAACGCACAAAATCCACAACATGCGACCAAATGTGCAAACCAAAGGGCTCCAAGGAGGATTTCTCTTGGCTGTGTCCAGAATGGCTGTGGATACTCAGCCCTGAGCCAGGTACCAGCCTCTCTCCTGCAGGCCTGAGGGGTCCCTTCCCAGGCAGTGGGCCTGGGCTTCTCCACTTCTGGCCACAGCGCAGGACCTGGCACTCCCGAAGTGTACCCTTCCCTTGCCCTCTCCTCCCCTCCCATGAGAGCCGCAGGATGTCAGGGCTGAGAGAGACAGGTCCGGGGTGGAGAGGGGAGACCCAGAGTGCCCCATTGCACAAAAGAACCCAAAAATGAGCATGAAAAAAGATTTGCCCAAAACACGCAGCAATCCGGTGGCTACCACCTGCCCCGACTTCCGCTCCCCCATTACTTTCCAGGTGGCCTCTTCCAAGTCTAGGCCGTTTCTGACTACAGTCTTTTCTGCCTCTCTATGTTGCTATCTCTTGTCTCCATCCACGTATCTATTATGGGAAGTGCTCGAGAACCTTCCCATGCTACAAATACTTCAGATGATATCACAGTCTCAACCTTGGCCTCCTTGCAAATCTCCGATTCCACACCTGCCATTTTTCAATGTGCATCTCACTGCTTTGAGGAGCTGCAGCTTTTAAATCGCTGTAAAAGTTGCTGACAGCCTTAACACCAGCAGAGATGGCTGTAAGAAAGGAGGCTAGAGCCACAGAGGACGGCAGCATGCACATACAGTCTAGGAAGACAGAAATCCATATCATCATCGTCGTCGTCATTGCCATCTCTCACGGTTATCGATGTTCCTGTATGTCAGGCCCTGCGCGAAGCACCTTACACACATTATCTCATTTAAATTTGACAGCAAACCAACGAGGAGGGTCTGACTATTTTCCCACTGAGCAGATGAGAGAGAAAGGCCGTGCCACAGCCTTGCCTGCTCCCCATTCCAACTTTTTCACGCCCACAAGTGTCTGACCCACATTTTTTAAACTGTGAGAAGCAACTCATTAGCGGACTTATGAAATATAGTGGGTCACAAGAAGCATTTTTAAATGAAAGAATAGAATCGAATGTTCCAAGTGCATCCTACATAGTAGGGGTAAGCATTGTCTCATGACACTTTTGCTTCAGTTATATATGTGTAAACATCGATGTATACGCATGCACACATAGGATGCAATGGGATATGATTTTAAGCATACTTCTTAATGTGAGTCACAGTCAAAAACCTCTAAAAGCCGTTGTGCTAGTCTCTCCCCCCGGCGTCTGAGTTTTCTATCCGGGTCTCCCCACTCTGCGCGCTCTGGGTGTTACCTCGCCGCCCTGCACGGCACCTGCTGCCCTGGTTTGCCGAGGAACAGCTGCTAAGTTCCACGGACGCTGCAAGCCTGTCCTGGGGGCAGACTAACGGGCGGGCTGCTGGGACAGAGTCCTAAGGATGTCTTCACCATCTGCCTCCTGCCTCAGTGAGGTGCTTCTGTCTGCCCTGCAGGATTGATGTTTCCCAAAAGAGACTTAATGGCCCCTTACTCTCTGAGCTGTCAGGTAAGTGCCTTTGTCAGAATTAGCACAGGTGCACCTGCAGGCGGGCGTCCTCATTAAACTATTTTCTGCGTCTTGATCCCATAAGGATGGTTCCAGGGGACCTTTCCAAATAAGCACTTCATTTGCAAAGCCCTCTCCAGATTGCAAAGGGTGATCCCAGTTCCATCAGCAGAGGTGGAGGGAGGCCTGGTCCCCTCTGAGTTTTCCCTGCCAGCCAACTGCAGTTGGACCAGCTCACAGAAGTGGAGAAGTCAGGAGAGGGAGGTCTCTCTGTGCCTTCTCTTTTCGTTGCAGCTCCTAACCTGTTACCTGCTAGCATAGCAGGGGTTCTCCTAGCCATAGACAAGCCCCAAAGAATAGCATGACCCTCTATTTTAGGCTACTCCTACTTGTCAGTGGGAAGAAAGATTCACTGATGGTGACACTCCAGATGGGGTATACGGTATTGGATGGAAGGTTCCTAAAATCACCCCATATCAGTGCCCACCTACTCCACTTCTGGGAACCCCCATCCCTGTTCTCTGTGCAGCTCTGGGCCCAATTTTCCCCGAGCAGCCTCTCATGATGACCAGTCCAAGGAAGAAAAGACTCCAAATATCCCCTAAGCACTTGCCAGGAACCAGGCTGAGGAGTCAGGGGGACACACTTGGGTCTTGGACTAGCGATTCACTTGCTGTTCTCCTGGGGATACAGGACCCCAAGGGGGACATCTGTCAATGACAAATTGGGAATGTTAAGAGACAATATGGAAGGTCAGAGTTAGAACCACCAAAATTCAGAGGCGAAGGCAACTTTCGGGCAGAGGAGCTATAGAAGTGCAGAATTTCCAGAAATAGGGGCTGGACTAAGGTCTTAGAAAGAAGGACATGAAGAGGGTCTGCAAGCAGTGAATTGGAGTATACCATGGAGATCATACCCCATTGCCTACAGCTGCACCCCCCCAAATCAATAAATCAGTCACCCGCACACTCTAACGTACACAAAAATATTTACTAAGTGCCCAGTCTACTGGTATTGTGCTGAGTTTTGGAATTCAGCGATGAATCAGACACCACCTCTGTACTCAAGGATCTAGTAAAGAAGACAAGCAAGTACAAATTCCATTTCAATAGAACACAATCAGAGGTAGGACAGGGGTATGTACGGGACATGATGGAAGCTCAGAGGAGGCATCTAACTCAACCTGGGGGCCACGGAAGAGTTCCCAAAAAGCTGCTAACTGAATTGAGTCTTAAAGGGAGAGGGGAAGTCAGCTGGGGAACAGGGAAAAAAGGACATTCCAGGTCAAGGGAACAGCATGTGCAAAGGCAAGGTGTCCAGGAACCATGAGAAGTGCAGAATGAACTAGAAACAGGTCAGGGCTGCTGGAGGGAAGCCAACGCTGAGGGCTGCCCTGCTGAACGGTAGAAATACGTTGGAAGGAGGGAGATGGGGGAGCAAGGGAGTCTTCCCCAGTGCCAGATCTATTCCTAAGGAAGAGAAACCCACACCCGAGCCAGGGGAAGGTGGGCATCCCTTAATGGGGGAGAGGAGCCAGGTGGAGTGGCATTGGGCCCCCAAAGGCTGGGTTTGCTGCTGACACCCCAGCTCCCCTGGAGGGTGCAGTCCCCAATGAAGGGCTCAGGCCCAAGCACGCAAGAATCCTTCCAGAAAGCTTATTCTTAGCAAAGGTTTTCCTATGACCTTTCTTGGAGAGGAAAAGACAAACACTCTTCACCAAACTGTTCCCTGTCCAGCTTTCCAAAGAACTACTCCCCTGCTGGCCTTACAAGGGGGTGAAACCCCCAGGGATCAGGGTTAGGAGAAGTAACTGCAGGAAGATTTCCAGGGAACATAGAAGAGGGATCTGATTAAAGTCTATCAACTACGAGGTTGTCCTCAGGGCCAGTGCACTTGGCAGGAACATTTCAGTTCACTTAGGTTGTTCCACTGGCAGACCCTTTTTTTAAAACAGGGAAAAAAAATAACCTCCAGAGATGGTGAAATGTAATTCATTAGGACCACCATAAAGCATGTATTGAATTTAGAGGAAAAGTGAAGAAAACCCCACCAATTTCACACACGGAAAAGCAAAAGCAGATTTATCTATATCTCTGATACCTAAGTATTTATAAAATCTAATATTTGGGGGGACAACCTTATTTTTTGACGGAAGGTATAAAATATGGGCAACATACGAATAATTAGGAGAAGTGAAAGAACAGCAGATATAAAACCAAGACTAACTCACCAGGGAAAGTGGACGCCTCAAGGGCGTGTGGTTGCCAGGTCCCGGCTCAGCTCCATCATCAGCTCCAGCAGATGCCGTGACAAGCAGCTCCGATGGGATCTGAAAGAATCACCCCCTTGTCTGAGCTCCAGAAGTCCCACTCGCTGTGACACCCTAGCCTGTGTGGCTCCTTCTCTGGTCACACATCTGTGCCCTGCTTCCCAGAGGGACAGTAAATACTTTGAGAGCAGGGGTCATGTGGAAAAATGAGTCAATGTGGGTTTCCAGCCATCTAGTCCCGACCTGGAAGCTCAGAAAGACGCATCACACAGACACACTTGACAAGCCCTGCTTCTTCTGCCAGGCCTTCTGCCTGGCCCCCAGGTCCTCCTCCCTGTGCCAACATCCTGGTGCCTGTGGAGACGGTTATATTTTCAGGTGGGATGGCATGTGTTTGCAGAGAGGAGAAACTGCAGTTCCTGCACCAGGAGGGAACTGGGCCAGCAGAGGACCCCTAAGCCCCTTCATTCCAACCTCCTGCAGGGACCTTTTGATCGGAGACCTCAGTTTTTCTAAGGATATTCCTGAAAGCTTAAACAACTCCTGCACATTAGACCTACTACTTCTGATTTTTCATTATTTTTCCCTCCCTTATTTTATTCCACAGCCCTTTCTTAAATTCAGTGTGGGAACAGAGTCATGGACACCTGCCTCCTTCCTAAGTTTATCCCAGTAAGGAAACAGACAAGGAAATGAACCCAGGTATGGACTGGGTCTCCTTCCTTGTAAATCGAAGTAAAGTGGGCACACACCCAACTGATCCACCCGTTCTGTAAAGTTCAGTGGCTTCTCTGAAGTTCCTGTGTATTCCAAGGAAAACGAACACCCTCGTGTTAGTTCATCCACCTGTGACGTCCTCCCTCCTCTGAATTCTTGTTCTTTCCTCTGTGTGTTATGACTGTTTGTTTATTTCCACCGTGGAAGAGACCCAGACATGAAGCCACCTCCGTTTCTGGATTTATACCACACACCCACACAAGTTCTTAGTGCGTAGGGTACATTTTACAGGAGGTCTGGGGAGGCGAGGGATGCTTGTATCTCAGAAATGCCTGTAACTTTGATTGAACATGAGTTACGCTGGTCTTGAAAATTCTTGGCCAGACCATCATGCTGATCATCCACCCTCTCCCGCCTGATTCCCCCAAACTGACACCTGTATTCTCACATGGTTCTTATACACAACAGTTTAGTGGTCTCTTCAGTATCCTTGCCTCCTGCTAATCCAGGTCCCCAGAGTTCCACCTTCTAAACCAAGTGGCTTGTCAAGGTATTTTCCTAAACAAATTCAATTCCTTCCTCGAGAGAAATTCTGTACCATTTATGAAGAAAAAATGCCTTCCACTGCACAGATATGCATTTACTACGGAGTGTGATCAGACGACGGTGTGGGAATGTACTGAATGCTATGAGGGCACAGAGGAGGACAGGCCTAGATTGAGGACACGGAAAAGATATCCCAAGGGAAGCGACATCTAAGCCGAGACCAGGAAAAAGGGTAGAATTAGCCAAGAGAAGAGGGCAAGGGGCAGAAGGAGAGGAAAAGCACACACAATGTCCTAGAAGCAAGAGAGAGCTTGGCACGTTCCGGGCATCACAAGAGGTTCCCAGTGGCTGTTATGGACAGGGCGGGCTGGATGGGGCAGGAAAGCCAGTCGGGAGGCTGGGCCAGGCCCATCTTATCTGTCAGGCAAAGAGGTCTGGACTTGATCCAGGAGACAGTGGGGAACCATTGAAGGCTTCAAGCAGGATACTGACAAGGCCAGATTTGCACTTTAGAAAGATGAGCTATGGCTGAAGGATAAGTCAATGATTAAGAGGCAAGCCTGGAAGGAGAGGCTGGTGAGAGTTTATGACTGTGGTCCATGTGGGAAGGATGATGGTGGCCTGGATAAGGGAGATTCTGGTGGGAAAGAAGAGGTGGACACGACTTCAAGAGATATGAAAGAGAAAAGGAGTTGCCATCTCCTGATGCAGAGCGGAAAGGTGGGTGTATTGGGCAACTCCAAGTTCTCCAAATTGGGAAGCCAGGGGGCAGGTAGTGGCGTTTGCCAAGGTGGGGAACACAGAGGAAGAGCAGGCGAATTTGGGAGAGATGCACCTGTCTCTCTCCCCTGAATGTTATGCAAGGCGCACGTGTTCCCATCTTGGCACCGCACCCAGCCCTCGGAAGACACTGGACAGAAGGGGACCAGCGAGGTCTAAACAGGAAAAAGCAGCTACATACTTTTCTCAAATACTATGGGGAAACAATGGAGGAATCTGGCGGCCATGGAGTGGGCCAGCCGAGTCCCAACACTTCCCTGGTGACCGTCTCTGGCCCCGATCCTGCAGCCTCCCTCAGAGGGGAGTTCCGGGTCCAGCCACAGCTGCCCCGAACCGGGTCTCGTGAGTTCAAAATCACACACCGCTGCTCTCCCCTGGCCTGAGAGGAGACGCCTTGTTTGTTCCCTTGCACACACACAGCCATTCATCAAGTCCAGGAAAGCCAAGCACAAAGGTAATATCACTTAGCCAGGCGGCAATTAGCAGATTAGCGGCTTGTTGCTCTTGTCCTGTGTCCCACACTATGACCTCACAAAGGCCCAGTGCGTCTCAACACTGGGCTGCTCCAGGAAAGGGCCCATCGACTTCTCTGGCAAAAAAATCCCCCAGCCTGTCACCGTGAGTTTCCCCGTTGTAGAGCTAAACTACAATTGATGTTCTGTCTCTATCAATTTCTCAGGAATGCTGGGACGTGAGCCCAGTATTAATGAAGACAGCAGAGAGGAAGGCATGAGACTGGCTCCGCTCCAGAGCTGACGGAGAGCGTGGATCCTGAGTAATTCCTGGAGACCCGGAGAGGCCCGAACGAGGCAAAACAAGCGGGCCCTGGGGTCACACACAAGGCTCGGTGGGGCAGACAGATGCCAAAAAGGCTCAGGAGAGAATTTCTGCTGGGAAAAAATAGCCTCAACCTCGTCCCTTTTATCACCACGTATCGTTTGCATCATCCGAGAAAGGCAATTTTACTCCAGATTAAAAGGACATCCTCCTAGGTAAACACATATGGTAGTACATGATCACACACACCACACACACACACACTCACACTCACATTCACACACTCTCACACACACAGTTTATACAACACATTAGAGGACCAGGGCAAAGCCAGAACTACCTTTCTCAAGAAAGGGGCTGATGCTATAACCCCATATGTTTGACCAAATCCCTCAGCACCGCCCAGAATTGCCTCTCCAATCAGAAGCCCTCCCGGGTCACGCACGAGCAGGGAAGCCTTGATTGGCATGGGAGACCACAGTGGTATCAAATTAAAAGCCAGTATACGTCTTGTCTTCATCTCAGTTTGAAAAATGAATAGAAACTGGTCCTTGGCTCCTGTTTCTCAGACAGTGTCATTTGGGGGCTTCTGGTTTCGGAACCTTTTTTTAATCACATATAATTCCTTAATCCTTCCAAACTGACCAGCTCCTTTTAAGGTTTAACTGGCTCCAGTGAAGCTGGAACAATTCAGCTAAACCATAAACCCTGTCAAACCATCTAGGATGTGGCTCTCTGAGGATGTGGAAAATACAACAGGCTCTGTGGGTGCCCAAAGTAACCCAACAGTGATGGTGGGACAGCTAGAGCATTGCAGAGAAACATACCCACCTCACAAATTCTCAGGAGAATCAAAATAAATAAATGGAAAGCGCTCCCTGTGTTTAATAAAGGAGCTCAGTAAAGGAGAGCTGGTGTTATTATAGAATAGGATCACTTTAAGACTGCCCTGAAGTGGTTGGGGGAACGGAACGTATTCATGTGCCTCAAAGTCCTCAACCCCTCCTGGAACGTATGAGCTGTGATAGAACAAAGTGCAACCACTTTTCCTACTGCAGCCCCTCCTGAACCACTCACCAGCAGTGTACAATAGACACTACATGTTCATAATAATGCAACACTTCTTATGTGTGCTCTTAAGGAATGTTCATGGGAATTTAACTCATAGCAGTTATAATAGCTGTCACACTGGTGTTGTTAGAAAGGGAAGATAGAAGGAAGAAGGAGCAGAGCTACTAAAAAAAGAGGGGAAAGGAGGAGAATGCAGAAGAGAACATAAGTCCTTACATGTAGTAAGTGCTCAACAAATATTTGAGAAGGCAAGTTAAATGAACAAACACCATGTCAGGAAAATGCACTAGACTTAGATAGAAGTGGATTTTTCTTCCTAGCTTGGCCTTTTCTACTAAACTTGCAACCTTGCAGAATACTTATGTCTTAGTCAATTTGGGCTGCTATAACAAAATACCATAAACTACGTGACTTATAAACAACAGAAATGAATTTTCTCATAGCTCTGGAAGCTGGAAGTCTGAGATCAGGGGCCCTCGTGGTCAGGTTCTGGTGAGAGCTTTCTTCCTGGTTTGCACAGGTCCACCTTCTCACTGTGTGCTCTCATGGCCTTTCCTGGGTGCATGCACACAGAGAGAAAACTCAAGCTCTCTGGCGTCTCTTCCCATAGGGGCACTAATCCCATCAGACAAGGGCCCTGCCCTCATGTCCTAATCACCTCCCAAAGGCCCTATCTCCCAATACCATCAAGTTGGGATTGGAGCTTCAGTGAATTTGGGAAGGGGGACAATTCAGTTCAATACAACTTCTTTAAGCTTCCATTACCTCATTTACAAAATGAAGCTACAAATAATTCTTACATTTGTTTAATGTATTTCCTTCTACTCCATAATCTCTCTTGTCTGGAAGCTATACATTCTGGGATGTTGCTGACAACAAATTCTGAAACTTCCTGATGGGTAAGACACCTGGATGGTATGTGCCTTCTCTGAGCATGTGTGTTCAGAAGATGCAGCCCCGCAATGGGGCTGCCAAAAGCCAGGGGGAAGCCAGCCGAGGAGGCACTGCTGCAACAAGGCTCTTCAGGCACAAGCCACTGTGAACACACCCTAAAGTCTTATGAGTGTCCAAGAATCTCTTAAGATTATTTCAAAGAGCAGAAGTGGAGATGCTGAAGTGAATGACAGGTAGCACTTAGTTATGGGAGATCACAGACTTATATTCCAGTTCCTTAGAGGAGATTTAAAAAAGCAATCTTATGTTAAAGAGATATGTAATGCCTGAAGGGACCCAGGACTATTTTCTGAGGAGTGGGGACTCGAGACGGAGAGTGGGACCACACAAAGAATTCCCGCCCTGAGCTCTCGAGGGGGCCACTTCACATGACGTTCCCGTAAGTTAGAGCTCTGTTCATCCGTGAACACTGAACCTGGGGGAGTCTGGGGTGTCTTCGTTGCCCAAAATGCTGCTCAGGCGGAAAGCTCAGGACAGTATGTGCCCTTCCCAAAAGGCCTTTCCTAGGGGAGCTCTGTGGAAAGACCACTCCCACCAGGACCCAGACCTCTGATGCCCCGCTCCTCCCTCTTTCTGTTCAAAGCACACTCACCATCATGGGGCTGATCAGCTGAATGAGGTGGCACAGGGCACCCCCTGGGCAACACTGTCAGGGAGCCTGTGGCTCTGACTACACTTTTTTTTTTAATACATTTATTTATTTATTATTTTTGGCTCCGCTGGGTCTTCGTTGCTGCGCGCGGGCTTTCTCTAGTTGCGGCGAACGGGAGCTACTCTTCATTGCGGTGCACGGGCTTCTCATTGTGGTGGTTTCTCTTGTTGCAGCATGGGCTCTAGGTGCGTGAGCTGCAGCAGATGTGGCACATGGGCTCAGTAGTTGTGGCGCACAGGTTTAGTTGCTCCGCGGGATGTGGGATCATCCCGGACCAGGGCTCAAACCTGTGTCCCCTGCATTGGCAGGCGGATTCTTAACCACTGCGCCACCAGGGAAGCCCTGGCTACACTTTTCAGCGCTCACTCTGGGCAGTGAGCTCTCCCCACCACCGTGATGAATTCCAAAGCACCTTTGCCAGCATCAGCTACACTCTATTCAGGGTCTTTTGCTGCCTAAGGCCCTGGGTGCGCTTTTCCTCTAACCCCTTCCTGAAAGAACACTGGTCGCTAGTGTGTGTAAATGCTGAAGGATGAATCCTAGTGTCTTTAACGCTTGAACTGGGGCTGGAACTGGGCGTTTCCCACATCAGCTGTATTGGTGCTATTTCTTCAGACTCCACACCGTGCCTCAGTGTGTTCTCTACTCTCATCTTGTTGGTTTTTTAAAACATGTCTCTTTGTCCCCACAAAACCATGGGCAATTGCACGGCAGAGATCAGGTCTCTCACCTCTGTATCCCATTAGGTATTATTTTCATCTTGAAAGAGTCACAATTTTGTTAAGAAAACAAAATATGCATTAACAGGATGGGGTGTGGGACTTCACCTGCTGTCTCAGAATTGTGGCTAAGGCCCAAAGTGATGGACGAAAGGTGCTGAGCAGCCCATATTCTAAATTCAGAGATGCACCGTCTCCCCTCACTGTTTGCTTCAAGGTACCAGAACCAGTTTTACCACCACAAACCACCAGCCTCAGTCAACACAAAGAGAATTGGAGAAACAAATGGGGTGGCCTACGTATTTAAAGTGCAGTGCTCAGGGAGAAATGCCATGCCCTCCTGCCGAAGCAAGGGAAGAGAAAGTCTCCAAGGATCACTTGTAAAGGTTGGAAGTTGTTAAGGGTTGAATTGTGCCCCCAAACCCCCAAAACTTCATATGTTGAAGTACTAATGCCCAGTACCTCAAAATGTGACCTTTTTGGAAATAGGGTCATTGCAGATAAAATTAGTTACAATGAGGTCATACTGGAGTAGGATGGTTCCTAGTTGAATATGACTGGTATCCTCATATAAGGAACACAACGTGAAGAGAAACAGACACACACAAGGAGAATGCCACGTGGAGGCTGGAGTTATACTGCCACAAGCCAGGGAATTACCAGAAGGTAGGAGAGACGCCCGGAACGTATCCTTCCCTGACACCTTCAGAAGGAGCGTACCGCCAGCACCCTGATTTTGGATTTCTGGCCTCCAGAGCTGTGAGACGAAATACTTCTGATGTTCTAAGACAGCTGGTTTTTGGTGCTTTGTTAGGGCCACCCTGGGAATCTAATGCAGAGGTGTCTGCAAGAACAGGAGACTTGCATCTCATTCATTTGTTTAATTCACTTTGGCATTAGACTTATTGACCTACCCCTTCGCTACCTAAGCAGGAGAAAGAAAACTGGAGAGAGCTGTATGGCAGGAAGACGGCGGGAGGAAAGGAGAGTGGCAGAAGTGTCTGCCTGATTTCCTGGGTTCCAAGGGGTACAGAAGATGCCTGCTACCCTGGGGTTGGCTGCAGGAGGTAGATGAGTTTGAGAAACACCCAATGTAGGAAGAAGAAAAATACACAATCGATGGTATGTAGCCTAACTACTGCCACCTGCAGACGGACCAGAAGTGCAGGGCCAAATCCCAGAGGGACCTCCAGGGCCTCATAGGGTCTCACAGGAATGAGCCTTTGTCAGCAGGGCTCACTGGAGCCACTCACAGTTCATGAGCTAGAAGAGCAGTTACAGCCGACCTAGAAGACCACGCCTCCCCCAGGTAAGGGAGATGCTTGTCCTCCCAGGGCCTCTTCACCCCCTCCCAAGACATCCAAGGGACTAAATGTTAACTATGTGTGCTCGCACGCATACACATTCTCTTTCACTGGAGCCAGCTAGTGGGACTAAACACTGCTGGGTAGAAAGGGAACAGCTGTGAGTCAAGTTTGAGACTGAAGGGTTTCCTTTTTCTTATTAATTATTAGGAATAAATCTTAACTCACAAAATGAGATTCTTCTGATAACCAAGTGTAACTGAAAAGTTATGACATCTGGACTAGATCTTGTTAAAGGAGCCACAACCTTGTGTGAAAAGGAGATTCCAGATGGTTCCATTGAAAGTCATGACTAGAAAACATAAAATAAAAACTGTTATTGAAGGAAAACTGAATGGGTGGAGACTTTTCAGTAAACCAGGTACTTGTATATAAGGTGATGAAAAACAATATCAAGTGGTCCTGTGAGAAGGCGATGGAGCAGGGGTCAGAGCAGGCCTCTCTGGGCGGGAGAGCCAGGAGAAACATGGCCAGGCACAGCTGGAGCTGAGCCTTATCCAACAGAAGGACGGGCCTTGGATAAGTGGAGAAGGAAGGGGGAGGATGGATTGACATCTTTCTTAATGAAGTAACTAGCAAAGGCCTGGCACTGGATGGGTGCTTGGAAAGGACCGGGGACTCCACGTTCTAGGGATGGGGATGGTGTGTGCAAAGACCCAGAGTGGGCAGGTACCAGGTGCTGAGGTGAGGGGGTCAGATATTTTGAATAAGGGAACCACGAGGAAGAGTGGGGAGAAGGGAGAAGGGGCCTCCCAGCGGAGGTTGTCAGGGCCAAGCTAAGTGGGATGGATCTAAGTCTGAGGATCTGTCCTCAGAAAACCAATTGCCTGCCTGGGCTTCCGGCATCTGAGGGCTGCCCTGTCCTCGCTCTGTTTGCTCCCCTTGCCCAGGTCTGACCACTGGTACTTTGGAGTGTCCCTGTCCTCGCTCTGTTTGCTCCCCTTGCCCAGGTCTGACCACTGGTACTTTGGAGTGTCCCTGGACTGGGTGTAGAGATACCCAGAAGGGACAGCTGGCCAGGTCTCAGGGAGCAGCCAGAAGCCCCAGCTTGGCTTTGCCAAGCACGTCAACTGCCAGAGCCCTCAGGAGGAGACTCAGAGCCGGCAGGGTGCCCACGGCCCCCACTCAGCTTGGAGGGGCAGAGCAGGCTGTTGAAGCTGATGAGACAGTGTGTTTTCTCTGGCTTCTGGCCACCAGAGAAAAACGCAACAAAGGAAAGAGAAGAAGATATGGATTATTGGCGTGGAAGGCCTAATGACAAACACATTTGCATGTATTTCCACGAAGAGACCCTGCCCTCTCTGTGGCCTATGTGGGTTTTCTCCTGTGCTCCAAAGGGCAAAGCCAGGTGCTAGTTCCAGAGAGAATGTCTCTCCTCCCAGGGCCCTTGGTTTAACATAGTTCCAGGTCTAACATAGTTCCAGGTCCCAGAATTGGGACTGCTGCCCCGCATGCCTGACCAGCCATCTCCTACATGTGGCTTCTCTGTCCACACGGAGGTTGGCTGGGCTTCCCCAGAGAGCATGGATCATACTTAATTCTGGGGTGAAAGGCACAAAAGACATATCCTTTGTTAGCACCCATGAGCCGTGTACCATGTTAAACACTCCATGTATACTGTTTCATTTGATCCTCATAAGTCTCTACAGAGTAATGGATCTTATCCCCATTTTGAAGATGAGAAAACTGAGACTCAGAGACATACTCTTTCTCCTCCCCCACGCTGCCTTCCAGTGTGAGAGGAGAGCGATGGAGATTATTAAAGCTAATGAAAATTAGGATCCATATGTCAGAGCTGAAATAAATAACCTTTCCCAATCTCCTTACCACACAGTTCATGAACCTGAGGTCAAAGGGGGAAAACTGACTTACACAGGGTTGCACAAAGCTTGGAAGAGAATGCTGTGTGTGCACTCCAGCCCCCAGCCCCATCACAGTTTGGAGACATTGTAAACAAAGGCAAGATTAAGGATAAAAGAAGGGGCTGTTCATCATCAGGGGTCTGTGCATGACTGTCTGGGGAAAATCACCCAGCTCGCTAATCCTGCATGCCCCAAACCCCTGGGCACGGGAATTTCCGTGAACATCATAAAGCTGTTGCTACTTGCGGGTGATGAGTAAACACCCTCACATGGTGTCCACACATCTGTCACATTCAGACCCTGGTTTTGTCAGCATCCTGGCAACTGAAGGCCTGACCTTTGCCCTCCTCACTCTACAATCCAACGCCAAGCACGCAGAGAGAGCACACTGGCCACAGTCAAGAAATGGAAGGACCTTGCGAAAGTTGGAATGTAAATTATAAATTAGAAACAGAGTGTCAACTTGGATAAACTCTTTTAACTTACCAGTGGACCTTGTCCACGAAGCTAATTAGGAGGAAAATAAAAGATGGCCACAGGAGAAACAGTGAGAAAAAAGGAACAGAGAAGCAGAGGGAGGAAAGATAGCATCTAAAAGCCTTCAGAAACTGTCACACAGTGATAACCTGGGTGTCTGAAGTTCAGCCAGTGGCTCTCTCCAGTGACATCCCAAACCCACCCCATCCCAGTTGGACCAGTAAACCTGGAGGGAGGGCCTTGGTGAGAAGCGGGCCCAGCAGCAATGTTTCAAGACCAGCAACACCAGATCCACCAACCCCCATCTCCCCCACTTAGATCCTAGAAGTCTACTGACACCTATCCTAAGATTCAGCCACTTCTGGTTGACCATGCCCAGGCCCGGAATCGATGAGAAACAGACTGGGCATGTATGAGGTCCCTCTACCCCACAGAAGGTGAGGCCATTCTGTCCTATGCCCAGTATCCAATTGGTCTGGTCAACTATGCGCCAGGATACAAATAACGTACATACAGGGGCTGGCACAGTGCTTGGCACACAGTGGGGCTCACGGTGTGATAGTTATGCCTGTTTACAGTCTACGCCAGGCACGGCAGAGACTGACATACTAAAACCTGTTCCTTTTCCCCTAGGCACACAGACTCTACTCCCCAGCCTCCTCTGCAGTTAGGCGTGGCCACGTTTGAGTTCTGGCCTGTGGAACGTGGGCAGAAGTGCTCTGCTCCACTTCTAGGCCTGGCGCATTAAAACCTTCCATGTGTAATCCTCCCTCTTTCCCCCATCTGTCCACCAGATACGGAAAACCCAGCAGAGCCATCCACAGTCCTCGGGGAAGACAAAATCACAGGACAGGGGAAGTAATGTCTCTAAATGAACATATCTGATGCCACTTTGGAGAGATCCCAGGAACGTCATGTTGGACTTTTGTGTGATGAGAAATAAGCCTTCTACTATAGTAAGCCACTGAGATTTGGGGATGTTTGTTACAAGCGTTAATATTACTTACGCTAACTAACATGCCTAGGTCTTACTCCTGGTTTCCTGAGAAGACTTCACAAGGACTGGAGTCCTGTTCTGTCTGACTCCCAGTTCTGATGGAGCTTTGACTTTCTGTCTAGCTCCTGGAAACGTCTCTGTGAGGTCCGGAGAGACCACTGCCAACAGTCCTTTTGCCATTGGGACAGACCCTCCTGACGTGACATCTTATCTCCTGCTAACCCAAGAGCAGTCTGCCCAAGGACAAGCTGCTGTATCGCCACCGCCCACCCCCACCCCAGCTCCACACATGGTGGGCTTAGCTGACTCCTGGGTTACAGTGACAATCCGTGTCCTTGCTCATAAGAGGCAGCAGGAAGTAATGAAAAGAATGCTAGATCCCAAATCAGTCCAAGTCAAAAGGAAAAAATGCCAAGGCCACATGTTATAATGTTAGATCGTGGAAGCACAGGTTGTGATCCTGAAGCAGAGGCGTGGACACATTCATCACACACACAGGAAGGCATCAACACCATGGAGTCGGTACACATCGCCGGGGGGTGTGGTTAATTGAGTCCCAGGTGTGTTTCGCTGTAAATTTATGCGCTTCCTTCCTTCCCTTCTCTCTCCAGCACAGGTGTTTTTAAAGCTCTGTTTTTATTACTTCTAATTAGCCTTAGTTGTTCATATATGGTTAGTCTGAGGACCAGCATGAATTGGAGAATGCAGCAAGTGGGAAAGCTTAGGACACGTGAATTCTTCTTTAAAATCCTTGTCCGCCCTTGTACCTCACACTTTATATGCACCCAATGACTGGATCTTCTACTCCTGTGACTTCTCCCTGCCCCACGGATGCTGGCGAGTGTTTGAGTGGCTACTGTGTATACCACCGTGCAAAGGATATCTCAACTGGAGTCTGTGTCCTTCTAAAGGACTCTGTTGATTCACCACCACACATCAAACTAGCATGGTCCTCAGCCCCTCCCGGGGCTTCACCCACAGCATCCATGGGCACACCATCCCGAGTCAATGTGGAACAAACGGCTGCAAGCAAAGCACTCGCATTCGGAAATCAGTCTTAACTCAGTACAGCCACCAGCAATCCCTGTATGGCGGCAGGAAGTCTCGGTTCTGGTTCAAGTAGCAGCTCTTTCACTTACCAGCTGGGGATCATGGCCAATCAGCTAACCTATCTGAGCTTTCATTTTTGTGATGTGTTACGTTATGCTTTCATGTATAAAATGGGGACACGAGTGTATCCCTTGTATGCTTAGTGGTGTTGTCTGGCGATCAGAGTAGATGAAGAGGATGTTCTCTGTAAACTCTGAAGCAGACATGCTGGGACAGTGTAGGGGTCTCATTAGGCCACTTCCAGTCTTGGTGTGCCCCTATCCACGTCCTCACAGCTACTTCTGTCTCCATCCCTTCTTCAAGGCCCAGCACAGACTAATTTCTCCCTCTTCTGTGTTAACTGTTGCCTTAATGGTCCATTTGTTTACTTCTCTCTCTAGCTTATTGGCATTGCACAGCTGTATCTCTCAAGCCCTGTTGGCTAACTGAGGGGTGTGTGTGTGTGTGTGTGCGTGTGCGTGTGTGTGTGTGTGTGTGTGTGTGTGTGGCTTGCCTTCCACACCGGCTGGCAAGAACTATGTCATACTCATCTTAGTGATTTCCCCTAGAAACTAGCATGCACAGCCTGTAACAGGGGTTCACAGAGAAAGGGCATCTACAAACACCTTTGGAGTGGGGGAAACTAGGAGACTTCAGGAAGGATGTGGCGCTTGACTTGAGTCTCAAAAGATGTAGAGACGTTAAGCAAACAAGTGATCCGCACGTGCAAAGGCCCGGAAACTCAGAACATCTCAGAGGATAACACTCGGCGAGGGTGGGACGACTAGGGTAGGCTGATAGTAGGGAAGGGTGGATCCCGCAGGTGGACAGGCGCAGGGGGGCAAGCGCTGCAGCTGCCCTTGACTCATAATGGGGACAAGATCTTCAGCATGGGCTGTGGCTTTTTTGCCACCTCTAAATCCTGTGACTCTGTGTCTTTTTGTCCCCAAGACAGTGACTCAGAAAGCCCTTAAAAACCACCCTAAGTTTTTCACATCCTGGCTCAGACACACAAGTGAGACAAACATGGGCCCGGGCAGAGGTAGGCTGCCCAGGCTGTCCAGTGTGTGCTGTCTCCCTGCCAGCCAGGGGACGGGCCCACATCATTTCAGCCCTGCCTCCTTTGTGTTCCATATTCATATTTTCTTGACACAAACCATACAAAGTTTCAACACTTGGAGACTGCAAAGTAAACCATTTGTACATACCAGGTCTGGTAACACTTTAAATAATAGGCCAGTTAGTTAATTCTGCAGTACAATAAAAATTCCCCTCCGAGTACACATTACGTCCTCATTAATGCCAAGTGAGTTCAGCATGATTAATGTTATGACAATAAATAACTGGGAGATCGTGATGACCTCCAGGCTGCTGCACCACAGTGAGGCCTCGGGCGGCCTAGGCTCCTACCATCCTCTGAGTACACTGGGCGCTGCCTGCCCCTCCATCGCACGCACCCCAGCCTGTCCAAAGCACAGCTCCAGCGGGGACGGGCCGTGCAAGGTAGCCCAAGCCTAGCCAGCCCCACACGCAGGGCCAGTCTGGTGACAGCTGGGAAGAGGGGCAAGGAGTTCATCGGAACATGGCCTTTCCTCCCAAGAAGAGACTACCTTCTGGGAGCTGGAAACCAGGCCCTCAGGTCCACAGGCAGAAAGAAGCCCTCCTTACACTACTGGAAGAGATCTGGGCCAGGAGAGCTGGGCAGCTCTAATTGTTTCAAGCACCACCATGAGAGGCTCAGGGAAATGAGTGGCTCTCTCATGGTGACAGCCAAGGCTGTGCTTAGGGAAGGGGGACTTGGTCATCACCACTCAGTGCCTGAGAGGCCCAGGAGAAAATGTGGGTCCCCCACCCTCAGGATGCCTCCATCAGAGCTGAAGAGGGAAATCCACACCATGGTCGATGAAAGAAAGGGGATGCTGTGCCCTTTCTTGGCAATTCTATGCCACGAGGGGCCTGGCCATGGGATGGGAGATCGGGGAGGGACCGTTTTGAAGGTGGAGATGCTAGGTTAGCAAATGAGGTGTTGACAACAGGGGAATGAGAGCCACTTTAGGAGGCAAGAGACCTTGACACACCATGGAAGCTGCCCTCTCAGCCCTTGGAGAATGGAGAAGACTTGGTAACCCAAAGGGCAACCCAAAGCTCCTCCTCTAGTGCTCTGGAGTTGAAGTGACTCACCCTGCAAGGCCCACCTCGCAGCCATCGCCCAGATGGTTGTGGATTCTGCTGTGGCCTGTGGAAGGCCCTAGGCTGCTGGCCCACACCAGGCCTTACTCACGTGCTGGCTTCTGGCTTGCATCCTCCTTGGCTTTGCTGGGGTGGGTCTGGCCTGGCTCGCTATGAACTCCCCTAGGCTTTAGAGCCTCTGTACTCAACAAAGTACTTGGCGTATAATAGACACTCAGGACATGGTGGAACTGACGCTGCATGGGTAGCCCGAACTCTCCATCCTCTCTTCCATGGCAGCAGCTACCACCTCCAACATCACTGGCCCTATAGTCACATCTACCCAGTGTTTTCTCAAAGCACAGGCCCTCAGGGGTGGGCATCCGGGCTGAGACTGGAGGCCTAGGTAGACATGGAGGTGAGGAAGGGTGAGCTGCCATTCCAAGTTAGGAATGACCAGCTCAGACTTTCCATTCAGGCATTAAAAGCCAATGCCATTGATTAATGGGATGCTGGATTGACCAAGAAGTAAGGACAAGAGTGGCTAGAAGTGGGTGTTGACTTTTCAAACAATCATAAATTCCATGAGGGTGACAAAAGGGCCTGTTCGGTAATTATGTTCATTATTTACACTAAAACCTAATTAAAGTCATTATGCTTTTTGCGCATTGAACAAATGACTGGCGTAGACACCAAGCCAGCGTGAGTGCTGCTGGAATCACTGTGCAAGTGGAGGGCTTCAGGTCCAGACAGAGCCCAGCACCCAACCATTCTGAGTCACATTTCTCTGGAAAGGAAGGCTCTGGCAGGAGAAACAGAACAGGACAGGGAAAGGGGACAAGGAGACCATTACAAAGCTCTCCTGCAGCCTCTGTCCTGCTTCCTCTTATGATGCAAGACCAAGATTCCTTCCTAAAGCTCCATGGCCCTGCAAGGAAACTGGGTCCAGGCCAATATGGGGACAAAGCCAGGCACTGCCAGGTATCCAGGGAAGACCAAGCCCCAAGGATAAGGATGAGTCTGTTTAACTGGTCAACATTTCCAGATGTCTCCCAGAAACAGGGCTCGGTGGGAGGCTCTGGGAAAAAAATGAGCTCTATCTATAGTCACTCACATCCTACTAGAGATCATGAGAATGTCATCTATCCATAACGCAAATTGAAAATCCTTAGAAAAATACAAGGAGATGTCACTAGAGGACCAGAGGAAGGTTGGAAGTTTCTCTGGTTGCATTCAGAACAGCTTCATAAAGAGAGTGGTTAGTGATATAAGCAACATGGCAGGGTAGCAGGCTCCCAACACCTGTCTCTTCCCAGAAACATTGAAAAGTCAGCCAGAACCTGTTAGGACCAACTTTGTCAGAACTCTGAGAAATAGTCAAAGCCTTATGGCAATCAAGCAAACACTGAATCAAGAAAAAGGCAACTTGAAAATGGTAAGAAAATCCCTACCTTACTCCATACCAAAAACTCAACTCAAAATGGATTAAAGGCTTAAACTTAAGACTTGAAACTCTGAAGCTCCTAGAAGAAAACATAGGGGGAAATCTCCTTGACATTGGTCTTGGGAATGATTCTTTGGCTCTGACACCAAAAGCATAGGAAACAAAAGTGGGACTACATCAAAGTAAAAAAATTGTGCAGAGCAAATAAAACAATCCAAAAAATATACAGGAAACCTATGGAATGAAAGAAAATATTTGTAGACCATTTATCAGGTAAGAGAATATTATTCAAAATATATAAGGAACTCTTACAACTAAATAGTAATAATAATAATAATAATCGCCCAATTTTTAAATGGGTAAAGGACCTGAAGAGATATTTTTCCAAAGAAGACATACATATGGCTAACAGGTATATGAAAAAAAAACGTTGACTAGCAAGGGTGAACGTGGGCATCCTTCTCTTGCTGATCGAAGGGGGAAGCTTTCAGTTTTGCCACTGAGTATGATGTTAGCAGTGGATTTTTCACAAGTGCCCTTTATCATGTTGAGGAAGTTCCCTTCTAGTTTTAGTTCTCTGAGTGTTTTTCAGCATTAGATTTTATCAAATGCTGTTTCTTCATCAATTGAGATGTCTCTGTGTTTTTTTTCCCTTTTGTTCTGTTAACGTGGTGTATCACATTGATTTTCTTATGTTGAACCATTTTTGCTTTCCTGGGATAAATCTCACTTGGTCATGGTGTATAATCCTTTTAATATGCTGTTGTGTTCAATTCACTAGCATTTTGTTGAGGTTTTTGCATCTTTTTTCATAAAGGATATTGGCCTGTAATTCTCTTTTCTTGTGATGTCTTTCTCTGGCATTGGTATCAGGTAATGCTGGCCTCATAGAATGAGTTAGGAAGTATTCCATCCTCTTCTATTTTGGGAAAAGTCTGAGAAGGATTGATGTTAATTTCACTTTAAATGTTTGGTAGAATTCACTAGTGAATCCATCTGGTCCTAGAATTTTCTTTGTTGGATGATTTTTAATTACTGATTAAATCTCCCCTTGTTATAGGTCTGTTCAGATTTTCCATTTTTTCTTAAATCAATTTCGGTAATTTGTGTGTTTCTAGAGACTTGTCCATTTCATCTAGGTTATCTAACTTGTCAGACATGCAATGGTTCATTGTATTCTCTTATAAATCCTTTTCATTTTGTTAAGGTCGGTAGTAATGTCCTCACATCCATTTCTGACTTTATTTATTTGCATCTTCTCTCTCTTTTTTTAATCGGTCTGTCAATTTGTTGGTATTTTCAAAGAAACAACTTTTGCTTTAATTGATTCTATTGTTTCTCTGTTTTATGTTTCCCTTATATCTGCCCTAATCTTTATTGTTTCTTTCCTTCCAATAGCTTTGCTTTTAGTTTGTTCTTCTTTTTCTATTTCCTTGAGGTTAGATTATTCATCCAGGACATTTTTTCTTTTTTAATGTAGGTATCTGCTGCTATGAATTTCCCTCTAAGCGGTGCCTTCATAGTATCCCATAAGGCTTGTTATATTATGGTTTTGTACTTACTGGAAGTTCTACCTAGAGCAATTAGGCATGAAAAAGAAAGAAAAGGCATCCAAACTCGGAAGAAGTACAACTATCTTTAATCACAAATTGCAAGATCTTACATGTAGAAAGTCCCAAAGATTTCACAAAAAAAGCTATTAGGGCTAATAAGTAAATTCAGCAAAGTTGCAGAAAACAAGATCAGCAAACGCAAAAAAAACAGTTGGCTCCAACACACCAGCAACGAACAATAAAAAAGAAAATTAAGAAAACAGTTCCATTTACAATATCATCCAAAAGAATAAAATACCTAGGAATAAAGTTAACAAAGGAAGTAAAAGACTTGAACACAGGAAACTATAAAACTTTGCTGAAGGAAACGAAAGGAGACAAATAAATGTTAAGACATCTGCGTTCATGAACTGGAAGACTTAATATTGTTTCGATGTCATTGTTACCCAGTGCAACCTGCCATCACATTCCTACAGGCCACTGGAATTTGTATAGTGAGCATCTGCTTTTCTAAATGGTTCCTGACATTCTGTCCCTGTAGGAAGCTTCTAACAAGAACCTTGATGGGCATCGATAGATTTGTTTGTGTGGTAAAGTCTGGAGGCAACAGTGAAGTTGCATCTTAAGATTAATTTCTAAAGTCAGTGTGTACCATACATGCATACAAAATGAGAGTTCTCCACATACAATTTGAGACCAAGTGAATTTGTTCCTATCTCATGTCTGTACATATCATACACAGTAGGACTTTGGCAATAGATTACAATACGCTCCCAGAGACCTTCAGCAACCCACAAATACGTGAAAGCAGACACGTTTGAACAGGCTCCTGGCTCTCGTCTGGGTTACGTTTCTGAGAAGAGCTCATACACTTGATGCCCTCTCTTCAAATCCTGGTGAACAGCCTTTTCGACTTTCACTGGAGTTTTCATCTCTCACTTGATGAGAGACAGATTTGCACGTGAGTTGGAGAACTGTTTGCAAGAGCCTCCCAAATCCCTTCTCCACTGGCCCAGATCAAGTGTGTGATGGACTCCTCCACATCACAGAGCTGAGCCAGTGCTTAGCTCAATAGTCTACCCTTCAAATGTTTTCAAAATTCCACTTTTTGGCTAAGTCAGAGCTGATATGCTCGGGGGGGCAGGTTCCTGCACTACACAGTTCTAGGGGGGCCATTCAGCTAGAATGCAACATGAGTGACCTTTGTCTCTTTGTCACGATCTCTGTCTGTCTCTCTCTCATACACACACACACACACACTTTTATACTCTTCCTCCAGGGTCACAGTGTTGTGAGAGCAGAGCCCACACTGCATGGAGATGTGGATGTCAGCAGCCAGCTCAACTCTGTGTCCGACTGTGTGGTTCTAATGGCTCAAGGTCCACTCCAGCCTCGCGGTGAGTCCCATTCAAACTCTTGTCTCCCAAAGATTATAAATGACCACATGCCTTGGACCTCTAGTCAACACTGTAACTGTTAACTCTACAAGGGCATGCTGTAATCCCAGCTGGTTCTGGCATCAATCACCCACCCCCCCTCCCTAGGGCACAAGTAAAAGCCAAGGCCAGTGAGGGCGGAGGCGCCCCCCTGTGTCGCCCCAGCCTGCTGCTCCTCCACCATCTTTGGCCTCCCCTATCCCCTCTGCTGCCACGCAGGTCCCGGTGCCTCTCTGCTCTGTCTCATGCTGGTCTGCATGTCTGGCTGCACAAACCCAGTCCGGTCCCTTCGCTGTATCACGCCTGATATAATTATTGGACTGAATCCTCAGCCCATCTGTCACTGAACTGAGTTCGGTTTTGAAAGCGCAGAACCTTTTGGCCCCACCTACCCTGCCTGATGTACTGCGTCTCGATGGGTCCAGGAGTCTGCGGCCAGGTACTGACCACCACTGACCCAGTCCGCACCAAGCAAGGAATTCTGCAGGCGTGGCTCTCCTCCGGCACAGACTCGCTCTACTCGTGCCCCTGCAAGAAAAGCTTCTGGGGATCCCATGGCCTAAAACACCCTCTCACACGATCCGGAATCCCATTTCTCCGGAACTGTTTTCCTCCTCCCTCACCGAGACATCCCTTCTCCTATTAAGAGATGCCTCAACAGGGTTTTTCTATATAATCACGCCATTTACCAATTACATAATTCTCCCTTCCCTTATAGGGGAGGAAAGCTGAAAAGGAGGCTTTCCTCCTTTGAATCCTCTGAATCCTCAGGTTCCATGATTTCTACTTCAGTCTCTTCTATCCCAACAACACTAAAGTTCTGACTTAAGGGATCCCTGGACTAGCAAAAACACCACCTGTAAATGTCACAGAGCAGTCCTCCCACTTCAGAAGCCTGATAACAGGGTGTGCACTGCAGGCTACCCTCGAGGACCAGGCGGGTGGCCCCAGCCATATGCACTGGGTCAGCTGAGAAAACCCCCCTGAGAGGACCCACCAGAGCATAAGGCCGCGCTCACAGGCCCTCTGAGTGTCATCTGTACCAAACAGCCTCACCTGAAGGCCAACACTCCTGTCCCCAGCAGCCCTCACCTCCTAGCCCCAGAGGAGCCTATCTGGGCATTGGCAGCCCTGGTTTTGTGGCCAAGCTAAGCCATGAGCAGGAAAGAAAGGGTCCCTCTGGAGACTGGTCCCTCTGGCAACCCTGGCTGCCTTGGTCCAAAGCAGAACGGACTGGCTCTGATGAGGTCTTCAGTGAAGAATCTGAGGGCTCTGAGCATACCAAGAGCCATGATGGGGCCCAAGTGTCCTCTGTGGCCATGAAAAGAGCCAACTCAGTCCCTACTTCCTGGTATGGCCTCTTCCAGGATAACTTCTGTGTACTGTTTTCCCATCACAACCACCTGAGAAGGAGGCCATGCATCCCCTAAGCCCTCCAGAGAAGAACTGAGAGCAGATCGGAAGACTTCATCTGCAAAACTATCTGTTGCTTCAGCCTAGTTGGTGGAGCCTGAGACCATGGCCTGATCCCTGGGAAGAGCATTTGGGGGGTGAGGACAGTTTTAGCTCAGGATTTTGGATTGCTGGACCCAGCCCTGCCACCTGCTAAGGGTCTAGGCCAAGTCCCTGCCCTTCCAAGACCCCGTTTCTTCAGTTCTAAAAGGAGAGGATGGTCGAAATTGGTGGTTCTTAAACAGAGAAAGCGCCAGAATCAACTCGGGAAATTTTTATATATATGTACACGCCTGACCCCACCTCCAGACAACATCAATCATCAGATCTCAGGTGGCCTAGGCATGGTAAGCAAGAAAAGTTCTCCAGCTGATTCTGATGTAGTCCAACAACCTAGAGTTCTATGAACAGAACCTAACACTCTATCCCGGGTGAAAACAAGGCCACAGCATGATGTTCTAGACCAGTCTGTTTCCTGACACGAGCCTGGTTGAGGTGCTTGGCTATGCCCAAGGCCAGCCTGCACATCAGAGGTAAAACCATTCCCCCAAGGCCAAGCATTGTGATCACTGGCCGTCCAGTTGGGCCACGGCCACCTCTGCCCAGGCCAGCACAACTCGGCTAAAGACAAAGGTGTCTTTCACCTGTCCCCTTCCAGGGCTCCCAAGGTCCCCTGTTCTATCCCTGCCCCATCCCACTGGACAGTGTATTACTGTGGCCCTTCTCCTGGTCACTCAGTGATGAAGGGGAATCCATTTGTCTTCCATTTTGATGGCACCGAGTTCCATCCCATCACCCAAATGGGAAAGCCCAGAGTCTTCTTTTTTCCTCTCCTCTTTGCCGTCTGAATCCTCAGGTTCCATGATTTCTACTTCAGTCTCTTCTATCCCAACAACACTATCTTCCTGGACCAGCTTCTCCCTTGCCTGGGATAAGACAAAAGCCCATAGGCAGGTGTCTCTCCAGCCACCCCCTGAATCTATCCTCTTGGATACATTTTTCAAACTAAAGTTCTGACTTAAGGGATCCCTGGACTAGCAATAAGACATGGTGGGGAGGAGGGTATTTGTACATTTGTACAAGCGGATCCACTACTTCCATCAGAATCTCAGTCAATTTATGGTCCAACAAAAGCGGATAGACACTGTCTACTGTGCCGCCAGCATGATTTTTCTGCACCACCACTCTGCTTTCTGACCAAGATGACCTTGTGGGCAGGAACCGTGTCTGAACAACCTCTGTTTCTCCATCATTTTCTTTGGAGTCCGGCACAGAGGAGGAAGTTCCATGCATATTGAATTGCATTACTAGCCACAGCCCAGTATGATCTCAACAGCATGGGAGCGACGCCTTGAAGAGCTCCCCCTCAGGAGCTAGAAACCCAGAGAAAACTCTTGGCTCTCTCCTAGCGAGATAACAGCCTTTAACTCTGAAAGAAACATTCCACGTGCATCAGCTTGGCCATTGAAAGCGAGCCAAGCAAAGGTGCCTCCAGCCTATGGGAGGGACTGGGGGACACAGTGCCAACTACAGCAGGTGACTCACACTCAGGCGTGACCGCACACCTAGTCACGGCCAAGCCACTGCCTAGTGAACCAACTACAGAAACGAGGTCTCCCCATTTGACTCAAGCAACCAGATCCCCACATTTCCACCAACCCCAAAGCTTTATGCCAGTCATGACTCCAGTCTTGGGCTCCCCTACAGATGTCGAGCTGTATGCGTCTTGTTCAGAGATGTTTAAAACTCAAGCTCCAGAGACAGCTTGGAGGGCTCTCGGGCTGTAATCTACTTAAGATGAAAATCCATGACATCTCCTTGGAATCCTGCAGCTTCCAGGGGGCACTGCAACCTGAACTTTGGGTGTTTGATTTTCCTGCACGTTGTGTGTCCAGGTGAGAAATCCATGAGGTAAGCCACAAGGCGACCGGACCTGCAAAAGTGCAAAACATCTATTTGCAAAGGGAAGAAACAAGGATCGTGGAATCCCACTCCTCAGATGGGTTCCAGCGGCGCAAGCCAAGTGCAGAGAGATTTACAAGGAGCCAGTGTTTGCCTCATCCACCTGGTGTCTTTCCCCCAGAAGGCAGGCAAGCGGGACCAGTTTCTTGGCCTATAGCCTGGATATTGCTTTCAGTGCCCCGGGATCCCTGAGTTCAGCTCCTCCCAGGCCACAGTGGTAAATAGCAGGGGTCCCAGCTCAAGCCTACTGGGGATCCAGACACGCTCGGGTCAAACTTCCCAGAAATCTAAGAGCATAAGAGACTGAACCGCTTTAAGGTAGAGAGTTTGTCCTAAAGCAAAACTCAACAATGTTGACCTGGATGTAAGGACTCCACACCTTAGCAAAGGAGGGGTCTGAATGGTTGTGTCCCTCCCCTGTCTAGTCCTATGGATTCATGTCTATAGTCTTTAAATTCTTTAGGACAAACTGCTGGCCAAAAAGGGCACAGACCAGGGCTCAGCTTCCACACCGCGAGGACCCTGCCCGCCAATGCCCTGCGTGGCTGGTGGGACCACAGCTCCTGATGGGAGAGGCCGGGGCAGCAGGAGTGACCAGCGGCAGGGTGTGGTGACCCACAGGTGACAGTAGTCAGAAGCCACACTCGGGCAGCATGCCAGGGCCCTGTGGTGAGAGGGACACACAGGGAGAGGGGCCTCAGTTCCTAGAAGAAGTAGAGGCACAAAGTAGCAGCCAGACAGGCTCGTGAGCACATGCCAGACATGCCGGAGGATCCAGAAATATCTGGTGGGAGCCTCGCGAGGGAGCTGTGACCCTATAAACTGTGGCGGGAAAGGAGTAACACTTCAGATTATCGCTCTTAATGTGACCTTGTTTGTGGGCATGGGTTGTGAAGCTGACAGAATCTCAAGTTATAAGAGAAAGAAAAAGCCTAGGCGATGGGCTGCTCCTTTTGCAGTCCCGGATCAGCCTCCTGTGACCTTATTTTTCTGACCCAAAGACGGGAATTGCTGTTTGAAAACCCGTGAGCCCTGGTGGATCCACTTCTCCGTAAGACACTAGGAGTGAACCTCTGAGTCACTCAGGGGATTTGGGGGATGAGGAGGGTTTGGGGTGAAAGTCCCTGGCTACTGGCTCCATCCCAGGTCACCAGCGGGGTCTCCAGGGTCCTGTGTGGGTCAGAGCCCCAGCCCTACCTGCAGAGCAGGGGCCAGGCACTTGTGAGCACTGTCCCCGGAGCCCTTGGTTCCTCCTTGCCCTGCCCACAAAATTCTGGGAGATGAGGGAAGGAGAGCGTGATCACAGACCAAGAGCAGAGCAGGGATCCTTTATTTTGTTCTTCTATTCCCACGCGGCATGCGGGATCTTAGTTCCCGACCAGGGATCGAACCCGTGCAGTGGAAGCGTGGAGTCTTAACAACTGGACCGCCAGGGAAGCCCCAGGGATCCTTTATTCAGTCCTTCAACAGTCATCAGACACCTCCACACGTCAGGTACTTTGTCAGGCACTGAGCTCAGTCAGGCAATCAAGACACATGCAGCCCCTGCCCTCAGGGAGCTTACACGCTAGTGGGGCCGACAGGCATTGAACAAGGAAGCCGTAGGAATTACAAGGCGTGGTGAGGACTTCCAAGGGAAAGAGAGGCCTCTGCGGGGAGGGCAGGGGCAGGGGCGGGGAGAGGCTGCCCTGCACTGGAGGGTCGTGGGTGCGCCCGGCGGAAACGTACCTGACCTGACGTGGAAGGTAAGCAGGGCCGGTGTGGGAGAAAGTGTGGTCGGGCAAAGGCCTTGGACAAGGCGGCGGGGCGCCAAGCCCCAGCAGGACACGCGGTGAGCACAGGCACAGCAGCAGGGGTGAGGTTGAGGAGGACGCAGGCGGGCCTGTACGAGGCCTTGGAGGTCCCCAAAGGACCGCACATCCCGTCCCGGTGCAAAGGGAAGCCAACGAGGGGCCGTGCACAGTGAGGCGCCACGCTCTGATTAATTTTGATGAAGAGCAGTCTGGCTGCCTGGGGACAGTGGATTGGACGAGGCTCTGGCAACAAGGGGATCCGTGAACTGCAGAGAAGTTCAAGGGAGAGATGATGGCAGCTAGACTAGGACAGAGTCCACAGTGAAGAAATGGATAAGTTTGAAAAAGATCTGAAGATAGAACCTACAGAACTGGTGACGAGTGAGGGAATGAGCAAGGGGGCGGGGAAGGAGGACACCTTGTTTTCCAAGTGGAGTAACTGGGTAGTCGGAGGGGCCATTTATTGTAGCCATGTATTGAGGTGGAGCAGGCGTGAGAGAGAATATTCGAGTTCTGTGCTTGGGATGCGTTTTAAGTCAGAGTCTTTGGGACTTCCAAGTGGAGATACTAAGGAGGCAATTGTGTGTGAGGCTCGAGTTCAGAAAACTGGTAAGATTTGGGGAGTTGCCGGCACATGGTTGGACTGGGGCAGGAGTGGTCAAGCTTTCTGGGCACCTGCCCACCTCACAGCACCTGAGCCTCACAGCGACCCCTGGAGGTAAGAAGGCACAGTGCCCTTGCTTTCAGCCAACATCCTTTTCTTTCCTCACATTATTCCTCTGCTTAAAGGCCTCCATGGGCTAACATGGGGAGCCCAGGGCCTGGACAGCAGCAGCTCGCCTCTCTGACTCGGTCTCCTGTCATGCTCCCTTAGTGCCAACCGTGGCAGCCCTGTCCCCTGCCTTCTCTGCCCACCTACCACCTGCCTTTCTCCATGCCCACAGCCCTCCTGGAAATGCTCCCCCAACCTCCAGCTGAGACACAGCTCTGGTCACTGGCCTCCCCAGGAAGCCTTCCCTGACCACTGCCCTCCGAGCACAAACATGCACACATACACGCACTAGAGATGAACACCCCACACGCACTATACACACAACACACGTACCACATGTATGCACAACACACACAGTGCACACAGACACACCCACACAATACACACAACACACACCGTATACTCACTGCAGCACACCATACGTTAAACATACCATACATAATACACACACACACACACACACACACTCACTCACTTCCAGGCGGCACCGATTTCCCCTTTCCCTGAAATCGCTTGGCACTGACTCTGCTGCCATCGAAATAAAACGATACGTGCAAAACACCTGGGCGGGAACCTGGCACACAGGGTCCTTCCTTCTCCCCACCAAGGCCCTGAACACAACTGGTCTGGCACCAGGATGGGCCAGAGGGACAACAAGTGCCTGCAGGGCTTTGGGCAGAGAATGAATAAACGGCCACATCCCGGGGAGCTGAGAAAACTCCCAGGAACGAGCTGCCTGAACGCGGGGGTGGCTCGCGGCCAGTGTGCGGACACCGCCACCCGCCCCTGCGTCCATGCTTCCCGCACCAGAGCCAGCACGGCCCCAACTGCTCAACAGTATTTTACGGAAGCAACAGAGAGGCAGATTCCCTAACAAAACACACAACGAAACAAACTCCGGGACCGGGAGTACGAGATTGGCTCTAAGCTGGCTCTGCCGTTAACTCCCTGAATGACCCTGGACAAATCACTTAGTGTTCCAGCCCTCAGCTGCCCCATCTGTCAAATATGGATCATCTTTGCCCAGAGCCCCTCACAGGATGGGTGTGAATCAACAACTAAGGGCTTGCAAATGAAAGTACCAGACAAATAGCCGTCTAGGAGAGACGTTGCCCTTTCCTCAACCCCTGAGAGTTGTCAATGTGGATGCCACCAACTGGACCTACTTCCCCATCTAATTCCAGGGATATGGATCCCCCAGTGCCGCAAAGAGACAGAAGGAAAAGAAATGACTTTCCCCCTCAGGACTCTGAGCTAGGCATGCAGCCAAATATTTTTACTTAATGTCAGAGGAAAAAATTCAAAGACCTCCACACTCTTCACAACAGTGTCAAGACTAGAACAGTCTTGGCGCACAAATCACTTTTACTTCCACCGTCCCTGGACATAGCCCTGCATGGGGCGTGAGGCACGTGCATGTCCAAAAACCAGAATCACGGAGCTCCTGCTTTGCCGGGGCCCTCGCAGAGATCCGGGGCCCCTAAGAGTCCTAAACACCGCCCAGCTCCCAGCGGCACAGCAGGGACTGACCACAGCCTCTGTACTCGGGGGCTGCATTGAGTGACATCTACGTCAGAGTGTCTGAGACCACAACGGCCCCTGGACGTGAGGCTGATTAAGGAGGGTTACGTGAATTGCCGAATTAAGTCGTCCAAAATTGGATAAAGCGATTGTGAAATCTGTTTTGAGTCAACCTATACATGTCTCATTGCAGGAAAATGTCTCAGTAAGAGTTCATGGAGGGGAAAAAAAAAAAAAAAACCTAGCAACTCATTGTTGGCTGACCTTCCTGGGCTCCTAATATTCGGTTCCCCAAAAGGCATCTTAGCCATGTAATTTCCAATATGGGAACGATTTGAGTTGCAATTAGGCAAATCTCAGAAGGTTCTGCCACTGATTTGTTCGTTCTCTCAATATTATTCTACAGGACACACTCAAACGCTGTGCCAGGTTCACACAGAGGGCAGCTGGGAACAGCACATGTGGGTTACGGAGGCTGGGTAAACACATCCCTGCTCAGTAGTGGTACCGCCAGACCTCCGGAGCTGGGCTCCTGGCCCTCCACCCCCAAGGGCATCTACTAATGGCCCTGCTGGGGGCAGGGCTATTAGCAACTCAGAGCTTTGCGCTGGGGTGATAGTCTGTCCAGGCTCTAGGCAGTGAGCGGGGAAGTGGTCAGGGTAGCTACCAGCTGCAGTGCAGCCCCCGGGGGCTGCAGGTGAAGGAAGAGCTGACAGACTCTGGCAGTAACAGGAGATTTTGCTACAGGCCACATCTTTCACCGAGCACCTCTGCTGTGCCAGGCCCGAGCTAGGCCCTAGGGACACTGAGATGAGAAAGACACAGCCAGCCTTGACCTCAAGGAGACTGGTGGGAGGACATACCAGCAAGCAAACCCAATTGTTTTATAAGACAAAGAGTTACAATGAAGGTATTATTTTCAGAAGTGCTGTGAAAGCACAGAAACGGAAGAGATTCAGTCTACCTGGGGTGTGAGAATAAGCTTCATAGAGAAGGGCGTATTTGAGTGGGCTGAGACGCATGGGTAAGAGTTTGGCAGAGAGGGAAGAGGCACTTCCTGAGCTGTGCAGTGCCTCCCATGGGCTAAGTCATGATTCTCTCTCTCACCAAGCAAAATAAGCTGGTCTTCAGTGTTAAACTGGTGTCTTCTTCCCTTGCCCCTGGTCTCCAGGGACAAGGAAAAGTCATTCCAGCCCTCTGGGACACTTCTGGCCTGCCCAGGATTCCTATTATGACCTGTCCTTTATCCTGAGCGGCTGGTTTGCTCCCAGTGACGAGGAACACCTTCATCTTCCTCGAAGTTCTGCAGCGGCCATCTCGCCCCCTTCCTGACCAGACCAGAGCTCACGCCTGAGACCAGATCCTGGGGGAACTCACGCTTAGGTGCAGGCAAAATCAGCCTTGACTGGGAGGCCCTGGAGGGCAAGGACTGTGTCAGCCTGATCCTTGATTCCCCTCTGTCCCCAAACCTGCTCAGGGTACAGCTCTCAAGAATGGATGAATGAGTGTGTGTGTGTGTGTGTGTGTGTGTGTGTGCCCGTGCGCACATGTGTGTGTCCGTGTCTGTGTGAACGTGCACAGGCGTGTGTGTGTGTCTGTGTGCAGGAGTGAGTGAGTGAGAAAACACAACCGATAGGCAGGGCAGTGCTTGCATATCTGAGGTAGAGCTTAAGGCTGACCCTTGGGGCCAGATTAAGGGCCGGGTCTGTTAGCAGGACAGGTGGGGAAGGTAGGACAAGAGTCACAGAGCAGGAGCTGAGAGGTGAGTTATGACAAGGCCACGTGCAGAGTGAGATTTGGGATCAATGTGGGATCCGGAAGTCAGGAAGGAGAGTGGGTTACAACCAGGCTAACGCAGCTTCCCAGAGTGAGAAAACCCTTGGGAGCATCTGGGGAGACTGAGGGGCCAGAATTTGGCCTCCCGCAGTCCTCTGTGTTAGTGCTGGCCCGCCCACTGGTGATGTCAGAGCCCAGGAAAGCAGCCCCCACGGTCCCCAGGACTTGGCGGGTAGAGTGCCCCTTGCTCCAAACACAAAGGCAGATTTAGGCAAACCCAAGCAGAGCTCCCAGAAACTGGAGTTTCCCATCCTGCACTTGAGTAAAAGGGCCTCAGGGAATCTGGGCTCCGCGTCTGGAGAGAGGTCTCCCGGCAACTCACTGTGCTGGGTAAGGTTCCTCCCCTGGGCCTCAATTTCCTATTCTCTAAAATGGGAATAATATCCCAGCCTGCCTGCCTCACAGATCTGATGCAAAAAGCAGATGAGATGAAATATGAAAGTATGTGGGAATATTAAAATATTGAACAAACAAAGGAGATGACAATGAAGTTGATTGAGAGTAGGCTATGACCCACCCCAAAACTATCTACACAGCTCATGGGTGGATCCTCCCTTCTCTGTTCCAAACCTCTGAGGCATCTTTCCAGCTCCTGAAGGAGAAAGTCAACCACCAGTGCAGCCCCTCTTTCTCCCTGTGCCACCACCGGAGCCACTGCTGCATCTCCAGCAAAGAGCAGGCCGGATTACCTGCGCCTCAGAGTCCAGGCCTGGCCTTGCAGTTTAAACGATCATTGCTCAGCTTTCTGGGTAATTGTTTTGTCTCTGCAATCAAACGTGAGCTCTGAGAAGGCAAGAGGTGTACATATACACACACGCACTCGCATGTGTACATATACACACACAAACACACACACACAATGCCAGAATCAATGCCTCTGAAACTCAGCCTCTGTGACCATTTAATTTCTCCCCCCTCACACCCGCAACCCTAGCCTAGCCTAACCAGGCCTGGAGTGGCAGACCCCACTCATTGCCGACCCAATATCCATTCTCCCCTCTTCCTCACATAAGAAACTCTGTGGTGCTCAGTGTAGGAAGCCTGCCTTTGCAACCTCCCCTACTGCTCAGGGGCCATGGGACGTAGTTCTGGCCAGCAGACCGTAGTGGAGGCCATTTGCCATCTGTGTACAAAGTTTCCTTTCCTGGGCTTCCCTGGTGGTGCAGTGGTTGAGAGTCCGCCTGCTGAGGCAGGGGACACGGGTTCGTGCCCCGGTCCAGGAAGATCCCACATGCCGCGGAGTGGCTGGGCCCGTGAGCCGTGGCCGCTGAGCCTTTGTGTCCGGAGCCTGTGCTCCGCAACGGGAGAGGCCACAGCAGTGAGAGGCCTGCGTATTGCCAAAAAAAACCCCAAAAGTTTCCTTTCCTGACACATGAGCTTCCTGCTTCTCCACAAGCTTCCTTAGGCATCTTCCTGCCTGTGATATGGATGGGAGGTCAGGCTACAGCTGCCACCCTCTGACCGTGAAAGAACCCTGAGGATCAAAGTCATGCTCTATGTACGCGGGGCAGGTGCCTGGAACACGGGTGGTATCAAAACCCCTGCAGCGGCCCTGGACTCTACCTCTGGGCTTCGTGTTTAACTGAGAAAAATAAGGCCCATTTCCCTAAATCAATCGTCCCCTTCCTGTTACACCTGGCACACAGCAGGTACTCAGTAAACGCTCCTTGGTTCTCCCAAGGAATGAATGACGCCCACATGGTGCCATTCAATTCTCAAAACGTCCCAGAGGGACCCCTTCTTCTCTCCCTCCTCTTCCTTCACACACTCATGTCTCCTCTGAGAGCAGAGGAGTTCCAATGCCTGCTACAGAATCCACCGTCTAATCCCAAGGGTACTTGTCAGGGTACCACTTAGGCCAGGATAACTTCTCCATGATGTCCTGGGAAGGACAGATCCAGGGTCTCTCAGTCACCTATGATTCCCTGGGCAAGACCTTGTACACCTCCCAGCCTTAGTCTCCTCATCTGGGAAATGGGCTGAAAGTGCTCTACCTGCCATAGACGGGAAGGAGCGCTCCGATGAGAAGCAAGGGTTTATCTCTGCTGTGGTTAGTGTTGTTTGTTTCTGGCTGAACGAAGGCCTGCTGCTTCTTAAGGATACTCCCAGCTTATGAAATCATTCTGCCAAGATAGTCATGGCTCTGTTTGGGGGCACAGCTCCCCTGAGGCAGACAGTCTGTTGTCTGCTGTCTCCTGAACCATAGCCCAACCCCAACCAGTCGGTGACTGGACCCGCCCCTTCTTAACCTGAGTGCGGACTCTCAGGGTTGGCTGAGGTCAGGACAGGAGCCTGGACCTTCTTACAGGTCTCACTGGCCAGTGCATGAACTCTCCGGGGCCTCCACAGGACTGGCCTCATAAGGAAAACACGTAACAATGGACAGAGCACAAAACTCATCTCAAGCCACCCAGATGGTGTTGGCCATTTTCAAAGGCCCACATTTGACAAGGCTGTACCCCCAGAAAGCCTAAGGATTTCAAGAAGTACCACTGCAGGATTGATAAGATCTGATTCCCACTGCCCCTAAGCTGAGTGTCCAGCCTGTGTGGATGCCTGGATTTGGGCTCAGTCCTGCCTGCAAGGAGTCCCTGTGCAGAGGGGAAGCTAGTACATAAAGGACTGGGTGCAAGGAAGAGCCTGGAAATTAGGACCAACCGTGCAGGGGAGGGGCCTAGAGCAGGGAGGCAGCACTTCTTGCAGGGAAGCAAGGAGGGCAGCCTGAATATTTCTCCAGCAAAGGTGATTCTGTAAGAGGCATCAGCATTAGCAAGAGTGGGAGACCAGGAAGGCAAGCAAGGTGGGGTGAGCCTGGCTTGTGAGAGGAGGTGGGGAAAGGGGGCTGGAGGCCAAGGGGTCCAGAGGTTGGCTTTCATCTGGAGGATGCCAACAAAGAGTTATTGATCAAAGCCAAAGCCAAAGATGGTCCTTGAGAAGACCAATCTGGTAGAGGATGGGTAGAAGGGAGGAAGCCAGAGGCAGGGAGAGCTTTGGGGTGGTCCTGGTGGGATCTGAACTAGGATGGCAGCAGCAGAAACAAGTAGGAGAGAGAATTTGTGGTGGTAGAATTGATCAGCTAGAGCTGCATTCTAGAAAAGGGGAGCAATGGAAAGAAGGCAGTCAAAGACAATGCCCAGGATTTAGCTTGGATGCCTAGGGGCACAGCGGTTCGGTGAACAAAAATCAAGAAGAGAAAATCTCAAATGGGGGGAAGATGGTGAGAGCAGCCAGACGAAGTAGCCCCCTCCCCTGCCTCCTATGGCGCCATGCTCTCCCTGACTGTGTAGAGCACCTCCTAAATGTAGGAGCTATCTGAACCCAGTCTCTTCCAGCTCTTACTCAGGGCAGCACCCCAGTTCTGGCCCAATCCTGGCACATCCTTTGGCAGGCAGTCAACTCAGGGATGCTTGATCCTTAATGGGTTGAGGTCCATGGAGTCACTGTACTTGACAGCAGCACAGATATTTGTCCCCCTCTGGCAACCAGAGCCCAACCCCCTCTCCAGGTGGGATAATGAAACACTTCTCAATGGCAGGGGGCCACCGAGCTCCACGCAATCAACCATGCTTCAAGGTCGCTACCAGCTGGCGCAGGAAACTATCTGAGAGTCTGTTTACTTACAGGCATTTGCCACAGGGATTGCTCTTGGGTCAAGAACCCAGAAACCCACGCCAGTATGATTTCCAGCTTCTTCTCACTGACGAACAAGCCCCAGGGGAGGTCATGGATGAAGTGAATGCTACCGCAGGCCCGTTAATCACAGCTCCCTCTAAGCCAAATCAGTGGCAGGTAGGGTGGCCGACTATCCCGGTTTGCCCGGGACTCTTTGGTTTTAATACTGAAAGTCTCATGTCCCAGTAAGACACTTACTCCCAAGCAAACAGGGATGGTTGGTCACCCTGGCCGCAGAAGGGTCCTCTGACATTCAGACATGGAGCAACCCTCACGGCTGCCGTGGAAACACACGCCAGAGCCAGCAGAGGCACTGCTCTCTGGGCCGCCCGGTCTCCCAACACACCTCCGGCCACCTCGGCCTCGTCATTGGTCACCACGACTTGTCCCCAACCCATGAGGTCTGGCCCGTCTTCGGCTGCCTGCCAGAGGGCTGGGTGCACGGCATGTGCTCCCTAAAGAAATGCCAATTGTCCTACAAAGTCTGTCCCTCAACCTCTCTGATCTTTGCTCTTCTCTTCTTCAGGCCAGGCTGAAGGGACTCAGGTGGGCATTTGATCCCAACAACCAAGAATTCCCAGGACAAATTCAGGTTTCTGTTTCTGATTCACTGATCCTCAGCCCACCCAAAACCAGTTTGGTCAAACATTTAATTATGAGGTTTGTATAGGATAGTTTTCTAAAAGGGACGTTTTACATCCATTTTCTAAGATGCCCTCCTGCCGTTTCCGAGTTTATCTAAGAAAATTCTGTGTTGTCACACTCCACCACCCAAAGGTGGAGGGGACCTCAAAGTTCACCTAATCCAACTACCTCGTTGTACAAATGTGAAAACGGAAACCTGTTCAGACGAGACACATCCAAGGTCACAGAGCAAGTGAGTGGCAGTGGGACAGGAACCCAGGAGTTTGGACCTCTGCTCTAGTGATCTTTCCACTATGTCATAGTTGATTGCATCATGGAGAGAACACTTATCTTTCTGTTACAAGTAGGTTAGAACATAAAGTTCCCACACAGGCACTTCTCCCATACAAATAGTACCATGAACTGTTTCTGATTTAATCACCACGCATCTCAGAATTTAACCAAACTAAACAAAACCCAGGTTGGAATAAGCACCACGTTGAACATCATACCCAGACCATCCACGGCTCCCCCTTCTCTGTGCACAGCCCAAGGCCAGACGTGGGCCTGGAATCCATAAGATAAACCTTACACGTTGGGATTATGGCTCAGTGGTATAACTGCTATTGATGTGGGAATGCAAATGACGTGTCTGCAGAGTTCTTGCGGCCTGGAGCGAAGGGGTGGCAGCCCACTGACTTAGTCTCACAACAAGCAGCCCCCGAGCTTTTGGGACCAGGGGCAGGGTCAGCAGGGTCACTGGCAGAGGCGGCAGCATCCCTCCGGGGACATCGCATGGGCCCCGGGGGTCCTTCAGGCAGCTGAAGCCGAGAGGCTCTCCTGTGAGTCTCCAGATGGCCAGCACATCTGTCTGTCTGTCCTACAAGCCTTTCTGCTACTTCCTGCATTCACCCAAGCAGTGTGGCAAGTCTGGAGGAGAGCACGCAAGCAAAGGCGGAGGCTCAGCATCCAGACCCCCTAGGCTGGGAGGGTTTGCAGCCACCTCTGTGGTACACAAGGTACCTGCACATCGTGGGAAACTACAAAGATGTTAACGTCATCGTTGAATGACTCTGAATACGTTCCACCCACGGGACTGGCGTGGTCTGGCTAATAGCTCATCCTTTGGGGAGCTTGCCGGAAGTCACACAGTGAAGAATACCATTCAGATGTTGTCATGGTAGGAACTCCTCAATGCAGGAGCACTCAGCAGACCACGTGGGCCCCACCTCGGTCCCAGCAGGGACCCTTCATGCTGAGTCTGGCAGGACTGAGGTGCACTTTTTTTTTTTTTGCGGTACACGGGCCTCGCACTGTTGTGGCCTCTCCCGTTGCGGAGCACAGGCTCCGGACGTGCAGGCTCAACGGCCATGGCTCACGGGCCCAGCTGCTCCGCGGCACGTGGGATCCTCCCGGACCGGGGCACGAACCCGTGTCCCCTGCATCGGCAGGCCGACTCTCAACCACTGCGTCACCAGGGAAGCCCCTGATGTGCACTTTGTTCTCCACATCCTGACAGACAGCTAAGCCGCAGGGCAACAGCTTCTAAAAATAGCCAACAAATTTTCCTTTCAAAGCATAGAATCCTACAAAATTCTAAAGGCTCTCCATTACCATTACAGATATCACATACATTCATTTGTAAATCTTTCTACAATCTCAGCTCAACTCACTTTTTCAGCCTGTGTCCTGTCTGCTCCCCATCATTTACTCTGTGCTACAGTCACACCAGGCTTTCCTTCCTTGCTCTTCTGCCAGGAGTTTTCTTCCTCCATCACAAGCATCTCCCTTAGCTGATGGCTGAGCTCTCACTCATCCTCCAGGCTCATCAGAAGCTTCCTCTAGGAAGTCTTCTGCGTCTCCTGATGAGTGATGATTATCTTCTCAAAACTCCCAAAGAATGCCTTCTGAATCTATCTTATGGCTCTGATGCTCAATGAACATCAAGTTGTATTAACATCAGCAATTTCCCTTAGGATCTAATTTCCCTTAGGATCTAAGCTCCAGCTTCCAGCCACATAGACAGCAGAACAGAAAGATCTGAGTCTTCAAGACCATAAGGATAAAAGACTCTCACACGCTTTTATTCACACTGTTATAATTCAGCTCCATTTTTAGTCTTAATAAAAAGCATTTGCAATGTCGCTCTTGTTCCTCTGGGCCTGTAAACATTTTTGCTCCAAACACATAAGCTGCAAAATGTTGGAGCCCCACTCGAGCTCCAAGAGTAAGAAGCCCACATATGCTTTAAGCCGACAGCCAGGAGGTGGGAGCGGAGACCCCACTCTGAACAAGCTAGCTACCCAGCTCCTGGGTGGGCATGTGAAATTCACAGGCAAAATCAAACTAGTAAAATGAGGGGGGAGGAGGGGATTGTTTTATTCTTTTAAAAAAAGTACCCCCAATGTTAAATATAAAGCCTCATGAAATATTTCACTGCTCAAATCAAGAAGTGGAAAGCACTGAGATGTTTGGACACTTCACGGCTACCACAGCCCAAAGCAGGTCACACCTCCAGCGCGCAAAGCCAAAAGTGAAACTTGGATGCCTTTCCCCAACTTAGCTGCCTGGCCGGGGAACAACTAAATTAAAAATGTAATGACTTTACGTCGGGAGGACGTTTACCCATGCCACACGTGAAAAGCAGAATCGTGATTTCACAGTCACACCTCCGGACTCCATGGGGAAGGACCAAACGCTAGCAGTTGTGTAAAGTAGGGAAGAGCCACGAGCAGATTCATGAACCGGGGTTTCTGTGTCCCAGCAGTCTTTTCCCCATTTTAAGAAGGCCTACCTTTTCTGAAGACGTTAGTATGTGAGACCCAGGAGGATTTGTGTAGATTTCAGACATACTTTACAGCAGGAACCCTCAACTACATAGGTCTCGCAAAAGTGAAAAATCATTCGCTTTGACAATCGACCTATAAACAGAAGACAGGGGAGTCGTGAATATGCTAATGGATTTTCCCTGCTATGGCCTTGCAGTATTGAGGTTTCGGCCCTAACTTGTACTTCAGTTGGTGCCAAATCTAACCTGCTTTCGATCTTCAGCAGGAATCCCTGCTTTACATGAAATAAGTAGTATGAATCACAGATGTTATGGGAGTATTTCTGAATAAGAAAAGTGTCCCTGCAGAGTTTTGCTGATTTTGTAGTTGGGGAAATGTTTTCCCTAAAAATGGAGCAGTAACCTGATAGCTGAAAGATTATGAGTACAATAGAGCCTTAAATATTTTCTAAATTAACACGTTACAGAAGGATAAATCAGCCAGCAGATATTTATGGACACTTGGAGCTTCTCGACAGGTCCTAACTTTACTGGAATGTAAGCTCCAAGAGGACAGGGCTGTGGTTTTGTCCACTGCTCTATCTGCTCTACCTAAAAAGAGGGATGGGCATATGGTGCATGTCAATAAATATCTATTGGATGAATTGGATGATTAATTAATTAAACTTCATTACTGAAAAAGAGTATCACCTCAGGGGGACCCCAGCTGTTCTAGGAAATCTGAGTCCAACAAGATACTTAGAACTTGGCTGTGCAGAAAGCCAGCAGAAATAAGACTTGTCTATCTGGTGCAGAAAACATCTACCATTGTGCATATCTTACGTATTTCCAGTACAATGACTCTGCTGAAAGCAGCAATTGTGGACAGTCAAGGTACCCCATCATTCATTCACCCACTTATCAACTGAGCACATCCTGTGTTCCCAGCCTTGGGTCAGGATGGGAACCATAGAAATGACCAGAACACCACTGAGAGAAGTGGCATCTTGAACCCATCCACATGTAATGATCTATAGAGCGCTGAGTAGATTTCCAACCTGGCTGAAGGCTAGGGAGCTGGCAAAGAAGCACAGAGCCCAGCCGTCCTGCAGGAGCTGAACATCCAGCCAAAACACAATGCAGGGACAATGCAGACACATGTGTCCCTTTGATTCCTGCTCTTTCTCACGTCCATGTGTTTTGCCCCAGGGCTGTGCAGAAACCTGAAGAGAGGGTCACAATGCAGTCCAAGAACAGAGTGTGTACGTAGCAAAGCAAAGGAAGGCGTCTTAGAAAGCTGGCGAGGAACAGGTTTCAGAGGTCCTTGGACATAGGAAGAAAAAAAGAAGGAGGCATTTTAAAACTACAAAGGACTTTAAGCAGAGTGGTTAAGAAGATCGACCTGGATCAAATCAACCTGGGTAAGAATCCAAGTTTTGCCGATTAGCGGTCATGGGATGTTGAGCAAGTTAAGCCAGTTGAACCTCAGTTTCCTTGTCCGCAAAATAGAGGTAATGCTACGAACACCTCATGGAGTGTCGGGAGCATCCACCGAGATAATGTTGAGCCCATTGCTCGGTCCCAGGAAGCTCGAAATAAACTGCAGCTACTTTATAAATGGTAGCTTGAGATCAGGGAGCTGAAGGGGCATCCACACCCTGTCTCACCCCACACACACATGATCCGATCCTACTTACATTCATGCAGGACACGCTACCTAAATCACAGGCCCTCTGTCTACCGGAATCAAGCCGTCTTCGGATGCCTTCTGCCGTGCGAAGGCTTCCTTGGTTAGCAGGACAAGGTGTGGTCGCCTCCCCTCTCTGAGAATCCATAATGCCACCTTCCTACCCCTAAAGCAATTCTGCCTCGTGCCACAGAAACCAGTGTCCTCTTTAAATCCGCCCCGTCAGACCAAAAACTCTCTGAGGGCAGAGGCAGCCCCTTTTCCCATCACGGCCCCGTCCAGGGGCCAGCCTGCCCCGTAACTGAATCCAGAACTGAGTTTCATAGGTAAGGAAACTGGACTCGAGGTCTTTCGGTCCATTGGGGTAAAAGTGGACCTGGGATCTGTCACTGGTCACTTGCTCTCTATGCGGAAACTCTGTTCCCAGGACACCGCTGTCCTCTCTGGGGACCAGGGTGGCGCTCCATGCCTATCTCTTGGTGGAATGGAGCAATGACTGCAGACCAAGCTCCGTCCAGGCAGGAAAGGAGGCTGTGGGAAAGGCCGACAGCCCCGCTGAGGTCCAAGGACAACAATGCCAAGATCCCAGCTGGTAACAGCATGTTGGCCTTGGCTGTGCCTTGGCTTTGGAAACCAGGCCAAGGAAGTCCCTCCCTGATGGCCAGCACAGGCCGGTCTGGCTGAGCCTCTCACCCCCCGGGGAGCTGGCCAGCAGCACCCAGACAGCGCTTGAGCAACCAACCCAGCTGTATCTTCCCCACCAGAGCCCCTCCCTCCGCACTGCTCCAACCACCGGCTCCGTGTGGGTGATGCTTCTCAAACACAAGTCCAGCCACTTGTCTTTACTTCCCTGGCTCCATGCTCCTGCCCTGCCCACCTTCATAGTTCCTGGAACTAAAGTAAAACACTGTGAGGATAGAAAACGGGGGTCCCCATCTGTGGTCCACGGGGATCGCTCTGTCTCTCCACACCTGGGCCTGCTTGACTCCCAGCCTGTGTCACCTGGAAACCCCTCATGCATCTGTCCACCCGGACATCGATCCATCAAACCCAGACTCGCTAGGAAGGGAACCTCAAGGATGAAAGGGTGGGAGAAATGAAAAGATGATAGATAGTATTTGAGCTGGACAACAGGAACCTGGAGTCTAGCCCTGGCTCTGTGCTAATTTTCCATGAATTTTCTTATACTGGTTCCATCTCTTTCTGACTTGTGGTTTCATGGATCTCTGCCTTCAAACGGTCACCTGGAGCCTCAACTCCCAGTACAAACCAGAGGTGTCCTCTTTGAAACGGGGGTTGGGGGAGGGCTGGTGACCACACCACACAGCCCCCTCCCTTCCTCTGAAGGTTCTAAGGACAAAGGACCAGCCAGCTTCTGCTCTGCCCATGACGGCTGTGATCATACATGACCCAGGCGCTGGTCATCAGCTCAGCTCCAAGGAGGAGGTATTTTCACAGCGGAGCAGGGGCTGTCGACTGGGCCTCTCTGACCCACCCAGCTAACCCCAACTGGCACGAATGAAGTCACTCCCACACCTACACCCTCCCAGAAAATGCATAAGGTATGCACAATTGCAGATGTTTTCTGCACCAAGCAAGGTTGCCACCTGCACCCAGCCCAGGACATCTACCCGGAAAGCAGCCCTTCTCACCTGGGCAAACGCTCTACGGGGCTCAGCCAGCTGCTTCAGCACGTCCCGCAGGCCGGGCCCGAGGTCAGGGGTTTCCCCACAGCAGGGGGAGGACAAGACGGGGAAGACCTGGCCCGGCCCCCTTGGAGCTCGTGGGCTGAGGAGGCGAGCAGACAAGACCCAAGGAGCCCAGCAGAGCGTGGCACGTGGCGTGACGGAAGGGAACAGCGGTGCTAGGGACAAGGGAGCAGACAGGCAAACTGCCGCAGAGGAGCCAGGGCAGGAACTACAAGGCGGAAGCGGCACTCACGGCTGAAATCCACCCCTGGGGCCACGGCTCCCCCGAGAACCACAGCGCCCTCTGCCTATGATGGGCTGCACAGGGGACATGCCTGCCAGAGAGGCCAAGGGCCCAGCAAACCTGCAAAGAACCCGCACCCTGAGCTTAAAATGATCAACTAATTAAAACACAATGGAAAGAGGAGACTGGTGTTTGGGTCCTGGTCATACTGGCTGTGTGACCTCAGGCAAGGCATTTGACCTCTCTGATCCTTCCTTTCCGTGTCTAATAATACGTAGTAACATCCTCTGTTTTTTAAATGTGTAGATCACAACATACCTTTACATCAACTATCTTGATTTAATTCTCACAAATCCCTGTGAGACAGCAGCTGTCTCTTCATTTCACAGATGAGGAGAAATGGGATCAGAGGTAAATCTTTCTTCAAGTAAGGGCTGGAGTCGGGTCTGGAACCAGATCTCCTAAATGGACCTTGCCGTCCTGGCTCCATCCACCTCCCTGGGACAAGCTTCCGGTCAAGGCTGCCCAAACCTCTCGTCACCCGTGGAGGCTTTCTGCCTCTCGTGACTTAAATGTCTGGTTTCCTGCGTCCTGATTTTCTGCAGCCTGGATCCCTCTGGGGCAGCTGGAGGGGACAGTCCTCTAGCTCCAGAGAAACTCACTTTTCAAAGCCCCCCACATAGAACATTGTCTTCTAGCTCAGCCAGACCAACCACTCCAGCAGCAGATTCCCCGGAGAGGAACAGGGGGAGCGGGACAAGAAGGTTGAAGGGTTCATCTAGAAGCAGATAAACTTTACAGGAAAAAAGGGGAGAGGGGCGCGACCACATCAGCAAACTCCCAAGTGGGCCGTAGCTGACAACACCAACAGCAGAAGGCATTCTGCGAGGTGCAGGGGCGGCTCCCAGGAGGACGAGGTCACACCTGGCTCTGCGGCCTGCTGGGCCCACTGCCCGCCTGGCCTCGCAGGCAGCACTGACTCACGGGGGTGCCTGAGGGGCCCAGCTCTCAGCACATCTGACTCACCATCTCCTGCCTGAGCCACTGTAGGACATTCCTTCTCCCAGAAACAACAACCATCTTTTTTTTTTTTTTTTTTTAAACTGGCAAAGGAGCTTTTTCATGTTCTTGGGACTGTAAACTGAGCATCGAATTTTCCTCAACTTTTCCTAAGAAGCATGCCTTGTGGGAAAGTGAAAAACAAGTCCATCTTAGGGCCTGAACATTTTCATAACTTTTGAGTTGCCTTTGTTTCTTCCAACGTCGTTCATCCAGGGGACGTGCAAGGTGAAAATGTTTCCAAGGGGCCACGGACCAAAGTAAGGACAAGGTCCGGTGGCCAGATGCAGTCTGATGAGTACTTAATACACAGTAAGCTTAAAAAGTCAGAATTATTACCCACATTTTACAGTCATGGAAACTGAGGCTCAGAGAGGTTAAGCAACTACCATAAAGTTAAGTGTTAGAGCCAGAATTCAGGTTCAGTTCCCAAAGCTCCCACACCTTGACTACACCACACTCTATGTCCAGGTAGAGAGCAGCCCGTTCTCCTGCAGTTCACAGGTGTGCCAAGGTGTTGCACTAAGCAGAATCCCCGGCCTCCTCCATCTCTGTGGCCAGGCTGTCTGCTCGCGCCACTCCTGCCCTCCTCCATCTCTGTGGCCGGGCTGTCTGCTCGCGCCACTCCTGCCCTCCTCCATCTCTGTGGCCAGGCTGTCTGCTCGCGCCACTCCTGCCCTCCTCCATCTCTGTGGCCGGGCTGTCTGCTCGCGCCACTCCTGCCCTCCTCCATCTCTGTGGCCGGGCTGTCTGCTCGCGCCACTCCTGCCCTCCTCCATCTCTGTGGCCGGGCTGTCTGCTCGCGCCACTCCTGCCCTCCTCCATCTCTGTGGCCAGGCTGTCTGCTCGCGCCACTCCTGCCCTCCTCCATCTCTGTGGCCGGGCTGTCTGCTCGCGCCACTCCTGCCCTTCCCAACTCCTGAGGTCAAAGCCCCCAGCTGCATCTACTGGGAAAAGGCAGAAGGTGAAAGAGGCACTGCCATCTGGTCAAGCGTCGCGTCCTCCTGGGAAATTACTGACCTCTACTGAGCTGTACCAGACTCCACTCCTCAGATCGCTACATGAGCCCACCCGGGCACAAAGCAAAGCCTTCTGCAGAAAGGCGCCTGCAGGGACACAGCTGGTCCTTGGAAGTACACCTGCGCATCGGCAGACGGGCCTACCAACATGCAGGTGGCCAGGTGGGTGCTGCCCAGATGCAGCGAGCCCACGCTGGGTATTGGGTTTGCCCCTCCAGACCCACCCTACACCCTGCTCTGTGCCCTGGAGGCTGGCCTGAGGCTGCAAAAAGGGGCTCCCTTTTCCTCTGGCTTCCAGCTGGGTTTGGCCTGTGGAAGGTGCTAGCACCAGAGCAGAGGGCAGGTCTATACCTTCAGCTGCTCCCCCCCGCTCCTTGCTCCCCACTGCCCCTTGCCCAGGCCACTTTGTCACCCCTTTCGTGGACCTTGTCCTTCTCACACTTTTTCAGTAGTCCCTTCATTAAACTCTCCCCTGCTACCTCCATCTGTTTCCTGCCAGGACCCCAACTCATTCAAAGCCATGTAGGGCAGAGTTGCTGACCTCAGTAGAAGGAAGTGCGGGGTAAGCGAGGGCTACTTCTGTGGCTTTTCTGTGGCTTTTCTGACCATCAGAGCCTGGACTTTTTTTTTTTTTTTTTTTTTGCCGTATGCGGGCCTCCCACTGCTGTGGCCTCTCCCGTTGCGGAGCACAGGCTCTGGATGTGCAGGCTCAGCGGCCATGACTCACGGGCCCAGCCGCTCCGTGGCATGTGGGATCTTCCCGGACCGGGGCACGAACCCGCGTCCCCTGCATCGGCAGGCGGACTCTCAACCACTGCGCCACCAGGGAAGCCCGAGCCTGGGCATTTTACATGCTGCTCTTAGTACTGTTCATTTAAATAATTGGATACAATCTATAAGTACCCACATTCCTGCGAGCCACAGCCTCAATCCCCTGGCAGCAAATTCCTTGAGGACTAAAGAGAGAGAGACCTTGGCCTTGGAGCCTTCCCAAGAGCCACAGGTGAGCACCCTCACACTCACTACACATGCCAGGTAACGTCATGACCCAGGGTGACATACTGCACATGGCATGGCTTTGGATTTAAATGTAACATTTTTACTGAAACCTGTTATCTTCTCTGTCTCCAATAGGATTGACTTGTTTTTAGTCAGTACAGGTTGATTCTTGGTGGGAGAGATAAAGATGCCCAAGTCCCACTTCCTACCCTCAAGGAGCTCGTAGATAAGAGAATATAACGTGTTAGGAGCTATAAGCACACAAAGGTGACCCTAACACTGTCTGGAGGTAGCAGGGAAAGATGCACATTGGAGGTGGGACCCAGATGATTTTTGAAAGGTGGTAAAGGAACTCCTCAGGTGAATCAGATGAATGAGGGCCCTCCAGGCAGCAGGAACATCGTGCGTAAGTGTAGAGAAGCAAGGAAGAGGAGGTCAGGTTCTGTGTACCATAACCAGGGCACGATGACCAGCGCTCGGCATATGTGTAGGGAGCTGATGGCCATCAAACTGGAGAGTGAGGCCAAGGCCTTGCAAACACGCTCATAATTCAGAAAGAAGTAAAAAAAACACCAGTAAACCAAACAAGAAATGACTCTGTCAGCAAAGACCCATGTGTGAGGCACTGCTAAAAGACAAAATGGTCTTCTTAACTACAAAGTACTCCATGGTCAACTCATTTCAAATGTACGCTCCAGAAAAATGAGACCTGAGAAGTAAGAAAATGCACGTCACATCTTGGAAGCTGTTTAAATACTAGCCATCGTTGAGCACATGTAGTCCATGAACTAGAGTGTATCTGTACCAGCTGGTCTTAAAGATGGAGATGTGGATGGATGGAAGGAAGGAAGGAAGGAAGGAAGGGAGGGAGGGAGAGGGGAAGGGGGAAACATGGATGAGATAGAATTAATTCATACATAAATGATATAAATACATAAATGACCAAGAGACAGGTTAAAAATAAATAGATGTTCCCCAAACACTCATCTGCTCTCCCTCCCCCGCCATCAAGCTTCATTCTAACTCAGTGAATGGGCCCTGCCTGCTGCCACAAAAACAACAATAATTTGGGAATGATGGGCTGAATTGGAAGCCAAGTTCAAAACTCCCAGAGCCTTGAGAACACACAGTGCTGACCCCTACACGATCCCACAGGAAACTGGGGAGAGGACCAGAGTGCCCATCTCTGCCTCTTATTGGCCCTGCTCCCCTGGTCTATGTGGGGATCACATGTGGGGATCCTGCGAGAGAACAGTGCTCTGGGGAACATCCCAGATTGTAAATTCCAAGGAACATTTCAACCAATTGAAGGAAACTCTTGCAATTTTGTGAGCCACAAATGGCTCCAAGGAAAGTCTGGTTCAACTTTCAGACCTGGCAATACCTTCCTTCATGGCAGAAGGACAGTGGCCATGAAACGACCAGTTTTTCCTTCCCCGTTTTCCCAAAGGAAAGGGCCCTGAGCTGGGAAGGTTGTATTTTCCCCACCTGCGGTTTTATGTTCAAGCCAAGTCAATAAACTGAAATATAGCTTGGGTTCAGATGATTCTCAAAGAGGAAAACAGCAATTTTGCCTTCAAAGGGACAGAGCTTGGAGCCAGGAAACAAGAGTTATGTTTCCGGCTGAGCTAGGGGAAATCTGGGCTGCAGGCTTTGAGAGGCCAAGCTCCCCCCAAGTCTAGGGGTGGCTGGGGATGACCAAGGCTCTGGTGATGGTGGGCATCTGTCACATAAGGAAGACAAGAGTTCATTCGTGGGCAGAGCAGACACTGAGAAGAGAGCGGTTCCTGCTGGGAAAGTCAACTGAACCAGGACACAGCTGTCCGCTGGTGCCTCTAAAAGAGGAGAGAAAATGGGGCAAAGCACCAAGGAAGGAATGGTCAGTCATACAGATGAGTGGTAGTGGAGTGAAAGGGTGGCCACGTGAGAAGCATGGAAGGCTGCCCTCAAAATCGTGAGGCTCCCATTCAAGTCTCTGCTTGACCGCAAAGTTCCTATGTGGCTTCACGCAAGTCATTCTCCATTTTCTCATCCATAAAATGGACATAAGCATATCTGCCCTGCTTATCTCAGCAGCAGGAAAGAATGTGAGACAGCCTCAAGGTTTCAGCAAAAACCACTTGATAGCATGTCCCGGAACAGGAGAACTGCCCCCAAGGGATCTTGTTATCACTGACGTTCCTGAGTCTTCTCTGGCATATAGCAAGCCAGATCACCGCCTTCCTGCTCCAATAAATGCAGCTGCACTCCTGGCCTTGCCTGATTCCCCCATAACCAGCTCCGAATGTGGGCCTTCAGCTGTCCCAGTGTCCAACCCCGGAGGATTGTATACAGTGTCGACACACCCCAACACCCAGCCGCAACTGAAACATGACAACGTGTAACACGGACCCTGTCCAATTCATCACGCCTGTATCTTCCTAGGCACAATGCTACATAGAGAGACATTTAACAGCTTTCAATACACATGGGAACCCACATTGCTCTCCACCCGGGAAAAATCTGCCAGATGCCAAGAGGTTTATTTTTCTAGGATTAACACAATGACAGGGAATCAGCCATATATATTGTTGAATATGACGAGCCAAATATTTTTCTGTAATTTCTACGATAATATGAGGAAAGCTGAAAAAGAAAAAAAAAAGCAGTCGCCGGTGTTAGGCTGGTCTTTGCAGGCGCCAGCCTCCAAAAATAACAGCCATTCCTACGAATTACCAACAAGGCTGTTTGCAAGACTGTTGCTTGATACAAGAAATGGAACGTATTAATAGGAGCTTCCCGGGAAGAAGGGGCTTAGGGAGGACAGACTGACCCAAGACAGAGGACTCTGGGGAGGGCGGGAGCTCTCAGCCACCAGTCCCTGGGATGTGCCTTCCCCGGGGCTCCGGCAAGGTCACAGAAGATGCCGCCCTACATGCATGCTGATTTAAGTACAGGCCGGGAGGAGGACCTGGGGCTGCAGCCATGGCGCGTCCTACAGCACTTTCAAACAACCTAGTAACTGAGTTTCACTCTGCAACTTTGAAACCTGATGGAGTGGTGCTGGAGGGGCAAACAGGAAACCAAAATTAAAAGAGGATCAGAAAGGAAGCTCAGTGAGAAGAGAAGCCGAGGGTGAAAGCAGACGCGTCTGCCTTGTTCACGTGGCCATGTGGTCAGGGAAGCGCCCTCACCCCAGGCTGGCAGCAAGGGCTTCTAGGGCCTCCAGGGGTGAGAAACCGGGGCAGTGGAGTAAGTGAGGTCATCGCGGGAAGGAAGAAAGAAAGCACCTCAGGCTGGGAATCCAGGGAGCAGAGGTCCAATCTCTCTGCCTCTGTGGTCTTAGACCGGCCGTCCCTGCCCCGGGCCAAGGTGTCCTCAGTTCATAAGGCTGTTATACAAACGAGGTGGGAGAGAGAGAATGATGAACAGCAGTGGGAGGCTGGAAGCCGGGGTCTGGGGCTAGGCCCCTCGGTCTTCAAACCCTACTCTCCGGAAGATCACCTGGGCAGCAAGAAGAGAGCCCTGCCTGGACCCAGCCAGGGGGGGCTCCCGCTCTGGAGGCCGCGTCCAATCGCACTCAGAGGGGTTATCTGCCACTGGCCCAGGAAGGCAGTTCCAGAGCTTATACGTTCCCAGCTTACAAAACAAGCAGATCCCAAGCTGGTAAGAAACCAAGAAGTGGAGGCTGTGTCAGCCCCAGACCCCCAAGAGCAAAGTGATGGTACTGGCGACGCGCCCTCCCTGGGAACTGGAGCCCCGGCTGATTGTTGCTTGGGTAAAGTGATGGATGGTACTTGTTCAGAGCCTCACAGGACAGAGCCAGAGGGTGCTTCCTGCAGTCAGACATCTGCGAAGTAAAAGGAAGAACTTTCTACCTGTCAGAGTCACCAACATAGCAGGTGGCTTCCTTCCCCACCCCCTCGCTGGTCCACCCAACTTTGTCCTCACCTCATAACCTCCTTTCTCCCTAGGGCCTTATTTAGCAAAAAGGGGTCTGAAATAAAGGAAAAACCTTGCAGAGGGAGCGGTTGGGGAGGGAGGAGTGGATGGCCCTGTGCTGGAGGAGCGCTCGGACTAGTGGGAGAGTTGAGGCAGATGCCAAGACGGGCTCAGATTCTGAGAGCAGCACAGACCCAATAACCAGAGGACACTGTGGCTGCTGGGGTTAAACCAGTGAGAGAGACGGAAGGGCCAGCCAAACAGGCTCCCAGCAGGAGGCCAGCAGCAAGCCTGGCGCTGGCTTCAGCTGCCCTCTCCTCCCAAGTTTTGGGAACCCAATGACATGTCGCGCAGAGAAGATGGCAAACACTCCAGGGACGGGAGACGGGGTCCTGGTACTCCCTGGATCCCCTGCATCCTCTGTTTTCTCCGCCCCAGGGCAACCCCCTCCCCCATTCTGCTCTCCTTTGCCCCACACCTGCCTGAGAAACTTGTCTGCTTTGTCCTTCCTCCGGGGTCCAGCCAGGAAGGATATGCGAGGAGCTCTGGGGCTCACTCGGCCATGCCTTGACTCTGCTCTGTTAAAGTCCCATCTGGTCACTGAGCACCTCGTGGGTGCCGCGACCTGGAGATGAGTGGGACCCTGCCAGCCCTTGGGGAACTCCTAGTCTGGGGTGGTGGGAGAGTCAGGGAAGGGAATGCAGAGTGCTGTCCACCCCGCACCTGGCCAGCAGAAAGCCGTTTCCACCAGGGAGCCAGGGATTTGAGGGAACCATGAGACGAACACCAAATGCTTTACCACTGGAATAAAACTGAAAATGTCCCCAGAACCCACTTTATCCAGAATTTCCAGGGGAGTTTGGTGCAAGTGAGTCACCAAGGACACAATGGCAGGTTCCGAGTGTCAGGACAGCTGAGCTTGGTGGATATTTAAACAGACCTTGTGGAAAAGATGGTCCAAAACACTCAGGCTGTGCCTGCCCCAAAGCCAAAAGGGTTGCCTCCGTCCTTTCCAACCCAGCCAGCTGTGGGCAGCCCTGCAGCCCTGTGCCCCTCTCCGAGGTTGGCTGAGGACAGGAGGAAACCCAGAAAGCAGAGAGGGCAATAAATCTTCACCTGCCGTGACAGTGCTCTGGCTTGCCCAGCGTTCTTTCCCTCCGTGAGGGAAAAAAAGAGGCATAATGGATAACAATCTCCACGATCGATCTGAAGATTATTAGGGAAGTTTGGTGCTACTTCCCACTCTCCTTCCCACAGATGAAACGCAGGCTTTCCGACAAGGCCTCCAGCCACTGCCTTGGGAAGCCCCCTTCTCCTTCGTGAAATGAGCACAGGACACAGGCCGGGGGGGCAGAAATCATCCTGTTCTCTTCCCCACGTGTCCGTGCCGCTGGGAAAGAAAACCCAGACCCCACGTGGGAGAAGGTGGCTTGACTTCTAAGGACAATTTCCCCTTAACAGCCCAAGAAACTGTTCCAGAAAGTGAGAATAATGATAACTGTAAGTTACCACTAAACATCACTCATGTGCCACCACTTAAGTCTGACAACAACCCCTCCAGGAAGAATTCCCATTTAACATTCTGGGCTCTGACAGACTGAGTGCCCAGTCCCAGGCAGCATCCGCAGTGAGAGGGTGAGTGCAGATTCACGCATCCAAATCCACTGCTAAAGGCCACAATCCTGTCATTTTCCTGCCCCTCATTCTTCTTGACCTCAGTAAATACCTGATACCTAACAGGAGTGAGCTCCCAAAGTGCAGAGACTGTGGAAATGGCTCTAACTTTCGGGAATCACCAGAATAGCATCTGTACAGCCTGGGTACACCTGGAAGTGGGGCTCATTCAGGCCCAGCGGCCACTGCAAAGGTAAGGATCATGATAATATGATAATAATATTATGCTGTCGTTACTATGAAGTCTTCCTTGGTACAGCAAAAACACTGGGCTTTTGGATATTCCCCTGTAGACAGAGTCCAAAACCTGACACTGAGGTCCCAACTCACACTGCGGGGAAGGCAGGATGCTTCCTTCTAGTGAGGACTTCCCCGGTGAGATGCTCTGAACAGGTAGAGAGCTCTCAGCTCCCCACAGGCCCAGGACACAGATCCACACAAGGCCTGGCCTCCTGCCCTCACCCCCTGGCCCCGGCCAGAGCCCCCCTCCTCCGGGCTCCTCCAACTGTCCCCCTGGGAGCCGAGCAACCCCCCGGAGCCCACGTAAGCAGCAGCTTCCCTGCTCAAGGGCAGGTGCTGGGCTCAGAGGTACCCCGATGCCGAGCACACCCCCGGCAGGCCTCCCTCTGAAGGGCGATGCGCAGGGTGGTCAAAAGCTCAGACAGGGTCACAGATGGGCGTGTGAGTCCTTGCCGTGGAACTCTGAGCCTCAGTCTCTTCTCCTGTAAGTTGGGAACGGTATCAGGCACCATCACAAGAACTGTTGCGAAGATTCAAACATATAAATGCCTCAAAGCTCTCAACATGGGGTCGGGTCCACAGTTGGTGCTCATTAAATTCTACCTATTCGTATGAGTATGATTAGATCCAAAGATTCAACACACGAGAAGGCTAAGGCACGTCTGCCCCAGACCATACCATTTTCTGCCGTTTTGTCCCCAACTGTCCTGAAACCCCCTCCAGGCCTCAGCCTGGCCCTCAGGTCCTCGACACATGCAGCTCCACTCAGAATGAAGCCACTCGTTCAGCCTGCCTCTGACACGGACAGGGCCTGGGGCGAGGGAACAAGTGAAAGCCTGTGGCCCACCCTCCTCCCCCATCCCGGCTCTGCTCCGTCCTACAGCGAGGGACTTCGTGAGGCTCCAGACCCAGGGCTGCCCATACTGGGGCTTGGGAGCAGGTCTCAGGGCCGTTTGGTCAGAGGTGACTGCGGGGGGAGGGTTCCTGGCACCAGGCTCCTGTTGGGAACATCGCTTTGAACTCTTATCTTCTGGGGAAGGACATGGCCAGAGGAAGACCAGGGCACACAGGGCACGTGGCCAGGACAGTTGCACTCACTTGTTTATCTAGTACATTCACGGGGCACCCTGTGCACCCCGGGAATAGAGAGACAAATAAGACCCAGGGCCTACCTGCAAGGCCCTCACAGTCTAAGAAGAGACTCTTCCTCGTACCTGCAGGAAGGTGAGCCCTGGGGGAGAGGTGTCGAAGCTGGCGGTGGGGCAGCCCCAGAGAGCGGCAAACCTGGGAGCAGAGGATGAAGGGGTGTCCCAGGGACCAAGGGAGGCCAGGGCACACCAGGAGGCGGAAGCAGGCATGAGGCTGAGAGGAGGGGAAGCGCGGGCTGTGGGGACTGGCACAGTTTGGGATGCAGATGAGGAAGAGAGGGAGATAAAGCACAGAAAGCAGAAAGGGCTGATCCTGAAAGGCTCAAGGAGCACATCCAGACTCTAAATCCCAGCGCCCACTCTACTGCCACCCGCAGTGTGACCTTCGCTCCTCCCCGCCCCCCGGGTCTCAGCTCCACCATCTACAAGGTTCGGGGGTCGGGGGGGCGCTAAGCTGATGCTGGCATGGGGCTGGCTGTTATATTACCCCCAGTCCCCGCTTTCAAGCCTCTAAGAGAAGCCAATTAGAGCACATTTCCAGACGGATCTCCAGCAACCCCAGATCCACAAAGGAACAAGTGTGTAAAGCAGTTCCAGTTCTTTCCTTCCTATAACAACCAGAGAAAAATCACTCTGGCCTCCCCATACCCCACGGCCCGTAACCTGGCCAAATCCTCCGCCTCCTGCTGGTCCCAGCTCCTCCAAGGAGCTTTTTCAGCCTGCTTCACCCACCCCTCCTGGTGCTGGGCCCCACCTATGCTCAGAGCCCAACTCAACTCAGTCCTAGGCCACGGGGACAGTGGCTGGTCTGCCCCTCCTCAGTACACAACCTTGTCCCCGCTCGGCACGGCTGGCACAGAACTGGACACACAAGGGGCATGAGCAAACGAACGTGTGCTAAAGAGAGACACACGGTGCCCCAGAGAAGTGCAACGTCCATGGAGCGCCCTGCCTAGTGTCCTCAGGCCCTGAGACTGTGGGCCCACCAGCTACTAGACATGGCACTTCCAGAGGCTGAACACAGTGGTAACAGCCAGCCCTTCTAACCCTTTTAACCTCTCCATGTCTTATCGTTGTCCCTGAATCGGCCCTGGTAACACGTGTGGACCATCAACTTCATGGAGGCCTACAGCCAAGCAACAGCAGAGCTGGGAAGATGCTCAGAGAGCAGCTGGTCCCACTTGTCACTTTGCAGCTAGGAGAACAGAGGCCCTGGGTGGTGAGGGCCTCGCCCAGTTTACTCCAGGTACTAACGGAAAACGTCCCCTTGTATCTTCTGCCCCCATGGCTCTATCCTGCCTCCCTGCTCAGTGCCAGTGTGGCACCAAGAACATCCATGTCAGCTTCAGCCACTGTACACCTGCAGCTCTGGACAACACCCAGCCCCCGCCAGCCTGGGGCTTAGGCTTGCTGAGCCGGAAGGGGCCGGGCCCAGGGCTGATCGTGGCAGCCCGGCTGGCCCCAGAGCCCTCCAGAGCCAATGCCCATCTCCTCCAGGGGCATAGTCTCATGCTACCGAGGAATCAGCTCAATCCATTAGCACCCCGTCAAAACCATTAGCACCTACTTCCCTTAGCTCAGGGAGTAACATTGTGAAACAGCAAAAGCAATTCCTCCAAAACTTGGGGAAATATCAGAACTACAGATTCAGAAATCCCTAGAATGTGGAAGGCAGAGGACACATGACCTTTTCAGGCCTAGCTTCCTGTAGCTGACGATTCCCTCAACTGGGTAAAGGGACGTCAAGACTAGGGTATAAGGAGGTGGGTAACATACTGACCACCCTCTTCCTCGAATCTGTCAACCCCAGTCCTGCTGCATATTTTTCCAAAACACCACCCTCTTCTCAGCGTACACCTACCCCCAAAATCTCCCAACCCTGTAGCACACGGCTCCTCTGACACACACTGAGGCACTCAGAGGGGTCTCCTCGCTACTCAATGCCCTGCTCATGCCTTCATAAATTCAACACATTCACTGAGGTCCCCGGGAAGGCAGTACCCTAGGTCTCAAAAAGAATCTGGTAAAGGAAGGCAACCCGAGAAGACAGACCAACATGCTCACAGGTGAGGAGATGCTCAGGGAACAGCAAGACTTGGCCCAGTGTGGCAGGGTACGGGGGAGAAGCAAAAATCAAATGAAAATAGTATTTTGAGGTCAGGTCACCAAGAGTCCCCAGTACCAGGCTGAGAATCACCCACCCCAACCCTTGCAAACCATAGGTTTGGGTTAGAATTCAAGATATACTCAGAGAGGGTAGGGGTTACCCGAGGGTATCCTCTGGAGTCCTCGGTCATGATCGCGGCCCAAGGACCAAGGCTGTCTAGGCCTAGATGACAAACATACCCTCAGCTTCCAGACCCCAGCTTAAGGGTCACCTGTTCTCTGAAGCTTTTGCCCACTAACTAGATCCTTCCTTGACCCAGTGGACCTATGTAGAGTCTGTTATAGCACCTGTGACACTTCACTGTGCTTGATGGTTGATATTTCTATCTCCTCCCACAGTTTAAGTCTTTCAAGTGAAAAGACCATGTCTTATTTATCTCTGTATCTCTAGAGCCCAGCAAAATGACTGGCATGACATACTTGGTCAAAGGATGGATGGATGGATGGATGAATGGATGGCTGGACGGATGGATGATAGAGCCTGACTTGAAGAGTCAGAATTCATAGGAAAGACCTTTATTTCCAGCAGACATAAACTCCATGAACATATCCTAAAATTACCGCTTGCCAAAACTCTACAATGGATACAAGTATTTGACCCAATTTTCTTGGTTTTCCCAGGTCCTCTTCCCTCTGTCTTTCTATCCCATTGGTGCCCAAAACCCTTGGCAGGCTCCTCACTAGAGCTGAGCTGGGGCGTCAGGCCCAGCCTCCCAAAGACATCATGGGAGAGGAAGAGCCACGACTGGATCCTGGCACCAGAACATCCCTTTAGTAATTACATGGTTCCAGACAGACATAAATAGACAGATTAGCCTTTCTGCATTTTTCTCATAAAAATAACAACAGTCCCTAAGCACACTGGCATGAGTGTGGACACTAAGCATTGCAACCTGCTGTTCTTGGCAGTCGAGGGCTGGCCTTCCTTGCTGTTCCCCCCACCACCTCCTCCTCCTCGGGGCTCTTGGAGGACTCCTCACGCCTGGCTCTGTCCACCCCTATTGCCCCAGAGCAGGTTGGCAGCCAAGCCCTGAGACTGGCTAAGGACTTTTATGAGCATCTTGTCCGTGGTTTGCTGTTCTCTTGGCTGAATCTTTATCTGCTTTTAGTCATTATGTAACTAGAAATCCTGTACACACGGTGAAATGATTACATGTCCCATTCTGTACTAGAGGAACTAAGGAGAATATTCGCTCTATTTCTGCCCTGACCTAGAAGAAGCACAGTCTCGAAGGTGAACCCTCTTGCTTTACACACACAGTTGATCTCTCCCCCTTCCCCTCTTCCTCCTCTTCCTCTCCCTTCTTCTCCTTCTTCCTCTTCTTCTTCCTCCTCTTCTCCTTCTTCTCCTTTCTTTTTCTTCTTCTTCTCCTTCTCCTACTTCTTCTTCTTCTTCTTCTCCTTCTCCTTCTCCTTCTCCTTCTCCTCCTCCTCCTCCTCCTCCTCCTCCTCCTCCTCCTCCTCCTCCTTCTTCTTCTTCTTCTTCTTCTTCTTCTTCTCCTTCTCCTTCTCCTTCTCCTCCTCCTCCTCCTCCTCCTCCTCCTCCTCCTCCTCCTCCTCCTCCTCCTCCTCCTTCTTCTTCTTCTTCTTCTTCTTCTTCTTCTTCTTCTTCTTCTTCTTCTTCTTCTTCTTCTCCTTCTTCTTCTCCTTCTTCTTCTTCTTCTTCTCCTTCTTCTTCTTCTTCTTCTTCTTCTTCTTCTTCTTCTTCTTCTTCTTCTTCTTCTTCTTCTCCTTCTTCTTCTTCTTCTCTCTCCCCCTCTCTTCTTCCCTCCCTCCCCATCTTGAGCTCACACCTCCTCATTATTTTTTACTTCCCCTCAGGTGCCCATGCTGACCTTGGATCATGACTATGACCCAAGGACCAAAGCACCTATGCCTCTGGCTTCTCTCCATCTTCCTCTCTCTTCTACACCTGACCTTGCCTCCCTCAGGCTCAGGGTTCCAGAATCAGAGACAGGATATTGGGGGCTGAAGTATTGATTCCTGGACCCTCCTCTCTAAGGTCCATGAATTCCCCAGGTGGAAAGTAGTCCCAGCCTCATTCTCCTGGCAGATACCAATCCAGCCAGGCTTCTGGCCACAGGTCAAGCATCTGGATCTGCTATCAGATGACCATGGCTCCTTCTGGAAGACAAAATATGACCGAGACTGCTTGCAGGCCACAGAGGACTTCATTTACTTTTCAATGTGATGCTACTACTCCTCCAGAAAGATCCAGAACAAGGTATCCGAGGTTGATCAGGCTACGTTCCGCACACACCCAATCAACGATGCAAGGCACCTCTCACGAGGGTCATGCCACTAAATGAGAAGAAAGGGGGATTTGAAGTCAGAGTCCTTAGGTTCAAGCTGCAGCTCCACCACTCACCAGCCGTAATATAAGGTTCTGATCATTGCCAAATGCTGGTGAAAAATAGTATCTTAGTATGATTCGCGTTACTCTTGCTTTTAGTGGATATGAGAATCTTTTCATAGTTTTGCGGCCATGTGTATTTCCTTTTCTATCTGTTTGTAATCTTTGCCCGTTGTTTTATTGAGTCACTGGATTGAGTCACAGGATCTTTACCCTGGAACTTCGGAGGGTCCATAAACCTCCCAAAATTGAGTATAAATGTTGTATAAGTAAGTGTGCATTCATCTTTCTTGAGAATGCGCTCATTGCTTTTATCCAATGCCCAAAGGGTCTGTGAAGTTTCAAAATTAACAACCTGTGGATGAGGTTGCCACCAAGAACCTTCCAGGAGTTAACAACAATTCTCATGGATCCATAAATGCATCAAAGTTTAGGCCCCGAGCGTCAGTAAACACTCATCTGTGCCCAGCACTGGCTCTATGGGGTCAGAGGATACTCGAAAGGATTAGCTTTGCAAATCTAAAATGAGTCAGCTACCCATGTTCAACTGGCAGTTGAGGTTATATTCCTAGGTGGGAGGGTGGTGCCCAAGTTATATCATTACCAATCACTTAAAAAACTATAGTTCCCATAGGTCTGGAAATTGACTGAGAGACGATGACTTTCCATTTGTGATGCCCCAATTTGGGACTTTGTTCACTAGATCTAAAATCCCTTCCAGTTACACAGATCAAGTAAAGCTCTCATTGGCTACGCACCTATTCACCCCTAGGGAGACCATGATCATTAGACAACAGTGGGATTCTGATTACCACTCCAGTTCTGCTGTGGGCTTCATTAACCACAACTGCCTTGTTTCTAGAGGTTAAATACTGACCATTGACATTTGCCACTCTGGAATTCCATTACCCCCAGTGAAATGACGAAAATATTTGCAATGGCAATCTCTGCCCCCATCAACCCCTTCCTGCGGAGAATAGTCATCACCGAGCTTTTCAAGCCTCCTGATACTTCCATCGCAGAGGTATTTCTCAATGACTTTGTGAAAAGAGTAGTGTATAGGTGACCTCTCCTATAAGGGCGGGGGGGCGGGGGGGCGGTGTGACTAGGTTGCATATGATAAACCCATTCCAACATTCCAGTCTCTTTAAGCCTTTGGATTTCTTTGTAGAAAGGAAGTTCTGATATTTCAGTTTCATTTAGCGCAGGCCACCACTGAGTCCAGGTTTAAGTCAAAAACAAAGCAAATTGCTGGAATCACTCCGAGCTGCTCAAGCTAACACATTAAATCAAGAATCTCTAGTTAGTGCATACATCTTGATAAATCTGGCCCAATCCAACACTACATAGCCTCCTCCCCTGCCTGTCACCTTGTAATTCTTCTGGTATGTATGCTTTCTCCTCCTGAGTCATACTTCGTCCTCATCCCTCTTAGGCGTGCTAGGATCTGCCTTAGTCGTGGATATGGAGGCAATGAGGGGCAATGAGGGGTGGTGGAAATATGTCTTAAGGAGATTTAGCACCACGTGGTCTTCAATCAAGTAGAAAGAAGCCCCCTCAGCCAGTGATGGAGAAGGCTGCGTCTAATGGCAAAGTAGGCACAGAGAGCCTGGGGGAGTGGGTCAAGGTCCTCTGAGCTGAATGCCCAGATGTCCCCATCTCAGTTCTCACTCTTTTTTGAACCACGTCCTCACTTTCCCATAAGAAACCTGCTGCAGCTGTGGATCCTATTGTACTATCATCTACAACCTCACGATCACTTTATGATACATTAAGCTACAAGGCAGTTAAAAAGCAATACTTTTAGGGCATTACAGAAGCACTCTGGTTCTCTGGCCATAAACTGCTCTGAGAAGGTAAAACCCTGAGATGATTCGTTTCTTTCTTTCCAGTGCAATCAGAAAGAGCCCACCCACCCCCATCCCAGCAGCTCTCACACTCTGTGTTTCCACCATAACATTCTGTAGCAGTGGCCATTTAATCTGCCAAAGCTTTGTCCTCCATAATACTTTAATTCCGGGCAACTTTAGATGATGAATTTTAAAACCATTTGTCAACATCAGCCTTGCATTATCTGTATTCCAGTTTCTATTGACAAGAAAGTCATCACCAGCTCCAAACCTAACCTGAACAGGTAACCCACCATTCTTCCCATCTTCAAAGGTCTGTTTGCTGTAAAGCTCTTGTGATGTCAGTGCTGAATCAGGCAGGAGCCAATCATGAAAACAGAAATCGCTCTAGGTATATCAAGCAGGATACAATTTCATACAAAAATGTAGACGTTTATAAAAACTGTTAAAAATACTGAAAGGAATAGGATCAGGGAAAACCACCATCAGCTCTTAGGCATACCACTAGTTTTCAGAGAGTCTGGAAGTTGTAGGAATCACAGGAAACCACAAAAGACGATCTGGGTAGGAAAATGTGCCCCGGATCTCCCTTCTACCTAGGTTCAGTGGAGTGAAAGATGAATAAACTTTCCATTCTCTGTTATGATTTTTCAACTGAAAAGTTAAAATACAATTAGGAATCTGGGCAAAGATACTAAGCTGTTTTCACATTACATACTTAAAAGGACGATATTATATATAATACTTTAGAAAAGCAAAGACGAAAACGAATTGACATGGTTATCTCAGGCTACTTTGGGCCTCAGAGCTAGGAAGCACTCAACTTTCTAAAATCTTGAAGTGCTGTTCGCTTGTCACCTACTTTGACTTTGGTTTTGGACTTTGGTTTTGTTTTCACTGTTTTCACTTGGACCCTCAACTGGCTTGTCCATGGTTCTGGGATTTCCAGCAGTTTCTCAGTCTTTCTTCCACCAAGGCCATCACTTTCCTAGAGAAAAGCTTTTATCTTTGACAATCACTTCCACTAATTCCTGAAAAAAAGTCTTTGATCTCTCTTCATAAACCCCAAATTGGGTCCATACACCAGAATGTTCTATCCTCTTGTGCATACATCACTCTGCATAACAATTCACAGAAACTAGCAATGACTTCTCCCAAAGTATCCTCAAGCATTGATACCTGCAGTCAGGTTTCTCCAGAAAAGCAGAACCAGCAGGATATGTGTATATGTAGAGAGAGATTTATTTTAAGGAATTGGCTCACACAATTGTGGAGGCTTGGCAAGTCTAAAATCTGCAGGGTAGGCCAGCAACTGGAGACCCAGGGAACAGTTACAGTTTGTGGCCAAAGACTGTCTGCTAAAAGAATTCCTTCTTGCTTCAGGGAGGTCAATCTTTTTCTATTAAGCCCTTCAAATGACTGGATGAGGCCCACCCACATCCTGGAAAGAACCTACTTTCCTCAAAATCTTCTGATTTCAATGTTAATCTCATCCAAAACTACCTTCACAGAAACATCTAAAATAACGTTTGACCAAACATCCGAGTACCATGGTCTAGCCGAGTTCACACGTAAAATTAACCATCACAACACCTCCTCCGGGAAGCCTTTCTAGGTGCTGACCCACTGAAATGCCTCAGAATGTATCCTTCCTCCCTTGCAGCATCCCCAGGCCTCCTGGGTGTTAGGGTATTTTAGAAACATGTCACATCTCACCCACTTTGAGCCTCTGAGCACCTCAAAGGCAGAATCACTTCTGTTTCATCTTTGCAGCCTACTGCCCAGCCCAAAACGAGCAGAGGTCACTCAGTAAGTGTGAAATGAAAGAGTGAACGATCTTTGCAAGAGCTGGGAGCTTACGGCCCAGTGACTGGTCCTAGCTCCTCTTTCCATAGGGTTTTGCCCTCTCGAAACATCTTTTCAACAGACATTTGAATGTACGAAGCAGAATTTCAAGGTAGACCCAGTGTGATTTCTTCGTCAGAGGTGAGACATACATGAGACCAACTGAAGATCACAGAGCACCGAGCTCACTTAATATCAAGCCGGTACCACAATCGGTGCCTTGGAAAAACCTCTGTGGGTCTTTCTGCTGATTGTCACTCGGTGGGTTGCTACGAAGGGACAGGTATGCTGGCTAAAACCGCCTGTAAGTCAGAGTGCAGACACTGTGATTGGAGTCCTCGTGCTTCTCACTCTTCTATCTGAGGATAGAAGCTGAATTCTTCCTGCAAAGTAAACGCATCAGGCCCCCAAATCACACCCCTGCCGTCAGAAGGGGCTCGTGCAGGGAGGCATTCGCCTCGGAGCTCCCACGTTTCCCAGCCCTGCCAAGTCACTGACTGGCTTCCCCAGACACTGCTCATCCCGCCAGCAGGTCCTGCTGGGAGCCGAGTCTCCTCATGTCCTGAGCCTCAGACAGACGCAGGGAGGAGAGCGTGAGCATGACACATGCAGCCATGTGGCCATCAGCCAGGGACATCCAGGGCCCAGCCTGCTCTTTTAGGGGGTGAAGACAGACATGGCGTTCATGGCAGTGGGATGCTAGATTTCCCCAGCCAAGTCCAGACCTCTTTGCCGGGAGCCTTGACAGCTCCAGGCTCCAGGGTTACTTGACAGGTGTTAGGGGTAGGACCAAGGAGCCGCAAAGCCAGGAAGGAGAGAAGGAAAGGGAGCTGGTGAGGGAATGGCCTGAGGGGGAAGGGACATCCCCCCAGATCCTGGGCTCTGACGACGGAAGGAGCAAGCATCGCCCCTCACTGGTGTGGGAGAACCAGCGCATATCTGGAGTCAGGCCTGCCTCTAATCAGCCGGGAGACTCTCAGCAGGGTCTCTGGGTGTCCTGGTCTGTGTCATGATGGAGAGAAGGCAGTCTGGCGATTAAATGATGCCTGCGTCTCTACTTCCAGGATCACGGCTCTAATTCTCATCAGGGAACTGCGTGCTACCTCTCACTCCGCACCCCAACAGTGCAAACCACGCCCAGGCCCAGGCACCCAGATCTCACCGTCAATTGCTCTTGGATGGACCAACTAAGAAAAGTCTTCCAAAGGGAAAACATGGTTTTGCATTGGCCGGTGGGTTAGTAACCTGAGGAAATCCCAGGCCCCTGAACTCTAAACCGCATCTGAAATGGGTCAGGCGCGTTCCTCAATCGTGTTCTGCTGGTAAGTTTTCTCTGGACCAGAGAACAGGGCCTATTCCGTCCTCTGCCCCACCCTCCTAGCCAAGAACAGGACCAGACACCAGCTGGGTGCTTTGTGAAGGATGGGCAGACACAGACAAATGGATGGAAAGGGAGTCCAGTCTCTGCAGATCCGCCTCGGCCCAGACTGGAATTTTCGTTCCCAATCTCCACTGCTGAGCTTCGTTTCACAGGGAGATATATTGGTGAGCTCATAGCTCCTTCACCATCAATCTCTAGGAGGCTGGCTCCCCAAGTGGCTCCATTTCCAGTTTTATCTAAAACAAAAATAGACTCTTGCAAACATTCCAGCCTCTGGGTCATCAGTTCACAGACTTCGTCCAGCCCTGGCTGGGGTTCCTCTCTCTGAGCTCACTCGGAGCACCAGGCCTGCCTGGGCACAGACGGCTAGTTTACGCTGTAGGTTGATTCCACACAGCGCGTTCTTCCTCCAGACCTTTCCAGCGGTCCTTGGATACGAAGCTATTCAGAGACACTGATGTCAACCAGCCAGACACCACCGCCAAGGGGCAGGCCCCCGGGGCCAATCACGTCCCTCTTGGGGCATGACTCAGTCATCACTTAGGAGAGAGGCCACCCTTTCTGGGGGCCATCGGGGCGTGCTATTTGTGGTCCTCCTGCATTTAACTCACTCTACTCTGTGGGTGTTTGTTTATTTATATATCTTGCCCTGTGATTGGAGTGGAAGCTTCTGGTGGGTAAGAGCCAGAACATATTCTGCTCTAGGACCTTTGCCAGAAAATATAACCAATATCCCTCTTATACAATTTTCATTCAAAGAGACCTCAAGGGACTTCCCTGGTGGTCTAGTGGTTAAGACTTCACCTTCCAATGCCGCGGGTGTGGGTTCGATCCCTGGTCAGGGAGCTAAGATCCCACATGCCTCGCGGCCAGAAAACCAAAATGTAAACAGAAGCAATATTGTAACAAATTCAATAAAGACTTAAAAAAAATGGTCCACATCAGAAAACAAACAAACAAACAAAAAACCAAAGAGACTTCAAGACAAGAGAAATATTTCTTGAAGGATTAACCAAAGAATAGGCACTGGTGCTAGAGATTCTATAGAGCTCATGCTGGATTAGACCCAGTGATCAAGAGCTACTTACCCAGGGTGCTTTGCTTAACCGTCACCCTTCCCATCAACTCCCATTAAATTTTCCTGAATTGAACAATTGCCATTATGTCCTCTGCTTGCATTGAGAACTAAGATAAGAAAGAGCCACGTGAAGCACTCTGATTTATTTATGGACGGAAAGTTGTCTAATACTGTATGTGACAAGCTGTCCCATTTTTACGTAAGGTTTTTCCCAAGCATCTTATAGGTACTGTTATACATGTAACATCACATAATACATATAGATATAAAACACTGTAACGTTTGTTGCTATATTATATGTGCTGTTACTGGTCAAATTTCCCTAGTTACCTTGGCCACTAAGATCACAGACTAAATGCCCACCCACCACTAGGAAATACACAGAAGTTCATTTCGAGTAACTTTATCTCTGACTTTATTTTTATACTCCTACTTTCCCTTTACTCAATCCCTATCTTTTTATTTTATCCTGCTGTTTATAAACTGCCCTAAGTTCTTTTAGGACAAATAGAGATATAAATCAATTAAGCAATAGATTAACTTATTTCATAGCTTTATCAATTAAGGTAGGTTAAGTTTTGCTACAATAATAAATAATCCCCCAGGTATCAGTGACTTAACACCACAAAGATCTATGTCGTATGTATGTGTGTATTTATTTCTCACACTCCCATCATTTATTTCTCACACAGCATCACTGGGAGCTGTGCTCCAGGCCATCATTGTTCAAAGTTGCAACCTGACCCATGTTCCTCCTTGACATATGCTTCCGTGATGACTACAGTGGGAGAAAGAGGAGAAATTGTGTATTGGGTCTTAACAACATCTCACCTCACTTCTGCTCACATTTCACTGGCCAAAATAAGTCACATGGTCATAATTTGTAATTTTGACTAATTACAAAAAGAGCTGGGACAGACAAAACTACCACTGGTCTGAAAGATGAAAAACCAGAATATAAATTATAAACCAGAGATAAATTTGAGAGTGAAAGAAGGAACTAAAAATAATAAAATTTACATAATTTGTAAAATATTTATATATTAAATAACAAATTGATTTTATCTTATTGATGGGCCGTAAAGTTATTTTACTCCAAAACTAATTTCAAAAATAAAATGCTTTCCCTCCCCACACATCCATCCCCAGAAAATAAAATAAAATAAAATGCTCTCTAAAACTGTAATATATATAGCTGCATACATCAAATTTAAAAACCTTTATGTTGATAATCTGAACATTAAAAAATAATGTAAGCAAAATAATTTATTCTTGGTCTATATCCACACAGTTTCTTAGACATACCACTCTTTAATATTGTATCTCTGAATTTCTCTGAAGAATGTAATTTTTTCAATACGATCTTATCATTTTCGAATTTTCCATAAAATTGTCTGCAGTTTTCTTCAGTGTTGCATGTTATGATTAATAAATTTGAAATTATTGACTCTCTCGATTGACCCTTCTTTGTAGACTACAGTTTTTTAATTGAGACAGCATTCCGCCTCCTAGTGCAGAGATATCTGGTAAGTTTGGAGAAAATTTGGCTAAATGGAGGATATTGTCAATTTCAATTATTTTTCAAATGGAAAAGAGTAAATATTTCACTTTGAATAATTTCACAGATGCTGTCCTTTTGCCTCAGAGTAGTTTTCCTTGACAAAACATGTCAAATAAGTTGTCTCTATTTATGACTCTTTTGAATGGTTCACCAGTTTTAAATGCTGCAAAATTATGGGCCGGCTCAATTTCACTCCATTGCAGAGGAGGGTAGAAATTCACTTTACTACTCTCTGAGCACCACCACAAGACTATTCCGTGAACCAAGATATCCCAGACACTCTTACAGAATTTGAATATTAGATGCTGTGCATCATTTCGGTTCTCATTATTTCATTTTTTTCATCTCCTCCTTCTCTTTCATAGAGATAAATCTCCCTCACTTTGGTAGAGATAAAGCACGCAGGTTTTGTTTTCAATCATTGCAATTCACTAAAAGATTGAAAACCTGATGTCATGAGGTGAACCCTTCATTTAATCTTGATTAAATATTTCCAGCTGGTTTTGAACAAAATGAACCAAAACTTAGAGGGTTTGTTTACACAAAACCTCAGCAAATTTTAGGACCCTCAAGTTGGTTCACAAAGGAGTTCTTTAAAAGTTCAGATACTCAAAATCTGATTAATGATAGGCAGCAAAAGGAGAAAGTCTATACTGCCATGCTGAAGTAGTATTTTGTACTCAAAATCAGTTTTGTCACAAAATTTTTGTAGTTCCGTTTCTCTGAGCATGTATAAAATGATTTCATTTTTTACAACTACAGCTTATAATTCAATTGATAGAACAACACGGTTATTAATTATGTGTACACCCAACCAATTCCAAGAACATTCCTAGTCTATAAACGTCTTAATCTAGTAAGAATATCATTTGCTCTACAATATTGTGTTCCATCAAAATTTGTATTTTTATTATCACTGAAGAAAAAAAAACCCTTCAATGTTCAACTTCTTGACAAATTCAATTGTATTCATTTCAGCTATTTCATCTTTGACAGAATTAACTTCCAAAAGCTTTACTTTGATTCCACAAATTGGGTGAAAAGTTGAACCAGTGTTAAAAATTAACTTGGTGGAGATTCTATTTGAAGCATCTGATGACACTGATATAATGCTGGCTTCATACAACTCTTGGAAAAGTTATTCTTCTGCTAGTACAGCCAACACGTCCACTACTATCACTTCACTTTCCATCCATGCCCAGGAAAACTTGGAGTTGAAACTGAGTAAAATTAACTTAGTAAAACAGGCATTTGGTCTAAATGAGTCATGAAATGATATGTAAACACACCTTTTGTAGTTATTTATCCTAATTGTCTTTGAGCACAGACTTGACTACAAACTTTTCAGAGGCATCAGTCCCTTCAACAGACTCCTTTGTGTCTTCTAGTTTCCATGTGGTCAGTGGGATAACTACACCGATGGTATCAACAAACTTTTTGCAAGTTATACATTAACCATTCACTATCCTGAAAGAAAAAAAAATTGTTCTTTATTTTGTATTAAGTATGTATTTGGGGTTTTTGAACTCATTGTTACAGAGATTATGTTCCCCCCTCCAAATTTCTAAATACCAAACGATAGAGTAAATACTTAATCGTTGACACCAAAAATAAATGACAAGACCATTCTAGAAAGAATATCCAAATGTCTTATTCACTCTACCACAGAACTTCTCAGCCTCGATTTTCTACACATTTCACGTGTAGCTAACGTATAATTTTCCTCATTTTCCAGTGACCCCACTTTGTGGCCTGGCGGTCTTTGTGTACTTGCCATATCATAACTGGCTGGTATACCAGGTAAATTTCCCCCATCACCACCCAAGACCAGGATTCCAATCATGCTCAGTTGTATCAGGAAGCAAAAGTATCCCGCACACTGCCCTTAAAAGGTAGATGTTACTTATGCTCTGTCTGGAAAGGGAGCTGGATAAATAGAAGTTTGCTATAGCAAGGGACCTACCTTTTACGTGAAATCATACATTATTAACTCGACCACTAAAGCAATAAAGCTAAAAATGCAACCGCTAAAATAATATTGCAAAGTATACAGCTAAAAGTTCAATAGTAAATAAAAATAGAATGCTAAAATATATTCAGTTAACCCAAAAGAAGGAAAGAAAGGAAGAAAAGTGGAACTTAAAACAGATGTGACAAATACAAAACAAATGGCAAAATGACATACCTAAATCCAACTATATCAATCATTACACAGAATACCAATGTATTAAACAGTACAATTAAAAGGTCAAGAGAGAGTGAATTTTTAAAGTAAGTCTCAATTATATGCTATCTACAGGAGACACACTTGAAGCAATTTATTTATAAATAGTTGAAATTAAAAGAAAAGAAAAGACAAACTACGCAAACATATATTATGAGGACCTCTAAAAGAGTTGCATTTCCAAAATCACAGGGCTAAAACACAGGAGACACACTTGGTACTTGCTCCCACCATGGATGAACTAGGTCAAGGGCCAGAGTTTCCTCACACCACTCACCTTCCTCTGAACTTCACCTTCTACAGGTATACCAAAGCCAGCAACCCCTCTCTCCCTGGATCTCTGAGAACATACTCTTCCTAAAAATGCCACTAACTGGCTGCTCTCCTGGACCACGGCATCCCAGGATGGTTTCGGGAGCCAATGGATGGGCCCACACTGGAGCAAGATCCACCTAGAAGAGTAGTTACATAATCGAGGTGGTTTGGTTTGGTTTTATTTTTTTCACTCAAAAATATATCACGAATATCTTTTTTCCCAATTGATTTGAAGACACTTTATCTTTTTGTAATGACTGCATCATTTTCCTTTGTAGTATGAGCCATACTTCCGTTAACTGGTCCCTTAATAATGGCTGTTAAGAGGCTTTTCCAGTTTTCCATCAATCAGAAATTAATGAATATTCCAGTTCATTCTAATACAACTTTCCTCACTGGAACCATCTCCTTCTTATGGTAAATTTTCCAAGCAGGGTTGCTGGGTCAAAGGATATGGGCATTTTATGTTCTGGTATTTGTCACACTGCCTTATAAACAGGTTCTACTAACTTATACTCTTCTGAACTAAGTATCTCTCAAAACCTCAACTAATACTGTTACTTTTTTTCATGCAATCTGTTCACCTTCACTAATAGGCAAAACATGATATCTCAATCATTAATTCGCTTTTTTTCATCATTACGAGGGTTGAACATCTTTTTATATGTTATGACCACTTTATTTCTTCTTTTTGTAAATTGCCTATTCAATCTATTTGTCCATTTGTCTATGTGGGTTTTCTTTTTCTTTTTCTTTTTCTTTTTTAAGGGTCTTGTAGATACTGAGCCTATTAACCCTACTGGAAATGCTGCAAATACCTTTCCCAGTTGGCCATCTGGCTTTAAATCTTAATCTGATTTTCGGAGGGCAGATGCTTTTGTTAAATGTTAAATAAAACTTACATATTAGGAACCTATAGGGTTTTCTGATTAAATGATTAAATATTTAAATTAAATCAGATCCATGTCCTCCTAAATAGCCCACAGGTAATGCAACCTTCCCTCCAGGAGCAATGATCTAAGCTCTGGGGCCAGTAAGATGTCTTCTGATGACACTGTGCTTCTTGCCTCTATACTTTTCCCTTCCCAGCCTCTTCCCCTTGACTTCCAAAGCTCTCACTGAGGCATAATAGAAGCCATCTGCATCATCATCCCCTTCCAAGGCTCCTGTTTTTTTTGTTTGTTTGTTTTTTTTGCGGTACGCGGGCCTCTCACTGTTGTGGCCTCTCCCGTTGTGGAGCGCAGGCTCCGGACGCGCAGGCTCAGCGGCCATGGCTCACGGGCCCAGCCGCTCTGCGGCATGTGGGATCCTCCCAGACCGGGGCACGAACCCGTGTCCCCTGCATCGGCAGGCGGACTCTCAACCACTGCGCCACCAGGGAAGCCCGGATCCTGCTTTTTAAAGGTGATGTACCTTCAGAAGTTTAGTCTTAGCATTGGAATCTAGCCCTCTGCCTTTGTGCATTCGTTCAAATAATCCTTAGGAATCACAGCATATGTTTGGCCTGTGTTGGATGGCAAACCCCTTGAAGTGCCTCTCCGGTCGCTAGTGGACTTGCTCGGTTCCATCCCAAAAAGGAAGAAAAGACAGGAAGATCAGCAAGGGGAAAGCCCATGGCAGGACTCTGCAGCTCAAGGTCTTACCCCAGCCTCCTTGTCATGGCTGTGGTTGAAATAGAGGTTGTCATCTGTGAACAGGCCCAGCCTTTTGTCAACAAAGCCCAGTCGTTGCCAAACCTCAACCGCCTCCAAGTGCACCGTGGCAAGGGTTTGCTCAAAGAGATGACTTCACCAGCCCAGGGTAGAGCCAAGAACCGAAATACTTTGTCTTCTGCCGTTTATTTTTAAATCATGATTATGTGTTCCCTCTTCTTTCAAGGACATCAAACATGTAGGAACATTGTGCAGGAACTTCTGGGAGGCCTGGCCACTGGCAAGAGCACAGAGGAGATGTCAGACAGGTGCAGGGAACACTGTATCCATGGAGGAGGTTCAAAGCGCTGACCACACTTGGCTAGACTTGCTATTCCATAAGTGTGTCTGGTCCCAAGGCTGTGGTCATCTGGGAAGAGTCATGGTGCACAGGGTTCTCCTCTAAGAATAATACTTCTCCCGCTGCATCCCCCAAAGGAAGCTGCTTATCTTCAAGATCAGGAGGTGAACCTGACATCTTCCTTGGTCTCAGGCTCTTCCAAAGCAACATTTCTTCACTCTGTGCAAATCCCAGCTCTCTGGAGGCTCATATCTTCAAGCAATCTACCCGTTACCACTCCCTATCACTGTTCATTCATCAGAGACCCCAGTGTCAGGTGAACAATTACCTCCACCAACCAAAGTCCCTAGTTGACCTCAACATCTGCACCCAGCACCTGGGCTGCTTTTTTTTTTTAAGTTTGTCTGTTTTATTTCCAGACCAGTATCACACACACTCACACGCACACACATACTGCATCCACTCGAACTTGGCCTGGGCTGCTTCTAACTCTCTTGACCTTCCAGTCAACAGTGGCCTTTACCTCCACCCACCTTAACCATCATTCCTTTTGTGACTCCCTAGACCTTGTCTTCATATGTGCTGCTTCACCTCTGAAATCTTGAATTCAGTCACCCTGATTTCCGACCACAGGCTGGAATTCTTTCAGCTCACTCATTTTTATGCACTATCGCTGTACAAATACGTTCCTCCTACTTTGCGCATTTTTCAGCCGTATAGGGACCTTCTGCCCTCATTTCTTTGGCCTCTTCTCCCTCTCTCCCTTCCTTCCTTCTACTCTTCACTTCCTCCCCCACCCACCTGAAATTTCATGGTTTAACATCAAAATCCCTCTTTTGTCAATACCCTCAAATCAGACCCTTGTCCCTTTGATGTTTCACCACATCCACCCAGCAGAACTGCAACCCTGGGTCATTTTGACCGATTCACTCCCTGTGCCTAAAGGTAGGCAGCTAAACCCTTCTGATGAAATTAGCTCAACCCTAGGCTTGGAGTCATTATAAATGTCTGGCCACCAACTAACCCAACACTGCTCTCGTCTTCCCAGAGAGCTGGTTCAGATCTTCTACACTCTCAAACCTCTGCCTCTGCCTCTGTGCTCTTTCACCTCTCACTCCAGGGAGATGACTCCCTCGCCTCCTTCACAGAAGAGACAGCTGCCAGTGGGCAGGAATTTGCCAGATATTTACCATCAAACCTACCAATTGTCCTCTCTGCCTCCTACCCTCCTCCCTCTCACTAAAATGCGAGATTTCCTTCTTTTGCTCAAATCTAAGCCTTCCACTATTCTTCCTCTGATCTGTTTCCACCTGAGAAGTTTCCTTCTATTGACTGTCCACTCTCGCTCTCACCTCCAAATCCTCTGTCTTGCTATTAATTCCTTGCCATCAATACTTAAACGTGCTCAAGTCTGCCTAACGTTAAACAAAGATAAAACAACCTTCCTCGACCCCAAGTACCACCTCAACCCTTCTCAGGCTCTCTTCCCCGGTCATAGTCAGTCATGTTTAACCTTCTTTATTATAAAATAAAACACAGATACAGAAACACAACGTAAACGCATAATGTAATGAATTATTGCAAAGTAAATAAGTTTGCCAAGATGTTCAAGAAATGGTATTTTTCTAGCCATCCCAGAAGCCATCCAGGCACTCCATGTCAGTCATAATTTCCCCTTTCCCAAAACGTAATCACCATTTTGACTTTCACAGTCAAACACACTCTATTACGTGTTTTTATAGTTGTATCACCATAGTTGTGTCCCTAGACACTGTAGTTTAGTTTTGCCCGTGGTTTCCTTGATACCTCTTTTGAATATCTATTATCTACATGTTCCCCCTTGATCCCTTTCTTTTCCTTTTCTTCACAATGTTTCAGTTAAAGAACCTCGGTCATCTGACCTGCAGAGTTTCTCCCAGTCTGGATTTTGCTGACTACATACTCTTGGTGAAGTTCTACATGGTCCTCTGTCCTCTGTTTTCCTGTACATTGGCCCCTGGATCTGGAGGTTTGCTCAGGCTCAATTTTGATCCGTTCGACAAGGCTATAGGTTGTGGTGTTTCTTTCATCAGGAAGTGTTTAAAGTCTGGTTGTCTTTCTTTTTAAATGTTAGCAATCATTGAGGCACAATGTCTAGACCCTAATTCTATCATTTCCTTTTGTAGCTGAAATTCTTCTGTAAAAGATGTGTCTCCTCTTTCCCAACTTGGTTACATGGTGGTATCGCTGATATGGGACAGACAGGACAAATGTTTGATTCTTTCCTTACCCAGTTGTTAAGATAATAAATTTGTTCCATAACATCCTCTCAAGATGACAAGTAGTTTTGGGGGGTTTTAAGTATTATTATGAACTCATGGATTCCTCTCTTTTGCCAGTGGAATCCTCTTCAAAATGGCTCCTTTGTCCCTTTGACATAGCTTTAGTGGTCTTTGATAGCTCCCTTGCTATCTGGTATGACAAGATGTTCCAGGCTTATCTTTTATATTTTCTATCCCAGACCCAGAAATAGCCATTTATCCAAGAAGCCTTGATTTGTCTTAATGGGAAGCGATTTTTCAAGGTCACAGTCTTGGTGAGGAGGATGCTCGTGGATACTTAGGCAGACTTCTTAAGAGAACGATCTTCATTCCTCCGTCCCCGTTTACTCCTTAGCCCATCCAGCTTAATTTCTGCCACCACCACTTCCTCAAAAATATTCTTACTAATTGCTAAATGCAACTGGCACTTCTGAGACTTTATTCATAATTGACAGAATTGACCACTCCTTTCTTCTTGAAATAGTAACATTGATATCCATGACACCACCTCTTTTTCCTCCTACCTTTTCAAGTGCTTCTTCCCATTCTCCATGGTGACCCTTGCCCAGCCCTTAAATTCTGTGGCCCTGAAAGGACTGAAAACATCTTAAAACTTTTCTCTTTTCACTGGACCTCTCTCTCTGACCTATACCACCGATCCCATGGCTGAAATTAATCTACATGTTGGTAATTCTCAAATCTCCTATCATGATCTGTCTCCAGAATATAAGGCTACACTAGCCAGCTCTTCACTTGGGTGTCCTACCCAGATACTTGTCATGTCTCCATTCCTCAGCATGGCCCTGCTGTGATGATTCTTATCTCAGTGATTAGGGGCTGCGCCTACCTAGTTCCCTGAATCAGAATCCGAGCATCCACTTTTGACTCATCTCTAACTCAATCAAAACCTGAAACTGACTCAGTCCATGCTCCCACCTAACTGTCCAGCATCTATACACTTCTCTCCACCAACACTACCCTTACTTCAGCTCATGCTGCCATCACCCAGCAGCATCTAAGCAAAAGCCTCCCTACCTGATCTCCTGCCTCTGGTGTGGCCCCTCCAGTCCATGTCCAATCCTTCTAAAACACAAACTGGATCATGTCATTCTACCATTTAAATGTCTTCACGTCGGTCTTGAAATAAAGTCCAAAATTTTTCTTAAGATATTTTTTTTACAAGACCTCTGCTCTTTTCAGAGAAGTGAGCTGATAAGTTCCCTTTCTGCTTAAGGTAGTTTGGATTGGGATTTCTGTCCCTGGTAAACAAAAGCACCAAATGGATATAATCCTATTGTGACTCAACCCACCTCAGGTCTCACCAGTCCACGGCAGACGTCTGGTCACATTAACAACAGTACGATGGCTCTTAGTTTCCACCTACTGTACAGGGAATCAGCCCCACCCTCCCAAGACTCCCTCAGTCATTTCATGGTAGCAGTTTCCCCAATGGGTGCCTCACATGTGTTCAGGAACAGTCCTGGTCATGTTCTATTATAACACACTCTTGTCAAATGACTGAGGCCAGAAGAGTGAGATAAATCAACTGACTCCATTATAATCATGGGCAGAGGTGGGAGGAGAGTGAGTGTGGTTGGCAGCCTCCACTAAAACCACTCGATCAGCATGGAGGAGAAGCCACCCCATAGAGAAGGGAGAGCTGTTATCAAAGAACAGGGGAAGGAGAGCTGAGCAGACAAGACAACGGGGACCACCAAGGGCAAGGAGGGCCAGCATCAACCACTGATGACAAAATGAAGGCCTAGGGAAGGGGAGAGATGTGCCCATGGTTATGGTCACTGGGAGAGAAAGTTGCAGAGCTCAAACTTGAGCCCCGGGATCCAGGGTGCTTCCCCTGCACACCCACTTCCTTTACAGGAGAGCTGGACACAACTTAGGAAGAGCCAGGAATATTCACGACTTCTCAGGCCAGTTCTTTCCAATCCACTGTCAAGTTTGAGCACATCCCTGAACAGTGGGGCAAAGGCATGATCTGTTTAACAGCCCAATATCTCCCCGACATGAGCACCAGGCTCCCAGGCTCTCCATGATGGAAACTGCCACGAAACGGAGGCCCAGACCACTGCAGCCTTCCTCAACTCAGAAAATGGCCATTTTATGGAGTTGAAGCTTGGCCCTTTTGCCCCAGGCTTGATCCAAATACCTCCTGACTCACACCCACTTCAGCCAACCCTGTGACTCTAAGATCCTGAAATTCTCTCACGTCTCATTAAGCAAATGATCCTGGTCCTTTAGACTTTTCTCTCTCTCCATCCTTCCAGAATTCCCTTTCCCAATTCTATAACCTAAGAGCTCTCCTTTCACTTCTTTCTCTAAGATTTTTCTCCTTTAAACCAAGCCCCAACCCAACCTCCAAATCCCAGACTCCTCAACAGAAAGAAGCCTGAATTGAGAGCAGGAACCCGGAGGGTGGAGCATGCTGGGACTGCTTCCCCGGATGAGGCCAAGCCAGTTCCTCCTCCTCTTGGACTTCAGTGTGCCCTTCCCGATGCCAAGCACACACATGCCAGGCTTTCCCCCATCTTCTGACCCACTATAAGCGTGAAAGATACCCTCTCTTCCCCCTCCCCCAGCCACAATCCTCATGACACCAAATTCTCCAGCACACACACTGGGGCTGCATTCTGCTCCCAGACTAGACCTGAATGGTGGGAAGAGATGGTCTTGGCCCTGGAGACACAGGGGTCCAGGGCTGTTTTTGTTTTAAAAATAAACCACATGACTCTTTCAGATTTGGGGAATGAAGAGCAAAGGGAAAGGGGATATAAGAGAAGCTTCAGGGCTGATTGCCAAAAATGTTTCCCAGCCCCCAATTTCTTTAACTGGGAGAATCTCACGGGGGAGCCAGCCACATGGTCTTGATTTATTACAACTTCACTCATCAGGCTGGTATCCTTTCAGGCGTATTGAACGGCCAACAGGCAAGAGCCTTTTCAAAGCCCCTTCCACTCCGTCCTGGGGCTGGCCGGTGGCCAGGAGAGAGGCCCTGAAGCAGGAGTCTTGCGCAGCCTCCCAGGAAGCTGCTTCTGCTGGATAACATCCCCCCACGGAGCCAGAAGAAAGCTCTGCAGAGGATCACGTGTGACAGAGATCACACAGGGACAAATGGTTCAAGGAGTCAAAGTCAGAATGGAAGCCGTGGGACTGGACATAGGTGTGACGGACACATGTGACCATGGGTATGAACGACAGCGTGGACAATACCACACACAACCAGCCTCCTGTGGGCATCAGCCCCTCCCCCCGCACTGGTTCACACTCACATACAAGGGCCACCGTCCCTGCCTGCTGGCGAGACACGCCCAGTGAGCTCTGTCCCTGCCTGTGGCTGGGACACCACTGACTCCCAAGCTCCCTGTGAACTGGCTGTTGAACCCGTGCACACACTCTTGCTACAGACATACACATACACGCAGACTCCCAAAGAGCCCGTCTTCAGGAAAAGCCATTTTAGCTGTGCCAGGAGTTCACTCCCCGATCTGGGTGAAGAGTAGGGATAAGTGCATCTGCTCTCCACAGCCGCCTGCAGGACACAGTCTCTTCATTGAGGCCCTGAGCTGTGATGGATCCTTGCAGCTGGCACCTGTGCCCAGGTGTGTGTCTGTGGCAACAAACATGTGCAAACATGTACAAACACCAAAGCCGTCAGACACACACAGACGAAGAGCAAGTTCCTTCTGGAGTTGGCCATTGGAGGTCAGGGGTGATCTCTGGGAAGTCAAAGAAGGGGGCACCACACAGCTCACCTGGTGGCTTTTTCTAAGCATCATCCTAAAGCCGGCAAAGGCATAAACCCAGCCCCAGTCTAGCACCAAGACGCATTTTCCCACCAAAGGATCCTTACTAGACGGTCCTTTCCCGAGAGCCAATCAGGGGCCATGTTTCCTGACTTCTGAGCAGAGCCGGGCCTGAGCGTGTCTCCTTTCCCAGCCAGGGGTGCCTGTACCCCAGATGCCCAGCCTTCACACGCTTTTTTTTTTTTTTTTTTTTTTTTTTGCGGTACGCGGGCCTCTCACTGCCGTGGCCTCTCGCACCACGGAGCACAGGCTCCAGATGAGCAGGCCCAGCGGCCATGGCTCACGGGCCCAGCCGCTCCGTGGGATGTGGGATCTTCCCGGACCGGGGCACGAACCAGTGTCCCCCGCATCGGCAGGCGGACTCTCAACCACTGTGCTACCAGGGAAGCCCCCCTTCACACGCTTTTATTCACAGGCTGCAGATAAGCCCCTCAGATCTGTCCTGGGGCCCAGCCTGGCTGGTGGAGGACTTCCGAGCTCTCTGGGGCTCAGTCTACAACCAACCAGGAGACCCACTGTGTGTGCAAAGGATGAGCCAGCCTGGGTATCCCAAAGGACAAGGTCTCCGACCCCCAGCTTAGGGAGGGGACGCGTTTTATGATTGGGAAACACACCGATGGTGACAGAGGAAAGAGTCAAGCTCAGCAGCTGGCTGTGCTATTCCCCAGACCAGGAAGTTCTAGGACATGATGTTGTCCAGTCAGGTGGCTTTGATGCTTCCCTAAGCACCTCCCAGCTACACTCAGTTTTGGGAAAACTCCAGGGTTGTTGGTCTTCACAGATGATCACAGAGGATGGCTCTGGAAGAGGATATAAACCAATACCTCATTTTCCAAATGGGAAACTGAGGCCAGAGGAGAAGACTGTCCTGTCCAAAGCAGTGCAGAGCTGGGCCGTGAAACCAGCCTGGTCCAGCAACTGAGAACACAGGCTTTGGAGATAGGAGGTCCTGAGTTCAACCCAAACCCCACTGTGGCCAAGGGCCAACACCAGCTTCTCTAGAACGAGCATCCTTGCTGGTGAAATAAGAACCCCACTAGCCCACGGAGTTAGGTGAGCACTAAACAGGACGCTAAATGGAAGAATCCAGCATGTAGTAGATGCTTTGTAAATGCAGAGTCTGCCCCTTCCTGCTTCCTCATTCTTCCACCCCTCCGAGCACAGACTTGGCTGCTTCCTGACCATTTGATCAGATGATGCTTTGGAGACCTGGCCCAAACTGAGACGACTGCCCCAGTGGATGCGAGCACATCAGCTCAGCCTCTCCCAGGGTCAAGGCCAGCTGGAGCTCAAGATTCCAGGAAGACCCCCTCCTTCCAGTGAGAGCCCAAAGCCTGCATCACCCTTCCCCTTGTGCTCCAATCCATCACAATAGTAGTACCAAGAGGGGAGACCCCTCCTCGTTTGGTGGCCCTCCCCGAGAAGGAAAGAATCCTGATTCATAGCGTCGCACAGCCCTATATGTGGCTGAGGACCCGGGCAGTGCCCTTGCCGTCCGTGGATCCTGCAGGGCTTCCCTGAGCTGGAGGAGCACACAAGCTTCGTGGCCCCAGAAGGCAGAGCCAGGACCCAGGGCAGCTACAGGCTGCTGAGAGGTCAGGGGAGTATCGTGCCTGCCACGCCTATACCACTTTCCAATATAAAAAGCATTACAACATGCTTCCTATCTATCTTCTCAACTCCGAGTATAATGGGCCCTCTCAAAACATGATGACTCTTGGGCTTCCCTGGTGGCGCAGTGGTTGAGAGTCCGCCTGCCGATGCAGGGGACGCGGGTTCGTGCCCCAGTCCGGGAAGATCCCACGTGCCGCGGAGCGGCTGGGCCCGTGAGCCATGGCCACTGAGCCTGCGCGTCCGGAGCCTGTGCTCCGCGACGGGAGAGGCCACAGCAGTGAGAGGCCCGCGTACCGCAAAAAACAAACAAAAAACCATGATGACTCCAAGATGAATCTTAGCAGGGGAGGACCATCCGCCAAAGACTATACTAGGAATTTCCCCAATGGGTAAGCGAGGAAGGAGGCGGCTTTGAGGTCCTCCCCAGAGACGCCTTCCAGGCACCAGAGGGTTCGAGTCTAGCTCCATCAAAGTTTCAGGACACTGATGGACAACCCCAGACATCACATAGTGAGAAGCTGGTTGCTTTTATGGGGCTCAAAAGGATACCTCCTAGGCCAGGTATGTCCAACAACTTAGCTGCAACTCCCCAGCCCAGAAAGGCCAAGCTAAAATGCCAGGCCTCCCTCCCCAACCCAGAAATTGGAAACTCACTTGCCACGTGAATCTAGCAGAGCAGGACCTACTGCATTGACCCAGTGAGAGAACTAGGCCACCCACTGGGGGGCTCCCTGTGATTGGTGCCTGCAGTGAAGCATTCCAGGCTGAGCCTCCCAAGACACACACTCTGTCTGTTCAGTCTCCACGCCATTAACAAGCAGAGATTTCCCTAGGCTGGTCCTCAGCAGGCTAAATGGGGAGGAGGAAGGCAGATTTCCCAGGACAAAGAAAGTCACTTTGTCCAGGAACTTGTCATAGCCAGAGTGGGCCATCTCTCCTCTCTGGATTCTAAGACCTGCCACTAAGATGTGCTAGGGGTGGTGAGAGAGAAGGGGCACTGGGGTCCAGTATAGTCCAAGCCCAGGGAGTGGAGGGAGCCCGGTGGTCCACAAAGAGTACTTCAAACCACAGAGGAGAAAGAGGAAGCTCTCATGAAGACACAGGACCCCTCAGCTCTGCCTTAATTCTTGGGGCTTATGGACACTCTGTAGCCATTTGGTTTTATTTTGTTTTGTCAAGGTAGGGATGGAGTAAGAATCAGAATGTCATCTATCACCATGTCCTTACAGGTGACCCACCCTGGTGGTTTTCAAACTATGCTTGAAGGAGCCCCAGGGTGCACAGGTCCTTTAAGGGGCGCTGGGGAGCAGACTGAAGGGGCAAGGTAGGGCCCTGCTACCCTCCACCCCACCTTAAAAGAGTAATTCCGAGCTTATCTATTCTATGTGTGGGGCTTTTCGTTTGAAAAAAGGCTCTCACGGATCCTTAAAAAAAATTTTTTTTTGGATACTTCTTGCTTTTTACAAGAGAAAATAAAACCAAGGCCCAGAGAGAGAATGGAATTGGCAAAGGCCACCGAATGGGATGTGATGATCTCCTGAGTGTCCAGCCAAAGTTCTTTTCATGCAATTCACCCAAACTTTAGCGCTACTTTAAGGGAAAAGGCACTACATAGGAATATTGAAAGTGAGAGGTGAGGGGCAATTACTCTCTAATTGTGGATCATAAGAAGTGCAAATGGATGGGTTTAGTTCCCTGGACAGAAACCACACACAATCCAGGCTTGGACAGAGCACCTGGGACCTGGGCAGGTACCCATGCTAGATTGTTCCCAGGTCAGATTGATGGCCTCCACATCATCAGGCCCAGTTTCAGGGCCATCACAAAGCCCAGTAAATGCTTCACTTTCCTGAGCCTGTCCGTGAACTTGAGCATAGAGACAATCCTAGGGGATTTACCTGGCTCAGGTATGGAATCTTTCAAAGCCCCAGACGAGAAGGCCCCAGGCAGGGCCCCAGCGGGGCTGAGTCAGTGTCAGGAGGAGACATGGTGTCAGCGTCTAGCTAATGCGCAAATAGATCATGAATAATTTGCTGGAAGCAGCTGAAGGCCATACGCATTCTACAGCCATCAAATGTAGACTGTACATTGTTTTTAAACTTATTTCATTTTCTCTTTTGCCAAAAAAGGGGGGGAAAAAAGACACAAGTTTTGGGCCATGAGATCAACCCACTTCATCTGCTCTATGTCCCTGTGTTTCTCCAGGCCTGGACTTTTATTGGTGTTTTGTCTGTAATGGGCTTTGGCTATGTAAATGCAAACAAAATGAGGTAACTCACACTTAAATCTTCTGGCTATATCGTGGCTGAAGGCTAGAGCCTCTGAGTGTCGGCAGAGATAGACAGGCAGGCAGGCACCCCAATCAAGTGGTGGCCATCAGGCCACAGATTAGGGGTTCAGACCAGTGGTCTGGGATGGGGAGGCTCGGGAAGGCAGGACAGGATGAACTTAGCTACAGCCTGCGGGGTCTGCTTCACGACACCGGGCACTGAGAGTCGCTATGTCCTGAGCTACAGTGGGGCCCCCATTCTGAGTGTAGCACCAGGGGAATTCACTGCCCTGAATGGTCCACACAACCCCTGGTAAGGAGAAATGGCCAAAAGGAGACCACAGCCCGTCCTCGCTCATCCTCGCAGAAGTGAAGCTGCGGGGTCTGCTTCACGACACCGGGCACTGAGAGTCGCTATGTCCTGAGCTACAGTGGGGCCCCCATTCTGAGTGTAGCACCAGGGGAATTCACTGCCCTGAATGGTCCACACAACCCCTGGTAAGGAGAAATGGCCAAAAGGAGACCACAGCCCGTCCTCGCTCATCCTTGCAGAAGTGAAGGAAGAGAGAAAAGCAGGAGGGGGTCGGGCACGGGGACGGGTGCAGTGGGACACAAATAAGGAGAGACATGGGACGTCCAGCGGCCAGGAGGCTGGGGACTGAGCCCAATTTGATTTAGAAAAATAAATGTGACATTTCTTATGCCCAAATGACACGGATCAAATTCACACTGGTTATACTTGTTTTAAGTGTATCAAGCTTAAAGTTTGCCAGCTGTCCACACCCACAGATACTCAGCACCCATTTTTCTATCAGCTCTTCTGCTGTGACTGCTCAGCCCCAGCAGATTCCCTACACACCGAGGCTCGCTGACACTCCAGATCCTGCAACAGGGGATGGGCAGGTTCCTTCTGCCACAAGGGAAATTTGGGGCCTGGCTGAGGCCTTTGCATTTAGAGAGCCATTGGTAAACACCTGAAATGCTCCCAGGTGAAGAGGAAACAGAACCCTCCCGTCGGGGGCAGTGGGATTTTCTCTCCCTCCATGTATTCACCTATTCAACCAAAGTTTCTGGGGCCACTTCACTAGACACATCCAGTGCTCACCAGTGTCTGTTTCTTTTCTTCTTCCTGGAAGTAGAAGACCCTCTCACAGTTAGAGGGGGCCCCGCAATTAATTCTAGCCAATGGGCTGTAAACAGAGGTGATGAGTGTCACTTCCAGGCTGGAGCGGTTGGGGGACCCTCCTTCATCCCCTTCTACCACAGCATCAAGAGAGACCATGCTCCAGACGATCTAGATGCAAGTGACAGAGCTTCCGGCAGCTTAGGACTTCGAATGACTGCATGGAACAGAGTCTCTGCCCCTGATCTGTGGTGGACAGAAAGCAAGAGCAAGAAATGAAACACTGTATTAACCCCTGAGATTTCCAGGTTAATCTGCAAGCTAACCTAACCTAGCCTGACTATGACAGTGGCCAACCCCATAAAACCTGTCCCAGAAACAGGAGTTTTGGGGGGAGGGTCAGAAATCAGCAGGATGGAGAGAGAATGGAGAACATAGGGAGAAAAGCCACGGAAAGCAGGGCCTGGGGGCTGCCAAGGGGAACTTTGCCAAGTTCATGGTCTCTGGAGGTCAATCCCGCCCTGTCCCATCTCAGCCAGCAGCTATCCTCCACCACCCGGAAACGCCCTCTGCTCTGCCCCCTCCCCAGCCCTCCCGGGTCATCCATCAGAGCTGCGTGAGGGGTGGGAGAGACCACCTGAGGGTGGAGACGTGAGCAGCTGCATAATTCAGGGCGCCCAGTGGGAACTGAAATATGAGTCCTCTTGTTCAAAAGTTAGGAAGAGTTTCAGGATGGTGATGGTGTGAAGCCCTTCTAAGCACGGACACCCATGGAGTGGGGAGGTCCCGAAACAGAGGTACAGGCGGGGGCGAGAGCCTCACACGGGGTCTCCGAGCCACTGTGGCTGAGTCACGGCACCCTGTTCCTAAAACACCCCCAGGAAAAGCAGCAGCTCCTGGAGAAGCCCAATGGGACACACAGCCAGGGCATAGCACACGTGCATCCCCCGAGGCCAGGCCTCCCCCTGCACCCCGTGTCAGATGGGATGCTGGGGGAGCTGAAGCTGTGAGCTCAGCCCCATGGAGGCCCCAGAGGTGCAGGCGTGAGGTTCAGACCCGCCACCTCCCAGGGGCTGCCGCCATCAACAGAGTGAGGAAGGATGAGTCACTGTCACATGGCCAGGCCAGGAAAGAGGCCGCCAGGGCTGAGCTCTCTGGCAATCCCTGGGTGGCACTGGGCAACCTCAGGGGAGGCACTAGGACATGTCAGCAGCAGCGGGCTCAATGCCAGGGGTGGGGGGAGGAAGTTACAGGCTGGGACGGTACCCAAGGGCTCAGAAACCTTGCCCACCCAGGAGGACCACATCCCCACAAGCTCAAGGCACATTCCCACCCCTCGCTCCCCCTCTCTTTGGTCCAAAGCCGCAACCTGAGGTAGGGAAGGAGGTCTGGTCTCAGCCCCAAAGCCAACCTACTTCATGACCCTCGGCACAGCTCCCCTCTCTCTCCCAGCTTATTTCTTCCACAGTAAAATCCAAAATTGGGTTATATGATCTCAGAGGCACTGCTGTCTCCAAAATCATGATTGTTCCTGAGAGGACTCTTCCTCGAGTGGGACAAGTCACGCTAGCCTTGGGGACTGAGTTCCAAGTCCCCCTAAGAGCAGACAGGGAGACAGGGCTGCATGACTTTACCTCCTTCCCAGCTTTTCTGGAGCCAACCTCCGTGCGGGGTCCTGGGGCCCCTCTGCTCAGCCACAGGTCGTGTGGTGTGATTTCACACCATGGGGGCACCCCAGGCTGGGGCTTTGCCGTGGAATCAGCCAGAAACTGTCGTCCAGCTGGCAATGTGTGGGATCTCGGACAAAGGCCATGTGTAAATCACCCATAAAATCTCTCTCTTGCTCCCCACCGAGCTCTAATGGACCCCACAGAATAATTTACGAAGCCCAAGTGGGGAAGACTTCATCCCTCACCCAGGGCCATAAAGCATAGGGTGTCCTCGTCCTTCCCCAACAGTTCCACGGGCCCCAGGCTGGAACAGGGGACCTCCCCTCATGCACGTGCTTCCAGTCCCAACCCAGGGGTCTATTTCGGTCCTGTGAAGGCTCGGGTGTCACGGCCTCAGAATAAGGACGTGGGCAGACGCACAGGGATCCCAGGGCTATTTATCACCATCGCTGCCCCCAGGATCTACAGCATACTCATGTGGAATTTCAGAAAATTTTTCCAGATATCTATTTCATTATTAAAATCAAGGCGATGACTATATAGAGTTAAAAAGTCAGATAGCGCAGAAACTTACACAATGAAAAGAAAAACCCCCATCTGACATTGAAATAATCATCTCATGAGTAGAATCTAGTCCCCTCTACAGATACAGAAACTGCAGGAAGAGAGATCAAGTGGCTAGTCCAGGGTCACTCCGCTGGTCTGTAATGGAGCCCAAGCCCTCCGACCACCTGAGGTGACCAGTCCCTCGGGATGGCATTTGCTACCCCTTCTGGAGCTGGGAGCTTCAAGGTGCCTCCTGTCTAATTCCTGAGCCCCACACAGACCCGGATGCACGGCCTACCCTAAAGAAAGATGGGACTGAAGCTGGTTTCTGGCCCCTCTTGTGCCCATGTGGAGTCCCTAGCTCCTCGTGAAGCTGGCTCCATCACGTCCCCGTGCACGGCTCACACTGAGAGGGTCTGAGCTAGGGCTGGAGGGACATGGGAAGCAAGAGGGAAGAATTGTCCCACCTGGCACCCGGGGGATGGGGGCCCTAACCTTCAGAGCAGACTCCAGGGGAGGGTAAAACACAGACCGGTGGCTTGAATGAAGAATAAATGAATGAGTATCTCATCTGGGGACAAATAAACTTGCAGTACCATTGGGCCCTGAGGTAAAAGTCCTGCAGGCCATGAGGAAGGCAGCCAGAGACCACCAGGGCCAGACCACCTGTTGGACGTGCAGGGCCCACCCCAGCTGTGGCAGGATGACAGTGTCCGGGGGGGCTCACATTCTGAGCAAGAAAACCTGCACCACCTGGGCCTGGCCCAGCCAGAGCTGTGTGATCTGGGACGAATCCCAGAATCATCCGAACCCCTGAAAGCACCCAGAAGTCTAGGGAACTGAATGTTAGGAGAGCCCAGGATAGAACGTTTTATGTCCTTAAACAGAATCGCAGAGAGGAGGAGAAAGTCATCTGTGATGGTAAACTTCTCCCCACCCCAGGACAGGGTCCTCTCAGCAGCCATCCTCACTCACCTTAAATACTTTCACCAAGGGCATTCACACCCCTAGAAGTCTGCTCATTCCTTGGTTCAAATTTGTATTTTTTGAAAGTTTTTTTTTTTAAATTAGACTAGAAACTGCCTTTTTGTAATTTCTGCTAACCAGCTCACGTCTAATCTCTTATAGCATATTTTTGCCACATTTTCTTCCTCCATAACATGTAACTGTTGGCCTCCAAATGTGCCTCATGGGCATTCACGCATGCGTTCATGCAACACATTTTATTGAGCATCTACTAGGTGCCAGGCACTGGAGCAGAAGAGAGCATGAAAAAGACAAAAACTCCTGCCTCACAGACCCTATATTTATTACAGTATTGCTTATAATAATAATAATTAAAATACACAGTATGTCAAATGGAGATAAGGAGAAAAAGAAACAAAGCAGGGAAGGGGGGTTAGTACTCAGGGTAAGGTTTTAGATAGAATGGTCAAGAAAGCCGCATGGAGTAAGGACCTAAAAGGGGGGAGGGAGCAAGCAAGTCATTCAGGGGGAGTGATAGGTGCAAAGGCCCTGAGGCAGCAAAGGCTGGGGCACAGATGGGCTTCAGGACAGGCACGATTCTACGGAGTCTAGGGAAAACTCCACCCTTAGCGCTCCACTCAACAAGGAAACGGGAACGCAGGGGAATGAGGAGGACGTCTCGGAGATGAACCTTGAATCCGCTCTCACTTCTTTTATAACGTACGTTAGTACTTTATTATCTGCAACAGATTATGCTGGCAACACACCTCACAATGAAGACGACCCCCCAGGGCAGTGCCACACCATGCTGAGAACGCTCTCCTAGCGACCAGCACAACCAACACGGCCCTCTCCTTGGAGAAGAGAAGGGAGCTCACATCCCTCACTGTCCTGTCACCCTCCCGGACCCCCTCCAGCCTGTCTAGGTCAATCAATCAGTCTCCATCCTTCTTTACACCACGAGCTCACAACATGAAAGATGGAGAAAAATACACACTGCGTATCCGTTCACACGCAACTCAGGTTGCCCTAACCCAGACGCGTGACCTCCATGTTGGGGAGTCCGCACGCGGGCCCGCCCTCCCCCCCGCATCCACGTCACCTCCAATACCAGAAACATGAATCACTCGGATCCTTTCCCTTTTTTTAAGATGTTCCCAGGAAAATCTGTATTTAATTTATGGGCAATTTATAATGGAAATAGACCATATAAAATGTATACAAATGTGTAGGACTGTATATAGGGCTTGGAAGGAGACAGCAATTAACGTGCAGGGTCTCTTCCCTGCTGCCAGGTAGACGTTTGGATTGCCTGTACTTTCATTAAACTTAAACCAGAAAGGGCTCAGGGGCCGAGGTCCAAACATTCCTCAACTCTACAGAGGACGTCAGGACACAGAGCCGACGACAATACATTTCACCAGGATTGCCAAAGCCCTGTTTAAGTTTAGAAGATGTCTGTATTGCATTACTTGGACAGAGAGAGCCAGCCTCTGCACCACAATCAATTTTCCGGAGAAACAAAACCATTTCCAACCAAACCAACCCCAAACCAATGTGAGGCCGCGAGGGTTTGCAAGGCAGTCAGCAGACACACGGCACACCTGTCTTCTGTCCCCACTCTGGGCTCCTTGGCCTCCAAAGGCAAGACAGCTGCTGCTCCCAGCCTAGGGCCGCCCTGCTCAAGTCAAAGAAGAGTTACAGAGAACTTCAGAGTTGCCAAAAGTTATTTCCAGGGGACTTTGATCAACTGATGCTGTAATCTCTGAAAGGAAACATACTTCATTTAGAAGGTATTCTTTGGTGTCATTCCCAAGGAGAAGGCATACTTGTTTTTGGAAGAGCAGAGCACTTTCTTTCTCTCTCTCTCTCTCTCTCTCTCTCCTTCTTCTTCTTATTCTCTCTCTCCCTCTCCTTCTCTCTCCCAGCCATGAGCACTCGAATTATGATGGTGCACAAACAACCTTGCTGAATACAGGGAAAGATCATAGAACATGCTGTCAGCCAGAAAAACATGTTTTCAACAATGCCCCATTAGGAGCCAAAATCCTAGATGGCGACAACACCATAGCCTAAGGGCCAAATCCCAGGCTCCAGCCTTTCCCGCCCACCCCCTCACTGGTCTCCTGCAGTCCCCACCCCCTGAGGATTCCTCCTCTCTGACCCCATTCAGGGTGAGACCCGAGTGTAACAGAGGCAGGCCCCCCTAGAACACATATGGGTCCCTCGAATCCCTTGGATGCCATGGTGAAGGGTGGTACATTTAAATAAGTTTTTCCTGGCATATTCTGACATGGCTTAGATCAACTACCTCATTTTTCAACAATGAAAAGATTAAACAGTTGTTAAGAGTTATAATATGATTTAGTATGCTATTAAGCAGAGATGTAAACTATCAACGTTTAAGTTTCCAGAGAGAGACTTAAATATCAATTATATTCGAATCCAGTTTGTATCCAGCTGCCCCCACGTCCCCATCCAGAAGCCCACATCAGGGGCAGCTCCCTGCCACTGCCATGGGCACACACAGCCCCTCCGAAAACAGCTTTGGAAATCCAGTTCCCGTGCGCTGGTTTCATGAGAATTTGTCGCGGCCAGGGAAACCAGGCTCAGGCTGTTCACGACACTTTTTTTCCTTTAAATGGGGAACGATATCAAGTTTGGGAGACATTCTGGGGATATGTCTCCGCACCGAATGATGGGAAAGGACCGTTAAGTACCTGATTTGAAACCAGAGTAGGACTCTTAACTTCTGAACTCTTACTGGTTCGGTGCTGACAACTTTTCAAAGTGTTTTTGTTTGTTTGTTTGTTTTTTCCAAATTACCTTGTAAGGCAAAATGCAAAAGAAAAAAAAAATTCTTTTCTTTACCTGTTTCCTCTCCTTGCATTCACGTTTAAAAATATGGGTTCTTGTCTCACTTTACTCCCCAAACCATTCAGCCTGAAAACCCGCAGCCCCTGCTGTTGACATCTTCCCGATTCGCAGAGCCCCATTTACATAATGCATCGACAGCCGTGCATCCTGCCTCAGTTCACCTCCAGGCCCCTGGACAGGTTCCGACACCGTGGGCCTCATCAGGCGGATGACTCCGTAACCCATTTTATCCATGGCAACTGCAGGATGGAAGGGAAGGCAGACCCCACTGCGGGAGGAGTTCTGGGTCAGCTTTCACAGAACACAGATGTGCCCTCACCTCCTGACTGTCTCTCTCCCTGTTCACTCCAACTAGAGCAGATCATAGCGGAACGGCACCAGCAAAGCAGGCTCTTGACACTGCCTTGTGGTCCAGCCAAGCCCCCTGTCCCGGCCAGACCCACAGGCCCCCACCTCCCTCCATCGGACCCCGGGCAGCTTTAAAGATGATAAAGAAATCTGTGCGTGGGGAGCATCACCGTCCTGCTCTTGACAAGCGTCCGGGGGAAGCGGCTGAAAGAACATGTGAGAAAATGTTTTGCAGGGTGACTATCTCCTGACCCCAAACTACTGCTGCCCAATATCCAGGAGACCAGAAAGTCCTTATCAGGGCAAGATCGTGGTTGCAATTATTTAAAAATGCACATTCCATGTTTTTCAAGGGGAAGCCAGACTCCCCAAAGTAACAGTAAATCAAAACAGAAAACCACGGCCGGGCATGAGGCAAGCACGTAGCCGCTGATGCGTCTTAGAGGAGAGACCTTCCACGGCTGCTGTGTGTGTGCCTCCACCGTCAGTGCAGCGACTCTTCCCCAGTCGCCAGGTGTGAGGCCCTTGGGGCTGGTGAGACGCAGCCCGGTGACCTGGAAGTTTCCCGCCTCTCTGCCTGCTACTCTCTCCAGCCTGCTGCAGAAGAAGAGACCCGGGGTCCATTTCTTTTATGACTTGTTTGGCTTTCCAGTTGTGCTCCTGGACAGCTTGTGATGAGCAGGGAGGGGTCTCTGACCCTTTTCCTCACGTACCCCAGCTGGCTGCACCTGCCGGGCCTCTGGCTCCAAAGGATGGGCCTGTATCTGGGTGAGAGGGAACCTCGGTGTATCAGTCACCGCGTCCCGAGCACTGTTGCCAGAGGCCAAGATGGGTTCTCGCCCTGAGTAGGTCTCCCTGCGTGTGTGTATGCACACCACACTCACACACGCACACAGCCACACACCTCCCAACAGGCACACTCACACACCTGCCGGCACACGCGTGCAGGGCTCTCTGAGTGACAGACCCTGGCACGGCTGGCGGCAGGTCACCCGCAGCCTCGGCCTCCAGAAGAACCAGGGCTCCTGCCGTGCTTCCTGGGCCGGGCGTGTGTGTGGGAGTGTAAGGGCTGGATTTGGGACCTGGATAATATAAATAACGGACCACCATACTCAGATCGTCTTGTTTCCATGCAACCACAATCCCATGACCCTCCATTACTCTCCAAGCCACTCTTGTCATATAATATATGAACTATGCATAAACATTTCTGGGTTATGATGGGTTTCCTAAAACTAAGAGAATTTCAGCCATAACACTGACATTTTGTTTCTGGAAATTAAAGCCTGGGAACAGTGGAAATAAAGTCCGTCGATTTATGAATCGTGTTTCCGCACACAGCTCAATTCCCAGCGCCTGTGGGGAAACAGAAACGCGATCTCATTTCTGATGGCGTGGCCACTGAGGCCAGCAGGCCTGACTCTGCTCGGTTTTCCACTTCATACCAGGAAGCTGGACTCTCCAAATAAGGGCCCTGCTGAAACCCAAGTGAACAAATACTTCAGGAAAGGACAAGGACACACCCAAGTAAGAGGGGCCTGTTCATTGCTCCTGGGACACGGGCATCCCCTACCACTGCCCGGCTGTGGCACGAAGGGGACAACAATTCAGAGATGCTGGGACAGGAGGCTGGGGCCGTTCATCTGGGCCGTTCCTCAGACACCAGGTCTGCACCCCGCTGTGAACCAGGCCTGGTGACATGGTGCGGGGACTGGTTGGTGTGTCAGCCTGTCCCCTGGCTGTGACCTTTTGCTGACGGCGGACACGGACCCCCGACACCCAGCAAGCTGGAGGCCCGACCAATGTTTGCAGAATGGTCACTAAGGGAGGTTTGAAAATGGCTTCAGGGAGGCAAAGAGGGAGTGGTGCCTGGCATGGAGGGAGGGCTGAGAGAAACCGGGAAGCTTAACACACAAGGTGGGATCTGGGTATGGACGCGAGGGTAGGATCTCAGCAATGCCGGCGGGAGAACAGACTAGGTGGAGGGAACCCAGGGCAAAGCTAAGGGGTGGGGCCGGGGGGGGGGGCAGAAAAGGAAGAGCGGGAACGGCGCTTTGATGAGTGCTTTGGAGATGAGAAGGGAATCAGGGATGCAGCAGTTGGGATAAAGACATCCCTGGCGATATCTAATAAACGTCCTTTATAAGATTAAGGAAGTTCTGTTATATTCCTTGTATGCTCAGGGATTTTTTATAATCATCATAAATGGTCATTTAATTGTATTATATTTTTATTAATTTATCAACATTATACTGAAGGTACTAGCTAATGCATTTAAGAAGAATAAATAAAATATGTAAGCATTAGAGGCTTCCCTGGTGGCGCAGTGGTTGAGAGTCCACCTGCCGATGCAGGGGACACGGGTTCGTGCCCCGGTCTGGGAAGATCCCACATGCCGCGGAGCGGCTGGGCCTGTGAGCCATGGCTGCTGAGCCTGTACGTCCGGAGCCTGTGCTCCGCAACGGGAGAGGCCACAACAGTGAGAGGCCCGTGTAGTACAAAAAAAAAAAAAAAAAAAAATTTAAGCATTAAAAAAAAGAGAGAGAGAGAGAGACCCATGGTGATGCTTCTGTGCTAGAAGGGCTCTGGGATGGCCTGGAGGGGCAGCCTGCCACCTGCACGTCTCACTCCCGCTCCTTCCTGGATGCTTCTGTCTGCAGGGTTTCCTCAGCCAGGATGGCCTCTCCACCCCTTCCTCTAGGATAAACCTATCCATCCCTCAAGGCCCTGCTCAAACTCCACCTCTTCCAGGAAGCTTTCCCTGAACTCCTCGGAAGGCAATAATGTTCCTCTTCCTCCCCTGTTCCTATTTCTACTGAGCACAGTCTGTTCTGCCCAAGCCAGCCATCAGTTTAGGGCCGTGACAAGGCGGAGGAAGCATTTCAGGGCTCACAGTATTGCCGCAGAGGGCAGCGCTCTACTGGAAGAAGGGCCACTTCCTACACCATCAGTTGCACCCGTGGTGTGACTTAACCCAGGCCGAGCACACAGGACTGCAGAGAGGGACCTACCAATCCTGAGGAAGACTGGCTTGGGAGGGGGTGATCCAGCCCGCCTAGCCCCTCCCCACTTCCCCATCCTGCAGGGACCCTGCCTGCCTTCCCAGCCCTTGACCCAGGAACCAGGACTTCAAGGCTCCTGTAGAAAGAGACTCCCGCACCCAGTTCAGGGGGCAGCCCTTCCTTCTGCGCCTCCCCACAGAACACCCAGCCACCCGACCTCACCAGCACTCCACAGCTAGAGACCATAGTCAGCACTCATTAAAGCCAGGCAGTGTGGCCTGCCCAGTGCCAACACTTTCTGGCCACCATCATGTCCAGCCAGCCCAGCTCCCAGGAGGCCAACTAGGCCTGCCGGCTGGCACCATCCACCCCCAGGGGCAACCTGTCTGGTCAGAGCATCTAAAAACTTCCCTAGCTCTGTGAGCAATCCCACTTTTACAAGCTGGGGGGGGGAGGGGGGAGGGGAAGGGAGGGGGAGGAGAGGGGAGGGGAGGGGGAGGAGAGGGGAGGGAGGGGGAGGGGGAGAAGAGGCAGGAGGGCGGCAAGAGCTCTGGTCTTGGTCCTTCCCACTGAGGAGGAAGGTGGGAGACTGTCCCTTGCCTCTCCTGGTGGGGTGAGGCGTGGGCCTACAACAAGGCCCCCCACCTGCGAAGAAGCCAGAGCCCGCCCCAGGCCTCTGGGTCCACAGCACAGACACAGGCCCCAGGCCTCTACCCTGGTCCTAAGGAAGACACAGAACACGTTTCATGGATTATTTACGGGGCAAACACTCACATGACGATTCTTTTTTATTCATTTTTATTGGGTGGTCGTTTTGCAGTGTTGTGCTGACCTCCACTGGCCTCCACGGCACAACAAAATGGATCAGCCATCGATGAGGATGATTATAATCTTTGTGACTTTCTGTTTGAATGAATAAAAAAAAAAAAACTTCAATTTTCTGCCTGGCAAAACTTCCCAAGTACCTAAATAATTCTAAAAAGTCTAGTAAATTACCGAAAATGTCCTGATGAGATTACACACACATATGTAAATATGCATATACATAAACATATACTACATATATAAAACTCATAGAAATATGAAAAAAAATGAATCAGCCATACACATACAGATATCCCCTCCCTTTTGGACTTCTCTGCCATCAGGTTGCCACAGTGCACTAGGTAGAGTTCCCGGTGCTGTACAGTATGTTCCCATCAGTTGTCTATTTTATACATATTATTAATAATGTCTATGTGTCAATCCCAGTCTCCCAATGCCTCCCACCCCGCCTCTTTCCCCCTTGGTATCCATACATTTGTTCTCTATGTCACATGACAAAATTATTCTTTATTCAACAAAGGGTCCTCTTAGGAAATTAACAAATTTTTCTCCAACACCTAAGCGCCCCTGGGAGAGCTAAGTAAGGCCTCACCCCAAATTCACACCACTGAGGTGTTAGTCACTCACCCCTTAGTATGAATCTTCTGCCTCTGGTAGATTTCAGCTTCCTGAAAGAATGGATTCAGTGGAGGACTGATACAGGCTGGTCATTTTGGAGCAAGGGCCACAGTATGAGGCTGGGGAGAGCAGAGGAGAGAAAGGGGACTTGTTCAGCCAGAGTGTCGAATAAGGAGATAAAAGAAGAGCCGGCATCAGTCAGAGGCCCAGCAGGAAGAAAGAGGGTCTGAAACAGCCTCTCAGATCTGGGTACTGCATTAGTGTGCTAGAGCGGCTGTGACAAAGTACCACACGCTGGAGGGCTTAAACAACAGAAATTTATCATCTGCCTGTTCTGGAGGCCAGAGTCCAAGATCAAGGTGTCTGCAGGGTTGGTTCTTTCTGGGGACTGTCAGGGAGAACCTGTTAGCCGCTGGTGGTTTGCTGGGCATTTTCGGTGTCACTGGCGTGTAGAAGCATCACCCTGACCTCTGCCTTCACCTTCACATGGCCTTCTTCCTGAGTGCTTGTCTGTGTCCAAATTTCCCCCTTTTATAAAGGACACCATCGTATTGGATCAGGGCCCCCTCTAGTCCAGTACGGCCTCATCTTAAGTAACGACATCTGTAACAGTGTATTTCTAAATAAGGTCGCATTCTGAAGTTTCTGGGGGTTAGGAATTCAACACGTGAATTTGGGGGCATGCGATTCAACCCAAAAGAGGCACCTCTACCATATGACCCAGCAATCCCACTATTGGACATATATCCAGTGAAAACCGTAGTTCAAAAAGACACGTGCATCCCAATATTCATTGCAACACTATTTACAATAGCCAAGTCATGGAAGCAACCTAAATGTCCATCAACAGACAAATGGATAAAGAAGATGTGGTACATATATACAGTGGAATATTACTCAGCCATAAAAAGGAATGAAATTGGGTCATTTTTAGAGACATGGATGGACCTAGAGACTGTCATACAGAGTGAAATAAGTCAGAAAGAGAAAAACAAACATCGTATATTAACGCATATATGTGGAATCTAGAAAAATGGTACAGATGAACTGGTTTGCAAGGCAGAAATAGAGACGTAGATGTAGAGAACAAACGTATGGACACCAAGGGGAGAAATGAAGGTGGTGGGATGAATTGGGAGATTGGGACTGACATATATACACTACTATGTATAAAATAGATAACTAATGAGAACTGCTGTATAGCACAGGCAACTCCACTTCGCTGTACAGTGGAAACTAACACAACATTGTAAAACAACTATACCCCAATTAAAAAAAAAAAAAAAAAGAGGCACCTCTTCGAGGATGGAGCTGTGGTAGAAGGGAACTCAGCCGCGACCAGCTGAGAGAACTTGAACAAGGCACTCCCCTGCCTGACCCTCAGTCTATGGTATGTGGATGGTGGGTCCCTCCCACCTGCCTCCCAGCATGTTGAGAGGGTCCATGAGGACGGGCCTGTGCTCTGCAGGCACCAGGGCAGTGTCAAGGTCTCAGCAGAGCCTCGCCTGCCTAGATCTTCGAGGCCCTTCCATCCCTCAAAGAAGGTCATGGGCCTAGCTTCCAAGATTCCCAAGCCCCTGGGATGAGGGCGCTGGGACACTGCAGGTGCAGAAGTACGGCCTGACACCAAGTGCCCTGGAGACTTCTTAAATGGGTAAGCCTCAAGGACCACAAGGCAGAGACTTCCACAGAAAAGTGTTCTATGAACAATCCCAGTAAATTCCTGATGTTGCCTGCAAACAGCTTGTGCGACCAGGAAGGAATAGCACTATCTCTGCCCAAGTCAGGCCCACCCACTGCCTTCAGAACAGAACCAGATAAGGGAACACACCGCCCCAGCCCCTACCACTGGCCAGCACCTGGTAAGCCCTTAAGGAGCCTTAGACTGCAGGACGGAAGACCCACTTGCGGAGCGAGGGCGACACCCAGTGGTCATTTAGAAAATGGCATGCTCAGGCCCAGTGGCTGGACAGGAGAGAGGGAAGCCGCCCCACCATGTTTACCCAAGCGGCTCTGCCAGATTTGCGTCCCACATCCTCCGGACTCCACGTTGAGACGCCAAGTCCTAGGAGGGACAGCAAGGTCTCCTTCACCTTCACAGGGCCATCTGACCGCCTACACAAATATTTAAAAGAACAAAACCAGGCACGAGAGTGGGGCAGCTGAGCCCTCCTATTCAGACCACTCGTGCCAGCTGTGGACAGTCGAGCTGACCCTCTAACAGGGTTCTGTTCCCCAAGGGACACCCGCAGCAGGGCTCCCAGGCACCTCCCAGCAGGCCTGGAGTAAGGGAGCAGGGGGAACTCAGCGGCGACCGAGGCTCCAGGCCTGGTTCTGCACCAGGACCCGGGAAGCCCTCATCCCCACCGGGACTCGCACATCCCATCCCTGAAGTCTGGGCGCAAAGGGGATACAGCAAAGCACCTCTGAGGGCATTTGCAGCTCATATGCCCTCTGGGTCGTTGTGAGCCACTTACTTTCAAGACCCTGAGCCTTGCTGGCGTCAGGCAGAGCTGGGTTCAAATCCTGCCTCTGCCCTTAACCAGCTCTGTGGTCTTGGGCAAGTCCCTTAACTCCTAAAAGCCCATTTCCTCTGATCTAAAATAGGCTTTTAAAAGAACTTGCCTCACAGGGTTACCAAGAAGATTCGATGATACAGTATATGGAAAGCACCCCACACTGTACCTTTCCCATAACAGGTGCTCTTAGTATTTAAAATAAGGGTTCTTTTAAATATATATATAACATGAAAATAAAATAAGGGTTCTTCTTTTAGCCTCAGCTCTACGGCACGTGTCGAAGGCAGCTCAGTATGGAATTAAGTAATGGAAGATCAGAGAAGGCATCTACTTCCTCTGCCCTTCCGCAGAGCCTCTCAGCCACAGACACCACCCAGCCCTGATCGCGCGCACTCCCACCCAACACGAGGCCCAAGACCACTCCCTGACTGCCTCAGGGCCAAGTCCACATTGATCCCGCCCTGCATTCCATCCGGGAACCCCCTTCTGATGGAGGTGGGAGAGGGGTATTCCTGTTGGGCTGAGGGTTCTGCCCCTGCCCAAGTCCAGCCTCCCTGTGTGACTGGAGACCATCCCACACCCACACCAAATGTCAGTAACAGCCCTCCGACCTCAAAGCTGGCCGCAGTGTGGGGTGAGCACAGAGGGTCTTTCAACTCAGTGATTTTAGATAAAGGAAAACAGCTGCCCAGAGCCAGTAAGTGGCAGAAGCAGGTGTAATTAAATTTAAGTGTATTTAACTTGACCTAATCTATCCAAATATGTTATCTTTTCGACCCACAGTCAACATGAAATATAATTCATGAGATGTTTTACATTATTTTATTGGTACTAAGTTTTCAAAATCTGGTATATATTTAACACAGCACATTTCAATTTGGACACTAAATTTTCATCAAAAGTACTTGATCTGTGAATCTGTTGTTCCAAACATCTTTTAAATTTTTCCAACAACTGAACTGAGTATTTTTAAAATTTAAGTTAATTCAAAGAAAATTAAATAAACAGTTCCTCAGCAGCAGCAGTGACACTTCAGGTGTTCAGCCACACATGCTAGTCTACCAAGTTGGGCAACACAGCTCTAGATCCTTGGAGTAATTCTTTTTTTTTTTTTCTTTTTCTTTTTGGCCACGCAGCTTGAGGGATCTTAGTTCCCCGACCAGAGATCGAACCTGTGCCCCCTGCACTGGAAGCCTGGAGTCCTAACCACTGGACCGCCAGGGAAGTCCCAAGTAATTCTTAAATGAATCCACACCCAGAGACACAGCCCTTCGAAGTCCATGTCTTTTCTTCTTGCTCTGCCTGGGAACTCAGTGTTTTTGACCTTCATACGTTATTGGGCTGGCTGTGTGTCCCAAATCCCTCCTGACGATCCATGGGTATGTGTAACAGTCAAAGCATCAAGATCGGTATCCATAGAATAGAAAGGAATATGGCGCAACTTCTGAGAAAGTAGCCAGTGCCCCAAAGAGTCCACGCTTGTAAAGAATCAGAGGGATAAGTCCAGTCTGCACATCTCACAGACTCGAGGGACCCGAGAGGAGGTGCCATCCAGCTGCCACGCTGCTACTCAGATAGCTGTGCAGCAATGGAAGCCCACACAGAAGGGTGACTGGTCCAGACCACAGAGGCAGTAAGTGGCAGAGCCAGCACTGGAGCCCAGGTCCTCGAATGCTCAATTCTGAGCTAATAGGTGAGACAACTTCACCAACTCCATTTCCTGCAACCTTAGGTTTCCCTAGGAAAGCCGAGTCCTCCGCCACGGGGGCACCTGGGGGCAAACGTCCCACGTGGTCTCTAGCTTGGCAGACAAGATCCCGACCCTCAGCAAGCCCTGTCCCCACTCACACTCATCATCTGTGAAAGGAGGGGTGTGTTAGTTTCCTGAGGCTGCTGGAACAAAGGACCACATACTTGGTGGCTTAAAACAACAGAAATTTATTCAGAAGTCAGAAATCAAGGTGTCAGTAGGGACCATACTTTCTCCAGTGGCTCTAGGAGAGGTTCCTCCCTTGCCTCTTCCAGCTTTTGGGGGTTCCAGAAGCTCCTTAGTTTGTAGCTTCATGACCCACCTCTCAGCCTCCATCCACATGGCCTTCTCCTCTTCTCTGTCTCAAATCTCTCTCTGCTTTCCTCTTAAAAGGACACTTATCGTTGGATTTAGGGTCCACTCAAATAATCCAGGATGCTCTCTTCATTTCAAGAGCCTTAACTTATTCACACCTGCCAAGATTCTTTTCCAAATAAGGTCATATTCATAGGTTCTGAGAGTTAGGTCTCAGGCATATTTGCAGCAGGGGGGTTCTGGACCAAATGAACTCCAGGTCTCACTCAGTTCTAAAACTCTGACACAAAAATGTCAAAGGGCAACTATTTCAATATCTCTAATGCATCCAGGTAGGCTAAAAAAAAAAAATCAACATCCCAAGAGGTAAATGGACAATTTTTACATACAATTTGGAAGATACTCCAATTAGTAAGCAGACATACACGGATGCTCTACCTTCCTAATGTCAGAGAGATGCAAACCAAGACGAGGCTTAGATGTGTTTATTCTAAGAAAATGCAAACCCAGCGCTGGCAAGGATGTCATGAAACTGGGACTTACACATGGACCCGCCATTTCTTCCCAGGGAAAGAAAGGGAGGCACGAATTAAATTGAATTGAATTGTAGGTGGGTATGTAAATTAGCAAAACTCCTTGTGGGAAAAAGCGTGGCAATATATTCCAAGAACCTTGAAAATAAAGATGTCCATTGGCTGAAAATTCCACAGCTGAGAATTCGCCCTAAGGAAATCATCCTTGGAAACAAATGTCTGTCTCACATTATTCACAAAATCTGAATATTGCAAACAACATACACTTTCAAGAGAATGGGAAGAGTTTTGCATGGACACTCTGTAGCCACAAACGCAACTTTAAAACCAGGAAAGCAGCTAAGGTGAATAAATCAGGATCACCGAGGATGAGGGAAGGGAGTCTTCAGAGATGCAAGCCTTGTTTAGTTGTGGGTGATCAAGAGCGTGATGTGTCTGCTTTATAATTATGTCATAAACTGCATCGGTTTTAAGCATTTTTATACTTAAATCACATTTTTAGGATGGATGGATGGATAGACAGATATATAGTTGTTTGGGGTTTTTTCATTTTGTTTTGTTTTGTTTTGCTTTTCCTTTTTAAGAGGTAGATCCAAGAACCGTTAGGACACCAACTGCCCCAGAAGCGGAACTCCGTCTGGGAGAGAGCCTTGAAGGGCTCCCAGAGCTGGAAGATGAATCGGCAGAGATTTCTTCGTACTTCCATGAAGTCCACAGCTGTTGACACACACGGTCCTGAGCGAGGATGAATGGAAGGAGGTCCCTAGGTTTTAGGTCCCAAGAGGTGAAAATGTCATGACCGTGACTCCCGGGCCACGCCCTTGCCTCCTAGGACGCGCCCCTCACCCTCCCGTGGGAAGCCAGGCGCGGGGAGCGGGCGTCGCTCTGCAGCCGAGGAGCCTCCCCTGACGCATCACCCCGGGGGCGGCCGCCCGGAGCTGCAAGGCCGGTGGCACGCGACACACACCTGCCCCTCCGGGCCACCCCTCCTCTCCCCGGCGATCGCCCCGCGCAGCCCACCCGGCTCACCCCAGCTGAGCGCGCAGCCCCTGCCTGCGCGGCCCTCCCACCCAGGTCAGCGTGCTCCCGGGATAGGTGGCCCCAGTTCCCCTGCCCCTTGCTCCTCGCCGCCCTCCCCACCTGCCCGCTTCTCTGCCACAGGCTGTCCTTGCTGTTCCGGACCTTCTCCCCACGGCCGGGCCCGGGAGACGCCCAAACCGACCTCTCGCTGCCCCCGGGTCAGTGAAGGAGCGAATGGAAGTGCTCGCGGGGAGTTCCCGTAGGGGCAGCCGCCGGGCCCGCCTTTTCCAGCTGACCCTGCACCGCGTCTTCCCAAGCTGCTTCCCCAGAATCTTCTGGATGAGGCTGGCCTGGGCTTTCTGAAAAACAAAGCCTACCGCTTAGAACTTATTGCTGGGGACTCCCCTGGTGCGCAGTGGTTAAGAATCCACCTGCCAATGCAGGGGACACGGGTTCGAGCCCTGGTCCGGGAAGATCCCACATGCCGCGGAATAACTAAGCCTGTGCGCCACAACTACTGAGCCTGCACTCTAGAGGCCGCGAGCCACAACTGCTGAGCCCAGTGCACCACAGCTACTGAGCTGCGTGCCTAGAGCCCTGTGCTCTGCAACAAGAGAAGCCACGCAATGAGAAGCCCGCGCACCGCAACGAAGAGTAGCCTGTGCTCACCCCAACTAGAGAAAGCTGGCATGAAACAACGAAGACCCAACGCAGCCAAAAATAAATAAAATTAAATGTTAATTTTTTTTAAAAAGCACTTATTGGTGGGAGGGGAAGAGCTCTTGCGGCTTCTTATGGCCCCATGTCCCCAGAGCAACCTCCTGTCCCCACCCCACCACCCTGACCAACAGGGTAAGACTGGCCTGGCCTGGGGCAGGGGAGGTAGTGAATTGAGGGGCCTCCCAGCAGAGCTGCCTTCCGGCATCGCCTGTCCTTCCATCTGTGGGCCCTGCCCGCCCCCCCGACATGGAGGTGAGCCACCAGGGCCTGGGAAGCGTGAGGAACGCCAGTCAGAATGCGTGTCTCCAGGCCTGAAACTACTTCATTCATTCCTTCACTCTGTGAATGTTCGGTATTTACATGGAACACAGTCCCTTCGTATTTAAGCTTTATCAGCCATGAACTAGATCCTTTCCTGGAGGCAAGCTCTGATGAGGTCAGTCTTGGGTCCTCACTCCAGGAGGGCGGCCAGTGCACCCACAGCCACTGCTCAGGGGCCTGAGCTTCAGAGACCGTGGGCGAGTTTCTCTTCATGGACACCTGTCAACAAGTAGGCTTCCTTATGTGGCAGGTACACACAAAGGGGAGCAAGGCTCTGCATCTCATGGGCCCTCCTGGCCCACAGTCAGGCATCACCTTCACTGCAGGGACTGTGCGGTCCACACACATTCCCAGGACCCAGCCCAGCCAATACCCACACCCAGTTACATCTTCCAGAGCAGGGCATCTGCCCAAGGCCACGGGTCCACCATAGGAATGGCCTTTCTTGTTGGGACCTAGATTCTCTTGAGACATCCTCAGGTCTAAGGGCCTGGTTGGGGCACCGGCTTTGACCCCACCTCTGTGCCCCAGGCAACAGCAGGGCACCACCTGGCGGTAGTGACTGCATACAGCCTACCAACCTGCAGGCCTGGGTTCCTGCCATCTAACCCCTAGACCTAGACCGAAGTGGCTTCCAGATCCCAGGCCCCCAGGCTAGCAGACGACTCTAGAGGTCCAGGGCCCGACATGCACGAGTTACCAAATCTGCCTCTTCCAGTAAGGAAGCTGAACCCAGCCGTGGGGTGAGTCCCAGAACCTTTCCCTGCGGAGGACGCAAGCCCAGTTTGAGGTGGCTCTGAAGAAGGCTCCAGAAACCTCTCACAGAGTGTGTTCACCCCTCTTCAGGCTTCATTCATGAGTAGCCAGGCCTCTGGGCTCTCCAGTCACGTGGCCCCCTGCTCGGTGCTTCAGTCACGTGTGGCCCCCTGCTCGGTGCTTCACGAGGGCTCCTTGGCCTCCAGCAGCCTTGTGTCCTGTCTTCCCCGTGATCTCTGCCTGCCTCATTCCACCTTCCAGCCCCGTCTTAGGCCTCCTGCTGGCTCGAATCTAAAGCCACAGCATCTGCTTCCGTCCTGAGTAAAGAAGACCTTGAGCGTCTGCCTTGGTGGAATCCCTTTCCAGACTCACTGATTTCTCACTTCCTCTGTGGAAGATGACTGAGACGGTCACAGCTCAAACTCACCTCCTGTCACTTCCACACCTTCGTGAAAATCATCCCATCTCTTCCTATGTGAGTTCTCAGGCTTCAGAGTGCATTTCAAATGCTGCCTCTTCCACAAAGCCTTTCTGGTTCTCCCTTCCCTCTCCCCCAAGCCTCCTTCCTTTTAATTCTTATGATCAGAGTCATAATTATATTCTGCCTTGCATGGTCATTTGTCCCTTATTGTTTGTCCTTAATTTCCTTTCTAAATGGATTTCCTTGAAAGCAAGACCCATGATCTTTGCCTCTGGTAGCATTCAGGCTTGACAGTCAACTCCTAAAATGTATGTGAAAATGAGTAAATTCTAATATTTGTCCACTCATCCTAGGTCAATGCTATTCTGCTGCTACTTGGGTAAAGAAACACTAACCCAGGTGGGCAGGCGTGGGGACAGGCCAAGGAGAAAGCTGTTCTGCCACCAGGAGATGGCTCAGTGGCGTTGCAGACCCAGATTAGAGGTCAGTGGGGGACCGAGGGAGAACGTTCCTTAAGTATTTCTACCTGGTTGCTCTAGGCTTGGCATTCTCACTCAGTAGGGCCTATGAGGGGGCAGACAGACACTGGAGATGCAGACAAGTATGGCTAAAGGTGAGGCTATTCCAGGGTGTATTCTGGGGGAAGGAGGGCAGAGGAGAAAATTCTCCCTGAGTTCACCAAATGCTTCCCCTCCTAAGATGAATCCTTCACTGAGCTCTACATTGGGAAAATGACCACCGTGAGTCAGACGTCAGAGTCGGGGGTCCTTTGAGATGGAACTGATGTGCTTGGTGGATATCACAGCAGAATTACTTCCAGGCAAGTGCTGGGTGTCAGTGTCAGCGGGATTTGATGCTGGAACACAGTGAAACATCACTGTAAATGGCGAGTGCCCTCAGACAACTTCTGCCCACGAACAGCTTCATCTTTCCCCTCCGTTGCCCAAGATGAGCCTGGCCTTCTGACGACTGCCTCAAGGCCTGACCAACCACAAACTCGCCTTTCTGTCGAGCTCTCTGAACAGCACGCTGTGAATCACGGCTCCGTCTCAGCCGGGCCCATTTTGTTCACTCAGCCCAAGGAAGAGGCTTTGTCTACAGATCTGTGTGAGTTCTAAAGACTCTGGCCCAAACCACCTGGCCCTCACCCACCAGGCTTTTCTAGTGTCTGGCTATGCTCATTTTCAGGCATTTTATGAGACGTTTAACAAGTCTGGTTATCCTTCTAGAAGAAGGTGGTCCTGGAAGAAAGTCCACATGAGCCAAGAAACCTTAGTTTTCCCTGCCTCGGTGACGTCCCCTCTCTGCACGCACCTTGAACTTGGGCCAGGAAAGTGTACTTAACCTTATGGCCTGGATTCTCAGTCAGGATCTTCCCCTGACTTGCTAGCAGTTCCCTCCAGCCCCACGCAGGCTTCCTCGTGTGTAACAAGGGGCCGGAAAGGGCTGTAGGCAGATGTCGATGGACGTAAGTTTCTATGGGGCCAGAAAGTCAAGATCTGAGAGGGACCCTCGGAACACATGTCACCTGCGACCCTACCTTCTTCCTCCTCAGAGGGTGGCACCCAAAGTTCCCGGCTGTGGTTCTGCCCGGCTGTCTGCTTCCTCGTCACGGAGGTAGCCACCGTGCCCGCACCAACCAGGATGACCTGTAAGTCATTCCATAAATGTCAGCAGGTTTCAAACTCCAAACGCCCTTAACCAAGGGTGCGTCAGCCCCGCTGCCCTGACACTGGTGTTCCAGTTCAGGGATCTTGCACCCTTCCTTAAAACAGGGAGAATTCTCAGCGCGCCGCGGCAGGGGCCCTCCAAGTTTGTTACCTTAGAATGTGTTTTATGACATGAGATGAATGACCTCATCCCGGTTGTCTGGTTTCCTGTCGGCAAAGAAAAAGCATTAGAGACAAGGATAATCACCACCTGCAGAGTCTTTTTGTGGAGGAGAAGAGCTGCTCAGTAACTAAGTTCTCCACAAGCATTTTCAACAGCTCCAGTCGGTCTGTCCCCACTTTCTCACATGTCCTAACCTGTTAGGAGCAGTTGTGGTCTCCATAGCAGCACGTGTGAGGCCCGGTTGCCCACTTCTCCAGGTAAGAGTGTTTTCCAGTGATGACCATGTGACTGTCTTCACCCCCGGGGACCAGTATTAACCCCACTGTGGGAGTTCACGGAACACAGTCTGACTTTGGAGGTCATCTTTGGCATGGCTCTTTCTTCCTCCACGTGTGATCTAATGGCCTCAGATGTAGGCCTACAGTTGTGGAGCCCTTCCTGGCCAGTCCTGCAGCAGTCTCTGAGGAGGGCAGCAAGAATGCTTCCCCTGGGCCCAGTTATGGAGCTTGTCTCCTCTCCAGAACATGCCGTAATGGACTGAGCCCTCAGCTTGGCCCATTCTCCCCTTCCTGGCCCCCGTAACGGTCTCAGGTGGGCAATGTTTCTCACTGTAAAAATGGGAGGTCCGTCCTGTTAACCTAGCTGAATGTTATGGGTTGGCTAGCTATAACGGCCAGGGTGGTGTGAGTGAGTGTAGTTCTTGGCTTTGGTGATAAACAGCCCTGGCCGCAGAGTCCCTGCTGGTGGCCGGACCCCTGCTGGGCCACAGGCGCTGACTCAAGATGCTGGCTTCTCCCCGCTGAGGACCTTAGGCCCCCAATTCATTATGAGGATTTTAGAAACACCAAGAGCATCAAAGAAAAGGAAGAACACAGTTTAAGTGTAAGTATTGGCTCACATAAAGGAGATCCTTAAAGGGCCCCTAAGAAGACAGGATTTGCATGTAACCACTGACTAAAACTTGAACTGCTTTAGAAAGCAAAAGCCCCTAAGTAGTGTGTATAAACTGATGGGCGTAAGTATTCAGAGAAGGGACAACAGCTCCGAGGAGAGTGAGAAAGTCTTCAGGAAGGAAGTGGCAACCCTTCTTGGAAGGGGAAAGGGCTCTGAACTTGAAGAGCAGAGGGTGTAATGTGCCCGTAGGGTGGATGGTGGCCGTGAGCCAAGGCTGTTGCATCTGGACTATTGGGAGAGAGAGGAAAGGCTTATTCCCCACTCCTGATGCCTCCTTCCGTGTGGGAAGAGCTCTAAGAGCAGTGACACACAACATTTCTCCACCCCCTTACCCCCTCCTCCCCAACCTGGGGTAAAGTGATTCCCCTTCTTAGTGGGAAAAAGAACCAAACTGCACAGCTGTGGCCTCCCTTCCCTTCCTTCCTCTCCTGGGAGTAGCCTGGGTTTCAGAGTCTGTGTTTCTCTGGTTTCCTCCTGGCCATAAAGTCTTCCCTGGGCCGCAGCAGCAACCCACGTCTTCCCCAACGATGTGGCAGAGCAGCGGCGGGTTGAATAAATTGTCCTAATTCTAAGTCACTGGTTGGAGGACACAGCCTACACTCTCTGTAAGCCCTATATACTGGGCTTCCCAGAGAAGCCCAGCATCCCCCCTAAATATGCCTGTCTACACTACCAGTTGGTTCAAAGCCCAGTGCTATTCCCTTGGGCCCTCAAGACTGGGGGCAGCTGGCAAGGGGTGGCCACTCCCATCCTCCCTCCTCCCCAAGAGCCCATGTGAAGCTCATTCTTGGATCCCATGAAACTTGTATCCTTAAAATAAAGTCCCTTTTGACATGAGTTGAATCTGAATAAGTTTTTGATCCTTGCACCTAAATTTGTCCCAAGGTGGAAATGGCAGGGATTGGCTTCCTCAGTGGCTGAGCCACTAGTCTTCCTGTTTGTCATCCTCTCAGTCTGGGCTGAAGCAGAACCAGGTGGATAGCGCCTCCTGCTGGCCAGTGCTCCACAGTGAACTGCAGCCTGACAGGGGTTGGCGGAGAAGCCAGCTTGGGGCCATGGACCCTCTCCTACCTCCATCCCAAAGCAGGGATCTTCTTGCCCAGCTGATGGGCACCTGGCAGGACAGGCCAGGCTCAGGCCCTGTGGTGCCAGGATGGCTCCTGCCAAGATGCCTGTTGCCTGGGGACAAAAAGAGGGAGAGGGCTTCCCTGGTGGCGCAGTGGTTGAGAGTCTGCCTGCCAATGCAGGGGACGCGGTTTCGTGCCCCGGTCCGGGAAGATCCCACATGCCGCGGAGCGGCTGGACCCGTGAGCCATGGCCGCTGAGCCTGTGCTCCGCGACGGGAAAGGCCACAACAGTGAGAGTCCTGCGTACCGCAAAAAAAAAAAAAAAAAAAAAAAAAAAATGATAGGCCCATTAGGCAATTCAAAAGGAATTATGTCTAGAAATTTGATAGCCAGCAGCCAGCCTGAGGAGGAAGAGCACTTAAGGAAACATTCTGGGACATTCTGCTCCCCCCCGGGACTGTTGGCTGTGGTGGTAATTGATGGTGATGGGACACAGCAGTGTTTTATGAGAGCCCAGGAGTAGTGAGCCCAAGAAGGCTATACATTAGTCATGTCTGAAAATCCTTCTCGCTGATACTGTGTGCCAGAAGAGCTAGCCACCGCCACTTGCCCAGATGAGGGACTTAACTGATCCAGGGAAAGGAGCCTTCAGCCAGCATTGTTCTACTTGCTCAATGGCTATGACTTTTTCCAGGGAGGAAAACCCACATAAAACTGTTGGAAGTAGAATTCTGGATCCAGTCAGGCCCTGATGTGTTATTAACCCATTATGCACAATTACATGGTATCCATTTGGTCTCCAATTTGAGAGAAGAAGCTTAATGCCCTCCCCCCCGCAAACTAAAATCCTAGAGAAACTCAGGAGAACAAAGGGAAATCTCCCTGCATCTTCCCTTTCACCCTCTGGCCTCCTCTCCAGTCCCCACACTCTTGAATAGAGACACTGGTCAGTTACTCTGGACGTCAGTCATCCCATGCTTAGACCTGAGCTAAGTGCCAGAGAGACGTACAAACACTGCTCCTGTCCTGAGTGTCCCCAGCTTGAGGGGAAGGACAAACACACAGGAAGGGAAAGAGCATAATTAGATGCTGGACTGAATGATACAGACGAGCAGTTCGCAAATTCGAGTGTGCATCAGAGCCCCCTGGAGAAGGCTGGGCCCTACTCCCAGGGAGTCAGGTTCAGCGGGTCTGGGCTGGGGCCCAGATGTTACGTACTGACAAGTTCTTAGGTTATGCTGGCACTGCTGGTCCAGAAACCACACTCTGAGAACCAGCGAAACAGACCACCTTACACCTTGCTCCCTACACCTTAGTGTCCAGCCGAAGCACGTGGGGAGCTCATGAAAATGTAAATTCTGAGTCCGTAGGTCTAGCATAAGGCCTAGAATCTGCGCTACTAACAAGCTTCTAGGTGATGCCAATGCTGCTGGCCTGTGGACCACATCCAGTGGCAAAGGTGCTCTGTCTAGACCATCACGGAAAATGGGAGAACAAGGAGATGAGTTTGGGGTGATCTTGGCAGGGAAGGGTTAATGGTATTTGCTGGGACTTGAAGGAGGGACAGGATTTAAATAAATGAGGGCAAGAGAGCATTCTGGGAGAGAATGCCGGAGTAGAAGCAGGGAGGTGGGAGTGAGAATAACCAGGGTAGATAAGTGGCCCCTGGCCACTGTCACGTGCTGGCATCAGTGACAGATGGAGGCTTGGGGCTCCGCAAGAAGGCGCCTCGCTCCATTCACCCTCCACCCCACCCTCCGCATCCAAGAGGCTGTCCCTGTTGCAATAAGCCTACCAGCAGCTGGTCTTCATAATGGAAACGATTATTGTTCTGAAGGCCCCACTGACAGCTCCCAGTCCTGCCAGCTTGGCCAACTTGGATGCCTGTCACCTGGCTTGTTGTAATGGCTTGTTGTTTGGCAGCCTGAAGGAACTCCCACTTTTCTTTTCCATTCTTGAGCCAGAGGAGGCTCTGTCCTCCAAGAGCTGAGTGTCTCAAAGGCACAGCGGGTGGTTAGGAACTTCTCAGCAGGCAGCCGGAGCAAACCAGCCTGTTTCTGTAGGGAGCTTACTCCTGGGTCCCTCTCCTGATTCAGTCAAGGTCATGACCAAATAAGGAAATAAGAGCCCTCTCTTTCCTCCCCTCCCTTGTTCTAACAAAATGTTCACCCTGTTCCCACAGAGCTGCATTTTGTGGGTGCAGGAACACGAAGGCATACGTGTAAAAAGTTTGGAAACGGAGCTAACGTTTACTGGGTAGTCTTTTAATTTTCCCAGGGCTGCCATAACCAAGTACCACAAACTGGATGGCTTATAAGAAATTTTTTCTCTTACCGTTCTGGACACTAAAAGTCTGAAATCCAGATGTCGGCAGGGCCATGCTCCCTCCAAAGCCTCCTGGGGCGGATCCTTCCTTGCCTCTTCCGGTTCTGGTAGCTGCAGGAGATCCTTGACTTGTGGCAGCATCACTCCCGTCTCCGTCTCCATCTTCACATGGCCTTCTCCTCTGTGTCTGTCTGCATCCAAACCTCCTTCTTACAAGGACACCAGTCATACTGGATTAAGTGCCCACCCCTCTCCAGTATGACCTCATCTTAACTAATTACATTGCAAAACCCCAAATGGGGTCATATTCTGAGGTGCCAGTGCTTAAGACTTCAACATATCTTTGGGGCAGGGGGGACACAATTCAGCCCATAACAAGAAGCCCCTGTTACAAAAGCCATATTAAACCATGAAGTCCTTGCAGAATTTGACCTTGTCTTTTAGAGAGCTTTGGTCCTCTAAGTTAAACTAGAACTATAAGCTGTTTTAAATGAAAACAACTATAAATCAGGCCCTTTCTCAAGAACAATGTTGAAACAAGAGGTCAAACACCTGTGCACCCCATACCTAATAGCCAGGGATGAATCTGCAAGATCTAGACAGCAAGTCAACTGGCAGATTAGGATCACGAATTCATCTATCCGTTCAACATATTGGAGGCCCTTCTGTGTGCCAGGCACTGTTCTAGGCGCTGATGATACAGCAGCCAACGAAACAGACAAAAAGCTCGGCCCTGGTACAGCTTACCTGCCGGGGGGCGAGAAGACAAGCAGACCAAATCAACAAAAAGGCGGCATATGGGTTGAGAGGGGAAAATAAAGTGAAATGAGGATTGGGATTTGCATTTTAAGCGGGGTGGTCAGGGGAGGCGACAAGCAAGCAAAGGCCTGAAGGACACGAGGCTCTGGCCTTGGGGCGAGGGGTACAGACAGGAAACAGCAAGTACAAAGGTCCTCAACAGAAGATTTTGTGAGAACTCTGCTTCTTACTCTGTGATGAGCCACTGCATGCTTTCAAACACTCACATGACAAGTGTTTACTTAACTGAAGAACCAGAGACCCACCAGGATGAGAGCCTTTGAGGCACTGAGTAGTTATAGTCAATGAGGAAGGTCCCAATTTTACCTGGGAATAAAGTTACTGGGTTAAAATCAAAACTGGTTAATGTCCTCCGGGCCATAAAAACCATAAAATTTGGGGTTATCATTTCTACCAGGTTAAAATCATTTGCATCTCCCCTGGACAAAAATCTTCAAGTTAGGGCTTCCCTGGTGGCGCAGTGGTTGAGAGTCCGCCTGCCGATGCAGGGGACGTGGGTTCGTGCCCCGGTCCGGGAGGATCCCACATGCCACGGAGCGGCTGGGCCCGTGAGCCATGGCCGCTGAGCCTGCGCGTCCGGAGCCTGTGCTCCGCAACGGGAGAGGCCACAACGGCGAGAGGCCCGCGTACCGCAAAAAAGAAAAAAAATCTTCAAGTTATGTGTAATCTCACAGGATCCAGGCCCTAATCAAGAGTAAATAGGAAATAAAAGAAAGACGCAACCCTGGAGAATTTAAACAGATCGTGTGTAGGTCTGTTAGGCTGTGCTCAGTATGAAACTGAAAGGCTATGCAGTCCTCCTTTTGCCTTCTTCATAAGTGTTGGACCCTTTTTCTTAACATAAGACACAAATTTACATATTGGCAGCTGTGGCTTTCCATTTTCCAAATGCAGTGTGCTATTAATATTAATCTGCTTTTCACCATCTTCTGTGTCTGTTTTCAGTCAGGCAGGAAAATTAACAACAAGCAATTCTAGAATTACAATAATGCTCCATTATAAAAACGAAGTATATTTTAATACTCTTTTGATACTCACCTTTATGGATACTAAAACATTTTATGAGCGATTTAAATTTTGTATCAGGACCAAAGAAATATACACATATCTGCTTTGAGTTGAAGCCAGCAACAAAAAAACTAATTGACACTAACTGAACTGCGGTTTTGAATTTTATATGGAATTTCGGCTTAACTTTGGGCAAGTTACTGAATTTCTCAGCCTCAGCTTCCTCCTCTGAAAAATAAAACCTTCGTCACTTCACTGTTGTCCATGTGATTTTGCTGACAGACACAGAGCTGGGATTACGCTGCTGTGTTCGTTTTCACTCTGTTAAATGCATATTCACAGGTCATAATTTCTGCTCTTTGGGCTTTATTGTAGGTTTCTTCTTTTTATCATGTCTTTTGCTACACGGATGTGTCCTTTCATCTTCTGGTGATTGTAAAAAGTAAAATTCAGGTTTTTTAATCTTACCAATTGCTTTTTTTTTCCCCAAGGGAAAAAAAAGTTTTACTCGTATTTCTCATCCTTCTTTCCTTTTGTAAAGAATGAAATGGTGTTTTCTGAAGTACCCTTAGCATTAGATATGAAATTCAACAAATCTCAATCTCTCTCAATCTCCTCTCCGTCTCTCTCTAAATGCCATTTTTAACTGGAATCCCTTTCCCATAATTGAGTGTCCCATTTTTGAGAAATACAGAAAACAACACAACGTGCATTTATCTAGAAGCTGTTAAAATTACACACTTAGCTCATGTACCAACTGTTCTGTTAGCTCTTCACTAGGTTCTTGGAAAGTTACACCATATGTTTGTCAATAATTAGTTTTTTAAAATAACAACCTGTTCACCCAAACACATTAAATAAATATGCCATAAAAGTGAAAGTTCCACATCACGGCTTCAGGCAGAGATGCACCTCCCGTTTACTCCACACAAGTTTCTTGTCAGAGAACATCACATGAGCCAAATTGGAATCATGCTACTTATTTGGATGGAAGCAGAAGAGGCAGCAGTTTTTAGGACTCTTGCATCTGTGTTGTGTGTGTGCTACTAGGTGTTTAGAAACACTCTCATGTTTAGCCTTTAATTTGCCCAAAAGTGCTTTTCTGTGTTATAACTTCATTAAGTGCATTTTGCATGCCAGAAGACCATGAGACCCGAAAAGCTTGAAAAAGTTAAGAATGGTACAGAAACTCTGAATATACTTAAAAACCACTGAATTGCACACTCTGTATCTCAATAAAACTGTTTTTTTTTTAATGGTACAGAAAAAATAATGAGTAAAGGAAGCATTCATGCCATTACAGTTTATGTAACTGTTGTAATTATGTAATTCCAAATTATTACTTATATAAACTTGTCTTTATCAGTCAATTGATATATATATATATATTTTAATTTTTATTGGAGTATAGTTGATTTACAATGTTGCGTTAGTTTCAAGTGTACAGCAAAGTGAATCATTTATACGTATACTTATATCCACTATTTTTTAGATTCCTTTCCCATATAGGCCATTATAGAGTAGAGTTCCCTGTGCTATACAGTAGGTCCTTATTAGTTACCTATTTTATATGTAGTAGTGTGTATATGTCAATCCCAATCTCCTAATTTATCCCTCCCTCCCCTTACACCCTGGTAATCATAAGTTTGTTTTTACATCTGTAACTCTATTTCCGTTTTGTAAATAAGTTCATTCGTACCCTTTTTTTAGATTCCACATATAAGCGATTTTCATATATTTGTCTTTCTCTGTCTGACTTACTTCACTCAGTGCAACAATCTCTAGGTCCATCCATGTTGCTGCAAACGGCATTATTTCGTGATATATTTTTCTATCTGCAGAAAGTATTTGGGTATCTTGGGCTAAGATGGAATTTGTAATTTTTCCAATTAAAATGAATGTAAAATGTTTTCATTTGATGGCTTTTCACTTAGCAGAAGCATTTTCAAGGATAAATTAAAGTTGTTAGGCAAGATAGGGGTTTAATTATTTGAAGCTTAGAGTTAGATGTTTAAGGGGGATTAGACTTGGCAGAGATGGAGATATTGAGATGTGTTGCTGTATGCTGGATTGATCTGTGCTGAGTGGCAGGGCGGAAACATATTCTGCCCATTGAGGAAGACGAAGACCTGCGAAACGGCGGAAGGCTAAGACTGTATAGCGTTGTGGGAGGAAGGGGTAGAGAGGCCAGTGAAAGGCAGAAAAACCAGAAAAAAATCTAGAAAAGGGCAAACAGATAATGATTAAAAGCTGACTTGGAAATTTCATTTGCTCATCCAGCAGCTGGGCTGTGGTTTGTTATCATAAAGGAAGTCCACATGCTTCATTCAGTTCCAGATTTCAGACAAAAAAAAAAAAAAAAAAAGCTCTGTGCTTAAGAGTTAAAAGTTATTTTCTAAGCTCAAAAGTAATTTATATCCATTTATTCTCTCTTACCTTACTTTGTAAAGGACAAACCTTAAAACAAACGCCAATTTTCTGCCTTGTTTGTAGAGAGAAAAAAACTGGAAAACAATATAGTTTGGGCACTTTTCTAGTAGAAAAAGAGCTCAACAAATACTGAAATGTGGGAAATATAAACAACAGCAAACATAAAATAACGTCTTTTTTAAAAGGTACATAGCAGGACTTCCCTGGTGGTCCAGTGGTTAAGACTTCGCCTTCCAATGCAGGGGCTGCGGGTTTGATCCCTGGTCGGGGAGCTCAGATCTCACATGCCTCGCCGCCAAAAAACCAAAACATAAAACAGAAGCGATACTGTAACAAATTCAATAAAGACTTTAAAAATGGTCCACATCAAAAACATCTTTAAAAAAAGGCAGATAGCAAAGGTATTAGTCAATCAGAAATTTAGAATCTGAATGTGTAATGTCGGAAGTTTTGAAGAAAATACATGAGGAAAATATATTATTCTTTAGTTATTTCCGGTAACTTGAGAAAAGTAAGTAAGTGTCTGGGTTCCAAATCAGCAACTGCTGATTCTGAACTTGAGTGACTTTTTTCTGATAAAGGATGAAGAAACGTTGAATAATAAAACCCTACAAAACCAAATTAAATTTTTAATAAGCTTTTTTTCATATTACATCTGATCCCAGTCAAGAGTAAAGAAAAGAGAACATAAGCCAAGAGAAAATAAAGTTATCGAAGCATTTTTTAAGTATTTGATTTTCAGGATAGACTGGCTTTAAACCTTCCCAAGGTCTACGGACTTTGCTTTTTATTTTATTTTTTTAGTAAGTTGTAAAATAAGTTTTTAAAACAAGTTATCTTAAGAGGAATTTTTCTACATTTTAATGCAACCTTATAAATTCTTTCAAAGACATTTCCAACATAAGATAAGTCATACTGGAAAATGTGAATCATTCCAGAAATAGAGATTTTAGTTTCCTTTCAAACTTCATTTCCTTTTAATATTCATTCACCTGCAGCCCAAATTCTTCATGTATTTTGCCAGATATTATTTATGAACTACAAACGAGGCAATTACGTCCTCTGCTTTATGAGATCACTTAAACTCAAACAAAACAAAACAGAACAAAACACCCTTTTAAGGGTGATGATGGTGATTGCATCTGAGAAGGTCACAGTAGTTATGCTGAGCCCTCCTCTGGAGACACTGGGCAAACATACTCTTTTCTCCTGATTAGGGCAATTTCCACCCCAGAACAGTTTTTGCCACAGCAATAATAAACTAGTTTGGGAGATCCCCAGATACAGGCTCTGAATCTTTGAAAGCCAAACCTCAACAATAAACATACACACACACAAATGTAGGTGAGACATGGTGTCTCTGGCTCGTTTTCCCTTCAGATCCTTCCCAGCTCTCGAAAGCTTCATCATAGCCTAATCGAGCGTTGCAGCACCCAAATAAAATAGATTTTTTAAAAGCCTTCTATTTACTAAGTGCTTTCTGTCAGTTTCTCACCTCTCTCATCACCCCCATTCCACTCACAATTTATTATATAGAGTGTGAACAGTTCTTGGCTTATAGCGAGTATTCAGTAAATGTTGATGATGGGAGTATTAGTGTCATTATCCAGAGACAAACGATGCTCGATATTTAAATCTTAACTGCCTTATCAATGATTACTAGAGAAAATCAAGTGTAAGTTGAATTCTTTCAAATTGCTCTCATGCAAGACATGTGTTTATTTTTAAGCCCAAATGTTATGTCTCTCTAGCCTAGCTACATAAAATAGCTTTGCTCTCAAAGTGAATACCATGGGGAGAAAATGGCCAGGGGACTATTGTAGATTAAAAGAACACAAAGAGACTTAACAACAAAATGCAGTGTAACTTGATTGACTCCAGATCCAGAAATAAAAATCTACACGAGACATTTTGGAAACAATTGGGGAATTCGAATATGGGCTGGGTATGGATGATATTATAGAATTATTAGTTTTATTAGGTATTATAACGGTATTGTGGCTATAAAGAAGGCTGTCTCTATTCTTAGAAAATGCAGGCTGAAATACTTAGGAGTAAAGTATTATGATATCTGTGCAACTTATTTTCAAGTGGCTCAGCAAAAAGTTATATATTTAAGTAAAGAGGAAAAGCAAATGCGACACAATGTTAACAACTGGTGAACCTCAGTGAAAAGTTTATGTGTTTATGGTACTATACTTCCAATTTTCTGCAGAGGTAAGATTTTTTTAATAAAAAGTTGGGAATAAAAAATAGCAAAATAAATAGTTTTACTGAAGAAAATACCACACATTTCTTTAAATATTTTACTGTAATAATATACAATTATACATTCTTTGTACTTATTTACACTTCATAAAAGCATACCCACTCAACATAGTTACTCAATCTGAAATTAACTACCTTAAGTACATCATTTAACTTTCAGTGATGATGCATGAATCTCTTTATCTTAAATATAAATCAAAATAGCTTAACACCAGCTTTAAATTAAAGACAATGAGATGCCAGGTGGATCATGAGTTAGTATTCCAACTAAGTTAAAATTTTCAATAATTTCTTTTTTGCTTTTCTTTTTTGTCTAGAATAGTCTGTTTTAAGCTCAAAATAGCATCTTGAAATCCAGGATTTAAGTCTAATACTTTCTTGAAATCTTCCAAAGCATCATCAAAGTATCCTGTACCGGAACCCAAAAAAATGGAAAAGAAAAAACACTGAGTATTTCTATATATTATTCATAGCAAAGTTTGGATACATATACTTTTGCTCTTATATTTACAAGCTTTCAACCACTCCTACTAAAGGAATATTTTCCTCTTGATAATGATGTAGGGATGTTTGAATCACAGTAACTTTGTGTACCCTTACAGATCAATACACTTAAAATTAGTTATGGGTTTACGTACTGGCATTTAACAGGTACATAGCCTAAATCATCACAAAATTTCAACAAAATCGTATCACCTATTTTATATAATTACAGTAAAATTAAGAAACAGGAAATTAATATTCTTTTTAACACTTTAATGAAAAACGATCCTAACAGTCCCTTTAGTCCAAGAATCTAAAGCCCCTTCACTTTATATTGTCTTGTATGCCTTCAAAGATTTTAACTCAGAAAAGTTTCCCAGGGGATCAGAAGCATTACCCTCATTTCGCAGCTGGGGATGCAGAGGCACAAAGTAATGGGATCACTCTCACTCCGGTGCCCAGGTCCAATTCCCACCCCAGTGCCCCGCTGTGGTCTGTAACACCTACTGAAAGCCTAAAATAAATTCAGGTAGGCTTCCTTCGCTCCAGGCTCTAAACCTAAATTTCACACCACTTTCACACTGGATGATTGCTACATTAGTTTTACAACATTTGAGAGTTCTGAATTCACAGAATACAGTCAAAGACAAAAGGGGGGAAAAAGATTCTTACCCAGCCTATATAATATCAACCCTCTGTTGTAATATGGAACTTCAAAATTGGGTTGGACTTCTATGGCAGATGTGTAGTCATCCATGGCTTCATGAAAATCCACCCTGAAGTACTTGATTTGCCCCCTGTTGTTATATGCAGTAGCCAAATCCTCAGGGCTGCATTTGCTTTAAACAAAAAGTTCACATTAAAAACACAGCGTTGCCAAATTCCTCTTGCTTCCCCTTTCATTCTCTTTTGGGTGTTGTCAAACTCATAGCCTATAACATGCAGTATCTACACTGAAAAACCAAGCGGAAGAAACAAAGTGCAAGGAAATAAAGCAGTGGAGTCAATTTTTGTTTAATCCTGGTTTCTACATTTGCAAGGTTATATAGCACTGCAATGTCAATCTGAAAAGCACATTCATTTTACTGTGTGTTCAAAGCCCCTGTTCATTGTCAACTTGTTTTGTTGAATATAATATGAAAATGTTTATTTTCTAAAGCACATGCCAGTGAGGCAAAGAAGACAGCTCAGAACTGAATGAAGCAAGGAGGGAAAGCCAGCCCAAAGTTCAAGTGTGCTACGGACATGTCATAAAGTGAATCAGTTTTATCCTCAAATTTTTAAATGATCTCAAAACACTGAGATTTTAACTCATTTTCCACCAGTAAAGAAACAGAGGTTAACTCTAAGTGAAAAATCAACATGCTGATCCCTAGGGAGTGCTCTCTGGGGATAGAATCGCCCTCCCTCCAGCCTCAGCAGGTATCCTTCCCAAGGCCAGACTGGCTTCCTGCTAGTGGGACATCATGGCTCTGGTCCACACTGGGGGTCCTGTGTGCAGAAACGGCACCGCATCTGAGGGCTCCAGAGGTGGTCCAAGGAGCTTTGAGTGAGCAGCCTCCTGTGAGTGGTTAGACAGACACCCAGGCAGCTCTGACCAGCCACCAGCTCAACAGGACACACACACACACACACACACACACACACACACACACACACACCAGCCTCTGCTGGACAAATCTTCTACACAGAGAATATCAGTGGGCTCTGCTCCATGTCAGAGATGATTCTGTTTTCCTTTCTTTTTTTTCAAAGAGGATTCTCAAATTTGAACCAAACAGGGAAGATGCAGGCTAAACTCAGCTGTCATTCTTCGTTATACTCCACAGTTCAAAGCCTAGTTCTCAGAAAATATTTGTGACTGCAGTCAGTGTTATTAAAAGTTACTTCTCTTAACCTCTTGATCCTTGAGATCTCAGACAGGGGCTGTAATTACTGCTGTTAGGAGCGGTACTCACAGCCTAGGGGTCTCCTTCAAGTTTAAGTTTCCTAACAATGGAAAGGAATCACTGCAACTTTAGAAAATGTCTGTTTCTGTGAGCTAGGACTGAGAGAGACTGGGTACATGGACACTTCTAGATGCCGCTAGCACCACCGTTAAATCCTAGTGAACAAGAAGGGACACTCCGTTTATCTCTCTCTGTTATGATATAGCTGAACTGCTGCCCAGTAAAGAGTATGAAGAAAAATGCAGCCTCAGGACTCGGTAAGGCTTTAGTCATTAAATTTCTAAGCTTCAAAACTTTGTTATAAGTGTCTTATTATCAGAGGATCATCAAATGTTTGATTTAGAATCAGATCTCATTACAACAAATTCTAAAAGCCTACTCTCCATATGGAAATCGTTTCATATTTTAAAGACATGGGCTAACAGCTAAAGCCGAATTTTTTTAATACTGAGAATTTTGTAATGATAGTGTTTACTTGGATGGAATATAACCAAGTCACCTAATCCAAAAGATTTTTTTTTCTTTGCACTTACTAACTTTAGCAAAGAAAAAAATATATTTGGAAATTAGGTTTATGGCTAAGGCTGCACTTTTGGATGTTAAAAGAAAACGTTATAAACCATTCAGAGTGGCAGGCATACAAAGACTGTGAATACTGTTTCAAAATGATTCACTGACCCATTGTTTTAAAAATAAACGAACCCTAAAAGATATATTTAAGGAAGAAAGTTGAAATGACAGAATTCAGTTTAACCATGAGTTCCTAGAAGAATTTCAGAACTATAAGGAAATTAGAAGGTCCATGCAGGTGTGCTGAGCAACCTTCTGCTAAACCTCCACAGATTTTCTTTCCAATGCTGGTAAGGGGCAGAAATTACATTTGCCACATAACAGATTTGTGCTCTCAGGCTGAGATGAAAAAAGGAGGAGGAGTAACAAGACTAGAGGCATCGATGCCTGTTGCTGACGAATCCTTTTTGAAACCTACTAGATAAGTCTAAAAAATATAACAAACTAGTGCATATAACAAACAAGAAGCAGATTCATAGATATAGAGAACAAACTAGTGGTTACCAGTGGGGAAGGGGGAAGGGGCAATACAGGGGTGGGGTATTAAGAGGTACAAAATATTCGGTATAAAATAAGCTACAAGGGGGCTTCCCTGGTGGCGCAGTGGTTGAGAGTCCGCCTGCCGATGATGCAGGGGACACGGGTTTGTGCCCCCGTCTGGTAGGATCCCACATGCCGCGGAGCAGCTGGGCCCGTGAGCCATGGCCTCTGAGCCTGGGCGTCCGGAGCCTGGGCTCCGCAACGGGAGAGGCCACAACAGTGAGAGGCCCGCGTACCGAAAAAAAAAAAAAAAAGCTACAAGGATATATTGTACAACACGGGGTATATAACCAATATTTTATAATAGCTATACATGGAGTATAACCTTTAAAAATTGTGAATCACTATACTGTATACCTGTAACATATATTGTACAGCAACTATACTTCAATAAAAAATAAAAAAAATTTAACCTACTAGATAAGTCTATGCTTAGAGCTTGAAACAAGAATAGAAAACTACATTTTCTATGATTACTAACTTTGGGAGGGGTGGGTACCATCTTATTGCTTGTCCCAAAACTTCTATTAACTATTAGTCTGGTGTATGACTGAAATAAGAAAGCCACTAAATGTTTCTGATTTAATTCCGTGGGAGTTTAACAAACAGGAGAAGAATCATAAGCCTCATACAAATAAGACTAGCGGGCATCCTGTCAAGAAAAATCAAATCCTTGAGGGGAGAGGAGGGTGATCGTGCAGACAGCTCAAAACTGTCAAAAAGCCTGCTCATTCAGCTGCCCTTTCTTTTCTCATCCTGGACCACTCAACACGATCAACAAGAACAACAAAGGCAAAACCTGGAGTACAGCACATGCTACACACTCAAGAATAAATCCAAGATGCTTTGAGAGAGTAGGTATTAGCAGGTGAGGTTGAGACAAGCTGGGACCCGGGACCCTTTGCTGCAGTGCTTGCACCTGGACAAACATCTCCTTGAGCAACAAAATACAAAGAAACTATACGGGACTAAAAAGTTGGTGCAAATTATGGACAAGGTACAAGACCAAAAACAAAAACAAACGCCAACTGCCATTTCTGAAGAGCCGGGAGCAAAAACAAGGTGTCGGGAGCAAAAGCAGGGCACCGCGCATGCCCCCTGCACTCAACGCCCCCAAAGGGGTGGGCAGACCGCCTAAGCCACCCCTCCGGCCAGCCGGACCCCGGACACACCCCCTCCCCTCACCCCTTATAAGGAACCAGCTCGCCCCTCCTCGGGGAGCAAGGGAATCTGTTACTTGTGTTTGCTCCCTCCGGCTGCAGCAGGGGCCCCAAGAAAGCCTTGCCTGAATTTCTTGTCTAGTCTCATCAGTTTCTATTGATTGGGGAAGGCCAAGAACCCTAGTCGGTATCAAGACTGCTAACATCACAAAAAAAAAGACATTACATGTTCTCTGACAGGACACAACACCACCTACAATAGTGTTCTCACCATAATTCTGGATCTGAATTGGATCAAAACAAACCTCAAGATTTAACTACCAACTCACAAGAAATGTAGGAGACAGAGGACCATATTAAATTACATCAGGGGGATGAATTCAGCAAATCCAAAATACGGGAAACTCTCAGGACACATGACCCGGTTTCCTCACCAAATGAACTGCAAGGCAAAAAAATGAAGGGGAGCCTTAAAGGCTAAAAGACTTGACGTGCAACCCGACTTTAACCAACTGCTAAAAACCAACCAAACAAACAAACAAAACGAAACAACCTTTATTGATCAACCAGGAAAATTCCAAAACTTGACATTAGCAATTATGTGCTAATGATACTGTGGTTACACCTTTTTAAATCCTTAATATCTAGAAATGCACTCTGAAACATCAATGGATGAATAATATGCCCTGGATGAACTGATAATGCTTAAGCCCTGTGATGGTTACCTGGAGGTTCATTACACCATTTCCATATATTTAAATTTTTCACAGTGAAAAACAAAACACCTGCTGTGATGTCGCGGAGCTGCGGTACTGTGTGCTAGCGTGGCCCCCACGGCACCTCGCCCTCACCAGGTCTCGCTCTAAGACTCTGGATCAGAGTAACATAGAATGGGGACGGACACTCGAGGTGAAAGGCAGCCGGCGCCCCGGTGTCCAGACACCTTCATGGGTGTCCCAGAGGAACGCGCAGAGGGCTGCGCTCTAGGATGCTCCCTCACTGCCTTTCTGGAAAGACAAACGTCTGCCCGCTGCGCCGGTGAGCTCGGGTAGCCGAAAACCAGACTAGACGGACCCTGCCGCCCACCTTGCAGAGGTCCCGCTGTGTCCACTTCTCGCGATACTTACCTCCCGGACGCCTCTCCCTCGGAGGCCGCACAGGCGTACTGGCGAACGTAAGCGGAGTACAGCGCTTCGGCCTCCGCGTACTCGCCCTTCTGGAAATGAGCTTGGGCAAGCGCTAGGGTCGTGAGCTTTTCTTGCCCTTGCTGCCCTTCCATAGCGGTCGGAGGCCTGGCTTTCCGTGTAGAACTGGGGTTGATTTCTGAGCGATTACAGGCGGCACGACAAAGCTACTTCCGCACCCCGGAATTTAACTTGACGGCAAAAACCTGGGCTCTAGAAAAGGGGGAATTTTGTGCCTTCCGCGGACCCGTCGTCTCGCGGGATTAATGACGCTGCTGGTGGCGAGCGCAGGTGCTTCAGGAAAGCTTGGGCAGACAGACCCCTGTGAGGTGCAGTTCTCTTGTTACTGCTGGTCTCGCCTGCCTGTCTCCAGAAAAGCAGTAGATCGACTCCCAAACTGGTTTCCAAGTCCGTGGTTACGTGTCGCAAGGAGTTTGCCCTTTGTTACAGTGAATGGTGGGGGCAGGGGGGCGGTGCCGGAAGCGGAAAAGATGTAGGTTTGTTTTATGAATGGCTAAAGGACCCACGGATTTGTTGTAGCACTTTTCCGGTTCCTGCGTCCACCTGCTAGAGGTTGTTCTAAGTAGGCTGTGGTTACACTGAGACATTTTATGTCGAAATCCCATGAGCTTAGTTGTCACATGGACCTGAGTCCAGTTTCAAACACTACCATTTATTAACTCCAAGGCTCTAGACTGCAAACTTATCAACCTTTTTGAACTTCTAGAATAGTGTAAGGATTAATTGAATAGTATTTTGTGTTAATAGTCTGGGGTCGAGGACGTCAGTTTGCATTGCCAGGCCCTTTATGCCAAAGGGAAACCCATGTAGTAATGTATTAAGCACAATATGTTTAATCCAAGTAAGAATTACGTAAAATGAACAGTCCTGAGAGAACAATTCCATTTAACATAGCATTAAAAAGAATAAAATACTTAGGAATTAACCAAGGAGATGAAAGACTTGGTTAGATGAAAACTACAAAACATTGATGAAACAAAGCCATAGACAAACCATGTTCGTACTAAAGCAATCTACAGATTCAATGGAATCCCTATCAAAATCCCAATGATGTTCTTACAGAAATATAAAACTCCATCCTAGAAATCATAAGAAATTTCAAGGGATTCCAAATAGCCAAAACTATCTTGAAAAATAACAAAGCTGGAGGACTTACACATCCTGATTTCAAAACTTACTAAAGCACAGTAATCAAAACAGTGTGGTATTGGCATAAAGACAGTCTTTTCCATAAATGGTGGTGGGAAAACTGGATATATCCACATGCAGAAGAACGAAGTGGGACCTAAATAGCATATTAGAAAATTCACTCAAAATGGACTAAAGACCTAAACGTAAGAGCTAAAGATTAAAAATTCTTAGAAGAAAACATAAAGCAAAAGCTTCATGACATTGGATTTGGCAATGATTGGATTTGGCTATGACACCAAAGAGACAGGCAACAAAAGAAAAAATAAACTGGACTTCATGAAAAGTAAAAACTTTTGTGCATTAAAAGACTATCAACAAAGTGAATAACCCAGAGAGTAAGAGAAAATATCTGCAAATCATGTATCTGATATGGGTGTGAAATGCAAAGATGGAGGTTCTGTGGAGCAGGTTTGGGCTGGTGTGTCCATCTACTCACAGGACGAAGGGATCTGACATGGCGTCTCCATCACACTTGGGAAGCTCTGGTCTACAGGACACTGGAGGGCCCTGCCCCGTGACTGAGCTGCTGGGCCCAGGCTCAGTTGCTGTCCCTCTCCGACTCTCTTGCCCGGCTTCCACACAGTCCACCTGCACTCGGTGCTTTGCCTGCAGGGTGGCATCATCAAGACTTCCCTCAGCCAGCTCAGCCAGCAATACAACTATAAGATGATCTGCTGAAAGCGTCATGCTTGCCTTTAACCCCACACTGTCATCTGCCTCAAGAAGTGTGGCCACAACAACAGCCTGTGCCCTGAGAAGAAAGTCAAATAAGACTCCTCCACGAGTTCCTACTTCCTCTGCAGGGCAGCCCCCTGCCTGAGCCCCATGGCTAGGGGCCTCAGTAAGGTTTCCCTGTCACTGACTGGGATAGTAAAAATAAATAATAAATAAATAAAATTTAAAAATATGTGTATACACACACATACACTATACATATATATAGAGAACTTCTAAAACTCAACTTTTCCAGAGTGGGTGTACTACTCTGCATTTCCCCCAGCAATGTATGAGGGTTTCAATTACTCCATATCTTCACCAACATTTGTCAGTTTCAATTCTAGCTATTATAGTGGGTATGTAGAGGTTTCTCATTTTTCTCTAAATTCCTCTATATTTTACTAACTGGAAATTTAAACTGTGCCAAATAAGAAATGAGTAAATAAAATAGAAACTCTAATGTCTACTTTTTCTTTTAATTTTTGAGAAATCTCTTAAAAACAAAGAGCTCTTATTATGAAGAAAACTTACAGAACAGCAATTTCTTCAGTTTCACCTCTTTTTTTTTTTTCTGGCCACACAGCGGCGCTTGCGGGATTTTAGTTCCCCTACCAGGGATCGAGCCTGCACCCTTGACAGTGAAAGCGTGGAGTCCTAACCACTGGATCACAAGGGAATTCCCATTTCACCTCATTTTTTTCTTCTCCTAAATTCAACTGAAATATAAATTAATGCCTTTTATTTTTAAAAAGGTTATTAAGACTATTTTTACTTTCTCATCTATACTCTTTATGTACTTTTGAAATTTTCTCACATGAACATATGTTAGTTTTACACTCAAAAACCAGTAAGTGGGACTTCCCTGGTGGCACAGTGGTTAAGAATTCACCTGCCAATGCAGGGGACACGGGTTCCAGCCCTGGTCCACGAAGATCCCACATGCTGCGGAGCAACTAAGCCCATGCGCCACAACTACTGAGCCTGCGCTCTAGAGCCTGTGAGCCACAACTACTGAGCCCACGTGCCACAACTACTGAAGCCCGCACGCCTAGAGCCCGTGCTCCACAACGAGAAGCCACCGCAATGAGAAGCCCGTGCACCGCAACGAAGAGTAGCCCCCACTCGCTGCAACTAGAGAAAGCCCGCGTGCAGCAACGAAGGCCCAATGCAGCCAATAAATAAATAAATAATTTTTTTTTTAAAAAAAACAGTGTTAATGTCTTTTAAAAAACGAACTGAGAAAATGATAAGAATAGGCAGTAGGGGGCAACGTAATATTGCTATTTTTCATTTTAGAAACTCCGTAGCAATATTTTGGAGCTATAACATCATCAAATTAGGTATTCTTGATTTTCCATTAAAAATCTGGGAACAATGTTTCCCCATTTCTAAATGTGAACTCTGTATGATCTCTAAGGAGTAATTCACTGCAGCCTCCAGTCATCAGACATTTGCCTAGTATCTTTAATAAATTGTTGTTGTTTTCCTGTAGGTAGCAAAAGTGATATTGTACAACTACTGTACCTCCTGTCCCTATCTCCCCTTATCCACTCTGGAGCCCAATGCCCTTCGACCCAACCCCCACCAAAATATTTACATCAAAACAAGACAAATACCATGTTAGCATGAGTTATAGATAAAGAAAACAGGATAAATACAATTTTTACCTCAACATTTATTATTTTTATGTTTTTTCACTAATACCACATAAAACCTAAGATCTCAGCTCTTAGAATACAAAAAGATAATTTCAAGTGTATGTTAGCAAAAACACGTATGTAATATATATATAATACATATATAAAATAAAATCCGCACTTGTGCACGACAGCAGGTCAACAATGCTATGCTGCTTGTTCGCACGCTGTTTATTTGTATGGCTTTATCAATCAGCTCGATCATCTCAATAGTTTGGCCTACCGTGCTACTTTGAACCTTAACATAATTCAGGCCCAATTTTACGATAAAGAAAAGCATTACTTAAAGGGAGTCAGCTCATGTTTATTACAAGAAGAGAACCACCTTTATTATAATGTCTTCAATATACTGCCTCATTCCGTCTATCCAAATTCTCTCCAAGTGTTTGTTGTATATAGACAATTTTGCTTCTCACTGCCCCTTTAATCAGGGGAGAATCTGTTGGTGGTGTTATCCTGAAATTTCCTTCATGTTGAATAAAACCAATTTTCAAGCAGGACAAAGGTCTGTCCCCAAGACATTACGGCAGATCCCTAAAACATTCACAGATATAAATCCCAAATAGTCATAAGCTTTTACAGTAGTTGGAAAGATATGTCTGTGTGTGTACATATATATATATATATATATATATACACACACATATATATATGTGTATATGCATGTGGGTATATGTATGTGTATAAGTATATATACATACATACACACATATACATATGTGATAATCTAGGTCTACAAGGTATGAGAGGTTGTTTTTAGAGATTTTGGTTTCTTGATTAAACTGAACAAGAAGTAGTGACAACAACTCGGGATCTATCTGAAATAATTAGTTGGAGGAAAAATTCTAGCGCTTAGGTAGCAAGGAATTAGTGGCAAATGAGAAGGCTCCAGAAGAGAGTTCCCATAAGATACGTTAGGAAAAGTCTGAGGAGTCAACAGCTGATCTGGGAATTGAAGCAAATGGGAGTGTAATCAACAAGCAACAGTAAGGGCTAGAGAATGGCAATCTAACTTTGAGTTCTCAGCTGATTTCTGGGATGAGAAAGGAAAGAAGAGATATTCAGGCATCAGACCATGGACCAAGAATCACAACTCTGAACAGGCAGTCCTGCAGGAATTCCTAAACCTACATCCCTGAAAACCTCTCTCTCATTGATGAAGCAGAGAATAGTTTCATTCCTGAAAAGAGAAAGTCTTGTGGGAAGATGTAATTAAGTTCAACAGGAGATATATTCCCTAGGGCTGATATCTTAGTTAGGATGTTGTTTTCTGATTTGGGGGAATACTGCATTCTGTTACAGACAAAAACAAATGAGATAGATGAAATTCACTGTCTTAAACTTAGATAAGTTAGAAACTTATGAGACATGTTAGACAAAGTAAATAGAGCATATATGTGTGACTATACCTAATATTGACAAGGCACTAAAAATACAAAAGGCAACCAAGGCACTAAATATTCACGGCACACTAGGTATGCATAAGACTTATCAAGAGCTCAATATGCGGGAGGTCTTAATTCAATTACCCACTGATGACACTTATTCTGGTCTGTCCTCCGCCCAGGAAATACAACTGAACCCACAACTGCTCAGCAGGCTCACTGGCACCTACAGCTATGACCAGGTAAAACTGCCTTTTCTATTGAGCAAATGTGCCTCACTGGCCTCGGGCACACTCCACTTGATCGGTCCCCCGGCTCAAATCTCAGCTCTGGTCCTCTTCCTAGCCACACTATCAGGGGGAAGGCGATGAGGCAGAGTAAGAGTCAGGGCATAAGAACAGATTACAACTCAGGAATCAGGAACTGTGCTCTCTCTACCTGACTGGCATCCTATACTAATAGTGTTAATCTATCCCATCACTCTCTCCTTGTTCTTCACTGTATACTTCAAGTTGATTCAATAAACCATGTGATTTGCGCTTGTAACCCTTTCTGGTCCGTGACCTCTGGAATGGCTTGCTTGGTGGTGTATTTGGAGGCTACCGTTATATCAAGGCAACTTCCCAAAAGGCACGAGAACACAGTCAGAGACTTCGAAGATTTCTGGTCTTCTCATTTTATTTACGCACAGGAGCCTGCTATCTATGACGAGCTCATTTAAGCTCTAAACCTCTTCTCATAGCTCACTATTCTCCATCTGCATCAGGCTTAACTTGGATCTAAAGGACCAGAAACATATCACATTGAGAGAGTTAACTAACCTAAGTATTGAAGCTGCAATAACAACCTTGCATATTTCTCTTTGCTGCCTCTGCTAAATATCAACCAAACTTTCAGCAAATAATCTTGACGGAATAGTGCTTAAGTCTGGCCTGAAACCGTAAAATGAGAGGAAGTAAGATCGTGAGAAATGGAGAATATTATTAGCTACATAAAACAGGTAAGAAATTACCCATTACTGATTACAATTTTTTTTTTTTAATTAATGACAGTAAGTCAAAACAGATGCATATTGAGAATCACTCCCCACAACCCAAGAGTTGTTTAAAGAAAGGATCCAGCTTGGTGACAATGTTTCAAGTAAAACTACAGCTACAAACTAGATGTTTTTGTATAAATGTATATCATTATAAATACAGCTAAGTGTTTGGCACAACAATATGAAGAGTAAAATGCCAAATGTCATCTCTTAGATGAAACTAAAAGGGTAGATTAAAAAGGACAAGCTATGTAAAAATTAAGCTATTAGAAACAGTTCAAATTGTAAAAAACTATTATGTCTTAAAATGCCTTCTCTTCACTTCTGAAAATAAAATAGAAAAGACTTTCAATGCTTATTTAATTAAACACAGCTAGAGACAGTGCTCATTTTGGTATTACAACTGTTTAACCTCCGTCTAATACAGGTTATGTCAGTTCCCTAAAATCAACTTTGCCCCATTCCCATGTTTCCCCCATCCCTCCCTGCTAGTAACCGTGACACTGTGAGAAAAATTTTCTTATTTGGAATATTTCCATAGTATCATATAACCAATCACAAGATAGATAAATAGATAGATAGATAAATAAGACAGGCAGATAATATGGTCCATTGCCATACATTTATATGACAATCAGCATCATTATTTCATGGCTGTATTTTTACACAAAATTTTATATATGTATATATTATGTATTTTATATATAGAGAGAAATTTTTTATAAAAATACAACTGAAATAATGATGCTTATTTACATAAAGTCAACATTGTTATGTAAACACTCCTATTATATATGCAGTTTGTCATTTCTTCATCCCACTGCGCTATGGCATAAGGGACAGAAGTTATAGTTACTTATTTCCTGAGCCAGGACACAGTGCTTGCACACACTGCATGTCCAGAATTGATATTCAGTGACCGGGTTTCCTGTGGCAACACAGGTTGGCAGCTTCCCTTCTCCTCTGTAAAATAAGAGGGGACAATTATACTTTGAAACTTCTAATTCCTTAAAACTTCATTACACTACAAAAACTGAAGAATGAAAAGCATTTCAAGATAAGTTTCAAATAAAAAACTTTCCTTACAATGAGAAAATCAAGTATTAATAAACTTATAAGACTAAATTAAATAGGGTATAATGTTAAGGTAGATTACTTCAAGATTTAGTGCTTTAATTATTATATTACACTATTTAGATATAAAAATCCAAGCTTCTGGTAAGGTGTTATAGAATGACATCTACTAGTTACATGTAGCCTACCCTTCAAGAAGGCTGTCCAATTCAGATTTTCTGTTATCTTTTGGAGTATGTTTGGTGAAGATTTCTAGAGCAAGATTTTCATATTGCTGTTTCTGTTCCAAACTGAGGGTCTCTAAAGATTCAAGTTTAATAAAAGCTTTTGAACAAGTGCCAAAAGCCCTACTGGCACATGCACAGAGTGCTAACAGAGAGTAGATCTCAACGGCAGGGATAATGTCTTCATAGTCTCTCAGGTGAAGAGCTAGGAAAGAGAAGACAATTTGGATTTTTTAAAGCAATCATGATATCTTGAACATGCATGGGAAAAAATCTACGTTAAGCTGTTTCAGTTTAACCTACAGGAACTTTAGCAAGCTTAAAGAAAACAATGGTACGTGCCCAGAGAACAAGTAGGAGGAAGGAGGCTCCAGGATCTCCACATTCTGTAACTCCAGCTAACAGCTCAGGGCCTATAAAAATAACCATCATCGAAGGATGCACATGGCTGTGCCACTTAGAAATATATACACAGACCAAAAATAATTGGTGTCAAAACACCCATCTTTTGTTGCATATAAATATGTTAGAATTTCTGTGGATTCTCAAGATATCATGTTTCTTTTTGTTAAAAAAGCAAAGCATGAAATCATATGTTTTCTCTTTGTGTTTCTTTGAACAGATTATTGCTTTTGTTTGTCTTACTGAAACAACAGAACTTTGAGAAAAAAAGAAGTGAAAATGAGACTGCAAGTTGTCAGTTCAGACAATTTATTTTGCCAGCTACCATACCTTATTTTCAATTTTTCTATGCTGGAGATATAATCTCTTTCTTTAAAATGCACTGCACAATTAATATCAGATTGGTAACCAAATTGTATCTTTTTATTCTCTAGACCTTGCAATCTTAAAAATATCTTGTTATAGTATGATATTGGAAATTTCACAAAACAATTTAAAACAACATAATCATGTATTTTACAACTAGATTCCTATAAACTGGTGTTGGGGTCAAGTGTTTACAACAAAGTTCAGGGGAAGAAATTTACAAAAAGGAAATTCATTGAGTTACAATAAAGCATACCCTCTAATTTCACAGGTTCACAGGCAATAATTTACAGAGTACACATTGTTTCAGATCATTTTATCGCTGAACGACAACCATATTAAAGCATATGGATATCTTCACCCAGTAGGTAAAGAATCTCAAGTTAAAAGTCCAACTGATCTTGTAATATAGTAAGTCTAGATACTGTGCATAAATTATATAAAATACAACTATTTTAAACAGTGCATAACTTATATCACATATTAATCAGTTAAAATTCAATGAAGGTAAGTTATAAACATACAAAAATAAAAATGATTCCTATGTATAGCTGATAATCAATTAGAAAAAAAGGTACATTCCCCAGTGCTAACAATGACAAAAACAGGAATCAGCTACAAAAGAAATGTACAGAACATACAACAAAACTACAGAACTTTAGAGAGAAACACAGCTATATAAAATGTTTTTAAAAGTTGATGTTTCTGGATGAGAAAACTCAATATTATAAATATATCAATGATCCCAATATTAATACATTAAATTAATGCAATTCTAATTCAAAATCCACTAGGACTTCACTGAAACTCTTCCCACCTTCAAAAAGATTCTAAAGTTAATCTGAACGAACAAATGCAAGCAAATACCCAAAATGTTTTTCATAAAAGAAGAGGAATGAAGGATAACCGATATTCCAGATATTAAAATGTAAAAGTAAGGTAAATAAGAGAAAGTACAGACACAGAGGTCCATGTCTAGAAAATAACAGCCTAGGGAAGAGATTAACAAAATGTGTGAATTTAGTTTCATAAAGGTAGAATTTCAAATCCGTGAGGGATGAATAAGTTTTTAATAAATGGTTTTGGAATAACTAAGAAGTTAAAATAAAATACAATATTTAATAACCTTGAAGTGAAGGACTTCCTCAGCATGACCCCATCAAGACTGATTGATAGGACTATGTAAAAAGCCACTGTCAATATCATCATCATGACTACCACTTCTCGAGGGCTCACAATATCCAGGCACTATAATAAGTAAATTTTCTTTTCATAAATTTCTCACTTAATCCTCAAAACAACCCTATGAAGAAGATCCTATTATCCCTACTTTTCACAAAAAGAAACTGAAGCTTAGAGAGGTTAAGTAATTGTAACTTATAAGTGCCAGGGAAAATCAACAGATATGACAGAGGGTTACTATATATAATTTCTAAAGAGCTCTTACAAAAATAATGAATAAAGAAAAAGAAAAGTCATCACTATAGAATTCCAGAAACATTCAAATAAAAGAATTTCTCTAAGAAGGTTTCTTTGAAAGATGATGCCGTTGTACTATAGATTGATGATGTATTGGGGTATGATGTGTGCCGGTGATGGCTATTTCACAGTGGCCCAACCAATGTGACCCAGGGTGGGTGGTGACAGTGCCGGCAATGCTGTCATGGCCCATCTGAAAGCGCTGTAACGATTTAGTCATTCATATGCTTTGGTTTATAACATAATTCTCATAACTATGCTCTTTTGGAGTTAACCTATCTAAACTTGAAGATATTGTTAATCCAGAAATGAAGATCCTGATACTACCTGTAAATAACCTTCTATAAATTACAGTACATAAATACGATGGCACATTATATAGGTATTAAAAATGACAACATAGATCGACATTTATCGACGTAGAAAGATAACTGCAATATACTGTTGAGGGTAAAAATCAAACTCAGGAGCAACATACATTGTGTGATATTATTTTAAATAAAACTGTACACAATTTTATAGGCTTGGAAAAAATGTCTAAAAGGAGGTTCACCCAAATGTTAGCAATGATTGTCTCTGAATTATAAGATTATTTTACCTTTTTTGTATTTTTTTCTGTTTTGGTTGAAATTGTTATGTAAGTATCAATTTTACAAAAAACATTTAACACACAGTTAAATGCTATAGAAATCTATCTACTAATATCGAAATATTTTACAACATATCATTATGTTTTTTTAAAAGTACACAAAAGTATGGTTTATTATACTCTCAATATTTTAAAAAAACAAATTAGTTCTAAATATACTTATTTTAATTTAAATATATATTTTATATAATTATTATACATAATGTAATACATATTACAGATATTAAATATGTAAATATTTATAGTTTATATATTTTATATATATATATATATATATATATATATATATACATACACACACACACACACACACACAAGGATATGAACTGGGCTATTAAGTGTTTAAGTGATAGTGAATGCTATAAATGTTCTTTTTGCTTACCTCAAACTTCTGGTTTTTCTGTGAACCGTATATATTTCTTTCCATGTATTAAAAAATAAAAAGAACTTCAAAAAGGGAGTGTGAAAAACAGATCATAAACAGCAAATCTCAAATATATGAAAATAAATCCACAGAAAAAAAGTGTTATTGAAATTAATATAAGGGCAACTTGAAGGAGCTAGCCCTTCATCTATAATTTATGATTTTTTAGACATGTTATATACATTAGGTAACATGCCCACCTGTCTTCAATGCATTGTCAACATAGCCCTCGTAGAGCTGCCTCTGCGCCAGTATGAAGAAGTGGTAAGCCTCAGCCCCTCTCCAAGCATTATCTGTGAAACGACTAGTTGTAGACAGAACTTCTTCTTCCAGCAAACCAGCCAAAGCAGAAGTGGCCTACAAGTAAAGCAGACCCACTTTTTCTGTCAGCACAACCCTAACAATGGTCCTTCCAATAGAGATGATTTCTGAAACTGGTATATCAATACATTAAAATAGCTCAGTTAGCAGATTTTATCATTATAAAACTGTCACTACAGACTTAATGTCTCCATTATAATTCACATTTTGTTAAATTGATATGATCGAATTTTTTCTTCAGTTTTATTGAGGTATAATTGACAAATCAAATTGTAAGATATTTAAAGTGTACTTCGTGGTGATTTGTATACGGGTACATTGTGAAAGAACTCTCCTCCCCATAGTAACATCAAATTTTTAAATAGAATTGATTAAACTTTAAGTTAATGTAAGGCTTATCTGCACATTAAAATAATATATATATTCTAGGAAAGTTTTTAAAACTCACTGATTAGAAAGGATTTACCAAGTAAGGAATTTAAGCAAAGATTACAGATTAGTAAAAAAATATAATTTTCAATATTTCCAAGTTGAAATGTCTAAATGTGAGCAGTAATTCCAAATCAGTCATTCCTTTTCCTCATATCATTTAAGAAAATAAATGCAAACAAGTAAATTAAATGGCCTGTCCATAAAGAGAAGTTTGATAGCTCTTTTTTCCTTAAACACTTCAGATGGCTTAATGTTACTTAATGTTACCTTACCTCTGAGCTCTTTCCTTTAACTTTTCCTCGCTGGGCATTTTTCATTTGCTCATGGTACTGCTCTATAAGTAAAGCTGATAGTACATAGAGCTTCTTAACACGTAAAGGTTTAGTTCTTTTCTTTGCCTCTTCATCTGCAATCTTTAAACATTTAAAGAATTGGGGGAAAATATTTCTTAATCTATACTTGTACAAATATTATCATTTCTGAAATACGATTCTCTAAAAACAGGAGGGAAGTCAGTATGGTGGAATATAAATACCACCCATTTTCTTTTCCATAGTACTGATAAGTACTTAGTTCTTTCCTTAGTATTTAGCCATTAGAGCTATAACTCAAAACAATTTAAGAAAACAACAGATGCTGGTAAATAATTAAATCAAAATGAAGAAAGCTTTCATAGAGTGGCTAGTATTTTATATAACAAAGAGATTTTTAAAATAATGTTCCAAGTACCCAGAGATAAGATGGCTTTAACATGGTACATCCTTCAGAAATTTAAATTTTTTTAAATGATTCGGAGGGAAATTTTTCCTTTGTCATTAAATCAAATGGGAAAAGTATAGACTAGAATGTAAAATTTGCATACATTAATACTGTTACTAGTCACGTTCCCTCCAAATGCATACTATGAAAAGTGTAACGTCGAGATTGGGATTGACATATATACACTAATATGTATAAAATAGATAACTAATAAGAACCTGCTGTATAAAAAAAAAAGTGATATATAATAAAATCTTTCTTAAATAAAAAAAAAGTGTAATGTCTTTAAAACTTGCACATTTAAAAGGACTTAAAGTTTTGTTATCATCAGGATTTAAATTCCAGTTAAGGGAATTTGTACTTTATGGTCCCTGAAAATTCTATAATTCCCTGTTAACCTTGGTATTAAGTAAATATAAAACTGCTTAAGCATCAATAAGGTGCTAAAAGTAATAAACAGCCTTTTTAGTAAAATGTAATAATACTAAGATAACACATAGTTATAGCAGTAATAAATGAGAGGGATTTTGCTATAACAAATAATTGTTTCCAAAAAACGGAAAATGTATCCTTGAGTTATAAGAAAACATTGGTAACTAGAACAAGCCAAATACTCACCAAGATTATTACATTACCTTAAACATCAGCTTAGCAGCATCATAAAAGTAACTGGCTTTCCGATAGAGTTCTATGGCATCAAGAATTTTATTCTTTTCCAATAAATGAGATGCATACCTCGCTAACAGGGAACCAATTTCTTTCATATTATGACTTTTAGCCAATTCAACAGCTTTGTTCCACTGGGTAAACAATATATATAGCATACAATTACCCAAGCATTTATAGTCAGATATGTCTTAAAATACATACAATAAAGCTTTAAGTTTATAATAATAAATAACACTACATCAAAATAAAAAACTGGTATATGTTTTTAAAAATCACTTAAAATCAGAGCAATTATAAATTTTAGGAGTCAAACATGTCAAAATAATCAAATGATCTAAGACTGATTTGCTTAAGAAGTACATCTGAAAAAGAAAGCGTCAAAGTTTATAATCACATTAATCTTATAATTCTAATTTTGCACAAACTATGAGCAAGAAAAAGATACATTTGTTTATAGAAAAAAAATACACAATTTCAGTTAAGAAAATGTCCTATCAGATTTAACATTTAAAAGTTATTTTTATAAAGCAAATGGAGCTTTATAAAATACTTCAAGAAAATACTTAAAAGAATACATTGATAGTCAACAATTCTGCATTTTAATTTTAGTTAAATTCGAGCTCTTAAAAGTATCAAATATGTGTTTTCTATAAGGGGAAAGGAAAATAGATTTGCCAAAATAAATTCTGATAAAGTAACTCAATTCCTTCCTCTTGCAATGACCATTAACTGGTCCTTCTTTGGAAACAAAACCCAAGCCTAATAAAATGCAGAAAATCATGAAATTACTTCCAGACGAAAACTTGCCAGACTAAAAGCACAGGGTTTGTTCAGGTTCCCATACTGAGTTAGTTATGAGAGGGTCTCCCTTAATGGTAGCATTTCAAGAGGTAAATGCAAATTCCAACATTTTCTCAGTCCTCAACTAAGTAAGAGACTATCTGGCTCCTTTCACAAAATCCATCTCAAGCTCTCCAACCCTTACAGGCAACAGTCTTTAAAGCATCACTATGGTGACTTTACTTTTCAGTTCCTTACTCGGTTGAGATGTACACAGGTATCCACTGCTGCCTTTGGTTGATTACATTTCAAAAACGCAGTCACTGCTTGTTCGCACATTCCAGCTCTCACAAACATTTGTGCTATTTCCTGTGGACAAGATAATACTATCGATCGCATAGAACAAGGAAATCACTTATATTTTAACTTGTAAAACTCCATAGGGACATAAGAATATTAAATTTTCTGGTGGCTACAGTAATTTTTCTTTTAAATGGACGTAGGGGCAGGGGCTACACACCAGAAGAGATGCTAAAGCATCACTTTCTATAAAATCTGGGCTTCACTGGCTCACAGCACGGATCTTATTTTCAACCAGGTTCTGAAGATACTGCACTCTTACCTTCTCTCAGTGCAGTAGCTAGCTTACAGAAATACCAAGCTCCAAAACAAACCCCACGCTAGCAAGTAAAAAAAACCCTTTAAGGCAATTGATGTTATACTCAATGTCGATCATTAATTAGAGGTTTAAGGGAAACCTGACACTCAGAGGGCTCTCAAATCCCTCTGTAAAGCAATGCCCCAGACAAGTTGGCCATTCATCAGTTCAGGAAGCTGGACCAAAAACAGAGGAGGAGAACCACAACAACCACTGATCACTCCCCTTGGGCTGTACTTCCCATCTTCAGAATATCACTTTTTTTTCTTTCTTAATATCTAATTGGTCAGAGTTTTCTCTCCCCATCCCTACTCCTAAAATATTTTGGGATATATCATAAAAGTACAATTTTGTACCCAACTATCTTTTTCAAAGTAATGCTTATATTTTCCTGATTATAAAGTAATACATTCTTATGGTAAAAAAAATTAGAAAATATGAAAAAATAAAGGTACACATGATCTTATTCCCATAAGAAACCTCTCTCTCTATTCTGGTGTAATTTCCTAATATCTGTATCCTGTGAATATATATGTATATGTGTGTTTGTGACTATATCGTAATCATATTATATATAGTTTTGTATCCTGTGTTCCTCACTTAAATATTTTGTACATTTTCCCATATTATTAAAAAATCCTCCCAAACTTGATTTAAAATTTGCAGTACTACTGAAATTTTAAAATTATTTTAAATATTTAATTATTATAGCTATAATTACTTAGTACTTAATCAGTAATATTACTGCTCTGGATACCGTACAGCAACATTTTTTTCTGCATCATCAGACACACCTAACAGATGACAGTATAATGTCAGATACACAGTCCCTAATCCCAGGGTTGTAAGTAATTTCAGTTTTCCTACTCAAATGAACATATAAGATTGAGAATAAGGGTGTGTAAAAATGCCATTATTACAGGGATAATTGCTCTAAAACACAATAGAGAAAAGAACTGAATTAACAGAATTCTATACTCATCTATTAAGTAACCGACAAAATTTTGTAGCAGAACCCACAACTGATATACGTCCAGACCCTGCAGTTGAGAGCTACTACCTCTCCAGGTCTTATACAACTCAGTGATTTACCTTTCTGATAAAACAAATAAAATACAAGCCCACTTACATTATTCAACAATTAATTTAAAGAGCCTTAAAAAGAAAATTTAGAACAAAGTTATAGAGAGCTCTGCTTTTAGTTTCTCTTTTTTTCAACATTAAATCCTTTATTGTTAATGTAACCTAATAAAAGTCAAGCTATCTTGACCTTTATTGCTAATATAACCTAATAAAAGTTTATTGTGAACCTAATAAAAGTTTAAGCTATCTTAAACTTTTCTTATAGCAAATTTCCAACATACATATGCACACACTACTCCCCAGACCCACCTCAAATCATTTTGAAGTGAATCTCTGACATGTCATTTCATCTGTAAATATTTCACGTGTTCAGCTAATTTTTTAAAGCAAGTTTACAAAACTGACAAGCCTACACAAGACCGTGATCATGTTAAAATAGTAGGAATATGACTGATTTCTTCCTCTCCGGTTTCAAGCATTCTGTAATACTGGTAAATTGTTTTAATAACTAAAGCATCATTCCGTGCCTAAGAAACTGTAAAGTTTTAGTTAATTTTTAATTTTCTATATTGCAGAGGACATTTCCAGACTACGACATAAAAACCTTATAAAGTAACCTAACAACTCCAAAAACTGAAATTTATAATACCTACTGGAAGCAACTTGTGGTTTTCTGGAAGTGAATTGGCAAGATTCTCCAATCCCTCGTAATCCTCTAACATATAATAACACTCGGCTAAGCGTTCCTGGTTCCGGCCTTGCACATAATATTGTACAGCATTCAACCTATGGGAAGAAAAAAAAAAACCTTTTAAAACTAATGTGAATCTCCTCATAAATAAGCACTTTTACTAAAAATGTTCTTTCATTAGAATGCCAGCACTAGTATTATTCCAATCATCTTTAGTTACAGCATGTCTTTGAAGCATATAAATTGAACAAAAAGCAAAACTAAAGACTGCATAGCATATTTGAGTTACAACATGCTTTGAATGTTCTTAAGAAATATGTTTTCATCTGATATACAGTTGTATTTCCAAACACTGACATAAATAAATGAGCATACTGATCAAAATAACTTAAGAATAAAAGTCAGTGATTTCTGAAAATAATCTATAATAACAAAAGAAAATATAAACCGTGGCCTCGAACAGTAGAAAGCTGCCTGGAACTACAGTTTACGCCTTCTGGGTTTTGAAACTCCAAAGTCTTACCGTGCTTACCTGACAGCTTGAAGGATCTCTTGCTCCTCAATGTGTATCCAGAGCTATGTGAATTTTGGGATCTGGAAGGATGGTCTTCATTTCCCTAGCATTATTTCATAGGGAAGTACTCAGGCGGTTACAATTTTAAGTGCCAAATGAACGGATGAGGGGGTCCAGATAGGTTACCTACCACTTTTGCCGATCAGCAAAGTAGTCTCCGATGGCATTGTGGGCCTGTTCAAGGAGACTGTCATCCGCATCACCAGATCCAGTTTTCAGGAGTTGGAGTACTCGAAACCAATCTCCCAACTTCAGCCGGAGGCCAATAGCCAGATCTCTACAAAAAAATGACATTCATTCATTCATTCACCAAGTATCTATCAAGCACCTACTATGTGCTAGGTTCAGTTCTAGGGTACTGAGAATACACAACAATGAAGAGACAGATAAGGTAACTCCAAACATTTTAGAAATTTAGCCTCACCAGGTAAGAGGCAATGGAGAGAACCTGCAAAAGGAAAGAGGAAACAATTTCCTGCCTCTTATTTTCCTAGACTTTCAATTTACTTGGCAAAATAATGACTTAAATAATAATTACTTCTTTTCATCAATTTCTTAAGACATAATCAGACTTATTTCATGTTTACATGTTTGGTTTTATATTTCTTTTCAGGGCTTGAGTTGTATTAGCAACCTCCTGAAAGTACAAATAATAAAAATTAGATATAATGTTCACAGCTGAAATGAAGTTCATCAGTATTTTATATAAATAAAAATGAAATATAAAGAATAAAACTCAATCCCTAAATACCTCTGATTTTTATTTCATGCTCCTTGACAACTGAAAATTAAATAATGGCCTAAACCAAAAAAGAGAACCCAAATAATGAGTGGTATAATAAATGATAAAGCCTCCAGTCTCTGCAGTCATATGAATTTATTTCCTACCAAGTGAAAAAAGTCTCCCATGGCCAGTCATTAATATTACATAAAAACAGAGAAGAAAGCTGCCCCCAAATTACAAAGCATAAATTAATGAAGGTCATGTAGACTATCTAGGTTGTAATGCAAACTGAAATTATTTTCTGAAAGAGATGGTATGATACATTTAGTCTATTTTACAATCCTCATTTGTGAAAAAAAAAAAATCACAAATTCTGGAATTAGTCCGGATGCCTGCACCTTTATCACTTACCTTCTGTCCATATCGAGATACATCCTTTCAGCCTCTTCGAACCTGCCGAAGTAGGCAGCCACTTCCGCCTGCTTCATGGACTCACTCTGCAGGTTACCCAGGCACTTCACAAACTTAATGCCTTGGTAATCTTTGCAACGCACAAACGCTTGCTCTGCAGTGTGCAAATCCAGTTTCTGAAGAGCTGCTTCAGCCAGTAGGCGCCTTTATTAAAAAGAGAAACAGAAAAGCCAATGGCGAATTAAGGATAAACAAGTCTTGAATCAGAATTCAATTATTACACCTACTGTTTCTAGTGAAACATGGTGGGAAGTGATTATTATTATTTTTTTTTTGCGGTATGCGGGCCCCTCACTGTTGTGGCCTCTCCCGTTGCGGAGCACAGGCTCCGGACGTACAGGCTCAGCGGCCATGGCTCACGGGCCCAGCCGCTCCGCGGCATGTGGGATCTTCCCGGACCGGGGCACGAACCCGTGTCCCCTGCATCGGCAGGCGGACTCTCAACCACTGCACCACCAGGGAAGCCCAAAAGTGATTATTTTAACACATTTATACGTTTCATATAATATTATGCTTATGTTGAATACTTCTGAATCTAAAATAAATTTCTATACTTTAAATCTAAAAAGGATAAGAACAGAAGCCGATTCCCATCAGGAGCCTCGTACGAGAGCTGGGGACAACAGAGCTGAGACTTTACACCTGAAAATTTGAGAGGCTTTATTTATTTATTTTTAAATACCAAAGTCGGGGGTGTGGATTATCCTCTATGAACTGAGATGCATCCTCAATTCCAACCTTCTCAATCAGTGCTCGGCTATCTCTCAGGGACCGAATCTCAAAGTTAATGATATAATCCTTGTCTGGATATTCTGGATTCTAAAAGTAAAGATGAAAAGAAAGAAATTCAAATAGTTGCCTTTAGAGTATGTTGTGTTTTTTTTTTGCAGTAAAAATAGCAAACAAACAACTGCATCGTATTATGAGCAACACTGGGAAAAAGAGAAATTGCCATGTGTGGGTCTTTTGAATTATCTGGAAAACACCCACAGTCCACAAGTGAAGTCCCTCCTGAGGCAATCAGGGGAAAAGGGGACAGTCGTCAAAGGGGTCCCTTACAATCATGCAGCCTTGTCTCCCTGGGCTCAAAATGTCTTTCCCCAGGAGCTACTCTCTTCCCGTCCCAAGTGCCGCCAGCCTCCACTGGAGCGGAAAACACCATGTGCAGGGCCTCTACCCCTCACTCCTTAATCTACTCTTTTTTTCTATTATTGAAAAAAAAATTATAAATAGCAGTTGCCCTGAGGGTGGGTATGGACAGATTTACTGGGAAGAGGCATGAGGGAACTTTCTAGCATGATAGTAATGTTCTGTATCTTGACAGGGGTTTGAATTGCACAATTGTATGCATTTGTCATAACTCACTGACTGGTACACTTAAGATCTGTGCATTTCATTGTATGCAAATTTTATTTCAAGTGAAAGAAAACTATAAGCAAATACTGAACTTGAATTAGTGAACTTTAATTAATGATATGCATGCTAAAGTATATGTGTACTAACTCTGAAATATATTAAAAAACAGGACTGATTAATGGGCAGATAGACAGATGGACAGAAATATGACACAGCAAGTATAGTAAAATGCTAAATAGAATTTAAGTGCTGCCCACATGCTGTTGGGCAGCAGACAAATTTTTTTTTAAAAAAAAAAGAAAAAGGGCTGGTTTTCATCACTACTTTCCTTTTATAATTTAGCAGCCTGACAAAGAAAAAAAATTTAAAGGCCAGTCTTGCAGCAAAGAACTAGCTAACAGCCAGAGAAAGAAAACAGTTATAACGATCTCACCAATATTCTACATATTCTAAGTAACGAAAAAGTGAAGCATACAAGAAAATTAGAGCCCCCATGTGTAAAAGAGTAATGGCTCCCATGGACCAGAGTTCTCTGAAAAGGTTAACTGAGCCACACATACCCTTTCCCCACCCTGCAACTGAACCCCTGTATCTATAAACTGAAAAGTTCTTAGGGAACTACCGTGCAAAGTAGGATGGAAAGAGCATGAGGTTTGGACTCCAACAGTCCTTAGCTCAAATCCTAATTCCATCCCTTGCTGGTTACGTGGCAGCTCCTTCTAGAACCTGCCCTACCCCACTCCCTACCCACCCAGGAAGCCAGGGCCATCTTCCCCAAATATAAACCTAATCATGTCATTCTCCTGCATTACTCCGCCACCGACTCCAGGATCAAGTCTAAACTCCACAGCAAGGCATACGAGGTCACTTATGACCTGGGCTCCCTACCCCATTACCTCTCCCCAGCCTCAATTCTGCCAGCACTACAGTTACACACACCAGCTTTGAAGCCAGAAAGCTTGGAGTCAAACCATGCTTTTGCCTACTGTTAACCGGGTATCACTGGCAAATCAGCTTATTTCTCCAAGCCTCAGATTCTTCCTCTGAAAAAATGGAATAGTAATCAAACTTACTTCCTAGCATTGGGAGGATTAAGTATCAAACACTGAGCACAATGCCTAGCCGTGTTATTCACATTATTCACATTATTCACCGTCTCAGAACTGACCCAATGCTCTCTTGCTTCAGACCTTTGAAGAGATACACCTACTGACTGAACCACAGCACCCCTGCCCCTCTTCCAGTTGCTGAAGTTCTTGTCTATCTCCCCAACTCCTCTACTTGAAGCCAGGAACTGTCTTACTGGCTCTCAATAAATATTTGCTGAGTCAATGAACAGATGAACTTTGGGTAAATCATTTTCAGCCACTAAGAGCCTTCCTCACCTAAAAATGAGGTCTGTGTAATATCTACCAGGTACAGCTGTAATCACAAACAAACATCTCATACAAAGGAACTTTAGAGAACTGTTAATTCCCGTCCTTTTCCTTCTGCACTCCTTCTTCTCTAGTCCTCCAAGAAATTTCTCATGTTATTTCTTTTTCCTATTTTATTGAAATATAATTGGCATGTAACATTGTATTAGTTTTAGGTGTACAACACTCATGTGGTTTCTTCAAACTGTATGCTTGAAGGAATCCACAGTTCAGCTAAATATTTCCTGGGTCAACAAGACCTCAGAGGGAACTAAGGTATGACAATACTCTTTTCTTTACGGCTTTTTGTGTAGTAAGTCAGACAGATAACAAACTTGTCACACAGAACCTGGTTTTCCCTCACAGTTTAACAACGCCTGCCAGTAAACCGGGCAACAGTACTGTAGTTATTCTTTTTTTTTTTTTAACATCTTTATTGGAGTATAATTGCTTTACAATGGTGTGTTAGTTTCTGCTTTATAACAAAGTGAATCAGTTATACATATACATATGTTCCCATATGTCTTCCCTCTTGGGTCTCCCTCCCTCCCACCCTCCCTATCCACCCCCCCCAAGGTGGTCACAAAGCACCGAGTTGATCTCCCTGTGCTATGCGGCTGCTTCCCACTAGCTATCTACCTTACGTTTGGTAGTGTATATATGTCCATGCCTCTCTCTCGCTTTGTCACTGCTTACCATTCCCCCTCCCCATATCCTCAAGTCCATTCTCTAGTAGGTCTGTGTCTTTATTCCCGTCTTACCCCTAGCTTCTTCATGACATTTTTTTTTCTTAGATTCCGTATATATGTGTTAGCATACGGTATTTGTCTTTCTCTTCCTGACTTTCTTTATCCTAGCATTAGATATGCACAAAATGTGTATCAAGAATTTTAAAGTACATCTAACCAGTTTAAATATGTTTTAAAAAATTCTTCATAAAAGTCAATATAATCATCAGAGCAACACATCACAGGCATTTTTAAGCATTCCAGAATTTAAGGCAATCAGCAACAATGAGCCTTTCTTGAAAAAAATTATAATGATGAAATCCAACCAACTAAAAGATTAATCAAAATTAAGAACTCATGTACAGAGAAAATGTAGAAAAAGACTGGTAATAGCTTCCATTTAAATATAAGACTACATATGTGGAAAATTAGGGTTACAAAACAAAATGTAAATGTTCTAAATCTTGACAACATAAAAATAACAATGTGCCTAACAAAAAGAAGAGAGAAAGAGCGAGAAAATGTAAAAACACTGTCTTTTAGAGTGACAATCGATACTATTAAAAATTAAGATGTAGTTTAAAAGCAATAACCTCTTAGTTCTTCAGTTTTTTTCTTAACCCAGAAAAACTGGATCATTTGTGGTGAAAAAAAATTAATGTTCTACAATTCCTTCAGATTCACTGTCACATTATTGAATTAAAATTAAACACTAAACAAGTAGATTGTACAGTGATGTCATTTTTATAAAATTACTTCTGTTTATTTATCTAATCTATCAAATCTATCTTTCCACATACTGGTTACAGCTATACAGAATAATGTTCTTATGTTTATCTAATGTTAATCATTAAGAGATCTAGACTGTAACAGAACTTCAGACCTTCCTTTTTGACTTTGACTGCTGATAGCTTTTAAGCCTCACCCTTCCCCCTTCCCCTTCTGCCTCACATCTGGACAAGATGATAAGAAAGCATAAGCGTTCCATCCTTTGGTGACGCAGGAGTTTCAAACCACACATATCTCTACCTACCCATGGGAACCCTCACCCTAGGCCCACCCTCTAACTGCCCAAAAAGCCCAAGCCAGTCTCCTTTCCCTGCTCTCAAACCAATTTTGGAGCAGCTTGGGAAGCCTATCCTTTCTCCCCTAAAAACTCATTAAGTTTGTAAGACCGTTTTACACCCTTTTGGTGTATCTGTGGTGTCATCACTCTTTACACGCAAACCAAATTTAGGGTGGGGGCCATTCCTGCTGCGGCAAGGTGGTCATGACACAGAAAACAACTGGTTCCCAATAAAAGAGCTGCAATTTACATGTCAAACCAAAATATGAAAACATGTTACAAAATGCAACTGACTTCTGGAAATTTAAAATCCACTATTCCAATTCCAAAAAACACATGTAGTCCATAGAAAAATGAATATTTTGGATAAAAGGAAGGTAAACTTTCAATACATTCTTAGAGAAAAAAATTTTCAAAGAATGTTCAATGAAGGCCAAAGTAGGGATTAAAAAATTATCTGGAATTAGAAATAGATTATTTTATAAAACCTGAAAAATAAAATAGGAGAACAGTGGACCTCCAAATAAAAAAGTTACTCAAATATCCTAGAACAAGCGAAAGACTAAAGAAAATTATCAAATATTTCTTCAGTATCTCTGTTATTAATATAAAAATAATGAAAACAACTAACTACCATTTATGAGCTCTTGGTCATAGCACTGTGCTGTTTTTCACTCATTATCTTATAAAATAACAATCCGGTAAGACAGGTACTATTACTATCCACATTTTATAGAGGTAAAAACAGGCTCATAAACAGGAAAGGAAAAATGAAACTTTAAAAGATGAAGGAACCTGTCTAAAGGTTGTATAAGTGACAGGGCAGGGCTGGAACTCCTCACTGCATACTCCTAACCAGGACACTACACTGTCTGGTACAAAAATGAATCCCAGTCAAGCCAGCAACAGAAATATAATTGTTTTTTAATAAGTACCTTTAATATCTCATCCAAAAGAACAGATTTAATTTCTAAATCCTCAAAATTACAAATATATCCAGAAGTCTGAATGGGTTCCTTTAAAGACAAAAACAAATGTTATGTTTAACTGTACAAAATTTTCCTTCTTTACCATATCATGATTTTAACTTTTATTATCAAAATTTTCAAAACAACAAAAAAGGAGAGAGAATGTCATTAACACCCATATATACATCACCTAAATAATTATTCACATTTTAGAAATATGCTTCAATATTTTTGGCTAAGGTATTTTAAAGTAAAATAAATTTAGACGTGACATTTCACCCCTAACTATTTCATATCTCTAACATAAGGAGGTTCTCTTACATGGCCACATTACTATTATCATACCTTAACATAATCAGTATTCATTCCCTAATAGGATCCAGTATCAGTTCAAATTTTCTGAATTAATCCAAAAATGGTTTATACAGTTTGATAATTCTTATTCATTCCATGCAACATTAGATTTAATGAAACTGACAAACACTATATTTGTATCTAAGCACATATATCAAAGTCCCATACCATACTGAAAAGTATGTTCTCTGTAACATTAGCCAGAGGCCATCCTTGATAGATTCATTTCCTACATAAGAAGATTTAATTTGCCAACATGGAAACACATTAGCCTGCTATATGTCTGTTTCTTGTCCTAGCGTTATACAAGCTTGTAGAAATAAAGTATGGTAAATGCATATTATAATGTAAAGTAGTTGTCCTAAATCCCTACTAAAAGAAATAACACTCCCAATATACTTAACACCTCCAAGAACACTGTAAAAAGAATAAGATAACGTTGTCTGATGATGAACATAACTCCAGAATGCAATTTTTTAAAATATGTGTGTGATGTCATAGTGAAATAGAAAGTAACCTAAATCCAAATGAAATAACATATCAAATTTATAACTCTGAAAGTTAGTGCTTCATATATAATAGAAACCACAAAAATTATTATCATGGTAAGACACTAAAAAGATGAAAATAAGAAGTAAATATTGAATCATACTTAGTTTGCATTTAATATGTCTAAGTTTAATAATGAGGCTCTTGTAGGCACATTATATGTGTTTATTGGGTTTTAAAATGTATATTTTCTTTAAAAGGTAGAAATTGACTAAAATTATATGAGAAAATTTTATAAAATCCCTAAATTTCCTCAAAAAAATTATATTACATATAGGCAAACAGTATGCTTTTATGAACCGAAAAAATAAGAATAAAATTTAATTCACAAAAAAAGCACATGTAACAAAATATTTCTTATAAATTATAGGGGCCTTTCATATACTTTATTTTGGTACTACATGTAAACTAAGTGTACCCTTATAAAAAGGTTAATCACTAGAAAATTTTTTATTTTTAGCTAGATAATTTAACAAAGCAAGAGGGTCAAAAGATAAAGTCACAAAAGATGATCTGTGGATAAAAAATGATACAAAAACAAAGAGAAAAGGAGAAATAGAAGGATAAGGAGAGAGATCAGGCAGCACCAAGATGGCACAGGGAGACCCTGAGCTCAGTTCCTCCCACAAACACACCAAAACTACACCTACATATAGAACAGCTCTCTGTGAGGATGACTTGAAGACTAGCAGGATGGCTCTTCTACAACCAAGGCTGCAGAAAGATAAAACACACCGAGTCTGGTAGGAGGGGAGGGGAAGTGATCTAGCCGAGACCCACACCCCTAGCAGGCAACCTAGAGACGGAAGGGCTTATCACAAGCATGGGGATCTTCCCTAAGGAGCAAGGGGTTCACACCCCACACTGAGCACCCCAGCCCTGGGGTCCAGCACTGGGAAGACAAGCTCCCTTGGCTGATTTTTGAAACCAGTGGGGCTTACCAGAGGGCTGTATGAAACTGAGACTCTGCTCTTAAAGGGTGCAAGCACAGTCTTGCTTGCAGAGGCAGCAGATTGAAAAGTGCCTGGAACCCTGACCTGCCTGCCAAGACTGCACCAGCACAGTCTCCCAGCCTGCACTGGGCTGCAGCTCTAGCACCCCCCACAGAGGTGGCAACCACCACTGCACCACGGGAGAAGACGCAGCATGCACTGGGCCCTGGCTGTAGCCCTTCCGGCTCCAGCCCCACCTTCTGCCAAGGCAGCAGCCCCAGAAAGTCCCGGGAGAAGCCCCCACCTATGCTGGGTTCCAGTTCTAGCCCCCTACTCCCCTCCCCAGATCCAGCCCAGCCCTCCAAGGCAACGGCCCCAGCACACCCTAGAAAAAGTCCCGGCCTACACTCACTTCAGAAGCAGCTCTCCCACCAAAGCCACTGGGCACACACAGACTGCATACAGATGTTCTCACATAAGGACACACCTTAAAGGATGGGATAGGTAATTGTTTCACCTAATTTCATAGAGACAAAAAGAGAAAGTAAAACAAAATGAGAAGATAGAGGAATATGTTCCAAATGAACGAACAACATAAAATCCCAGGGAAGAACCCTCATGAAACAGAAACAAGTAATTTACCTGATAAAAGAGTTCAAAACAATGGTCTTAAGAGAGCTCACCGAACATGGGAAAAGAATAGAGGAAGATAGTGAGAACTTCAACAAAGAATTAGAAAATATGAAAAAGAACCAATCAGAACTGAAGAACGCAATAACTGAAATGAAAACTACAGGAGAAGGAATCAACAACAGAGTAGATGATATAGAAGTATGCATGAGCAACCTGGAAGACAGAATAGTGAAAATCACCAAGAACTAAGAAAATATAGGAAGGGAAAAAAAAACTCACTGGTAAAGGCAAATATATAGAATAGCCAGTGGATCAATCACTTTAAAAAGCTAGTATGAAGGTTAAAAAACAAAACATTGTAAAGTCAACTATAACTACAATAAACAGTTAAGGGATATACATAAATATGTAAAATATCCAAAACATAAAACGTGGGGGGAGGGGGTGTGAAAAAATGTAGACCTTTCAAAGTGCAATTGAACTTAAATGACTATCAGTTTAAAACAAATAGATATATGGACATATAAATATAGATATAGATATAGAAATGTCATATATATGAACTTCACGGCAGCCACAAACCAAAAACCTACAATAGATACACAAAAACAAAGAGACAGGAGCCCAAATATAACACTAAAGAAGATCATCAGACCAAAAGGAAAGGGACTAAAAGAAGAAGTAAAGAACAGAGAAGAACTACAAAAACAACCAGAAAACAAGTAACAAAATGGCAATAAGTACTGCACATATCTATCAATAAGCACTTTAACTGTAAATGGACTAAATGCTCTAATCGAAAGACACAGTGTGGCTGAATGGATTAAAAAAAACCAAGACCCATCTATATGCTGCCTACAAGAGACTCACTTCAGAGCTAAAGACACACACAGACTGAAAGTGAAGGGATGGAAAAAGATATTACATGCATAAAAATTAAAAGAAAGCTGGGGTAGCAATACTCATATCAGACAAAATAGACTTTAAAACAAAGTCTATAACAAAAGACAAGGAAGGGCATTATATAATGATAAAAGGGTCAATCCAAGAAGAGGATATAACGTTCATAAACATATATGCACCTAACATAGGATCACCTAAATATATAAAGCAAGTATTAACAGACATAAAGGGAGAAATTGACAGTAATACAATAATATTAGGGAACTTTATTCCCTACTTACATCAATGGAAAGATCATTCAGACAGAAAATCAATTAGAAAACAGTGGCCTTAAATGACATATTAGACCAAATGGACTTAAAAGCTATCTACAGGACACAAACACAGCAGAATATACATTATTTTCAAGTGCTCATGGAACATTCTCCAGGATAGATCACATGCCAGGCCATAAAACAAATCTCAATAAATGTTAAAAGACTGAAAAGATATCAAGCATCTTTTCTGACCACAACAGTATAGAACTAGAGATCAATTATAGTAAGAAAACTGGAAATAAAACAAACACATGGAAACTAAACAACATCTAAACTAAACTAAAAAAAATCAATGGGTCAACAAAGAAATCGAAGAATCAGTACCTTCAGAGGGTCACTGGAGATGAAAATGATCAAGCAGGGAATATCAACATTAAATACTCACTTCCTAATTCTCAAGGAAAATACGCTTTATCAATGAATTAGAATTTTAAACACAAATGGCACCCTTTTCTCACACATAATCTGAAGAAAGGTCTACAATTTAAGGAAGGGTATGAAACTAGAATTCATAATAACACTCAAACGTATAAAAATGTATTCGGTATTAACCATCTAACAACAGTTTATCTCCCTAATAATAACACAGAATACTATGTCCTAAAGGAGTTCTAGTAAGTTCAGTTTTGAGGAGTATGACCTCACATGCTAGAGGAGTGACTAGCAGAGTAACTAACCAAACAGGGACCACAGGCAGGGTCCTCACGAATGAAAAGAACAGCACACCATGGTTTATAAAGAAATCCAGCCAATGGTAATGTTATATGAAATTCACCTACCTGTAAATCTAATAGAAATGGAAGTACTTGCCAAGCCAGACAACAAACTCCAAAAATAAATAAATAAAAGGTTGTTCTTTTAAAACTACTTAAGAAACACTTTCCACCAGGCAAAGATTTCCCTTGGTGCTAGACTGACCATGTGTGACCATTATGCCAGGCATAATCCTCTCACTTCTCCAGGCATATGATTTTGGAATTAATACAAGTAGGGCCAAGGATGGAAAAAGGACCCTAACACTCAAAACGTATTTTACTTCCATCCTCAAGTTTATCCCATGGTTACCTGTCAAATTTCCACACTTGTTTTGTACCAAGGGTCAAATTTTCTTTGAACCCTTGAAAGAAGTCCATGCTTATATAGGTCAAATGCAGCAGCCCTGAATGCCCTTCCTTTGAGCCATTACTCAGGGCCTGAAAATTACAAAGATCCTTAAGACTCCTAAAAGCTTTAACAAAGTCTTTGAGAACAATTTACATCAGGTCATTGACCAAAAGATCCTGAGTAGGGCTCAAACGGGGAAATGTAAAAATAATTTAGGGTATTAAAGATGTTTAGTTTACCACTAAATAATTACAGAAGATCTTCAGTAGCTCAGGGGACCCAGCATGTAATTTCTTCCCAAGAAGGAAACTACAGGTCCAAACAAACATCAATTAATGACATAAAGCAATTATCAAGTCACCTCTTATTATTTCCACTAGTGGAGTATAACAGGAGTATTGAAAATTCCAAATTGAAAATCCACTGATAATTCGAAAATTGTTTAAAAGATTTATCTTCTTAATGATGTTTTGATTAGGCTACCACTCAAATTATTTTGAATTTCCAAACACAACAGCTAACAGTTGATACACAGCAGACTGACAGGAAAATTCTGAGCCTAAAAATTAGCTGATGTGAGCCACAAGTAGAAAATAAAAATATAACTTTAAAATCAGTGAGAAAGCAGCTTTCTGACACCCCAGAGAGAGCAGATTATTAATCACAGTCCACATTTGCCTGTTCGTAAGATTATCAGGATGATAAAGAACACGGATTACTAGGTGACAAAGTTCATGTAAATATACATAAGGCAAAGGTAAGCACAGAATAAGCACAGAACAGGCAAAAGAGAATGAAAGGGCGAGGCAATTCCAAAACCACATTTTTTTGGCTGGTGGTTTTAAGCAATTTTGGTAATAAGACTATTTTATTTGTTTTAAACTTTGACAAGGAAAGAAATAAAGACTATATAGTTAGTGAGCATGGTTCCATCTTTTAAAAAGAATAGATAGATGCTTAGAAAGTGCCTTTCAGTGAAAGTGGAGAATATTTAAAGGATAAATATTAATCCCACTTAAGACCAAATATTTTTAAATTCCACAGAAATGTTTCTATTTATTTTCAGAATTCATGCAGCCAACACCAACAAACTTCTTGAAGAAACAAAGGGGAAATGTCCAGGTTTTGGTATTTGGCTCATTATTTATGTACTGTTAATGCTTATTTCTTGTTTTTACCTCAGGATCCAAGTTTCTGAAAACATACATTCTTGTCTTCTCCATCATTGCAAACAAATCAGGATTATCTTTGGCCCACTTCATATCCCAGACATCTTTTCGCTCCAATTTTAACAACTCGCCAATAACTTGCTGTCCTGTGCTGTCTGTTACCCGAGCATCCAAGTCAAAGAAGGTCAGAACTCCTGAGATGTCTATGATAGCAAGACGACTACAAATAATGAAATTGGAGAAGGGGGAAAAAAACTGTAAAAGTACTATCTGCGTTCATGAATATAATTACTTATCACCATTCTTCAAAATAAGTTCATCAGAACCCGGGAATGAGGTAGAAATGGCTTTAAATAAATAACTGGCTTTAAACTAACATTTGTAAATTTGATAGAAGACATGGGCTGCTTTCCATTTTGCTTCCTTGTGAAAAAAGTATCCAAAGGATTAAAGCAACTGGTATGCAGATAATTTTTTTTTAATTACACTAGAGTTTCTATATTTTGCCCAATGAGAGAAAACATCTAGACACAGTATAGTAAATATAATATTTAAATACAAATATACTATAGTAAAACCACACTGAACTGTAAAGACAAGTTTAAAACAAACACAAGTCTTTGCATTTATTACATAAATACAACAATCCTAATGGATGACTTCTAAGTCTAACATGTATGTGAGGAAAGTTTTCAGACTTACCTGGAGTTGCAATTCAAGGATAACTGGTACGCTCGACAATTAAGGGAGTATTTTTGAATCAAACCAACATTAGGAAGACTGTATCTCTGAATGGTGCCAGATTCACGACTCTACAGAAAGTATTTTTGATTACTAAAGCATATTTACCATAATGATATTAAATCACAACTACAGGTCTCTCTATATGTTCATACATTTGTTTCAAAACCAAAGTGATGGTGTCATAGTGAATTCTCAGTTCTGATCCTGATCGTGTTCTGAGTACAAATTTACCTCATAATTTAATTAAAACCTTTTTAAAGTGGCTGAAGGGGATCTAATTTTTTTTTCATGTAATATTCAAGAAAGAAGTCAGAAACCTAGCTCTTTAATAATACATAAAGTCTTACATCACAAGGAAGATGTATCTAGGGTTATTTACAGTTGTCTACGTTAACAGTCAGGGTACATTAAAGGCTAAAATATAAAGCACTTATTGAACTAAATTTCATATATGTGAAAAATCAATATAAGATCACCATAGGAAACAGCTGTTACTGAAAGTCTATGTTTTTATCCTATAGCCATCTATGTGATACCAGTTTGTGGCAAAGGGAGATGATCAGAAAGCAGTGATACAATGAGTATTAGTTTAAATGTGCTTAAAAATAAAACAGAATATAAGTTTCTATGCAACTCTGTGCAAGCCTTAAGGCTGACAGATCAACAGTTAGAGCAACAGACAGGAGAGAGCTGTGATTTTCAAACCCTGCTGTGCCTCTGGCCATAGCCATGGGGAAAAAAGCAGAAGGCTGCACTCAGCCCATCATTCCCTATCCTCTTTCTAATGGGAGCAGCTCTGCCCTCCCAGCATGCTTCTCCACAGAGGCCTAACAGAAAGGCTGGGGAGGGCAAGAGAGTGGTGAGGAGGGCAGATATTTTTTAATGTACAAAAAGGAGGTATAGGCTTTAAAAGATTATACTGAAGTACCCAATAAGATTTTGTTTTTGAAAGAGTGGGTCCTGTGGCTTTAAAAGTTTGAAAAAGGCAAGGTTCTAAAAGCTGTTTATATTTCAACAGTGGAAAGTTTTTTTTTTGTTTTTTTTTTTTTTTTTTTTTTTTTTATTTTTATTTTGCGGTACATGGGCCTCTCACTGTTGTGGCCTCTCCCGTTGCGGAGCACAGGCTCCGGACGCGCAGGCTCAGCGGCCATGGCTCACGGGCCTTAGCCGCTCCGCGGCATGTGGGATCCTCCCGGACCGGGGCACGAACCCGTGTCCCCTGCATCGGCAGGCAGACTCAACCACTGCGCCACCAGGGAAGCCCTCAACAGTGGAAAGTTTTAAACGCAGAAGATACCTTTTCCATTAAAATTTTTGGCTGATATTAAAACTATTTTGAGTGTTTCTTATAGGTAGACTCTCATTTAGGAATTAAGTCAATTTTTGTGACTGATCTGACTTGCATGTTTTTTTAATTTTTCCTGCAAATGTCAGAAACACAACTAACACAACCAAAAACCTGCTGTATAGCAAAGAATCTAAAAAGAAAACCTGACCTGACTGTAAGACAAACTGCCTTAAAACATATACCAAATTTATCTGGTGAGGAAAAATGAATACTATGTTCTTAAGATTTTTTTCGCCCATAAACTTAGCTAATGTCTAAAGAATGTAACTAGAACTGGAAATATACACACGCAAGGATCTATTTACATAATTCGAATTTAATGACTCTACCAGCATTACTATATTAAACATTTATTTCTAAAATTAATATTTTCAAATGTCAGAGCTCAAGAAAAGGCACAACCACATTGATTTTATTTGAAAAATTTGCCACAGCATTCTTTATTTTACTGGCTACCAAGCACACTACCTCTTCATTCTAATTCTTATGGAAGCAGCTGAGCCGAAGCACTTTCTCCAATATGAAAAAGCAGGCCACACAGAGGAGGAAACTTTCCAAGACCTACTACCACCATCCATCTGCTCCACATCTGCCAACCTTTATAGGGCTCATTCAACCCAGCCTCAAACTCTCCCCAGCTGGCCATGATTCTACCACTTTCACAAAGTTATTTTTGGCAAATGATTAACAATGTGTGAGGCAATCTTTAAAACTTTCTTATTTCTTTTGTTGGACCTAGTAAAACCTGAGGTGCCCGCAAGATGATATCCAAATCCAAAACATGTTGCTTTATTCTATTTTTAACAAGTTAAGCGATTATTATTCATAGAATAAGTTTTTCTTTTAACAACTTACCACAATCAATGTCTTATCAGATGCAGTTATGGCACAAATTGGATCCCTTGTGCCCTAAAATAAATCAGCATTACTCTTTAACAAATATTCATTGACTGGCTAATCTGGTACAAGATAGTATACAATTCACTAAGAAGAATACCGTAACTATATATTTATTAACTTAACCAACATTTACTTACTGAGCACCTACTATATGCCAGACATTGAACTAAGCACTGGAGATACTCGGATAAAATCTTTGCCCTCGGGGATTACTCAGAAGTCTACTGGGAAAGCCAGTGGAACCAACACCTGACAGTACAGTATGATCACAGTAGAGGTAAACCACAGGAGTTATAAGTGCACAGAGGGAAGAGCATAAACTTATACCAAAATGCGAAGAGAGACAAAAACTTGAGCTTAGCTGTAGAAGATGAACATTCAGCAAAAGGACCAGCGCGTGCCAGAATAAAGAAGGGGGCAAATGGCATGGCACTGCTACAACCTGGATGGATTATTTTTTTAAGCCAGTCTCAAAAGATGACATGCTATTACATGCTGTATGACTCCATTCGTAAAACATTCTCAGAGTGACAAAACTATAGAGATGGAAACAGATGAGTGATTGCCAGAGGATAAGGATGGGGGTGGAGAGTGGGTGTGAAAATGAAGAAGTAGCACGAGGCAATTCCTTTACGGTGATGAAGTTACATAAAACTACATGTAAAAACTAGTGAAAACTGAATAGGAATTGGGTCGTAGTCTAGTTCACAGCATCATTACCGATGTCAATTCCCTGATTTTGATATTACACTATAGTTATGTAAGATGTCACCATTGAGGGAAGCTGGGTAAAGAGGCTCTATGTGCTATTTTTGCAACTTCCTGTGGGCCTATGATCATGTCAAAATAAACTTTTTTTCAAAATCAAAAGAAGAAAAAACGGATCTAGAAAAATTTGAATTAGAATAGAAATTTTTAAAAGAATTACTAGAGTAAAACGCTATTCGTTGGAAACAAATTATTTTCAGGTCTCAAAATAAAATTACAGTATTTCCACATCTATGGATATTAACATTTGCTGGCAATAATAAAATCACTTACTTGAATGGCTTTAGTATAATCAAGCACACCATCCACTGATCCAGAAGGAGTATCATCAACATGATAAATTCTGAAAAAAAAAAATTTAATTTCAATGATAGTATAAGTAAGGTTTATACTATTTCATGATCTCTAGAACAATTAAAGGATTGGATGACACCAAAGAATACTGTTATTTAATATTACTGTCCTGATTATTTTAAAGAGTTCTTGACACAGCTCAATCTTACAAAGTCAGAAACTACCTACCATGTGTTTACTAGTTATGCAAGTGCCGTGCTCCTGAGAGCTATGCCAAAAATATATTTGGACACTGAATCATATATTTCCAGTGAATTTCGGTAGAAGCCCCGAGAGGTATCTTCCCTTACTCCCCCAATGAACATCGGTCAGGAACAACTTCTAAAGCATCAAGTTTCTCTGTTGTTTCTCCATAATTTCCCTTCTAACGATATGCTTAATAAAGGTAAAACGTAAGTGCATTTGGGAAGCTCTAACTAATGGAATTCTTGTTCTGAAGTAAAGAACCCTCCCCTATGCCTACTGTGTTATGAAGATGCACCACTTCTGGTGTACCATCTCTCGGATACCTTTACTGTAACACTTATTCACACCACAGTATTGCTGCTAGTTTCCTTGTCTCTCCCACTAGACGGTGATTTTCCTAGAGGCAAAGACTACATCTCCAGTACCTGCCACACACACATTGTCAGGCGCTCTATAATGTCTGCTGAAGAAAACATTAAAATGAATGGAGGTGAACAGAGAAGACACATCATTGAGTAGCTATGAGGCCCTGGGCAAGTTATTTAACTTCTCTGAGCCTCAATTTCTTCATCTGTAAAAGAAGGCTAGCAATTCCCCCTTTGCAGGATTTTTGAGAGGCATAAATAAAACGATGCTTGTAAAGCACACATGTACAGAGCCTGACACATAAAAGGAGTTCAAGACATTGCAGCTGTAATATAATCACAGGAAAATTAAGCCATTTTCCATCTTTAAAATATCATGAAATTTTATCATTGTTAAATTGAAGTCATATTTGTACTTTCACCAATATAATAAGGGATCAAATGTTAAATAAATTTAAAGAAATGTATTAAAAACAGAAAGGTATACTAATTTAGAGGTACCATGTTTCTGCTTTCTAATACATTTTTATTAAGTACATACAGTCAATATTTCTACTTAGTTATCACAAAATATAAGTCAAAGGTTAGAATAGGAGGTCTCTCAAGAGATCATTTGACCCAAATCCCTTTCTTAAAACAAGTAGGGTACTACAAGAAAGGCCAATCTGAGGAAAGTGGCTCAGAGCCAGATAAACCTGGCATTGTGTCCCATCTCCTTTTATCAGCTGGGAACCTCTGGCAAATAATTTACGCTGTGTGTCTCAGTTTCCTCTCTGTGAAACAGGAATAATACGAGTACTGACTAGACTTCCCAGTGTCTGGCACACAAGAAGTAGTACTCCATCGATGCTGGTTCCTATCAGCGTCACCAACGGTATTTTACAGATGACGAGACTGAAGTTCAGAGAGAACTGGCCCAAAGTCATTAAAACTAGGAAGTATACAGAAATATAAGGAAATGATGCCTTCTTTATTTAAACACAAGCCAGAATCTCTTTAGCTGGTTCACAGAGCACAGTCACTCCATGGAGAGGCTAGACTATTCTGCCCCAACCTTGTCCTAAGATCCACCTTCTTCCCACAGACCGCAGGTCTCTTGTTACTAGCGCTAGTAACAAAGAGGCCAAAGGTTCTTCCCACTGGGTCTTTCAGAACTACAGAGAATACAAGATATAGTATTTTTCCACTTCTTTTTTTTCCTGCTTCCACATGAATTCAGGTATGCAAAATACTTTTACTGGGGTTATATCACCTACCTTAGTACACGAGTGAGTCTTAAAGGGAAGGGAAGATTGCATTAAGATCTCAAGTATGTGTGAAGGAAAATGATTTGAAAAAAGCAACCTGAGATTTCTGACATGACTTCCCGCTGCCCACCACCACCAACACAGGCCTGTGCCCTCATTAACAATCATTAGGTTAAAATTACTCAACCAAATGCTTTGCTTAAAGCCTTAGGATAACAACAAAAGGGCAGCAAACATGGAATATCACTAACAGAGACAATATAACTTACGAAACACAGTAAATGCACTGCTATACTTATTAGAAAGAATCCCTCCATCCTGGCTCCTAATTTCTCCACGTGGTAGAGTCATCTTTACCCCCAGTTATCAGAAATAGTTCCAACCCCAAAACCCCTGGAATCTAGGGCAAGAGAAAGAAGGCAAGTGACCGATTCTCCCCACCTAGAGACCTCCTCCATATCTGTGTCTAAGGACCTGCCTCTCCTGTGATGATTATGATACTAGAATCACCCCACCGTCCTGGAAAGACCTCTACCTCTAACCCATAGGAATTAAGTATTGGGTAGACAATCATATGTCAGTGCAGCATTATAACTCTAATACGGCAAGAGTAGATAAGTGAGAATAGCCATCCCTTATAAAAACATAGGTTTCCAGTCTTTAACTCTAAAGGCTTTTCTTTTGTTACACCATGCTACCTCTCTTTTATTCTGATAAATTTAAACACATAAATCTGCAAGATATTCAAATTAATGGAAAATTATTTCTAGTAATCAAAACAATTTACAGTTCTCAAGCATGACAATTTGTAAATAGCTACGTCCGGTTTAAATGTGATATGGTTGAGCTACTAAAAAATGTTCATCAAAAGATATACCTTTCTCTCCCTTCTTTTCGAGACCGGGTGATCTGATTAATTTCCAATGCTGTGAGCTTCTTTGCCACACGATACTGCCAGGTATAAAATGCTTCTTTTGAAGCTGCTATCACATGGGTTTTGGTCATTGTAACAAACAATGGTACTATTAAAAAGAACATTAAGGCAATTGGGTTACAATTAGACAGAACCACAAAATGTGCTGCAAAAGACTTCTGTGATCACTGGGTCCAGCCTCGCATCTTATAGACAATATACCCTAAAAACAGTCTGAGAACTCAGAAGAGTCAAAAGTTTGTAGGACCATACAGAAATATCAACTCAAAATGAATCAGACATAAGTATAGAACTCTTAGAAGAAAACTTATGTGTAAATCTATGGGACATTGGGTTAGGCAATGATTTCTTAAATATGACACCAAAACCACAAGCAAGAAAAGAAAAAGTAGATAAACTGGACTTCATCAAAATTAAAAACATTTGTGCTTCAAATGACACCAGCAAAAAAGTGAAAACACAATCCACAAATGGAAGAAAATATTTGAAAATCATATACATGATAGGGAATTACATCTAGAATGTATAAAGAACTCTTGTAACTCAATAATAAAAAGACAAATAGCACAATTTAAAATTGGGCAAAGCATCTGAGCAGACATTTTTCCAATGAAGATGTACAAATGGCTACTAAGCAAATGAAAAGATGCTCAACATTATTAGCCACCAGGCAAATCAAATTCACAATGAGATAACACTTCACACCTACTAGCATGGCTAGAATCAAGAAGTCAGACAATAATGAGTATTTGCAAAAAAAATGTGGAGAAATGGTAGGAATGTAAAGTGGTGCATCCACTTTGAAAAACAGCTCGGTAGTTCTTCAAAATGTTAAATATATCAATAGAATTACCACATGCCCTAGCAATTCCACTCCTAGGTATATACCCAAGAGAAATGAAAACATATGTCTACACAAAAACTCATACACAGGGGTCTCCCTGGTGGCGCAGTGGTTGGCAGTCCGCCTGCCGATTCAGGGGACACAGGTTCGTGCCCCGGACAGGGAGGATCCCACGTGCCGCGGAGCGGCTGGGCCCGTGAGCCATGGCCGCTGAGCCTGCGCGTCCGGAGCCTGTGCTCCGCAACCGGAGAGGCAGCGGCAGTGAGAGGCCCGCGTACAGCAAAGACAAACAAACAAACAAAAAAAAAAACAAAAAAAACTCATACACAAATATTAATAACTGCATTCATAAGAGTCAAAAAAATAGAAACAGCCCAAATGGATAAATAAAATCCCACTCCTTCCTCCCATCCCCACTACCATTACTGCTTGGTTCAGGCCTTTATCCTTCCCTCTGATCTCATATGTGTTATATTTCCTCATTAATTTAGAAAATGAAATTCTCCAAATTTAGGAATATAGTCTCTTAAACATTTTTTTCATCTGTTCCATTTCTTAGAGAATATTTAATTAAATTCCTACTGTGTACCCTTTGATGAAGTAGTCTCATCAAATCCATCTTACAGATACAGAGGATTAAAGATGTAAAATAACTTGCCCAAGGTCACAAACAAAATAAACAATATAAAATTAAACACACACATTCACAAAAAAATAGAAAAACAAAAAACTCTTTCATAAAAGATCATTTTAGTAGCTAATTTCTAAATTCACAATTAAAATGGTACAAAACATACTGCTCTCTTCAAAACTACTGTACCAAGTAATCATTAATACAGTCAGAATAAAGGAACAGTGTTAAAAACAGCTACCATTTATGGAGTTCTTGCCACAGTCCAAATAAAGGACATTTAGGGCAGTAAGAGACTTAGGAACTAAACAAAGAATTAGAAACTAGATTGATGGTATAGTGTTAACTGAACAGATTAACAAGTCGAGATTCAAACGCAAGAATTTTTATATGCTAAATAAATAACTAGTATAGTTGAATCATATTAAAAAGTTTTTTTTTAATTAGAGTTGTCAAGATTTCTCTATTCAAAATGTGTACCACTACCAAACTCTAGAGGGAGTGAGAAGCCTTCCTGTAGGGAACAGCTGGTTGGAAGGCAGTCCTGAGAATGGTGGCAGAGCCCGATTCAGGGGCAGCCCTAAGTGGGACAAATGAGCAGGCCAGGCCTAGGCTTTGCTGAGCTTTTGCTGATCCCATCTGCACTAAATCATAAGACATTTGCTAAATATTCAGTAAATTCTACCACAGGTACTTTGATGCCGGTAACTATTATGCCTTTAGTGTGATGTGAAGTAAGTTCACAAACCTTAACTGCTTTCTAATAAAATAGTTTTTCCTAAGCATATAAAAGCATTTTTCTAACCAATGTTTAGCTACAATTATAAATTATACTCATGTTTCCTTTTTTTTGATACATCCTAAATAATCACAAGTTTATTATCAGCCTAATTAATTCAAAATTAAAAAGTGGTTCATAGCAAGTCAGACTTCTTGGATTTATATCACAGGCACTTGCTAACTCCGTGGCCTTAGATAAATTACTTATTCTCTCTGAACCTCTGTTTGCTTACTGTAAATTGAAGATAATAATAATATTACAAACCTTATAGAGCTACTTTAAGGATTAAGAGAGATAACAAATATCAACCATAGTACAGTGCCTGGCATAGAATAAATGCTTAATAATAATAATTTTAAATGCCAATATTTATTGAATTTTTAAAATTATATGTCAGGCATTTTAATATAATTATATAGTTATGATATATAATTATATTAATATATAATTAATGTATTACATACATAACTCACACCTACCCTATAAGGCAGGCACTATTATTACCCCCATTTAGCAGATGAAGAAACTGAAGGACGGAATGGTTAAATAACTCACTGAAGTTGCACAGCTAGAAAGCGGTAGAAGCTGGGACACAAACACAGTCAATCTGGTTCCAGAATCTGTGCTCTTAACCACTATGGCAGACTGATTCTCATTAAGGGTTAATAACTGTTAGGTGAGGTTGCTATTATTTTTTGCTTTTTATAATAAAACGATATATAAATTCACGAGTCAATACAAAAAACAAATACAATATATACGAAACATGTTCTTTTGAATCAGCATGGCAGTAATTTTGGCAAATTCATATGGGCAGATAATCCTATCGACATAAATTATGCTAGATCATTATTTATTATCTATCCCATCCAGGTGGTTTAGTTCTTAGTTTGCTAGAACTAAGCCTCTAGGAAAAAGTTAGAAGACCAAATTTTAACAGACTGAATATTTTAGGAAAAAAATATAACCAGGAAAAAAGCAGTCCATGTCCTTCTCAACTATTCAGTATCCAGAAAGAAAAAATTTGAAATATCTAGAAAGATCATTGGGAAAAAATTGTAAAGAAAGTAATTATGCTTCCATTAATTGAAATTTGTAACACTAATAGGTAATAGTTACTAGCTAAGCAAGGATGTAAAATAATTTAGGACAATCTAGGAATTCACATATAAGTAAAACCTGCTTGTAATATTTTAATGCTGAGGCCTGAAATAAATGTCTACATCTGTAATGTTCCCCCACGTTTCTACCTACTTCTCAGCCCTTTAAAGAGCTGCTAAACTGAAATTGCACTGAACTGTTTTCATCACATCACCTCTCTCTGGCCTATATAGAAGACGTAGTGCAAATGCTACCGGCCACCATTAGAAAGCTCCTACGTGCTCCCCACAAAATGGCTGCAGCACAGGCACCTGGTACTTTTCAGGCACTTTTCACGCCTTCATTCCTCTGCAAATGCTGTTTCCTCTCCTTAAAGTGTTACCTGAAGAAATACTTATCCTTCAGAACTCAGCTCAAATGAAACCTTCTCTAAGTAGAAAAAATGTCCCTGACATCCTTATGCACCGGTATCTACTTATCTAGCACCTAGCACCAAAACCTAGCACACAGCAGGGGAGCAAATGTCCTTGTTCAATAGACTACCTATATTTTAATTATCTGTTTAGACATTCTACAGGAAATGTCAGAGTTAATTTCTTATCACTCCCAGTACCCAGTACAGTACCTGAAACAGTATATACTCATTGATGGTTTGCTAAAGAAATAGATTTTATTTTAAATATTTTCATACATTCAATAAACATTTGTTACGGGGCAAGCACAGCATTAGGCAGTGGGGATACAGAAATGAATAAACATGGTTAGATCTTTAAGAAGCTCAAAATCTTGGAGGGAAGGTAGATAAGAAAATCAATAATCACAGGGCAGAGTAAGTACTTTGGATAGAAGCACACCAAAGGTATACTGAGGGCTCGAAGGAAGAGGCCCCAAAAATGGTACCTAACTCTTACATGTACAGTACAACAGAGCCTCACAAACTAAACTTCTGTAATAATACATAATGTTCTTTTTAAAAGTTTCTCTAGAGATTTTCAGGAAGAGCAGATGACAAATCACATTTCCTAGAACAATATCAGTTATATACTTTTTTTGCTTTAGCCTCTAGTCCTCATGAAAATTTGGCATAGAAACTTAAAAAAGGAATTTCACAGGATATGTGTGAAGCAAAAATGTTGAATTTTTGGCTGAGTTTACTGCAGACCAGTGAAAGAACTGTTTGTTAAAATTTCAGCCAGTGAGACCGCAAAAAAGTTTCAAGACTCAAAAATACAAATAATCATGCCCTCAAGCATTTGCCATTTTATGAAGGTAAAGGATTCACAACTGGCTTTATTAAAACATAGACTGCACGTGATTAAAATACTTTGAGGCTAACCCTATCATCATTATGATATTATGTTAAAACTTTTGATACTAAAAGAAAAAGCATATAATCTGAAGACTGATAGAATTCATCCCTTAGATTTAAGACTATTATATTTCTAATAAATAGAAGATATTCATGTGATAAGTATAATAATTTTAAGCTAAGGAATATTAACATTAACAAAGAACACTAACATTTATGTACATATATAAATATATAGAGAGAAACATATAAGCATACCTAACACTGAACATAAGACAAGAAGTTGAAAAGTTTCAATGTTTAAAAGTTACCAAGACCCTAAACATAGAGTTTAAAATCTTTGAGGCCAGTAAGTATTCTTCACATTTGCTTGTATCACCCAAATACCTTAGCAAAATACTTAGAAGGCACACTTTAACATTTAATTGTTAAGGCTGAATGTGAAATCTAAAAACAAAAAAGACTAGTCCTCAGATTCAGAAGATAATTCAATGGGTCTTCAATTTTTGAAACCTACTATTTTTTCTAACACCATATCCAATAAACTAATATACACTTTAAAAGAAAATCATTCTTTTGGAAGTTATAGTGAAATTGGCAACAAAATATTTGGTAACAACTTTTGACAAAATACTAAGAATAAGATTTGGAATTTTTTATGGTTACTTTCATAGCCATTGGATAGAGGGAAGGGTAAATCTAAAGAAACAAATGTCTTCTGAAAACAAAAAAGTCAGAAATTTTTTTAAGTTGTCCCTATTAATAAACTAATTTCATCAGAAAAATCTGGACAATGCAAACTCACTTTAACAAGCAGCTAAAGTGTTTTTTATGGAAGAGAGGTACTTGGCAGTTTATTAATAATAAAAGTGGTTTCATGGCAGAATTCTTTCTATAATCCTCAGTGTATTACATACTAATCATTACACTGGATACCAATTCTCATACAATTATATTTCCCATTTAAAGCAATTGATGGCAGTATAGCAGTCGTGAGATTCTTGTGAATTTTAGATAGAGTGAACTTAAAAGTTATTGTATTAAGCAGGATCCTTCTGAGAGTGAAATGGGGCATTACTAATAATTTTACCATGACAACAGGCATAGACTGGTACTGAACCTGAACCTGGCAAACCAGGAAGTATGTTCATCCTTGTTTTAGAGAATACCGTTCTAATTAATAGTAATACCATTGTTACATTTTAAAATTAGTTTACAAATAAGACTTGATTAAAGAGGGAGTAAATATTAACATTTCCTTACCAAGATCAATGTATTTGGGATCCAGAGGTGTGCCAATAGAATTACAAAGAACTAGCACAAACTGTGAACAAATAAAACAGAAAGTATCAAAACTCCTGCTTATGTATTGTAAAAGAAATAATGCTTAACATACCATGCTTATCTCTTTTTCAAGTATCACTAACATGGAAAGAATTGATAAAATTAAATACAAAGAACAGCAAAGATAATCTACAGGACAAAAGTAAAGAAATATGCACTAAAATTAAACTAAGGCTGATTTCTCAATATAGTGGAACACTGGTTTTTAAGAGACCATTTAAGAAACACAAGTACACTGGCTACTTTTCATTTTTATACTTCTAAAATTCCTGGTCAGCTATAACCTCAAAACTCATTTTTGTCCTATAACCAGCTATGTAAGAGCCAACAATTTGTTACCGTTGCACCAAATGTTTCCATCTCGTTCTCCTCCTTTGAAGCAATATATAAATGACATGAGAAATTCAGAAAAATTCAGTTAATTCAGAAAAAAACATACCCCAACCCAATGAAAATAACTTAAAATGCCCAGTGGTTAACACATACACAATTATCAATGATTAATATTAGGAAAAATAATCGAACATAATGCACACTTTACATCAGATTATTCTAATGGTAATTTCAATTTTTTTGCTGTTAGTCACCTTCTCTATATCTAGTACTAAGAATAATATTTTACATAGATGTTTTCTTGATTAGAATAATAATTTCAAATAAACCAATGCTCAACGTACTATTTACACAGACTTCTTTTCTCAGTATCTCAAGTAAAACTTGTTTAATTTCATAAACGTAAACTAAATGATAAAAAAATACAGTAAAATATCATAATTTACTCTTCCACTACTTAAAACAAGCTTATTTACTGCCACAAAATATAAATGTTTTCCATAATTATTATTCACATGCTCATAGCTTAAAGAATCAAATGAGACATCTTACTAAAAACAGAAGTCCCCCAACTTCCCATTTCTTGCTCCCTAGAGTAATTACTTTCAGCTCCTGTAATGCATTCTTTTGCTATTCACCTCCACAAATGTAAGTAACATGTTTACAATGCTACTTCTTGTTCTGTTTTGTTTCAGTTCAGGACATCATGTAAGCATTACTTTCACCCCTCCTTCCCAGCCCCCCATTACACAGGAGCACACTCCCATCACTCCATCTTTCCACTACAGTCTTGTTAAATCGGAATTTAAGTTTTAAAATGTTATTATAGTTCAATTTTTAAACAATTTTATTTTTTTAAAAAATCTAGTGAATACATCATTTTGACTCTAAATGCTATTCAGTGAAGCTGAGGCAAGTATAACATGATTTGTTTTCCTTTCAAGCATGTTTTAAAGCTTTCCCTGGTGTGGATAATTGCCTTTATTTTTTTCTCTTTGCTTAGTTTTCTCTGTGTTTATTACTAACTCAAGTCCCCAGCTGTCTCCCGGTTATCTATGTGTCCCCTCAGGCGGTCAACCACATTAACTATTCTACTAATTTCATCTTGAATTTCTTTTGGAGCCACCTGGGCTGCTCTCATTTGATGACTCACTCCCTAGGCGTGTGCACAACTGCCAGCTGGTACCAGTCCACGCCACTGTTGTCAGGTTACCTGGTTTCTTCCTCTTTCTTAGTTTATTCTTCGTTTTGGTAAACCATATCCCAAAGTAACCTCCTAAGTTAAGAAAGCTCGGAAGGTAAATTTTTGGTGATCTCGTACATCTAAAAATGTCTTTATTCTACCCTCATATTTAATGAGTAGTTTGCTTAAGGTATGGAATTCAAGGTGGGAAATGATTTTCCCTCAGAATTTTGAAAGCAATTCTCCAAAGTACTGAGGTTGACAAGTCAAATGCCATTATGATACCTGATCCCATGAAATCTGTTCTGGAACCAAGTGGGAAATGAAGACTGCGGTAACATTAATCTAACTGCCCTGTTTTCAGCAAGAGTTCCACCACCCTTCCCTGTGCTTGGTGCCCTTCAGTGCAGGGACTCCGTATCCTCTCTGGAGGGTAAACCAGTCTCCCTCGTGGTTAGAAGGGCAGCTGCCCACAGGCTCAGTAGTGGGAGGGGATCTAGAAATCTGCTCCTTTATATGACCCTTTTTCTTTTTCCCAAAGTATTCTCCTGCCTGCATAATCTCTGGTACTTCCAAATCGCTTTTCTGTTCAATTCTTTCTCCTACCAGGTACCACCACCAAGTCCTGTGTTTGTGGGATTCTGTGATGTAAACTCGTTGCTTCTTTCCTTTCTCCACTGATGGCTGAGGGTTCCATTTTCTTGGGTCTGCTAAGGTAATTACCACTAATCTCCCTACTCTCTAAACTCCAAAATTATGTTGCTTTTTCCTCTCCCTTTCTGATTCCTATGGGCTTATAGCTTTTTAAAAAATACCTTTCCTGTTGTTTCAGTCAGTTTCAGGAGAGAACAGAGCCAAATGTGGCTGTTCAATGGCCACCTTAAACTAAAAATTCTATACTTTTTAATGGGATGAAATAATTTATAACACAGCCAAAGACATTGGTAGTCCTTTCTTGAAAAATTTGCATACTTCCGCAAATATTTAAATTGTTAGCAGACTTTTTTAAAGGGTATTATTTATTTATTGTATGTTATGAGACACTGTCTTTTAAAGCAATATAAGTCCACATAAAAGTACATTTCTGAATGTCAAAACTACCCAAATTGTTATAAATGGCCATTGTTACATAATTTCTTGAGCATTTGTACTAGACATCTGGTTATTCATTTCTACTTATGGAATTTTAAATTGGAAAAGAATTGTGGTGTTTTAAATGTATTTCAGAGACAAAAAGCTTCAGTACAGGTCAATATAAACTGCCAATGGATTAACTAATTGGAGAAAAAAATCAGGGGACACAGAACCAATAGAGTCATATAACTTTCCAAACAGAGGTCTAGATAGACATGGCCAATAGACCCAATACTTTGCTGTACCTGTCAGTACAGAGGCCATGCTTGAGAAGACAGAGAACTATAGCCCAACTCCACCAAGTAGTTAACCCATCTAAGTTTTAAGATATCAAGGAACACCTACCTGAGGATGATTTTCATCAGCTTTTGTAGCCAAAATGCAGAAATCTCCACAAGTAGTAATAGAAATGAGACTCTTCACATACTTAACATATTTCTCGTTGTTTTTTGTATCCCAAAATATAACACAGTACTCTGGACGATCAGGTCTGGTATAAGCATAAACTACAGTGTTTGAGCAATAACCCCACTAGGAAGAAAGGAAGAAGGAAAGGGAGGGAACAGAAGGAGGGAAGGAAGAGAGAGAGAGGAAGGAAGGAAGCAAGGAAGGAAGGAAGGGAGGGAGGGAGGAAGTAAGTTAGGAAGGAAGGAAGGAAGGAGGAGAGAGAGAGAAAGAAAGAAAGAGAAATAAAAAGCAAGCAATTAACATTGGGAAAGTCATATTATTATATTTTTATATTTTTCCTCTAGAAATACTGCAGATACGTGGTTTATCGGTGCTGACAAAACAAATTCTTTAGAAATGGAAGAGAGAAGGACTGAATATTCAGCTTAATCTCTTTTCTCACTAAAATAACAAATCTAAAAGTAATAAAGACAGTTAAAAAAAGGTACCACAAAAATAAATTTGGTTTAACTTTCCTTATTTTAGTTTGTAAGATTTAAGCTTCAGTGGTGAAAATTTCAGACTTTTCAATAGTCAATAACAGTTGTTTGGGGGACAACAGCAAGAGAGATCCCTGCCAAAGTTCAATCCTGAGTCCTGAAGCCAAAATTCAGAAATAGCGGCTTTGCCTTTTTTCTCCCGTCCACATTTTTTAATATTTGTTTTTGTCAGAGTAACATATGCACATAGTTTATAGTCAAATAATTCTACATGGCTTATTTAACACAAAAACAAAATGCAGGAGCCCCCTGCCTAATTTCCTCCTTGGGGTAGCCATTTACAACTATTTTAGCTGTAACTGTTTTGGTATTGATTTCCATATCACATGTGGATTGATTACAGAACTTAGAGCTTTCCCTCTCCCAACAAATTTATACGTAATTTTGAATAAATCAATATTCAGTGTCTACATTATTAACACTGTGTTTACTCTTCTTTCTTGCGGGGGGGAGGGGCCGTGCTGTGGGGCATGTGAGATCCCAGTTCCCCGACCAGGGATCGAACCCACGCCCTGCCCCAGTGGAAGCAGAGTCCCAACCCCTGGACCACCAGGGAAGTCTCCAGTGTTTACTATTCAAAGTAATATGGTGATTACTTTCTAAAATAAACTTGTTAACTCTAAAATAATTTTAGATTTATACAAAAGTTGCAAAACTAATACAGTGTACCCTAACCCTTTACTCATTCTCCCCTGTTGTTAACATCTTACATTACCACAGTACATTTGTCACAACTAAGAAACCAACACTGATACATTACTATTAACAGAACTCCAAACTCAATCTGGGCTTCATTCGCTTTTCCCTAATGTCCTTTTTCTAACCCAGAATCCCCTTTGGAACACATTATTACATTCAGTCGTCATGTCTCCTTAGGCTCCTCTGGGCTATGATGGTTTCTCAGCCTCTCCAGGTTTTTGACGATATTGACAGTGTTGAGGAGTCCTGGTCAGGTAGTATGTAGAATGTGCCTCAATTCATGTTAGTCTGATGTTTTTCTCAGGCTTAGACTGGGGTTACCAGTTTTTAGGAAGATCACCCCACAGGTGAAGACCTCTTCTCATCACATCACATCAGGGGGTAGTGATAGCCATGTGACGTCACTGATGGTGCTAACCTCGATCGCCTGGACAAGGTGGTGTTCTCCAGGTTTCTCCACTGTAAAGTCACTTTCTTTTTTCCCCCTTTTTTTCCATACTCCACTCTTTGGAAGTAAGGCACTAAAGGCAGCCCACACTCAAGTTGGGGGAACGAGGTAGGGGACTTTGCTCCACCTGCTGGCAGGGTGGTGTCTAGTAAATTAGAATACTTCTGTAAGGAAGATTTGTTTCTTCTCCCCCATTTGTTTATTTAAATAATTTATTGATATCAGTTTGTACTCATGGACATTTGTTGTATAATTTGGGTTACAATCCAATGTTACATCATTTATTTTGTTGCTCCGATTGCTCCAGCCTTGGCCACTGTGAGCTCTTTCAGGCTGGCTCCCTTGTCCCTTTGGCGTACCCCATCCTTTTGTTTTTTGAGCACTTCCTTACTTTCTGGCACTATAAGATGCTCCAGGCTTATCTTGCATTTTCCCTGCCCTAGTCCTAGAATCAGTCATTTCTCCAAGGTGCTTGACCTTTAAAAATTAGATATATAAGCCTTCTCACAACAAGTATCCTTAGTAGTTTACCAGCTCAGTCTCATACTTCACAGCTTGTTATGGGTCAAATGTTAAATTTAAGGTAAAATATTGATTAGTCATTATGCTGCTTGGCCTCATTTTCCCCTTCTGATCCATTCTCCGCCATCCTCTGCCCTGCTCCGTGCCCTGGAGGCTGACTTCTATGAAATCCATTACCAGGACTACCTTGCCTTCTGCTTTCCAGTTGGGCTTGGCCAACAGAAGGCACCAGCAGGTGGTGAGATGGGCTGAATTATTTACTCCCCAAGGCTGTCTCTGCCCGGCCAGCTAGCAGTGGCTGTGCCCCTATGGAGTAGATCCTCTTGCCTAGCCACAGAGCTGGTGGGTTCCAGGAACAATACTTCCTTCTCTTGCCCACTGTTGCTAGTCTCTGGGTGCTTGCTTTGTCATCCCGTTCTGGTCCCCTTAACTCTGCTCACCCCTCTGTAATAAACCCTTCATCAATCTCTCTTCAGTTACTCCTTTGTGCCATCTGTTTCCTGCTGAGACCCTGACACTGTTGGAGTAATTTTACTAATTAAATATAGTATTCCAGGAACATTTACCAGTTCTAAGGCCTTCACACTGAAAAAAGCCTCCTTTCAACTGGTTTATAAAACAATGTGGCTATGAATATATGCAAGAAACACACATTATACTTTCAGCTATAACAAAATTATATCATAAAAAACATTTTTTTTTACATTTGCTCTTAATACTCACCTTATAATCGGGTCGAATATTTGCAAAATATATAAAAGAATCAACAGCTAGTGCAACTTTCAGTCCACCTCCCTCCCAAGATAGTGCAGACATCTGCTTTCCAGGAACCTTCAAAGTACCCAGATGCTGAAAAAAGTAATTATATTTAACCTAAAGTATCACAATTAAATAAAATACCACCAATCACTTCACAGAGATCAAAAGTGGTACAAAAATTATTTTATGAAAGGTTGCTACGAACTTCAAATCATTTCCCTTCAATTTTTATAATGTAAAGCAAACATATGAGAGGAGAAATTCACAAACTATAGCCAAAGAATTCAGTATCAAATTTCATCAAATCTAAGATGCCAGAGATTTAAATACGCATCTTTATTTTTATGTACAACTTAGGAAAGAAAAACACACTGCTAGCTAAAAATAGGACAACTTTGATTTTAAGATGCATCCCAATTTAGAGTTGTAAAGAATTGTGCTTCTTAGAATCAATGAAATATTGGAATAATAAACTCAATCCTTGAAGTCTTTCCTCTCGTTCATGCCCCATCCCACCCCCAACAGCCAACCAGATGCCAAGCGTTTTGCTTTCACTCCTTTCTATCCTCCACTACAACTGCCTTCTTTCTTGACTGAACTATGGTGACAGCCTCCTAACAGCAATTTTTACCTTTTGTCTCTTTTCTCATTCCTGCCCTTCCAATTCAATCTCCACTCTACTGCCATGATTATCATTCTAGAAGACATATCTAATCATGTCCTACTCTGCTTTTAAAAAATGTTTAATAATTTTTAAAAATCAATAGCTCCCCACCAGTACATTCTCTAGAATAGTATACAGTGACTTTCCCCACCTGCCCAAAACTCTGTGGTTCAACACCTTACGAGTTAGCTGTAATTACTGTGTTCTCCTCATGAGGGAATTACTGTGCCTCCATTCCTTTGGCCCATATAATATCTCTTCTGCCTGAAATCCTTCTTTCCTTTTCCCCAAGACTCCCTCATCCTACTACTCCTTGTCCTGCAGGAGTACTCCTATTCATCCGTCAAGAAACAACTTAAATATTACTTCCTGCCTTCTTCCCTTCCTCTACGGTTCCAGAGAATTTAGACAATGAGCTACTTGAGAGCACTAACTTTATCATATTCACATTTATTACCCTATCCCTTAATAGATTCCTTGGTAAACAAGTACTCAAAAGAATATCAAGTAAATAAATGTATCATGCCTTCAAGTGAACTTCTTCATATACTAACAGTTATATTTAATGGCTAAATTAGCAAATGAATACAAAGACTTTTTTAATGTGGACAAAGAAAGAAAACATTTTTCATCTATGTTTATTTGACAAAACAGTATAATCCCAAGAATTTTAATAAATTATACTGGTATCCCTCGTTCTTAAGCAGATATGCTCTAAAATCAAATTTAATATATTAAACTCCACTTTGCCAGGGAAACCAATGGGGAAAAAAAAAGTTGTAACCTAGGAGGGTCCACTCTATCTGTCCTGCTGCCTGTACGAAACCAGAAGGAAAAAGCAGGGTCTCACAACATCACTCTTGGTACTGACAATCCATACTAGGAGGAGAACGAGGCCATCTTCTAACTCTGAGAAACACGCCAGGCGGTGGCAGCAGCGGGGAAAGAACACTGTAGACATGTCCCCAGAGTTAACTCCTTTGATTTTTACAACAGTGCCATGAGATGTTACCTTTATTTCAGGAAATACGTTAACCGAGTCTCAGAGGTTAAATAACTTCTCTAAGTGAAACCACACTGTAGAAACGGAATTCAAAGCCAAAGCCAGGTCAACCAGACTACAAACCCCATGCTCTGTCATCCCCTCCCATGGCTAAGCCCACACTGAGAAAACTAGAAGAGCCCAGCCCTCAGAACCAAAAGTAAATTCTTCCCTGAGGTTTTCCTTAAGTTTCAATCTTTAGTTAATTTCTTCCCAAGTTCTTTCTAATAACATAGATCCAAAAATAAATACCCCATATATTCACTCATTCAAAAAATACTATGACTAAATACCCCGAGGACCTATGCTAGATACCTTTAATTACAACTATACCAAAACCACTTACAGTTTTCAATTTAACACATAACAGTTGATTTGCAAGATAAAGCAAACAGGCCTTTGAATGCATGTTTTTATACTTGGAGAAGACTGAACTAACAAAAATAAGCTGATAAGATAATATAATGATAAATAAGCCAATGGCAACAAACAAAAATAACGAATAAAGAACACGAATTTAAAAGAAAGCTATAAACATTGAGATAACTAGAATTCAGGTTTTTAATTATTTAGGAATCTTGAGAACTATACTTTTGTTTTTTCTTAGCTTTTACATCTACCAGAAATATTATTAGTTGACAAAGTACAGAGACTACGTACTCTCCAGAGCACATTCTGCTCGGTAACTTTCAGCATCAGCTGACACCATTACTTACCCTAACAGAATTTATTAAAATATATTCAAAAGTATTAACATAGTGAAACTGGTATAGGCTTTTGTGTAGCCAAAAATAAATATTATTGAAGTCTAAGGTGAATTTATAAAAACCAACAGGATATTCAAAAGAGACTGAATATAGTCTAAAGTAAGAAAATAAAATAGGTAAAAATTATTAAGCTTAGTTACTAATAAGTTCTCATTTTCTAAATTTCTAAAATGCACAACATGTTAATTCTCCTATTTTATATTTTCCACTGCTGCTTCAAGAAAATTCTCTTCAAAAATTAAATTTATTAATAATACTATTGAGAAGGATACCATGTTATTTATGAAAAAATGTTTATATTTTAATGTAGCATCACCTAAGATTAATTATAAAGAGATTTTCTTAAAATAATCTATTATTCCACAACAAATTGAAACAACTAGAAGTTTGGGAAAAGGATAGACAGCACATTTAATTTATCATATTAAAACCCCCCCAGATTAATCTGAAACAGCTAAATTACACTAAAAACAACTCAAAAATCAGCTGTAAAGAGATGCATATTCAGATCACAGAGAAAATACTCTCAGTAACTACTCCCTAATGATTTCTTATATGAAACATCTGGTTTTCTAAATGTAAAGATTATAAAATAAATTCCACGATAAAATGAAGGCTTATAATATAAGGATATTATTCAAAGACATACACCTGATAGTTCATCATTTTCACTTAAAATGTCCATTTTTAAAAATGTGACAAGTTTATACCCCCTTCCTCCATCCTTCTTTCCCCTACCTTATTCACTGCATATTTAAATGGAACGAAAGAAAGACAAAACCTTTAATACATTTACCTCACCAAATGGAGTGTAAAACTGCACAGTGTTTACATCTTTGTCCTGGGTGATGGCCTTCTGGGAGCCTGCCACAGCTAACACGCTGCCAGTGTGGTTCCACTGGATACCTACTACATACATGCCACTATCAATTAAAACAGGATCTAGTCAACAAAAAAAAAGTAACTGTGGTAAAATATTTAGTCTAGAGAACTTTATAAGCTTAAGAATAATTTTAAAATATTTTTTTAATTCTCCACATTAAAAAAAGAAAAGTTACATACTTTGGTCATTCTCATGTCTCATTATTTGGCATCTGCCATTGTCAAAACAAATCGCAAGGCAGGGGCAGTGTGGCTCCACATAGCCTTCTGTGCCATGGTACCAGTGAATTCCAGCGATACTGACTGCTCCAGTGACATTCACCAAACAATTCAGTTTCATTTTCATCTAAATAAAATCAGTTAGTTAGTATTGTATATTTTAAAACAGGGATTAGTATGAATAGAGTATTATGGAAAGACACTGAAAATGGGATTTAAAAATCTGGTTTTGAATACAAGCTCCATCACTTACTGCTTTACCCAACCATGGACAAATCACTTCACCTGAGTTTCAGTTTTCCCCATTTGTAAAATGAGGATTTCAAAAAAGCTCATAGAGTTTTTATGAGACTCAAATGATCAAAGGTATACAAAATTACTCTGAAAATAGCAAAGTGCATGTAAAAGTTGGTTACTATCACTTCCACCAACGAGTGGGTTCATGTGACGTCTTAACCCTCACTAAAAATAAAACTGGCCCATAAGTAAGATCAGAGATCTATCATAGCTAGATCTCACAAAGCTAGAGTTTTTCTTGAGATTCTGCTACCTAAGCCTATTCTATTTTGCCTTCTTTCCAGGACGTGATTTTTGTCCCTTACTGTTTAAATCTTCCATCCTTTTTATAATCTAGTACCTTGCTACAAAAATATCTTTGGTATCTCATGTCACCTTTGGCTTCAGGTATTTGAACACACAAAGATCAAACTGCACATCATCCTACCCATCATCCCTCAGCTTCAATACACTGAAGCCTTGTATTGAAAAGCCTTGTCCTTCCCAGCTACCAGGAAATCAGAACTAAGAGCATTAATTTACCTTGAAGCAACCCAGAAGGTTTTTTTTAATAAAATGAATTTTTAGACAACTGGAAAAAAAACCCTGAATTGAAGACTTTCTTGATTACGCAAACTATCATAATAAATGAATGTGTATACATATATGAATGATATGTAAAATAATCATACAAAGTTGTGTAAATAAAAGTAAGGAATATATGTACTTACTATAAAATTCCCTTGATTATCATAAATGTGTATTTCTCCATTTGCCATTCCAAAAAGTAAGATTTTACTATCTGCGGACCATGCTACATGACATAACTGTATACCCTTCAGGTCTTTTCCCCAAATGCGATTCCCTAAAACAAACATAAAACATAATTATTTCCTTAAAAGTTCAGGGTCATGATTCTCTAACAACTGTTCTAGAAATCTCCGTTTCCCTAAAGAGCTCTCACATTCTTCACAGTATTCATGCATTTGTTCAATTTATTCAGTCATTAAACATTTACTGAGCACCTACTATGTGCCAAACACACACTAAGCATTTGAAATAGCAGCTGTTTCCAACTTTCTCCCTTCTCTTCTAAATTCTCACTCAGGACCTCACTCCCAAATAGCAGATGAATTCATCTTTTACTTTGGAAAGAAAATTAAAGCTTTCAGAAAAGAAATCCCCCATTCCCACTTTCTAACATTCAGAACATAACTGATCCCACACTTATCCTTTCTGCTTTGCCCCCTAATACAAAGGAAGAGGTATGTCCCCAACCAGACACCAATCTAAAGCTAATCCCTCTACCTATTCTCTGATCTAATCCCTTCAGAGCTTTGTAAAGATCTCCCTCTACTGATTATTCACATTTTCTCTCTCTCTCTGTATTTTTTTGGTTTTGGTTTTGGTTTTTTTTGGCCCCTCAGCGCGGCTTGTGGGATTTTAGTTCCCCGACCAGGGATTGAATCCAGGCCTGGCAGTGAAAGCACCCGGTCCTAACCACTGGACCGCCAGGGAATTCCCCTTCTCTTTCTCTTTAAACTCCTCTCCAGGCCCTTTCTTATAAGCATTTAAACATACTCAGATCTATTCCTCTTCAAAACTACCACCTCAGATAAAAACAAACAAACAAAAACCTCTTCCTTCAACCTTAAGTTCCCTTCTAACTACCGCCCTATTTCTACCATTCCTTTCCCAGCCAAACTTCTTGAAAGAGTTATCCACACTGTAATCTTTGCTCCCTCACCTCGCACTCAACCCTCAACCCAACACAGTCTGGCTTCTGCCCCATAACTCCACTGTGGGGAAAGTGAAACTGCCCTCGTGGAGATCACTGATGGCCTCTTGATAAATCCAACGGATGCTCTTTTCTTTCCTTTTTTTTTAAGTACTTAAATTATTCTATTTCATGTTTTTACTTTTTTTATTGGAGTCTAATTGCTTTACAATGTTGTGTTAGTTTCTGCTGTAGAACAAAGTAAATCAGCTATATGTGTACATATATCCCCTCTCTCTTGAGCCTCCCTCCCACCCCCCTCCCTGTCTTTTTGTTTTGACCACCTCTTCCTTCCTTCTTGGTTTCTATGACATCTCCAAGACTTCTACTTTTCAGTATCCTTTATGGAATTCTCTTCTCCTATCCATCCATTAAATGTGCTAGTTCTCACTCTACAGATGGCCCCTGGGCTTTTCATCTATTCCAATGGTTTAAATTACCATCCCTATGCTGGTGATTCCCAAAATTATGCCTTCAATCCAGATATTTCTAAGCTGCAGGCGTATATAACTAACTGTGGTCTAGACATATGTACTTGGATGTCCTATGGGATGAAAAACTCAACATGTTGAAAACTGAAATCTCCCCTCAAAACCAGTCTTTTCCCACATCCCTTATTTCAATGATAGGTACCACCATCCATCCAGTGGCAAAGCTAAGAACCTGGATATCACTCTAGACACTTCCATCCTCTCATCCCCAACCCAATCAATAACAAGGTCCTATCTGTTCTACTATCTAAGTATCTCTAGAATATGTCTACTTACTTTCATCTTCTTTGTCATCACCCTGGTTCAGGTTACCATCCACTACGATCTATCACCTGAATTACCATAGTAATTTCCTAACTGGTACACCTGCCCCCATCTTTCTTCCCTTTCTCCTTTCTTCATATTGCAAACATAGAGATGTTCCTAAAGAACAAATCTGACCACATTGCTCCCACTCTTAAAACCTTTCATTGGACAAAAAACAAAACAAAACAAAAACAAAATCTTTCATTGGCTTCCCAATGCTCTTAGAGTTAAGTCCAAACTCCTTGTATAACTTATAATCTGCATGATCTGCCTTCTGCTAATCTTTCTAATTTCATCACATACAGCTCTTCTTCCTTTAGCATTATACCATACTGATTCTCAAAATTGTTTCAATATCCCAAAACATGGCTAAGTTCAACTCCTCTGGACCTCGTCAAATGCTATCTCTTAGGCCTAGGACATTCTACACGCCAACCTTCTTTGTGGCTAATGCCTCAGCACAGCTATCATTTCCTTTAGGATGCCTTCCCTGGTCCCTCTATGTCTAGGTTACATAATTCTTCTACATGTTGCTGTCTTTTCCCTGTCTTAGTACCTATCACAACGCATTGTAATTGCTTGGTTACTTATCCATCTCTCCTGATCTAGATCTGGAATATTTTTTTTTGTTGTATCTAGTGCCTAAAACTACAGCTGTCACTTTGCAGACTCTCAGAAACAGAATTTTTTCATACCCAAAAAAATTTTTTAATAAATTACTTCTTTAATAGAGAGAACTTCACACTAAAACAAAGGTACAGACTCTCAGAAGGCCCAGTGTTATCTACGAACTAGAATTTTAAAGACATAGGTTTGAAGGCTACAAAACACAACAAACAATGACATGCTCAGTTCTATTAAAAAAAGACTAGATCATTTCACAATATGAAATGAAATAATATTTCATTTCACAATAAAAATACTGAATCATTATGTTGTACACCTGAAACTAATGTTATATGTCAATTTTATCTCAACTTTTAAAAAGTGATAGATCTCTATATACTTTTTTTTTTTTTTTTTTGCTGTACACGGGCCTCTCACTGTTGTGGCCTCTCCCGTTGTGGAGCACAGGCTCTGGACGTGCAGGCTCAGTGGCCATGGCTCACGGGCCCAGCCGGTCCGTGGCATGTGGGATCTTCCCAGACCGGGACACGAACCCGTGTCCCGAACCCGTGTCCCCTGCATCGGCAGGCGGACTCTCAACCACTGCGCCACAAGGGAAGCCCTCTATATACTTTTTGAAACTAAAATCTACATATTTACAATACAGTCTAACAAGTGTAAAGATAAATCATATAATTAGGTAGACATATTTAAAATAACTCTGAGAAATTAATTCATTTTTTTCCAGTCCTACTGTAGAAAAAAATTTTTTAACAGATTTTTTACTTGAATATACTTAAAAATAAGTAATTCTTAAATGTCATCAAATTGTACAGTAACTATTTTCTCATTGATGTTTATTTTTCTGTCAGAATGCTAACATATGATAATTAATTTAAACCTCTAAAGATTAAAAATGTCAGCTAAATCTTGATCTTAGCTCTGGGTGCAAAAATGCATTACCATCCACTGAACCAACTATCACAGCCCCATCCTCGTATACAATGCAGATCTTCTGTCCATCAGCATTCCAGCTCATGCTTCGAACCACTGATTTATTTCTATTGTTGATCATCTCCTCATACCAAGAGCCTGTTTTCACAAAGAAAAACAAATGACAAGTCAAAACTTTCACATCTAATAAATGGTACTTCAGAGTTGAAACATTCCATAAAATACACTGTGGGATAAATAACTGCAAAGCTTTCTACAACCTGAGACATTAAACTATGAAATCTTCAAATCCAACAGAACAAGATGAAAAAATAACTTAGGCCTTGACTAATAATTGCTTCAAAGATTATCACAGAAAACACAATAAATGCCCATCTTTTTTTTCCTCTCTCTCTCTTTCTTGCTTTTTTTTCTTCCATTTTTTCTGTCAATTAAAAAACAAAACTTCATTTGCTTCTGAAGGCTGAAACAATTGATTTTTCTCAAAGTCTGACTTTTCCCACTTGAGTACACCTCAGATAATAACCAAGGAAAGAAGAAAATAACCACAATTACTTCATAAGTATGCACAAACTCTCCAATGATTAATTATAGGCATATTAAATATAAGCATATGATGTAAAAGCTCTAAGACTGCTTGAAAAAAATTTTCAACAGTTCATATCACATTAGTGATATCACATCACTAATGCTGAGTGACAAAAACGTTCTTGTACATGGGGTTGGAGTGAGATGTGACTTGTCTCAAGGTGTAACCAAATGTGAGGCAAATCACAGGGCTATTCTGTTCTCTTTTTGTTTTTTAAAAGGCTTTACTACATTCTGGTACAGGGAATTCTGGCCTGAAGCCAAGCAAGTAATCATGTAACATGGAATAACTAGTCAGAGCAGGGTATTATCCATCAAGACTGAGGCTCAGAGAAGACCTACTTTGGCAAAAGACAAAGTTTAATCTCCTATATTTTCACATTCTACTCACTACACACATATACACAGACATAAACTTTAAAAATAAATAAATGAGTTTGTGTACTACAGCATGTTTTAATTAAGAATTTTTAAAAGGTATACACCGTAAATGTTTTTAAAACAAAACACATAAACTAAGGTACACTGTTCTTTTAAAGATGATGGCTACAGGCCCCAAGAGAACATGTTTTATGAGTTATTTTTCTGGTAATGGTGATGCACCTAAATTAATCCCTCTCTTATTCTCTCTTGTGGGCAAAAGACACAAATTGTGAGCCAGTAGTCAGAGCTGAGATAAAATCTATATCCAAGAAGGAAAAGGAAGTTAACTGACTCATTAAAGGAAATTAATTATTGCCTTTGACATCTTCATAAATGTGTTTTTATCTGCTGAACTAACTCCAGCCACTGACCACAGAGAAACTAATCTTACTGGAAACCTGAAAAAAAGAGCTATGTCAAGGAGAAACGATTCTGCCAGGAGCCTAAGTTCAGTTTGAAGATAACCAACAGTCACATAATTCACTTTCTGAACGCAAGGTCACAGTTCAAAAGAAGTAAGGTTAAAGGGAGAAGTAGGAAGCCATAAACCCAGAAATATCACCCCTGTGAACTCCTACTGCCAGTTAAAAAGGGTCTATTTCAAAGATGTTATTTCCCCATTCAAATACTGTAATCCAGACTCCAATTTGGGAAAGATTAAATCAGCTCTCCTAAGATACCTTTATATAACATCCAAACAATGATAAGACCATTTTGATCACTGGTAGTCAACTTCTGATATTGTTCATTCCATGTTACAACTTGAACAGAACCTAAAAAATTATAAGACAGTTTAGAAACTAAAAAAGAGCTACAATTAATTTCAAATTTATATTTTTATAATAAACACTAAGAGCATGTTAAAATCAATACTGCTCCTGGGCAAAAAACAGCAATTAAGAGTCTTTAATATTACTCCGAAATGTTCATAGGATGCAGTTACTATTATCACTCATTTCTACAATAGTGCATAATACTAATTTTCATGTTTATTCCTATTTCGTGCCAGCTACGGTACCAATTACCATCAGCTGCAAGAGCTGATGACCGAAACAAACCTAAGTAAGATTTACCCAATTTGCCTGACTCCCCAAGATTATTATGCCCAAAGGACATCATACTAAGTACTTGTTTTTTGGGGGAGGCGGTATTTGTTTGTCATTAATATGTCCCCTAATCTCTCCCCCTGCACCACACCTTGTTTTCCATTCTAGTAGTAACACACTCTTGAGCAGCTCTTAAACCTCTGGGTTATAGGTACAAATGGTTTTATTTTAGTTTTTTTAATCCTTAAATACTTTATTGTATATTTCCTAAGAACAAGGACATTCTCTTTCAAAACTATTTTACAAATTAGAAATTTTAACACTGATACATTATTATCTCCAACCCACAGTCCACATTTAAGTTTTATCAATTGTCCAAATAATGTCCTTTATAGATACTTGTTTTTCTCATTTCAAGATCCAGTCTAGGATCATCTAGTACATTCAGTTGTCAGGTCTCTTTAGTCTACTTTTATCTGGGACTATAAAACAGACTCTAAAAAAGGATTATATCCTATCCATAGACAGATAACAGTATTTTTAATATTTAAAATTACAGCTACTTTTTTTCATAACTATTGAAGACGTTACTTAATCATGTGAAAGTTGTTGAATGATTCTAGGCTGTGTTCATTATGGCTAAATAAAAATGATTACTTTAAATATTACCATCATTTAAAATGATGACATTTTTGCATTAAGTAGATGGCTTCTAAATACCTAAAGATAATACTATTCAAATATGATTTAAAAATGTACATGACTCACCACTATGACCTTCAAGAGTCTGATTCATAGAAAGGTTACTAGGGGCTGCAAGACCCCTCAATTTTGCATCATCTAGAACAAAAACAAAAACAAAAATACTATGGAAAATATATAAAAGTGACAGATTATAAGATTTTGATATTTCTTGCTTTTTTTGAAAGGAGTTCCTATTCCTGGACAATATTAGAAAGTTTTTTTTTTTTTTTTTTTTCCGGTACGCGGGCCTCTCACTGCTGTGGCCTCTCTCGTTGTGGAGCACAGGCTCCAGATGCGCAGGCTCAGCCAGGGCTCACGGGCCCAACCGCTCCGCGGTATGTGGGATCTTCCCGGACCGGGGCACGAACCCGTGTCCCCGGCATCGGCAGGCGGACTCTCAACCACTGCACCACCAGAGAAGCCCCTAGAAAGATTTTTTTAAAGCATGCTTTATCCTGATCTGTTTTTCTTAACATGGACAATAACACCTACCCCCTTGCAAAGATGTTATTCTGGCAAAATAAAGCAAAATGTATAAAAGAACACTGTTTATTCAGTATACTGAATATATTAGTAAATATTATTGCTACTTATTCCTTGCCAAAAGATAACAAATAGAAGTATTTATGACATATAGATTGAGAATTCTAAAGCATAAGAGGGATCAAAAAGCAAAGACTTTGGGGCTTCCCTGGTGGCGCAGTGGTTGAGAGTCCAACTGCCGATACAGGGGATACGGGTTCGTGCACCGGTCCGGGAAGATCCCTCATGTCGCGGAGTGGCTGGGCCCGTGAGCCATGGCCACTGAGCCTGTGCGTCCGGAGCCTGGAAACTAGTTTTTACTAGATTTTGCAGAATCTTATATTCATTCATTCATTCAACAAATATTTATTGAATGTCTACACTCTTCTATGCACTGTGGAAGACTCTGAAAATAAATGATGAACAAAAGCTCTCTGCCCTCAGAGAGCTTTTAGTCTACTAAGGGGACAGATATTAAATACACACACACCCACAAAAATATACATGCATATATATAAAAGTATAAACTGGGGAAGTAAAGGCATAATAGGAGACAGTAACAGAAGGGGATTAATTTAGACTGAAGGGAGAACCAGGGAAGGATTTCTGAAGAAACGATATCTAAACTGAGACTGAAGGAGAAACTGGGAAAAGCCAAGCCAGGTAGTGGGGAAAGTATTCCAGGCTAGGAAGGCCCCTGGGTAGAAGTATAGAGCCTTTGGCAAACTGAAAGAAGGCCTATGTGGTTGAATTACTGGAGAATGGCATAGGATAAGGCAGAAGTGATAGGCACAGAAAAAATTATAAAGTCTTTGCAGGAAGTGATAAAAATTTTAGATTTTATCCAAAGTGCAATGTAAGCCTTTAGAGACTGTTTTTTATTTGAAGTGACTTATTCTCCTTGATTACTAATCATACTATAGAGAAGAATACAATAATATAAAATGTCATCTCAGTAAATGAATCTTCACTTAGAAAATCTGATTGTTACATGTAAAATATAACATTTAAAACATTCATTTAAAAATACAAATTTATGAAAATCTTAAGAATTTGTGAGAGTGGGAATTATAAAAGTTGATGCTGAAGAAAATTCTCCTTTCAGATAACATGTATCTTTAAAAATTATGAAAAATATTCTTTATTCTGAAAACAATCTCAGGGAAAGAAAAATACCTGAGTTCCTCTAAAACCATTAGTTCTAATTATCCAGTTACTGTCTTGGTAACATTAACAATAATACACATATATAACGTCACAATCATCTGTCAAACAATTAGGATAGAATAAATGTTGTTGACATACATTTTAGGTTGAACATTATTTTTTTAACAGAGGGTTCTTTCACTCATTGACTCTTTTAAAGATTGTACTACACACTTAAGCCTTATTCTACTCTTCTAAAAAAAATTTGATACAAACATTCTTCTTAACTTATAGCACTGAAAATCCATTCTAATGCCTATAGTCATAGTCACTGTAACCAAGTAAAATTAGTGATATATGATTCCAAGGGTTTGCAGGACCTAACATATTTGAAAGTGTGAGGAAGTAGTTCCATCTTTCCATTTGTTTATATGGTCTGAATTCACAATTCTGCATAGCGGGTATGTCTTCTCTTTGTTAAACCACAAAGTACAGGACTCTTGACAAAATATATTCTGACAGATGACAATAAGTTTTTGAAATTCTACTTGACATGGTGAACAAACAGCATCCACATCTGAACACTGTCTTTTGCTGGCAGCAACTCCAGAACTTGATCGTGCAGAAAATGTCTGCAAAACCTACCTGAAAATTCTGATGTCCAAAAAAAAAAAGTCAGAAGTTTTCAGTGAGGTGGAGTAAAGCCACCAAGATCCCAAGACTCCACTGAGTTACATTAAACTCCCCATGGCCAATAAACAAACCAAACTGGCATGGTATGTGCTTCTAAAAGCACATACCAATAACCCTTGGAATTAAAAGGCATGATGAAAGGAGGCACCAAAAAAAGAAGGCATTTGAAACCCATGAAGAGGGATTTCGGAATGAAATCAGTAATTCCAACCATCCAAAGTATCCCCCAGAAGCTCAAAAAGTCCAAAGGATTTAAAAAGATTAAACTGGGGGCTTCCCTGGTGGCGCAGTGATTGAGAGTCCGCCTGCCGATGCAGGGGACATGGGTTTGTGCCCCGGTCCGGGAAGATCCCACGTGCCGCGAAGTGGCTGGGTCCGTGAGCCATGGCCGCTGGGCCTGCGCGTCCAGAGCCTGTGCTCCGCAACAGGAGAGGCCACAGCAGTGAGAGGCCCGCGTACCGCAAAAAAAAAAAAAAAAAAAAAAAGATTAAACTGTCATAAAGTGACTGAGAATGAGAGATACAACAAAGGAGAACAGAAGACCCTGCTCAGAACACCAGTAACCAAGCACACTAAATCTCTGAGCAGCTTTATCTTAGGAAAACCCGGCTGACGTTCATAAATATCTGTTTTTACATTTTGCATTCATAAAACTTGTTAGCTTTTATTTGCATCCATAAAAGTTGTTAGCAACCCAATTCCAAAAGAAATTCCTGTTATGTGCTGCATAGTAAGTTTTACAAGCAGGATCAAAATATATGGAAGACATTTTGGTAACACTTGAAGAGAGGGTGGGGTTCTGAGAAGGAGCTGCTATGGGTTCTCCAGACTCCCTGGCAGGATCACCTGACTGCCTTGCTTCTCTGCGTGATGGGCTACAAGTGACTATGTGCACATCCATGGGTACAGCTATGGACACCTGACCTGGTATTTCTGGAGCTTGGATTTTCAGCACATTCTTTAGGTACGCAGTTGGTGTGGATTATGGACATCTCTAGAACAAAGGCAAGAAGCTTCGCGCGTCCGTCTCGCTACATGGGCACGTCAGAAGGCCGAGGCACTCCCGCTGCCTGCAGTTCCTGAAGGACTATGCAGGTGGCTACAGTTGGCTTGCATGGTCTTGGAACACTTTTTCTCTGACCCGAATGTTTGCTTTAGGGTGATACGTCTTCTAATGAAGACGAGTAGACTGCACCCTCTGCGGCAGTGGCAGGAAGAGCAAGAGATGCCTAGTCGGGGCCATTGCCCTCAAACCCCACCACAAGCAACTCTGGCCCAAGATGGCAGCCCTTTAGATACTTTTAGCAGGGAAATAACATGATCTGGTTCCTTTTTTTTTTTTTAAGATCACAACAGCTGGAGTGTGAAGAGTAGACTAGAAAAGAGGCAAGAAACAATGCAGGGAGGGAAGCTGATCCTCACAACAGTCTAGGTGAGAGCTGATAGTGGCTGGGACTAGAGAGGTAGCACGGGACAAAGGAAAAGGATGGATTCAGATACTCTTTGGAGATAGAAGCATAGGGTTGTTGATGAAGGTGATGTTAAGTGGGAAGAAGGGGGCTTCTAGCTTGAGCAAATGGGTGAAATTTAAGATATTTACTGAAATGGAGAGAAATGAAAGAAGATATATGGGAGGTCAAGAGTTCAGTTTTAAACAAAGTAAGTATGAGATGCCTGTGAAAGATTCTTGTGGAGATGTCCAAGTCTGAAAAATCAGAACTGGGCTACAGATATATATTTAGGAATCGTCACCCCATAGATGGCATTTAAAGCTAAGGGAATGAAAGAACAAGTCTAAAGAGAAAGTAAAACGAAGACAGCCCAGAACCAAGTTCTCAGGAATTCGTACAGTTAGAGGAGAATCTAGTAAAGAGACTGAGAACTTACCAGAAAGGAAAGGAGGGGAAAGCCATATGTATAAATATAACAATAATTTAAAACATTTCTATTCTCCTTTTGTCTTGAAAAATAATGGTTCAAGACAGAAGGAAAGGTCAAATGCTGATAAGAACCCAAAAAAGCCGTCCATGAGATTTGGAAAATGAAAGTCACTGGTGAGGGAGAAAAAAGAGGGAGAGAGCAGACTAATACTCCAAGAATAGAGAGAGGATAAAAAAGTGATGAGGTCCCTGAGAAGGTGAGAGGAGGTGGGCTCCAGCAAAACCTGTGGAAGTTGGCCTGTGAGAGAAGAAGGATACTGCCTCCCCATCTTAACCTGATGTAAGAAGCTGGGGCAAACGCTGATTCTAGTTCCTTTCCTTCTAAGGCAAGGGAGTGAAAACTGGGAATGCCACCACAGGGGATGCAAAGTAGTGCTTCAAATGTACTCAGCATATGCAGTATCTGGTGATTGTTACTGGAGGGATCTGTTGCATCACAACTATTATTATGAAATACAATAGACTGACCTTTTAAGAATCATCCAACAATATTTCTCATGTTTATCTCTTTCAACATGACTTACACTCATTAAGTTCCAAAACAAATAATTTACTCCATATTCCAAGGCTCTCAAGAAACTATTTTCCATCTCGCTCACTAATTTCAAAGAATATTCTAACCACACTTCATCAAAAATGCAGAACAGGGACTTCCCTGGTGGCGCGGTGGATAAGACTATGTGTTCCCAGTGCATGGGGCCAGGGTTCGATCCCTGGTCAGGGAACTAGATCCCACATGCATGCCGCAACAAAGAGTTCGCGTGCCACAACTAAGGAGCCCGCGTGCTGCAACTAAGGACCCGGCGAGCCACAACTAAGGAGCCTGTGAGCCACAACTAAGAAGCCCGCCTGCTGCGACTAAGACCTGGTGCAACCAAATAAATAAATAAATAAAATACCAATTTAAAAAGCACATATATATATTTTTTAAGTGCAGAACAGGAAATGAAGTAATTTTTTTCTTGAAAAGCCTTCAATATTAAACATAATGCATTTCTTAACGTAACTAAAACTTCCCACATATTTTAAGGCAAAAAATATGTATATGTACATATACTTACATATATTTGAGAAATATAACAGAGACAAAAATTTTCTTTCAACACAGTTAAGAAAACTAAAGTGTTGAGAGATTAAATTACTAAACATCAGAAGCCAAACTCTGATTGGTACATAAGTATCTACCTTCCAAATTTGCCTTTTATTTCATAAAGTTAATCTAGCACATCAAAACAATTATTCTCTCTTTGCTTAGGCTGCCATGAGCCCTCCACATAGTGGGTAAAAATGAGGCTTTGAAAGTGAAACAAACTAAGTTTTGATGGAAGAAATGTTCACATATTGAGGTATGGCGAAGTCATTCTGGCTTACATATTATTTAGCTTAAACTTTATGCTAATTAGAACAGTCTGTTTTTTAGCCTATCACACATATCTTCTATATGTGCTTTAGCCATTAAAGAAAAGTGTGCATCGTCCAGAAGTAAAGAATGTCCATTCTGGAGACAGAGATCAATGTCTCCCTTCCTGGGACCTCAATGCTTGTACTCCTTCGATGATAAGGCTCCCTTCCCAGGTGCCAAAGCCATACTGACTTGCTGTGTAGGAAGCAAATATATTCCTTGAAGGAGTGTACCCCTGTCATGTTTGATGTTCTTTGCTCTGACAAGAGATAAAACCATGCTGAAAACCATCTTCTTCGGAATAGTTCCTCAGAGATGTCTGAGAGGCTGCCTCCCCAGCTATAGTCCTCAGTTTGGCTCAAATAAAATTCTTTTCTATTCCTATTACTTCAAATCTTAGCTGTGTCACTTATTTCCTGTGTGATCTTGGACAAGTTATTAACTGATCAGCACCTAGTTTTCTCATCTGGAATACCTACCTCTCAAGATTATTGTGAAGTCAAATTAGATAGTGAAGGTTAAACACCCCAGACATAGAAAGTGCTCAATAAATATTTATAACTACCACTTCAAAGCTGTAGAGCAGTGTTACTCAAAGTGCGGTCTGAGATTCAGCAACACCAGCACCACTAGAAATGCAAATTCTCAGACCAAATTCCAGATCTACTCTGGGGCTTGGGTCCAGAAATCTGTTTCAACAAACTCTTCAGATGATTCTTATGCCTGATAAAGCTTGAGAAGCAATGCTGTAAGGAATCCAAAATGTAATTTAGTTCAACCCTTCATTTTACAAAAGACTGAACTTAAAACCCAGATGTACTCAGCAACTTGCTGAAAGACACTCAGGAGTCTTATGGCAGAGCTGAGGTTCCAACTCCAATCTCCTTATCTAAATCTCCAATTTAGACTGGAAATTGTCTAGCTCTCCGACCTAGAGCAATATTAGATAATAAAAAAATGTGAAACTGTTTGCTATGATTCCAGAGAACTAGAAAAAGAGAAATCAAGCTGTAAAACACAAGAGACTTATTACTAAAAATGGTTTTTTTAATCCCATTTTCTGTTCTTGGGAACTAGGTGCATAATTATTAACACATCTGAAAAGTGGAAAGGACAACATAGGCCTGTAAATAGTCTACCAAAACGTGAGATTTTTGTGACCTTACTGAAATGCTGATTCACATCATTTTTATTTTATTTTATTTATTTTAGACTCCTATTTATATAGCACAACCAATACACATAGCATAAAACAACATAATGACTTAGTTTTCATTCTTCATTCATTTTCATTTGCCATCAATAATTTCAGCAAAAGCCATCTGATGTTTACATTCAATATTTTCTGAACTTTGTTACAAAAATACTCTAGAAGAACACCCCAAAATGTTTGGGGTTTTGTTCTTTTTCCTTTTGAAAGAATTAGAATTGCATACTGACAAATACCATGGGCAAATCTCTCTGACCAAATGATTTTCCATCAAGTTCAAACATTTGGGCTTGCATTCATTTACCTGTCTGTGTCTCTAATTTCAAAACCTTCAGTAATCCATCTTCACCACCACATGCTATGAATCCTTGGTCCTTGTTCCAAGATATACATTTCAGCTTCACATTATTGGGAATGGCAATCTGAAAAGCAACCACACCCACTCTCACAGCTTTTCACCAAGGGGTTGGGAATGAGTCTACAGGACACGAAGCCTGAAGAAGAAAAACGGCCAGCCTTGCAGAAATGTGAGCCGTTATGAAAATGAGCATAGTCCCCTGAACTGCCCTGGGCCCATTTGGGAAAGAAAGGACTGCCCACAAAGAGAAGGGCAGTGACTGCAAAGGAACCCAATGGGGAGTGACCTGATGGATTTTTAAAAGGGGGGAGGGGGACTTCCCTGGTGATCCAGTGGTTAAGACTCCCCACTCCCAATTCAGGGGGCCTGAGTTCAATCCCTGGACAAGGAACTAGATCCCACATGCCACACTAAAGATCCTGCATGCCGCAACCAAAAGATCCCACAGGCATCAATGAAGATCCCGCGTGCTGCAACTGAGACCCTGTGCAGCCAAATAAATAAATAAATATTTTTTAAAAAAATAAATAAAAGGGGGTAGGGATAACGGAAGTATAAATCTATTATCATCAATTCATATTCCCTTTCCGCATACACTTTGGCTACCTTTTTATTACTTTTCTCCTGCCCAGAGGCCTGTGATGATCCAAAGAGTTTAAATCACCTGGATAAGCAACAGGTGAAGGAGGAAAGATAGGGAAACACGAAGTGATCAGCCCTGCAGGCCCCCCAAAAGGACCTAACCAGGGGCAGGAATGGGAAAGAATCATGCGAGAGGGCTGCTGTCTCCGCCAAGGATTATTTGGGTCTTGGAGACCATCAGACGGAGGTTCGAGGCTGGACCATGCAGGAAGGTGGGCGGAGGGACGTCGAAGCCGGGATCACCACTCATGGCCCTTCCGGCAGGATGCGGGAATCGCCCGCAGGTCGAGAGACCAGAGGAGGAGCGAGGGCGAACCCCGGGAAACTCACTTTCTTGCTCAAGTAAAAGAACATTCTGGGAACCCCGAGAGGACGACGACAGCAGATAAAGCCCGACACAGGAAACTTCTTCTAAGCCGCCAATCGCTAGTACCCGCGGCTCTTGGAAGCTCCGGTCGCCCTGGCAACCGCCGCCGCTGGGTCGCATCCGGGGCGCCGAGGGACACTTCCGGCGTCGTCCTCGTCTCGCCGGGCGTCGTACGCCTGCGCGGACGTCGCGGGGCCGGTAGACCCGCTGTCGCGGTTAGGACCTGGTCGCTCTGCTTCTGGGCTTTTCTGCCCAGCGCCCTGGCTCGTAGCCTCAGCTGCCCTCCGACTGGGCGGGCTTCGAGGACCGGCCACACCTCGGATGGTCGCGGCGGAACTCGACTGAGGTGTCAGTACCAAGTCAGTAAGGGCGCCCATTAAAATGAGGTCGTAAAGATGAGGTGTTCTGTAAGCCCCGAAGTCCCAATATTGTGAAAGGAAAAAGTTATTTACTGTATTTGGTAGACTGGCGCCGTTGGCCAAATGAAGGTACAAACGTGCATTTTCAGAGCGTGCAAACCTTCCTTTGTGCCTTTGGGGATGGGAGAGCCCCCTGGAGCAATTTGGGGGTAGGAGATTTTGTTAATTCTGTTTGTTTTAGTACTTTTTAACAACTTGTTTAAGCTGTTACTGCAGCCCAAGGGTCCTTATAAAAAGAATAAGTGTGTACACTTGAAACTAACACAACATTGTAAATTACATACACTTCAATTTTTTTTTAATTTTTAAAAAGAAAAAAATATGTGTGAGCTGTGGGCTGTTACAGAATATAATTGCCATTGGGGCATAGCCTCCCATTTTTAAGTACTTGAGGTGTTTAGTATTTTCTTGCCTGTGGTCCACTGTATTCTTTTTCTACCTTATTTCTTTCTTCAATTCTCCTTGTCCTTTCTGAATGCTTGGAGAGTTACACACCACCACAATTTTAGACATAGCGCAGAAACTCCTATGAAATTATTCAGTCTCATCTGTTTTTTTAATTTGTCTCTGGTTTTACCTTTTACCATATTTGCGGCTACGCCTGTTGATTTGTATAATCTAGTGTGTACTTTATGCAACGGTAGCTAATTTCCCCACCTAATTTCCCCAGCTAATTTCCCCATCTCAGGCAAATAACGTTCAAATCCTTTGACCCAAGTCTCTTGCCTCACCCAGCGTACGTGAAAACTGACAATGGTACTAGCCTTTCCTATTAAATCTAAACCCAAGCTAAAATCAGATCTTCCTTCGGTCTTAAAATGTTTTTACTTTGGTGCCCCCACTTTAAGCAAGCCAGTATGCTTTTTTTAATCCCACTATTCCTGTGTGCTTCCAAGGTCATTTTATATATCCTATGACGTTCCTGCTTCCTTGGCCAATTGCGCCTAGCCAAACGCACACATCAGGTCTCCCTGAGAAATCCTTCCCAAACTTAAGCCCGATCCCATTCAGATAATTTGTTTGTTTTCAAATGAATGTGTATCTTTTTCAGCACCAACTACATCCCTAAGATATGTTTGTTGGCACCGGATCACGGGCTCCCTATACTGGACTCAAGAAAAAAATCAATTATCTAAGCCAGGGGATTCCAGTCAACTGGTTAAGCTTAAGACATGATTAGTTCAAGCTATTGATGGTCACACTCTTGAAAATTTGTCTCTCTTTAAATACCTTTCCCTAGTTCTTGCACATGAGCTCTCATTCCTCCTATAACACCATTTCTTTGTGATATATTAATATAACTGATTTGTGCTCAAGTAAGTTTGGAAAATAATACTTGCTCTATGTCAGGTGCTTTCAAAAATGTTGAGCAATAACAATAAAGGTTTCATATAATATTTACTGCCTTTGATGTGTTCATTTTTCATGTCTTCCCTTTACAGTTTATATTTTAGATTTTTTACTGTTTCTGGGTTTGCACCTGTAGGTTATATTTTCTTTTCAAGTGCATATATTAATGTACCCTCATCATTATTTTATCTGAATTTATGTAATTTTGTTTTATTCCCTCTCCCACAACAATCTTGATTAAAGCCTTTCTGTTTAACCTGAGCTTAAATTTTTAATTTTAAGAGCATGAGATTAAATTATAGGAGGAGTCACAGTGTTGTGTCCTTTGACAAGAAACTGTTTCATTCAAAATAATTGTAATTCAGCTTAATTTAAGAAAATATGTTAATAGGCAAAGTTGATATAAGAGTTACCCAAAAAAAGCATGACAATAATATATAAAGATATTGACATTTTTATTATACTAAACACAACATAAACCAAGAAAAGAATGAGTAGTATACAATTTAAAGAACTATTTTTTTCTAAAAGTTATAAGCATAAAAGCGGAAAAAAAATTTATCAAATATGTAAGTGAAAAAAAAGAGTTAGGCTTATCATTAACATTTTAAAAGACATTAGGTTTTGTTACTTATTATACCAGTATTTATAAATATATAATTTTATTGACTGGATCCTAGAGTAAAACAGTAAAGTAAATTTAGGGTTTTTTGTCCTTGGTAAAAAGTTTAACACTTAATTCACAACTAGTTGTGTGTTTCTTTCTAACATCAGAATGAATTGAAAATGACATATAACAGTTCACTTAATCTGTATTAACTATACTTAAGCATGTGTATTACAATCTCCTGATCACAGCTTCAACAATACTCTGGCAAAAATGAGAAAAAAACAAAAAGTGATGAAGATATAGTTCTAAATCGTATTCATCTCAATTCAATTATATGAACTTTTTATGTGTAAATACCCTGTACAATTTACACTCTAAAGTAACAAGACTGGTTTACACTATAAATACTATCAAGAAAACAGATCAAAAGTTCGCATTTTAAGCCTGTTTATCTTATTAATATAGACATTAAAAAATTAAATGGCTCAATTAGTAAAGAAAGAAAGAAATTATGAAACTTTTCACTCTGTTTCCTACCATTTCACAGTCATAGCTTAGAGACACTAAAATTTGCTCTGAATAAGGGACATTTATTTCCTTAGAAAAATGATACAGATTCTCCAGAAGATCCTCATACTACTTATCCAGTAACATTAAAGCATTGGTAATGGCAGATTACTAGCAGGAACACTGGAGTATGCCAAAGTATTAAATACACCAAATGCTTCATATTTCCAGGTAAAAAATTTGAGGAATTTAACGATGTATTTGTCCATATTCATTTGCTTGCAACTTCTCCAAAATGTCATCAAGTGGCTAAGTTGTTAAGGCTAACACCGTATATTTTTAAACATTAGAAAATGCAAACACACTTTCAAACACTTCAATACAAGATTATATATATATATATATATATATATATATATATATTTAAGTTCTATTTTGAACAAAAAGAGTGAAATTGTTTTCTCACCAAAAATCTATCTAAAACTCAGATATTCTGTTCTTTAGCGAGCATGATGTAAAGCAGTGGTCTTCAAACATTTTTTTGTTCATATGTCCCCTAAAATAATTTTGACAAATAAGTGAATCTTGTGCCTATTTAGATTACATGAAAATTTTCATCATCAGTTTTAGTTGCAAATATGCAATTTCTGCTATATTATAAATATTGATGCTTTAAAACAAAATTTAAGTCAGTCTTCTAAATGTATCCCATGTAATATTAATACCATACTGAATTGTTACTACTGTTGTTCTTCTAAAATAAAATATTTCCTTGAATTTGTATTTCCTTTCTACTTCCTCCACAATTTTATTCTACTTTGAATCTTGGAAATCTGTTCTTTATCACTCTATTATACTTCTCTGGTGTAAACAATACAAACGACAAGCACATACACATTTATATTGAAATTACCTTTGAATTAATTTTCTTTGACCATAAGGTGCTAAGTTTTTTTAATCGTCTCAGTTGAGCTACCATTACAACTATTATGGGGACACAGTTGATCCAAACAGCGAATAAGTCACAATTTTGACATAAAAATCATTAAAAATAAAAGGTGAATTGTAATTAGAAAGGTATCTCCTAATGGGATGAATTGGGGGAGATGTGTTTATGAAGGCTTAATTTAAAAGCTCTCTGGAGAGTTTACCTTTCCAAGAAATTCACCTTAGTAAAGTTCAGGGTAAGTAAGAGGTATGCCTTTCTTGTATAAATTTAAGAGAATGGTGACACTGAAGTGAGAGATGGGAAAAGAGAATGCCAACTGACCCCAAGTTGCATTGTAGGCAGATCGATTTAAGGAAGTGAAGGATTTGGAAATTGATTCCTTTAAAATGTTCTGTGTCCCCACATACCCCTGGAAAGTCTCTGCATACCCCTAGGGTATCCCTATCACAGTCTGAATACCATGCCTCTAAGATCCCTAGGAAAGGTGTTGTTAACTTGAACTACGCTAAGAAAAAGTACTTTTCCTGAATTACTCCTTTGGCTAAAAAACTGATTTTGAAAGTTTCTGAGGTAGTACCGTGTTACATTTTGAAATCTGCTTTTTGACCACTTGGCTAGACAAAGCACACAGCTATGTGTCGTCTGAACTATCACACTCCATTAATCAGCTGACTCGTTTTGTACATGTACAGATTCTGAATAAGAAAGTCATACTAAGGAATCAGGGTAATAGCACTGTCAAATAGAGTGCAATTAGGAGCTTATACTGCTATGGAGAAGCACTAGAAAAATAAATAATTACACAGCTCTTACATGTAAATAAGAATGGGTGTAACGGTCTTAAAACATTTTAAAAGAACTCTAAAGTAAAGAAATTAAAGCTGTGTATTACTATGGCTCATCTTAAAACTTAATGAATAAGGCACTTGTCCTGTGGAATGTCCTAAAATGTCAACTCAATTGTAGTACCTAGGCTGGCTTCAAGCAGAAGCAGAAAACCTTCCAGAAAGGATATGCTTGGTGTTCAGTCTCTGCAGATATGAGCTGACCTTATCCTGGAATGCCAGTGTGGCCCCACACGCACACGCATCTTCTGTGGAGGTGAGTCTTCGTGCTTCTGCAATGGCTGAAGACAATGACAATACACAAAATGTTATAGCTAATTAGAAATCATAGCAAATCAGGAAATCTGTGATTCAATACTTCCTTTTTTTTTTTTTTTTTTGCGGTATGCGGGCCTCTCACTGTTGTGGCCTCTCCGCTCCAGACGCCCAGGCTCAGCGGCCATGGCTCACGGGCCCAGCCGCTCCGCGGCATGTGGGATCCTCCCAGGCCGGGGCACGAACCCGTGTCCCCTGCATCGGCAGGCGGACTCTCAACCACTGCGCCACCAGGGAAGTCCAATACTTCTGTTTTTAATTCTTACCTAGATGCATTTTCTAGGAGATAAAAGAATATAAGAGCACATGGAAAGAGGAGGAAGTACTGTGGACTTTGTCACCAAAGAAACTGAGTTAGAGATGTTGAGGAAAAGTTTACAATTGTCAAAGCTGGGTGATGGTTATATGAGAGTTCATTCTATTGTTCTCTATACTTTTGTAATTGTCTGAAATTTTCCATGATATAAAGTAAATATTTAAGTTGATGCAGGGAGAAGCCAAGAATGCAGAGATAAGACAATCCCTTGTGATACTGTGTACTCATTACGAAATGAAAATGTTCGCTATGGAGAACAGTGTGAGGTTCCTTTAAAAACCAAAAATAGACCTACCATATGATCCTGCAATCCCACTTCTGGGCAAATATCTGGAGAAAACCCTAATTTGAAAAGATACATGCACCCCAATATTCATAGCAGCACTATTCACAATAGCCAAGACATAGAAACAACCTAAATGTCCATCGACAGATGAATGGATAAAGAAGATGTGGTACATATATACAATGGAATACTATTCAGCCATAAAAAGAATGAAATAATGCCATTTGCAGCAACATGGATGGACCTAGAGATTGTCATACTAAGTAAAGTAAGTCAGACAGAGAAAGACAAATATCATATATCACTTACATGTAGAATCTAAAAAAGCGATACAAATGAACTTATTTACAAAACAGAAATAGACTCACAGACATAGAAAACAGACTTATGGTTTCCAAAGGGGATTGGGGGAAGGCAGAAGATAAATTAGGAGTTTGGGATTAAGACATATCCGTACTATATATAAAATAGTTAAACAACAAGGACCTACTGTATAGTACAGGGAACTATACTCAGTATCTTGTAATAACCTATAATGTAAGAGAATCTGAAAAGTTATATATGTATATATTACTGAATCACTTTGCTGTATACTTGACACTAACACAACATTGTAAATTAACTATACTTCAATTTTAAAAAATGAAAATGAGGAAAACAGTCCTCTATTTGTGTGGCCAAAACATTTCAAGGTTTAAAACTAGGTAATTCCTGATTTCCTACACAGACTATTATTCTACTGAATGGTTTGAACTGAAAATTCTACTTACCCATAAATACTTTGGAACTAAAAATTCAGGTTTGTATTGACATTTAAGCAAAGAACGTGGGAGAATGATGATTCTAACTCCAATTGCTTTCTGTAATTCAGTGAGGCGGCTATTCCTACTCAATATCATAGCCCCTAAAGTTGCCTAAGAGAAATAAGAGTAACTTCCAGATCTAAAGACTGATGAATAAGCTTCCAACTGAGTAGTAGTACTGCTTGGAGACAAAGAGTAGTCCTTTGCTCTTGCATTTTCTCCCACATTCTATCCGTAAAATGTTACAGAAAAACCCGAACGAACTTTTTGGTCAACCCAATACAAAGATAAGATACAGGGCTGGAGGACCATAAATTTACTTGATTAATCTATCTAGCTGTCTAAATCCTATTGAAACTTTCAGGGACAGCCAGCTCAAATTCCCATCTCGATCAGTAAATTAATTAGTAAGCCAAAAAGTATCTACTGAATATCAAGTACATGCCCATCATACCTGTACAGAGTATAAAATTGGTACCTATGATACTTTTCCAGTATACCTTGCCTGATAGCCTATAAGCTCTGTGAGGGTAGGGGCTCAGTGTAATATTCTCATTAAAACACCCCATAGAAAACTGGGATGTTGCACAATTGAAAGTTGAGAGATGGATCCATTCACACTGGCAGCAAAAAGAATAAAATATTTAGGAATAAATGTAACAAAAGTAGTGCAAAGACTTGTACAGTGCAAACCACAAAACGTTAATCTGTCTCCAGTTACTTCCTCGGGATGTAACACAGTACTAGATAAAGAACAGAAGTTCCATGAATACTTGCTGAACAAATAAATAGGTGAATGGCTAAAGAAATGAGGTCAGAGCCTAAGCCATTATAAACCATTCTGGAATCCTCACCTTCCAGGAGAAGAAAAAGTGCCCAAGACTGATTTTTCTGAAGATTAAACACTTAAGATAGGAAGACAGCACCCAGAAATACTCAAATTCTACAAGCAAGCTGCTCCTTATTAACCCTCACCCTCCCCAAGAAACTGATCCACACTTTACTTCAAATGAAGAAGTGTCTGCTGAGTAACTGTCACGTGTTATGGTAGATGCTAAGAGTACAGACAAAATCTACTACCCGTGGTCCTTGGGGTCTACAGGAGCATAAAACCACAAGTCCAAAACTTGCATTTTCTTCCCCAAATCTGCTTCACTCTCAGTCCCCTCAGTAAAGATACCCCCTCCTTCCAGCTGCTCAAGTGGAATAGGAAAGCCATCCTACTCCACCCCCATCCTATCCCCACATCCAGTTTGTCACCAAGCCCCGTTCATCCTACCTTCAAAACATGTCTGGAATCAGTTTATTTCTACCACATTGTCACCATCCTAGCCCAACTGCAATAGCCCCCGAACTGGTCGTCTTCTGCTCTTCATCCCCTTCAACCCGCTGTTCACACAGCAGCTAGAGTGACTTTTAAAAATATAAACAGCATTGCGCTGCTCCACTGCTACAAACCCTCCGTGACTTCCCATTTCTCATAGAATTTCCCATGCCCCAGAGCAGCAGCATGATTTGACCCCGCCTAACTCTCCAAACTGCCTTACCCCACACTTATCCCTGGCTGGTCATGCTTCCGTCACACGGGTGGCCTTTCACCTCCTCTCCCCACTAAAGCCACCACTCAGGACCTGGCGTTGCTCTCCCTCCTTCCGCCAGCATTCCAGTCTCAACCTACCTGCCGCTGATCCTCAGCATTCAAATGCCACTTCCTCAGAGAGACCCTCCCAACCTGAAATAGGTTCCCCAACCCCCATTCTGTTCTCTTCCATCACTGCTCTTAATTTATAAATGTGTTATGTACTTGTCTTTTCCCCCTAGACTGTTACCAAAGACCATACCTGTTTTGTTCATGATTGTATACCTAGTGCCTAGAACATAGCAGACGCTATATTTATTGATTGGATGAAGGAAGGATTGAAGGAACACACAAGTAACCTCAACACAAGGCATCCAGTGCTGAAAAAGAGGACACAGTTCAATGGAAGAATAAGGGGAATTCTGGTAGAGGGGGTAAAAACTGAGCTAGTCCTGGAAATTAAACAAACAGACATTATTTTGTAACATTTGATTCACAAAAAGTAATTTATAGGACACTGATGTAAGTTAAGATGCATAATAAAGACAAATGCCTCATAATGCATAAAAATGAATGCATGATAAACCCACTGCACAACTTAAGAATTAAAACATAACGAATGCTGTTGCAGAGACGTCATTTAAGAAGTGGAAATATAAATACAGTCTAGGAGAAGATATTTGCAACACATAAAAACAACGAATTTATATCCAGACATGTGAAGAGTTGTTATGATAAGTAAGAAAAATATAAATAACCCAATAGAAAAATAAAGGCATAAATAGCTTTTCCAGATAAGAGACTGAAGTGACAAATAAATATAAGAAGAGAAGCTTAGCCTCTTTTGTAACCAGGAAATGGGGAAAAGAAAGACTACAGGGAGATACTTCTTTACATCTACCAGACTGACAAAAGTTTAATCCAACAAAACCAAACGTTGGCAAGGATGTGGTTCTTGGATTTTGACAAGCAGAAGAGGCAAGGGAAGCAGATTACAGTAAAGGATGGAGACAGGTGAGTACAGGGCATGCTCCAGGAATATCAAACAGTCCATGTGGCTGGATCACAGGTCTTGGAGAGAAGGAGTGAATCTGGGGCCAAATGTAGTGACAAGATGAAAAAGAGTGGTTACCATGGGTAGGGAGAGTGGAATGGGGAGTTTTTGTTTAATGGGTACAGAGCTTTAGCTTGGGTTGATAAAAAAAAGTTCTGGAGATGGACAGTGGGATAGTTACACAACAATGTGAATGTACTTAACACCACTGGACTACACTTAAAATGGTTAACATGCTAGATTTTATGTCATGTATATTTTACTGTAATTAAAAAAGAACCTGGACTTAGGGAGAGACTTTAATTAGGAAAAAAAAATGGAATCAGACCATGGAGGGTAGGATGCCTGGTGGAAAGGTAGAATTATTGCATTGTGAAGACGTTTGGGAACCACTGGAGAATTCTGACCAAGGAGCAAGACACAGAAGCGTGCTTCAGACTTGGAGACAGGAAAGCTCACTCCTAAGACTGTCCTAGCACATGAATTAGGCTTAAAGGGACAGTCTTTACCTGAACATGTCTTCTTGTCTTCATTCAAGGTGTAGCCAGTATAACAATCGCAGTGGTAAGACGCGGCCCCATCATTCACACAGATGTGCTGGCACCCATGAGAGCCCAGTGCACACTGGTTACGAACTGACCAGGAATGGGTCAGGAAAGAGAATATTCACAAATTACAACTGGAAACTAAACACAGACTTCCGGGAGAAAGAAGCTTTCGTTCGGTGCCAACAAGTGCAGCAAATGAATCCTACAGTCGTCAGCAATGCGTCTCCCATGTTTCAGAAGGAGAGAGCCTCTTTTCCCGTTCCCTATCCCACACCCCTTTCCTTGTTCCTTGTTCCTTGTTATCTCTTGCAGCTATCTCGGTGCCTTCTCTTTTTTGCTATCTGCAGTCCTGGGGCTGCACTGAGTCTTGATTCTATTCCAGAACTTATCTCCAGCCTTTCCTGATGACCATGAATGCCTCCAACCTCTCCAGCTATACACAGATCATCTTCACCATCACCAAAAATAAATTATTAGGGACCTACCTGCACATGGAGTTACATTTGATGCTACACAAAAACTATGTTGACCAAGGGCCTGCCCTTGATGCTTAAAGTGGGACAGAAAACACTGGCCTTCACACACACACACACACACACAGAAAAAATAATAACAATGATGATGATGATGATGGTGATGGTGTGTATGACTGGACAGGGAAGTATTTGTGTCTGTCACAAGTAAATACATTACAAGGAACAAGGGCTTCCTGGGATACATAGGTTCTTCCTCGGCCATTGCAGAAGCCAAACTACTTTATTTGTTCTCCTCTAACTCTCCTCTTAAGTGTCATTTTATGCTCACAAACCTTCCATGGCTCACTATTGCCTATAAAACAGCTGTTCATGAAGCGTAAGGCCCTAGGTAATCTATCCATAGTGTCTTTCCAACTTTCACACTGATATTCCCCTTCACTACTACAATTCAGATGTTTCCAGCAAAATGCCTACTAGCAGAACATTTTGTTTTCCCCTCAGCCCAGCTTAGCAGCGACTCTAGCGATAACAAGTGGATGTGCCTCCAGCCCCTGACCCGTGATCTGGGGCTCCACATTTAATTTACAGGCCTTGCCACTGCCCAGCAAGGGGAAGGCAGGCCATTAGAGGGGATCTGACCCAGTTTTAGAATGGCATCCATTATTGCTGTAAAATATATAAATACCAGCTTCTCACCATCTCGTCTTTTTCTTCTATCTCCTTTTGCTGTCCTGTGCTTTGCACCATGAGACGTGTAGCTTAGTGTTTGAGAGCATATGTAACCACCAGAGCAAGTGCCTGGGTTCAGATCCTGGCTCTGCTACTCACTAGGCAAGTGACCATAGGCAAGTTACTTTGTCTGTGCCTCAGTTTCCTTGTAAAGTTGCTGTGAGTAAAGTTGCTGTGAGCAGTAAATGTGTGACTGTGCCTAAAATGCCTAGAACCGTGCATGGTACCCAGTAGGCACTGAAGAATGTTGGCAAACCGTTATCTGGAAGTGTTGCCTGGAGTAGTCTGCCTTAACTGAAAATCTCCTTTGATTTCTTTTCTTAATAAAATGGTCCATTTTATGCCATAACATCTGTTAGTTTACATGTAAATGTGTTTTTGTTTCCTCTTCCCAGGTCTTCAGATTAAAGGTCCTGCTTAAAGTACCAAGAGGGATACTTGTAACTGTTTGAGAAGTGCAGCCTTGACTCCTTTCCATCCAACTGACTTAGTCCCACCCCCTGAACAAACCAGTGCAAGCCACTCCCCTTGCCCTTGCCCTCTCCACTCCTTCATCTAAGCCTTATCCGCCCTCCTGCCGAGGCCCACCTCCAGTCCCAGCCCTCTGTGTTCATCCCAGACCTCCTGCCTCCCAGCCCCTCCCGCCCTTAGTCACTCTCCCTGGCTAAGAGTCCCTGCTTTCTTAAGGAGCTGTTTCTCCTTGCACCCAGCCTGTACGTAGCTCAGAGGCAGAAGCTGATGCTTCCTTACATCCCCACAGTGCTTAGCAGAGTCCTGGGAACAAAATAGGTGCTCAGAACTCTTTTATTGATCTCATTTTTTTAAAAAAAGGGGAATTAGTTATATGCCACTTCCTTTAATCTCTCTTGAAAAGGTCACACATCACATCTCAAGGAAGAGGAAAGCATACATAAAATCTAAAAAAATATTGAATATGCCCAAACTAAACACCACCCTGAGAGCTAGGAATTTCTCTTAGGAGTGGTTTTACATTACAAATGCCACTCTGTTCTGTCAGTGAGTTTAAATCAAATTAATGAGGATTAGCAGTTCCGGCAAGGGCTTCCTCGCCAAGTTATAAGTCTCACATTCACCCAAGACTGATCATCTAGAAACTGTCAGGGAGGGACTTGCTTCAGACTTACTGGAAGATCTGTGTGGGTCTAATTCAGTCAGTTACAAAGCCTCCTTTACTAAAACGATCTGGCTTTAAGATTAACGCTACAGAAAAGTTCCAGGCCAAGTTTTAATTGGAAAAAGACCAGTTCAGCCTATCACACCAAATACTTACTGTCCAGCTGACTTCCTCTAAAGTTTCCTATTTGCTTTACAGAGCTATAAAATTTTCCTGGATTAGGACCGTACATTCAATTAGCTTTTCTTATATCCCCCACTCCCTACCCATTACCCAGTAATTTTCTGAAGTGAGCTATGTTTGCAAAACCTAGTGAGCTCACTGCCTCCTGAGCAATGTTTACCTTGGTCTGAAAAGCATGGTAGAATGTCTGAAGCCCGATTCCTTACATTACCTTTAAGAATCTCTCCCTTGGTGAAATGCAAGTTGGTTTCACTGCAGTAGAAAGAGCCCCGGATGAAAGAAGTTACTGAGTGGACCTTACCTGAACACGTTTTTTTATCTTCATTCAGAGTGTAGCCCTCGTAGCATTCACAGTGATGAGACCCAGCTCTGTCATTCACACAAATGTGCTGACAGTCGTGTGTGCCCAAAGCACACTGATCTTGAGCTGCCCAACAGAAGTCCAGAAGAAAAGATGTTAAACGTGGAAAAGTCTTTTATCAGCCATATATAGAAATCTTCTTATTTGCAGCTAGCAATGCAGAGAGGCAAACTTATTAGAAACCACTCAAAGTCATCAGTAATATCTGTTCTCACTAGGAATTAGCTGAGTAAAACAAACTCCTACACACACAATACTTATGCTTCTATTTTTCCCCACCCCTTTTCAGAATCATCTATACTGAGCTTTTTTTTTTTTTTTTGGCGGTACGCGGGCCTCGCACTGTTGTGGCCTCTCCCGTGGAGCACAGGCTCCGGACGCGCAGGCTCAGCAGCCATGGCTCATGGGCCCAGCCGCTCCGCGGCATGTGGGATCTTCCCAGACCGGGGCACGGACCCGCGTCCCCTGCATCGGGAGGTGGACTCTCAACCACTGCGCCACCAAGGAAGCCCTATACTGAGCTCTTATAATCGAAGTATCTCATGAATACTTTCTAAAGCGTTCCTTTTAGATTTGTTGTATTTATGCTGAATCAGAGGGATTCTAACAGCTGTGGGACGAATTATACTAGAATCAGAAAGACATAGAATTAGAGTTTGAAGAAACTGTAGCTCGACCCTCTCCTGTAATAAATGAGGAAACTGAGTCCAAAGTAGACCAAATGATTCAGAACAGCATCAGAACTCAAGACCCAAATTGCTACTCAATGTATTTTTCTCTGTACTGACATGATATTTTTTAACTTTTTTTTTTTTAATCTTTGAGCTTTTTGTTTTGAAATCACTTCAGGCTTATAAAAAAGTTTCAAAAATAGTGAAAAAAATCCAGTACTTCACCCCATTTCCCCAAATGTTAACATCCTATATAAGCACAGTGTAATTACCAAAACCAGGAAACTAATACTGATACAATGCCATTAACTATTCAATGCCATTAATTATTCAAATTTTGCCAATGGTTCCACCACTAATGTCCTTTTTCTGGTCCAGGATCCAATCCAGGATCACACATTGCATTAAGTTGTCACATCTCCTTAGTTTCCGCCAATCTGGGACATTTCTTTAGTCTGTCTTTGCCTTTCATGACTGTGACACTTTTGAAAATTACTGGAAAATTAGTTTGTAGAATGTCTCTCAATTTGGGTTTGTCTGAGGTTTCCTCATGACTCTGAATTTTTAGCAAGAATACCACAGAAGTGCTATTGTGCCCTCAGAACCTCATGTCAGGAGATGCATGACGTCACTGTGTGTTATTGCTGTGATGTTAACTCTGATGTCTTGGTTGACGTGGTGTCTGCCAGGTTTCTCCACTATGGAATGACTGCTTTTCTTTCTGTAAGTAGTAAGTTCCTTGTGGGCTGTTATTTGATTTTCACATACTAAATTGTCTTTAGATTCTGGAAAGGACTCTTAGGGCTGGGTACAGAGAAGGAAATAACACACTCACACATGTGGGTCATGAGACACACATGCTGCCATTTATAACTTTCCTAATAAGAAAGGGGAAAAGCCCAAGATGGCAAGAGAGGAAAAGAGACCGAGCTCCCCGTGGATGTGACCCCCGCCAAACACTGACTAGGGAGATAGGTAAACAGGGAGGCAACAGTAAAGCCTCTGCCCCCACTTACCCGAACACGTTTTCCTGTCTTCTTTTAAGGTATAACCTTCATAGCACTCACAATGATAAGAGCCAGTTCTGTCGTTCACACAGATGTGTTCACAGCCGTGAGTGTTAAGAGCACACTTATTAATAACTATCAAAAGATGATCAGGACAAATGTCAACACATGGAAAACACGGCAAATAAATAACTACGGGCCACACACACACACACACACACACAACAGTGCTAATGAAATGGGACAGCTTGGCACGAGAGGAAGCCTGCTGGACTGGGTGGGAACCCACTTCGCCTTGACTCTTTCACTAACAGACCCCATGACATGGGTAGGTAAGTCTTCTCCCTTCTTGTGGAGGTCTCAGTTTCATTTTCTATTAAATGAGCAGGTTGAATTAAATGATCTCTAAGTTTTCTTCCTCTCTAAAACTTTTTTCTAGGATTTAACAAACTGGACCTAATTCCCACTCTTCATTGATTGTACGTGAGTATTCATAGAGCAGATGAGTGAGAACCTCCCTAGATTTTCTTCCACTTCTAGATTCCATGAATCTTCTACGGTCACAGACAGGTAAGAGGAGCTTGTATTTAATGAAATAAAACCCAGGAAAAAAAAAATCCAAAACCTCAAAAGGACGAAGAGTTTTAGCCCCCTTCCTCACTAGCCCTTTTCCCTACTAACCCTTCTCTCTAAACCTAGTAATAAGTACTATAACAGGTACTTATACTATTACATTACTTACAGTATTACATACTGTTTTAGGTATTACCTCACTTTTCTCCTCATGTTCCTTTTCAAGAAAAGTCATTGATAACAGTAAATCCACCACAGGGCAGTTAGGAGAAAAGCATAATGCCAGTCCAAAGCCTGGGGTGAGTCCCCAGGTAAGTTTCCATCAACCACCGCCCCTTAAGCAGCCTCACCTGAACACGTCTTCTTATCGGCATTCAAGGAATATCCTTGGCTGCACTCACAGTGGTGCTTGCCTTCCCCGTCACTGACACACACATGCTGGCACTGGTGTGTGCCCAGCGCACATGGGTCCAGAGCTGTGCAAAGGAAATTTACAACAGTCAGCGCCGACAGGTAAGAAGCATTTCAGATACTTCCGCCTGTGTCAAAACAAATCACTCTCCAGGTTCCTCTCTGATTCTACCTTTAGTTCACTCTAAAAATTGGCTACTTGTTTCCTGCCCCTGGTTTATTATAAACACCACTCTCCGTAATGTTTATATTGTAACTAATTTAAAATCATAGATCTTGTGGTTGACTTTCTCAAAAAAGAAAGGGAATTTTGAATTTGGAGCTGAAGCCAAACACTTTACATGAATCAGGCAATTCGATATTTTATTCAATGTATCCACCTAGCCAGAAAAAAAGACTTTTGCTTCCCAACAGAAAGAAGGGAACAGTAATGTCATTCCTGAAGTTCTATGAGCTAGGGGTCCCACTGCCACCAGAACCCAGTTTCCAAGGGTTCTAGAGTTTGTGTCTAAACAGAATTCACACCCAGGCTTTCCTCTAGGCCTGGAACCCACTCACTCTTGGGCAGCAATACATGTTTGAAATTGCAAATGGTGGAGGGCAACATAGCTAACTGCCTTCCGAATAGGCGGCATGAGTCCCTAAGCCCAAATGTATACGCACGCGACTCTCATATCTGCCAGGAGAATAAACTTACATGCTATATACAAACCAGTAAAAAGAAAAGGAAGAAAACAACAAATTAGATTACATTAGCTAAACTGCATCCTCATCTTTTTGCTCCTGGAGCCATTTTTAACCTCAGATTTTTTTCCCCCAGTGACGTGTTTTGATAAAAGAATCAATGAATTTAGTCATTTCTGAGAAACCAAGGAGGCCTGTTGCAGGAGGCTGGCACCCCTGTGGCAGGTCACCCAGCCTCCACTATTTTGGCAACAGGACAGGTTAATATTTTCCCAAGAAGGGCCTTCTCATGGAATAATCTTTCCAGCTCGTTGACTACAGCAGCTACCTCTCAGTCTTTTTTCCATAGAGAGGGTATTTTCCCCCCAGAACAAGCAGATCTTTCATACCAGAATGAAAAGATGACCACTCACCACTTGTTACTTTATGTTCTTCAAGCCCAACCCCAGGTGCTATCTTTGAGACCCAGCCTTGCCATAGACCAGCATCTTTATGGAAAAGTTCTCACCCACAAACACAGGGGGGTTTTCTGGGAGAAAGAAAGCTATTTTCTTTTGGGAAACCAATGAATGCTGAGTCAATGCCACCAAAGCCAAGGACAGCTTGTGAAGACCCAGTGTCCTAGGGCAGGAAAGATAAAGGGTCCCCGGCCAGGTCTGGTTGAGATGAGGTCAGACCAAGACTTCGTCTCTCATTTCCTGACAAATTGTTGATTGCTGAGTTTCACATTCATTTATATATAAAGTCTCCTTGAAATTTACAATTGTAATTATTGGTTCACTTGTTTGTCTCATCCCCAGCCGCAGACTGTTGCTTGACGGTAGGGAGGGACTACCTTATCTTTGTATCATCAGTGATCAATAAACATGTGTTGAAAAAACAAATGTGAAATCGATTATATAGCAAAAGGTATCTACATTTTAAAATTCACCTGAACTAGAAATTTGTCCACACCTGCTTAGATAATTCCACAGAGGGCTTTGAAAGATTATCTCCAAATGATAAAAAATAAGGCATGACTATAAAAAGAAAGAAACAAAGGAAGACAGAAATTTTTAAATGAAAAATAAAAATAAATTTTAAAGTAAAAATTAAAAAGTTTGAGTCCCACAGATTCATAATTCTGGTCAGTGACTACAGATAAACCCGAGCCTTGAATGGATTCATATTCATGGGTTTGGCTGATTCATGCTAAAACTTCTAATTAAATCAGCATGCATGGATTTAAGCTCCAACCTAAAGGAAGAAAGGAGAAGAACAGTAACAGAATAATTTAAAAAATTTTTTTAAAAAACACAAAAAATACCCTGCTTCTTGCTATCTCACAAGTGAGCTGAAATCCTAATCTTCCTGGTCCCTAAGCCTCTCCCTCCACAAGGAATGATCAGACACCGAGCTGAATCTGAAAACTGGAGTATTCACTAAGTGTACACACTGACTGACAGTTACACTGGAATAGAAGCCAGCTGATCTTTCCACAGACAGACACAGTCCCCGTCTTCTGCCCAAAAACAAGCAGAGTTCTGTTAAATCTAGAGATGGAAAAACTAAAGAAAATATCTGGAAAAAATGTGGTGGGCAGAGGGGAGAAGAGAGGTGTCTGGAGATTTTTGTATTTGTATTTTTTTCTGACCCCATCAGGGAATAGCAGGATCATGTACCCTGGATATTTCCAGAATTTCACATTTCTAATGCAAACACAAAGATTTTTATGAGCAAACCAAGTTATATATAAGGCAGCTCTATATTTCTAAACCAACAAAGTATGTTTAAGTTGCTAAAAATAAAATAAAATAAAATAAAGGTCTTCCCTGGTGGCACAGTGGTTGGGAGTCCGCCTGCCGATTCAGGGGACGTGGGTTCGTGTCCCGGTCTGGGAGGTGCCCTCACACCGCAGAGGGGCTGGGCCCGTGGGCCATGGCCGCTGGGCCTGCGCGTCCGAGGCCTGTGCTCCGCGATGGGAGAGGCAGCAGCGGTGAGAGGCCCGCATACCGCCAAAAAAAAAGAAGAAAAAAGAAATACACACATATGAAAAAGCATTGCTTATATTTAAGTTTTCCATAAATTTCCACCAAAAAAGAAGAAATCTCTTTTTTTTCGGATACACAATGTCTGACTATATAACATCTTTTCTAGTTGGAAGCAAAGACTTACCACAAAAGGTTTCCTGGAATCTAGAGGAAAGTTTCTCAATGACCCCATAGGTCTCCACATAGAAAACGTGCTCGTCCAGGGGCTCACTGGCCATCATCCTGAGGGACTCCATGTCTGCCCGGTCCACGCCCACGGCGTACAGCTCAATACCGGACGCCTGGGCCCGAGCCGCCACTTCATTCACCTGATCCTGGGGCCGCCCATCTGTCACAATGATGGCCACCTTAGGGATGTTGGAAGCGGGTCCCCGAGCTCCTGCCTCCACTGTGAAAGCTTCGTCCATCGCTGTCTGGATGGCCAGGCCCGACATGGTCCCTGTGGACAAGGGTGTGATCCGCGCTACGGCCTGTTTCAGGGACTGCTTATCCGAGTGGGTCTGGAGATGGAACTCGATCTTCACGGTGCTGGCGTAGTTCACCACTGCCACCCGCGTGTCTGCCGGCCCGATGTCCAGAGTGTCAATTACCCGCGAGACAAAGGTTTTTACTTTGGTGAACTCCAGAGGCCGTACACTACGAGAACTATCAATGATAAACACCAAGTCCAAGGGCATGCTCTTGCAAACACCTGCAAAGAAGGGTGTGAGAAACAGACATGACTAAGCGATGAGCAGACCACAGTCAGAAATGGGGCAGTTCTGGGACTTCCTTGACAGTCCAGTGGTTAGGACTCCACGCTTCCACTGCAGGGGCCGAGGGTTGATCCCTGGTCCGGGAACTAAGATCCCACATGCCCGTGTGGCCAGGCCAACACAAAAAAAAAACAAGAAAGAAAGGGGGTCAGTTCTCCCACCCAGAGAGCTCTGGCCAGCATCCCTTGATCCCAAATACCCCACTGTCTGCTGTCTTCCCCAAGACCACCCTCCCTTTGGATGTTGAAAGCACTGAGGCCTTCAGGATTCCCTAGTGAGAATTCACATAGAGGTGTGACATTTCCCCAAATATCTCCCCTACAGGCTGGCTGAGTCTTGAAATTTCACTGGGAACCGTATCCTTCTGCTTAAAGTTTTGTTCAAAGGTTCCTCTAGACTCCCAGGAATGAATGGATTCCAGACCTCTCTTGGGCTTCTTGGCCATCAGAGGCAATGGGACAGTGACCCTGAATCGTGTGAAAGGTGAACTCAGGGCACCCTCACTGTGCCCTCCCCTGCCTGCCCGGGCCTCAGAGCCCCTCGGGCAATGGCAGAGTGTGAGGTAAGGCACACTGGTGCTCTCGTGCTGGCCTCCTTCTTTTACTCCACTTCCAAGGCGGTGAAAACTGCTCCAGAGTAGCCCTAAATTCTCCCTCCATCTGGTCATTCACTCATGTTTAGTGAACTTTGAGGTCCAACTAGCCCTGAGTTACAGTTTGAAAGTGGAAAGAAGGATAACAACTTAATCTGGTCCCTGTTGACTTCCATCTTTGTCAGCATGTCTTGTTTTAAGAAGCAGAGATTTTGACCTAGTATCTGTCCTACTGCCCCCACCAAAGTGTCTCAGTCACCTCTCTTCCATTTTTTTCATTCACCAAATATATTTTTTTGAGAGCCTACCATGTATTAAGCCATGGGGCTACAAAAGCAAATAAGCCAGATTCCCTGCCCTCAAGAAACTTGCATCGTTCCCACACAAAAGTACCTGGCACATTACAGCAACACAATACATTTCTGTTTTCAGCACATCCTTCTTATCCTTTTTTCCTCTAATCTCGTTCTATACTCCTCCCTCTCCTAGCCACCCAAATCAAATCCAAAAGTCAGGACTAGCTAAGAAAGAAGCCATTCCTCTTCTTTCAACACACACACACACACACACACACACACACACACACACGCACGCACACACACACGCACACACACACCAAGCCCTGAATGGAAATGAGATCCTTGGGCATGAAGTGTCATTCAGGGTTCTTTTCTTTCCTAATAGGGGGCTGGAAATTGATGCAACTCTAAGAAGGCAATTTACTCAGTGTGTAGGGGGAAAAGGTGTAGGTATTTATTCATTCAAAATAAATTCCTAGGCTAAGCAGTTGATGACAGAAAAAGCCCAGTCTGGAGCAGGAATTATGCCTCTGTATAGTTTTCTTTTAAAAACTGTAAAGTATCCTCTTGGTTTTAGCCTGATTCCTAGAGGTATTAACTAAAACAATAAATAATATCCTACTTTCAATACCACTGAGGGATCACAGGATTCCAACACAACAATCCTGTGAAGTTAGAGATGCAGAGATTGTTTTTATACCCATTTTACAGGCGAGAAAACTGAGTCTCAGGAAGCTGTAAGACCTAGAAAGTGGTAGAAAATAGCGGTAGATTGCACTCCAGGTTTCCTGACTCCCAGCCCAAAGGGACCTTTCATTTCATGGTTGCCTCTCTCTGAAGGAACATTTTCTACTACCAAAATTAACACTACCTCATGTACCTAGTAAACATCCTGCTTGGTGACTTTGAGCCACCAGCCTGAAATATGCTGTGCGTCATGTATTTAGCTAGGTCAAAAGGAATTAATTCTTTAAAAAAAAAAAAACCCTCCAGAATTTCATTTCATCCCTAATTACCATGCATCGAAAGCAAAGAAGAAGAAAATCCTTCCAGGAGTTGGATCTGGACGTTTTTGCATAATTTGAGTAAAGGGAAAACTACATGTGATACAAACCCATATCTGACAATGCTGTCACTAACACCCAAGTGGTGTCCTTACTAATATCAAGGCTATGTTCTTGTAAGTAAACATGCAGGATTCCTTGCTTCTTCACTTGATTTTTCACATGGAATCATCTATGGGAGGTCACAGGAGTGTGGTGGGCAGGAATAATGCCCCCCAAAGATGTCCATGTCCTAATCCCCAGAACCTGTAATTAAGTTAATTTACATGGTAAAGGAGACTTTGCATGTGTGATTAAGTTAAAGGCTTGAGATTGAGGATGTTGTCCTGGATTATTCTGGTGGGTCCAATGTAATTACAACAGCTCCCAGAATGGAAGAGAGAGGCAGAAGAGGAGATCTGAGAGATGACATGTGAGGACTCATCCTGCCTTTGGCGGCTTTGAAAATGGAGGGAAAAGGCCACGAGCCAAGGAATGGGGGTGGTCTCTACAAGCTGAAAAAGGCAAAGAAACGGATTCTCCTCTAAGATCTTTCCAAAAGGAACATGTCCCTGCTGACACCTTAATTTTAGTCCAGTGAGACTAGTGTCAGACTTTGCGCTCTTCCTCAACATTATCCAGAAAGGTGCAGGAGGGGTAGACAACACAAATCAACCTGGGCCATGAAGCATCACTGGCCAGATGAGACTGGACATCCAGAAAATGGTTTGATGCAGCCTCTCTTTAAAGCAGGACTTTAACAAGTCTGATGCTGGACTTTTTGGTAATGAAGATAAAACCTTATGTAAACCATATTGACAGCTTGGTAGCTTGAAGCAGTGGAAAGTTCCATGCTTGAGTTATCTGAGCCCTGAGTTTTATTCTGGGCTCTGACACTGATTTGCTGTGTCCCCTCCCCTTGACGAGCCTCAGTTTCCCTATATGTGCTGTCAGGGGCTGTGTCAGATGATCTTCCCTCTCTGCTGCTCTAGGAGCTTTGCTCAACCAGAGAACTAAAAGCAGAATCTCTGGAAAGGTTTACTGAGCTGAACCAGAGGTGGGTCTAGGACAGAGAGCTGAGAGGCGCCTGGTGTTCCCACGGCTGCCCCATCCTCCCTGCCCAAATCTCAGGGGGCAGTTGCTGGAGTTTGACCTTCAGGAGACCCAAAGTCTAGCCCTGACTATGAGTGACCTTGGGCATCTCTCTCTTCCCTTCTCTGGACCTCAGTATCCCCACAAGATTCATCGGGGAGGGGATCTTTCTCCTGCACCACAGTCTGGCTCCGGCTGGGATGGAGGGAATACCTGGTGGATGACGGAGGCTCTTCCTCCTCATTCAACGCCTGATGCCCCTGCCCACCCAACCATCCCGCCCGGCCCCGGCCGGGGATCTCCCTCCTTCCTGGAGGGTGTCCCTCCCTGAGGCCCTCTCAGGTCCCTCTCGGCCTGGGGTCCCTCTCCCGTCCTCGCCCAGGCCGTGTACCTGCGCCGCGGGCCCCGCCGTGCTGGCCGGCCCCAGAATAGGGCGTGCCGGTGGGGGCGGCCGGAGCGGGACGGCGTCCGGGGCTGCCCCCTGGGCCGCGGGTCCCCAACCTCAGGAAGCCGGGGCGGTCCAGGGGGCCGGGGACGGCGGGGGGTGGCAGCAGCAGCAGCTGCCAGAGCAGCAGGAGCAGTCCCGGCAGATGGCGCAGCATCGTGGGCTTGGCGCTGCTGCCCGTGTCCGTCGGGGGGGGGTCGTCGCTCCCTCGCTGGCTGGGTCAGTCGTGGGCCCGTGCGCCGCTCCCGGGCGGCCAATTTAAAGGTCCCGCGGCCGTGGGCCCCGCCCCGCAGCCTTCGGTCCCGCCCCTCGGCCGTAGGCCCCGCCCAGCGAACCCGTCCGGGGCCGCGCGCCGCCTGCTCAGTGCATTCCCGCGGCTGGCGTGGAATGTCTGGGGCCTCTCGGCCGGCGGCGCGGTGTCCGACTCCGGCCCGCCGCCGCCGCCCCTCCCGCCCCTGCCCTGCGCCGGCCCGGTCTCGTCTGGGTGGTCTCGGCCCGGTGCCTCCCGGCCGGGCTCTGCCTCCCTCCAAACTTCTGCCTCGCTGTACACCCGGGGCCTGGTCGACCCCACTCGTCTGGCCAGGGCCCCAGGCTCCCGGTTCAGGAGGCCGGAGCTCTGCCGTCCAGCTCCGTTCAGGTTTGCCTGCCTCAAGGTTTCACCTCCATCCTCACACTACATTCCTTTCCCCTACCAAGTAACCCAGGTTTTTCTGTGGGGTCTCTGTAAAAAAAATTAAAACTAAAAAAGGCTCATAGATTCTACCAGCATGAATAGACATGCTTTCATCGCAGCTTCAAAAATCCATAAACATTTGAACTTATATTACCAGGACTAGAAAGTCAAACATATGTTCCCCAGAGAGCCCCCTGTGAGCTGGAAGGACAGCCTGTACCACAGGCTTCGAAGGCTCTCCCTTTATCCCACTTCCTCCCCCAGAAGAATGATGGTGGCAGCTCAGAACTGGAGGCTGCCCAGGGGACCCTCCAGGAACTCAGTCTACTGGCAGAGAAAGATGCATAAATGATATACCTGTCTAAGGGAAGAAAACACACTGAATTCAAGGAGAGACTGGCTCTGCCTGAGGAAACCAGTAAGGCTTCTAAAGTAGCTTTTAAAAGCTACACTCCACACAGTAACCTTAAAATCACTTCTCTTCTTAAACCTTGCAATGTCACTTCCAGTAAAATCCGAGCTCCTTTTCATGGCCACCTCATCTACTGAACTGACCACATCTGGGACTGTACTCTGCTCTCCATGCGTCAACCACACTACCCTTCCCTCTGTCCTGGAGGACACCAAGCTTGTTCCCACCTTGTGGCCTTGGCACCTGGTTGTCCCACTTCCCATCTGCCATCTTCTCCCCCCACCCTAACACACCCGTCTCCCTCTCATCACCTCAGAGCAGTGGTTCTCAAACAATTTCTCATCTCATCAAACCTCACAGAATCTACACACTCCATCAGTATCCATGGGAGCAGCTTATTAGGACATTGAGAGTCATAAGGAGGGAAAACATCTCTCAGCTCCCAGTGAGAATTCAATTTCAAAGAATCTTAGAAGAAGCTAGAATGTTATCATAATGGGAAAGGGACAGTAAGAAGATTGAAAGAAATTATGCCAAGGTGAGAAGGGCTTGCCAAACACAATGTCTGCCAGCTCTATGGACATATGTCATTTGTCGGTCATCATACTCTTTGGATGATTCTCAGAGCCTTTGAACACTCTTACGAAACTTGAGGATTCCAACTTTATGAGTCAGCACCTCCCCAAGTAGAATCCAGCAACTTGCTTCCCAGCGTCTCTTGCAGCTATATATGCAAGGGACCCAGACTTCACTGACCAGATGAGCTCGGCTATTCTGTTTCAGCAGCTAGTGGTGAAAAGAAGCAAGCACTTTGTAGACTTCATTCTGACAAGGGTGGGGAGACAGCTAGCTTTCAAAGCAGCCATGGAGAGGGTAGAGCTGGATTCAGTGCCTGGGGAAAGCAGGGTGAGCTCTTGTCTGTACCCAGCAGCAGTAGCTGTAGATGTCCCCTAGAACTGACCTGCAATATCATCTGGGAGTGTTTCATGACTGTGTGATCATGATTCTATTAAGTCTTTGAGAATAAGCAGAAAATGTGGGAATTAAGTTTAAACTTTATGTTCTAATGTCTGTGCAGTTTTTAATGCCAGCTTCCTTGCTACATGAGAGTTGGTTGAAGGCCATGTTGGCTGCTCTGGAAAAGAAGAGAACTACTTTTGAAACTTAGGTAGCACATTTGTATCATTGCCAATAAGTTCTGAAGAGGTCTTTTAATGACCTACTGCTATTAATTAACATTTAGAACTCAAGATGTATTTCTATTCAAAACAATTGAATTAATATTTGAAAAGAGCAACTCACGGCAATTTTGATTCCTTTAATAAAAGACTGGCATTGATTTTTGTTGTTTCTTTTTTTGTTGTTTTGTTTTGGTTTGGTTTTTTGCGGTACGCGGGCCTCTCACTGTTGTGGCCTCTCCCGTTGCAGAGCACAGGCTCCGGACACGCAGGCTCAGCGGCCATGGCTCACGGGCCCAGCTGCTCCGCGGCATGTGGGATCTTCCCGGATCGGGGCACGAACCCACGTCCCCTGCATCGGCAGGCGGACTCTCAACCACCGCGCCACCAGGGAAGCCCTACTGTTTCATTTTATAGATATAAGCATGAGTATTAAGTTCCATTACTTAATAAAAAAAAATGTCAACCAATTCATTAGTCATCAATGTAATGTCTTCCTCTTCAGAGCAGTCTTTCCTGAGGCCATATCTTAGTTTTTTCAAGCTTATTTTTACCACTATCTACTATAACAACTACATTTTATATCATGAATCAGGTGCTACATAAGTATACAATAGGGATATATACAACAGAAGTAGTAATTTCCTGAAACAAGTTACCCTTACCACATATGACATACTCTAATGTCTTCTGTTTTATTCATGTCCATTCGGTTCTATTTCATTTTTTTAAAAAAATCTGGTCATCAACATCTAAACAGAGTTCATGATTCACTAATGTTTCTCAGTCAGCATTTTGAAAACTGTTTTAAATATTCTTTCCTAGTGTCTCTTCCTTTCCAATCTATTACAGTATCCTGTGTGTTTCTTTTATAGATTTTTAACAAATATTAAATGTATTTATTTCTATACCCCACTAGACTGAAGGCTCTGGGAGCGCAGACCTGACGCCTGTGTTGTCCGCTGCTGAATTCCTGTAAATTCTCCCTCACTGTGTGCAGGTTCACGGTCTATGGTGGGACCAGGATTTCAGGAAATGAAAGCTCATAGAACAGGGCTGATATTTAGCTGTGCCTTGGCAGGACAGTAAACAGGCATGACAGATTGTTTGTAGAAGAAATTAATTGGCATTACTTTTCCAAGAGTCAAATGATGCTGAGGAAATGGCTTTTCTCAGATTCACTCCACTGCCTGACAAGAGCCGGCTCTGTGCTGGGCATGGGCCCCGCAGACAGGCCCTTCCTCTGGCCTCCTCTAGCGGGGCGGGGTTGGTGCTCCTCTACCACAGGCTCTTTCTCTGAAGAAATTCAGGGGGAGACGCAACATGAAGCATAATGGTCTGTTTCAGCACATTCGCATGTAGGCACATGTAGAAATCAAGACCCTTTCGGTTTTGATAAAGAGGTCTAAACTGTTTCGGCTAGTGAATAAATTATGGGTAACTCTTTAAAAATTCGTCAATACTGCGATGTTGTTTGTACAATCCTAAAAGACTGTTTCTTTATCATTCAGCTCTAGCTAGGTTATGCTCTGATAACTAATGACTCCAAAATCTTGGGGTCTTATAGCAAAAAAGATTTACTTCTTGCTCTGTTATGTGTCTTTCATATGGCTACATCTTCATTCTGGCACACAGACTTAAGGGGCAGCCTCAATCTGGAATATACTGGTCTTGTGACAAAGGGAAGAAATGAGAGATGGCAGAACCAGATGACAGATCTCAACGTTTTTGCAAGGAAGTGGCTTCTGTTAATTCCACTCACATGTTACCCCAAGTTAATGAACCCCAAACCAAAACCCCATCATGTGGGCAAGCCTGATGTCAGCGGGTGGGGAATATAAGCCTTTTACAAGAGGTATACCAAATTGCTAAAAGCCATAATGCGATCTAGCACAATGTCTTTATACATCTAATGTGATGGATGGGTACCCCTTGGGGTTTCCTCTCTTGGTTCAGTAAGAACTTTTGGGTTTTTTATCCAGATCAGTCTCTCATCAAGAGGCCCCTGGCTTGGTCTGATCTAACCACTTTCTAACAGCTTTTCGGCTCCAGAGTGAGAGAGCCTCCATGGATTGGTCTCCATGTTCTTGCTGCTTGGTGACTGGTCAGTAAGGGAGCTGCACCAGCTCCCCCGCCCAGGCCAGTTGGCAAATCAACTGAAAGCCTTGTCATCACTCCCAGGAGCCAAGCCCTCTCCTTCTGGTCGTGTGCTGCTGCCCAGCTTCAAAGGCTCCCAGGACACATGCAAGGCTGTGGTGTCGGCTGGACTCCGAGATATTTTCTCCATATTCTGGACTTACTGATTTATGACAAAAATGCCCAGTTGTGCTATTTAGAGAAATTCCCAGGTTCAGTCATCTCTGACTCTGCTGGAAACCTAGAGAAGTAGGCCTGTTGAACACACAACCTAACCCATGCATAAGAATCACTCGGGAGACTTTTAAAGGCAGAGTCCTGGGTCCCCCACCCCAGATATTCTGATTCAGATGGTTTGGGAATCAGCCAGGAATCTGCATTTAACAACCTCTGGAGGCAACTGCCACAGAGGGAGTCTGCAACATGGTGGTTCTAAAGATCTTGGCAACAAGCCTGGACGGAGACCCACTGCAGGGGCAGGGGCAAGAAAATAGCCACCCAGCATGGAGGGTGCATGGTGGGACCGCGTTCCCACACCAAAGGGGCCTTGCCGAGGGACCAGCTCTGTGGTCATGAGACATCTTGGACCAGGGAGTGACTGCCCTCTCTCCTCCTTCTCTCCACACTTCTCAAGAGCAGTCACTGATGATTGGATCACCAAATGCAAAGGCCCCTTGGGAGAGTTCAGACAGTTCCACTTTGGCTGATGCTCCAGTTTCAGCCCCTTCCTGCCGGGCTGGGGTATGACCCCGATTCTGTACCAAGTGTCTATTTCCTTTGCCACTTCCTTTTCTGCCTTCCACACTCTATACGGTCTGGAAATCCACAGGCTTTTTTCTAGGTACTTTTAAAAAATTATAACAGGTGTTTTTCCTTGTTGTAAAAGTTATATAACACTGTATAGAATCTAGGAAATGTAGGTAAGCAAAAATAAGAAAAAAAATATCCATGACACTACCACCCCAAAGATACACTATGGGATATTATCTCTTTTTCTCTGCTTATATATTCATCTATTTTATTTAAAATGAGATCATACTGTATATTGTGGTCTTGTAACTTGCTTTCTGTACTTAATGCATTGCAAACAATGTTCCATTACAATTATTCTTCTAAGACATTTTTAATGGCTATACTGTATTCCATCGTATATTCCATTTATTTAACCAATTCTCCATTGTGGAACATTTAGTTTCTACTTGTTTTTAAATTATAAATGGTGCTTCAATGAATCTCCTTTTATGAATTGTGAATTACTGTTCCTTCCCTAGAACAAATTGCTGGAAGTGGAAAGTCTGAATGACCAGGGCTTCTTTGGTTCTTTGTGTACCATCTCTGTCAGGAATTTCATCTGATGTGGTTTCAGCTACCACTCCTCTGCTGGTAATTACAAAATCTGGGTCTCTTGTCCCAATCCTGCTCCTGGACAGTAGACCTCCATTAATAACCCTGCCAGTTGTACTCTCTATTCACAGGTCACAAAAGCACTCCAAGCTCAAGCATTTCCAAGGGTGAACTCAACCTCTTCCTCTTTAATGAACTCCCTCTCCTTTATTCTCATTTCTGCCAGTGGTACCAGTATTCTCTCAGCCACACAGGCATGAAGTCGGTGTCCTCTTTCCTCTCTCGAGGCCTTTATATTAAATAACTTACCAATGGGAATTCCCTGGCGGTCCAGTGGTTAGGACTCCATGCTTTCACTGCCGAAGGCCTGGGTTCAATCCCTGGTCAAGGAGCTAAGATCCCACAAGCTGTTTAGCTCGGCCAAAAAATTTTAATAAATAAATAAAGTTACCAAGTCTTCTACCCACATCTTCACCTGTTCAGATCTGTCCAATTCTCAAGGCTTATCTCTAATCACCTAATTGTAGGAAGTATATTCTTATCTTTCCAGCCAGACATGAGCCCCAAAGGAGAGGAAGGGGAAGACAAGAAGAAATATTTGAAGAAATAATGGCTGAAAACATTTCCAAACCTGATGAAACCTATAAATCCACAGATCCGAGGTCAATGAACCCCAGCCACAAGAAACACACAAACACAGAACATAAAAATGTACATAATGTAAAAACTGTACAAATCAAAATGTACAATCAAGGAACATCATAAAAAACTGCTCGAAACCAGTGATAGAGAAAAACTTTTAATCACCTGGAAGAAAAAAAACAAGAATTTCCATACAGAAGAACGAAATTAAGCAAGACAGCAAATTTCTCAATGTAAACAATGTGTGCAGAAAAACAGTAAAGCAACATCTTTAAAGTACTGATGAAAAAAAACCTGACAACCTAGAATACCATATCCTGGGGAAATATCTTTTGAAAACAAAGGTAAATTAAAGACATTTTCAGACATGCAAAAGCCAAAAGAATCCAGTAACAGCAGAACCGCACTGCAAAAAAATGTTAAAACACGTCCTCTGACTTAAAACACTATATTAGAATTACCATATGACCCAGTAATCCCACTACTGGGCATGTACCCAGAGAAAACCATAATTCAAAAAGACACATGCACCCCAATGTTCATTGCAGCACTATTTACAATAGCCAGGTCACGGAAGCAACCTAAATGCCCACTGACAGATGAATAGATAAAGAAGATGTGGCACATATATACAATGGAATATTACTCAGCCATAAAAAGGAATGAAATTGGGTCATTTGTAGAGACGTGGATGGATCTAGAGACTGTCATACAGAGTGAAGTAAGTCAGAAAAACAAATATCGTATATTAACGCATATATGTAGAACCTAGAAAAATGGTACAGATGAACCAGTGTGCAGGGCAGAAATTGACACAGATGTAGAGAACAAACATACGGACACCAAGGGGGGAAGTGGCGGTGGTGGTGGTGATGTGATGAATTGGGAGATTGGGATTGACATGTATACACTGATATGTATAAAATGGATGACTAATAAGAACCTGCTGTAAAAAAAATAAAATTCAAAAATTCAAAAAACCCCCAAAAAACCGTCCTCTGGCTGAAAAATGTTAACAGATGGAAATGTGGATCTCCAAGAGGAATGAAAGCACCAGAAATGGTAGCTAAATGTAGGTTTTTATAAATTTATTTATTTATTATTGGCTACATTGGGTCTTCACTGATGCGTGTGGCTCTCTCCAGTTACGGTGAGGAGGAGCCACTCCTCGTTGCGGTGCGTGGGCCTCTCATTGCGGCAGCCTCTCCCGTTGCGGAGCTCGGGCTCTAGGTGCGCGGGCTTCAGTAGTTGTGGCACGCAGGCTCAGTAGTTGTGGCTCATGGGATCTAGAGCACAGGCACAGTAGTTGTGGCGCATGGGCTTAGTTGCTCCACGGCATGTGGGATCTTCCCAGACCAGGGCTCGAGCCCGTGTCCCCTGCATTGGCAGGTGGATTCTTAACCACTGCGCCACCAGGGAAGCCCTAGGTTTTTAAATTATTTTTCTCTTTAAAAGATAATTAACTGTTTAACCAAAAATAAGAGTCACAGAAGGTCAGAGGAAGAAGGAATCTTGGCAGCCACTTGTTTGCAGAGTTATTTACTAATATCATTCAACTGATGGGAGGGCCAGGAATATAAATTAGGTTTCCTGATGCCTTGTCCAGATTTTCAGCTACCTAACTGAATGATGACAGATACAAAGCTCCTTTCCAACAGACCAGAAAACAGTTACTCTTTTTCTGGTTTCCAGGTCAAATACTTTTCTTCTTCCTTTTCAGACCTTCCTCTAGCCATTCTTGCTCACACACCCCCTCATGATAATATTTGCATAGGGCTTTATAGCTGCCAACCCTCCCACGTCTGCTCCCTCACTTGATCCTAAAAACAACTCCAAGAAGTCTGCAGGCCAGGAATTTGCATCTTCTGGATTTTACAGATGAAGAAACTGAAGCTCAGACCCCAGTGAAATTTCCCAAGATGAGGGAATAATATCTTGGTGAAATTAGGAATTGAATTTCAATCTTCTGTCTCCAGGTCTTGTGCTCATTCCACCAGCGCCATTCTGCCTCCCTCATGTGCCCGAATTTCATGTTATTTGGCAACATTCACCTTGCTCTTATTTTCTCATACTTGAAGTCATGACTTTTCTAGAAAAACAAAGCAACCTCAGAAAAGCAAAGGCACAACTTTTTCTTTCAGTCAACTCTTGAGCTTATTTATAACATATGCCTTCTGTGAAAGGAAAAGGAGACCTGAAAATGGCACACATAGCATTTGCCTACAAGGAACACTGGAACAAACGGACTTAGAACAAACTAAGTTCCACAATGACTGAACAAATTAGCCTGGAAAACAGAGCGATTAGTACACCATCAAACAGAAGGAACAAAATGTATAGTTTAACAATGGAAAGTCTCTTGGTTTCATATTGTAAGACCCTTTAAATGTAGGTGTGCTGTACTCCACATTTAGATAACCCAACTTATACTGAAAATAATCTATTAGCAGTGAAAATTTTGTGGCGACTAATTGTTACATTCAGTAAACATTTACTACTCCCGACCCCACGCCCCCGGTTTGCATAGGTCATTGAACTAAATGCTGTGGATGGAAAAAAAAGAGGCCCTTCTTTCCAAGTTGTCCACTAACAGGGACACAGATACAATATAACATGAGCTATAATGGAGGTAGGTGCTGGAGAGGAAAGGAAGCAGCCCAATTCACTAAATCATTCTCCAAAGCCAATTCATAGAAAGTCCATTTGTCAAATGATCAGAGGAGAGAATGACCAATGTACAGAATTTACCACTTAGTAAAATCTTCTTTTAAGTAGTATTTTAAAAATATTTCAGTATATAAAAATGTATTCTTCTGAGTACTTACTACAAGTCTGCCCTTGTGCTAAACACTGTACACACTGGCTTCATCTTAGGAAGTTATTGTACGAATTAAAGCTCACAGAAGTTAAATAACTTGGCCACACTTACATGGTAAATCAGTGGCAAAACTGGGGTTTAAAACCAACTTTATCTGAATCCATCATGTGATTTCTCAGCAACTCCCTATACAGTCTTACAGCAGCTACTGATTTTCGGTTATGTACTAGGCACTGTACTAAGGTAGGTACATGAATTACAGCATTTATTTACAACTCTGTGAATTATGAGTCCTTTTCCAGATGAGAGACTCCAAGAAGCTGTATAATTCATTTCAGGACTCTCATCTGTTTGAAACCCGTAGCTTACCGTCCACTAAAAGACAGTCATCAGGGACTTCCCTGGTGCTGCAGTGGTTAAAAATCCACCTGCCAATGCAGGGGACACGGGTTCCATCCCTGGTCCGGGAAGATCCCACATGCCGCGGAGCAACTAAACCCGTGCATCACAGCTCCTGAGCCTGCGCTCTAGAGCCCGCGAGCCACAACTACTGAGCCTGCGCACCTAGAGCCCGTGCTCTGCAACAAGAAGCCACCACGATGAGAAGCCCACGCACCGCCAACGAAGGGTAGCCCCCGCTCGCAAAAACTAGAGAAAGCCAGCACACAGCAACGAAGACCCAACACAAAAATAAATAAAGACAGTCATCATAATGACCTACAATGGCCAATTCAAAACCTCTCTGCACTGTCTCCCATCATTCCCCACTCTCCTCCCTCTCCACTCACCAAGCTACTTTTTGAACATACCTGGCGTGCTCCTGCAGGTCCCTTGGCCTGGGATATTCCTCCTTCCTCATTCTCCAGGTCTTACTCACATGTCACCTTCAAAGTGTGGCCTTTCCTGACACCATTTAAAACTGCACTCTCCCCCCCCCACCAACTTTCCTTGTTTCTTTTTTTTTTCTCCATAGATCTATCACTATACAGGTTATTTTAAATCATCTGCCTCTCCCCACTAAAATAAGACCAGGGATTTTTTTTTTTTTTTACATTTTGCCCATCCCTACATTTCTTGCACCTGGAACAAAGTACATGCTCAAAACTTATTGAATTGCATTAAACTTTTGCTCAAGATTAAATAGAAGTGAGAACTGGGTATTGAACCCAATAGAGGATGCCAGAGAGAATGTATATCCTGGTGAGCTCAATTTTGGGAACATGGGACCCTTGAGTTGACAGATCTCGGAAACACCTGGAACTTTACAGAGCTTTTGCAGCTACACAGTGTTAAGTAAAAGTTGAGAAAGTGAAGCAAGATAGCCAAAGCCACAATACAGAGTGGCATGGACAAGTGTAGATGTGGGTGAAGAAAGCTAGAGAAAGAAACTGAGTAATTAAAAAGATAGGCAAACCTCCATACAATATTTTGAAGGCCAAGAGAAGAGTGACTTTGAAGGTTAGGTAGTTGGTAACACTGAATGATTAAAAAAAAATGAAGTTAGAAAGGATAACAGAATTTTGTGATTTAGGAGGGCATCAGCATCTCATGAGACATTTTTGTGGGAATGCGAAGAGAGTATCAAACTTATGAGTCAGAATGGTGAAATGTATGAGCTACTCATGGTGAAGCTGCTTATTTTAAAAAACAGGGCTAAGCATTTATCTTTCAGTGCTACCTCTATCTGAATTTCAGAATCAAATATACTAAGTAACCTAGTTTTTCTCTAGCACTAGCAGTAGGAAAAAAATTAACTTTTAAAGGCAAACAGTTTGGGTATATTTACTAGGATATTTAACTGTTATGTGACAACAGATTTCCCTCTGATGGAAAATGACCCCTTAACAATAACAACATTTTCCCCTTCCTTGGTGGAAATAATTGGGATTAACATATTATGACTGTTCTCCAGTTAAAAAGTGTAAGGCCTGTGTCCTTTCCCAGAAGACAAACCTGCTTCGAATGAAGTAGTGATCAGAAGCTGTGATGGTCCACATATCCACTCCAGGGACAGGAACAGTGCCCAGTTGGGTCCACCGAGCTTGGCTATGGCTATTCTCAAAGTACTAAAAAACCCTGGCAGTCTGAGTTTATTGTAATAGAAAATGTTGGGTTTCACCTATCAAAAAAGGATAACAGATTTAAAAAAAAAACAATAAATATTTCAGAGATTTATTAAAGCATCTTATCACAAAGATGGAAACACATACAAAATTAGAAACATGCAACCATCATCTTCCACAGTCAAGTTAAAATGTTATATATTTTTCCTGTTTTCAGAGCTGAAAATCTCAGATCTTATACCGAACTCGCTCACCCTGAATATTTCATTCATTCTTCCTGGAAGTATCCAGGGCAGCAAATAACCAAAATGCGAACTATTATATAAAGAAAGTGCAGTTAGAAAAGAATATGCGTAGAGAATGCCCGCTTCCCACCCACCCCCCAATCAAAGGCAAACAATGGCACTTTGCTCTTGCTTAACCTAGACTGTCTTCAAAAACTATTAAAATGTAATACACTTAACAACAACAAAATCTGACTTTTAATAACTATCCAAAAAGCTTGTTAGTGTTTAAACAAAGGAAAATGTACTTTATATCCAACAAGTTTGAAGAGCCCTGTGTTGCAGCATTTTGTAAAATAAACAAGACAAAAAGCTGGTATAGGGTTTATTGACAAAGGCAGAATTTCTTCAGGCAGGTATGTAAGGAGGTGGTGGTTCCTTCTCAGGCATCTTCACTGCCATTTCATAGGTTGGCAAAACATACTGAAGAGAGACAAAAAATTATATTAGACTTAATTCTCCTTTAAAATTCTACCTGAATAATTCAGCTTTCAGAATTAATACCTTTAATAGGGGTAGATAAACCTACGGAAGAGCTGAAGAAACCATTAGCTAAGTACACTTCACCCTTGGGTACACCTGACCCTTGAGCGATGTGGGCATTAGGGGCGCCGACACTCTGCACAGTTGAAAATCCACATATAACTTATAGATGGCCCTCTGTATCACATCTGAGGATTCAACGCAGACTGTACAGTATTGTAGTATTTACTACTGAAAAACATCTACATATTAGTGGACCCTCACAGTTCAAACCCATGTTGTCCAAGGGTCAATTATAGCTCCTGAGAGTAGAGATGACTAATAACCTGGAGCTTTTACACGCACGTGAGATGTCTGATCCAAGATCACTAGAGATGGATGATGGAAGGAGGGAGGGCAGAAAAAATTTTGCTTCTGAACTGACCCTGAGGCCACCAGGACACCTTGACAGGCGGTATGTGCCGCCACCCTCCCCTCGCTCCACTGTGACTGATAAAGCAGCAGTGCTAAGTGCACCTGAGGAACTTAGGATCTTGGTGAAGCGTCCCGCTGAACCACGCTAAAGGAACGAACGCTCCATCATGAGGCTCTATTTCATCAGAATCTGTGGGCAAAAGATCAAGTACTTGTGTCTTCTGCTCTAAGGTAAAGGGCACATCTATGTAGAAGAGTGGCATTTTTAATCTAAGTGACTCCAATGTGACAGGCTGGCCCTACAGGTGTCACATATACTCTACATGCTGGAAACCTGGGAAAACAGTACAGCAGCAACTAGAGGGCCTGAGAGGTAGGCCTCCCAACAGACTCATGGAATCCACTGCATTCATCTCCCCACAGGAAAATCAGCTTCCCTTTGGATCATATGAATGTTTTCGGAAAGCAACACAAGCTTCAGCTGATGGTACCCTATCCTTAGAAGTTCCAGAAGCCAAGAGCCTGGCTCGCCCACACTGCGGTTCCCTGTCTGATCTCCCCCTCAAAATGTAACACTTGGAGACCGATTACGAATCAAACCTATCGGCCAAACAGAATGAGATGAGCAGTGCAGGGTGCCTCTAGCCCATGTACCCAGGATTCCAAGTGGGAAAGGCTGAAACTTGTAGATACAAGCTATCCACAAGTTTAGGATTATCCCTAAACCATAGTTATGGCATTGAAGAGAAAGTCAAGATACAGGGTCTTCTCTTTGGAATAACTGATAAAGGCTAGTGAAGATTTAATACCGTAAAGGATCATTCACCTGTGGAGGTGCTTCAAAGGCAGGGTACACAGCAATCTCTGGCATGTTTCTGTTGTTGATATATTTATAACAGTTCCAAACACAGTTGATTAGATAAGCCTAAAAGAATATAAACAAAATTTACATATGCTCGAAACTCAATAGACCACCTGCTCTAAAATGAAGGTGACTTATAATGCTCTCCCCACTTTTCTCCACAGAGAAGGAAACCGGCATCCACTTGGACCCAGCACAGGCCAGGTGCTTTCCCTACCAGCCCTCACTTAAATGTCACAGGTTTTATTACCACTGTTCTACAGAGAAACCAGAGTTTGGGATTCCAATTCAAGTGTGACAACCATTGTGCTGCAGAAGAAATTCTATTTCTGAACCTTGGGAATTTTAACAGATTTTCAATCCAAATCATGAACCACATCCAAAAACACAATGATGTTCCTTAGGAAGAATCCTGGCGCTTCCAACCACTGCCTGGAAACAAGAGGGAGGACGTTCCCTGGAAGCTGTCTCTACCACTACATCAGAATAGGAGAACTGTAAGGAGACACAGCAACAAGAAGGTTTAGATGGACAGTGTCACAGTCCAAATGGCCCCCCAAATATTTAGTGAGCAACTCACCTTAAAAATGATGAACAAGGCAAAGAATACAAGAACAATGAACAGGAGGCAGCTGGAGTCCAAAGCCAGGAGGTCATCTTTATAGGGAAAATCAGGCTGTAAAAAAAAAAAGGGGGGTGGGGGTGGGGGATGAATAGGCAGAGCAGAAAGGATTTTTAGAGCAGGGAAACTATTCTGTTATGATATCACAATGGTGAGTACACGTCATTGTACACTTGTCCAAATCCCCAGAATGCACAACACCGAAAGTGACCTCTAATGTAAACCACGGACTTCGAGTGATAATGATGCATCAGTGCAGGTGCATCAACTGGAACAAATATCCACTGCGGCTCAGAATACGGACTGTGAGGGAGGCTGGGTGGGCAGGAGCGGGTATATGGGAACTCTGTACTTTCTGTTCAATTTTTCTATGAACCTAAAACTGCTCTACAACTAAAGTTTATTAATTAAACATATACACACACACTTATAATTCAGCCATGGCACCTGTATTTTGTGATAACCTAGAAAGCATCTTAAGAATACAAAACAAAAGGCACCCAAATCAGAACTGATATTCTAATAAAAACTTATAAACAGAATTTAACTCAAAGTGCTTTTTAAGCCTCAGCATCATTAATGCATGCTATTGATCACTTAAAATATATGTTTGAACACTCAGAATACTCCTAAGAGTCTACACTGAGCTCATTTTACATCTTCCTGGCCTTTGGGAACACACTATCTCCTGTACATGACCCCAGATTTGTCCCTGGGTCACTAAGTCAGGAGGTACTGAGATTTACCTAAGTTTCTTGGGCCATTCAGTCCTACATGGGGAAAATGATTTTTTAAAAGCCAAGTGTCAGCAATTCCCTGGTGGTCCACTGGTTAGAACTCCGTGCTTCCACTGCGGTAGCCGGGGTTCCATTCCTGGTCGGAGAACTAAGATCCCACAAGCCTCATGGTGTGGCCAAAAAAAAAAAAGCCAATTGTCAGTCTCAATGCTCATCAGAAAGGGGCCAAAAGGCGGCACGTCCCTGGTTATGAAGCCAGGCAAGCTTATACTATTTACTGGACACATAAAATGTTCTGCTGAGAAAGATCAGCTGTATTTTTTTTAAATTAATTTATTTATTTTTGGCTGTGTTGGGTCTTCGTTTCTGTGCGAGGGCTTTCTCTATTTGTGGCGAGTGGGGGCCACTCTTCACCACGGTGCGCGGGCCTCTCTTGTTGCGGAGCACAGGCTCCAGACGCGCAGGCTCAGTAGTTGTGGCTCACGGGCCTAGTTGCTCCGCGGCACGTGGGATTTTCCCAGACCAGGGCTCGAACCTGTGTCCCCTGCATTGGCAGGCAGATTCTCAACCACTGCACCACCAGGGAAGCCCAGATCAGCTGCATTTACTCAAATATTTCTTTAGCATTTACTGTGTGCAAGGCAATGAGCTAGGTTCGGGGAGAAAGGCATTACAAAGTAATTTAGGATTTACAAGCTGGCCAACAGAGAAAGCATCTTCCAGTCTGGGACACCAAGTGAATAACAGAACAGAGAAACCACTGGGGTTCTGCCAAAGGAATAGTAAATTCCTTTTGATGTTCTTCTATAAAGTTCATTTAATCCTTTAAAACTTCTAACTGTTTTTAATGGAAACATCAACACAAAGGCCCAAATAATTTTACATTTTCATAAAAAAAGCACACAGAAATCCCAAGGACCAGAAGAAAATAGTATCCACACACCAACCCCAAACCCTAGCTACAAAGTGTCTCCTTGGAACAAAACTGTTCTTTAAGCCTTCATCTATAAATAAGAAAAGGACAAAAACTCAATGGGACCGGCTCCAGGGGGAACGCTGTAAATTTTATTCAGAAGCCTTGCAAATTTTCAGCCAAGGACTACGTGATCAGGGAGAACTATGCCCAGGAAGCCGCTGACCAGGCCAGCAGGCCCTGCCCCGGGCCACCTCTCTCCAGCCCCATCACAGGCTGCTCCCACCACGTCTGCCGGGCCACCACGGTCACCTCTGAGTTCCCTGACTATGCCACGTTCCTTCCTGCATCAAGGTGTCTCTTTTACCTGGAACTTTCTTCTGTACTTTTCCTATCTCAAGTCCTACTCAGACTCTTGAGTGCAATTCAAAGCTCACTTCCCACCCCAGGTGTGGTATCTGTGTGATACCCACTCACAAAGCAACCGACACTTTTACTTCACCGTTTTTATCACAATTTTAATTCAATAATCGTCAACTTCCCAATTCACTAGAAAGTAAGTTTTAACTGATGTAGCCCTAGGACTGAGCAGAGTGCCCTGCACATAGGAAGCCATCAACAAATGTTTTTTGAATGAATGAATAATAAATTTGTGGTATGCAAAATGGACTATCTGAAGTGGGTTTCAAGAAAATTCCCCAAAAGACAGCATTTGTTAAATAAACTTCCATTCATCTGGATCCTACACCTCCATCCAGACCTTACTTCAGCCCACAGTGTCCCCTGCCTCTCCATCCCATGTCATTAACTTATGCTCATTTACTGCTGTCATGGGACAGCCCTAGCTTATTATCACAAATGAGATCTTCATGTCTTGACTCCCCAAATACATGCTTTGCTCCTCGAAGAGAAGGAAGTTATGTTCTATTTATACCATTCACTAACAGTTTGCCTAGAATAGAGTGAAGGCTATAGAAGGCATCAAATATTTGCTACAGATGCTTGCAAAGGCAGAAAGCTACAACTCCAATGAGTGCTAAATACAGTCGAATTATTATATTTTTCATATACCCAAAACAAAAGATGAACTACTCCTGAAGTTCTATGATATCCATCTTTAGGGACTTTTAATATTGGATTATCCATGTGGTATGGCAAGAAGATATTCTATTTTCATCTTTTTGGTTTCAACATGGTCATTAAGAGTAGTAATGATCATTGCTTTAAAACATTTTAAAAAAGAAACAGGGGAGGTTAAAATAAAAATAGTGCCCAAAAGCTGACTCTGAATTTCAATGAATGAAAAAAAAAAGTTTAATTAGCATACACACTTACTAACTGATCCAGATATTCTTTGATTCTTGGCAAGTAAGTGAGAGAACTGATAGCAACCAGGCAGCTGAGAACGAAGTCAAAAAGCCGGTAACAGAAGAACGGAATCAGCCAACCCACTTGATACTGAAGGAAAGAAACAGCAACCACAACATCACATCACGTATATTCAACGACTGGGTACCATTCAGTAAAACTCAGAACACACCATTGTAAAGCAATTATACTCCAATAAAGATGGTAAAAAAAAAAAAAAAAAAGATGTGGCACATATATACAATGGAATATTACTCAGCCATAAAAAGAAACGAAATTGAGCTATTTGTAATGAGGTGGATGGACCTAGAGTCTGTCATACAGAGTGAAGTCAGAAAGTCTAGTACCGTATGCTAAAACATATATATGGAATTTAAGAAAAAAATAATGTCATGAAGAAACCTAGGGGTAAGACAGGAATAAAGACACAGAACCTACTAGAGAATGGACTTGAGGTTATGGGGAGGGGGAAGGGTGAGCTGTGACAAAGCGTGAGAGTGGCATGGACATATGTACACTACCAAACGTAAAATAGATAGCTAGTGGGAAGAAGCCGCACAGCACAGGGAGATCAGCTTGGTGCTTTGTGAACCCCTAGAGGGGTGGGACAGGGAGGGTGGGAGGGAGGGAGACGCAAGAGGGAAGAGATATGGGAACATATGTATATATATAACTGATTCACTTTGTTATAAAGCAGAAACTAACACAACATTGTAAAGCAATTATACTCCAATAAAGATGTAAAAAACAATACAAAATAAATTTTTTAAAGAAAATAAAAAAATAAACAGCAAAAAACAAAAAAAAGTTAAAATCATAGAATACTTACAGAAATTGCTCCGTATACCAGCATTGAACTGATGATAAACATAAGAACAGAGACGGCAAAAAGAACACAGGCATTATCTAAGAAAACAAAAACAAGAATTTAATTAAGCTACTTATATAACAAAAAGAATAAAACTCTTTATGACAAAATAATGTTATTAAGTAATGAAGTTTGAGAAATCCGTGCCTTTTTCTTACTTATTAAACGGCCACAATTCACTGCCACTTATTTAGGATGGCACATGAAGCAGGTACTCTGCCAGCGACAGATCTCTGCTCAGAGTCTAACTTCTGAAGATGTGAAATAGATAATTATAATTCAGTGTGGCAAGTGCTACAACAGAAGCAGAAACGATTAGTTTTGCCTGTAGAATCAGGGAAAAAATATGAAAGAAATGGTACAAGTTGGGTCTTGTGAGATAAGCAGGGTTTGACTGGAGCAAAAGGCTGGTATCTGCTTAAGAGACAGATGTATTAAACACAGTTATACAGATGCCCCCAACTGCCTTAGATAAAATACACAGCCTGAAATTCAAGGTTCTCCCTTAATCCCCCACCCCCATTTCAACACCCGAAATCCCTGCTCCGCATCCCTTCAACCATGGCTTGTCTGCTACATCCTGGTCTATTTTCTTCTTTGTTCCTCAACCCTTCCTCAGATTGCTGCCTTTCTCTACATTAATCCATGTTCACTAAATGTTCTCACAAAGCACTCATGTAATCTCAAACAAAACAAAAACAAACCAAAAGAGCACCCACACTTGACCTGATGAGCTTCTCAGCACAAATCTAAAGCTGATTCTCTGACTCTGGCCAGTTAAGAACCTGAAAGGCACTAATAATGCTGAATGATTAGACTAACTGCTGAATGTTCACACTACTGGATAAACGTTATGTATCATCTTGTCACTTGGCAATGCACACAGCATCAATATCTGGCACTAAACTAAGTAAGAACAGCCCTCTTTAAATTTTCCTAGAGGACACAGGATAGCTAAACGTTAAGGACTTAAAGAACCTCCCTGCTGTAGCACGCAAAGTGGCACTCAAAGGGAAGAATTCAAATATAAACAAACTTGAAAGCAAAATTTATCATTCAAACAATCAGCTTTCAAAACTCTGTTACTGGAAGACGAGGAGTTGATTTTGACTTCTTAAAGTATCGGAATAATTAAAGTGAAGTTCAAGGTCTTTCGCTGGAGCAACAAAAAGCAAAACAGGAGAGATGGGGTGGTGGGTGGGAAACACATTTCATGCCTGGAACAAGGGAAACTCCAGTATGTATGAATCAATAAGGCAAACAAAATATGAGAGGCTAGATGCCAGAGAAGAACCTCAGGTTCCCAGCCACCACTACATTCAGCACCTCCTTTGGAGGCCCCAAGTGTCCACCCATCTCCAAAGTGAGTTTATAAGGATAAATTCATATTTGAAAAACAGCTTGCATATGCTGCAGAAGTATTTCCTATAAACTGAGTGTCACATCCTATTTGGCTGATTAAAAATAACTAATCACAAACCTCATTTTAAAAAATCAGTTATCAGGCCAATGATTAGAAATTAACTTACCTTTGCAATACTGGGTTTGTGGGAAAGTAAAATCTTACCTTCCAAAGAAACACCAACTACCGTATGACCAAGAACTATGTATTTTTTTTTATATTTGCTCAATAACAGGGCTTTGGGTAGAATATAATCAACAAACATATGATAATGAATAGATCTGATTTTCTCTATAGCAGTGACAACACTCACACAACATGCAATGAATGTGTGACTTCTTCCCTGCAGCTCTAACAAAAGAGTCAGCTGTACAGACCTACGAGACTCTCAATAACCATAAATCTTCTTCTACACCTCAATTTTAAGAGAAACACACGTGACAAGGGAAAACGCTGACATTAGCAGGTTCAGTAAAATTTTACAGCCTAAAGTAAAATATTATAAATGCCAAAAAACTGTCACTGGAAGCTAAAGTTTTATTTATTGTTCTATTCTGGCTTTTAAATAAAAACAGATTACTCAGAAGAAAAAAATCAAATGCCAGAAAGTATGTTTCTGTATGTTCTTGGTATTTCTGCTATTCATTTGACAATAAAATTAAAGGATTATACTGTATTTGGAAATACAATCAGGAAACTCATTAAAAAAAAAACACAGTATGAACAACTGTTAGTGTTATCATACTACAATGTATAACAGATGGCCAGAAAACTCTACTTGGCTCCTTAAAATAGGTTAGCCCTGAGGACAATGAATCATTTGAATTAATAACCAAATTTTTTTTTTAAAAACTTCATTAATGGATCAGAGAAGATCATAATGTACAGAAGTACAGAACTTTATGATAAAAGCTAATCTAAAAAAGATCCTACAATATAAATACAACACACATGTGAACTGGGAACATTTTTCTGAAATGAAATTTTTCTGAAGAAGAAATTGTTCACACTAAAAAGTCTGAAGCATAATTTTCTGTTCAAATATTAAATGTTTACCATAATTTTAATACAAAATTAAACCTGTATGTTAGAGAAAGATAAATAATGAAAAATACTGCTATCAGGGAATAAATAGGTTTAAAAAGGTAATTTCCATGAACATTCATTCCATGAATGTTCTAGGAGTACTCTATTTTTAACGCCAATGTCAAATCTTCATCTAAACAATAAAAATATATTAAGAATTGAGACCCTGGGCAAAAGATACCACCAAATATTCCAAATAATTCACATTTTACACTTTACTGTAAGATTTTTGCTCCATGAGCAAATCCATCCTCTACTACAACTTTGTCAGCTGACCCTCAAAGGCTCAGTCTTGTTTGTAATTCCTTCTCCCCTCCTCTCTCCACAGTACCCCAATGTATACAATACACATTTCTCAAAAATCTTCTAGCAGCCTATTACATTTTCTGGCTACAAATGCTCAATTATAATTCTCAATTATAATTTTTTTAAAAACCTACAAAAACATTTTGTGCCTCGGCAAGTATAATAACAAACATAATTTAATCAATCCTCCTCTAAGTTAACTGTATGTGTGTAATTAGCAGGAGATATTTTCAACTAAAAACATACCAGCCATTCTCTCAGATGAATAGTAATTGCCAATGACTTCATACTGAATGTTGACAGCGGGCATTGAGTTTGGATGTGTTACTTCCACAGTCAGCAAAATTGCCATCAACAGGTTGACCACCTGTGAAAGATAACATTTTATCAATTATACTACTAGCCAGGGAGTGAGCAGTCCTCAGCACAATCTTTAGATGTCTTCCCCTATTTAACACTGTTTTCCCTGAAGTAACAGAGACACAAAAAGGGGACTACCTGTGAGACAAAATACACAATACCATTTTAAGAATACTTTAAAGTCGGGAGCTTCCTTGGTGGCGCAGTGGTTGAGGGTCCGCCTGCCGATGCAGGGGACACGGGTTCGTGCCCTGGTCCGGGAGGATCCCACATGCCGCGGAGTGGCTGGGCCCGTGAGCCATGGCTGCTGAGCCTGCGCGTCCGGAGCCTGTGCTCCGCAACGGGAGAGGCCACAACAGTGAGAGGCCCGCGTACGCAAAAAAAAAAAGAATACTTTAAAGTAAATATTTCATAAAGTGAAAGTACAAACTTAATCATTTCAGAGAAAAGATGTTTGACTGATCCTGTGTCAATATAATAGAATAAGAAGGCACAACAATGAAAAATGAGAGATCCTCACAAATTGTTCATTTGAATCACATATTTATTCATATCCCAGTCTCAGAATTTCCAGATTTGAAGAAGCTAATCTATCAGATAAATATAATTTCAATGGGCTAAGTATGTAATGATCCATCAGATAAGCCTAAAGCCCCTCCACAGTTATCTCCTGTCCAGCGATAGGTAACTACAAACTCTTGAGCTACACTCAAATGCTTAAAAAGATTTTGACTGTGCCATTTAACTTTCACCTATTGGTCTTAATTCTACAGTTTGAGATCATTTGCTACCCCTTCTGAATAAGTGCTCCTCTGACACATAAGGGCAGCCAACATATGCCTCCAAATATTGTCTTTTCTAGAATAAACGCTCAGGTACTTAAACCAGTTTTCTAACCAGCATATTTTCCAGCTAGCTCACTAGTTCCTCTTTGCTCCCCTCCATACACACATTCCAGTTTGTTCAACATACTATTAAAATGAGAGAAGATCAGCCTGATCACAACACATCGGGATCTCAGTTCCCATATCCTAGGCTAACAAATTTCAATTAACGCAGCCTGAAATGGCACTGGCTGCATAAATCTTTTAAATGTCACATGAGTGACTCCCTAAAACTCCCAGTTCTTTTTCACATTTGATCCTGCTAAGCTACCACCTATATCTACCTGTAGAGTTGGATTCAGAGGCCCACACATAAGCGCTTATATATATTTGCAATCAAATTTCATCTTATTAACATTCTTGCCTATCAAGATTTTCTCCATCTAGATTCTGACACCCTGCGGATAGACTTACTCTCAGCTGCCTGCATTTGAAAATATGATCATCATATAATGAGAATCTCCAACTAAGTCATAAGCAAAAGAACAGGGCTGATGACAAAGCCGCCAGACAGAGGCTGTTCTCTTCCCATCAGTCAGCAACCTCTGAATAAAAGTCTTTATCTAGTCCAGAGAAACATCTTGAGACTTTGTCAAACATCTTGCTGAAATCCCATCACCGGTATCTGGTGAATTTTCTTAGTCTACCAGGGTGTAACTCCAATTCAAAAAGGAAATTCTCTAGGCCTCTAGTTGTTAGTGAATTGTACAGTTATCCCAGGAAGCACCACTTCCTTTAAGTGATCAAAACAACACTAATGATGTGAGGATTGGAGTAGGCTTCCCTATCTAGAGTTCACAGAATCTGTCTTCCTTCCCTTTGTGAACATTTGACACTTTCAAGGGATATGGGAGCTTTACCAACAGTGTTTTAAACAATCTCTATTATGTAGCTCTCTCCTGTCCACCCTGAGTAACACAGCTTATCAGCTGAAGGTATTTCACATTCTATAAGACATGCGGCCCAAGTTTTATCTTTAAATAAGATAAACAATGTCACAATACCTAATTCAGAATCAATTGATATTTCTGACTATATACTATAAATAAGTAAATTCATCTATATTACTTCACTTATTCCTCACAACAATCTTGTTTAGTAAATATTACTTACGCCCATTTGCAGATGGGTAAACTAAGGCTCAGCAAAGTGAAATAACCTGTGTTAAGTTCACTGAGCTGAAGAGCTAGGACACAAATCTGGTTCTTTTTAAGGCATCCTTCTTACCACTATAGGATTACTTATAACCGTTCCTAAGCAACCCTTGTTTTGAGATCTTTCCAAAATAAGCCATTATTTAAGGCTATAAAATGTTTATACTTTACCCTCTAAATAAATATGTTCAGTAACGTGCCTTTTTTCTTGCACTGCTCAAAAGCAAGGTATTTCATCCTTCAATGCTTGAAAGGTCTTACAAGGGACAATCATATTTGCAAGGTGACTCTCCAGTTGAAGGCTGACTTTTTTTTTTTTTTTTGCCCATTTTTATTGCAATGGGTTTTGGACAGTATATGTGGTGTATGAGTATGAGTTAATACAATCACGTGAATTAATTACTGAACAATCAGACATATCTACTAAAACACTGTATATTCTGTGTATGGAAATGAGTTAGAAATCAATTCACCAAACTCTACTTTGCTAAGCACAATGCGGTCACAGTTTAAAAGCTCTGCACCGCACAGAAAAACATGCAAACTCAATTACTAAGTGAAGGAAATGACACAACAAAAATATTCAGGAGTTTAATTTTCCCTTCTTAAATATTTGTATCACATGTAGGATTTATAAAAACCTCTTTCCTTCTCTTCCATGGGTAAGTCACAGACTCACCCATTATTATCTTCTAGTATTAGTGACACTTCAAATTTCTTTTCACTGTGAGTCATACCCCCGAATATTAAACAAAATAAATACAGGTCTAATCAAAAGGACCAAGAAATGGTAAAATAAATTCAGCACTATTTCATTAAATGCTCAATTTTTCAAATCTTCACTGAATTAACTATATTTCATTAGCACCCCAACTTAACATTTTAAAGTACTAATCTGGAAAACCCATCCTTGTGATCTTAAAAGATACATCACTGAGCACCTATCCTGTGCTCATATGCAGGCCCTATCCTATTTACTTTTGATTACAGTTGATATTTCTACTAAGTTCCATGTAGCGTTTTTCAAAACACACATAAAACTTAATAGTTTTGTAATATAAAATTTCTATGAAGAGAGCAACTATATACAAACAATTCCAGAATATTTATTCCTGATTCATTTTTCCCTTTTACTGCATTCACGAAAGAAAATTAGTAAAAATGTAATTAAAATAATGGTCAACTTCTAAACCTAGTAATATGGAGGGATATAGAATGCAGCAAATATGTCAACAGCATGGGCAATGGACACACCGATGTAGGAGCAGTACTGTATTCAGTGAGATAAACAATGTGGTTTGTGTTATAAGCCTAGTGCACACTTTATATAAGTAAACATACAGCAACTGAAGACCAGATGTGTTAGATTTCACTTGTTTCAAAGGAATAGTATCAGATCCTTGGAAGCACTCAGCCTGGGGAGAGTAATTCCTCTTTGCTTCTCATTTCATCGCCACACCCATCCCAGAAGACCCTTGAGGACCGGTTTTGTTTCTGTTTTATTTTTTAATCATTATTCTTTAGTTTTCCCACAGCGTACTTTGCCACAACCTAATATCTGCGAAGACTATAATTAGAACAGTGTTTTAGGGCAACCTGATGGGGTCTCAAGCAAGTCAGAGAGCCGTCATCAGATAGAGACCGAAATGGACTATCTTTAAAAATGTTGTTCAATGTATATATAGTTAAATGTATGTATACAGTTGTTGTTTACCATTACGTGCAGTTACAAATGAGTTATTCCTACTATTTTTGGAGGAGATAATTCATTTAATAAATGTCTAATAAGTACTTCAAATGCTCTAATAAGTTACTATTAAACACACAGTTTATAGAGAATGGCATACCATCTTCCTCCCTCAAGGAGGACATATTGCTGTAGGGGGTAAAAAATTTTAAAAAGATAATCATACTAATGTGTAATTAGTACTATTTAGTAAGTACTTACAAGTAAGTAAGTAACTTTTCCAGGTACACAGTGAGGAAACCAGATCCCTCTGGCTGGGAGTCAAGGAAGCTTCATCAAGAAAACAACTGAACTATTACAAAACTAACTGTATAGGAAAACGTAGGAAGAACACTCTTTGACATAAATCACAGCAAGATCTTTTCTGACCCACCTCCTAGAGTAACGGAAATAAAAACAAACAAATGGGACCTAATGAAACTTAGAAGGTTTTGCAGAGCAAAGGAAACTAAAAACAAGATGAGGGCTTCCCTGGTGGTGCAGTGGTTGGGAGCCTGCCTGCCGTTGCAGGGGACGCGGGTTCGTGCCCCAGTCCGGGAAGATCCCACATGCCGCAGAGCGGCTGGGCCTGTGAGCCATGGCCACTGAGCCTGCGCGTCCGGAGCCTGTGCTCCGCAACGGGAGAGGCCACAACAGTGAGAAGCCCGCGTACCACAAAAAAAAAAAAAAACAAGATGAAAAGACAACCCTCAGAATGGGAGAAAATATTTGCAAACGAATCAACAGACAAAGGATTAATCTCCAAAATATATAAACAGCTCATGCAGCTCAATATTAAAAAAAAAAAACCCAATCCAAAAATGAGCAGAAGACCTAAACAGACATTTCTCCAAAGAAAACATACAGATGGCCAAGAAACACATGAAAAGATGCTCAACATCACTAATTATGAGAGAAATGCAATCAAAACTACAATGAGGTATCACCTCACATTGGTTAGAATGGGAATCATCAGAAAATCTACAAACAATAAATGCTGGAGAGGGTGTGGAGAAAAGGGAACCCTCTTGCACTGTTGGTGGGAATGTAAATTGGTACAGCCACTATGGAGAACAGTATGGAGGTTCCTCAAAAAACTAAAAATAGAATTACCATATGACCCAGCAATCCCACTACTAGGCATATACCCTGAGAAAACTATAATTCAAAATGACACATGCACCCCAATGTTCATTGCAGCACTATTTACAATAGCCAGGTCATGGAAGCAACCTAAACGCCCACTGACAGACAAATGGATAAAGAAGATGTGGCACATATATACAATGGAGTATTAATCAGCCATAAAAAGGACTGAAATTGGGCCATTTGCGGAGACAGGGATGGACCTAGAGACTGTCATACAGAGTGAAGTAAGTCAGAAAGAGAAAAACAAATATTATATATTAACGCACATATGTGGAATCTAGAAAAATGGCACAGATGAACCAGTCTACAAGGCAGAAATGGAGACACAGGTGTAGAAAACAAATATATGGACACCAAGGGGGGAAAGTGGGGGGGGTTGGGGGTGGGATGAATCAGGAGATTGGGATTGACATATATACACTAATGTGTATAAAACAGATAACTAATAAGAACATGCTGTATAGCACAGGGGACTCCACTTCACTGTACAGTAGAAACTAACACAACATTGTAAAACAACTATACCCCAATTAAAAAAATAATAAATAACTGGAATTGGCAAAATGGTTGTTAATGGTTGAAGCTGTATGATAAGTAAATGAAAGGTTTTTATACTATTTCATTATTTTTGTGTATTTGAGATTTTTCTCAATAAAGTTTTTAAAAAGTGACTTGGGGGAGAGCATTTTGGAGAGCATATTCAAAGGCACTGAGGCAAAAAAAAAAAAAGGTATTTGAGGAAAGATACTAACTTTGAAATATACACAAGCTATCCTTATTTAAAGGAGTCGGGGGTGAGGATTGGAAAGGAACACAGCTTGAGGGAGCCTGTCTTCACTTCTACCTCAGCTACCTACCTTTTAGGAGTCGGGGGTGAGGATTGGAAAGGAACACAGCTTGAGGGAGCCTGTCTTCACTTCTACCTCAGCTACCTACCTTTTAGACTGTTTATGGTGAAGACACTCATGAAAAATTAGCCATATATTAAATCTTTCCAAGACCTAAAATTATAACAAATGCTCAAAATGTCTTCTTGTAGTACACCATTAACCATGAAAGAGGACACCCCTGCAGCAAACTTTTAAGCTCATTTTCAATCGTTCAATAAGCATCTGAACTTATACCACATAAGAAACTGTTGTTTAAAATCACATGGCTTCAAATTTTTCAATAAATGATAGAAAAAACAATGTATGAACGTCAGAGTTTAAACTGGAGCTTATTCTGAGATTTCATATTACTTAAACCAGGTATTAAGCCAGGCATGCTTCTTTCAACTGGCTCTGGCTTCTCTGTGTCCTACTGCACTACTTAATACCATACAATTAATCCTTTACTATCCGGTGTGCAATCGCCTAACGTGCGACCAGTAGAGGCAGTTCTAGAAGGCAATGACACTATATCAGATACAAAGTCGTTGCTACAGTGTCTGCACCCGGCAGGAGGGAAGACTGAACCCCTAGGTTCCAAACAGCACAGGGCAATCTAAAGAGAATCATATTCTCCCAGCTGGAACAGAAGAGGAAGAGTATCCCGACAAGGTACTTGGAGAGGGAAGTGACATTCCAGTTCACCCACCCACTCCCATATTATTTCTCTTAGTAAAGAAGCTTCTGGCAAAAAAAATGTACTGTTCAGACAACTCCTCTTCGTTTTGTGTCTTGGTGATCTTGCTTTCTGAATGTTACATGTCTCCCCAACTAGACAGATATTGTGTCTTTGTATTGCCAGGATGCTGAAGCCACACTTTTTAAAGTCACCAATACAATTACAATACTGTAATCCACAAAACCAATGGCCTTTTCCAGTTCTTAACGTAATTTGAATCTGATATTACTGATCACCTTCTCCTTCTCCCTTGACACTGTACCGTTAAGTTTCACTTTTGTATCTTTGCTCCAAAGTTCTTTGCAGTACCATCAGTATCTTAATGGCAGATGCCATGGCCAAGACAAGAAACACTTCAGAGCCTCTGTGTGGCAGCTAATAGGAACACAAAAGACGAATAACACGTCTCTGTGATTTACTCTTTTTGTATGTGCACCACAGCCATTTACACTGTAGATAATCAATATATGTCTTAAAACAGATTAACTGATGTAAGCAGCTTAAATATTCTACTAACCAGAGAAATCCATGCAAAGAAAGAACAGCTACGGCATCTTTTTATAAAACTAAAGCACGCAAAAAGGATGCTGCTATGCAAAATGTTTTCACATCAAGTCCTTCCAGTGGGAAACAGATTTACAACTCCCTGTTCCCTATTTTGGGAGAATAAATGCCCTTACTAAAGTTCTTCTCTCTGCATTTTGAGTTTCATGGTTTATAACTCCTAATTTTCCTTGCTATTCCCTTAATTTTTATGAGCTGAGCCCATAGCATCAAAAAAACATCTGCCTTGGAAAGAAATACAGCCAATTACATTCGGATGGTTGAAACTGAGATGGTGCTTATTTTCTCCTTGAGGAGTTAGAAATCCTTTGTTCTGTGAATGGAGGGAAGGATATGAGAAGAAACAGGAAGAGTAAGTTTGCAGGTTGAGTTCCAGGCTGCTGAGCTCTTTCTCAATTAAGTAGGAGGGAAGGTCATCTTCTAGGGATGAGGGAAGCAGGGTTGACTAAGAGGCCTGAGGACCCTAAAGATTTGAATTATTCATTTAGGGAAGGCAGACTAAGGACAAACAAAAGAAACTGAAGACCCAGACCCTAAGCAAAATGAAGAAATAAAAAGTTAGAAATACAAGGCTGCTGTTGCCCTGATCTGATCAATGTCCAGTTTTACAAATCAGTTAAAATACAAAGGGGGGGCGGTCTTCGTGGGGAAATGTGATATAATTATAGCAATGATGTTTCTGAATATAAAAACAATGGAAATATTAAAATAAGCTTAGAAACAACCCAATAAGCCTACACATTCAAGTTTTGTTGTTTTTAATGTGCATTCATGAAGCAAGACTGTAAATAACAACATGGCAATTAGGAATAAAGTAGAGTTCCAATAGTCCTCTGCGGGTGGGGCATGAAACTGTATCTGCCTAACTGAAGATGATTCTCATCTGGTGTTTGCCAAATGGTGATGGTTTCGATCAAACCTCTGGGTTGGGAAGAAATGAGAACAGAGAAAGGCAAAAAGATATGCCTGTGATAAAGCTTTTCCTTTTTCACAGTTCACAGATGTTATCAGAAACTCCAGTTAGCACTAATGCCACAACCTCCCAAACCAAAAACAAAAACTAAAAAAATCACAAAGTCATTAGCGAACATGACCGAGTCGGCAATATGAGAACTTTGTCACATCTTCTGTAAAGTCATCATAACCTAAAACTACCTAAACAGAAGCACATATTTACAAGTCACAAATTAGATTCAATGTATATGGATACTGGAGATGGTGGTAAGAAATCACAAAGGTATTACTAGTGAACCACCAATCAAAAACACTGTCAACTTGGTTCTGACATAGAATTACATAGATCTTGGCCCCCAGGGAATGCCAGCATATGTGACCAAAACGGAGTAAGCCCTCAACAAAGGTCTCAAAACCGGAATAGGTCTTTTATGAAAAGCGTCTCATGAGCACGGGATGGGGGAGTGAGGGGATCTACTGCATTAGGAAAAGGCAAATCGAGTGTATGTAAATCCTGGCAAATGGTATTATCTCCAAGCGTACTTCCAGACTCACAACAGAGGCCTTTCTGCCTACATCACAAACACACTGTAACATCACAAACACACTGTAACAAATAAGGTCCAGGAACCACAGACAACTGCGTTAAAAATGGATATGTCGCCTTCCCTTCAAGCAAGAAGTAATGTTAAAACTAGGCTGCATCTATCAAGGTGCATTCCTAATTGTTTCGCTGGGAAAAAAAAAAAAAATTCCAGGAAGCACTGGGGGAAGGGAGAGTTCTTTCAGGTCACGGAAGCACACAAAAAGATCCCGAAACCTGGTCATTTCCAGAACTCCCCAAACCAAAACCTAGCACCCTCATCCCGCCCCCCAAGCCCCCCTGCTTTTCCCAGTCCCGCTTTCCTCCTCTTACTCTCACCCAAAAACCATCTCCCTATTCCCAACTACCACCACTCCGATTCCAGGACACAAGTCTGCCCCCTCAAAGTTAAAGGCCCCTAAAAAGGTCCCCCACGCCTTCCCGCCCCACCCCCTCCCAGTGGCTCCTCCCTTTCGGACCACCCCCCACTTCCCGCTCCTGCCGCATTCCCCGCAGCGCCGTGCCCTCCCGCCTCGCCAGCCCTTACCATGTACCAGGTCCCCAGGATGATCGTCCCGGTGCGGACATGGCAACAGCCGCAGCACCGGGTGCTGTAGAACCGGTCGCTGCGGCTCCGCTTGAAAGTCATGGACACCATTGGGAATCTGGCGGGCCTCGTTCTTGGCCGGGGCCCTGACAAACGCCTTCTGCCCAGCGGTTGAACCCAGATAACTCCGTCACTGTCCAAAATCAAACGACGCGTTTTCTAGCCCGCCCCCGGCCCGGGCCCCAGCCTGACTCTTCGCACCTGCGCACTGAAGACCCAGCGCTGCTCTCGCGCGAGCTCGGTTTACCCTTTTCCTCCACCTTCCCCGCACACAGGCCAATGGAAGAGCGGAAAGCTAGGTGGACCCGGCCCTTGATTGGAAAAACTTGGAGATTGACAAGATCTCACGCCCAATCAGAACCGCAACTCGCCTTAGCGCTAATGGATCCCTGCCTCTTACTTGAGGGAGATGGGTGACTCATAGGCCTAGGGTAGTTCGGGTTGAGGGGAGGCGGGTGGTTCAGCATCCCCGAGATGAGAGCGGCAAGAAGAGAGGCATTTAATGGGGAAAAAAAGAGGGTCGAGATGGAGTAGGTGGCAGAAACCGGGAACGAAGGACTTTCCTGAGTGACATCTGCCACGTACTGCTTCGGAGGCGACACGGGACCACGACTACTCACGTGACTTTTGCGCGTAGCTCAATTATGGGGCTGGCCAGGGGCGGGGCCCGAGGGAAAGGGGGCGGGGCTAATCCCTGCTCTGGGGACTTCCGGCTAAGGGAATCGGGGATTTACTGGAGGGGGAAAGGGTTAGCTTCCCACTCTCACTCACTCTGACGCCTCTTTGGTGGGAGCAAAGAAATACCATCCAGCCCTGCCAAAGGCAAGTATGAAGCAAAAGGGTTGACGAAAATGGAAGCAAAAAGGTTGACGAAAATGGAAGCAAAAAGTTTGATGAAAATGAAAGCAAAGTAAAGCGGAAGAACTGCTTAGCTGCTGAGTGTTTACAGGTAGAGTGATTTTTATAGGGAAAAATTGTGAAACACGATGCAATGGACTAGAAGATTCCCGGGTGTTTTCAATGAAAAACCAGCCATAGTCTGGCTCACCTTTCAGGGTATTCTGAATCCATAGGAGCTCTCCATCTTTCTTTGTGGAGCTAGGTGTGGACAAAGAATGTAACCTGCTATTTCAGTAAACAAAGGCTATTGTGGCCGTGGAGCCAATCAGCCTCTGCAGCCACCACAAGTGGTGCATCCTGAGGGGATTCAGGATGGAGAAAAATAGGTTACTGGCCCTAGATGGTTATGGTGCATATCAAAGGAATAATTTTAATAAGCCCAGACCCTTGCATCTTCTCATATGTGGAAAAACACTAAATTCATTGACCTGAGATATCTGGTTTTCTTTAATTAACAGTAATCATTTGATGTTCTGACTACCTGGAATTTTTTTTGAAAAAAACTCCTGTATCTCCTGGCTCCTCTGTTACCTTTTTGGAACAGGCCTTCAGAGCTATCTGAGAGGATGTCTCCTGGGTTTAAACCCTCAATAAGTACAACAAATAAAACATAATTCTCAACTTACAGCTTATGTGTATTTTTTTCAGTCAACATCTGTTCAACTCTAAATGTAGGTAACAGATAGCAAGAAGTACTCGTGTCCATCGAACTTCATATTGAATCCCCCTCCTTGGAAAACGCCATTTTGCAGCTATTTGTAAATCCATTTCCCAATCCTGATTTGAACAATGTAAGTGGGTACATTACAATGTGCTTTAAACCAGTTCTAAGATTTTACTGGTCCCGTCGTTAATTAATGAGTAAACAAAATCTTTGACACATGTTCATTTTGTATTTGTATGAGACATGACTTTTACCTTTTTAAGAAAATATATCGTTTCACTCTTTGGAGAGTACTCTTCCTTTTAGGGAACAGAAATGCCTTCCTCTTTGCCATTCTTAGCTGAAAACCACAGTGAATTCAGTGTAAAGTTTATTGCATTGGTATGGCTTCAATGAACACTGCCTGAAATTATATATTGATTTGTTGATTATTTATCTCCCCCACTAAAATATAAATTCTAGAAGAGCAGAGACTTTGTTTATTTCTGCAACACTGAAGGGATTGTCTGTGGACAATTATCCTGGTTTGGATAATACTCTCAAACTATCTAGGAGGCCATAGTTAAGCCAAGCTACACTGAAGAATGGAATGGGGTGGTAGAAGTTTAACTCAGAATGAATTATGATGTTTCTCCACTTGGTAGGGAGAAGACTAATAATACCCACACACACACCAAAAAAAAAAAAAAAAAAATTCCGTAGCCTTTACTGTGTTTTATGCATGGACCCCATCACTTTATTTTGAATCATTTCATCCTTAAAACAACTCTATAAGGCAACCACTTTTACATAATTTAACTCCACAAAGAAGTTAAATTACATGTCCAAGGTTAGAAGGCCAGTATGTGTCAGAACTTAGATTAAAACCTACCACACCGATGGTTTCCAATCTTGTGGCACACTAGAATCACCTAAGGATCTTTAGAAACCACTGCTACCTAGCTACTACCCCCAGACATTATGATTTAATTGTTATGGGGTCAGACCTGGGCATTCAAACTCCCCAGGTGATTTTTTTTTTTCCACTGAAGAATTTACTGGGGCTCTTTGACCTGTGAATATAAGTCTGAGCTTACAGAGCAATGTGGGGTTTCCTCGCTCACTGAGCGTGAGCTTTCCTACACAGTCATCAGGATGTACAGCACTGGGGGTGATGACCAACACTGGACAGATGTGGACCCCCTGCCCAGGTGCAGTTGCCTCTCCCTGCTCTCTCTGCCCAACCAGCTATCCCTGGGGCGGAAGACAGCTCTGTGTGCCTCCAGTCATTCTGGAGGCTAACTCTGGGTATGTCCAGGTATGTCTGTGTGTCCTCTGGGACCTGCCAATTGGTAATAACATCTTCCCTGTCCATGCCTTGTTTGCAGTCACCAGCCCTACCTTGGGGTAGCACAAGAATGGACTTGCCTTTCAGAGTGAAGATGACAGAACCAGCTAAAAGTTCTTTTTTTAAATTTTTTTTTAAATTGAGGTATAGTTTCACAATGTCGTGTTAGTTTCTACTGTACAGTGAAGTGAATCAGCTATATGTATACATATATCCCCTCTTTTTTTGGATTTCCTTCCCATTTAGGTCACCACAAAAGCTCTCCAGGGGATTCTAATGACCAGCATTATGTTATTCTGTCTTGGTATAAAATGTGGCAGACAAAAATAAATACACTACAATCAAACAAAAATAATAAGATAGAATAGAAACATAAGATGGGGGAAAGTTACCTGGTTTATCTAGATGAGCCAAAATCAATCCATATTCCAAATTAAATATATTTAACATGGCATCACATCAGCTCTTAAGGTCTGCTTTCCCTGTGCTAGGACTCTGTGTAATGGACCATGAGATGGTGGCTAAGTGTCAATCACCAGAGAACATACATACTGTTGATTAAGGGGGAAAAATATGATTATGGAAGTTTTGTCTGAATAATTTTTATCTAATATGCACACCATTTTGGAGGAGAAAATAATTTTAAGGTATTATTAGCAGCTTATCTTTTTTTTTGGTTATTTCTGGGAGAAAATCATATAGAAACATCCACAGTATAAGAAATTAGGGCAAATTTGGAGCCCTTCAAATAGCAAAGTTTAACCTACTTTTCTCTTTTAAATAATGGCTTCAGCTTATTCACATGCCTTTAGCACATTTATTTTTTTGGGTTTTGCAATTTATCGAAACCTCATACATACATTGTTTGGCTGTAGAATTCTAAAATCATATTTTTTTCCAAAAACGTTTTTATCCCATATCACCGAGTAATGATTTATAGCAAAGGGATACACAAGTCACTCAATTTGCTTCTCAGTGTGTTATACAGAATTATTTGCTCATTTGGTAAACATTACCTCATCTACTTCTTCACCTTCTTCATCATCATCATCATCATCGTCTTCAATAGCTTCTCCAGTAAAGTCTAACACTGATTTTAGGATCATACGCTCACGTAAAAAGTGACCAATTTCAAAGTCCGCAGCAAGGATAGCTTCAGCAGCAGCGTCCAGGTCTCTACTCTCAGGAACTTCAGGAGGAGCAAAAAAATTAAAGAGTCACTAGAAACTGTTTTGGTCACAGTACGAACTGTTCCACGTCCCTTGTGTTTCTGCTTCTTCTTAATGGTTTCCAAAGTGACATTCTTCCCTTTTTTCCTATCTGTCTGGCACCCTGTACAACCCATCATTTCTGGTCTATCAAAAGAAAAAGGATGAGAATCCTCTGGTTCTGACCTCATCCTATATGTCTTTGTCAACACTTCATTTGTGAATTACTCTTTGGGTTCAAAGTGAAATTCTAAGACAAAACTCATAGGCTGACCAGCATCTGAGAACTTCATTTTAATATCTTTCAAGTGCTTCAGAATAGGTTCATCATGTTCCTGAACCATATCGCTGAGCAATTCTTAAAAACGGTCAACCAAAAGTCAGGAATTCCCTTGGGGTCTTCTTTTTCTTTATCCTTTTTCTCATCTTCAATCTTGGCCTTTTCTTTTAGCTTCTCTGAAATTTCATCTTCCTCATCTGGTTTCCATTCATGTTCTTCTTCTTTAGGTTCATAAATGGCATTAATGATCTCAAATCTCTTATCAAATAGAGGCTGATAGAGAACAGCATACTTTTTTTTAACATCTTTATTGGAGTATAATTGCTTTACAATGGTGTGTTAGTTTCTGCTGTATAACAAAGTGAATCAGCTATACATTTACATATATCCCCATATCTCCTCCCTCTTGCCTCTCCCTCCCACCCTCCCTATCCCACCCCTCTAGGGGTTCACAAAGCACCAAGCTGATCTCCCTGTGCTATGCGGCTGCTTCTCACTAGCTAGCTATTTTACATTTGACAGTGTATATATGTCCATGAGAACAGCATACTTTCTTTCAAGATCATGAACTTCCTCATAGAACTTGGCTTCTATCTGTGCCCATTTAACTTGAAGGTTTTTGAGAGCATTCATGCATCTTTTAACTACCCTGGGCAAACTTTCAATGTATCCTGTTGGTGTTTCTACCAGACCATCAGGTCTTTCTTGAAGGGCTGCAAGAATCTGAGGATTTTGCATCACCTGAACAGTCAGCTAACGCGCTTTGATTTTTGTTTCTTCACCAGTTTCTTCTACTTCTTCAACATCATCCAAATCTTGACCAAGTTCAGACTGTTCTTTGTTGTCGATGTCTGCCATGTTGTATGAATGCCAAAAAGATTAGCAGCTTATCTTTTGCGTGGTACCGGGAAGGGTGAGGGCGGGAGGGGGGTGGTGGGGGTGGGGGGCCAGCCATCTGGTCCCGGCTCGCAGCATCCTGACGGCGAGCGCTCCTTAGTCCCCGACCCTGTCACGGCTTGATTCCTGCAGCTCTCCGGTCCCCAGTAACCATTTTCTCTCCCCGCCCATTTTTTCCCCCTCAGAACAACAGTTCTTTCCTCTGATGCGACTTTAGCACATCTTTATTGATATACCATGTGACGGGGATACGAGAATGAACAAGGCAAACAATGTGCCTTCCCCCGTAGTTTTTTATAGTCTGCAGGGGAAAAGATAGATAGTCGTCCATCATGGTCACTATGGTAGACACGCTATCTGCTATCACAGGGTAATAAAGGGTGTTATGGGAGCACGGAACAAGAATACCTAACCTATCAGGATGGGTTTCCCAGGGGAAGTGATACCTAAGCTGATAGTAGGAGGAAACTCGGCTGGGGACAGAGGAAGCCTGAACCAAGTCAGAGGCAACACTGTGGAAAAAGTGTGGCGGAGAGAGAGGGAGCACAGAGTAGGGGGTGCCTGTGCAGCGGGAATGGTGTCTGCCCTGCCAGGGGCTACGTCACCTAGCATCCGTTTTCCAGCATCCCTTCTGTCAAGGTGGCTGGCTGAATAGTTATTACCAACGGAATATGAGCAGAAATGACGTGAGTCAAGCAGGACCAGGGCTTTTAAGGAGGGTGGGATAGTTCCCCCCATAATATCTTTGCTATCCTTTTCCCTCTTTCTCCGCTGGCTGAATTCAGAGAACTCTGAGGCTCTGGGGCACGGCAGAGTCACCAGATAGAGCCTGCGCACTTGAATCGCCAAATAAGGGGAAGCCACAAGATGACACTGGATGGTAACGCAAATAAGAAGTAAATGTTAATGGGATAAATCAATACTGTTCGGGAGTTTGTTTTTTTATAGCAGCTAGCGTATCCCAATCTGAAAGAAATTTGGTACAATCAGAGAAATGTGGGGTTGGGAGAGGAATGGGAAGAGAAGGGGTCAGACAGGAAAGTTTGAACCAGATCAAGAAGACCTGAAAAGTGTAGGGGAAAGTTGGGAAAGGTTTTGGCATGGACCCAAAAGCCAACTGGGTACACTGTCTAACTCACCTTTCTGGATTATCTGATTCTAAAGTCTCTGTGCTTTTCTTTGTCTTTGGAGCTATTTAAACCTCATAAATTATAGGTAACTGTTAGTTATTTTTATTCAGTAGATATGATTGACAGAGTTGATGACAGAAGGGTTGAGACTGGGAAACAGAGAGAGGAGTCAAAAATGGCTTCTAGAGTTCTGGCTTGAGCAACTGATTAGGTGCATACTAGCTGGGGTCTGGGAGTGGAAGACAAGATGTAACTAGGGAATGGGCATGTTGAATTTGTTATGGTTAAAGGCTCTCCAAGAGTCTTGTCAACTTAGCAACAGGATAAGTGGGCTTAAAGCTCAAGAGTGAGATCTGAGCTGGTGATATTTATGGGAGAGTCATTTTGTAAATGTCACAGTTGGGAGAAGGTAAAATGAGAAAAGAAAAGGGTCGGTCACAGAACCCTGAAAAACACCAACATTTATGAGATGGACAGTGGCAGAGAGAACTTCAGAGGAGAATGAGGCGGAGCTGCTAGAGAATACACAGAAAACAAGAGGAGGTGGTTAATTGGAAGCCAGGAAAGAATTTCTAGCGCTAAGAACAATTAACGTATAAAATGCTGTAAGAGGTGAGATGGAGGCTGAAAATGCTCGTTGAAATGAACAAGATCTTGGATATCTAGTTAAGAGCAATTTTAGTGGAGAGGTAAGGACTGAAGCCAAGCTGCAGTTGACTGAAGAGTAGGTAGTTAGCGGAGACAACGAGGAGAGACCACATTCTCAGGACGTTTTGTCAAGGAAGGGGGTAAAGGATGAGAGCTGGAGGGAATTCGAGTCCAGAAAGTTCGTTTTATTTTTCTTTTCCTTTAACATGATGGAAACTTGACTGTAGTATATGCTGATGGGAAGGTGCCAGTAGAGAGGGAGAGTTTACAGACAGCAAAGAGAGAGAATACTTTCGAAAGAGTTTAAAGGAAACCTACATCAATGGGAAGACATCCTTGTTAGTGGATTAGAAAACGATATTGTTGAAATGGAAATACTCCCCAAATTGATGTACAGATTCAGTGCCATTGCAATCTAAATCTCACCTGTGTTTTTCTAGAGAAATTGGCAGGCTAATTCTAAAATGCATATAGAAATGCAAAGGGGGAGGGATAATTGGGAGACTGGGATTGACATATACATACTACTCTATATAAAATAGATTACCAATAAGGACCTACTCTATAGCACAGGGAACTCTACTCAATGTTCTATAATGGCCTATATGGGAAAGGAATCTAAAAAAGAGTGGATATAGGTATATGTATAACTGATTCACTTTGCTGTACACCTGAAACTAACACAATATTGTAAATCAACTATACTCCAATAAAAATTATATTTTAAAAAAAAGAAAGAATAAAAATGCAAGGGACTCAGAATAGCCAAAACACTCTTGCAAAAGAGCAGGGTTAGTGGAGTTCCAGTTTTCACATTTTACTACAAAGCTATATAGTCAAGAGGGTGTGGCACTGGTATAAGGCTAGACATGTGGGTCAATAGAATAGAATTGCAAGTTCAGAAGTAAACCTTTATATTTATGGTCAACTGATCTTTGCTAAAGAAGCCAAGATGTTTTATTTATTTTTTTTTTTGGCCGCGCCGTGCAGCTTGTGGGGAGCCCGACCTGGGATTGAACCTGCACCCTCAGCAGTGAAAGCAAAGAGCAGAGTCCTAACCACTGGACCTCCAGGGAACTCCCAAGAAGCCAAGATATTTCAATGGGTTAAAAGAGTTTTTTGAACAAGTAATACAGGAACAACTGGACATCTACATGCAAAACTATGAATTTGGACTTCTGCCTCATACCATATACAGAAATTAAATCAAAATTGATAAAACTCTTGAGTATTTTAAAGAGAAAACTGGCAAATTAGAAGACTGCAATGATAAATTGAACAAGTACCCAGCACAAAAGAGAGAAAAAATAAGCAGTGATGACATGGAAGGCAGATTAACAAGATATAGGAGCAGATTCCAATTCCTATAAAATGGACTATAAAACAGAGATGATAATAATACTTTTCTGGTGGGTACTGTGAGGATTTCATGAGTTTATTCACATGAAGGCTTTCAACAGGGCCTAGTGTCAGCATTCAATAAATATTAGCTATAATTGATTTGAAATTTATTTGTGTAAGTAGTATGAGGTAGAAAGTAATGATATTTTTAATATAGACTGTTTAAATTATATTAGCGCCTGGAAAAAGATTTCTTACATCTGTTCTAAGTTTCCTGGCAGATTTTTTTTCCCTTGTTTTAATATTTCCCTGCAGATATTTATAATCCCATTTCTACCTCCTCCCTACTCCCACCCCAACTAATATTATTTCATTACATGTTATTTTTTTAACATCTTTATTGGAGTATAATTGCTTTACAATGTTGTGTTGGTTTCTGCTGTATAACAAAATGAATCAGCTGTATGCATACATATATCCCCACAGCCCTTGCCTCTTGCATCTCCCTCCCACCCTCCATATCCCACCCCTCTAGGTGGTCACAAAGCACGGAGCTGATCTCCCTGTGCTATGCAGCTGCTTCCCACTAGCTATCTATTTTACATTTGGTGGTGTATATGTGTCAATGTTACTCTCTCACTTCGTCCAAGCTTACCCTTCCACCTCCCCATGTCCTCAAGTCCATTCTCTATGTCTCTATCTTTATTCCTGTCCTGCCACTAGGTTCATCAGAACCATTTGTCTTTTTTAAGATTCCACATATATGTGTTAGCATACGGTGTTTGTTTTTCTCTTTCTGACTTACTTCACTCTGTATGACAGATTCTAGGTCCATCCACATCACTACAAATAACTCAATTTCGTTTCTTTTTAGGGCTGAGTAATATTCCATTGTATATATATGCCACATCTTCTTTATCCATTCATCTGTCGATGGACACTTAGGTTGCTTCCATATCCTGACTATTATAAATAGTGCTGCAGTGAACATTGTGGTACATGTCTGGGTTTTTTTTTCGTTTTTTTTTTTTTTTTTTTTTTTGTGGTACGCTGGCCTCTCACTGTTGCGGCCTCTCCCGTTGCGGAGCACAGGCTCCGGACACGCAGGCTCAGCGGCCATGGCTCACGGGCCCAGGCGATCTGCGGCATGTGGGATCTTCCCGGACCGGGGCACAAACCCACGTCCCCTGCATCGGCAGACGGACTCTCAACCACTGCGTCACCAGGGAAGCCCTACATGTCTGTTTTTGAATTATGGTTTGCTCAGAATATATGTCCAGTAGTGGGATTGCTGGGTCATATGGTAGTTCTATTTTTAGTATTTTAAGGGACCTCCATACTGTTCTCCATAGTGGCTGTATCAATTTACATTCCCATGAACAGTGCAAGAGGGTTCCCCTTTCTCCACACCCACTCCAGCATTTACTGTTTATAGATATTTTGATGATGGCCATTCTGACTGGTGTGAGGTGATACCTCATTGTAGTTTTGATTTGCATTTCTCTAATGATTAGTGATGTTGAGCATCCTTTCATGTGTTTGTTGGCCATCTATATATCTTCTTTGGAGAAATGTCTTTTTAGGTCTTCTGACCATTTTTCGATTGGGTTGTTTGTTTTTTTGATATTGAGCTGCATGAGCTGCTTGTGTATTTTGGGGATTAATCCTTTGTCAGTTGATTCGTTTGCAAATATTTTCTCCCATTCTGAGGATTGTCTTTTTGTCTTTTTTATGATTTCCTTTGCTGTGCAAAAGCTTTTAAGTTTCATTAGGTCCCATTTGTTTATTTTTGTTTTTATTTCCATTTCTCTAGCAGGTGGGTCAAAAAGGATCTTTCTGTGATTTATGTCATAGAGTGTTCTGCCTATGTTTTCCTCTGAGAGTTTTATAGTGTCTGGCCTTACATTTAGATCTCTAATCTATTTTGAGTTTATTTTTGTGTATGGTGTTAGGAAGTGTTCTAATTTCATTCTTCTACATGTAGCTGTCCAGTTTCCCCAGCACCACTTATTGAAGAGGCTGTCTTTTCTCCATTGTATATTCTTGCCTCCTTTATCAAAGATAAGGTGACCATATGTGTGAGGGTTTACTTCTGAGCTTTCTATCCTGTTCCATTGATCTGTATTTCCGTTTTTGTGCCAATACCATACTATCTTGATTACTGTAGCTTTGTAGTATAGTCTGAAGTCAGGGAGCCTGACTCAAGATTGCTTTGGCTATTCCGGGTCTTCTGTGTTTCCATACAAATTGTGAAATTTATTGTTCTAGTTCTGTGAAAAATGCTATTGGTAGTTTGATAGGGATTGTATTGAATCTGTAGATTGCTTTGGGTAGTATAGTCGTTTTCACAATGTTGATTCTTCCAATCCAAGAACATGGTATATCTCTCCATCTGTTTGTATCATCTTTAATTTCTTTCATCAGTGTCTTAGTTTTCTGCATATAGATCTTTTGTCTCCTTAGGTAGGTTTATTCCTAGGTATTTTATTCCTTTTGTTGCAATGGTAAATGGGAGTGTTTCCTTAATTTCTCTTTCAGATTTTTCATCCTTAATGTATAGGAATGCAAAGATTTCTGTGCATTAATTTTGTATCCTGCTACTTTACCAAATTCACTGATTAGCTTTAGTAGTTTTCTGGTAGCATCTTTAGGATTCTCTGTGTATAATATCACGTCATCTGCAAACAGTGACAGTTTTATTTCTTCTTTTCCAATTTGGGTTCCTTTTATTTCTTTTTCTTCTCTGATTGCTGTGGCTTAAACTTCCAAAACTATGTTGAATAATAGTGGTGAGAGTGGGCAACCTTGTCTTGTTCCTGATCTTAGAGGAAATGGTTTCAGTTTTTCAGCATTGAGAGCAATGTTGGCTGTGGGTTTGTCATATATGGCCTTTATTATGTTGAGGTAGGCTCTATGCCCACTTTCTGGAGTGTTTTTATCATAAATGGGTGTTGAATATTGTTGAATGCTTTTTCTGCATCTATTGAGATTATCATATGATTTTTATCCTTCAATTTGTTAATATGGTGTATCACATTGATTGGGTTGCATATATCAAAGAATCCTTGCATTCCTGGGATAAACCCCACTTGATCATGGTGTATGATCCTTTTAATGTGCTGTTAGATTCTGTTTGCTAGTATTTTGTTGAGGATTTTTGCATCTATGTTCATCAGTGATATTGGCCTGTAGTTTTCTTTTTTTGTGACATCTTCGTCTGGCTTTGGTATCAGGGTGATGGTGGCCTCGTAGAATGATTTTGGGAGTGTTCCTCCCTCTGCTATATTTTGGAAGAGTATGAGAAAGATAGGTGTTAGCTCTTCTCTAAATGTTTGATAGAATTCGCCTGTGAAACCATCTGGTCCTGGGCTTTTGTTTGTTAGAAGATTTTTAATCACAGTTGTGATTGGTCTGTTTATATTTTCTGTTTCTTCCTGGTTCAGTCTTGAAGGTTGTGCTTTTCTAAGAATTTGTCCATGTCTTCCAGGTTGTCCATTTTATTGGCATATAGTTGTTTGTAGTAGTCTTTTATAATCCTTTGTGTTTCTGCAGTGTCAGTCATTACTTCTCCTTTTTCATTTCTACTTCTGTTGACTTGAGTCTTCTCCCTTTTCTTCTTGATAGGTCTGGCTAATGGTTTATCAATTTTGTTTATCTTCTCCGAGAGCCAGCTTTTAGTTTTATTGATCTTTGCTATTGTTTCCTTCATTTCTTTTTCATTGATTTCTGATCTGATCTTTATGATTTCTTTCCTTCTGCTAACTTTAAGGTATTTTCTTCTTTCTCTAATTGCTTTAGGTATAAGGTTAGGTTGTTTATTTGAGATTTTTCTTGTTTTTTGAGGTAGGATTGTATTGCTATAAACTTCCCTCTTAGAACTGCTTTTAACTTTTGCTTGTCTGTAAAGGTTTTAATTTCTCCCTCGAATCTGAATGAGATCCTTTCTGGGTAGAGTAATCTTGGTTGTAGGTTTTTCCCTTTCATCCCTTTAAATATGTCCTGCCACTCCCTTCTGGCTTGCAGAGTTTCTGCTGAAAGACCAGCTGTTAACCTTATGGAGATTCCCTTGTATGTTTTTTGTTGCTTTTCCCTTGCTGCTTTTAATATTTTTTGTTTGTATTTAATTTTTGATAGTTTGATTAATATGTGTCTTGGCATGTATCTCCTTGGATTTATCCTGTATGGGACTCTCTGTGCTTCCTGGACTTGACTGACTATTTCCTTTCCCATGTTAGGGAAGTTTTCAACTATAATCTCTTCAAATATTTTCTCAGACCCTTTCTTTTTCTCTTCTTCTTCTGGGACCCCTATAATTCGAATGTTGGTACGTTTAATGTTGTCCCAGAGGTCTCTGAGACTGTCCTCAATTCTTTTAATTCTTTATTCTGTTCTGTGGTAGTTATTTCCACTATTTTATCTTTCCGGTCACTTATCTGTTCTTCCGCCTCAGTTATTCTGCTATTGATTCCTTCTAGAGAATTTTAAATTTCATTTATTGTGTTGTTCATCATTGTTTGTTTGTTCTTTAGTTCTTCTAGGTCCTTGTTAAACGTTTCTTGTATTTTCTCCATTCTATTTCCACGATTTGGGATCATCTTTACTATCATTACTCTGAATTCTTTTTCAGGTAGACTGCCTATTTCCTCTTCATTTGTTTGGTCTGGTGGATTTTTACCTTGCTCCTTCATCTGTTGCATATTTCTCTGTCTTCTCATTTTATTTAACTTACTGTGTTTGGGGTCTCCTTTTCGCAGGCTGCAGGTTCATCGTTCCCATTGTTTTTGGTGTCTGCCCCCAGTGGGTGATGTTGGTTCAGTGGCTTGTGTAGACTTCCTGGTGGAGGGGACTGGTGCCTGTGTTCTGGAGGGTGGGACTGGATCTTGTCTTTCTGGTGGGCCACACCGCATCTGGTGGTGTATTTTGGGGTGTCTGTGAACTTAGTATGATTTTAGGCAGCCTCTCTGCTAATGCATGGGGTTGTGTTCCTGTCTTGCTAGTTGTTTGGCATGGGGTGTCCAGCACCGGAGCTTGCTGACTGTTGGATGGAGCTGGGTCTCAGTGTTGAGCTGGAGATCTCTGGGAGAGCTCTCGCCGATTGATATTACATGGGGCTGGGAGGTCTGTGGTGGTCCAATGTCCTGAACTTGGCTCTGCCACCTTGGAGGCTCATACCTGACACCAGGCCTGAGCACCAAGACCCTGTCAGCCACATGGCTCAGAAGAAAAAGGAGAAAAAAAGAAAGAAAAAAAAATTTTTAATCAAAAATTTAAAATAAAATATTAAAATAAAAATTAAATAAAATAAAAAAAGAAGGGAGCAACCAAACCAATAAACAGATCAACCAGTGCTAACAAGTGCTAAAAACTGAACTGAGATAAACATAAAAATCATTACATGTTATTTTAATTTGACCTTTCACACCATAATTTATGGTTAAAATGTGGTCTTCTATATTATACTTCTTTATCAACTTTAACATAGCATTCTTGAAGGGAATAATTTTTAAAGACTTCTACCAAGGAAAATCTGACTGTCAATAAAAGCATTTAGGGCTTCCCTGGTGGCGCAGTGGTTGAGAGTCTGCCTGCCGATGCAGGGGACGCGGGTTCGTGCCCCGGTCCGGGGGGATCCCACATGCCGCGGAGCGGCTGGGCCCGTGAGCCATGGCCGCTGAGCCTGCGCGTCCGGAGCCCGTGCTCCGCAACGGGAGAGGCCACAACAGTGAGAGGCCCGCGTACCGCAAAAAAAAAAAAAAAAAAAAAAAAGCATTTAGAGCAGATGACTGAATCTGTAATATGATGTATTCATTACTTCCCAGAAATAAAAGGATTAGTGAAACATCAATTCAAATCCTTACTAGACTCCTCATTAGACTATCTTATCAGTTCTGAGACATCTGGAAACTATGGCTGGAATATTCAAGATAGTCTGTCCACACATCCTCTTCATAAAGCAAACATTGTTTTGGCTGGAAATACTCCGTAATAAAATAGAAACCAGCTGCTTTCCTTTATTATTCTATTGAAATATTTCAAAAAGAACTTCATTTCATTTTCTCAAATCATTCCCATAACCATCGCCTCAAATGTTTTTTTTCTTATAAATTCTTGATGGCATGTGAATCTTTAAAAAGTCCCACTTGGCACATTTTGTGGTTTTGTTGAAATGTTTGCCTTTTAATCACACAGGATGGAGGCTTCAAAACAACACAACTACTTTATAGAAATAATTAGTGGTCTGCCCAAAGCCTGCAGTTCCATAGAATTGTTATTCCCTTAATATGTATAGTACTTAAGGAATTTATTATATACCTGAAAGAAGTTTAACGGAGATAAAGAAATTTGGAAATTTGTTTTTGTTTTTTGGCCATGCTGTGCAGCTTGTGGGATCTTAGTTCCCCAACCAGGGGTTGAACCCAGGCCCCAGCAGTGAAAGCACCAAGTCCTAACCACTGGACCACTAGGGAATTCCCAGAAATCTGGAAATTTGAATTCTGCTTCATAGAGGAGTTTATTAGTAAAAGTCAGTAGAACATTTAAGCTATGTTATAAATTAATTTCTTTTCCCCTCCTCCCCAAAATTGTGCTTTGGAATAAGGAAAAATACGAAAGAAAATGCACTAACTAAGGGCAAACAACAGTGGGAAATAATCTATAACAAACTGAATGATATCTTTGCTATCAAAATGTATCACAGAAATTCAGGGACTTCCCTGACGGTCCAGTGGTTAAGACTCTGCGCTTCCCCTGCAGGGGACACTGGTTCGATCTCTGGTTGGGGAACTAAGACCCTGCATACCCTGCATGCCTCCCCCCCAAAAAAAGGAAAATCACAGAAATTCATAAGTAAATGTAAAACAATGCCAATCTTCTTGATAATTTTTTATTTTGAAAAATATAGTTATTTTTCATAAAATTATGTTGTCTATGTTAACATCTAATGGATTTATTATTGTTATTTTTAAATCAATGTATAAATATTTTATTTTTTAATTTTTAAAATAAATTTATTTATTTTTATTTATTTATTTTTTGCTGCATTGGGTCTTCGTTGCTGCACGCAGGCTTTCCCTAGTTGTGGCAAGCGGGGGCTACTCTTCATTGCGGTGCACGGGCTTCTCATTGAGTTGGCTTCTCACTGCAGTGGCTTCTCTTGTTGTGGAGCACAGGTTCTAGGTGCACAGGCTCAGTAGTTGTGGTGCCCAGGATTTGTTACTCTGTGGCATGTGGGATCTTCCCGTACCAGGGCTTGAACCCTTGTCCCCTGCATTGGCAGGCGGATTCTCAACCACTGGGCGACCAGGGAAGTCCCCCTAATGAAGCTTCAATCTCTTTACTCTCATGAAAACAGAAGGCAATCAGGCCTTGAAATATTTCTACCGCGATTTAATTATTCACCTCCAGTCCCTCAAGGTATTCCTTGTCTCCTAATATTGGTAATTATCTCCTTTAGCCAAATAAAAATGTGTGATTTTTATTTGTAATTGCTCCAGGTATTAGAAGGAGTAATTGTTAAGTGTTGCCCAAGTACCGTGAAGATGAAAGATGCTATGTAATTATCACCGTGGGAAAATGACTTTCCATGCACTTAGCTGAAATCACTACCTGGGCTTATGGAGTTAAATCTGAACCTTCAGGACTTCTGGGATGAACACGGTGACGTAGGTTTAGCATCTGTCTGGTTTTTCTCAAGTCATGCAAAAGCATCAAGAAAGATGGCCAAATCAATGGACTTTTGTTCAGCAAAATTGGGAGCAGATCCACAGCCTTCAAAATATGAATCGGGGGCTTCCCTGGTGGCGCAGTGGTTGAGAGTCCGCCTGCCGATGCAGGGGACACGGGTTCGTGCCCCAGTCCGGGAAGATCCCACATGCCGCGGAGCGGCTGGGCCCGTGAGCCATGGCCGCTGAGCCTGCGCGTCCGGAGCCTGTGCTCCGCAACGGGAGAGGCCACAGCAGTGAGAGGCCCGAGTACCGCAAAAAAAAAAAAAAAAAAAAAAAAAAAAAAAAATATGAATCGGAGCTGCTAAGAGCAGCTGAGATCAGACAGAAGCCAGAACGAAGGAGGTGGTGATGCGATGGGAGGCCCAATCAGCAGCAGCATAGTCCAGGAAGCATCAGCAAACATAAGCCTCCGAAGATGAGGGCGTCACCTTGAAGAGAAGGTGTGCGTCTCCTCTTATCCATGGACTTGGGTAGCAGGACTGGAGGTAGGAGTCCTCCCGGAACCTGATTTATTTCAGAGTAGAAGAGGAAGGGGTCTACACAAATAATTAAACAGAGAAGCCATAGGCATTAGTCTGCTAGGGCTGCCGTAACAAAGTACCACAAACTGAGTGGCTTAAACAACAGAAATTTATTGTCTCATGGGTCTGGTGGCCAGAGGTCTGAAATCGAGGTGTCTGGAGGGCTGGTTCCTTCCGAGGGCTACGAGGGAGAATCTGTTCCGTGCCTCTTGCCTAGTTGCTTGTGATTGCTGGCGATCTTTTGGACACAGGGCAGTGGGCTTCTCAGGAGATACACTTTCCAGCAGAGCACAGAGCAGGCAGACCCAAGGAGGGGACCACTGGCCCTTCCTGGAGACCCAGTTTCTATTGATGCAGCAAAGCTGAACAGACAATTCACACCAAGGTAATAGCAACTTAAGTACCCTCACCTCCTTGTTGGCCTTTCAAAAAAAGGAAGCCAGGGTGGGTGCTACTTAACTCCATTGGAATTAAGCTACCATGGTAAAATTTTAGTACAAGTTTTAGATAAATCTTCCCCTCTGGAAAGGCATCAGGGGAGGTACTTGGAAAAGCTGTCACTACTTTGGTCCCTTACATCACATAATTGGTCAGAGAAATGGGAAGTGGCAAGCGGCCCCGGTAAGCATGGTGGAGAGCCAGCTCCAGTGAGCCTGCTGGACGGCACTTGCAAGGGGCCAGCCGGCCGTGACGGAGTGATGCAGCGGAAGATGCCAAGGGAATCTGCATGAATGCTGAACGTGGCTTTCCTGTCATGCTGGTGCCCTCCTTCTTCAGGCGCTTCACCAGGCCCGTCACCAGCCTTCCTACCCTCTGTCACTGGCAATAGGCCCAGCCAGTGACTGCCAGCAGTAGAGAGGAAGGGGAGGGATATGGGTATTGAACAGCCATCCTCCCCGGCCGGCCCAGCCCACTGGGATCTACTCCTCTGAGCTCCCCTGCCTTGACCACCGTGGCCAGGGCTTCCATGACGCACAACTCCAGAGGACGCCACTCACTTGCAGACCCAGGCTGGTTTTGTTCAGTATCTATGTATGAGTTTGTCTTACCACCTCGGCCAGACAGCTCCAGGTGGGCCAGGACAGATTTCTAAATCTTTTTATACACCTAACCACCTAGCGCTAAGCCCAGCCCGATAAATATTTGCTGATGGATGGGCAATCCAGAAAAGGGGTCGTTGACCCTGAATCACAGATAAATGCACGGTTTAGTCTTGTAAGAGCATCTATTTTAGAGCTCTGCAAACCTGATTCTGCCCAGCTTTGGCATCTGGTACAGCTATTAGTCATTCAGAAATGTGACCTTTCCTGACACAGGGTGTCTCCGAGCAGGAGTGTGACTTGACGCACAGCGGCTTTCTGCCCATGCTAAGGTCAGTTTCCTCTTCCCTAAAAGGGTTCAGTTTTGAGCAGGGATTTCACGAGCCACAGGGAGAGCTGACGCACTCTGCAAAGCTCTGAGTGGGGTTTGGATTAGTCATGGTCATAACCGCTGTTTATGCAACCTTGGAGCAGGCCCAGGCTCACATTTCTCCCAGAGGCCCATGGTACTTCTCCCTGTGATTTTTTTTCTCTATTTTTTTGAAGCATGGGACCTCAAAACCACACTTGAATACTTGTCCTCTAATGTAAGAGTTTGAGCAGCTAAATGATACCTTATTGGGCCCTTTCAAGCCTGCCCACCTTCCATCGGGCAACGAACACACAGTAAAAACACTTTCAGACACTTTCACAGCACTGTGTGCTGGGCTGCCCTGCTGGAATCAATTGTAAGTGGGTGAAAAACAATGGGAAAAAAACAAACAAACAAAAGCAAAGATGCTGAACTGAGAATTAGAGGGCCGGTGTTTTAGTCAGTAGCTTGTTGCACGGCCTTGAGCCGATTACTCCCCTGTGCTCCACGTTTCCATTTGCACGGTGGAGCACAGAGGAGCGTGCTCCGCCCCGCCATCCACAGGGCGCCTGTTCTGAGCCATGTGTCCCTCTGGGAATGAGAAGTAGGAGGGTGGGACGGGGCAGGCCAGCACCAAGCCCCCTAGCCCTTCCCTGGTGCCTTTGGCATGCATGACTGGGGGTGGGGATGTCATCTGTGGCCACAGGACAGAGGTGGCTATGTTTTTCCAGGTCAGAGACTGAGTTTGGGATTGTTCTCATGACACAGTCCCCAAGCTCTCTGGTTCCTAAACTAATTATTAAGACCAATAAATTGATTCTTCTTTTCTAAGAATGCCAGTCTCCAAATGCCCAAGGGTGAGAGGGCAGCCTTTAGTGGCTCCAGCTGCCTGGGAGGGCAGCAGGGACCCAGCACCATCCCAGGAGACATGGGCTTGGCTTGGGTTCCAGTTATACCCTCAACTCACAGAGTGACCTTGAGGGAGTTCCTTCCCCTCCTAGGGCCTCAGTTTTCCCATCAGTGCAATGAGGGGGTGGACTGTGGGAACCCCAGGGTTTCTTTTGACTCGGAGGTTTAAGGATCTGTTTGCCTTTCCTTCTCCATCAGGCCTTTTTTCTTCCTTGCTTCTCCATCTTCTCAGTCTTCTAATTCCTTTCCCCATTCTTGCTGGAGATCTTTTTCTGGCTGATCTTGGCTGTTTCACTGATATGGGCCTGTTTCCTCAGTGGGCAATGAGAGTTTGACTAAGAGGCTCTAAAGGCTCACCCAGCTCTGATGCTCTGGTCATCCTGGGATCCCATGGTGTAAAGTCCCATCTGGTGCACAGCCGGGATGGTGCTGGATAATCTGTGCTGGGCCCCTCCATTCACCCGTCGCAGGAAGACTCATCCCTCAGATGCCCCAGCTGCTACCTCACCTACTGGTCCAGACTTCTCAGGAGGACTCCATGGACATGTCTTAGATTGAGGCCAACAGGCAGACTCTGTTGTGATTACTTTTTTACCTGTCAGCTTGATTTATAGTCTCCACTTATTCAGTCAAACACTAACCTAGGTGTTGCAGTGAAGACATTTTATAGATGTGATTAAGGTCCATAATCAGTGGACTTTAAGTACGATAGATTATCCTCGATAATCTGGGTGGGCCTGAGTCAATTGCTCAAAAAGCCTCAAATGCAGAGCTGAGGCTTCCTGGGGAAGAAGAAATTCTACCTGTAGACAGTAGCTTCCATCCATGCCCCTGAATTCCACCTGCCCTTCTTAATGACCTTCCGTATAGATTTCAGTTTTGCCCAGCGGTGGCTTCTCTTGTTGCAGAGCACAGGCTCTAGGTGCGCGAGCTTCAGTAGTTGCAGCACGTGAGCTCAGTAGTTGCAGCACTCAGGCCCCAGAGTGCACGGGCTTCAGTAGTTGTGGCACACAGGCTCAGTAGTTGTGTCTCGTGAGCTCTAGAGTCCAGGCTCAGTAGTTGTGGCGCACGGGCTTAACTGCTCCGCGGTATGTGGGATCTTCCCAGGGCAGGGATCGAATCCGTGTTCCCTGCATTGGCAGGCGGATTCTTAACCACTGCACCACAAGGGAAGTCCCTGCTGTGACTTTTACTGGTAGAACCTTCTAAATATATCTTGCTGAGAATGGAATATTCTACCACCCTCACTACTCAATTTAACAGCTATTCTTGAATATCTAAAATGAAGACAAACAGCCAAGCATAACCAAGCATATGAGGCTCCAGGGAATACAAGGATCCTGGGTCTGTGAGCTAAAACAATCCTGCAAATTAGGAGAATCTATGGAATCAGGGACTGGAAAGGGATCTTGGGCAATTGAAACTCAAGTACCCAGAGTTCTTTGCCTTTTTGTTTTCAAGATCTGAGCTCTTAAGCATCTCTCTCTTTATCCTACAAACACAAACTTACCAAATACCTGAAGTATAATTTTTAAAAGTAATAAACAATGCAGATTCCATTAATGTTTGTCCCTGTTGGGTGAGCAGGACAGGTCGACCGTTTTTTGTACAGTTTATAAAATGGAGAATATTGTCCTCTGAAGTCCAAGAGAAACACAATGCACCTAGCAGATCCTTCTGTTAGGGGCTGAGGGGCTAGGAGTGGGCTGGGATGGGGAGTGACGGGGTCCCTACGACAACAATGGATGTCAGTGAAAATTACATAGAAGACAAGCCAAGTTTCCCAGAATCTTCTTCTGCTCTCAGACAATCCCAGGCCATGGGGTTGAGGGCTTGCTGAGCTACAGTGAGCAGAAGACTTTGAAAAGGCTACTGGACCTCCCTGGTGTGCAGCCTTGAAGCAGGGCGGGACAGCTAGTGTCGAACCTTCTCAGCCCTCACCTGGAGCATGCCGCTCTTCCTCCTTCACTTGTGCATCCATTTTCTTCTTGCTTCGGGCCAGTGCCGACACGCAGAAGGGACTGGCTGCTTCATAACCGGAGCTTCCGATTGCTCAGCCGGCACCCCGCCCTATATCTGGGGCAGCTGTTGAGGGCTTGCCTGGGCCAGGCAGGTGGGCATCAGCACAGGCTGTCAAGCATGAGGCGTGCCCCAGCTGCTCAGCTGGCCTCTTGCAGGCTGCGATGGGGGCACTGACTCATCCTTCTCCTCCCACAGCTTGCAGCCAGGCAAGGAGAGCTCAGCTCAGAGCAAGGAGGGGCATCAGCCCCTTGGGCCTCCTTTCTGCCTTCAAGGCTGGCAGTGAGCTCCTGCTCTGAACACTTCGCAGCTGGTCTCAGCTTTGCCCTCTGGACGAGTCACAGTGACCTCAGCTGGTGGATCTGGGGAGCCGAAGCTTCAGTGTGATGCAGCTTACCTGGCCTTTTGGGTGTGCTGGGAGATGAGCAGGGGGTGGCGTAGGGGGCATACTCGCAATTTAAACGTGTAACTCACTGGGGGTGATATTTCGGAAAAATATTAATGTGCTTTTCCCTTTCTGAGTGTGTATATTTTCTAATTTTCCTGAGGCATTCATTTACACGGATGAGATGAAGATTGTTCTAGAAGGAATGCCGAAAGGAAGAAAGCATTAATATTTACTTTTTGACACTCAAGATCTTCATAGCCTTGTTAAAATATTGAAATACAATAACTGTACATATTCAAAGTGTACAATTTGATGAGTTTTGACCTACATACACATCTGTGAAGTGGTCATCACAATCAAGGTAGCGAACTGATTCATCATCCCCAAAAGTTTCCTTGCTCTCCCACCAATTTTCTTTCTGTCACTATAGATTTGCATTTTCTAGAAATTTACATACATGGAGTCATAGTACTTACACCTGTTTTGTCTGTTTTCTTTCATTCTGCATAATTCTTTTGGCACTCATCCCTGTCATTGTATGAATCGGTAGGTCATTCTTCTTCACTGCTGAGTAATATTCCATTGTATGACTATCCCACAATATGTTTATTTACCCCTTGATGAACATTTGATTGTTTCCAGTGTGTGGCTATTATAAATAAAGCTCCCGTGAACGTGTGTGTATAAGTCCTTGTGGGCTATATGCTTGCATGCCTCTTGGGAAAGTTCCTATGAATGGAACGGCTGGGTCGTATCATCAGTCAGTGTATTTTCATCTCTTTAAGAAACTGCCAAGCTGTTTTACGAAGTAGTTGTAATTTTTTCTACTCCTGCCAACAAGGTAGAAGAGGTCCAGTGCCTTCACATTCTCACCAAGTCTTACTCTGCTCAGTCTTTATCATTTTAGCCATTCTAGTCCATGCTAATGGGTACAAAGGGGTATTTAATTATGCTTGCAATTTGCACTACCTTAATGACTAATGACGTTCGGAGTAAGATTTGTAGCGAGACATTACTCCAGCTAGCCTGGCTATTGCTTGGGAGGATTTTCTACATTCTTTTATACTGAAGCAAAAGACCACTGGTGGCTAAAACATGGGTGTGGCGTGTGCATAATGACATACATACACGGATATTCATTGCAGCATTCTTTGTAATAACAGAACAATGAAAAAGCTAAGTGTCCATTAATAGAGGCCTGGTTAAATAGATTATAGTATTAGGTTCTCCAGAGAATTAGAACCATAGGATGTGGGTATATGTAGAAAGAGATTTATTGTAAGGAATTGGCTCACATGATTGTGGAGGTTTGGTGAGTCCAAAATCTGATGAAGGAGGCTGGCAAGCTGGAAACTCAGGAAAGTTGCAGTTCAAGTCCAAAGGCCGTCAGGCTGGAAACACAGGAAGGAGTCAATGTTGCAGTTCAAGTTCGAAAGCAGTCTGCTTGTAGATTCTCTCTTGCTCAGGAGAGGCCAGCTTTTTGTTCTTTTCAGGCCTTCAACCAACTGGATGAGGCCCACCCACATTATGGAAGGCAATCTGCTTACTCAAAGTATACCATTTTAAATGTAAATCCCATCCAAAACCACCCTCAGGGAAACATCCAGAATAATGTTTGACCAAATATCAGGTCGCCCCATGGCCCACCCAAATTGACACATAAAATTAACCATCACAGGTATGAATGGAATACTATGTAGCCATTAAAAAGGAAAGGTAGGGCTTCCCTGGTGGTGCAGTGGTTGAGAGTCCACCTGCCGATGCAGGGGATATGGGTTCGTGCCCCGGTCTGGGAAGATCCCACATGCCGCAGAGCGGCTGGGCCCGTGAGCCATGGCCACTGAGCCTGCGCATCCAGAGCCTGTGCTCCGCAATGGGAGAGGCCACAATAGTGAGAGGCCCACATACTGCAAAAAAAAAAAAAAAAAAAAGGAAAGGTAGCTCTATAGGTACTAAAATGAGTATATCTCCAAGACAAATTACTAAGTGAAAAAAGAAAACAGCTGCAGACAGTAAGTAAAATATGCTACTATTATTTAAAAAATTTTAAATAATGTGTGTGGTTATGATTATAGATGCATAGTACATATCTTAAAGGACATACAAGACATTATTATGGGGGAGAAGGCAGTTGCCTCCAAAGAGAGGAACTGAGTAGGGAATAGGAAAGAAATAGACTAATTTTTAAAATTTCATCTACATCTTTTGTAGTTTTGAAATTTTATGGCGTGTACAGAAGCCTTTGCTTTAAAGCCCAGCTCCATAGATCAGAGATGTGTCTCAGCCTTTCCTCCCAGAGGGCTGCAGGCACAGGGGCCGCCACTTTAGAGCAAAAGTGATGACAAGGGGGGATGGGTGGGGATGGAGACCAGAGTATGCTCCGGAGCAGCGTGGACAGGATTCAAGAATGCAGCTCACCCGTTTGCTCTGGGGTGGACAGCTCAGGCCAGGGGCTGGGGAAGGCGGGCCTGGAGCTTGGAGCAGCGGGGACAGGATGCTACAAGAGCCGGGATGAGGTTGAGTTGGCCAAGGAGCACAATGGCTCCACCAAGCATTACTTTTCACTTTGCAGTGAAGTCTGGCCTTTTCACTTCTCAGTCCAAGGATGGGAAAGATGACATAGGTCCCACAGGCCTTTAAACCCACCCAGAGGAAATCTCTTTCTAAACTAGACTCTCCCCAACATTTTGGGTTTGTAAATATATGTAGAGACCCTCCCTCCTGACAGGAGGCCTGCAGAGGAAATCCCTGAACAGGGTGGACTGGTGAACCCTCTGCTTTATAAGCTCTTTAAGGTTTGGACTCCACAATAATAGGGCTTTGCTCAAAAAACAAACAAACAAAAAAAGCCAGCCTGTGTTGCAACTTGATGGTCAGCATATGGTAGTGGTTAATGGCGTGCTGTCAATGTGCTGTGCGATTCCAAATTCCTCCAGCCCTCTTCCCGCTTTCCCACGCTCCTCCCTCCCTATTCCCTTCTCCCATGTCCCCTAATTTCCCCCAAACCCTGGACTGACTTGATTCCCTACTTCCCCATCTCATCTTGACCACCCCACACCCTCCTTTGTCAGATGTTTTCAGAGCAGTGAACAGAACCCCAGTCCCACTGCCACTCACTCAACCAACACCCACCCCACACAAACATTTTAAAGCAGACCTTTAGTTTTTCTGCTATTTTGTTGGAGTTTCTTCAGGGAAGAGGGGGAAGGGAGTTCCTTTTTTTTTCGGCTGCGTTGGGTCTTTGTTGCTGTGCACAGGCTTCTCATTGCATTGGCTTCTCTTGTTGCGGAGCATGGGCTCTAGGGGCGTGGGCTTCAGTAATTGTGGCTCGCGGGCTCTAGAGCGCAGGCTCAGTAGTTGTGGCACACGGGCTTAGTTGCTCCACAGCATGTGGGATCTTCCCAGACCAGGGATCAAGCCCGTGTCCCCTGAATTGGCAGGAAGATTCTTTTTTTTTTTTTTTGGCGTTATGCAGGCCTCTCACTGCTGCGGCCTCTCCCGTTGCGGAGCACAGGCTCCGGACGCGCAGGCTCAGCGGCCCTGGCTCACGGGCCCAGCCGCTCCGCGGCATGTGGGATCCTCCTGGACCGGGGCACGAACCCGTGTCCCCTGCATCGGCAGGCAGACTCTCAACCACTGCATGGCTCAGGACTCAGTAAAGAACCAACTGCTAAGTCCGACTAAATCAGAAGGAAAAAGTTAAAAACAGAGTTTTCCCACTGGTCTAGCTGTATTTTAAAATGTTTCTCCTTTCTTTGTAACATGTAATTGAAATGTTGTTTATTTCCTGAACTCTTTTAAGAGGTTTGAGTGCATTTGGTGCATTTTTGAGAAAAGTACAGCTTGTATCTTCACTATCTTGCATCATGTGTCCAGCGCCGCATTCCACAAGACAAATATAACCAAGGCCTCTTAGAGCTTCCAAGATATGAAACTGCCCGTGGCAGCTCATTCACGTTGCTGTAACCGCCACCCTCATGTGACAGAGCTGTCCCTTGGATGGACAGCCCAGTTCCACACCCCCTGCCAGAGCTTTCACATTTGAGGCAGAAATACAGGGCCTGCTATACATTCTTGTCTGGTGTGTGGTCACATGCCCCGAGTCTCCAAATCAGAAGTTATTTATACCAAATGCTCAAACCAAAAGGATTACTTAAGCCGCCGTGATCCTTGAGTCCTTCTGTCCTCTCATCTCCCACCTGCAGTAGTATGTACCATTGGTCTTATCACCAAAATATGTTTTACAAGCGTCCCTTTCTCTCCATCCCCACTGCCATCACTCTAATCCAAGCTACCATCTCTGTCTCCTAGAATATACAATAGCTTCCTAACTTGTCTCTCTGCTTTCACTCATGGCAGAAAAAATTTACTGAAAAGTCCTCTATTTCCCTTCTTTGTTTCATTCCCCTGCCCTGCATTTCATTTTTCAAGCAGATAGACAGACTTTATAATCCCACGGTCCTGGAATCATAGGAAAGCTGTAAAGCAGTCTAACGATGTCTGTACTTGTGGAGCCTGAATCACAGATGCTTCTTTGCTAGAGGTTCTGGAGGATAGAGAGTGTGTCTGGATCCAGCAGCAGAGCCAGAGATGAGATTCTCTCAGACTGGGAAAGGAGACAGTTGATTGGCATCTGAGAGCAGTGAGGAGCCCAGCCAAGGCTCCAGGGAACGAGGTCACCAGATCAGATAACTTGGCAGCCTGGGGTGCCAAGGGGGACTTGTGGGGCAGAGGCATTGAAGGGACTACCCTTGTCTTGAACAGTTAGGGTACCTGCTGTAACCATGACAACTAGAGGCCCTGGCCCAGTTTTCTGAGCACCTAATAAGGATTCCCTCATGGTCCTGAAAGGGGAAGAAATCTCAATAATGACCTGTCCAGAAGGAAGGACCTTAAGGCAGAATAAGGCAAGATCTGGATGTGAACCAAGATTCGCAGCTACTATATACTTGCCATGACCAGTCTTCCCAGTTTTCTCTGTCCTGACAGATTTCCTTGGACATGGGACTTTTAATCCCAAAAGGCAGTCTAGGATGAGTTGTTTACCTTGTTCAAAGTTCTTTCTACAAAATGGTAAATTTTTTAAAGATAAGATCATGTTACGTCTCTTATTCAAATCCAGGTTCCTTACCATGGCCTCCAAGCCCTTTGTGAGCTGGATCCCACCTCCTTCCGAAGTTATCTCCAAGTGCACCTAGACTACTCCTGGCCTCACTCCTTTCCATCAGCCACCCTACCTCTGTTCTGTCTTGGACAGCCCAAGTTAATTTTTTGGTTCCTTTTTTTTTTTTTTGGCTGCGCCATGCACATACAGGATCATAGTTTCCTTGGAATCTCACTTCCCTGACCAGGGATCGAACCCATGCCCCCTGCAGTGGAAGTGCAGAGTCTTAACCTCTGGACCGCCAGGGAAGTCCCAGGCCGAGTTTATTTTTATCTCAGTCTGTGACCTACTGTTCCCACTGCCTGGACCACCTTCACCTCTTCCTCCTGACCCTTTCCAAGGCTGTCTCCTCCGCTCCGGCACATCTCAGCCCAGAGGAACTGTCTCTTGCCATCCCCTTTAAAGTAGTTTCCCCCCCACCGGGTCCCAGCGCCTCTCGCTAAAGCACTCTCTTTAACGTGCTGCTGATCACATGTGGAAATAGCGGGTCTGTGTCTTTGTCTGTTGTCTGTCTCCCCCTTAGCTTGGAAGCTCCCAAACTCTGGCTCAGAGCTTTACACAAAGCCAGTGCTTAATGAATAGTCGTCGCCTGGCTGACTGCAATTTTAATTTTTTCACTTCTCTTTTCTTTTTCTTATTTTACTAAACAAGAGCAGTGAATAAGCAGATGTCAGCGTTTTGAGACTACCATGTATTTGGGTGGATCAAGTGAAAACCAGTCACTTAGCCTGCTTGGTGTTGGGGTTTATTAGAATAAGCATTGTTTTCTCTGGCGAATATCGCAGGCTATTTCCCTTTCTTCAATCCTCCTTGGGGATTTTCTTTCTAATCCCTATGACGTATATAAAGAAGCCATCAAAGGTAATACGGGAAGGGGGAAAAAAACAACAATGGGGCACAAAGTAAGATGGTTAAAAACAAATCCAAATGCATCAAAAAGCGCAATAAATGTATTCTTAATTTTCCATTTAAAAGATTGTGATTATCAACTTGGATTAAAAAAATCAGCTATATGCTTTTTACATGGGACACACCTGGGAATAAGGGTACAAAAAAGTTGAAAATCAAAGAATGGGAAAATAGGTCAGGCAAATAGTAACCAAAAGAAAGTTGACAGCGGCCAAAAATGATTTTCAAACCAAAAACATTAGCAGGGAAAAAGAAGATCATGACATAGCGGCAAAATGTTCAATTTACCAGGAAGATACAGCAGTTCTAAACCCGTATACCACCTATTTAAGTAGCCTCAAAATACATACTTAAAAAAACGATAGAATTACAGGGAGAAATGAACAAACTCGCCATAATGATGAGCGATTTTGACACACTGCCATCAGGTATTGATATGTCAAGCACAAAGAATGCTAGAGATTTGAAAAAGTAATTAACCAGCGTGACTTAATATATTCACTAGTATTTGGGAAACGATTCTCCATTGGTCTCTCGTGCTTCTCCAAGTCTTGTGAGTGCAGATTTTGTTCTGCACATCTGTTCAAGGATGGCTGTGTAGTGGACAGCCTTGGAGTACAGAGACAGTGTCTCCCTCCAGAGCAGTTCACTGTCTAGTAGAGTAAAGGTTAATGTCTCCCTCCAGGACAAGATTTGAGCTGGTTTGCTTGCAGCCTATAATAAAAAATTGGAGCTTCCTAAACTTGTGGCTCCTCAGCTGTGAAACAAACCCACTGCATGTCCAGCATCCACAGGATTGCCCTCGAGGGGTAAGAAAAATCGGCATAAGCATGAAACTCAGGCTGCCTGCTCTGCCCTGACTAATAATGTCTTTGTCTCCGATCCAGGAGTCTCGTGTCTCCTGTCAGCATCCGTGACCCTGTAGCAGGCTAAGTTACTGGACTGCAAGTAAGATAAAATAAATATGAGACCCTTCACAGTTCTTGATATGTGGACCCTTGCACCCAACCGTGGACAATACACCATCTTCCTTGAGCAATGCACATGGAACATGGACAATTTACCTAGCACAGTGCCTGCCGCCTGAAAGACAGTCGATGAATGTTAGTTCTCACTTGCCTCTAGCACTACTGTTCCTCTCACTTCCTTAAGCAGTCAGCAGCCAAAGGGAAGAAATGAATTATGTGAACAGAAATCATAGAGTGTTAAAACCGTCTGAGAGATGGAGATAAGTGGGCACGCAGGGTAGAACAACCCCTTCTGCGTTGGCCTACATTGTGGCTTCATTATTTGATTCGAGGCAAGACCATTCCCAGGAACACAAATATTGGATTTCTTTTTATTAGGCCACACCGCACAGCTGATGGGATCTTTAGTTCCCCAACCAGGGATTGAACCCAGGCCATGGCAGCGAAAGCGCTGAGTCCTAATCACTGGACTGCCAGGGAATTCCCAGATATTGGGTATTTATATTTGATTGTCAAGACACTTTCCCAAGGTCCTATGGAAATTAAATCTATATTAACCATTTTCTTATCACTCAGATCAGCAATAACCTAGCTTATTAAACCATTATGAGCTCATGCTTTTAAGGGCCTTCTGAGAATGTGAATTTCTTTCTTCTTTCCTTTTTTTTTTTTTTCTGGCTGTGCCGTGGCTTGCAGGACCTTAGTTCCCCAACCAGGGATCGAACCCAGGCCCTCAGCAATGAGAGCTCAGAGTCCTAACCACTGGACAGCCAGGGAATTCCCAGAAAGGGAATTTCTTCATCCTGCCTCCTCCTAGAGCTACAAATGCTTAACTCATCTTGGATGAGCTTTTTTTTTTTTTTTTTTTTTCTGAAACTGGCTTCTTTTCTTTCTGTAGCAATTTTTGCCACCTACACTCAGATACGGAGGAATTGCACGTGTTAAGTCTCAATCCTATACCTAGAGGTAGGGTGGCTGATGGAAAGGAGTGAGGCCAGGAGTAGTCTAGGTGCACTTGGAGATAACTTCGGAAGGAGGTGGGATCCAGTTCACAAAGGGCTTGGAGGCCATGGTAAGGAACCTGGATTTGAATAAGAGACGTAACATGATCTTATCTTCAATCCTATACCTAGAAGCTCACTCTTAACTGACTGGGCAGAATCTCCTGTGTATAAGAGTCTAGGTGTCTGCAAGAAAACTCGAGGTCCGACCCCTACGCTGTAGCCATGCTCCAGGGAGGAGGGGTGTCGAATGGTCCAGGCTTTGAAACCATGGCGGGAGGGCTGTTATGCTTCTCTGTTACATGCCTCTTATACTCCTTTCCAAATCATCCCAGCCTCATGTAGTCCAATGTGACTAGGGCTTTGGGGACAGTCGTGATCTTCATCACATTTCCCTTGTGGCCAGTCTCAGCTCATCACTGTAGCCCCTTAAATAGCATATCCACTGCCAAGACACTGATGCCTAGGGTAAGTCTTACTGAGGATCTCCTGGCAAAGAGGAGATGTTATTCTGCATGTACTCCGAGACACCTGCTATAAATCTATTCTTCCCCCAAGTTCTTCTCCCCAGAGCAGCTCTTCCTTCCTTCTCTCTCTCTCTGCCTCCCAAATCTCCTCCTTTTTCCTCTCCAACCAATCTGCTCCAGCGAGCACTCTGTACAATTCCTCCTTCTCTAAACCTGGGGCTGTGTACTCCACTCAGCAAATCCAAAGCCCAACGAAATAGTCCATCTACCGTTTTGCCAGACACCTTCCTGGGGGGCCACCACTCCCTTCTATCTGTGTGTGGGATTTGCAACACTAGGACTCACCTAGCTGGACTCCCGCCCTTATAACGTTTCCTTATGGGGCCAGGTTCTCCACATCCATTCTTGTATTCAGTTCTTCTTGCAGATGAAGAGACTGAGAGGCGAGAGCTGAAGTCAGTTGCTGAGGGTTACCCAGGGACAAGCAGTGGAGCCTGGATTTCAGTCAATGCCCCCTGACTCGAGGCCAGATGCTTCTTCTACTTATTAACCTCAGCAAAGGAGACACCTGTGAAGTGAGCTCATTTTCCAACCATTGAAAATCCTAGGGGGGTTTCCCTGGCGGTCCAGTGGTTAGGACTCCGCACTTCCACCGCAGGGGGTGAGGGTTCGATCCCTGGTCGGGGAGCTAAGATCTAAGATGTTTCTGTTTTTCTGTTTCCCACTGGTCTTCAGGGAAGGCAAATGAAACTGTCTGGATGAATTTCTTGGATTTGATCCTGTGCAAATTAAATTTGAGGCATGTTTTGTGATACATACTCAGTGAACATCTAGAAAATGTTGACTTGCCTGATCCAAGTCCTGATTGAGCGGACGGAGGGCAGCAGGCAAAGCAGTAACTAACACAATGTGATGTGTCCCCAGACACTGCGGGGCACAATCCAGCATTGATTGTGCTGAGGAAAGGAGACCTCGCAGGGGAGGTGACATTAGAGAACTCGGCTGGGTCTAGAATAATTCTGTCAGGTGGAAAGTGAGCAAACTCTCAGCTTCCAGTTTGCAGGTGTCTAAGGTGTGAAGTTCCCTTGGTTGTTCTGGAGCCCCGTTTACCCAAACCTCTGCCACATGTGACCCAAATTTGACCTCAGTGCTATTCTGGTCATGTTTTTGAGGTAGTGACTACGATGGTGATGGTCAAGGTGGTGCCATATCTTCCCAGGGTCCTCAGATAGATCCAGTGGGTTGGTCTCCTAGAAAGCTTACAATGATCTTGCCAAAGCATTCAGTGACTAGAAAAGTCTTAGAATTAGAGGGAAGGTGATCGCTGTGTGCAGACAGGCCCAGGCAGAGGTAGCAGCTTCCAAACCTTCTCAGATAATCAGACTCCAGAGGTCCGGGGGGAGGGGAATCTGAGAAATGCAGTTGATAACATCAACATTGCCCAACAGCTGAGACCCAGTCTTTAGCCTGGGGCTTTTCCTAAACGATTATAGAGACCCTGGGGTGTCCAGTGTGTTAGAAGGGCAGTGAGGGCCTCTCTGAGGCTGCCTTCCTGGCAGGAACTCGCAAAGGTTTAACTGCAAAGAATTAGAGGACCGGTCAGACGTGTGGGCGGAGTTAAGAGAGCCAAAGGGATGTCAAAGTCCCTAGAGCCATACACACTACGATACACAAAATAGATAACAAGGACCTACTGTAGAGCGCAGGGAGCTCTACTTAATATTCTGTAATAACCTAAATGGGAAAAGAACCTGAAAAAGAATAGATATATGTATATGTATAACTGAATCACTTTGTTATACACCTGAAACTAACACAACATTGTAAATCAACTATACTCCAAAAAAAAAAGCCCCTAGAACCAGCATAAGAGGAAGTGTGAATGGTTCTAGGCTGAAGGGACCAGAGGAAGGAACTGTGTCACCTGCAAAGAGGGTGTGTGTGGGTGTGTGTGTGTGTAAGGTGGGGATGAATACCTAGTTCTTTCTCTCCTCCTGCCCTGCTATCTTATGTTAGTACCTCCCAAACGTGAGCAGAACGAGGGAGCAGGGGCACATGGGTGATGCAGTCCTATCTGTCAGCCTCCCAGGGGAGATCAGGCAAAGAAGGGGTGGCAAGTGGAATATGTAAAAAATTAATAAACAGAAATCTCAACTAATAGAGTTGGGAGAATGGAAGGGGGAGCTCTCACATCCTGAGACTGTAGCAGAGCCCAACAGGAAGAAGAAAGGTTCCTCCTCTTCCCTGGCAAGGACTCAGCCAATGAAAAGCCATGGATTCTTTGCTTACTAGAGCCCTCCCACCTTCCTTTCCCCTCTATAAAAGCGTTCTCCTTCCCTTGCTGTGCAGGGACTTGCACATGGCTGGCCTGGTTGCAGATCCCAAGTTGCAATTCTCTGCTGATCCCGAATAAACCCATTTTTGCTGACAGTCTATTTCTTTCAGGTCATCAGATATAACCAGCACCACCGATGCAAGAGAATGGGGAGGGTAGGAGGAACAGCCACTGCTGAGTGAGAGAGCTCCTAAATTGGCAGGGGAGAGGCAGACTGCATGATCTCCAAGGGCTGTGCGAGGGTCCTTGCCATCCTTTGAAAAAGGATGAAACATGTCACTCGAAGATCCCACCAGACACCCAAATGGGTCCAGGATGACGCATTTCAGGGAGACGGTTGGGTGTGGGGGGCTATTTCAACCATGGTCAGCAGAACCCCCTCCAGCCCTCCAGCAGGTCTATAACCACACACAGCTGCCCTCAGAGCTGTAGCCACCTGAAGTCACACCCTGAGCTCAGGTCCTCTGGCCCCTGACATGTGGCCACAGAGAGACAACTTGTTGCTAAAATAACCAAACAAAGAGAACTCAAAAGATCTCTACGTCATGGCTCAAGTTCACTTTATAACAGATGTAAGAGTATGCTACCCTGGACACCAGCCTGGGAAGTGTCCTCAAAACGCCCTTGGTTCCCTCGGTGCCTATATGAGGCACCATTTGCCTCTCCATTTGCCACAGGGTCCCAAATTGATCCACACCACAACTCAGACTTGCAAAGAAAACAGGTTTTTAAATTTCATAGAGGGTAGATTCAATCTTCCCAATAAGCTACCACCCACGGGACAGAAAGAAAAGCAAAACATCTTTAGTCCATTCCAGAGACTCCATCTGATGCCTAAGTTTAAATTGCTGCTCCAGATGACGGCACCTGGGCAGCTTACTCTCAGCTTTCCATCCCCTCGTCCTGCCTCCCTGCAGAAGGGCATGTGGGATGCGGATGGGGGCGGGGCTCCGGCTTGTGGCCCCATAGCAGAGGGATGGGCCCTCCAATCTTCCAGATGGTTCCGATTCTCCCTGGTCTCCACTGGTTTGCCTCTGTCCTGGCCTGACGTGGCCCCAAGCATTGAATTTAGTGAGATGTGGGCCTGGGGAGCCCCGGAGGTCTGAGGCCAGGAGGGGTCTGGCCCTGTGTGGCCAGGTGTTGCCGACTGTGTTTATTTTGCAAAGACCAGATGAAGCCTGTGCTGGGTGGCCCGTGATGGAGCCCACACCCAGCCTGACGTCAAACCAGGAGTCAGCTGGCCCAGCGGTAGAACTAGGGTCCTCAGAAGCCCCATTGTCACCTAAAAGGAGGGGTTTCTGTGCTGTACCTCCGGGCTCCGTAAATGGACCTCTTTCACCTTATATAATCTACCTCCTGGGCTCCTGGCCCAGGGCATCCGAGAACGGGTGAGCAGGCTGTGAGCCAGGGGAAACCAGCCGCGATCAGGCTGGTCCTGCCAAGCTGCGGCCCTGGAGGGGAGTCCTGGCTCTCGCCAGGAGCGGGAGGTCCCAGGCTACGCGAGGGCCTGACTGCTGTCTGTCAGGAGGTCTCCTGCCCCAGAAATGCCCTGCCCCAGTCCCAGCTCCCACTACCAGATCACGTAATACGTAGCTAAAGCTTACACTTAATGCAGCCACAAAGCTGGATCACATGCACAGAAAAGCTGGGGGAGGGGGTCCTGACAGCTGGGAAAAAATCATGCAAATGATCGCGCTAACTCTGTTCTTCACGCTCAGGGCTCAGGGCCTCGGCAAGTCTGGATCTGGCCCTGATAATGAGCTCTCCCGCCCAGAAGCTCAGCTCAGAGGAAGCGCATTCTCTTGATCGTTCTGAGACTTTTGTCAGAGGGTGAACGCAGCCCGACTCCTGCTTCTGTGACATTTCCAAGCCCTGCCCTCGGCTGGGCCCTGGGCAGACGCTGAGAAGACAGGATTCCGGGCCTTGAGTGTTCACAGCCTCACAGGGGAGACAGACCTATAGGATGAACGATATTTACAAATAATTTCTAGTTCTGAAATGCCCTCCACGTGCCAAGATTTTTACGTACATATTCTTCCCGACCACCCTAGGGGTGAGTATATCTCCAAGTTAGCGATGGGGAAACACACTCAGAGCAGCGGTCAGGGCCACCCAGCCCGAAATTCGCATCTATGGCTTCAGGGCTGCTCCGCTGCCTTGTGCCACCTTCAGCCATGATGCTTCGGGCATCCTGAGGGTCTCCTCCCAGACATCCGGGACTGCAGGGCAGGCTAAGTCTGTTCAGCTGACCTCCTCAGGTACAGGCAGATCGGGCTCAGCCCCATGAAGGGAGCCCCGCCTCTTGATTGACATGAGGGTCCCTCAGGGCCTCCACACATCATGCATTGTGGGAGGAGGGAGTGTGTGCTCGCTGACCTGGGCTCGGGGGGCTGGGACTGGCAGAGCCCCGCCGTCAGTGAGGGCAGGACCTGCTGCTCCTGCAGCAACACCCAGAGCCTCAGTGGAAAGCGGACGGCTGTGTGTGAGTCAGAAATGGCAGGAAACGGAAGACCCCAACAAAGGTTTAATGAAGGGTCCAGTACAGCCTGTGGGCGGGATCAGGGGGATTCCAACGCCAGATTTAGCACATTAAAATACAGGATGTCCGGTTGAATTTGAATTTCATCTAAACAGCAAATGATTTGTTTTAAGGATGAATACTTGTATCTCTAATATTGGGGACACACGCTAAAAAATTATTTGCTGTGTAAGCAGATAGGGTAGGGGGTCCCCCCCAAAAGAGAACTAAGCCTCACTTTCTTGACCTAAGAGAAGCCATTTCAGCCTAAGCCATTTTGTGAGCTAAGCCTGGCCACAATGCTTGTCCTGGAACAGGTCTCAGTAATAATGATCTTAAGAAAACAAAAGGACAAACTTATCAGGTGAGAGAAGTAACCATAGCAAAGATAACACATCAGTTGTAAAGACTCCCAGTTCTATTTCAATGGTAAAGACTAGCCTGAAGCGCTGTCTTGAGCTGTTTTGCAGAATTTAAATCCCCCTGGGCGCTCAACCACCAGATCAATAGGACCTAAGGGATAATAATGTCGACCTTTCCTGACCCTCAGGACTTCAATCAACTAATGCTTGGACTCTGCCCACTGCCCAGGCTCCTTCATGAATATACATGTACTCTTAGTTTAAAACTGCCCCAATTTTGCTGTTCCGGGAAACACTGCTTTGGGAAAGATCTCCGCGTTCTCCTTGCTTTGCTGCCAAGTAATAATACATCTTTCCTTCTCCCGATCTTTGGCTCAGTTGTGTCTTTTGACTCAACACCCACCAAGAGGCAAACCACAGTTTTCGGGTAATAGTTATTTCTCTGAAATTCAAATCTAATGGGGAATCCTGTTTTTTTGTTTCGTTTTGTTTTGTTTTGGGGTTTTTTTGGCAATACAAAGTTAAGGACATCCAAGGAATAGCTACAGCAGGCAGCTGGGCGGGGAGGGTGATGGGAGAGACGGTGGGAGGGAAATACCCGCCAGGAACCTGGTGGAGCTGGAGGTCCCCAGAGCCAGAGCTCAGCAAGGCAGGAGGGAATGGGCAGAGGGGGTGGCAAGAGGAGGAGTAATTAAATGTATGACTACCTCCCTCCTCTAGGACCTACACTTACTACTCTCACTGCCTACAGCACCAAGTTCCATGCTTTAGCATTAGGGAGTCTTTCCCCTCTAATCTCCTGAGACACACCCACTGCTCCGAGCAGGCAGTACTCCTGGGTGAACCATCAATTCACTGTGGCTCAATCCAGCCTCAGGGCCTTTGCTTATGCTGTCCCCTTGGGCAGTCTTGGAATTTAGAGTTGGAACGGTCCTCAGAGGAATCTGTTCTCGCCCCCTTATAGGCCAGAGAGGAAACATCAGGCTTGGCAGGTTGAAAGGACACACGTAAAGTCACTTCTTTTCCAGCCAACCAGCTCTCCTTGGCCTTTAAGGTCCCACCCCCGTCTCTGCCAGGAAGCCATCAAGGTTCTGCCGGGCCTGCCCTTAGACAAGTAGCTATATGGCTCTCTCCCTTTCATCACAGGCTGTTCTGTCCTACTTGCTGCCTGTCTCTGTGTCCCTTTTCCCTGACTGGAGTATAAAGTTCTTTTTCTAAGCCTTTCCTCAGCACAGCGCTGGGAATGTAAATGCAATGATTTTCTTTTTAAATTATACCCTTTGATTATAGTTCAACAATGTAATCATAGTTATTAAATCATTAAAGATCTGCCTAATTTGGTACTTGTGGTAAATGGGGAAAAAAAATCAGGGTTTGGAATCAGATAACCTGGGTTTGTTTACTTTTTTTTTTTTCGATAAATGTTTGCTGAATCTACTCTGGTGAAAGAAATTCTTATTGCAACTGGCATTGTCACACAGGATGGGGGAATCCCATGTCCTGTCCTGGTAGAATGAGGACCTTTCTGATGGCTGTTTAAACTCCTGCTTTCTTCACCACATCGAGGACGTGACAGCATTTGAACAAGATTAACGTTTCAACATAAAGTTTAATCTTTAAATTAAAACCAAGAGTACCAAACATTGTTTTCATTTATTTTCTTACAAGGATTGTTGATGCAAATGATTTGTGATGATTTTTCCATGGAGAAAGAATTTACTCTGGCTTTTTCTTTTCTTTCTTTTTTTAGATGTGCTGATTTTTTAAAAATTATTTTAGCGAAGTTAGTTGACTTACAATGTTGTGTTAATTTTTGCTGTGTAACAAAGTGATTCAGTTATACATATATACACATTCTTTTTCATATTCTTTTCCATTATGGTTTATCACAGGATATTGAATACAGTTCCCTATGCTATACAGTAGGACCTTGTTGTTTATCTGTTCTACCAATATATATAGTAGTTTGCATCTGCTAATCCCAAACTCCCAATCCATCCCTTCCCCACTGCCCTCTCCTTGGCAGCCACAAGTCCGTTCTCTATGTCTGTTTCTGTTTCATAGATAAGTTCATTTGTGTGTCATATTTTAGGTTCCACATGTAAGTGATATCATATGATATTTGTCTTTGTCTGACTTACTTCACTTAGTATGATAATCTCTCGGTCCATCCATATTGCCGCAAATGGCATTATTTCATTCCTTTTTATGGCTGAGTAGTATTCCATTGTATATATGTAATACATCTTCTTTACCTATTCATCTGTTGATGGACATTTAGGTTGTTTCCATGTTTTGGCTATTGTGAATAGTGCTGCTGTGAACATCGGGGTGCATGTATCTTTTTTAATTAGAGTTTTGCCAGATATATGCCCAGGAGTGGGATTGCAGGATCACATGGTAACTCTATTTTTAGTTTTTTGGTTTTTTTGGCCACACTGTGCAGCATGCAAGATCTTAGTTCCCTGACCAGGGATGGAACCTGTGCTCGCTGCAGTAGAAGTGCAGAGTCCTAACCACTGGACCACCAGGGAATTCCCTATCTTTCGTTTTTTGAGGAACTTTCATCCTGTTCTCCATAGTGGCTGCACCAACGTACATTCCCACCAACAGTGCAAGAGGGTTCCCTCTTCTCCACACCCTCTCCAGCATTTGTTGTTTGTAGACTTTTTAATGATGGACATTCTGACCGGTGTGAGGTGGTACCTCGTTGTAGTTTTGATTTTTCTAATAATTAGCAATGTTGAGCATCTTTTCATGTGCCTACTGGCCGTCTGTATGTCTTCTTTGGAGAAATGTCTATTAAGATCTTCTGCCCATTTTTTTTTTTTTTTTTTTGGCTACACCATGAGGCTTGCAGAATCTCAGTTCCCCGAACAGGGATTGAACCCAGGCCATGGCAGTGAAAGCCCAGAATCCTAACCACTAGGCCACCGGGGAACTCCCGTCTTCTGCGCATTTTTCGATTGGGCTGTTTTTTTTTGTTGTTGTTGAGTTGTATGAGCTGTTTGTATGTTTTCTTTTGTTTTTTGGCCACAACACGCAGCTTGTGGGGTCTTAGTTCCCCGACTAGGGATCGAACCCTTGCCCCTGCCGTGGAAGTGGGGATTCTTAATCACTGGACCTCCAGGGAAGTCCCAGAGCTGTTTGTATAGTTTGGAAATTAAGCCCTTGTAGGTCACATGATTTGCAAATATTTTCTCCCAATCCGTAGGTTGTCCTTTTGTTTTGTTTATGGTTTCCTTTGCGGTACAAAAGCTTGTAAGTTTGATTAGGTCCCATTTGTTTATTTTTGCTTTTATTTCTATTGTCTTGGGAGACTGACCTAAGAAAACATTGGTATGACTTATGTCAGAGCATGTTTTGCCTATGTTCTCTTCTAGGAATTTTATGGTGCCATGTCTTATATTTAAGTCTTTAAGCCATTTTGAGTTTATTTTTGTGTTAGCTTTTGCTTTTCTTAACTTGGGGGTTCCCTGGATGAGTTTCAAGGAGTCTAGGAACTCTTTTAAATAGTGTAGAGAACGCTGTTCTTTGGTGTTCCCAGCAGCCCCCTCGGCCTCTTCCCGCTTCTCATCCTGCACGCCCCTGGGAGCCCTCTCCACGTAGGGTGGCCAGCTGTCACCACACACGTGCAGAGCACCGGCCTGGGGAGGAGTTAAATGCACAGCGTTTATTGACAATATATCCTCACACATATCAACTATGAATTCATGCTTGCTGATACAGCAACTTGTATAATATTTTTATTTTTCAGAAACAGTTCTTTTAATTCAAAACAATGTTATTGGGCTTCCCTGGTGGCGCAGTGGTTGAGAGTGCGCCTGCCGATGCAGGGGACACGGGTTCGTGCCCCGGTCCGGGAAGATGCCACATGACGCGGAGCGGCTGGGCCTGTGAGCCATGGCCGCTGAGCCTGCGCGTCCGGAGCCTGTGCTCCGCAACGGGAGAGGCCGCAACAGTGAGAGGCCCGCGTACCACAAACAAACAAAATTCCCTGAGGCTCGTAACAGGGAGGAGAAAGCACTGAGAGAACACATATTAGTGTCTCAGGGAATTGTCCCTCTGCCTTTTCTGAGGAAATCTGCCTCTTCCTGTACCAACCTGCCTTAGGTTTGTGCCTAGTGGGAAGGGCTGTCTCTGATCATAGGGGCACAGGGACTGGGCTGTGAGCGGGAGTGTTGGGATTGGCCAGTGGGTGGGGGCGGAGCTTGCTGACCAGTCCAGCAGGGGGAGGAGGGGCAGGAGGGCACAGTCAGACCCGCCAAGGCCAGGGTTTGGCTTTCCGGAGCTCCTGGGACCACCATGTATATATGCGTCTGGCTCTGATGCAGAGAGCTGAGATCCAACAAGTCCAGCGGGGGCCAGACGCAGTGTGCTGGGCCCTGTAGGAGAGATTGACAAGGCTCTGGCTCGTTCAGGATCCCGCGGCCTGGTGGGGAGGCAGCCTCAGGCACTGACACGCAGACTGTGGAGAGAGAGGCCTGACCTCTGTGCACCTGAAAAGTTGATTCCTGTTTGGGGGGCGGGGGTGGGGTCTATGGAATCTTAAAAGGCTTCTCAGATGGATGAGGTTGGGCTTAAGGTGACCTTTGTTAGGGAGCTGACAGGAGTCCGAAGTGGGCTGGGGTGGGGGGAATGGGGGAATGCATTTTAGACAGAGGTGACCGCTTCTGGGTGGCAGATATAATCAGTGGTATGTGGGGAGGGGGAGGGCCATGGAAATAAGCTTGTGGCCAAATCACAAAGAGGACTGAATGGGGAAGGGGGGGACGGTGGGGGTGGGGGGGGCGGCAGGGGGTGTATTTAACTTCAGTTTGAATTGTTATCACCCTCACGGTTTAAAGGCCCTTGTCCCCAGGCCCAGCTCTCACCTTTTCCTCCCCTCCAAGTTTTTAGCCAGTTCTTTCAGTATTTACCACCATAGGTCTAAATATTACATATATATTACTCCTGCTTGATTTTCCGATTTTAAATGCCATTCATTGAATCTTCACAGTAAAAGATGATTTCACTCCTTCCCACTATACAGAAACATATTTCCTAGCCCTTCAAATATAGTTACACTATAATTCTAGTTAGAAACATATTTTGCGTTTACGTTATTACTGTATCAGTGATATTCAAGCTGAATTACACAGTGTACCGTGGTAACTTTTCCTTTCTCGCTTATTTTTATGCTTTTCCTGAAATTCATCATTGTCTTTGTTTTGTGTTGTTTAAATTTCTAAGTACTCATCACTAATTAAACTCCAAACTTTGTGTCAAGTATCTAAATCTCTGTTCAAGATGTTCAGAAGCCTGTGGTGACCTACCAATTCAGTCTTCCCGGGAAGCCCCTGCTCCCGTCTGTAAAGCTCCCCCAGAAACCCATGCACAGCCATCACTGGGAGATTCCCGTCACCTCTCTCCTGGGTCAATGTCCCCTGGTCTTCTTCTTTCTTGTTTGACCCCATATTTTGGTGGGGCACATCCCCCAATAGCTTCCTGAGACAAGGTGCATTAGAGGTAAATTTTTTGACACTTGGAGATCTGGAAAACTCTTCATTCTATCCTTGCACTTGATTGTTTGGCTGGATAAGGAATTCTTGATTGAAAAACGTTTTCCTTTAGAATTTTGAAAATATTGCTCCACTGCCTTAAAAAGTTGCTATTGAAAAACTGGGAAACATTTTGATCTCTATTTCCTTTGTCTGCAACAGAATTTTTCTTTTAAATCTTTTCTCTTTGTCCCCAATTGTTTTGAAATTTCACAATGACCTGCCTTGATGTGGGTATCTTTTCATCTACTTTGTTGCAATGGTCCCTTGCAATATGGAAACTTTCCCCTCAGGTCTGGGAAAGTTTCTTGAAATATTTCATTGATGATTTCCTCTGACAATAGGGTTTTGTTTTGTTTTGCTTTCCTTTTTCCAGTTTTATTGACATACAGCACTATATAAGTTTCAGGTGACTTACATACATCATGAAATGATTACCATAGTAAGTTTAGTGAGCATCCGTCATCTCGTATGGATACAAAATAAAAGAAATAGAAAAAAAATGTTTTTTCCATACAGCAGTGTTAAAAAACTATTTATCATATCATATATTACATCCCTAGTACTAATTTATAACTGGAAATAAGTACCTTTCGACTGCTTCCGTCCAATTCCTCCACCCCACGCCTCACCTCTGGTAACCACAAATCTGATCTCCTTTTCTGTGAGTTTGTTTGTTTTGAAGTATAACTGACCTACAGCACTATGTTAGCTCCTGGTGCATAGTATTACGATTCGATATTTCTGTACATTTCAAAATGATCACTCCCATACTAATACCATCTTTGTTTTAAGTTTTGAATTTTATTTTATTTATTTTTTATACAGCAGGTTCTTATTAGTTATCTATTTTATACATATCAGAGTATACATGTCAATCCCAATCTCCCAATTCATCCCACCACTACCCCGCCACTTTCCCCCCTTGGTGTCCATACGTTTGTTCTCTACATCTGTGTCACAATTTCTCCCCTGCAGACTGGTTCATCTGTACCATTTTTCTAGGTTCCACATATATGCGTTAATATACGATATTTGTTTTTCTCTTTCTGACTTACTTCACTTTGTATGACCGTCTCTAGATCCATCCACGTCTCTACAAATGAGGGATTTTGTGTTTTTTTTTTACACCCTCTGACTATAGGTGTAAATACCGTTTCTCCCAGAATGTAACCAGATCTTGTGGTCCTAGAATATAATCAGGGAAGTATGTACTGGGAGAAAAATAACCAAAGACACCCCGTTAAGTCTGTCTGGAGTAGGAATCAAGGCGTCCACTGACTTTGGAAAGGGAGTTCTGTGGTCCCCTTTCAGTCCTTCCTGAGGTCCTTCATGTCAGCCCGATGCCTGGAAGCTTGGGAGTCCCACCTTGCAAGGTTTTCTCTGGGCAGCCCATCTAGGATAACACCTTGTCTTAGTCTCTTCAGGTTGCTATAACAAAATACATAAAAACTGGGTGGCTTATACACAACATTTATTTCTCACAGGCTGAAAGTCCAAGATCACGATGCCGGTGGGTTCTGGTGGGAGCCTTCTGGTGGGGTTCTGGGTTGCATATTGCTGCCTTCTCCCTATGTCCTCACATGGTAGGAGAAGCCAGAGTGCTCTCTGAGGTCCCTTTTATAAGAGCATTAATCCCATTCATGAGGCCTCCACTCTCATGACTCCAGCACCTCCCAAAGACCCCACCTTCTAATACCATCACATTGGGGGTTAGGATTTCAACATATGTATCTGGGGGGAAACACAAATATTTAGACCATAGCGCATGCCATCCATCAATCCTTGGCATCTTACTTTGCTTGATTCTATTAACTGCATGGTAGGTGCTCAATGTCTGTTGAATTAGGTTAAGTTGGATTATCTGGGCTACAATTTCTCCATCTTTTTTTTCTTTATTTCTTTGGCTGCGTCGGGTCTTAGTGGCAGCACGCAGGCTCTCTAGTTGAGACGCATGAGCTCAGTAGTTGTGACCAGCAGGCTTAGTTGCCCCTTGGCATGTGGGATCTTAGTTCCTCGACCAGGGATCGAACCCACGTCCCCTGCATTGGAAGGCTGATTCTGTACTACTGGTACCACCAGGGAAGTCCCAATTTCTCTATCTTTAAAATGAGGGGTTAGACTAGAATTCTTAGGGTCCTACCTACTCTAATGTCCCTGGGTTGTCCCTATGGGAACAATAGTATCTGTAAATGTGTTTGCTTACATTTAATGAATTATTTAGCCCGATGTTTATGGGAGCGTGTGTCCATCACATAAAGCCACAAAGCCTGCACCACCTTCAGCAGCGGGGCAAACCCAGAGAGGCTGGAGCCAGTGAGAAAATTGACCTCCATCTCCAAGAATGTGTCACTCCTTCCCCTCCAGACACCCTGGGAGTTGTCCCAGGTTATTCCTGTTCGGAACTCCTTCCCCGCTACCATCTAATCAGTTACCAGGCCTCCTCCATTCTGCTTCTGACGTTTCTTACCCTCCTGCCCCCGTGCCCTCCATCCCTGGTACCTGCTTAGGATGGCTTTCATCACCTCTCACCTAGCCACTAATAACTGCTTCCTAACTCATGTCCCTCCACCTGTACTGTCCTCCAAAAGAACCTCCCACCAGCTACCAGAGAAATCTAAGCCACAAGACAGGCTATGCCTTTTCCCTACTAAGAACTCGTCATGCCCACCACCTCCCACCACAAAGTGGGAGAGATAAGAGAATTCCATAAATACCCACTCTTTATACATTAGTATCTTTTTTTTTGGCCGCACTGCGCAGCTTGCGGGATCTCGGTTCCCTGACCAGGTATTGAACCCAGGCCACGGCAATGAAAGCCCGGAATCCTAACCACGAGGCCACCAGGGAACTCCCATGTATATTAGTAGCTTAAGGTTGACGACGCCCATTGCACTGATGTGCCATCTGATTCCCATACGGCCCTCTGACCCCAGCAGGAGGAACCCTTTGAAAAGTGAAAACCTGTGACCCAGGGCACTCCAGAAGGCATGTCTGGACGCTAGATCCCTGACCCCAGCCAGTCCTCTTTCTGATGCTGCTTCCCTCCAAAGACTAGGTCTAATTAGTTGCTATGAACCAGTCTCCCATGTGGATATATCCACAAGGATAGGACAGAGGCAAACCCCACGGAAAACAGCCTGTGACATCACAAAGCTAAGTGCTGGATGTCACCCTGACAGGGGTGGCCCACCACAGCACTGTGGCTTCTAGGGGACTTCCTGTAGTAGAAGTGTCCTTCCATCCTCACCAGGACTCCAGGGGAGACTGGAGTTTCAGCAGCCACTTCAGGAGGTACAGAGTCAGATGCATGATGTCGTGCCTCCCTGACTAGTAATCCCAGCAACATGTAAACCCAGTGCAACATGAAATCTGCTGGCTGGTAAGGGCGCCCTCACGTGTTACGATGGGGTAATGTCAACTTGGTCTTCGCAGCGACAACAGGATTCCCCTTGGCATCTCTCGCCTTCCTGCATCTCTCTCTTCCCTGTGTTTCTCTCCTCCCTGCGTTCGTCTCTTTCTCGCTTGCCTGTCAGACCACTTCATGTGCTCGGAGAAGAAACACAGGCCGGGCTTCTGAGTGTGACCCCTCTAGCCAGACTGAACGTTTCGTCCCTTCATACTCTACACATATTTACGTAAAAATGATTGAGGATCCCAGTATGTGTATGTGAGTTTTTATTTAATGATTTATACTGTATGAGAAACTAAAACTTAAAATTATTTATTAATTCATTTAAAATAGCAACAACAAACCCATATTAACACGACATTTTAGTGAAAAATAACTAGGCTTTGAAAAGCAAACACAAAAGAGTGAAAAGCATGGCACTGTTTGATACTTTTGCAAATCTCTCGAATGTCTGGCTTAGTAAAAAATAGCCACATTCCTATATCTGCTTCTGCGTTCAGTCTGTAGCCACGTCACATGTCATGTAGCCTCTGGAAAACTCCACTGTACACTCGTGAGAGAATGAGTGAAAAGGGCAACTAATGTGTTAGTATTTTTACGAAAACAGTTTTGACCCCAGCACCCCCTGAGAGGGTCTTGGGAACCCCGAAGGGGCCCCAGACCACTCTGAGAACTGATGAATTAAGAATATGGTCACATGAGCCACAGGCCTGGGTATGGATCTGGAATCTAAAAAAAAATTTATGGCTTTTTTTTTTTGTTGTTTTTTGCGGTACGCGGGCCTCTCACTGTTGTGGCCTCTCCCATTGCGGAGCACAGGCTCCGGACGCACAGGCTCAGCGGCCATGGCTCACGGGCCCAGCCGCTCCGCGGCATGTGGGATCCTTCCGGACCAGGGCATGAACCCATGTCTCCTGCATCGGCAGGCGGACTCTCAACCACTGCGCCACCAGGGAAGCCCCTATGGCTATTTTTGACGTTCAGGTTCCCTTTGCTTTGCTATCTGAATAACCTAGGTTGCACTGAGAGGGGCGAGGTTCGTCATGCTCCTGCGATGTTCTGGGTTCTCTGCTTTCTGCTTCCCTGGGCTGCCTAGTCAAGGCCTTGAACCCTAAACTTCATCAGGATTTAATCACTCTTTTCACATAATGGCCTGCAATGCCCTACCCCTCAGAGAATCTCTAGTGATGGGGATTTCAGACACGTGCAAGAGCCACCAAAGGGGACTTCTTAGGGCAGGAGATTTGGGGTGTGTTCACAGAAGTCTTTGCCCCCTGGGGCTGGCCCCGTGACAGTGTCAACTGAGATTTCTGGGGAGGAGGTGGTCGGTAGTGATACGCCGGGGGCCTTGGCACGGGGGCTCTGGAGTCTGGCTGGTGTGGTTCTGAGACAAACGCTTACTAGCTGGGTGACCTTGGGAAGGTCTCTTTGTCTTTCTCCACTTTGGTTTCTTCATCTATGAAACAGGACTCTTTTTACCCACCTCCCTGGTTGTGGTAAGACCTACAGATAATGTATGCAAAGCACTGCGGTGTTGGCCAGGAAATCAGTAGCCGTGGAGCCCCAGCCATATCATTTCCTAATTGCTTTCAGGAGGACTCGACCTTCAAAATGTTTCTAGTCTCTGAGCGCCTCTCACGTCGGTTCTGTTATCGCCCTTGCCCCAGCCATCATCATCTTTTGTCTGGATTAATGCAGGAGCCTCTTAACCCATCTCTCTGCTTCCACTCCAGCCCTCAACCGTGATCTACTGTCCATGTAGTGACCAGAATTAATTTCTCAGTCAGATTATGTGATGGCTCTGCTTAAAACCCTCTAATGGCTTCCCCTCTCACTCAGAACCAAACTCAAGTCTTACAGGGGCCTTCTAGACTCTACAGGGTGTGCCCTGTCCCCTCCCTGACCTCACCTCCTGCCTCTCACCACTGTATGTCTCAGCCACACTGGTCGCTTCCTGTTTCTTCAACATGCCAGACATCCTCTGACCTCAGGACATTTGCACTCACTTCCCTCTGCCTGGAATCTCTCCCCCAAATATCACATGATTTTTTTCTCATTTCCTTCAGACCTTTGCTCTAAAGTCCCCTTTCAGAGAGGCTTCCTCTGGACACCCTATTTAAAATAACACCCCATCCATCAGTCCCTGGCATCTTACTCGGCTTGATTTTACTCACCACATGGTAGGTGCTCAGTGTTTGTTGAATTGGGTTGAATTGGATTATCCGGGCTATAACTTCTCCATCTTTATTTTTACTTTATTTTTTATTTCTTAGCCGCGCCACATGGCGTGTGGGATCCAAGTTTCCCCACCAGGAATTGAACCCGTGCCCCCTGCACTGGAAGTGTGAAATCCTAAACACTGGACCACCAGGGAATTCCCCACTTCTCCATCTTTAAAATGAGAGGGTTGGACTAGAATTCTCAGGGTCCTACTAACTCTAACATCCCATACTTTTGTTTATATCCCTGTGTTGGAAAATGACTTGTGAGTGAGAACCAAATTGTATCTATAAATACGTTTTTCTGGTTACATTTAATTAATTATTTAACACAGTGAGTAACAGGCCTGTTACAGTCTCCTGATTCAGCAGACATCACAGGAACAGAACCCCTGCCCATCTCAGTGCAGGGTAAGTTCTTTGGGTGAACAGAGAAAAGGGAACCTGAACTCCAGTATAACCATCACAATTTTTTTTTTTTTAGGTTCTAGATCTGTTCCCAGGTCTGTGGCTCACATGACCATATTCTTAATTCAGCAGTTCTCGAAGTGGTCTGGGCCCTCTTGGGGTTTCCAAGACCTTTTCAGGGAGCCCCAAGGTCAAAACAGAGGACCTGGCAACAGCCCAGCTCCTTTCCTGGACTCCTGGCTCTTCTCTTCCATTGGAGCAGCCAGAGTGACCTGTATCCAGTGCCACCTGACCTCCTCCCTTCCAGGTACTTCCCAGGGCTTTCCCAGCATTTCTACAGACATACTGTCAGGGCAGGTGGACAGAATGGTGTCCTCATACCTGGGGGCACATCCTGAAGCAGCCCACCACAGCTCAAATGCAATGGAAGTCTCCTGTTTCTGCATTTTGCATTATTGGTTCCATAAGATAACCATTTTTTTGTTGTTGTTGTTGTTTTTTTTGTTTGTTTGGTTTTTTGCGGTACACGGGCCTCTCACTCTTGTGGCCTCTCCCGTTGCGGAGCACAGGCTCCGGACGCGCAGGCTCAGCGGCCATGGCTCACGGGCCCAGCCGCTTTGCGGCATGTGGGATCTTCCCGGACCGGGGTACGAACCCGTGTCCCCTGCATCGGCAGGCGGACTCTCAACCACTGCGCCACACGGGAAGCCCGATAACCATTTTTAAACAGATAAATTTATGTATTTAATTATGTGACTCTCAAGCAAACTCAAGAAAGACAAGTCCCATTTATCTTGTGACTTCGGGATTTCCTTGCATATTATCAAATGCCTCCTGAAGCAGGGGTGCCGCCCCTCTTTCCTTTGAGAAAGGCTAATATCCAGGAAAAGTCCTCAGTGGGGCGCTGGCGGGCCTCCCTGCCCCCACTCCCCCACCCCCCCTGCTGGTGACCCTTCCCTGGAGCCTGGGGCCTCGCCCCTCCGACCTTTGCCACATTCTGGCTCGTCTCTCCCCCTGCAAGTCCCCTGTCCCCTGGGGTAGGTCCTCCTGGGTCTCTGATGTCATTCCCTCCCGAATACTCCTCTCCTGCCCCTGCCTCTATTTGGCATCGGTCGCTCCACTGTCCATTCTGTCACTTCGCTCGGAGTTTGCGCCCTTCACGGAGGGCGCACCGCGTAAAGTAAGCGGATTCTTTCCACCCGTGAAGATCAGGCCTGTGGAGTCGGGAGGTCCGCGGTCGGGGGCGCCGCCGGGCCTGGCGGGGCGGGTGAGGGACAAGGGTCCGGTCGCCCCGTGCCCGCAGTTCCCGCTCGGGCCGCACGGTGGAGCGCGCTGGGCGAGAACAAGCGGCCCGCGCCACCTCTGCACCCCGGCCCCGCCGGGTGCTCCGCGCTTTCCCGCCTCGCTCTGGGCGCCTCCCTCCGGGAAGGGACGACTTGGGCGAGCAGGATACCGGGAGGAGGCAGAGCCTCTGGGGTGGGACCCAGCTGGGGACGTGCGGGTTGACCGGGGGCCCTCACATCTTGTTGACGCCTTCTGGAATGCAAACAGTGATAATTGCCATCGCTGTCCCCCGACGGCCTCCGCATGTCATCTTGGGCCTGAAACCTGCAGTGAGTGTGCTTTGCCACTTAGCAGCTGTGCGACCCCGAGGGAGTGACTGCGCGGGTCTAGGCCTGGGTGGCCTCGTGTGAACAAAGTAGAGATGCGACTGTCTACCAAGAGGACTTAATAGAAGGCCAAGGGTGTTCTGGGTGCCATGTGGGCACACCGTTCCTCCTGTTCTACTCCTGGGGTCTCTGGAACAACAGCCAGAACTCCACGTGGGCGCTACCCTCGCCAGAACCCCCGTGGGGACCAAGCCCGTGCAAGTGCTTTGTCTTTCCTCTTAGGCCCTCAGAGCACTGTGGGCCGGGAGCCAGGCACGCGGGGCGAGGCCAGGCCTCCTGGGCATGGATGGTGCACTGATCATCTGAGTTCCAGCAACGTCAGGGGAAGCACAAGGAACGTCCTGCAAACTTTCCAGAGCCTTCCTTGGGACCTCTGAGCACCTGGGTCGTCTCTGACCTGTAACCAGTGTGCTTTGTTGGGGGAGGGCGGATCACGGAGGTGGGAGGAGGACCTGCCTCCCAGCTCTCCCTGTTCGTGTGCCAGTGTGCTCACTACCGCCTGTAAATTTGCAAAAGGAAACTCATTTGTTGAGCAGTGTGGGAGGTGTGGGAGGGAGGAAGTGTTAATACTGTTTGAAACCAATTTGGATGTGATTGAATGAGAGGCTTCCTGTTTACATTTCTCTTTGATAATTGCCTATTAACAACAGGCTAGAGTGACCGGGCACCCCAGCCAGAGCCTTGGCTGTTGGCAGGTTCCCCTAGCTTTGAACTAGCTCTGTCTGAGCTCAGCCTGGGATGCTGGGGGAGCTCCGGCATCCCTCCTGCGGCGGGCAGGTGACATCTCAGCCCCCTCCTGACCTCCCGTGCTGCCTTCACGCATGGCTCCCCCAGCCTGGACTTTGACTTCCTGTCTCCCGCCCTTCCTCGCCCTGCCTCTGCTCAGATGCCTTCTGCTCGTGGTTGTTTCCTGGTTTTCTCCCCATCCCAACCGCAACCCCAGATCTCCCAGAGGGAGGCCCCCAAGTTCTCCATCAGCCAGTCCTGAGGGGCTCCAACCATGCTTCCTGACCTATCCACCCCTCACTTCTCTCAGGGAACCCTGACCACACCGCAGACCTGCCAGCATTCTTTGGAACCTGAGCACTGCTCGGGATTAGCTGTCCTTCCAGCACGTGGCATTGCAGGCCTCCCCACAGCCTTCCTTGAAACTCCCAGCAGCCTTCCTCCTGACTGCCTATGGCACTAACCCACCCAACTGCATGGGGCCACAGCCAGCCAGTCTCTACTTCTGGCCTTCCTGTGTGTTCCCTAACTGGTTCCGTGTGTGGACCTTGGTTCCTCAGCCAGACAGAGAGCTCCTGGAAGGCAGGCCATGGCTCAAGCTGCTCCAACACTCCCACTGAGTGCCTGGCTGGGTGCTGGGCATAGAGGGGCACTTAGAAGACCTTGCCAGGTATAACCTAAGGAGGCTGGGTCGAGGTTGGGGAGGGAGGCATGGACTGATGCTGCGGGACTGAAGGAGTAGTGGTGGCCCTGAAGTTTTGGTAAATCACAACAAACACCAATTGCAGGAGGGAAAAGAAAGAGTTCTATAGTTTAAAAAATAATAATAATAATAACAATAGAGAACTAAATCAAAGAGAATCACTGACAGGTCACTAGCTACAGTAACACCTGGCTGACCTGGAGCATCTGGAGCCGTTGAAATTCACAAAGGGAGCATCAGGTGTCCCTGAACAGTCAAGATCGATGTCATGAACTCCTGGGCACTGATGCCCACACGCTTTACCCTGAGTTGAACCCCTCGGTACCCCGCACTTAGGAATCCCTGCTTTTATGAACACTTGTAATAAATGTGGGCATCTGGCTTGTAAATCACAACAGATTAGGAGCACAAGTCAAAGTGTCATTAACCGGCTTTGGGCCGACATTCTGACAGCACGGAGAGGTGACAGCTCATGGCCATAGTAAGGGATGAGGCTGGTGACCTATCCAGGGCTATCAGCAGAACTGCAAAAGCCCAGCGGCCCAGGGCCATCCGGCAGGGGCACAGAGCCACACCCAGACAGGACGCGCCCTCTAAGCCCGGCCGGCATCACTGTGCGGCTCAATATGGAAACAGGTGTTCATAATGATTAAACTTGAGTCACGAAGAAAAGTTAACTGATATTCAAATGGCTCGTTTAAGAAGTTAAGGAAGCACCTTACTCATTTTAAGTTAGTTGTCCTCCAAAACAGATAAAATTTATTTGAGGAAGCTTGAAAGAAGACACCTTTTGCTAACTAGAATACCAAGTGGTAGCTTCCATTTCCAGTTTCCTGAACATTTTGTACACATGCTCTCATTTGGGAGCTGCAAAATTTATCAACACTTTAGAGATGAGGGCAGGTGACTCACTGAGGGTCCCACGGCCTAAGTAAAAGGGCCAGTCTCAATGTCAAGTGTCCTTGACACGTCCACCAGCCCCACTTCCTCAGTCTCTCCAGGATGACTCTGCCCCCTCTTCCCCACCTTCACGGCACCCTGACGGCCCGGGGGGGGCTCCAGATGGACGTTTCTGTCCTGATACTGAAAATGTCCTCTTCCTCAGCTGTTCCCTTCTCTCCTGGTCTGTCACCCCACCACTCCCAGCAGCCCAGGGCCACTGGGCATGACTCTCACCCACACCGTGTCTTTCCTATTAGCATACCCCAGCGCTGGGCATCTCACCATTGATATCACTTTGGTTCAAGCACTGGATCTCTTCAGACTGGTTCTTCAGGAAGACGATGGGCTGGACACTTATGCCATCAGCACCTCTAACCCCGAGTTAACCATTTACCGAGAGACAGTGTGGTCTAGTCAGCTCTAGCGTCAAACTTCCTGGGTTCAAATTCCAGCTCTGCTACCTACTGTGTGGGAGAGTTATGTAATCTCTCTGTGCCTTGGTTTCCCCCATCCATAAAATACAGATAATAGTGATACTTAACTCACAACGTTATTGTGACTATCAGAAAAGTTAACATGAGCAAAGTGCTTAAAATTTTTCCTGACAGGAAAGCATTTGACGAACATCAGTCGGTATTGCCAACACAAGGCAATTTACATAGATCATCCACATAATCTACCTCAAATCCTTTTCGTAGGGTAAGACTGCTTCCAAAGAATCTCAAATTGTCATGCCAATCCACCAAGGTAGGTATGAGCTTTCCCATTTTGTAGCTGAGGCTCCTGAAACACAGAGAAGTAAAGTGACTGACTCTAGGACAAGAGTGCCGGGAGGTGGCAGAATTGAAATTTGTACCTGGGTGCTATGGTGCGGATGTTTGTGTCCCCCCAGGGTAGGGTATTAGGAAATGGAGTCTCAGGGAAATCATTAGGTCATGAGGACAGAGCCTCGTGACAGGGTTAGTGCCCTGATGAAACTTGTCCCTTCCACTTGTCCCAGTCCCAAGCCTGGGAGCCTGGGAGCTCTGGATTTACTGCTCTGCCAAATGTGAGATTACAAATAGAAGGCACTGGCTAGGAACAAGAGGCGGGCCGTCACCAAGCAACACATCTGCCAGGGCCATGGTCTTGGACTTCCCAGCCTCCAGAACTGTGAGAAATAAGTGTTTGTTGTTAATAAGCCACTCAATCTCTGGTACTTTTATATGGGATCCCGAGCAGACTAAGACACTGGGTCTACCTGACATTTAACTCATGATCTTTCCACGACGTCATAACTACCTCTCTTAGTAGAAACATTCAAGAGAAGAACTTCCTTGGGAACGTAAGAGAGCAGTTTTCCCACTTCTGAAAACTGGAGTTCCCGCTTTCAAATCCTGCTTCGAGAGATTCAACCACCCAGATATTACATTTTCAGAACCTGAGAAGGAAAGTTTGGGAGGAGGGAGTACTTCCATCTTTCAATAGCAGAGAAGCCCAAGACCATCATCATTGCCCCTGGGTGTTCTGCTGATTCTATGTAACCATGGCCTCAACTCGTAGTGGCTTGAAACAACGCTAATCACCTTATTATTCTCTCTCGCACTTCTCAGGGTTGGCCAGGCTCAGCCAGGTGGTTCTCATCAGGGTCCTTCACGTAGCTGCCGTCAGATGTTGGCTGGGCCTAGAGTCATCTGGAAAGTCTCCTCACTCACATGCATGGTGGTTGATGCTGGTGGTTGCCTGGGACCTAGTGGGAGCTGAGGCTGGTGGTTAGTATAGGACCAGAACACCTACACACAGCCTTTCCATGTGGCCTGGGCTTCCTCACAGCATGGCGGCTGGATCCCAACAGCAGGAGTCCCTAGAAAATAAAGTGGAGGCACATGGCGTTCTTCTGACCTAGCTTCGGAAGTCACATAAGTGTCACATCTGTGGTGACTTCTACTCGTCAAGGCAGTCACAAAGTCCCACCCAGGTTCAAGGAGAGGGCACAGAGACCACTACTCATGGGAGGAGTGTCAAGAGAAGTATGTAACATAGGATATACCGTGAAGACCGTCTTTGAAAATTAGTGTGCCACGAGGCAGGCTTTCCTGGAAGAACTTTCCATTTGAAGGAAAAATGTGATGAGTGGCAAATTGAAGCTCTAACAAGGACCCCTCCCTGTAGTCACGTCTGATGATAGCTCCTTCAGGGAACCAGCCACAAGAGACATGGTTGGCAGCAAGATTTACTGCTCTGCCAAAGCTGTCGTTGAAATAAATAGGATTAGGGCTGCAGTGACTTCACCATCTGGACTGTGCTAATAACATGCAATTTGCAGCCATGCTGTAACCAGCAAACCTGAGGGGGCATGTGAGTGAGATGGCCTGGTCACCTTCTGTACGAGTCCGTATGCTGGAAACCTGGCAGGTCCTAGACCTTGTCCCAGAAGACAGGTCTTAAATCCGCCCCTTGCCAGCTTCTTTTGTTTTTTTGTGGGTTTTTTTGCGGTACGCGGGCCGCTCACTGTTGTGGCCTCTCCCACTGCGGAGCACAGGCTCCGGACGCGCAGGCTCAGCAGGCATGGCTCACGGGCCTAGCTGCTCTGCGGCATGTGGGATCTTCCCGGACCGGGGCACGAACCCGTGTCCCCTGCATCGGCAGGCGGACTCTCAATCACTGCGCCACCAGGGAAGCCCTACTAGCTTCTTTTTATGAAGACAAATGCTGGAGGTGATTTAGAATTTGAAGTTCCTGAGTCAGCCAGAGCCCCAGGAAATGTCCTCCATCCTCCCCCAGCCCCTTTCTGAGGTCTCAGTCCCAAGCCTGGGAGCTCTGGAAACCCAGTCAAACCAGTTGAGAGCTTTCCCGCTGGAGAGCACGGGTGCTGGGGCCTGGCTCCCAGGGGACCTTTGTTCAGCCTCCAGGCGTGCTCAGCATCCATCCTCGACCCACTGTGGCAGGCCCTGCTGAGGAGTGGCTCCTAACATGTGGAGCACAAGATGGTGGAAAGACCGCTACCCTGGCCGGTCCCACCTCTTTCCCCGTGGCTGCTTGACCCAGCCCGCTGCTGGCTTCCTTCTGGTCTCTCCCCTCCAGCTCCCTGGCCCTGCTGCGGGAAGCACAGCCTCCTAAGCACAGCATCTGTGGCCCTCCCACGCAGACCAACCTGGTGTTGTCCTAGGCCCTGCCCCTTCCGGCCTGAGCAGTGAGTGGTAGGGCTGGCCTTCCAGAAGGGCCGCAGGGCAGAGCGTGCCGTCATTGCATCCTTGAGGCTCACACTCCGGTGAGGACTTTCTGCTCATGGGGGCCACGAGTGAGGCTGCAAGTGAGCAGAGGGGCCAAGGAGGCTCCAGTCCCTCGGGTAGGTGGGCTGCTCTACTGGCCTGGGATGTGATGTCACTGCCTCTGGGTTGCCTCTCTTGCCCCTGCAGAAGCTCATCCCACTGTGGGCCTTCCTGATCCCACAGGGGGTTCCCTTAGTGAGTGAACGGCCCCTGATCTCAGCTCCTCACCTGGGAATTCTCAGTACAGAGCAGCAATGAAATCCGGAAGTTTCCTAAAGTCCTAGGTAAATGACACCACCAGATTATCCAGATCTAGAGAAATGTCAATAACAATCATCACCGTTTTTTGAGCCCCTACGATGTGCCAAGCACGACACCAGTGCCCTATTCTCAGTATTAACTCCTTGCCATAACCATTTTACAGATGAGACCACCAAGGCTCAGAGATGTTAAACAGATTTCTCATCGTGTCATACCAGTAAATGTTGGAGTCACTACATGAATCCACATGTGTATGTTTGCAAAGTCCTCAGGAGAAGCCATGAAGTATTTCTGACCTATGCTAGGCCTTGGCAGGTAGTGAGTCCATGGAATAACCCAGTCTGGAGCCTCCCATTTCATTCTCGGTCCCCACCGGAACCAGTGGGTTTGGGCGTGGGGAGGACAGTAAGAGTGGCAGGCAGGCTGGCAGGCTGGGGCTGGTCTGGGGATGGGCTTGCCCACCATGGGGTCCAGCTCATGCTGTTGTGGAGGGAAGTCAGGTCTTAGATGCTAAAGTTCCAAAGATAAAGGGATTTCTGAAGATGACTCCACAAGGCTGGGGTGCTGCTGCCTGTTTTGACAGCTTAGCCATTACTCAGGGGAAGGCCCCTCCCCATGACTGCCCCTGAGATAGTTCCTCGTATTCCCCTTCCCCCACAAGAAGTACTTTCGGTGGAAGGTGCATGGACTTGAGGTTCAAGTCCCTGATAGACCACTTACTAGCTGTGTGACCTCAGGAAAGTCACTCAACTTCTCTGAGCCTCAGTTTCCTCCTCTGTGACTGTGGATAATAATACCCATCTGAGGGCTTCCCTGGTGGCGCAGTGATTGAGAGTCCGCCTGCCGATGCAGGGGACATGGGTTCGTGTCCCCGTCTGGGAAGATCCCACGTGCCGCAGAGCGGCTGGGCCCGTGAGCCATGGCCGCTGAGCCTGCGCGTCCGGATCCTGTGCTCCGCAACGGGAGAGGCCACAACAGTGAGAGGCCCGCGTACCACAAAAAAAAAAAACCTATCTGCCTGTTGTTGGGAGGATTCGAGATCTTAGCCATGAAGCCCTCAGCCCTCGGCACGTGGGAGACATGATGAGCTGGCATTATTGTCCTGGACCCCTGAGAGGGCAGGACACCGAGGACAGGTTGACCAAGTCCCTGCCAGAGTGTGGAGGATCCTGCACAGTCAGCAAAATTTCCAGTGCGAGCTTGGCTGGGTCTCTGGACCCCCCCAGGCTGGCTGGCTCATAGGGCAGGCCTCCCTCAGCCCGCTGAGAGCAGCTGCCATGGAGGGTGGCGGTTTCCCTGAGGAAATCTGGTTCCGTGAAGAGGAAATAAGAAATGGCTTTGCACCGGGCCTCAATCAGGAAGGGCCAGAACAGGGATCTGAACCCAAGACTATCAACTACTTTTCCTTGCCCCAGACAGGAGAGAAGAAGGAAAACGCAAGCCGGCCTGATGGGGCCAGACCTGTGTTTGCTGGGAGCCCAACCCAACAGAGCTTTGTGTGAGGACTGGAGAGAGTGCCCTGCCCTCACCCAGGGTGCCTGACAAGGGCTAGGAGCACTGGACAGGAAAGGCAGGTTTCCTGCTGGCCTTGGACTCTGGAGAGGCCAGACCAAGAATTTCCGGCAGAACAGGCCCACTTGCTGCTGTTGCCCCCGGCCAGGGCTGCCACTCGCAGCCCTTAGACGCGAGCACCCAGCCCAGGACTCCCGCCCCACGGTCACAGTCCCTGAGGGGTCAAAACATGGGAAACTTCCTTCTCCCAAAGAGCGGGCGGGAGGAGATGATAGGCCTGTTGGACCCAGGGCTCTCCAACCTCCCATCCTTCGCAGGCCTTGCTCCACTTCAGCAGCCAGCGCTTCTCCAGGTGGACCAGGAGTGGCCCCTGGGAGGGGTGGTGGCACAGCCCGTGTCCACTCATGGGGACGAGGGACAGAGTCTTGGAAGCTCCGGTAGAGAGGGACACATGACAGGAGAAGTGGCTGCTGTGGACCCCTGGAGGCCTGGCTGGCCCAGAAATGTCCTTCAGAGGCCGCCCTGGCATTGGGCCCTGGATGGCTCCCGCCACACACCCAGCTCCCCCGACGCGGGGCCCAGCAGGGGCTAAAGGCCACGTTCCCACGCCGCTCCCCCTGGAGCTGGGCCAGGCCCCAGGCAGCGCCTTTCCCTGCCGCACCAGCTCAGAGCCCGGAGAGCCTCAGGGTCTGGCCTGGGGGGAAACAGGCGGTTTCAGGTACCTGCTGACGGGGCCCAGGCAATCAATGCCTCTCTATGTCCTGAAAGGTCCCATGCTCACAGCGGTGGGCCCAGGACAGACTTGCAGTATCTTCCCATCCGGGCAAACCCCTGGGCTCCTGGTGGAAATAGAGAGGTGTCCCCCCGACACCGGCAGCGATGAACTGAATCCCAAGTCCTTGAACATAGCCTCTGGTTGTGGGGTGGGGTGGGGTGTACTTAAACTACCTGAGGACCTGAATTTATTTGTTCATTCAACGGTTGCACTTCTGCTCGAATGTCAGGACGCTGTGGTTGCCTTAGGGCACAGCGGCCGTCCACGCAAACCCTGCAGAGCCCCGGGAGCTGACAGGAGACAGTGAGTTCTCTGTCAATGAGAGGACTAGATGGAGTGGTCCTGAGGGGGCCATCCAGCTAGCAGTGTGCAGTCCTTGGTCACTAAGTCCTGGTCTCTGCTAGGAGGAGCCTTAATCCCTGGGGCTGATTAGGAGAAGAGATTACAAGTAGCCTCAGTCATTCTGGCTGTCATGGGGGCTGTGCCCGTATGGTCATTGACCGGCTGGCATGATCAGACCCCAAGTTGCCAGAGGACACTCTCTAGGGCCCCTGCTCCACAGGCCCTTAAGTTGTTGCTTGGCTGGAAGAACCTGACGGTCAAAGATGAGCCGCTCTCCAGGCCCCAGTCCTCCCCACAGGGACCCCTTACCCGCAACGGCCAGATCAAGGAAGGACTTGCCCTCTGGCCTCCCATCCACCATGGCCATGGAAGCACACACAGGAGAGCCTGAGCTCCTTGGAAGTGTCTAGATGAAGCTTTCCAGGACGGCTGGTCAAGGCTCTCTGACCAGGTGGGACCAGGCAGGGCCACTTCAAAGAAGAGCTTCCAATGGCCATCAACAAAAAATCTACAAACAGTAAATGCTGGAGAGGGTGTGGAGAAAAGGGAACCCTCGTGCACTGCTGGTGGGAATGTAAGTTGATACAGCCACAATGGAGAACAGTAGGGAGATTCCTTAAAAAACTAAAAATAGAACTACCATACGACCCAGCAATCCCACTACTGGGCATATACCCTGAGAAAACCATAATTCAAAAAGAGTCATGTACCACAATGTTCATTGCAGCTCTGTTTACAATAGCCAGGACATGGAAGCAACCTAAGTGTCCATCGACAGATGAATGGATAAAGATGTGGCACATGTACACAATGGAATATTACTCAGCCAGAAAAAGAAACAAAATTGAGTTATTTGTAGTGGGGTGGATGGACCTAGAGTCTGTCATACAGAGTGAAGTAAGTCAGAAAGAGAGAGACAAATACCGTATGCTAACACATATATATGGAATCTAAAAAAAATAGGTCATGAAGAGCCTATGGGCAGGACGGGAATAAAGACGCAGACCTACTAGAGAATGGACTTGAGGATATGGGGAGGGGAAGGGTAAGCTGGGATGAAGTGAGAGAGTGGCATGGACCTATATACACTACCAAATGTAAAATAGATAGCTAGTGGGAAGTAGCCACATAGCACAGGGGGATCAGCTTGGTGCTTTGTGACCACCTAGAGGGGTGGGATAGGGAGGGTGGGAGGGAGATGCAAGAGGGAGGGGATATGGGGATATATGTAAGCATATAGCTGATTCACTTTGTTATAAAGCAGATACTAACACACCATTGTAAAGCAATTATACTCCAATGAAGATGTTAAAAAATTTATAGAAATTTAAAAAACAACAACAAAGAAGAGCTTCCGTGGCCTCCATAGAAACTGGCTGGCGTCCCAGAGACTGGGCATTCTGGCCTCCTGGCATCCGTCCATGCCCCCCCTCACCTGCCACAGCTGCCATCCCTCCTCAGGAGGCTCCTGGGAAGCTGAGCTCCTCTACACCTAAGAGGTGGGGCCCCAGCAGCACAAGGTTCACTGGCACGGGAGGGGCAAAGGCCCCCGGAGAACAGGGCCAGAGGCTTTTCAGGGTACAGCCAAGGCCGGATGTTCTGGGCCAGCACAGGGCCTCCGGGGGAGGTGGGCCCCATGGGAACAGAGCCCTGCCCTCTGGGTCCAAGGACCTGTCAGACCCTGGCAAATCATTGAGCTTGTCAGAGCCTAAAAATCAAGTGAGTCAGGGAGATAAGACACGCAATTAGCCAGAAAACCGGGCGCCTCATGAATCACTTCACGTCCAGGTAGCAGATTGCCGCCTACATCCCATAGGTGGAGAACTCACAGCTGACTGGTGGGCGTTCTTCCAGAGGTGAGGGGTGAGACCCTGGGACACGACCTTACTGGAAAGGATGGGGCAGGGAACACCCCAGACACCAAGGCGGCCTGGATAGAGGTTCTAGGGCTGCCCCTCGTCTGCTGTGTGACCTGGACAACTTCCTTCAGCTCATCCGTAAAATGGGCCTATAATGCCTGTCCTTCTTTGAGGCTCTGGGGAATATCAAGTGAGCCAAGGGAAGCAGACCCACTGAGTGAATAGCAGTCTGCTGTGTACATATGCATGTGTGAGTACACACACACACACAGACACACACACACGGGAGGAACTGTCCCTCCTGCTGTTGGCGTTGTTATTATCTGGGTCCAGCAGTGCATTTCCCTATAACATGCACAGTCGGGGACCGTAGTCGCTGTTAGGGACTAAACTGTGTCTCCTAAAATGGGTATGTTGAAGGCCTAACCCCCAGTTCCTCAGAATGTGACTGTTTTTGGAGATAGGGTCTTTGAAGAGGTGACTGAGGTGAAATGAGGTAGACCCTAATACAATCTGACTGGTGCCCTTATAAGAAGAGGGAGAGGGCTTCCCTGGTGGCGCAGTGGATGAGGGTCCGCCTGCCGATGCAGGGGACGTGGGTTCGTGCCCCGGTCTGGGAATATCCCACATGCCGCGGAGCGGCTGGGCCTGTGAGCCATGGCTTCTGAGCCTGCGCGTCCAGAGCCTGTGCTCCGCAACAGGAGAGGCCACAACAGTGAGAGACCTGCATACCGCCAAAAAAAAAAAAAAAGAAGAAGAGGGAGAGACACCAGGAAAGGCCATGTAAGGATGCAGTGAGAAGGTGGCCAAAGAGAGAGGCCTCAAGGGAAACCACCCCTCCTGACACCTTGATCTTGAACTTCCAGCCTCCAGACCTGTGAGAAAATAAATTTTTGTTGTTCAAGTCCCCCAGTCTGTGGTGCTTTGTTACAGCGGCCCCAGGACACTGATACTAATAACTCACCTCGCTTGTCCTGGAAACTCCTCTCAAAGCCTCCTCATGGGTGGTATTTCCTTGGACCTGGGCCCTGCTAGGCAGGGGCAAGCTCCTCTCCAGCCGTCACATTTGGGGTGGGGTCACCCTCACTGTCTCCTGTAGGGCGGCTCCTTCCCAGCCAGACCAACAGCCCTCTCAGGGGTCCCTGGCACTTAGACCCCTCTCTGGTCAGCAGCCTGCCAGCTGGGCCTGCACCTGCACAGCAGGGCTTGGTTAGCCCCTCAGCGGGGGCCTGGGGCCAGCTGTGGGTGCCCCCATCTGTACCGCTTCTGCACCCTCAGTCCACGTGGCCTTATTCTTTCTTCTGGCTCCCAGTCAGATTGAGAACCCCTTCAGGAAGGCTCAGCAAGTATTCCCTGAGGCTGGCATCTCCAAATTCTTCCAGAAATCCAGCTATGGTTTCCAATCCTCGTCTAGCTGACCAGGGCATTCAGGAGGATCCTGGAGGCAAAGGAGAGGTGGGAACAGATGCAGGATCCAGTGGACAGGTGTGAGGGCCCATCTGCCTACAGGCCCGGGCCCCCAGGGCCAGGTCTTCATCGGTACATCCTTCAGCCCGAACCAGGCCGTGAGCCTGGCTGGAAAAAGCAATGCCTTCTCGGCATGACCCATGACCAGCTGACCTCTGATGCTGCAGTCGCTGAGGTGGCCGTTCTGCTAGGAGGGTCCTAGTCTGAGGTCAAGAGCCTCACCACTGCTGGCGAGGGGCAGAGGCCAGGGTTCCGGGGGCTACTCTGGCCATCGAGGGGTCACGACCAGGAGGTCATGAGAGAAGGTGGTCAAGCTGGTGCCCACCACAGTGTCCGGAACCGAATTAACACCAGGCCCTTTGTACCAGACTCAAGGAAGGAAAGGGCCTGCGTTCTCTCCTCAGCCCCCGAGGACACTGTCTGCCCTCCCTCCCCTTCCAGGAAGAACTTCCCTTGTACCGGGAGACCTTCTGGCTCTGCCAGAGCTGCTTTTGATCACCCTGGCTGCGCTGCAGGGAGGCGATGGCGGAGCGGCTGGTCAGTCTAGCCAGGTCTGAGTGAGGGTTTTCATCCTTTGACGGATGGTTGCCCTGATGTGTCCACTCATTCATTTATTCAATCAGAAACTACAAAGCATCTTTCTGACCCAGGCTCTGTGCTAGGCTCTGGCCCAGGGTGGGTGGGAAAGCTGTGGAAAGGCCCCGTGGTTTGCACAGGGATTTATGACTAACGTGAGGGATGAGTAGCCCTTTCTCCAGAGGCGGGCGGGTGCCTGACAAGGAAGGAGACACGCACGCACCCCAATAGAACTCCTCTGAGAAGCTCTCTGTGGCCGGGCTGTTTGTCTTCCAAGCACATTGGGGGCCAGGGCCCAGCCCCACCCAGTGTTATCCTTGTGTTCCCAGGTCCCCCACGTGAGAGTGGTTACTCTAGGCTGTGCTGTGGGGGAGTGAAGAGGGTTGGGTGAGCAGAGGTGAGCATTCGATACAGCGACCTTACCCTTCTAGCCCATCCCCAGGTGGTCCCCCCCAGACACTGAAGGGGCTGCTGTTTCTTGAGTGCTCAACACGCCAGGGGCTGGCAGTGGTGGGACAGAGCTCTCGGCTGACGGCGGCCAAGGTCATCAGGGGCATCGGGACATTTCATCCTCTTGCTCAGGCCCCAGCCCTGGGTTACCCAAAGGCCATGTATCTTGACTCTCTGCGTCGTCTGTGCCTACAGCCATGTGGCTGAACATGGCCTCTCACCATCATCCCCAAGTCCTGTGAACTCATCTCAGTATATCCCGATCCCTCTTTTCTGCTCCATCTCCATTACTGCCACAGTCCCACCCACATGACTGTTAGGGTCTCCCAATCCTCTTGTCCCCTACAATCTAGCCTACCATCAAAGCCAGAGTGATTTTTAGAGTAAATGAGATCATGTCACTTCCCTGTGGTGACTGGAATAAAATCTGGATTCCTTACCGTGGCCTGTAGTTCTGTACAAAATAGGGCCCCTCCCAGCCTCTCTCACCACCCCTTCTCTACATCAGCCATCAGCCTATTGTTCAAACTCGGGGAGCAGGACATCGTTCCACCTTACGGGGAGCTCTGCAGCTCTTCCCCTCCTTAGAATATTCTCCCCCCAGATTTCGCCTGTCTCAGTGCAAGCACCATCTCCTTAAAGCAGCATTCTCTGACCGCTCCAGGCTCTCTCGCGGCATCACCCTGATTTGTTCTATTTTTTTTTTTTTTTTTTTTTTTTTGCGGTACGCGGGCCTCTCACTGTTGTGGCCTCTCCCGTTGCGGAGCACAGGCTCCGGACGCACAGGCTCAGCGGCCATGCGCGGCATGTGGGATCTTCCCGGACCGGGGCACAAACCCGCGTCGGCCGCATCAGCAGGCAGACTCTCAACCACTGCGCCACCAGCGAAGCCCAGATTTGTTCTGTTTATAGCACTTACTGTCACTGAAATTATCTGTTTTGAGTATTTTTTTACTTGTTTTCTCTCCCCCACTAAGATAGAAGCTCCAGGAGGGCAGGAAATTTCTCTATCACTACCATAGCTCCTGCCTCTGGAAAAGTGCCTGGCACACTCGTGGGTATTCAATACATTGCTGTTGAATAAATGAACAAACAGGGACCAGGAAGTGGGAACAAAACCAAAACAGAATCTAACGTGGTCCCAGCCCTGGGGGCTCCAGTATGGAGGCATGATGGTGAGAAATGGGCATTTAAAATGCAACGTGATAAGCATTTCTGTAAATGCCAGGACCACTGCTGTGGCGCCCCTTGAAGAGGCACCTACCCGGAGTCTGTGTGAGCATGTGCGGGACAGGCTTCCTGGGGAAGCCATGTCCAAGTTGAGATTTATCAGATTGTAAGCAGGTGCAAGGAGGGAGAGGTGCTTGTCTCAGGCAGGGACACCTGAACCTACAGAGAGCCAGAAGGAGAGAGAGCACAGGGAGGGGGTTCTGAAAACAGCACCTGCAGAGCGTCTGACGTGCCCAACTGGAGAAGGGCTGTCTCCACTTCCTCCCTGGGCTACTTGCAGGAGGGGATCCAGATCATTCATTTATTCCTTGAACTCTAACCACTGGGCTCTGACAACATGCCAGGGCCTGGGCTAGGCACTGGGGAGGCAGAAATGAAGGGGCTTAGTTCTCCGTGGGTAAAGAGACAACGCTGAGCTGTAATGGTAAAGCAAGTCCCAGCCCAAGACCACAGCACTAGGCCCCAGCCCCTGGGCACAGAAGGTACTGCTGGGTCCTCCTGCCACACATGTGCCTGGGCTTCGAGGCTAAAGCAGGGACACTCCTGCCAGCCCTGCAGGGACTTGTCCCTGAACTGGTCCTGCTGCCTGAGGAGCCTGCATTTCTGCTCCTTCCTGCGCACGCTCTCTCACCACACACTCAGGCACACACATCACCTCTGCTCTGACCTCACACTGGCCCCCACATCTTCACACGTTCACTCACTCCATCCCAGTGTGCAGAAACCACGCACATATCACCCTCCCGCCCTCCGGAAGGAAGAAGCTCCTTCGCTACTTGGGAGGACCCAAAACATTTATAATATTACAGACAAAACCAGCACAAGGTAATGTAATCTGAATGATATATATATTACACGATGGGGTGATTCAAGCAGGCTTCCTGGAAGAGGAGAATTTGAGCCAGGTCTTGAAGAAAGTCATGGACTGATGAAAAAGAAGAGAAAAGAGTTTGTTTTAAAGACACAATTAAGCAAGCTCTTCAGGCTACAAAAAAAAACGATAATATATCGACCCATGGAACTGATAAATCAGGGTTGGTGTGGCTTCAGACAGTCTTGGATCCAGAGGCTGGAATGATTGCAACAGAGCTCTGTCTCTGTCTCTCTCACTCTCCTTTTTTTTTTTTTTGGCCAAGCCATGTGGCTTGTGGGATCTTAGTTCCCCAACCAGGGATTGAACCCAGGCTCTCAGCAGTGAGAATGCAGAGTCCTAACCACTGGACTGCCAAGGGATTCCCTCTCCCTCCCTCTCTCTCTCTCTCGATGTATTTCCCAACAGGGTTCTCACCACATGGGAGACCAGACCTACCTTAGCAATTCAAGTGGACAGAAACTGTCCCTCCCAAGAGCTCTAGCAGAAAAAGGCTTTGAGGACTCTGGCTGGTCTCATCTGAGGTCGCGTGCCCATTTCTGAAACAATCCTTGTGGTCAGAGATACGGAGGTCTCTGACTGGCTGAGCCTGAGGCATGTTCTTACTTCTCTAGCAGGCCTGCCCCATCCAAACCACATGGAATGAGTTTCCTAAAGGAAAAGAAGGGCTCTGTAATCAGAAATGGGGTATGGGTACTAGAGAGGTAAATTAACAGAGGTCAAATACCCCTTCCTTAAATATCAGCCCCTCCCTTGGTTATAGCACTTACTTTTTTTTTTTTTTTAACGCTTCCACGTAATTTATCCAGTTTGTTTATCAGGAGATAATCTTGAGCTGGGTATGGTTATTACCCTTGTTCTACTAATGAACAGAGCACTTTCAGACATTGAACTTGAGTTTTCCATTCTACTATCATAGAATAGGCCAGAGAATCACCTTGGAGTCCGTTGAGATCATCTTTTCTAGAAGCACAAAAGACCTTGGAGCTCTGGGGTAAAACCTCCTCCGAAGAGGGAAGCTGGGGGTGGGACATGGGGGATTGGCTCTTGACACACTAAGTTTGAGGTGTCTTTGGGGCATCCAAGTGGAACAGCCCAAGAGCCAGTTGGGTATATGAGTCTGGAGCCTCCCCCTACAATGACCAGACATCACTGCCATGGTCAGAGCTTCTTTTCCCCGTGTGTTAAAGTAGACAGTCAAGGAGCATCCATTCAGAGCACAGGGGCTGAAGCCCTGAGCACAGGCAGCACGTGGGGATGGGGTGAGGGGATTGCTGTATATGAGGAGATCTGCCTGGGTTTGTTCCCTCTGTGCCAGGAAGAGCCAAGGTCAGCCCAGGACCCCCAGCCCAGCTGAAAGGACCTCTAGACCAGGATCTATCACTGACCACTGACCACGTCTCTCCTTGGTGCCTCAGCTATCACCACTAATACTGCAGGGCTGTGTAAGCTGGTCTCCAAAGATGGTCCCCAATGATGCACACCTCCCAGCATTCATGCCACAATGTAGTCCCCTCCCAGCTGAATGTAGGCAAGCTGGTGACACACACTGTTCAACAGAAGTGATTCCATGACAATTTCAGCCTTAGTCTTTATGAAGAATGGCAGCTTCTACTTCCTCTTTCTTGGGAGGTTCGCTTTTGAGATCCCTGAGTCACCATGTAAGATGGCTGGCTACATTGCTGAAGGGACCATGTGGAGAGGCCACATGGAGAAGAAAAGAGGCCCAGATGACCCAGCATCTTCGTTCAGCCTCTAGATGACTCCAGCCCCTGCCTTTACCTGAATGGCCCTCATGAGAGACCACCAAGCAAGACCAGCATCTGAACCCAATCAACCACAAACCACTTCTCTGGTGGCACAGTGGTTAAGAATCCGGCTGCCAATGCAGGGATATGGGTTTGAGCCCTGGTCCAGGAAGATCCCACGTGCCTCTGAACAATTAAGCCCGTGCGCCACAATTACTGAGCCTGCGCTCTAGAGCCCGCGTGCCACAACTACTGAAGCCCACGCGCCTAGAGCCCGTGCTCTGCAACAAGAGAAGCCACCGCAATGAGAAGCCTGCACACCGCAACGAAGAGTAGCCCCTGCTCGCCACAACTAGAGGAAGTCCACATGCAGCAACGAAGACCCAACGCAGCCAAAAATAAATAATTTAAAAAATCTCTCTCTATATATATATATGTAAATAAAATAGTGGTTGTTTTCAAGCCACTGAGTTTTGGAGTGGTTTGTTATGCAGTGATAGACAACAAAAACAATCTCCCTGTTGGAGAGATAGGCTGGTTTTCCTAAGTCTTGTGCTGCCTTCCTTCCAGCCCCCGAGACCTAACATGGTTAAGTCAGGACCATGTGAATAATCACGGTAATAACCGTTCTGAGCAGGCTGGCTAGTTTTTAGGATAAGTACAGGAAGGGGTGCACACACGTTGTCAGATTCTAGGACTGAGGTTCCAAAAGACACACAAAACCCTGTTCCCACAGGGCTAGAGACAAAAGTAGGGGACTGGCTGGCTCCCCGGCTCCATCTCTGAGTGCTGGCCCGGAGAAGCAGATGGCAAGGCTCAGATGCCATTCAGATGCCCTTGCACAGCTCTGAGATTGGAGGCTGTGGTATAGTGGGATAGGATGGGTGAGCCACTTCCCACCCTAGTTCACAGGGAAGTGAGCCATCTGAGCATAGCTCTGCCATCTTGGTGCCGCCTGGGTCCCCATTATATTCCCCCAGCACACTAGACCCAAACCCTCTGCTGCAATCTCCATGCTTTACCTGTCCTGGACCAGCTTTTTCCTGATTCCCATCTTTTATAGGCCCAAGCATCAGCCTGCAACTATAATCACTTCTCTGCTCTGGAGAATCTTTCCTTCTGTTTTCCCCAGATCCCCAGGGTCACAGGGTCATTGTCATATGTGGCCTGTATTCACTGAAATGTGTCATGTGTGACTCTTGTCCCACTACCAGACCATGAGCTTCTAAAGAACAGGGACTACGGCTTCATCTTCCCCCTAACACATTCATTAGTGAATTTGTTTGGTCTCTCAGCAATCCGCCAGGTGCCAGAGTCTCTGTTCTGTGCTGGGACATAAAGCAAAAGAGTATTGTCCCTGCCCTTGAATCATATCTGCTCTATTGTCCAGTTGGACGGTCAGGTGTGGAAACAATTATTGCAATAAAGTATATTATCTGCGGTAATATGATGCTGGAATGGAGGTGTGTACACGATGCAGCAGGAACACAGGCGAGTCCCCAAGGCAGCCTTGGGCGAGATAAATTCACCAGGGATTGTTGTATGCCAGGCTTTGTTCTAAGTGCTTCACTTATTTTATGTTTTCATTATTTTGAAGTGCTTAAAAGTGTGAACTATCATTATTTTAGAATAGATAAACATTAGACAAACTACAGAATTCAGAAGGTGCAAATGCTACCCTTTGAGCCTTTCCAGAGGAGCACAGCTTTGCCCAGATTTTGTGCCTTCCAGATATACTACATTTTATGCAGAAGTCTGAATGTGTACCCACGCACACACACTCACAGTTTTTACGTAAATGATCACACAGTTTTCTGCATCTTGGATTGTGTTTTTTTTTTTATGTGAAAATCTTGAAACTCATTTCATATCACTGTAGAAATTCCTCATTCTTGGCTAATATCTGCACAGTGTCAGTATTCCATCATATGAAGGTATATAATTTGTTTAACCATTTGCCTATCAATGGCTATTCATCCTTATTCTAACTGTTCCCAATTACAAACAATGCTACAGTGAATAACCTTGTGCAGGTATTATTTTGAACAAGTGTCATATATTTCCAGGATAAATTTATAGAAGTGCAATTGTTGGGTCAAGCGTAGCTAAATGTTTAAGAACATTTAGTTCTTAAAAACGTACCACTAAGCCCTATAAAGATTTTCCTCTAATCTCCTAATAGAACCCCCTTCTGCCATCGCCTAAAGAGCCTAGCGGGCAGAGGAGAGGAGGAAAAAGACAACACTTTCTTTTAAAATGCTTCTCTCTTTCCTTCTTTATCTTGTAAATATAAATGTAAATTTCATATACAAATATTAAATATAAATTTCATGTACAAATGTATATTATATATAAAGTATAAATAAAATTTAATACAATACCATTTAATAATACAAATATGAAATTTATAGATTTACGTGAATAACAAATTTAAATATAAAATTCAACAAGGGGGCACGTGGTCTGGGAGCCACCTGCAGCCTCCTTGGGACCGCAGGGCAGAGTCTGCCCGAGGAGGAGGACAGGAAACCTGGCCCAGGTTCCCCGGGTCAGAGTCCTGGGTGGTGTCTCGTCTGCAGCAAGTTCAGGCTCGTAAGCCAACCTGTGGCATTTTTGTTTATGCCGGTTTGGTTGGGCTTTTCTGTCGCTGCCTCCAGAGCAGCCTGCCCCATGGGCGACCCGGATCCAGCACCGGTGGAGCGGCTTCCCTGGGGGAGAGGATGTTTATGGTCGTGACACCTGGAGGGTCAGGAGGGGCTAAGCAGGCAGGCCAGGAGCAGGGAGGTGCCCAGACAGAGGAAGGGACAGCTGCCTGCAGAGGTGGGGAAGCAGCAGGCATTCTGAGAGCTGGCGTGGCTCCGAGCGCTGCGGCTTCCCTTGTGAGGATGGGTGGATGCGGGCTGAGACGGGTTGGGCGGTGCACACCACAGGCCCTTTGTAATTGATTTGATTCATCTTCATCTTTCGCACGAAGTGACCAGAGTTTCACCTGCAGTGATCACAGGTGTGACTGAAAAATTGGTTTCCTGCGCCCTCTATGCAGCCCCACCCAGGGTTCAGACCTCTGAGACCCACCGCCTGACTCCTCGGCCTGGTGGCCCCAAAAGGCAGCCACCTGTGGAGACCTGGCATCAGACAGCCCCCACAGGGCCACACTGGGGCGTCCATGCTGGCCCCCCGAGGGAGAAGGCTGACAAGGAGAAAGGCCATGGGCGTGCCAGCCTCTGCCCAGCCGTGGGTGGGTGTGCATGTGTGTGCACACAGGCCGTGTGCACACAGGGAGCCAATTACCTCTCCCCGTCGAGCCCCTTCTGCCAGGAAACGACAGGGGCTGCGGGAAGGGAATTTGGGAAACGACAGGGGCTGTGGGAAGAGGAATTTGCCCTCCTCTGTGTCTCGGGACTCCAGGCATCCAGGGGAGCAGGCTCTGCCGCCCCAAATTGCCACTAGCTGGGCCCAAGCCCTGTCGTCATCTCCGCACCTACAGCAGGCCCCCGGTCCCTGCCTCCGGTCACTTCCCACCAGCCCATCTTCCACGTCGGGATCCTCCTGAAATGTCACTCCCCTTCGCATCACTCTGCTGGGCCACCTTCAGATGAAGACACATTCTCTCCTATGACTCAAAAGGCCCTTGGTCATCCCGGCCTACCTGTCTGCCCTCATTTGTCCCTGTTCCCACCTCATTCTGGGCCCCAGGCACGATGTCCCACAGCCGTTCCCCAGAAGCACCGTGGCTCCTGTATTAGTCCCTACAGATGCTGTAACCAATGACCACAGACTAGTGGCTCCAAACAACACAGGTTGATCATCTTCTGGTTCTAGAAGTCAAAAGTCCAAAGATGGGTCTTAGGGGCCAAAATCAAGGTGCCAGCAGGTCTATGTCCTTCTGGAAGTTCTAGGAAGGAATCCATTTCCTTATCTTTTCCAGCTTCAGAAATGCCACCTGATTCCTTGGTTCGTGACCCCTTCCTCCATCTTCAAAGACAGCAGTGTGGCATCTTCCAATCTCTGTCTTTCTGACCTCTGTTTCTGTGTTGCGTCTTTTCAATCTGACACTCCTGCCTCCCTCTTATAAAGGCCCTCGTGATAGCATTTAGGGCCAACCCAGATAATCCAGGATAATCTCCCATCTCAAGAGTCTTAATTTAATTGCATCAGCAAAGTCTCATATTCACAGGTTCTGGGGATCAGGACATGGACATGTTTGGGGGCCAATATTCTGCCCGTCACAGATCACTCGGAGCTTTGGCACGTTCCGGTGCCTCTGCACTGTGGTAGGCAGAGTAATGGCCGGCAGAGGGGCTGTATAGTACTGGGGTTCTGAGGCAGGCCAGGCTCTGCTCACCAAGCTGTGTGCACAGGCCGGGGCTGCATACTCCCAGAGGGGCACCTTTGTCTAATTCGCACAAAGGCACCATATGGGCCAGGAAATGCCCTGCCTGCAACACCCACCCCTCCCACCCACCCCTCCACCCGGCCGCAAGCTACTCGTGCCTCAGGACTCAGCTCAGTCCGGACATTTCCCTAACTCTCCTCTGTTCTCCACCCACACTCCCAGCTAGGTCAGTCACATCCTCTCGGGGCTCCCACTTCATCCTGTACTTTCCCTATCCTAGCACCTACCACAGGACACTGGGAGTGTCTGTCTGTGAATCTGTCTGGGCGAGATCGGAGCCAGGGCCAGAGCCACGTCTTTTTCCCCAGGCCCTGCCATCTCTATTCCCAAGGCAGAAACCCCCTCTGGGGTCTTCCAGCTCCTGCCTTCCTTGTCCCCAACTATGTGCAGCCTCAGGTAGGGCTACAGAGGCCCCTTGAAGGAGGCAGGAAGGAAATACAGGTGGTCCTCACCTGAGAAGTTCTCCCAGCCCCGGAGGGGGTGGGCGGCGGGCCCCTATGCAAGGAACTGCAGAGCAGACAGCGAGCAAGCTGAGGACCTGCTGCCAGGGGAGCCCAGCCTGTGGCAGGGAAAGTGGAAAGTGTTCAAGCTGAGGACCTGCTGCCAGGGGAGCCCGGCCTGTGGCAGGGAAAGTGGAAAGCGTTCAGAGCAGAAAGTCCTTTGCTTTATAAAGGTCCAGGCTTCTTTTCTACTCCACAAACTTCCCCAAATCTGGAGTGTCACGTGGCCACTTGATCCAATTGGGTAAGGGGAAACAGCAGGGGACCGCCAGTCAGGGGCAATAGAGCAGCTGGGAGCCCGTGGCTGTCATTCACAAGAAAGACAGTGAGCGCCGAACCAGGAGGTGTGGCTGGCAAGGAGGGAGCTGGTGGCACTGGGTGACGGACGGGAGGAAGACGGGATGAAGGTGAAGGGTGAGTGGACGTCTGTGATCCAGGACATGGGCTCACACACCCATATACAAGGCTACGCACCGCATCCCCAGCGCAACCGTCTTAGTTTGGGAAACCCCATAAGCAAAGCCTAAGACAAGGACTTGGGTTCAACTGGTTTGTCTGGACTATGATTCAGGAAAGGGCCAGTTACTGCCCTAGGCGCCTGGGACTCAGTCTTCTTGGGGACCCTCCAGGAAATGTGTGGGGCGTGCCTTAGGCTCATCCTGGTGGAGGATGAGAGTCGGGGGCATCTCTCCACGAGCTCCCTGACCCCCAGTGTTGAGGGTGGCCCCTGAGACCATTAACCACCCTCCACTTCTGGGTGCTGCTTAGTTTTCCGTAGCTTCAGAGAAAACCTTGAAGCCAAACAGCAGAGACCAGCTGCAGCAGCTTTGGAGGGACCTGAGTAATGTGCCCGGAGGTGTCCGCCACATCTGTGCGGAAGCCGGGCAGGTCGGGGTGCCGTGGCCGGGCTCCCAGAGCGTCTGCTCCATCCACACACCTCAATCCCCCTCAGCACACACCCGCTGCTCCTCTGAAGGGGCAACTGGGCCAGGAGCTCCCTGCTGCCCTACGCCACAGGCCAACCTGGTGTCGGGGAGAAATGTGTCGTCTGGTGTGGTACAGCACATCTTTGAGTGGACAAGAGGGGCCCAGGACCTGGTGTGGATGGAGAGGGGGGGAGAGTGGGAAGCCTCAGTGGCTCAGACCAGGATACTGAGAAGCCTCTGGGGTGTTGCCTGGACCCCATGGCAGCATGAGGGCTTGGAGAGGGGAGTGGGTGGCGGAGCAGAGAAGTGAGAAGGGCACTGAGTGGGAGGCATCCAAGCAACAAGGAGGGAAGCTGGCTGTGGGAAGAGGAGGCCACCGAGAATTCCCACACCGAGGAGGACGTGCCTGGGGGGCTTGAAGAAGAGGGTTTTGGGTTAAATGGCAGCTTACACACATCTAGTTTCACTTTTCCCCACAATCTCACTAAAACAATAGAGAGGAAGGATGAGGAAAACAGAAGAAAAGATAACAGCAACGAAACTTGGGAAGCTTACACAGCTTCCAGAAATGGAAGGTAGGAGAGAAAAGGTTTAAACTATCAGAGGATTAGTCGAGGAGAGTCAATATTGAACGAACTGAAATTACAGAGAGAAGAGCCTGGGTACGGTACGAAAATAGACCCATGCCAAGCATACCAGGGGCAAAGATAGAATTCTGCAAGCTTAAGAGGTGGCAGAAAACAGGTCATGTGCCTAGGATGAGGAATCAGAACAGCTTTGATGGTCTTATCAGCAATGCTGGCATGTGAGAAGACAGGAAGGACACCCAAACAGTACAGGGAAATGCTCTCCAATCTAGAAGCCTCCATCTGGCCAAATGACCAATTATGTGTAATAGACACTTTTAAATTTTTATTTATTTACTTAGGTGGCACCATGGCTTGCAGGATCTTAGTTCTCTGACCAGGGATTGAACCTGGACGCCAACAGTGAAAGCGCTGAGTCCTAAACACTGGACCGCCAGGAAATTCCTTAGGCTTTTTTTTTGGGGGGGGGGGGTTGTGCCGTGCGGCATGTAGGATCTTAGTTTCCCAACCAGGGATCGAACCTGTGCCCCCTGCAGTGGAAGCACAGAGCCTTAACCACTGGACCTCCAGGGAAGTCCCCCTAGACGCTTTTAGATATGTGACATCACAAGAAAATTCCCTCCCAGGCAACCTTTCTCAGGAAACGGCCGGAGAGGGTGCTCCCCAAACTGAGAGTGAACTAAGGGAAGATAAAGGACACAGGAGCCAGGAGGACAAACCCAGAAAGGAGGAAAGGCCACCATTGGAGGAGGTGCCAGAAGACATGGCTGCAGAGCAGAGAAGGCAAGCAGTCCCCACCGGGGAGGGGAAACTCACCAACCTGAGGACAGAGACCTGGGCGAGCCTGGTCCAGATCTGCTCTGCCCTGGGCTTGTCTGCTCCGTGTGCTTGTGAAATGCATGCCCTCCCCTTGCGGCTGGAGGCCGCCCCACAGGAGTTTCTGATTTGGCCTGAGAACAGGATATAATGATCTTCAAAGGGACCACAGTCCTTCCAGGTGCCCCACTATGGGGAGCCATGCCTCCCTTTGCTCCCCCATTGGCTTGTCCAGCCGTGTCCCCAGAAAAGGCTTTAGGAGATTGTCCAGGCGCCGAAGCCACACCACGGCCCAGGGACTCTGTCCAGCTCATCTCCTCTAAGTCTTCAGCTAACACTAGGAGCGTTTTCCTTAGATGTAAGGCTGGTGTTTGCCCCTCAGGGTTTCAATTCTGGCTCTGTCTGCCCCCTCTCCATCCCCTAATCCTTTCTTTACCCTCTCCACCCTGCTCCAAGCCCAGGAGGCTGACCTCTACAAGCGGCTGATGGGCTCCTTTGTGCACTGGGCCCTCTGGTGACCGTTTGGGTCCAGACAATAGAAGTACCAGCAGGACATGGAAGGAAGGAGAATAGTGAAGTCAGGCAGTACTGGCTCTGACCCCTTCCTGTCCCATCACAGGAGGTTGTTTTCCCCTCTCTTCAAGACCAGTGCAGGGGTATCTCCTAGGACCACGGCCCTCCCTCTGGGTTCTGCCAACCGCTCCTCCTCTTGGCCCCTCTGGCCTAAGCGTGCAAGCGGCTCCCCAATGCTACCAGCCCCGGGCCCCCTACCATCCTGCCTGAGTTTCCCTTAACTCTGCTCACAACTTGTAAACGGTCCCTTCAACAGTCTCTCCGAGGTTCCTGTTTTGCGCTGTCTATCTCCCGCCAGGGTGCTGACAGATAACACACACTAAACAGTATGCTATTTGTGGGGGAAAGTATATGCGTAGAAAATCTAAGGAAAAGGAAGTCAAGTTGGGGGGAGGGAGGAAGGTATGATCAGGGAGTGGCTCCCGAAAGACCTGTAAGTTACAAGTAATACTCAGTTTGACAGGCTCACAAGTGTTCACCTTACGATTATTCTTCAAATTGCTCTGTCTTCTACACTCTCCTGAACGTATAAAATATTTCACAATAATGATTGTTTACAAGGGGGACATGGGATGCTTCTGGAGGGCTGGAAATACCCTATTTCTTGACCTGGTAGATTGTTACATAGGTGTTCACTTTATAATAATTTGTTATAGTGTATATTTATGTTTTATGTATTTTTCTATGTGTTATATATTTCACAATACAAATTTTTTAAGCAAAAGAAGATGGTCTACCATGTTGTTTTGGGATGTCATCTCTCCTTTCTTGCTCCCAAATTTCAGTAAATTCTGCTACATAGCCTTGTGTGTGTTGGTGGTCCTTTGAGGAATAGAATCCCCCCAGGGCGAGAGGGCTTCTGGGTAGGGGTGATGCAGCACAGAAAGAGAGGAAAGGAGAACAGTAGAGACTTCAAGCAAAAGCAGAATATTGGAGACAGAAGATACCAGAGTAAACTTAACTGTCCCCAAGATACTGGGAGAGAAGACATCTTGGGATCCTCGCCTTATGTGTGATAGGGACCCAGGTCAAGCATTTAAATATTACAGAAAAAGGTAATCCCCTAATTCTGGAGAATTTGGAGGTACCCTAACAACCCAAAGATGGTTTACATGGGAGCAAATTAAACAGTGGTTGTGGACATGTCTTAGGAGTGCCAGGTAGTTTGAAGCCTTCATAACTGTTAGTATTGTCTGGGATTCTTTCTCTGTCCCCTTCTGGGATGAGTTTTACTAAGAGTGGTAGGGTCTTTGCAGGAGGGCAGGTAAACCAGTCAGGGATTCTAGTTGCAAACAATACGATTTACTCCAGCTAGATAACACAGGAAAGTGTTATTAAAAGGTATCATGAGGGGCTTCCCTGGTGGCGCAGTGGTTGAGAGTCCACCTGCCGACGCAGGGGACACGGGTTCGTGTCCCGGTCCGGGAAGATCCCACATGCCATGGAGCGGCTGGGCCCGTGATCCATGGTCCAGAGCCTGTGCTCCGCAGCGGGAGAGGCCACAACAGTGAGAGGCCCGCGTACTGCAAAAAAAAAAAAAAAAGATATTATGAGGCTCACAGAGCCTCCAGGAAGCCAAAGAGTCAGACTTGGACGCCTTGGAGCCAAGAACGATACCCAAGCCACGCAACAGGGGCTGCCCAGAGAAGATAAAATGATGCCAACACACCACAGACAGCCCTGCTCTAGTGACGGCCCCGAAGACTGCCACTGCTGCCCCTGAGGGGCTGGATGTCCCCACTGCCGTGCTTTCCAGTGGTGGACCCTTACCAGTCCCATGTAGGGACATGTGAACAGCAGATCCTGGTCACAGTGACTGCCCCTCAGGAGGCACGGAAGCGAGCTCTGGCCTGTACCTTGACTGGGAGGGACTCGCATGTGGAAAATTCTCCAGACATAGGAATTGACTGCAAAAGATACACTAAGGCACATGCCAAATACCGTTGGAAGGGTAGAGCGGGCGACTGGGTGGAGGGAGTTACTTTTGAGTCCAAGACAGTGGGCAGGAAAGCAGGACTGAAGGGAGCTGGCTTCCCAGGGACTCTGGTCCCGGTTGGGCAGGGCAGACGGGGGCTGGGCCCCACTCCCTATTCTCAGGTCCTGCCTGGACCGTGGCTACAAGACCACCCTAGCTGCTCTCCATGTCTGAAGCCCTGCCACCCTCATTCAACCAGCCACCACTCACCCCCAGGAACCGGGACCACAACCTTGGTCCTACCATCTTCCGTCTTACTGTGCTGTCCATGACCCACTCCCAGGTCCTGACTGAGGGACCAGAGGCTAAGGACAGTCACATAGGAGCAGCTGATGGAGGCTGGGTTGCAGCTCCCAGGAAGGTTCTCTGTGTGTCACAGAGCATTTGGGGGTCTGAGGACAAGGTTCCGGAGAGGAGGAGGGCTGGGGGCGAATGCAGACAGAGTTGAGGGAGCACCTGGGGCCTGATCGAGCAGGTGGCAGCCCTAAATGACAACGAAAGGGCATCGCTGGGCCAGGATGTGCACAGAGCCTCCAGGAAGTGGGCCCTGCAGCCCCCAACCTCCAAGTCTACCTGTCCTGTGCATCACTGTGCTACTGGACTGGGGGCTTTGGTGCAATGACGGGAGTCAGGGCCCAGAGGCAGAGGAGACTTGGTAGGGAGAGAAGCAGGGGAGGGAAGGCGGCCTTCTAGGATGTGGAAGTGTTGAAGGACTTCCAGGACGCTCCAGAAAGCCAGGAGAGGTAGGAATCATCTGTGGCCAATTTCCAGCTAAGCCCAGCCTGTGTAAGAGAGGACCTTGACGCTGAGGCTCTCAGACCCGCCGGAAATGGCCTTGCTCCCGAGATGCTCCGGGGCTGCGCTTCCCATGGGAAAGGCAGTAACTTGGCCGTGGAGTGAGGGGGCCCTGCAGGGTCAGCTCACGTCTCCCTAGTCCTGGGACAACCGGGCATTCCCTTCCCTGTTGCCCCAATTCAGAGCTCAACTCAGACACCCCAGGGCCATCGGGAGACCACCACCTCTCCCTCTGGAGACAGGACAGCGTCCCAGCCTCCTCTGCAGGCCTTGGAGGCAGACAGGCTTCCCATCTCCCAGGTTACCCCGAGTCTGCAAAGGGCCTTTGCGTGACACTTGGTCCACGTGAGGTTAGACGGGGGAGGGAAGAGGTCAGGGTCAGGGTCAGGGTCAGGGACGGGTCAAGGCTGGGGAGGGGCTGCAGGGAGGATGATCCTTTGGAGCTGTTAATTCTTCCTCCTGGTCTCCATGTTCGTGAGGCCCCAGAGCAGGAGAAAACTCCAGACACCCTCTGTCCTCCTCCCAGACCCCCGCACCCCCAGAGGCATCATTCATGGAGGCAGAGATCGGGGGCTGGGGGCCGAGATGGAGACCTGGTTAGCATCGGCCTGGCTGATGCCAATTAAGACCCAGGAATTCCCTGCCCCTAACTCTAGGCTCAGATCCAAAGACCTTGGCCCTTAGATGTGGGGCTCCAGACCATAAACCAGGAGCCCAGCTTCCAGCTAACGAGCTGCCCTGGCTCCGACCAGAGCGGGATCCCTGATCCTGTTTCACTCTGGGGAGCAGCCAGCCCAGAGTGAGGGGCCAGGGAGGCCCTGGACCCCAGAGCACCTGTCCTCACACAGCACCCAGCTTTGCTCAGGAAATCCTGGGGTCAGTATCTTGGGGAACATGAGGAATCACACTTGGTGCCCTGGGCAGCTCCCGCCCCTCGGGGCTCCAAGAGCAGCTCTCAGTGCCCACTGTCTGGCCCCAGAAGAATTTTAACCTCCAACATCTGGGTCCAGGAGACTCCGAAGAGCAAATGTCTTCACCTCCTTTGATTCCCTTCACACAGCGGGTTTTTTAAATTTTAATTTGAGGTGACCTCTGACCTGAGTTCCTATTCCCATAGATTCCAGATATTTCCTGTGTCCTCAGATAACCTCCCAGGCCAGTCTGCACCTGACCAGAAGCTCCTGCTGAGGGAACACTCCATCTCTAACACGGCCTGAGCTGGGCCGGGAGCCCCTGGCCTCAGGTTCCTTCCCAATACGCCCCTCTCCTCTCCCAAGGGCCAAAGATGCCTGCATGCCCATCCAACATCTCCCCAGGGCTCTGGGCCCAGCTCATCCCAGCTCCCAGGAAGCCAGGGCTACAGGCACCCTTGGTCCTCTGCTCTTGGGATTTCCAATGACAAGAACAACAACAGAGTATTGGTGGAGCACCTATCTGCGTCAGGTAACCTGGTCGCTCAAGAATAATTGCTCCTAATTCACCAATGAGAAGCCAGCACTGGATAAGGAAGGGGACATCTAGAGCTCACAGCTAGCCATGCCAGACCCAGATCATAAGCAAGGTGCCCTCTCCCAACGAGAGGCATAAGCCATGGACACGGGTTGCTTGGTCTTGGAGCTGCTGGAACAGGGGTGAGTCCACCTGGTTTGTGAGCCTGGGAGGCTGAGGTCCTTTCACCCGGATGTGGCCTGCCCATCTCAGCATGGTGACGAGTGTAGCGAAGCACCAGGAGTCTCAGCAAAAGCCACAGAGGGCAGAGAAGGGACAAGTGGGAGAGGGATGGGAGGAAGTGGGCTCAGTCAGACCCTCAGCCTCCACCTCCCACTCTTTCCAAGTAGCCTTTGGACTAAATTGAGGAGTTGCCTCTCTGTGGGTCCGCACTGTGTGCCCAGTACTGTGCTAAGCTGTGAGGTGGGGTACGAAAGGGGCGACATCCTGATCCCTGCCTTTGAGGCACTAAGAGACCAGCAGAGGAGCAGGGACACACATGTGTGACGTGGCCCCAGGACTGGAGCCAGAACTCGGAGGGTCAGAGTGGGGCAGGGCTGGGCAGGCCCCTTGCAGGTGAGAATTTTCCATCAGCGCCTGGTTACACAGAGGCCTCCCGAAGTCACCCACACGGTCAGGGTCGGGGCCTACAGCCATCACTGCACTGCAGCCACTCCCATCAAGTGCCTGTGGTTCTCCAAAGCCCAGAGCCTGGAAGATCCAGCCAGAGCTCTGGGGTGACCCACTGCCCCCTCCCCCAGACCAGAGACTAAATGACACCACAGGGCAAACTCGCTGGCCCCAAACCCCAGCTCCACTGCCAGCCCCAGCCTTCTCACCAGTGTTTCAACCACATGACTCCCCGTGAAAGCCTTCCCCCGCTCCCACCCTGTGCCCGTCATGCCCAGTGACTCACGCTGCCTTCCCCAGCCCAGCTCACCACAGCTGACATCACCCTCCCCGACCCCTGCCCAGCAAATCCTCACGGGCCTTCTCTCCCCTCTGATCCCTCTTCCTCATCAGAGTCAAGAAGGCCGGAGCTGGAAAGGATCTTAGGGAGTATCTGGGGCAGCCTCACTTCGAGCTGGGGACACAGAGACCCTAAGGGGGCCCAAGGAGTGGGTTCTAGTCCATAGGCTGATGCCTTTAGAACTTGGCGTTCTAAGTTCTGAAAGGGACTGATTTAGAGCTCCGTCGGGATGTCAGGGGGACAATCACTGCTCTGCCAGTAACTAAGTTCTTATCCCTAACACCTGCCTTGCGGGCCCCAGAAGCCAGGGCCCGGGCTCCCTGGAGGCCATGGCTGCCCGAGCACTGAGGATCACCCAGCCCCTTACCACTGCCCAGGTGGGGAGTGGCCAATCCTTCCTCACAAAGATCAGTCCTTTCAGAGAAAGTCAAGAATAGAAGGGCAGAAGCAGGTAAAATCCTGCCAGCCTCAGGGATCGGGGGTGAGGAGACCCTCCAAGGACCCAGAGGTGGCGAGGAGAGGCAGACAGTAGCCTCTGTTGGCCAGTCCTCGGAGAATGCTTGTACTTCAGGAGGTAAGAACATCCACGGAGCAGTGGTTTCCAAAGAGGGATTGCTGGTCCAACAGCATTGGCATTGCCTGGGAACTTGTTAGAAATACAAATTTCCAGCCTTCCGGTTCCACCCCAGACACTTTAAGACGCAGCCCACAAGCCCTCCAGATGATGTGAATGCCAGCTCAAGTTTGGAAAACACTGCCATAAAGAATAGCCAAAGCGATTAGCAAGTCTGGTGCCTGGTCAGCACCTGCCAGACCTGGCCCCAGTGGGACTCACCAATGGTCCCACGAGCCCATTCTGCCTGCCCTTGCTGTGATCCCCTCCCGCCAAACCTGGCCGGGCTTCTGCAGGCAGGACAATCCACAGGGGTCTTGAATGAGTCTCGCGACCAGAGATGTGTCTTGTTGGCATGGACAGCCCCAAAGGCACAGCTCTCATCCTTTTGCCTCTGTCCATTTACAATGCTGCCTCTGTCCGTACAAATAGGATTTGACTTCAGTCTCCCTGCCTCACACCCAGCTCACCATTAGCCTTAGAACTCTGTCCTGGACCTCGGTCTACTCCACTGGGCCCTGTACCATGCCATGCACAGGACTGGTCTCCTCACTGGAGTAACACCTGCTGATACCCGCAGGGCTGGCTGAGGTCATTTGTGGACAGTCATCCACAACTGTACTGCAGCCACGCAGGGCCTCCGTGTACAAACGTGTGGGCTGTTAAATAACAGCTGGATGAAGAAGCCAATGAAAGGATAAAATCCAGCTCACATTCCCCTCACCCATGTCCCCTAGTGCAAGGTGGCATCCACCCAGCTGGGGCAAAATTTTTCTAATTTGCATAAATGCATTATATGGGCTAGTGCTTGAGTATCACACCCCCTTCATCAAGGTTCCTCTGTTTCTGAGCTGGATCTTCCCTTGCCTTCCCCACATCCACACTGGCTGGACCTCCCCTGTCTCCTCATGTCTACACCATTGGGGACCCCACCCTCCCACAGTGGCCGTCCCTGTTGGCATCACACCTACCCTAATTGTCTTCTTTCTTTGGAGCCTCTAGGCTGGATCAATTGTCCCAATTTTTCTATTTACTGCTGAGGCCCACTGACTCTCCTGTCATATTTTAAGATGACATAATAACCAGCAGACAAAACATCTTTGTCCATTGAAGTTTGAGGTCATTTCATTACAACATCTCCTAAGACATTCCATTCATAGATGTGCTGGGAAGGCCTTCCTTATATGGCCTGCCTGATGTTTCAGCCCTGGTACCTTCTGCACATAGGAGCCGGGCTCCCTGTGCCCCAGGGCAGCCCTCAGAGACTTGGAAACCATGCTGCACGCTACCTGAATCTTTTCTTCCCCTTTCCGCTTTTGGCTTGGTCTCTCCCATCACTGCAAGTCAAGCTCTGCTATGTTGATTCTGCTAATTGATTTTTTCCAGACAATTGAACACACATCAATTGGCACCTGACTTTTCTATTTTAACCAGTTGGGATTAAGAAAAATCTTTCTAGAACATAAAGTATTCTTCTCCACCTCCTGTAACAGATGAAAGAAGACATCTTACAGCCTTTTCTTGGGGTCTCTAGATAATAATTACTTTGTGAGCCACTGTAAAAGCATTTACAACAACTCAAGTAATTACATAATCGCTGTGGGAAAAAAAGGAAAATATAGATGAATGAAAAGAAAAAAGAATGGTATCACCTGATATCTTACCAACCAGAGACAATGAGTAATGACTTTTTGTTGTATAACTTTCTGGACCTTTTCCTAAGCAAACACACTTCGCCAGTCTGAGGCATACATTCAGTCACTTTTATTTATTCAATAATTGCTTGAGTTCCATATGCCCATACAAACAGGAAGCCTCATTCCACACCAACTATTCCACACCCACCCCCCAAACAAATCGGGGGCATACTTAGTCCTGCCAGTAATTCTGATTGCAAATGGCAAATGCAGAGAAACTGGAAAATCAAGAGGTCCTGATTTCCATGGCTTCCGGCACAGCACTGAGGTGTCTCTATGAGAAATTATCTTGCAAAGTCTGCTGGGATCACACCTCCCTGGGTCTGCCCCTTGCCAGGTCTGCAGAGGTGTCCAATGTCAGACTCCAAGTTGTCACTCTCGTAGCTCACATTTCCAAGTTCAGCCAAGCAGAGGGTGAACAGGCAGAGGCAGCTGGGTCCAGGGGGGCTTCCATCCTCAGCCACACTCCAGGCCCAGGCACGTCAAGACCCCGAGGTTAAGCCAGGTCACCAATTCTGACCCCTCCTTTCTTCCTAGTGTCATTCCCTTGCTGGTAGTGGGCCTCTCCTGCTGGGGCACTTCAGCAGAGGAATTCCAGCTTCAACATGGAAGGGCCCTTTGTCTTCATCTTTTTCTTCCCAGGTTTTCCTCAGCCCCAAAAACCTGCTCCTCCATGCGGGCACTTAGATGGTTCCACCTTTGTCAGGCCACCCAGGAAGCTGTTCCAACCTTTCCCCTGGGAAATCAAGGTCCGCTAGCCTAACCTTTGGATAACCAAGAGGGGCCACTCAAGGGACAGTTCCCTGAAGAAAGAAGTCAGTTCTTACCCAGTTGTCTAGGTAAAGAAGGAGCTGAAAGCAACCCGCATTAAAAGAAAGAGGTCTCATCTACTAGGCTACAGGAACCTGCGAATTTGCCATATGCCCATTCTCCAGATGAGGACACTGAGGTCATCCACTGACTACTTAAGAGACTGAAGTGCCAGCCTCCAGCACTGAGATTTCATCAAAAGCAGTTTCCTTGATGCCCTGATACATCAGGGATCCCTGTCTTGCTGGGAAGAACTGAGCACACCCTCTTGCCCCCGGCCCCTGGGGCATCATGGAACCTGGTGCTGACTTGACAGCACTACTTACTGGGCTTTAGGTGAGCCACGGTCACCTCCACGGTCAGCTCAGCTCCTAGGACAGGGAGGACTTTGCTTTCAGGCCAGAGGCAGCCATACTCTGTGAGCTACTGCCTGGACCAGGGAGGTGTCTCCTTGTCAGCTCAGGAGTGTGGCGGGAGCTGTCCCGGGACGCTCCCTGTAGGCAGTGCCTCCTCAGGCAATGACGCCATGCATACAGGGGGTGGGCACTTTGATATGAAGCTGTGTGTCGATGTACTGACATGATCTGAGATAATTAAATGTTCTTCCCAGGTTGAGAGAAGGGGAGAGTGAAGGGGGCCAGCGTGCTTAGGGTGCTGCAGAAGCCCCCGCTGGCCCCCACTTTTTTTTTTTTTTTTTTTTTTGCGGTACTCGGGCCTCTCACTATTGTGGCCTCTCCCGTTGCAGAGCACAGGCTCTGGACGCGCAGGCTCAGCGGCCATGGCTCACGGGCCCAGCCCCTCCGCGGCATGTGGGATCTTCCCGGACCAGGGCACGAACCCGTGTCCCCTGCATCGGCAGGCAGACTCTCAACCACTGCACCACCAGGGAAGCCCTAGCCCCCACTTCTTACCCGTAGCTGGTACAGAATTTTCAAGTTGGAGGGGGAGGAGGAAATGACTGGAGGCAAAGGACTTGCCTGGAAGCAGCCCCTGCGCAGCAAGTGCACCGTTGTTACCTGAAGTGGTCTGGGAGGAGTGTTTCTCATGTTACACTTCATCTGCCTTCTCGTTTCCCCAGTTCAGTCCTCCCCTGATTCTTCTGCCTTCCTGCCTCCAGCCTCTCCTTCCAATCTATCCCAGCTGGCTGCTTCCTTCATCTTCTTAGAACACCAAGTCTATTGGGTGTCAGTGTTCTGCTCCAGAACCTTCAATGGCTCCCACTGTGACGAGGTGAAGTTCAAATCCCTTAGCCTGCATTCAAGGTCTTCTGGGGTTAGGGTGGTCACACAGCCCAGTTTGTCTGGGGCAGTCTAGGTTATACCAGCTGTCCTGGAGTAATGATTAATAGCACGTCCTCTCATGCAAAAGATGTCCCAGTTTGGACAGTGAGTGATGTGGTCAGCTTGCCTACAGCTCAGTCCCCACCTAATGCTCCAGGCTAACATCCAACCATCTCGCCTTGAGTCTTCGAGTCAGTGGTTTTTTTTTTTTTTTAGCGGCCACGGCTCACGGGTCCAGCCGCTCCGCGGCATGTGGGATCTTCCCAGACCGGGGCACGAACCCGTGTCCCCTGCATCGGCAGGAGGACTCTCAACCACTGCGCCACCAGGGAAGCCCCCGAGTGAGTGGTTTTTAACTCTGGCAGCTCATTAGAATCACTTGGGAAGCTTTTAATAAATACTGCCTGTGCTCACCCCAAAAGCAATTTAATTGAAACAGAATCTCTAGGGGTGGGGCCCAGGCTTTGGTATTTATTTTTTTAAGCCCTCAGGTGACTCTGATGTGTAGTCAGGGTTGAAAACAAATGACCTGAGTAAAACAGGTGTCCCGGAACTCTGTCCCTGAGTCCACCTCTGTCCCTGACTTTTCCCTCCCATTGTCTATCACCCATGTAAGCCCCGCCCAAGCTGCCAAGCCCAGCTCCAGCACCGCTTCCTCCTTCACCTCTCCCAACCCCTGAGCCAGAAGTGCCTCCCCCTCCACCCTTCCCTGCCTGCTCCCTCCACAGCTACCCTGTATTATGCTGTTATCTGGGTCCAGGTTTTGCCTCCTTCATAGTCTATGAGCTCTGTGGGTCGGATCATGACCGATTCATCTCTGGGACCCCAGGGCCTAGACCCAACTTGCAGCAAAGGCCCCCTCCTTTGGCTAAGTGACTGTCAGTGTTGATCCTGAACTTGGGCAGCCCCTCCACCACACGGCTGGGCACCATGCTGCCTCTCCAAGTTAACTTTCTTTTCCTGTGTGTGGTCTCTCATTCATTCATTCATTCTGCTTTGTGCCAGAGGCTATGTTCCCCATCCCCTCTTCCTGCTTCCCTGCACTACTAGAGAACTCATCTCCATTCCCAGGGCAGGCCAGCAGACTGTCTGGCACATAGATAATACTTGGCAGGTATTGATTAATAATCAATTGACTAATGGATAAACAAAATGTGATATATCACATGGTGGGATATTACTCAGCAACAAACAGGAACGAAGTACTAACACGTGCTACAGCATGAACAAATCTTGAAAACATGATGCTAAGTGAAAGAGCCGGACACGAAAGGTCATAAATTATATATCATTTATTTGAAATGTCCAGAATAGGCAAATTCATAGAAACAGAAACTAGATTAGTGGTTGCCGGAGGCTGGGGTAGGAGGGAATTGGGACCAACTGCTAAGAGGGGTTTCTTTGGGGGAGGTTAGAAATGCTCTGAAATTGGATAGTGGTGACGGTTGTACAACCTTGTGACTAAACTAAAAACCACTGAGTCACACACTTTCAAATGGTGAACTTTATGGCATTTGAATTATATCACAATTCCAAAGAAATACCGCTGATGGAGTTTTCCTCCTTGACCCTGTTCTCAAGCAGAAGGAGAATCACTTGGAATCTCTGCTAAAAGCGCAGGTCCCTAGGCCTCACCTTGAAACCTCAGATGCCGTAGATGAGGGCAGAGCCTAGGAATCTGCATTTGACGGTGGTACCCTAAATGCCACTTCTCTTTGCCCCGAAGGACTTGGGTCAGAGCATTTCTGAGCCAACCTCAGAAGACAAATAAAATTTTTAACCTGTTCTTTCAAGAAAAAAGCTGAAGATTTCAAACACAACCGACACTTTGTTTTTAGTCTGCTCCTTATTAAAAACAGACTGGGACCCGAAGAAACCCCATCAGGGGTAGGTAATGAAATAATCGTGATCATAATAAAAGAACAGAATGGAAAAACTGCCTGGCCTCGAGCAAACCACAAAAAAGTTGTCTTCTGCCGCCAGTGCTCGACTGAGGCATTCAGTTGAAAATATCCCACTAGCCACACGGAGAGCTTAGTTTGGGGAAGAATTAAACATTAGAAAACCACTGCTCACTGCCTCTATACAAATACATGCTTAGAGACACCCACGTCTACACAGCCAAAATTCTAATTTTTGGTATGTGCTCCATGATTAGGGCTTTCTTTGGAGTTACAAGGAAGCAGAGTTGTAAATCAGTATTAGAATGTGATCAAAAGGAATGTCTGTATGCAATTATTTTGTTTTGAGACCAGCTTTCAGAGACACGGGCTTTAAAGCGCTGGCTTGGTTACATGATGTGCTCTCACATACATACACACACAAGACTTTGGTCCCCATGAAAGAGGGACAAAGGCCTGGGTTTTATCGTTGTTGCTTCTTTGTTACAGGATAGAGTCTCACCCCTAATAACTCAAAAAGGACCCTCTTCCTATTCCCCGGCTGGTCCTGAACCAACGCAAGAGGAAGTCTTGCTAATAACCTCTTGCCCTGGAAAGTAGCAGTTACTGTAATTTGAGAACAGACATGCCTTGCTTAACAAAAATTCAGTTAACAAAACTCCAAATTGAATAAGGAATAAATGAGAGGAAATAACATTTGTGATGCATGTCTACTGAGTTCCGGGTACCGTGCTGGGCACTTTTACGTGGATTTTCGAATTTCATTCAATGTGTCATCACAACAACCCCACAGTGGAGGTACTATTATCCCCCAGAAGACAGTGAAGAATCTGAGGCTCAGAGTGGCTGTGTAACTTGCTCATGGTCACAAGGTTAGTGAGTGGGATTGTTATATCAAGTAAAAGATCTCAAAGGAACAACACAGAAAAAGCATGGAGGGCATTTGGGTGTCAATGAGTCCACGTTGGGGTGGCTGGCTTGCTAAGGCTGCTGCCATCAGTCATACATGCATGCGGGAAAGCAAAACCCAATAACACCTGAGGCCATCAGCACTTTGCCAAGCCCAGCGAGCCACCATCACCAATGGGCATGAAAGCAACGGGCTGTGTTTGGGAAGGAAATTGTTAACACAGACGTGAGCCAGTGATTCCATTACTGTCATCGTAAGTCATAGGCTGTGGTCTGAGACCCCGTCTACCAGTCCAGCCCTCATCTGTAGCTGCCCTTCTCTTCCTCTCTGCGCTCCAGCCACACAGGGTATGGTTGTCCCCTGAGAGTTCCATGTTCCTTTCTGCCTCAGGCCCCTGGCTCCTGCTTTCCCTCTGACCACCTCTCTCATGACCCCAACTTCACTCATTAACTGTGACCAGAGGGAAGCTCACGAGGGCAGGGACTTGGGACGGCTGGCTCCCCACCGTATCCCCAAAGCCTAGAACAGTGCCTGGAGCATAGTCAACACTCAATAAATACCTGTCAAGAGAATGAATGAATAAATTAATGAGTGAATATTTCATACCTCAGCTCGCACCTTACTTCTGCAGTTCAGCCCTCTCTGGGTCACATTCCCCCTTGTTAAATGGTCTAACATCCAGCTCTCCCACAGACTATAAGTCCATGAAGGCAAGGACTGTACTGGTTCTGCTGCCCAAGATACTCTTAGTGACAGTTATATTGTAGGTATTTAATAAACGTGTGATGGATGAATAAATGACTAAGCAAGTCGTAGAGAGGTCAAGTCTTTCTGAGCTGCTATTTTCATCATAAAGTACTCAGGGGAACTGAGGGAAAAAGTGAGTCAGGAATCATCAGAAGAAATCTGATTTTAAAATGGGCAAAGGACCTGAATAGACATTTTTCCAAAGAAAACACACAAATGGCCAACATCACTAACCATCAGGGAAATGCAAATCAAAACTACAATGAAATCTCACTTTAAACAGGTCAGGTGGCTGTTACCAAAAAAACAGGAGATGAATGTTGGAGAGGGTATGGAGAAAAGGGAACCCTGGAACACAGTTGGTGGGAATGTAAATTGGTACAGCCACTATGGAAAACAGTATGGAAGTCCCTCAAAAAATTAGCAGCAGGACTTCTGGGTAAATATCCAAAGGAAATAAAATCAATATCTCAGAATTTCGGGCTTCCCTGGTGGCGCAGTGGTTGAGAGTCCGCCTGCCGATGCAGGGGACACGGGTTAGTGCCCCGGTCCGGGTAGATCCCACATGCCGCGGAGCGGCTGCGCCCGTGAGCCATGGCCGCTGAGCCTGCGTGTCCGGAGCCTGTGCTCCGCAACGGGAGAGGCCACAACAGTGAGAGGCCCGCGTACCGCAAAAAAAAAAAAAAATCTCAGAAAGATAACTGCACTCCTATGTTCATTGCAGCCTTATTTACAATAGCCAAGAAATGGAAACAACCTGAGTATCTGGTGACAGATGAATGGATAAAGACAATGTGATACACACACACGCACGCACACACGCACACACACACGCACACAGAGGAATATTATTCAGCCATAAAAGAGAGGAAATCCTGCCATTTGTGAAAACATGAATGAGGCTGGAGGGTATTCTGCTAAGTGACAAGAAGCAAGACAGGGAAAGACAAAACTTATGGTATCACTTATATGTAGAATCAAAAAAAAAAAAAAGATTGAACTCATAGAACCAGAGAGTAGAATGGTGGTTGCCAGGGGCTGGGGGTGAGGGGGAGATATAGGTCAAAGGTTATAAACTTCCAGTTACAAGATGAAGAATTCTGAGGATCTAATGCACAGTGTAGTGACTGTAGTTAATAATGCACTACTGTCTACTTGAAATTGCTAAGAGAATAGATTTTAAGTGTTCTCACCGCAAAAAAGGTAATTATGTGAGGTTAATTAACTTGATTGTGGTAATCATTTCACAATGTGTTTATATCAAATCACCATGTTGTACACTTTAAAAATATACAATTTTATTTGTTAATTATACCTTAATAAAACTGGGGGGAAAATCATATTTAAATGGCCAATTATTTTTTCTCCAGAAGAACACAGTCCTGATTTTAGAATGCAAATCAGTGGGGAAATGAGGTTCACTTAAAAGTCTACCACCTTGGGCTTCCCTGGTGGTGCAGTGGTTGAGAGTCTGCCTGCCAATGCAGGGGACGCGGGTTCGTGCCCCGGTCCGGGAAGATCCCACATGCCGTGGAGCGGCTGGGCCTGTGAGCCATGGCCGCTGAGCCTGCGCGTCCGGAGCCTGTGCTCCGCGATGGGAGAGGCCACAGCAGTAAGGGGCCCGCGTACAGCAAAAAAAAAAAAAGTCCACCTCCTTGTAGCCATTTTTGATGGAGTACACGTGCTCCATTAAGTGAGGGGAACTTCATGAGACCAATTTGATTTACTGCTCTTGCATTTCCTAAAGCATATGGTGGCGGGCAGAAGATGTGGGTTGTGAAAGTCTGAGGGGATGTATAAAATCTTCTTAGGAGCCAAAGGCCGTTTAGTTTTCATGGGTTAGTTTGCAGGGGCTGCCTGGTAGATCCTGATGCAAACCTCAGCTGTATGGGGCAGGCTGAAAAGCTGGACATATGGAGGCCAGAGACTGGGCTGGGACAAACCATCAGTTGACAGATTCCCCATAGACCACCCTGCTACTTCCTATTTCCTGGCAAGTTTGGTCATCTGTGCCTACGCAGGGACTAGCCTGTTGTTGGTGTGCTGATGGGCATGGGAGACCTGGGTCCTCTGTGGCTCCAAATACCGCAGAACTCCTGGAAATGGGCAGAAATCACTGGAGCACAGAGTGTGCAGAATCCAGGGTGAAGGGACTGACCGCTGATGCCCTCTGAGGACCCAGTTATCCAACACAGTTACCTGCTCCTAGGTCCAGACGTCTTATTTCTCACCTCTTATTTTAGAGCGGACCAGGGGAGGGGGTGTCTTTGGAAACAAGGTAGATTTTTTTTTAACCTGTCCTAATAGGCTGGGTGGGTCCTACTGTATAGCAGGAAGACAGGCTGATAATAAATCCCCTCACACTTTTTGCGTATGTGAGGTGGTAAAACACACATTACATTTACCATTTTAACCCTTTTTAATTTGACACTTGAGTGACATTAAGTCTATTCACAGTGTTGTACAAGCACCATCACCATCCATTTCCAGAACTTTCCATCATCCCGAACCAAAATTCTGCACCCATTAAATAATAACTCCTCAGGAATTCCCTGGCGGTCCAGTGGTTAGGGCTCCATGCTTTCACTGCCAAGGGGAGACCCAAGGTCCTGCAACTGTGAGGTGCAGCCAAAGATTAAAAATTAATTAATTAAAATTTTAAACAATTTAAAAATCCTCCCCCCCGGGAACCTCTATTCTACTTTCTGTCTTTACAAATTCACCTATTCTAGATACCTCATATAAGTGGAATCATACAGCATTTGTCCTCCTGTGTCTGGCTCATTTGACTTAGCGTAAGATTTTCAAATTTCATTCATGTTGTAGCATGTATCAGAATTTCCTTCCTTTTTAAGGCTGAATAATATTTCATTATATAGATGAACCACATTTTGTTTATCCATTCATCTGTTCGTGGACATTTGTTTCCACCTTTTGGCTATTGTGGATAATGCTGCTGTGAACATGGGTGTGCAAATATCCCTTTGAGATCTTACTTTCAATTCTTTTGGATATATAAACTGAAGTGGAATTGCTGGCTCCCGTGGTAATTCTATTTTCAATTGTTTTTCTTTGTTGAGTTTTAAGCAAGGTCATCAGCTGGCTGTGAAGCTGGGAGGGGGTGTGGGAAATGTGAGGAGAGAGAAGATACAAAATAGTCATTTTAGAAAAAGAAAATAAACTTAGGAGAGAAACGTTTTAGGATTACCAGGTTGCATCATCATTTGAGGTTTGTGGTCATGAACATAAAATGAAAATTACCTCCAGAAACTGCGCGTATGTTTACGTGAATGGTATCTATCATTCTCTCTGTATTATTTAGTAACTTGCTTTTACTACTTCCAATGTGCTCTACACACAGTATTCCAAAGAATCGAGGCACCAGGGTTTATGTAACCATCCCCTCCGTGACAGACAGCTAGGTCACTGCCAGTTCTTCACTATGATAAGGAAAGCTGCAGGAAGGACCGTTTACCTGCTGCTTCAGGCACACAGGACTGTTCCAGGGATGAACTAAGAAGCAGATTTACTGGGTCATAAGGTAAGTGCATCTTAAAGTTTAACAGATTCTTCAGTTGCCCTCCAAAGTGATTCTACAAACTTATACTCCCACCAACAAAATATGAGAATACCCCGCATCTTCACCAGCCCTAGATCCATCAAATTTTCTCTTTTATTTGTCTGATAGAATAAAAGGTTTTGTTTTAATTTACATTTATTTGATTATTGGATATATTACATGTCATAGGTTTCTTGACTGTTTGAATTTCTCCTTTTGTGAATTGTCCTTTCATATCCTATAACCTATTTCCTTGTGCCTTGTTTACTTTTTCATATTGATTTAAAACCGATACTTACATAATTCTAATATTAATTATGTGTATACTGTACCTGTTGCAAATGTTTTTCTTAGTTGGTTGATTGCTTTCCATTTTGTTTATTGTGTCTTTTGATGTGGTTGAAGTTATTGATATCTTCTTTAATGGCTTTTGTGTTGAGTGCCTTATTTTACAAGCTTTCGCTGTCATAAATCCATGAAAATAATATCTTGTGTTTTCTTCTAATTCTTTTGTAGTTGTTTTAACTGAACTTTTTATCTTGAGATAATTGTAGATTCACATTCAGTTCAAAGAAATAATACAGAGAGATCTCGTGTACTTTTTTTTTTTATTATTTAACTTATTTATTTTTGGCTGCGTTGGGTCTTCATTGCTGCGCGCGGGCTTTCTCTAGTTGCAGTGAGTGGGGGCTACTCTTCTTTGCAGTGCACGGGCTTCTCATTGCAATGGCTTCTCTTGTCGTGGAGCACAGGCTCTAGGCGCATGGGCTCAGTAGTTGTGGCACACGGGCTCAGTAGTTGTGGCTTGCAGGCCCTAGAGTGCAGGCTCAGTAGTTGTGGCACACGGGCTTAGTTGCTCCGCGGCATGTGGGATCTTCCCGGACCAGGGATCAAACCCGTGTCCCCTGCATTGACAGGTGGATTCTTAACCACTGTGCCACCAGGGAAGTCCCCACTCCACTTTGTTTAACCATTCGTCTGTTGAAGGACATCTGGGTTGTTTCCAGTTTGGAGGCATTACAAACAAAGTTGTTCTGAACATTTGTGTACAGATTGTTCAAAAATGCAATTCGTTCGAATGAACGTTGCATGTTTAGTTTTTAAAGAAACTGCCACACTGTTTTCTAATGGCTGTACCATTTTATATTCCCACCCGCAAGGCTTAAGTGATCCAATTTCTTCACATCCTGGTGAGCAGTTGATGTTGTCACTATTTTTCATTGTGACTGTTTTGATAGGTGTGTAGTGATATCTTGTGTGGTTTTAATTGGCGTTTCCCAATTAAACATATAGCTAAGTATGTTGAACATCTTTTCACGTGCTTATATTCTCTTCAGTGAAATGTCTGTTTATGTATTTTGCCCAGTTTTGAATTTCATCGTTTTTTTACTGCTCAGTTTTGAGAGGTCTTTATATATTCTACATACTAGTCCTTTGTGAGATAAGTATTTTACAGATATTTACTCCCAGTCTTTAGCTTATCAGCTTATCTTTTCATCCCCTTTACTGGATCTTTCACAAAGCAAGAATTCTTAATTTTGGGACTTCCCTGGTTGCGCAGTGGTTAAGAATCCACCTGCCAATGCAGGGGACGTGGGTTCAAGCCCTGGTCTGGGAAGATCCCACATGCGGCAGAGCAACTAAGCCTGTGCACCACGACTACTGAGCTCTGTGTTCTAGAGCCAGCGAGCCACAACTGCTGAGCTCGGGTGCTGCAACTACTGAAGCCCGCGCCTAGAGCCCATGCTCCGCAACAAGAGAAGCCACTGCAATGAGAAGCCCGCGCACCGCAACAAAGAGTAGCCCCCACTCGCCACAGCTAGAGAAAGCCTGTGAGCAGCAACAAAGACCCGACATAGCCAAAAATAAATAAAAATTTTAAAAAATTCTTAATATTGATGAAGTCCAATTTATCACTTTTTCCTTTTATGGATAATGCTTTTGGTGTCAAGGCTAAGAACTCTGCTTAGCCCAAGATCCCAAAGACTCTTCTCCCATTTTTTTTCCTAAAAGTTTTATAGTTTTATGTCTCACATTTAAGTTTGTGATCCATTTTGAGTTAACTTTTGGATAAGGTGTGGGGACTGGGTCAAGGTTCAATTTTTTGCCTATGTATATCCAGTTCCTCCAGCACCATTTGTTTCAAAGGCTATCCTCCTCCACTGGATTGCTGTTACACCTTTGTCAAAATCAGTTGGGCGTATTTGTATACGTCTGTTTCTGGCTCTGTGCTCTGTTCCATTAATCCATGTATCTATCCCTTTGCCAATACCACACAGCCTCAATTACTATAGCAGTATAACGTCTGGAAAATTGGGTAGACTAATTCTCACTTAATTTTTTTAAATAAAATTGTTTTAGCTATTCTAGTTCCTTTATGTTTCCACATAAATTTTAGAATAATTTATTTATATCTATCAAAAATTTTTGTTCATTTCACAAGCTTTGTCTATCACAAAACCACAAAAATAATCTCATATTTTTTCTAATTCTTTTGTAGTTTTAAAAAATGTTTTGTGGGACTTCCCTGGTGGCACAGTGGTTAAGAATCTGCCTGCCAATGCAGGGGACACAGGTTCGAGCCCTGGTCCGGGAAGATCCCACATGCCGCGAAGCAGCTAAGCCCGTGAGCCACAACTGCTGAGCCTGCACTCTAGAGCCCATGAGCCACAACTACTGAGCCCACATGCCACAACTACTGAAGCCCACGTGCCTAGAGCCCGTGCTCCACAACAAGAGAAGCCACCGCAGAAACCTTCACACCACAACAAAGAGAAGCCCCTGCTTGCCACAACTAGAGAGAGCCCGTGCACAGCAACGAAGACTCAATGCAACCAAAAATAAATAAATAAAAATAAAATTTTAAAAATATATCTTTTGTTCTGTAAGTGATCTAGAGTTTTTATTATGTATGGTGCAAAGTAGGGATCAACCTTGATTTTCATTTTTTGCAGTCATTTCTCCCAACATTTTTTTTTTTTTACAGTACGCAGGCCTCTCACTGTCGTGGCCTCTCCCGTTGCGGAGCACAGGCTCCAGACGCGCAGGCTCAGTGGCCATGGCTCACGGGCCCGGCCGCTCCGCGGCACGTGGGATCTTCCCAGACCGGGGCACGAACCCGTGTCCCCTGCATCGGCAGGCGGACTCTCAACCACTGCGCCACCAGGGAAGCCCTCTCCCAACAGTTTTAATTGAACTTTTTTCATTCATTTGAAATACCAGCTTTATCATACACTAAATTCTTATGTATTCAAGGGTCTGTTTCTGCACTCACTGTTCTATTCCATTTGTCTATTTGTCTATTCCTATGTTGTTTTTAATTCTATACGTTCATAACATGTTTTGATATCTGGAAGGATAAGTTTCCCTTCACTGTTCTTCCTTTTCAAAATAGTCTTTTCTTATGCATTTTTTCTTCCGTGGGAATAAGAATAATAACACTGTAATTTTAATTAGAAATCTTAGTGAGATGGTTTTTGGGGCTGTGCTGAATTTTATAGATAATTCCCACAATAGGTAGCTTCATAATATTGAGATGTCCTTATATACCAATAGTATCTATTGCTCTTTTTTGGGTCTTCTTTTATATCCAGTATTATGTTTTTATTTATTTATTTATTTTTGGCCATGCCACGTGGCTTGCAGGATCTTGGTTCCCAACCAGAGATCAAACCCATGCCCCTTGCGATGGAAGTACAGAGTCCTAACCACGGGACTGCCAGGGATTTCCCCATGGTTTTCTTCTAGTAAGCCTCTCGTTTCTTTTTAGGACTGGTCTTAAATTTTTTCTGAGTTTCAATTGTGTTGTGAAGAGGATCTTTTTCACATATATTTTCAAATTTTGGCTATTGTATAGAAACAAAGCCTTTTGACGTGGATGTTCCCATAGGATATGTATAGGAACCTTTTTATGAAAGAAGAGGCTTGGAGCTTAGAGAGGGAAGCTTGGGGCCAAATGCAAGTCCTCCGTCCCCTAAGTGCCAGGCACTTCCCAGAAGGCTCTGGAATGGTGGGGAGGGACAGCCGCAGGGTCTCCCTTTCACTTGCTGAGTGGGAACCCAGCAGATAGCAGATCCCAAAAGACAGCACGTAGCCTCCTCTCCACCAACCCCTACTTCCCTCTTTCCCTGTTGCTTTGCAACTTGTCTCTCAGAGGCCGGGCCTGCACTTCTACCTGGATCTGTGACCAAGGCCATGATCATTAAAAGGTTAAAGGGTCATTACTCGATGGGATGGATAATGGGGGCCTGGCAGCTGACTGGCCCCTGAGGACAAGATGAGAGGTTCAAGGTGAGTATGGAGGAACCTGATGGGCAGGGTTAGAACCAAATCCCTGGCTTGGGCAGCAACGGGTCCAGGAATAAGGAGACCAGCCTGCACATACTAGGGCACAGGATGGCACCCTTTATGGGGAGGCAGGCCTGCAGCAGGAATTGAGGGGGAGGCCTGGCCAGAGGCTTGTGAAGTAGCCACCATGCTCCAAGAGAAGGAGCATCTAAGAGGATACAGGATCAATATCCTGGGGGTCAGTGTAGAGGGGGTCAGTAGAATGCAAAAAGAGAATCCTACAGAGGGAAGGAAGGCTCTGGGCTAGAATCCACCTGCTCTTCCTCCCCTGAAATACTTGGCGTCAGTGGCACCATGCAAATTCAGGGCTTCATTAGGAAGTGAAGAAGCTTATTCAGCTTCTTAGCTACGTCACCGTAGTTATTTTCTCACCTGAAAAACAGGAGTAATAATTCTACAGAGTTTCCTAAATTGTAGAATGCTTATCACTGGAGATTTTAAACGGTACAATAGATGATTTTATGTAGTATGTTGACATACTTTTAAATGATGATGAATTACATGGTGGGGAATTTATTCCTTTTTCTTCCTTCCCCTGCAAATCTTCTGATTATATAAGAAGAAAGTCTCTGATACTTGTACAAGTTGGGATGCTTTGAGTGCAATAACAGTACACTCAAGGGGCTTCCCTGGTGGCGCAGTGGTTGAGAATCTGCCTGCTAATGCAGGGGACACGGGTTCGAGCCCTGGTCTGGGAGGACCCCACATGCCGCGGAGTTGTGGCCCGTGAGCCACAACTACTGAGCCGGAGCCTGTGCTCCACAACAAGACACGCCATGATAGCGAGAGGCCCGCGCACCACGATGAAGAGTGGCCCCGCTTGCCGCAACTAGAGAAAGCCCTCGCACAGAAACGAAGACCCAACACAGCAAAAATAAATTAATTAATTAATATACCCCTAACATCTTCTCTAAAAAAAAAAATAGTACACTCAAAAGTGAATAAAACAATGAGGAAAATGTATTATTTCACATAACTTTTCACGGGAAGGCACTTTCAAGGAAGTTCAACAGCTCAAAGAAGTCATGAAAGACCCAGGTCCTTTCCATCTTTCCTTGTCCTTTTCATCTTATTGGCTTGGTTCTTACGCATGTTCCCTCATAGCTACAAAACGGCTGCACCCGCACCAGGATTCATATGCATCTATGACCTTATTTAAAGACATTAAGAGTAGCTTAAATCAGGATTTGTTCATTTAAGATAAACACAAGATAAATTTCACTTAAGTGAAATTCACATAAAATAACCATCTTAGAGTGAACCATTCAGCAGTTCACCATATTGTACAGCCATCACCACTATTTAATTCCAAAACTTTTTTACTATAGTAAAAAATATATAACATAAAATTTATCATCTTAAGCATTTTGGGGTGCACAATACAATAGTAACTATGTATTACTATCTCTAGAACTTTTAAAATTTTTTTGCAAAACTGAAACACTGTACCCAGTGAACAGCTACCTATTTTCCCCTTTCCCCAGCCCCCGACGACCAGCACTCCACTTTCTGTTTCTAAGAGTTTGTTTTAGATACTTCATATAAATATAAATGAAACTATGCAGTATTTGTCTTTTTGTGATTACTTATTTCACTTAGCATGATGTCATCCATTGAGGTTCATCCATATTGTAGCATATGACAAGATTTCCTTCTTTTTTAAGGCTGAATAATATTTCATCGTATGTATATACCACATCTTTACCCATTCATCCTTCGGTAAGCATTTCGGTTGCTTCCAGCATTTGTTTCATATAAAGGGGAAGCAAATCTTCCTTAGAAGTTTCCAGCGGACTTCACTCAGGTCACAGGGGCCACACATGGGCCATAATCCCATGTCCTGGCTGAAGGGAGGCTGGGGAAGGGGGCATAGCATTTCTAGCCTCTTTAGGAGTGGGGAGGCTCTTCCTTCCAGCCAGGAAGAAGGTGTAAGAGTGCTGAAGATAACAGTGTAGCCACAGTGAGAGTCTGGAACCTCCCATAAGTGGTTAAAATACCTCCCCAGTCACCTCAGCCTACAGCAGGGAATACAATAATAACATTGTATTTAATTTTGCATCTATTTATGACAGGTGATAGTGGATGTAAATTTTCCTTTAAAAATAAATGGATTTAAGGGAGTTTTTTAAAGTAAATTACTAAAGAAAAGAATTAAATTAAAAATATAGTACAGGTACTATAAATCAACTATGCTCCAATAAAAATTAAAAAAAAATAGTACAGGTGTTGTGCAAAAGGTATGGCAAACATCTTAAAGGTATTAGGAGAATCATCCAAGTTTGGGATACGGGGTAATGGGGAGGTTTAAATGAAAGGACACATTCAAAGGCTCAGCCCAGTGCCTGGAACACAGAAAAGACTCTTTCAATGACTTTCGACAATAGCTGTGGTTCCCTTCAAGTTAAGGTTGCCAGATTCAACAAATAAAATCATAGGATGCCAAGTTAAATCTGAATTTCAGATAAACAATGAGTGATTTTTTTTTTTTAGTACAAGTATGCCCTGTGCAATATTTGGGACATAATTATACTAAAAAAATTACCCTTTGCTTAAGAGAAATTCAAATTTAACGGAGCCACCTGTGTTTGATCTGGCAACCCTACTTTACACATACTTTTCCTGGAATGAGGAAGAGCTGGGACATAGCTTGGAGATGCTGGGACCCTCCACCACCAGGGAGTTGGGCAGAAGCTAATCAGGGAAGGTGGCAGTTCCTTGGAAGGCTGGAGAAGCCCTGCCAGGTAGCCGCCTCCACTCTTCCCCCAACCCTGAGACAGCCACCTGGACTCTCCAGACACCTCCCCACCCCCATCTCCCTCATCCTCCCATCCCCCACTCGCACCCCGACTTCCCCATCTCCCAGTGGCTGTGACCAGCAAGTGTTGCCGAGGCAACTTATTACAGACAGAAAGGAACTTATGAACACACAGGAGTCTGCTATGTGACTTTAAAGGCTTACCGCAGGGACCTGGGCCCATAAACACTCAGATGAAGAGGTTTTATGAGCGTTGGGGCTACACCCATCCCTCTCTCCCCATCCCTCCCCTCCCCCTCCCCCTCCCTCTCCCCCACTCTCCCTGTCTGCACTGAGCCGGGCCAGGGAACCTCTTCTGTCCAGAGAAGGGCAAGAGCCTGGTCCATGTGCTCTGGAAGCACAGGGGCCTCGGGATGTGTCCCATCCTTTCTGGCCATGCTGAGCAGGATCCCTACACACACACACACACACAAAACATGCCTCCTCACCTCAATTTGCTGACTCAGCTCTTTTGGGGCAGCTGTGTGTGTGTGTGTGTGTGTGTGTGTGTGTGTGTGTGTGTCCTTCAACCCAAGACTTTCAAGCAATTGTCTACATCTCTGGGTTGACAGGCCAGCTCATTGGTCATTCCCAGAAATATACCCAGCAGCGGGGCAGGGAGATGTCAACTACAAAAGCCTGGATACGTGAGTCCAGCGCCTCTATTTCATAGCAAACCCCACTTGAACTCGCCAGATCTCCTGATGCCGTCTGCCAGTTATGGTGAGGGCGAGTTGGATTTAAGTGGGATTCACTCCAGATGGCAGGAGAATATCACAATCTCCAGGGAGAAGAGCCTCAAAACTCCGTGGACGCTCATGCCTGGCAAATGGCAGCTGTGATTCACACCAAGCCAAGAAGAAAGAGATTCATGAGCCCGGGATGTCTTCTGCGTGTCCCATGGCATTGCTTAGCCCCATTACTCACACCGCAGACCAGGGTGACACAGCCACTGTCTAGTGCTTACTCACACTCTGATTATCCCTTCGGTGTCTGGGGTCGGGGTGCGGGCAGGGTGTGTCTTTCCCAGACAGATTGGAACCCACCCCTCTCCAGCAGAGAGGTCCTCTTCTTCCTTTGCGGCTCCGTGGAGACACAGTAAGTGCACAGTGCTAGCTGCCTGCCCTGCTGGGAGCTTCTGCCTGAGCATACCTTGTTCCTGCAAGGGCGCGTGTGCGTGCACAAGGGCACAGGCACAGACGTACACCCACACACCGGTGCGTCTAGTCCACACATCTGCTGTTAGCAGACGTACACCCACACCCCCGTCTAGTCCACACATCTGCCGTTAGCAGTCTTCTTATTATTGCACACCTTACTCTCTGTGCATCAGGTCATACAGGGAGCCCCGGAGCAAACCCAAGCAGTCCTTTATTTCAAGGTCACGTATACGAGCCCAGGCAGAGGCCCCACAGGAAATGAGGTTCTGCTGGGGCACCTCTGCTCCATTTCGTTCACCCCCTTGTCCTTGGGGGCGCCTCACAGGACCCTACTCTTGCAGGTCACAGGGAGCAAGCCCCTCCCTCTTGGCCACTCTCTTCTGTCCCACCCCCCGAAGCCACTAAGGTCCTTCTCCCTTCTCCTTTCTGGCTGGACGCTGACCCTTTGTCCCCCAACCAATGGCTTGTGTTGTCAGCTATTCTGCTCCATCTGTTCTCGCTCGAAATGTGCCCAGAGGGAGGGATTTGACTTCAGATCCCAGATGCAGGTCTCCAAGATAAATGGTCCACTCACCTTGCCCCCGTGGGCCACCTATCCACGTGCAGCCAGTGTGGAATTATGCTCAGTTGCTCTCTCTCTCTTCGTCTTGAGTTCAATGCTCTATTCATTACCCTGGCATTGCTATGTGCCAGGGATACCGGTGTTTGCCAGGCCCAGAACGGGGGATGTGGGCAATGTGGGAAGAAAGAAAAAATCCCATCTCATGACGTGGGGACACGTGGGCACAGTGGCCCCCAGAAGCCTGCCCGGCTCGTCTTGCTGGGTCTCCTGGGTCTGAGCGTGAGTTACTGTTCCAGCTGATGGGGGGTGGGGGCTGCTCTGAGAGCACTTGTGCCCCAGCACTGCGGGGGGAGGAGGGAGGCAGGAGCGCTGTGCTTTGTGGCTGGCATTAGACTGAGAGCTAAAGCCCTTCCCAGCTTACAAAGCCCCCTCACACCCCTGAAAGCTCTGTGGCAATTCCAAGCAGCAGGTGGGCCAGGAACAGAGGGCCCGGAGGAACCAAGAAAGCCCCCTAGGGAGCTGGTCTCCTGAGATGACCCCAGTTCCCACCATCGAGTCCACGCCCCACGGGGGCACCAGGGCGGAGATGCTCACCATCTATGAGCACACCTGCTGTGAAGGACGCCCTGGGAGGGCTGTCAGCCACACGGCCAGGGGATGTCATCCTCCTTGCTCCCTCACTTCCTTTGCAACTAAAAGATCCCAGAGTGAAGGCTGATTTCTGGCAATCAACTTGCGCTTGGGCTGCACCAGTTACGGGCCACACCCTGTCCCACACACAGGGACAGAAGCAGTCCCTGTCTCAGGAGCACAGGGTTCCAGGGCCCTACCGGCGCGGGCGTGGACACCGAGACGCGGCTGGGACACACAGCACAAGGCTGACCTGTCTTTCCATCAGGGTAGCTCCGTGGTGTCAGGGGTCAAGACATCTTCTGGGGTCAGGAATTGGGGGGATAAAGAAAGAGGGTGTGTGTCATGGCCTCCATGGTAGGGACTGCGCTGGCTGCTGGGCACCCCTCCATCAGCCCAGCCCAAGGTCTGACAGGCTGTTTTATGTTGATAGTTAATGTTTTATAGATATTTCTCCAGCAGCAAGTTAAATCGCATATGCTCGGGCAGACATCCAGGCCCGGGGCAGGCAGGCGGATGGAGCAGCTGGGCCCTGAGGCTCCGGTGGGCAGGCCTTCCTGCTGTAGAGCTCTGTGTCTAATAGGAAACGCAGGCTGGAGGTGGGGCTCAGGGCAGCCTGGGTTGCTTCCTTTATGGTCTCAGAGCCTCAGAGGATCAGCCTTTTTTTTTTTTTTTTTTTTGCAGTACGCGGGCCTCTCACTGTCGTGGCCTCTCCCATTGCGGAGCACAGGCTCCGGATGCACAGACTCAGCGGCCATGGCTCACGGGCCCAGCCGCTCCGCGGCATGTGGGATCTTCCCGGACCGGGGCACGAACCCGTGTCCCCTGCATCGGCAGGCGGACTCTCAACCACTGTGCCACACCAGGGAAGCCCTGGACTCAGCCTTTTCTTGGAAGGGGTCTTCACGTGGATTTTAAGTTCTGGTCTGGGCAAACCCTCTTCTGGGAAATCAACAGTCAGAGCTGATATCAGACTGTGGCTCGTACGACCAGCTGGGCAGGGAGACGAAGAGCCTCCCCCATCAGCTGTGACCGGGTATGGGCTGGAGGAGGCTAACCGCCGAGCAGGCAGTGCGCGCAGAGCTGGCGGGAGCTCCAGCCATGGGACCCCATCCTAGGAGACTGGCACCACTGGGCAGGTTATTTCCAGGGGATTGGCCATGGAACGTGGGGCACAAAGCAGGACAGGACCTCCAAACTCGGCCTGAAGGGAGGGTGCTGCCCCCCTCCCCGGCCTCTTCTCCCAGCAGGGAGGCAGGGGGGAAGGGGGGTGATCCCACTCTGGTCCTTCAGCCACCAGCACAGCGAGCGTTTGGGGAGCCACTTCAGCTTATGGCCACTCCCTGCCCTGGTTCTGCCTACTCAGCGAGATGCTCAGAGACCTTCAGCACACATTTATTGGCCACTTAACTCGTGCCAGCCTGTGTATTGAGCTCTGGGGTAACAAAATAAAGTACAAGGCCTTCCCTGAAGGACTTCCTGGTTGTGAGAGAACGGGAGCAGCGAATAGATGTGTGACGGTACAGGCATAACAGAATGCACAGCCGAGGCACAGAGGAGAGGCCCCCGGGCTCGGGGTGAGGGCACAGAGCCCAAATGGTGGAAGGGCAGGCTGTGCATCCCACAGGGACCACCATCGCCGAGTCCAGCCTCAGCACTTTGCTCCCAGGCCCTCCTCACTGTCCCCACCCCTTCCTGGGAACTGCACGGTGGCCAACAGCCGGCCAACAGCCAACAGGAAAAAGGACAACCTCCCTGTGTGCTTTCCCCATAGCGCCTGTGTCTGGTCCAGACACACACACACCACCCCCTCCCCCAAGGAACCAGCTGATTGGCTGGCCTGGGGTGAGTAAGCCTTTGCACCTCTAGAAACCCCGAGTGACTTAGCTTGGTTAAACAGATTCTTCTGCAACACGACCGACAGTTGCTCACACTGGCCCGATTTTAGTTCCCATGTATTCGGTTTGACTGAGTACCTACCATGTGGAGGGTATCCTGCTAGGTGATGCTTACGACTCCCTTTGAAGGTAGGCAGGGTGTTGGGTTATCATCTAATGCTACGTAACTAACCACCCCAAAACTGGGTGGCTTAAAACAACGGCAACATGTATTTTGCTCGTGAATGTGCAAAGTGAGCAGGGCTCAGCAAGGCCAGCTTGTCTCTACTCCACTCGCATCAGCTGGGCCAGCTCCAGGGCTGCGGGGAGCAGTCATCTGAAGCCGCTCACTCACCTGCCTGGCTTCCGGCCCAGGAATACCTGGCAGCTGGGGCTCCTCCCTCTCAGCCCAGAGTCATGCCTCCTATCTCTCCAGCATGGCCACTTCTGGGCAGCCAGACTTCCAACACGCAGGCCCGGGGCTCCTGGGGCGTGTATCCTGGGTGAGAGAAAGCCAGGCAGACACTATACCCCCTTTTCAAACCTAGCATCTGGAGTTAACACAGCCTCACTCCTGCCTCTTTTCACTAGAAGGATCTCAGCAAAGCCGGCCCATACTGAAGGGGAAGACAGTTAGATTCCACCTGTTGATGGGAAGCATGTCAAAGATGTGTGAACATGACTGTGAATGTGTTTTTAACTCACCACACAAGACAAAGGCTATTGTCCCATTTTAGAGAGGGCCTAGGATAAAGCTGGCTCATCCAGTTCAGGAAGTAATTTGGAACCAGGTGAGGATTCTAAGCCCTATCCCCTGGCTCCAAGCCCAAGCCCTTCTTCTCTCCACCACCTGGCTCTGTGACAAAGGGCTCAGAGTACCCTGGAGCATCTGACGAAATCTGTAGACACTATTCCCAGAAAAAAACAATGCACATACATTAAAAAGTGTGCCTATAAATTTGTGGGGTCACCTCCTGTTTTCCATCCAGCACACAAGAATCTAAACAAGTTGCCACTTCATCCTAACAAGTGAAAAATCAACTCTTCTTAGATTTTTCAGAGCAGTGGTGTCACTGAACAAGCCACCTTCCCCAAAGTTGGAGAGAGTGACAAGCAAATCCAGGAATCGCTCCAAACGTGGGACCAGGAACAGAAACCTCCCCTGGGCTGGAAGCAGTGCTGAGTAGGGAAATCGATGGTAATTGACAAATTGCTAGAGGCTCAGTAGAAAATCTGCAGTGGGACCAGTCACGGGGGCAGGGCCACACTTTTGTGAGATTTATCTCCAAGAGCTCTCCAGTAAATAGCAGAGAAAAATCCCCTCCGGCTTCCGGCAGGAGGAGGGTAAAGGAACCATTCTAAAGGTTCTTCTTGCCCTCAGGGGAAACTGGTTAACCAGAGCCTAACTTGCTGGGGTTTAAATCAGAACCTAACTGATCTGGGGGAAGGGAAACACCCATCTCCAGTCCACTGTAGCCATCCTGCCCCACTTAAGAGAGGAGAAAAAGACTAAGAAACAGAGTCCAGAGGCCTAGGCTCTCTAAAAAACTGACACCTAGTCACAGGCTATAGAACACTTTCCCATCCCCACACCTCACTGCCACATCACTAAACACCCATTTACAGCAATACGTTTTGCCCAGTACATCATGCCTGGCTAGCAAGAAAAATTATAAAACATACTAAAGGGCAAAAAAACCCACAATCTGACGAGCCAGAGCCAGAGCGTCAGAACCAGACACAGACGGGATGTTGGAATTTTCAGAGCAGGCATTTAAAAACAGCTATGATTAAGATGCTAAGGCTCTAATGGATAAAGTAGACAACATTCAAGAACAGATGGGCAATGTAAGCAGAGAAATGGAAATTCTAAGAAAGAACCAAAAGAAATATGCTAGAGATCAAAAGCACTAACAGAAATGAAGAATGCCTTTGATGGGCTTATGAATAGGCTGGACGTGGCTGAGGGAAGAATCTCCGAGCTTGAGTTTATCTCAGGAAACTTGTGGGGTTGCAGAACAGTGTCCAAAAATATAAGGCTGGACAAAACAGTTCTGACCTCAGCCTGCTTCCAGTACAGCCGCCACACCCAGGGCAGCCAGCACCAGGAGCAGGTTTCTGTCCCTACACCTGTCTGGCAGACTGGAGGCCTCTCCCAGCGCCCAGCCTTGGGGTCTGGGGAAGGCCTTGCTTGTGGTCGTGCCCTGAGGCTTGCTGTGCAAGTGCCGCTGTAGTGATGTGTCAGCCGAGACCTCCTTCCCATATACACCTCATGGAGGAAAACCAGAAGTCCCTTCCTGCTCCTATGTGGGTGTGTTAGGGGAACCACTGACTGAAACTGCCCGCCCTGGCCAGGCATGATAGTCACCACCTGCATGAGTTATCTTACAGCAGGAGGTCCTGGTAAGAAACACAGAACTGACAAGCTACCACCAACCGGAAGAATTCGAGAAAGGTCAAAAGGAGAGAGGAGGGGCTTCCCTGGTGGTGCAGTGGTTAAGAATCCGCCTGCCAATGCAGGGGGCACGGGTTCGAGCCCTGGTCCTGGAAAATCCTACATGCCGTGGAGCAACTAAGCCCGCGTGCCACAACTACTGAGCCTGCGCTCTAGAGGCCACGAGCCACAACTACTGAACCCTTGAGCCACAACTACTGAAGCCCGCACACCTAGAGCCTGTGCTCCGCAACAAGAGAGGCCACCGCAATGAGAAACCCGCGCACCGCAACGAAGAGTAGCCCCCGCTCGCCACAACTAGAGAAAGCCCGTGCGCAGCAACGAAGACCCAACCAAAAATAAATAAAACTATTAAAAAAAAAAAAAAAGGAGGGAGGAGTTGCCAGTCCCTATGTCCTACCAACCTCCTAGAATCCTTCTTGCTAGAATCAATCTTGTCTGAGCAATGCACTTGCCTCCAGGAAGGACCCTGAGCCAGAATGATTAGCCAGAGACAACCCGGAAACTAACTGTATTACCATAAAACCCAAGACTGCGAGCCAGGTGGCAGAGCAGTTCTCCTGGGTTCCCTTACCCTGCTGCTCTCCACCCAGGCGCCCCCTCCCAATAAAGTCTCTTGCTTTGTCAGTGTGTGTGTCTCCTCAGAGAATTCATTTCCGAGTGTTAGACAAGAGCCCACTCTCGAGCCCCGAAGGAGTCCCCATTCCTGCAACAGGCGGACTCCAGCGGCCTGAAAGGAGGGAACCAGAACCCAGACTCCCCTCGTGGCAGCCCCAGGGCAGCCACACAACAGAACAAGAGGCTTCCTAGGGGAGGTTTCAAGTTCTGCATTTGACGCGATGAGGGGTAGCACAGTGGGTCCCTACCCCCCTTTCCTTCTGTTTACACCTGAGGGAGGAACAGGTGCCTCAGACTCTGCAGGAGGGAGGGGGGTTGAAAAGTCCTTTGGGTGATTGGCATAAATGACGCCCACCCGTCCTTGAGGTAGAGAGAGCATGTGAGAGGAAGACATAGAGGCTTTATACGTGGAAAAGTGGGGTACACTCCCTGGCACTGACCGGTGACTATCAACAAGCCCCCCTCTGGCAATGTTCCCCTGATCCGTACTTAGAGTTGGAGTGACATGGGACCCACATGTACAGCATGGGGAGGGGAAGGGCCCACCTAAGCAGACGTGCTGGTCAGATTGACAAGGAGTTTCCTGGGTATCCTTTTAGGCAAGTAGATTTACCCATGGGTTTTCTTTTGCCCTTTCATTTATTTTGGGGAGGGGGTGGTGATGAAAAAGAAAGGAAACCTCAGGTGCAAGAGACATTTGTCTAAAGAAGGGGGGGAGCATATGTGACTGAGCAGGACCTATGGGGCCTTCTGGGGACAGACTCCTCCCCCATATCCTCTGCTGTAGCTCCTCTCTGAAGTACCCAGATAATAGTATCTCATGCATATTTCCTGAGTTTTTCAGACGCTAAAAACCACCACCCAATGGAAGAAGTTAACTACTTGATGATCACGAACGTATTCCCCCAGACCTACCGGCGCCTAAGGATTGACAACGTTAAACACCCTGTTACCTCACCATCAACCGATCAGAAAGAATTGCGCACGAGCTGATCACACACCATGGGACGCCCCGCTCTCACCTGGCCTTTAAAAATCCTTCGCTGAAACCCTTCCAGGAGTTCGGGGTTCTTTGAGCGTGAGCCACCCGTTCTCCTTGCCTGGCCCTGCAATCAACCTTTCCCTGCTCCAGACGCTGACGTTTCAGTTTGTTTGGCCTCACTGTGTCATGCACACAAACTTGTGTTCGAAAACGCATAGGACCATGAGGGATGTGGCCACATCGGGTCCCCTGCCCACCCCCTTGGGCTAGTTTTTGAGGCTGTATGGAGAGAGGGGTTATAGACAAAAACTGAAAATAGTTTGTTTCCTTTCATTTTCTTGAAATAAAGAGCTTTCTGAGAGCCTGGACATCAGCAGCTTACTACCTTAAGGCCCAGGTGACAAAATGTGACACAGTTTGGAAGGAGAGCAGACCTGGAGGTGTGGCCCATCCCAAGGGGGCCTGAAGGGGCCGCTGCCCTGGGTTGGTGGCAGTAGCATTTGATGCTTTGGAACGAGGAGCAGCAAAAGTGAAAGGAGCTGGCGACAAAGGTTTCAGTGGGCAGGTAAATGCCCCCAGGCCTGGGGGGAGAGAAAGCTGCAGCGCCCAGCAGGTGTGGCTCGTTCTTGAACAGACCTGAGCCGTAGTGGGGTGGGGTGAGGTGACTCCGCAGTGCCCTGCAGCCCTACAGTGGAAGGGGGAGCCATGCTCACGTGGCCTCCTTTGCGCCCACAGGATGGTGGGAGCTGAGAAGTTTCATCTCACTGGGGTCTTTGACAGAAGTTTAATAGAGGGATATACAGGGAGCAAGTGAAGTTGGGAAGATCGAGGTAGTAACACATCACATTCAGTTGGGAAAGTAACATTGAACTTGGCCTTGAAGGACCAGAAGGGCTGAGACACACAGAGATAGAAGTCAGGTCATTCCAGGAGAAGGAAACACCTGATTTGGGGAAATGAAAATGCACCATTCTGAGCGTGGTTGTGGTAAAGTTCCTACAGGAAGGGTACAGATCCCTGAAAGGAGGTTTTGTAGGGCTTCTCTGTGGTTGCTGTGGTGTCACTGTCAGGTTGAGGTGCTGGATTACTGTTGGCCTTCTTCTGAGCATAGGAAATGCACCTAAACATTTCCTGGCTGACGTGGACATCCTCCAAAGTGTGACTTTATTCCTGGTGTCAGAAATGGGGAAGTTTGTCCTTGGATCCAACGTAGCCCAGAGAGGTTCAAGTGAGCAGAAAGCGAGTCAGCCTCAGCCTGGGCTGAGGGGCTATCAAAGGCCCATGGAAGAGAGGCTGGGGCTTGGGAGGGCATGCAACCCTCTGAGGGAGAGAGTGGGTCCGTGTCAGACCGGGTGTGGCCTGGGCTGACCCGGGGGCCCTGGGCACCGGTTCGAGCAGTGAGAGCTCACCTGTGCGTACCTGTGCACCTGTCTTCAATGTACTGTGTCCCTGGGGTTCTCCCTTGGGGCTCAGAGAGGGCCTGGGAGCCTCAGCCTGACACTGCTACTAAGAAGAGCCCGAGGAAAGCCTACCTCGACTTCCTCATGACACTAAAGAATCGGTGGAGCGCCGAGGCACTGCTGTCAGACAATCCCACATCTGCACAACATTGCTGGAAGCACCAGAACCGTAGCTCTGCCTCCCCTCTGCTTTCCAGATCTTTTGTGAGTGCATCTCTATGAGGGAACCAGTTCACCCCCAGGACCCTAGCTGCAAGGGAATGTAGTTTTATCTTTCTCACCTCTAGCGAACGGGATGGCACATTAGGAAGGGAAAATGGATGCCGACAGTCCAGCAAGCTGTTGGCATATTTGACAGTTACATTTCCATTTTACAGATGGTGACACTGGGGCTTAGAGAGGAGAAGCATTTGAATTAGTCACCCTGCTAGCAACCGGCAAAACCAGGACTTAAAGGACGTAAGCCAGTAGAGAGCTGGCAAAGTTTTGAAAACCAGTTCTCCACGTGTCACTCCAACAGGAATGCTGGTTGATATTTTTCTTTCTGGTAATGAATAAAACAGAAGTGAAACAACAAAGACATATATTGGAGCTTCACTCTTTCCTCGCTGACACAAGTGCCTTCTTTGCTAAATTGGATATTTCCTTAGTTTCTTATGCTATTCACAATGTAATAACTACAGACACGACACACATTTTACCTGCATTATTAACATTTTCTCCAGGGCTTTCTTACGTCTAGACAACCAACCAAACAATAAATCAAGCCATGATTTATAGTTTTTACCAATTTCCACGGTGTAAATATTCTCACTCTGGCTGATTTCAAGCTACCGAAGTGACGTTATGGGAAAAGAGTTGGTAGGAGATGTAAAGCGGGACGCTGGCTGTTATGTAGGATTTCCATCTGCAGACACAATAGTTGTAAATGACCTCAGAGTGTAGACAATAGTAAAATAATTGGGGAGTGGTGAGTTTGTTATCTTTGTTTTTCATATGATTTATTCAAGTTTAAGTTAATTATTAACAATGGCCACGTTTATTAACTGGCTTTCAAAATCTCCAAAAATTTCACAATCATTCTCGTGAAGTGTCCAAGCCGGGTGCGGCACACACTGATTTAAACCCAGGACCTCTGACGCAGAAGCCCACGCTCTGAATCCTACTTGACACAATTAAACGTACCAGAGGTCCACAGGTAGTAAGTAGCGGAGTTGAGATTTGAAACCAGTCTGGCTCCAAAGGCATGTTCTTAACCACTACCACTGGGGTAATTGTCTCCAATATTTTCCTTTGGCTCTGGAAAGCCGTCCCATTAGCCACTGGTGTGCCTGATGGGGAAGAGGGCGAGAAACAAGGAAGGATGTCTAGCTGAACTGTACCTCTCTGGACCCCAGGCCACGGAAGAGCCGTGGAACTCAGGCACCGTCAAGCCCTGTTCTGCCACGGTGGAGAGGCAGAGAAGCCCAGGGCACCACAAAGTCTGCAGTGTGTTGGGACCAGAACCCAGGTCTCCTCCATCATCCCCAGGCTGAGGCACGTCCACAGCCCCTGAGACCTGGGCCCAGCAGGGACTGGGCAACAGGAACCACCACTGCAGACAGGCGTGAAGTGGGAAGAAGCTGCGTGAGACACACAGAGGAGAGTCAGCCTGAGGCTTGCGGTGTGCCCAGGCCTGTGCCAGGCCCTCTGTGCAGACAGCACGTGGGAGGAGAGCAGCCATGGGCCAAAGGAGGCCCTGCTCACGGTGGCACCATCCAGTACCACTGCCACTAGCCACGTTTCACAAGTTATATTTAAATTAATTAAAATTAAGTAAAACTTAAAATTCAGTTCCTTAGGTCCAAGAGCCACATATGGTTAGAGGTTATTGGATTGGATACTCAGATATAGGACATTTCCACTGTCACAGAAAATTCTGGGCTTCCCTGGTGGCGCAGTGGTTAAGAATCTGCCTGCCAATGCAGGGGACATGGGTTCGATCCCTGGCCCGAGAAGATCCCACATGCCGTGGAGCAACTAAGCCCATGTGCCACAACTACTGAGCCTGTGCTCTAGAGCCTGCGAGCCGCAACTACTGAGCCCGCGTGCCACAACTACTGAAGCCCACGCACCTAGAGCCCGTGCTCCGCAACAAGAGAAGCCACTGCAATGAGAAGCCCGTGCACCACAATGAAAAGTAGCCCCCGCTCACCACAACTAGAGAAAGCCCGCACAGCAACGAAGACCCAACGCAGCCATAAATAAATAAAAGAAATTTATTGAAAAAAAGAAAATTCTACTGACAGCACTGACCCTAGAAAGAAGCCAGGTGAAATGAAAAACGCTGGAATTAAGCCAGATGCGGAGGTGTGTTTCTTGGAGGGAGAAGACCTTGGAGGACCAGCTAACTGGGGAAGGGCCCCACCCAGGGCCCAGGCCTGAGCCCCTCTCTTGGGCTGCCTAACCTGACCGGATGCCTGTCTGCTGCTGCCCACACCCACCCAGGGGCCAGGAATGCGGCTTGTGGGAACCTGCCGGCAGCTGACCAGGAGGCAGCAGTCATGGGAGCAGCTGAGCCTCCTGCGGCCCAGGGGGCTGGGGCCTGCGAGGGCCGCCGCCCACCTGCCTGCATCCCAAGCTCTGGCGTCCGGAAGCCCAGCACTGGGAAGAGAGCTGATTCTGTGTGCCTTTTGGAAGCCACTCGCCTTGGTCCTGACGAGAGGCCCCAGGAGGGGGCGGGCACTGAGTGTTTGTTTTGCGGCATCTTTGATGCTCCTTGGAGCGTTTGATGTCCGAGGATGTCCCTAGCCAAGCCAGCCATGTGCTGTTTGCTCTGGAGTTTTCCTTTTATTTGTTTATAAACTCATCTTGATTGGTTCAGTAAAGGGCAAAAGAAGGAACCCAGAGGAAAAGAAATGCTATATAATTTATAGGGGAAGGGGAGGTGGGAGGCCATTTGCGGTGGGCCGGGTGCAACCAAAAGCAGAATGTTCATCCAGCTCACACTTCAGGGCTTCAACGCTCGACACAGTGAGATCTCTTAGAATCTTTACCGATCCGTGTAGACTTCTTGTGGATGAACCTAAAATCCTTATGAGATCTTAACGGAGTCTGCGTAGAAGATTCATAGAATCCTTTTAGAAGCCACAGAAAATTCACATAGAATTCACCAGACTGTTTCTAGTAGCCTCAATCCCCACTGCCCACCCCCCCGCACACACACACACTCCTGTCCTCGCCAAGGGAAAGAGCGGGTCCCTGCCTTGAACTGCGCTTTCTTTCCTCAGAGAAAGGCCACTTGACAGATCTATCTGTTATGTAAAGGTAGGGGCTGGAGTCCCCCAGTGTCCAGGGTAAGGGGGTAATGCGACTTTTTGTGGCCTGACCAGGGTAGGCCTCTCTTCAGGGCCTTTGACCTGCAAACCTGGTCCCTCGGGAAGAGGGGAATCATTTGCATAAGAATCCCAGGGCTTCCAAAAAAAGAAGGGACCCCAACCCCTGTATGGAAACTCATCATGGTGACCTGGGTGAAAATGGCCCCTGGAGTAAGAGCCCCACAATGCAGGTTTGGTTTGTATTTGCTTCAATGTGTTCAACACCTAATCCTGTGCCTGGTACCTGGTAGGTCCTCAGTATTTGTTTCATGAATAAATGAATGAAGCTGTGCTGGCAGGAAAGGACTCTAAGGGCCCAGAAGGGTACCCACCGGGAAGACGGGGCAAACATGAGGCCAACTCAAGGCCTGGGCCAGGCGCTGGGTACTAGAGTGGACTGGCTAGAGATCTGGACAAACAAGGCCTCCCTACTGGGCAGGCAGAGGGAGACCTGTCTAGGGTGGGAAAAGCCAAGGAACGGGGTTCTGCAAGCACCAGGGCAAGGTCTGTCTTGATGGCATCCTGGCAGTAGGTGGCCAGGACCTGAACAGGCCAGTCTCCAGCCTGTCCTGGGCATGTGGGGTGAGACAGAGCCTTGTGGGATCTGGGACAATTTTCTGGTTATTTTTAAATTTCATCTCAGGCAGTATGGCTTGCTTTCATTCTTCAGAGTTGTGGCTCGGCGAGAAGCCCCCCAGATCAGGAGGTTTGTAGAGACGTGCAGAGATAGAAGCTCCCCTAGCAAGCCTGGCTGTGTGGAGCTGGGGTTGCCAGAGAGGAAAGAGATTCTGCCTTTTCCAGGCAGAGAGGGCAAGACTCCTTTACTGGGAGCCCTGGGCTCTGAGGAGACCCTCCTGGGAAGCAGCAGTACTGACTCTGGACAAAAAGTTGAGGTCTGTGTATGTCTGTCTGTCCATCTGTGCGGGGGCGATGGCACCTCCACTGTTGGCAGCTCTGGCTACACACCTCGGCCAAGCCCCAGCTCTGCACCCTTCCCCGGGCATGGCTGAGGATGGATGAGAGCCTGCATTTGGGAGTAAGTGTTTTCAGTCCTGCAAAAGCAAAGTAGGTCCTGGATATGTGTTTGAAAAAAAAAGAAAGGAGGGAAGAAAACAAAATTTTTTAATAAATAAGATAAAATAAAAAATAAAATAAAATGGGAATTCCCTGGCAGTCCAGTGGTTAGGACTTGGTGCTTTCAGTGCCTGGGCCCAGCTTCCATCCCTGGTTCGGGAGCTAAGATCCTGCAAGCTGAGCAGCGTGGCCAAAAAGTGAAAGAAAGAAAGAGAGAAAGAGAGAAAGAGAGAGAGAGAGAGAGAGAGAGAGAGAGAGAGAGAGAGAGAGAGAGAGAGAGAGAGAGGGAGGGAGAGAGAGAGAGAGAGAGAGAGAGAGAAAGAGAGAAAGAGAGAAAGAAAGAAACAAGGGAGGGAGGAGAGGGACAAAAAAACCTTCAGACCAGGCTGAGCCCTCACTAGCCCAGAGCATGTCTTTTACAGCAAACACCAAACATCCTACTTCTGCCAGCAGTCAAATTCATGTGCCTGGAAGGGAGAGCTAGAACTTAAGTGAATGAAGAAACCACGTCCAGGGCACTCCCAGTGCCTCGCTGCACGTGCACACCCCCTGCCCCATGTGCCAGCATGGTCTTTGGGCAGCAGGAAGCAGGCGGATGGCCTCCTTGGGAGATTTGGTCACCAGGTGTAACCTCAGCAGCGGCAGGAGAGGGAACATCAGAGGATAAGGCAGAAGCAAATGGAGCCACATCATAGGGGGCCTCGAGGGTCAACTTGAGTTGAGATTTTGTGTTTTGGCACCGGGGAGCCTTTGGAGGTTTTTGAGCTGGGGAATGACCCTTAGGACATGTGCATTAGGAGGGTTCTATTTAGGGAAACCAAATGTTCCAGTGTGCCTGGCTCAGTCCTGGTTCTCCTGGACAGTCTTGATTTATGCCCGCCATCCCCGTCCACTCCCCGTGACACTCTCAAAAGTATCCTGGTTTTACTTACTGGATATTTTATGATATTAAGGAATTAGTTTTAATTTTTTTTTTTTGCGTTATGCGGGCCTCTCACTGTTGTGGCCTCTCCCGTTGCGGAACACAGGCTCCAGACGCGCAGGCTCAGCGGCCATGGCTCATGGGCCCAGCCGCTCCGCGGCATGCGGGATCCTCCCGGACCAGGGCACAAACCCGTGTCTCCTGTATCGGCAGGCGGACTCTCAACCACTGTGCCACCAGGGAAGCCCCTAGTTTTAATTTTTAAAGATAGGATAAGAGCCTTGTGGTTATGTTTAAAAAAAGAGTTCTTGTCTTTTAGAGATATATACCTCAATATTTATAGGTGAATGTTGTCTGAGATTTGCTTCCAAAAAATCTGAGGGGAGGGCTGGTGGGAGGGAATGGGTGGGAGCAGAAAGAAAACTGGCTGAGTTAATCATTGCTGGGGTTGGGTGTGGATACATGGGTGTTCGTTAGCTCGTCTCTATTTTTATATTTGTTTGAAATTTTCTGATATAAAAAGTTTTTAAAAAGTGTCCCAGATTGAACAGAAATATGGTCACTCTAGTTCACTCATAAGAAGGGATTTTGCCCCCAGGGGACAGTTGGCAGCGTCTCGAGACGTTTTGGGTCATTCTGTCACAGCGGGGGTGGGGTGTGATTGTCACCTCGTGGTACAGGCCAGGGATGCTGCTAGGTGCTCAGGCAGCCCCACAGCAAAGCATTACTCGGCCCAAAGTATCAGTCACACTGAGGCTGAGGAACCTAGGCGTGTGGAATTTACCTTAAAGCATTGCTGTATGAACAGGAGGAATGTGTATCCATGTGTGAGCTCACAGTAATTTATGCTCTAGGGATGATTAGTTAACACTGAAAGGAATTCACACTCTAGAAGTGGCTAGCCAGGGCTTCCAATATAGTCATCTAAATCTGCTCCCCAGAATTCATTAGTTAGCATAAAAGGTGTTCTAGGGAATTCCCTGGCAGTCCAGTGGTTGGGACTCTGCGCTTCCACTGCTGGGGGCCTGGTCGGGGAAATATGATACCGCAAGCCACACAGCACGGCCAAAACAAAAACAAAAACAAAAGGTGTTCTAGATAATTTGTTATTGAAGAAATAAGTGATGTTCAAGAAACATGTTTGGGGACTTCCCTGGCGGTCCAGTGGTTAAAACTCCGTGCTTCCAAGGCAGGGGGCACGGGTTTAATCCCTGGTCGAGGAACTAGGATCCCACATGCCACACGGCGTGGGCAGAAAGGAAAAAAAAAAAAAGAAAAGAAATGTGTTCGGCTGGAATGATTGCGCAGGCAACTTTGTCTTTGCTTAAAAGAGACAGAAGGGGGGCTTCCCTGGTGGCGCAGTGGTTGACAGTCCGCCTGCCGATGCAGGGGATGTGGGTTCGTGCCCCGGTCCGGGAAGATCCCACGTGCCACGGAGTGGCTGAGCCCGTGAGCCATGGCCGCTGAGCCTGCGCATCCGGAGCCTGTGCTCCGCAACGGCAGAGGCCACAACGGTGAGAGGCCCGCGTACCGCAAAAAAAAAAAAAAAGAGACAGAAGGATCCAGCGAATCCGCTGCCTCACGCCCGTGGACCAGTGCTCCGGGTCTATTCCCATGCGGTTCTGGGCTCTCCTCTGGGCCCAGCCATCCCCAATTCTGATAGACGTCTCTGCCTCCTGGTGCAGCTGGAAGGTGGGTTGGTCCTGATGACAGAACATAGGCTTATTTTGGGGGCAATGAACTTTTCATGCAAGCGCTTGACAAAGAGAGGGGACGCCCCCAAGCTTAGTGAGGGGGTCAAATGACTGTTTTGGTGCTTACTTGCTATTAAAAATATGTCACTGTGGCAGAATCTGGTCTGAAATGTGCTTTTATGTAACATATGCTCCTTTAGGACATCGCCTAAAGACTCAAGAGTCCCAGCCTAATCCCTGGGGACACCAGTGTTTACTTAAGCCCCTGATCGCCTGAGATCAGGAGGAAAATGGTGGTGGTGTGTGGAGGGGGTAGACTAGAGGGGGGATTAGGCCCCTGTCACTTCCTTCAGGAAGTTTCTAACGTCTTTCACGTACCTCCTTGGCACCAGCACCATGTATCACACCTCTTCCCACCCCGCCAGGGTCTCACCCATGCTCCCAACACCTACATCTGTGGTTTCAGCCACGGCCAGGAAAGGTCTCTGTGCTCAAGGCCTCCGAGGCACGACAGTAAACGTGCACAAGAGCTCCGTGGCCAGAACCTGGCCTCTGGGCCTGGGATTCATCGTGGTGGCCAAGACTGGTTTTCGGCTTCCTTTCATCTGCTTCCAGCTGTAGCCCGGCAGGAACAGCCTGCCTCACTGTCCTATGAAACCAGGGGCCTGGCTGCTCAGAGCCGCACCCCCTGGGCTTCCTGGTCACAGGTAGTAGCCACGCATTTAGAGGCAGGGCGACAGTCGTGGATGGCGGGAGGGGCTAGGAGGGGCCCCTCAGGAAGCCTTATTCTCAGCCATCAACAGCTCAGGGGAAGTGAGTTTACCAGAGCATATTCTGAGGGCCTGCTTGGCTGGAGAGAGGGGCAGTTGGTTGAGGGCACTGCGTGTTTGAAGGCGGTGGGGGAGGGAAGAAAGGGGTGGGCGTCCATGCCAACACATGGACGCAGGGAGGGTGGCAGAAGGATCCAGAGGGAGCTTTCTAGAGCTGCCATGAAATGAACTGCAGCATTCTGAGGAGGGGCACTGACGCCCTAGCCAGCTCTCAACACAGGCACGAACGCGTACACACACACACACACACACACACACACACACCCACACACACACCCCCCACACACACCCCTGAGGTCTCCGGGCTGCATTAGTTGCCCTCATGGCCCTTTCTTTCCCAGGGTCTCAGATCACATGTCAGACAGGGATTTTCCTAGCTGCTAATCCCACGGTGTGCTGGCTCCCATGGGGCCCCCAAATGCTCCCCCTGGCCCAGGGGCAGGCTACCCGAGTCCCAGGACTCTCCCTCAAGGTATGCCTCTGAAATAGCAGAGGAGCCCCTGCAGGGGGCAGAGTCCCTCCCTGGAGGTGTGTGCTCCTCTGCCGGGGTCATTCAGCTGGAATCTCTGGTACAATCCCGCTGCCACTGTCTTTGCCTCCTGCTGCACCGTGGGGAGGCTTGGGGTGGGCTGGAGAAGGGGCTCTAGGCCTCTCACGGCTCCCCTTCCCCAAGCCATGCCGTGTCAACACAGACTGCCGAAACGCCCCAGCGTGCCTCAAGGCCCTTGTCCCTCCCGCTACGACCCAAGCCCTGCCTGTCTTGGGGTCCTGGGGCCCCCAGATCCCAGCCCACAGTGGTGCTGGGGTTCTGCAGGCCTGTGCACGGCTCTTCCTGTCTCCTCGTCTGTCTGGGGCTCTCTGAGCATACGAACTGGGCTGGGCCTTTTTCATCTGTGTCTTTCTCATGGCAGAACCCAGCCCAGAACCCCTCGCCCCATTCCCACCCCCGCCCCCATGCTCCAAGGATGTCAGTGAGTGTGGGCAGAATTTCAGCACCTGACAACTTCAGATTCACATCTTTGATCTGCAAACCTGGCGGCGCTGGGTAGCGGAGAGAACTCGGGATTCGGGCACCTGGGCTTGAATCCTGGCTTTGTCACTTACACCATGTGACCATGGGCAGTCACTTCACTCCCAGAGCTAGGTGTCCTCCTCAGGGAAACGGGGACAGTGGTACCTGACTCACAACGAACCACATGAAGTGTGATTACACAGCATGCACCAACAGCCCAGCCCAGCCCAGCACCTTGGCTTCCTCTTGGGAGTTAGCAGAGCCCAGTGATGAGTTGTTTTAGGCCTGGTTCTGGGCACTGGGGTTTCTGTGTTGTTGACACAGTAAAAGCACTTTGTATATAATATTTGCATTATATTATACTATATTTGCAAATATTTGCATACTTGTATATTGTAATCCTCACAACGGTCCTTTGAGGAAAGTAGCAGCCGCAGAGCAACAGCTTTTTATAGCCCAGGAAACTGAAGCACAGAGAGACTATGATTCTTGGCCAACGTCACACAGCTGGTAAGTGGCAGAGCTGTGTTGAACCAAAGCCTCTTGGCTTTGGGGCCGCCCTCCTAGCCCTGCCACTGAACTGCTCTGAGTTCACCCTAAGAGAGGAAACCGACAAAGGGACGCTCTTTGATGGGATTGAAGATGTTTGCCGAGTTCCTACGAAAGAATTAGGAGAGGTGGTCCCAGCCCCATTGTAGGATGTGGGGTCCTGGGGAGTGGCTCGAGCTTTGCTGAGAGCTGGGGCGGTGGGGGGGGGCTGCCCTTCCTCTGTAGCCCGCTCGCCTGCCAGGGTGTTTGAACAGTGATTAACTGCAACGGGCAGGCTGGTGCAGGCCAGGGCGGGCACGGCGGTTTAGCTCACCCCTTGCACAACAGCTGCCGCACCCGCCTGCCCAGCTCGGGGGTGACCCAGGGGGCAGGACCGGGCAGGCTCCCAGAAGCTGGGGAAACGGCCCTGGGAAGGACAAGGGACACCCTGGCTGGACCTGCAGACGTGATCACCACCACATCCCACCCCTCCCAAGCCCCCGAGCTCTTGGAGCCTCTTCTGGGGGCTCCTGTGCCCCACGGGAGCAGACTCCAGCCCCAGTGCTCATGGGGTCCACCCTGATGAAGATGTTCCTCAAACAATGTCACCTGAAACGGCCCCCTTGGCTCCAGCGACAGAGCAGCACACGCCAGATTGGACCGGAGGAGGCAGGAGCTCACCCTGGGCCCTCCACCCTCCAGGCCCGAGATGGCGAGGGAGCCCCGCACACTGCTCCTCTGCACCTCCCTCCCTGCCCCTTGCTGGTCGAAGAACACAGGCGCACACGCGTCCCAGGCCTGGTGCACCCACACACGTGCCAGCCCCCGGGGCCCCTTCCCCGGGAGCACCTTGTTCCCAGAGTGCTGGTGGGAGTGCGCTCACACTCAGACTGGGCCAAAATCCGCCTGGAGACTCACTGCCACACCCATACACTAGCATCCCAGCCTCGCCTGAAGCTGGGCCTCCGTTTGTTTGTTGAACGAAGCACTGAAGTCCTTTGTCCTCAATAAACTCTGCGCCCGTTTCAGGTCCAGCTCCGCCACTCCAGAGCCTGGAGGAGGTTGGGATGTGTGGGTAGGTGGGTGGGGAGTGGGCAGTGAGAGAGAATTTTCTCTGAAGGTGGGAGGGGGTGGAGGCCGCCTCGGACAAGGTTGCCCCTCTCCCCAGCCCCACTTGGGTTCCTCGATATTCCGGAAAGGGCCCTCAGCAGACCATCCCCCAGGCCCAATGCTGCCCAGGAGTCTGACTGGGCTGCCCGGCCCTTCCTCACAACCCAGGGACATTGTGACCTTGAGGATTTCCAAAAACTTTGCAGCAACACAGGGTGGGCTTCTCCTGACCAACAGGTTGGGCCCTGTTTTGCCCCAGATTCACCTGCCCAGCCTCCGGGACCCCAAGTTCTGGGCTATGTACTCAGGGGTACCATACGCTGTTTATTCCCTCATAGGAGGACCCCCTCTCCAACCTGGACTGGGAAGACCTGGGTCTCACCTTCTCAGGGCCATGCGAGACCCCTGCCCCGACCCCGCCCACCTGCCTCCTTACGGGAAATCTGTGCGTTTACTGAACACCTGCTCTGGTGAAGAGAAGAGAACATGCTGGCTGCCCTCAGGGCATGTGAACAAATGGCAGAGAACGAGTGAGAAGTTCCACGACGGAGGCCAGTCCGGGTGCTGTGACGATTGATGAGCTGCGATTCCTAAGCAGTACCTTCTGTACACCAGGCCCTGTTCTAAGCAGGTCACAGGTGTTTACCTGTTTTCATCCCATGAGCTTCACGGCAAGATATGAAGGAGATACATTCATGACCCTCACTGCAGGATAAGGGAAAAACCAAGGTACGGAGAAGTCGGGTAACTTGCCCAAGGACATAAGTAGCAGGACCAGGATTCAAACCCGGGCGCCTGTGCTCTTAGCTGCCTACAAAGCAAGGTAGTTAAGAAAGGGAGGGCCGGGGAAGCTTCCCAGACGGGGTGGCGGCAGAGCTAGGCCTGGATTACAGGTGCAACACAAACACACACGCAAACACAATGAGGTCAGTAGCTCATCAAAAAGCGACACTCTGAAGTAGGAGTTGGCCAACTTTTCCCGTAAAGGGCCGGATGGTAAATAGTTGAGGCTTTGCAGGTCATGCCTTTCCTGTCACAACTACTCAGCTCAACCCATGGAGCCCCAGAGCAGTCCCAGGTAGTATATGAACAAATGGGCCTGGCCATATGCCAATAATACTTTATTAACAGACACTGGATGTCACGTGATCCTCACATGCCACAAAATATTTTTCTTGTACATTTCTCCATCGTTTAAAATGTAGAAAGTGTTTTTAGGTCTCAGACGGCACAGAAGCAGGCCCGGAGAAGTGATAGGGCCACGGGCCACAGTTTGCTGACCCCCGTCCTACAGGCTCGGAGAAGTGAGAGTGTACGGAGGCTTCAGAGAACTAGTTACGCAGATTGACCAGAGCCCAGGAGCCCCAGGAGTGAGGAGCGGGGCTGGCCAAGATGGGAGGGGGCCTTGAGGACCCAGGGAGGAGGTGTTATCACAGCAGGGTCAGCCCAGCCTCAGGCTCCAGTGTCACCAGGCCCTGGCTGTGAGACCCAGGCGTTTCTTTCTCTGAGCTTCCGCTGTAAATTGGGAACCTGGCATTGACCTTGAAAGTCCTGTGAAAGGGGCCACTTAGGGTGAGAGGGTGTCTGTTATTCATTCATGTGCTTCATAGGCAGGAACCTGCTCAGGTATGGGTTTTGGCAGCACTGCCCTGGTGGCTGCGTGGAGGACGGTTGGGCATCTGTGTGAACACCTGCTTGCCCTCCAGATCCCTCCTCCACCATCCTCCCCGCTGCCCTGTGCTGAGAAGACCAACCTGTGTGGACAGAGTCATGGGCTCCTCCGCTCTCCTACTGCTTGATGGGCTCAGGCAACAGGGAGCCCAGCAGGAAGTGGGAGAGAGAGGGGAGCGAGGCGAACTCCCCAACCCCTCCCTGCGGGCTGTCTGCAGGCTGGCTGCCTCCCTCAGGGAGAAAGCCACAGCCTGAGGCCTGACTTACATCACCAGTGCCAGGGCTCTCACTACCCTTGCCCACAGCTTTGCCAACGCTTCTCAATTTATCCTGAGTGCACCTTGGCTGATTGATTCAAAGAGAGTGAGAGAGACTGGAGAGAGACACCAGCTAGGAGACCATTGCTGCGATTTTGATAAAGGAAGATGCAGCCCCAAAATGGGACAGTGGTGGTGAGGGCAAGGAGACACATGTAGAAGCTAAACAGGCCGAAGGAGGAACATGAGAGAACGGGAAGAAGCTCCAGGATAAGTGGCATTGCTGGCGGAGGTAGCTGGAGGACAGAGGTGCTGAGATAGAGGATCCCCAGGGAGAGAGTCAGGGATTTGGAATGGAAACGATGAGTTTGTGGTGGTGCCTGAAGGATATCCAGGTGGCTAAATGCACCGGTGTACCCCACCTTCCTGCAGCCCTGATTCTCTTCCCGACCTTTAGCCATGACCCATTCAGTTCTCCCAGATGAGCCACCACACTGGGAATGACCTGGGAGCCTTGGAGAATAGTCCGTGAATAAATATTTGCTGGACTTTTCCTTCTCTTTCTGATGCAGGGAAAAGGCTCTCAGATGTGTGAACTTAGCTGGGAGGAGTGATGGGAAGATGCTGGGGTCTCCAGGAGAGGTCTAAGGGGACTCCATCCCCAGAGGGGCTGAGGGCTAAATAAAGCCGGAGCAGCCAGCTGACAGGATGCTCTTGTCCACCAGCCAGGGATGCGGAACACCATGAGGCACCTCCATTGGGGGGATATTTGGTTTAAATCTTCCCTTTAACCACTCATCTCTTGTGGCTTGTGGGAGGCAGGAGGTCAGGTCCAGGCTTTCCTCCAGGGTGGGTCCTTGTGTTAGGACAATACTACGTGGGGTGAAGGGGGCGTGGGGGTAACTCTATTAGACCTCTCCAGGGCTTCATCCCCGTCATAGCTGGACTGCCTTCTGATTACATCGTCCTTCCAAAAACAAACACTTGATTGGATATTTCTCAACTGAGTCACTGTTCAGTTTGCCTTCTCCCAGGAAGTCAAACACACTCTGGTTCTGCCTCTCCATCGTGCTGACCACACTCATGCTTTACCCTCTCCTGGGACCGCTTCCAGGCTTCTCTGCTGGCTCTCACCCACCGAACACCAGGCACTTAGCGTCTTTATCTTACACTCGATGCCTCTGAGGGGGCGGTAGTTTGCACGTTTCTCTCCCTTTGCCCACGGTGAATTACCACATTGCCTCCTCCTGAGAGGCGCCCTCAAGCCCCCGCCACCACGGCTTCGAGCCCCAGTCCTTTAATGTCTACTCAAGGCCTGATTCAGCCACGCTGCTTCACAGGCAGCCCAGTGAGCAGACAGCTGATGCTGTGGGCAACCCAGGTCTGACTGACTGCTGGTCTACACAGCTCACAGGAACAGCTGGGTGTACTTCAGCCTTGGGAGGCTAAGACAGGGCCCACGGAACAGCCCCTTGCCCCGACTCACCAGGTGATGCCTTGAAGCCTTGAAAAACTCAGGAAGGGCTTTTTTCCCAGAGAGCCTGCCCGGCTCTGCCATCAGGCCAGGGACCTCTCCTTAGTGTAGCCCAGCAATCGCTCCCGGTCAGTGCGCGGTGTAGGGTGTGTTAGTCGGCTGAGCACTGCTCTCTGGACCTTCTCTGACACCCCAGAGCCTGCTGAGGACTCGGGCTTTTCCAAAAGACCCACTAGGTGATCAGCTAGTGAACCTACACCTTATTGGGCATGAAGGAATTAAACTGTAACTCTAGGGTTCCAGTTGTGAGGGTGGAGGATGGAATGTGACGATGTCCTCTTCCTCCTGGGATTCCCCTGGTGACTTTCTGAGCCTCAAGGCCTCTGTGGCAGCAGCTCAGATGAGCCTGTGGGGATAGGGGAGCCTGGATTCCGCTGCCCAGGGCGGGCGCAGCCTGTAAGCATCTCTGCTTAGAGAAGCGTGACTCCTGGGGCTCGTTCTAACTGTGCACGGGACACTTTCTGAGGTCAGGAGCCCCAGGGGTCATTTGAACAGGAAGTTCTCAGGTCACATCAGATGTTCCATGTCACAAAGCCCCTCCATTTAACCCCTTTTCAGGAAGTCATCTGTCTCCCTGGCAGGGTGGAGGAGGGGCATGGTATTGTAACTGTCACGAGTCCAGCGTCCAGCCGCCGTCAGGGCACCTGGCCGAAGCACGGGCTCTCTGCGCTGGATCCCACAGCAATTCGCACAACAGCACAGCACAGGGAGAAGGGCCTCTCTGGGGATGGGCACCATGGAACCATCCTAAAATCACCAGGGGCTCCTGGGGAAAGCCGAGGAGGGGCTGCCCGGCAACAGAGACGCCAGGACGCTGATGTGAGAGTCAGGAACGCTCCCGTGTTCAGGATGTAGGGGCACTGAGGAGAGACAGCCTCACCCCCTTCCCTCTCTCTCTGGGTTCTAAATCCTGCTGTGTCCACAGGCAGCCCCAGACCTGGAGACCCCACCAGACAGACAAAATTCTTTGTCCCGTACCCTGAGAACTCCTCAGTCTAGTCCTACCTTCTTCCCATTGCTCAACGCCCTGCTCCCACTTGTGCCGGAAGAGGATCTGTCGGTTAGAGTGAGGGTGGGGAATGAGGGGCCCAGCTGCTTCCCTTCACAGTCTCGGCCCTCCCCTGGAAGCTCCTAGAAACTCCCAGAAGTTTCTAAAGTCACAGACAGATTGTCCTTGGGCTCAAGGACCCAGCTGAGTGAACATTCCCTGGAAGTCCTCCCTGTGAGTGCGGATGGCCTTAGAATCAGAGCAGCTGCTGAGAAAGTAATAAGGAGAAGAAGAGGCCAGGGGAGTACACTGGGTGGGAGAGGGGGGGAGGAGGGAGGAGGGGGAGGGGGAAGAAGGAGGAAGGAGAGGGAGAAGATGCCACCCAGCATCCTGGGTTCTTGCTCCCCGGGAGGCTGGCTCTGTGGGTTTGGGGACCCAGCTACCGAAGACCCCTCCTCCAGGTGGCCGCCCATGGCACAAGGGGAGCTATGCGGAGAGGCAGCAGTGAGAGGGAAGCTCTCTGGACAGGACAAAGGGAGCGTCCAGGAGGCCCAAGAGAAGCCCCTACCCCCCACCAAGAGGAGGTGCTGGGCGGATGGGGGACACACTTATTAACTGTGCTGTCTGACCTCCCCGCCTGGGGGCACCCACAGAGCTGACTAACCGGCACAGGAAGTGGTCCTTGAGCAACGAGGGAGTGCTGGGAATCAGGGGTCAGGGGGTGGCCCCTGACTCACTGGAGCCCATGTCGTCACAGTTCCACGAGACATCGTGCCCCTCGGGGGTGGCCTGCTCCGACCACTGCTGTGGCTGCTGCAGGGAGCTGCTCCCAGAGAGCCAGTGCCCTCACCAGCACCACCCAGAGAGGCTGGGGTCCAGGCCAACTTACTTCCCCAGCCTGGACTTTAGTTTCCGATTTTTTCATATCTCTAGACTTTTCCCATGGGGAATTCCTACCCATCCTTGCAGGCCAGGCCGAGGACCCCTCCTTGACAACCCCCCTCCCCCCTCTCCCACCCTCAGCAGGCTTCTCCCTCCTTCCGGCACTTCTGCAGGACTTAGGGTCCAGCTCACAGTTTGCCAAGTCCCCTGATGTGTGTTTTCCCAGCAGGATCATGGGGTCCCTAAGGGCAGGGTACCTATCCCAGAGGGGAGCCCGGGCTGGGCCTCTGTGGGTACTCAGTGGGGACTCTGATGGACTGATTCCCCAGGTCCAGCCCCTTCTGGTCTACACCCTCTCGCCAGCCTCCGAGGCCGGAGCTGGAATTCCTGCCTGCAGGCTCAGCCCTGCTCCAGGAATGCGGACAGCAGCCCAGCTTCTTGCAGCCTCTGCACAAACCCGGGGCCTGGTCTCAGCAACTGACCGCCCAGGGAGCTCTCAACAACCTCGTTCCGCCGGTCACTGGCCTCTGCTCCTCGCCCTTGGAGGAACTAAGCGCTGTCTGTGAGTCAGGAACTGGAAGCAGAGGTAGAGGGTGGTCTCATGTGACAGCTACAGTCACAGAGGGAGGCGCATCGCTTCTGCTTCTCCCGGGGGACGGCTCCTCCCGTTGGAAGGAGGCCCCCAGGCACAACCTGGGCTCGATGTACCTGCAGCCTAACCAGCATGGGTTTCTAGAGCCCACCCGGAGCAGCACAAAGAGAACTGGGCTGGGAGCAAGGAGACCTTGGTTCCCCCTCTACCTGGCAAATCACTTCCCTTCTCTGAACCTCAATTTCAAGGGTGTGACTGCAAGAGCCCTAAGAATCTTCACAGCTCTGTGACTTCCAGAAGTCCACATCTGAGAAGAAGCGCCGAGGAGCGGGCCGTGCCCTAAAGGAGCCCGTGAGGGGCATGTCCCAGCTGGCACCGTCAGCCCCGGCTGGCAGAGCGGCCCTGTGGTGGCGCAAGGAGGCTTTGAAGCCAGCAGCTGTGGCTTCTGATCCCAGCTCTGTCTCCCACTTGCACATTACGTAACTTTCTGACCTCGTTTTACAGATGGGAGACCGGAGGGTCCCCCAACACACACACGGAGGGAAGAAGGTGCCCACGATCTAGGGCCGGTTCCTGGGCCTGCTGGCTTGCAGCTCTGTGTCCTTCCCCTCTTTTCCCAGAGGATTTGCCCTAAAGGGTGGACGGTCGGAAGAGGGCCCGCGTGCTGGGAAGGGTGTTCAGCTTGCAAGGGCTGAGATGAAGGAGCCACCTCTCAGAGCCCAGCCGGCAATACTAGCTCCTCTGCCCAGGAGGGTCTGTGGCTCCGCCCCTGACGCCGCCTGTCTGGAGGTGGGGTGGGGGCCAGATGGGACCACAGGGCACCGGAGGGAAGCCCTGGAGGGGTGGCGGGGCTGCAGCTGGTCCTGTGCCTTTCATCTCCAGACGCCTGGGCCTCCCTCCCCACCTGGTGCCCAGAAGGAGTGCGGGCCTTCCTCTCCTGGAAGCGGCCGCAGCAGGCCTGCAGCAGGGGGTGGGTGGTCCGAGTGGGGTGCAAAGAGGGTGACGCTTTCTGCATTCGGGGCACCCCTCCCCACCCTCCAGGTCCCTCTGATCCTTTGCAGGGCTGTTTATGACAAGGGCTGGGGTGGCCCGTGGTTGGGGGCAGGGCAGGGCGGGCATGGCAGCCCTAGGTGTGTGTGTGCACACAGAGCCTCTCCTCCAGCCGCTGGAGCGTGTGCTTGGGGCCACCGTGTGCCCGCTGGTCACCTCGGAAGGGCTGCGTCTGCTTGAAGAAAGTATCCTCCTTCCTAGTTGCGATCAAGGTCATGTCTCCTCACCAAGCCATGTGCCCAGAGGGCTGGGTCCCCCCAGAGGGGATGCTGTTTCTAATGTACACAGAGGTGATCTGGGAGTCACCCATCCCTGGGCAGAATATGGGTGGGGAGGAGGGCTCTGAAGGTGCATAACTGGTGGGAACTCAGTTCCCAAGCTGGCATCCCCCAGTGCCAGAACAGCCTTTTTCCAATTCCTGACCCACCCGGTTGTTGACCACTGGCACTTCCAACTGGGAGCCTCAGCTCTGCCAGTGGGCACGGGGACTGGGAGCCCCATGGATGCTTCTGCGCCAGCCCTGGACGGTCTCGAGAAGCCAAGAGAAATGCTGCCCAGTCGGAAGTGCCCTCCCACCCAAGGCAAGTCTTGCCCTGTCAGCACCTCCTTCAAGGGAAGGGTGGGTGGAGGACGGGCCCAGGCTCCCCAGTGGCCGCCTTGGTTCTCCAGGCACCAAAGTCCATGGGGCAGTTCAGATATGAAGGCCAGGCTAGGCCAGGCCAAGCCCCAGTGGGCTTGGGGATCAGCCCAGTCTCCCCTTTGGGGTCTCAGACACTCGCTGCCCCGTGCATCCCGGGCAGTGGGGGACAGGGTGGTGGGGGAACGGGGGAGTGACGCTCAGCCTGCATCCTTCCTGCGTTCTTAGCCCCACGCAGGACTCTCTGGGGAAGTCGTGGGAGACCCGGGACCCTGCCTGTTGCGGCTCTGACACACTGTGACCTTGACCAGAAGCTTCCATAGAATCAGCACCCATGCAATCAGCACCTTGTCTCAGATGATCCCCGGGGGCCCGTGTGCAGTGATCCCATCACTGACTTCTTTTGCCCCTCTTCCCCCAGCACCCCATTCTCCTCCCCCAGGCCCAGGCCCCGGGAGCTGATGAACCAGCGAGTGAATGCATGGAGTACAAGGTCCTCCTCCACCTCGCTCCCAATCCCCGAATCCCCTCCGGTCCCAGCTCACAGCCTGGGCTGGGGCAGAGCCCAGGTGTTTCTCGTTAAGCGTTTTATTGCAGATTCTCAGGCACCGGCTGAGGGAGGCTGAGGGGTTACCCAAGTCTCCTCCCCCACCCCTAGGCTGCAACGACACGGCGGAGTCAGGTGACCCATGGGCCAGTCCTCTCCACTCCCTCCCTACCCCTTACCCTTGCCGGGAGGTCACCCAAGGCCAAGCTCCAGTCTCCAAGTGCGTTGCTCTCCACCCATCCTTCGCACCAGACAGAGCATCCTTCTGAGGGACGAAGTTAGTCATCCTGTTCCCTGACGTTTAAATCCGCCAAAGTCTGCCCTTTTTTATTTTTTAAACGACTGGCTCTGATTTGTAGCACTTGCCAATGCCCACCATCGCCAATTTCAAACCGCCAGCGTGAGGTCACTGAACTCGAGCTCCCGCAAGCCAGGAGGAGCCGGCACCGTACACCTCTTCCCTTTACCCCGGCCTAGGGTGCAAGTTGTCCCTCCTGCCTCATCTCCCACTGCTTTCCCGCCTGCCCCGCTACAGATACCGCCCACTAGACAGGACCTGAGGGTCCCTGAGTGCACCTAGCACGTGCCCCAAACACCCCTCTCCTGCTTGGCCTGGCAGCTCCTTTAATAATACCCCGTTCAGATGTTTCCCCCTCCAGGCTGTTTCTCAGACTCCCCAGGCTGGACTAGGTGCCCTTCATCTGTGTCCCTAGGATACTGCCTTGGACATCTATATTGTTCAATAATGCGGGTCTGTCCGTACCACGAAACTGTGGGCTCTCCAGGAAAAGCCTCAGTGATTGTGTTGAGGGCATGAGATGCATGAAGTTTCATGTTCAGGGCTCCGGGGGGAGAGCCGCCCCAGGGGCCCAAGTTGAGATCTTGGATGTTTCCCGGGAGATCCCAGAGCCACCTTCTTGGCTAGCTTCCTAGGAGAGCTATAGGGCAGGGATTGGGGGAAGGGGGCCATCCCTCAGCTCCTGGATCTGAGATATGCCAGATGTCACCCCCAGCCCACCCCCAGGGGCACAGAGCTGGCAGGGGCTGGGCAGAAGGGAGCTGTTGTTTGTATCCTTGTGACCGTGGTGTCCTGCAGGGCAGGTTATCATTGTTGACTTTGGCACCAGCACCCAGGCATTTCAGGCAGGGGGTGGAGGAGCATCTTATCCTGTGCCTGGGAATAGCCTCAGGGCTTGCTGGGGCAGCCCCAGCCTAGAAGAGCCTCCTGCACATCCCGTCCAGGTGGTCCTGTGTGACCAAACTGGATGAAACAGGAAGCAGCAGTGTTCAAGGGAGTGCCATGTGCTTCCGAGTGAAAAAGACCTGGGTTTACATGTCAGCTTGGTCACTCAGCAGCTGTATGAAGTCATGGCTTGGGACCTCAGTTTCCTCATCTGTAAAATGGGGTAGTCATGCCTGTCTCTCAGGGTTCTCGTCAACATAAGAGTAATGGCCACTATTTATGGAGTGCTTACAAAGTACCACAGCAAAATTCAGTTTTTGTGATGCGGTTTACTCACATTATCTTATTTAATCCCCGCACTGCCCTATGAGATAAGAGCTGTTAGCCCCATTTCACGGACGAGAAAACCGAGGTTCTAAGGGAATCCCGCAGCAAGTAAAGTGGGGTCAAACTGCAGAGCCCCTGAATTTAGAGGGTAGGTGTGTGTCGGGCTATTATTAGTTATTATTGCAAATCCTGCTGGCTGGCATGTGTCAGGACATGGAGTTTTAAAAAAATCTCTTCCAGGGAACTCCCTGGCGGTCCAGTGGTTAAGACTCCACGCTTCCACTGCAGGGGGCCCGGGTTCGATCCCTGGCCAGGGAACTAAGATCCCGCAAGCCTCGCGGTGTGGCCAAAAAGAAAAATCTCTTCCAAAGTCTCTGAACCTGAACCTAAAGGTAGGCACCAGCTTTCCTAGCTTTCAAACGAGGAAAATGAGGCCTAAGGAGGTTCAGGCTTTGGTCCCACATATAGTCCTGGCAGACCCTGGCTGAGCACCGGGTCCAGGCTCCCAGGCTGCCCTCTGCGGGGTGAGCAGCTGCTCCTGGCTCATCGGAGAAACCTGCTCTGTCTGTGGGTGCAGTGAGGAAGGGGGCTGGAAAGATGGAGAAGGGCTGACCGTTGGGTCTGGACCGGGCGTGTCTGGGCAGAGAGACCCTCCGCTCCCCACCAGCCCCCTCCTCTGCCCCCCCACCGTGGGCCACAGAACTGAGTCGGGGGAGGGGTGACCTTCAGCAAATCTTTCTCCTCTCCAGACCTCTGTTTCCTCATCTGTTTAATGGGAACAATACCAATACCTGCACCACTGTGAGGCCCCAGGAGTTTGTGAGAACGTGAGGAGCTGATGATTGATAACACCCCATAAACCTTGTAGCAAGGGAAGGAGCCCTGTCTGGGGAAGGGTGTCCTATGAGCCTTGGGTAGCCAACCTCGCACTGAACTGTAGCTGAAAAGCACATCTCAGGGACAGCTAAGCTCACCTTGGGAACAGTGATTCTGTGGGCACTTAGGTGCACAGAGCATAACGAGGTCCCTGTGATGGAAGGAAGGAGGCTTTGCTTCCTGTCTGCATTCTCAGGCCTGAAAGCCGCTTGTCTGTCACACCAGGAAAGACTTCTTGCATAGTTTCGAGTGGTAGCACATCTGATACGGCAAAACGTCTTAAGAAGAGAAAACAGATACATATTTTATGTGGCCTTGAGAACCTGGTGGTATAGAGAAAAGTGGTTGGTAAAATTCTTCCTCCTTCTGTGGTCTATGGCTAGGCAGCCATCAGCTGGAACTTGGACGAGCCCACGCAGGTTCTGTCGTGGCTCAGAGCCGCCAGGCTGGACCCATCGGGGAGGCTCAGGCCACTTCTGCACTGGGGACGCCTGGAGCCCTGTGTGGACCCTCAGGCTGCAGGAACGCCTCCCAGAAGGCTGGGTGCTGGGATGGCATCACTGAAGCCCCTGGACCTAGTCTTCACGGGGTCTGGTCAGCCTGCTCTAGCAGAATCCTGAAAGGTGGGGAGGGGGCGGTCATCTCACCTACAGCCACATCCCACCGGGGAACAGGGCAGAGGGAGAGAACCTTAGCAAGAGAATGTCCACCTGGGGCTCCTGGCACCTTGTCAGCAGGTGCTGCTGTCACTGGTTTAACGCCAAAGTCTGCCATTTGCTGAGAGGAAGCAATGATCAAATGCTGTCTGTATGATGCCTAGGAGTCCTCAGGACACCCCGTGAGGGCGGTCATGTGATCGGCAGAGGGAGCAACCAGGATCTGAGCACAGGCCACTGGCTCTGGGCTTTTTCTTAACCACCGTGCTAGCCTGCCTTCCCCACGAGCTCTGAAGAGGTGACCACACCTCCTGCTCTCGCACACCACCTTCACTTTAGGGGCTAACGTGGAGGCCAAGAGCCCCCGTCGGGGGAAGCCCTTAGATCTGGGGCTGCTGGAACAGGTGTGCCAAGGGGAGGCCAATGTGGGTCCTGACAGCTTAGGCTCCTGACAGGTCAAGATGCTCCCCTGGCAAGGTCTCTGGGATCCCGACTGCCCACTGGCACCCTGAGGCAATGTGGGGAACACCACACAGGCCAGCTCTGAGGCTCACACAGGGTCTCATGCTTGCTTGCCTCCTGGGTCTGCAGTCTCAGCACTTTGCAGCCTTTGAGGGTGGGAGGTCCCAATCGGGGCTGCCCGTGGGCTTTGTCTGGGTCAAGGAGCAAGTCGGGCCGAAATCCTGTTGTCCTGCTGTGAGGCTCACCGGCCTAGAGGGAACGGTGCCTTTCTCTTAACGGATAAAGGCACCGTCCGCCAAATGAGCTGGGCCCCAAATGGGGAACATTTTCCGATTCACCAGACACGCTGTGCAGGCTGGGGGTGGGCCTGCCCCTAAAGAGGTAGGGCAGTCAGTCCCACAGACCTGGAGCAGGTGTCCCATCCACTGGCCCTGGTCCCCCTCTTCACAAGGGGCCTGTTAACCTCTGCAGGGTCTTGAAATTAACTTCTCACCCTCAGGCAATAGGCACCATGCTTTCTGCATCCTAAATCAGGATTTGTACTTGGACAAAGGAAGTGTTCTGACTTATGGATCTAGAAATAAGGAAATCCCTATAGTTGAAGAGCAGTTGGGTTTTTCTAGTTTGGGGTGATTACAAATAAAGTCGCCATATCGGTACCATGGAACACTACTCAGGGACACAAAGGAGCAGATCCTGATACAAGAGCTCGGATGAAGCTCAGATGGAGTCTTCTAAGTGAAAAAAGCCAGACTCAGAAGGCTCCATGCTATATGATTCCATTTATAGGACATCTGGAAAAGGCAATACTACCAGGACAGAAACAGATCCCTGGTTGCTGGGTCTGGGGAGTGGCGTGGGAGGTTCAACTACAAAGGGATGGGAGGGAGTTTTAGGGGAGCTGACACTGTTGTATATCATAATTGTGGTGAGTTACACAACTGTGTTTGTAGAAGAAATGCACAACAGTAAGAATGAATTGTTGATTGTAAATCAACTATACTTCAATTTAAAAAAACAAAAAATACTGGATTTTGATTTTTTTTTTTTAAGAAGACGTTTGGGGTAGGAGTTTATTAATTAATTTATTTATTTTTGCTGTGTTGGGTCTTCGTTTCTGTGCGAGGGCTTTCTCCAGTTGTGTCAAGCGGGGGCCACTCTTCATCGCGGTACGCGGGTCCCCTCACTGTCGCGGCCTCTCTTGTTGCGGAGCACAGGCTCCGGACGCGCAGGCTCAGCAGTTGTGGCACACGGGCTCAGTTGCTCCGCGGCATATGGGATCCTCCCAGACCAGGGCTCGAACCTGTGTCCCCTGCACTGGCAGGCAGATTCTCAACCACTGCGCCACCAGGGAAGCCCTGGATTTTGATTTTTTTAATTAAAAAAAGAATGAATTACTGTACATAAAACAGAACTTAATTTTTTAAAAACAGAAAAATACTACATTTCCTTTTCAGTCCCTTTCCCATTCAATTTGACCTTAACCTAAATCTGAATATTAGCGAATTTCACTTAGTAGATGTTTCTGAAGTGCCTCCTGCGTGCCAAGCCCTCTGCTCTGCACGGAGATGGGAGTGGGACTCCCGCCCCTCCTCAGCTGTGTCATCAGCCCGTACCTCCCCCTACACCTCCCAACACACGGGCTCAGGCCCAGTGCACCCTCATTTCCCTTTTGGGGGACTCTGGATCACTTCTGCCTAATGTGGGTCAATCGATATCTATGTGCTGAGACACTGGAATTCCTGAGACATTTCCATGGTTTATGGGACCACAATATTTGAAGTGGGAACCTGGGAACCGTCCTCGACACCTCCGTCCTCCCTGTCACCTCACCCCTCTGGTGCCCACACAGTCGGGGAAGATGAGGAGGGGGTGGCATAAACTACCAGGCAGGAGCTCTGGCCCAACTGTGTCTTATCAATACGAATCCAGTGTTACTACATTTGGGGAGGGCAGCTGGCAATGTTTTTTTTTCACTGACCCACGAGTGCCTGGACTATTGTGCAAAAAATCAGTCCCCTGGCTAGTCCCGTTGGTGCTGCTTCCTGAATGTTTTCACAGCCCCCGTCCCCAAGGCCCCGGCTTGCTCCAGGCCAGGCATTTCTCACAGGGACCCCTGCACAGGCCTCCCAGCAGACCAGTCCCCCATTCCCCTCACGTCGCAGCCAGAGGGATATTTTCAAGATCAAAACTTGACAGGCTGGTCTCGCTCAAAATCATTAGCGCGCAAGAAACCCATGCCAATCGATGAGGAAGGGACAAGGGGCCCGTTGGAAAAATGGGCCAAATAATATGAAGAAGCAGTTCGCCTACGGAAAAAAAAATGCAAATGGCAAAAACATATGAAGAGATTCCTAACTTCATTTATAGTTAAATAAATGAAAATCAAAACAACCATGGGATACCACCTCCATCCCCCATCCCAGTGGAGAAAAGAAAATGGAACCATTTGATGATATGTGTGGTGACATGGGAGGGGGTGGTCTCAGGGCCTTTCCCACACAGGCTGGGTATAGTGACAGGTGTGGCAAACTGGTGGAACTTTTGGAGGATGATCATAAAGAACGGCCCCTTCCATCCAGAACCCACTGCAAGAGAAGTGCCCGTGGTATATCCTCCCAGCAGGTGCCTGTGTCTGGACCACGTGATACTCTGACGGCTGTCAGGGCAGGTTTCCTCCAGCAAGGTTTATAACAGCCAACACCTGGAAGTAAGATGCCCACCCAGCGGGAAGAGTCGGTAGCGTTCATCTGCTGCTTCTGTACAACCAAATGCTCCACAGGTGTTAAGAACAATGGGGTAGAGACTTCCCTGGCGGTCCAGGGGTTAGGACTCCACGCTCCCAATGCAGGGAGCATGGGTTCGATCCCTGGTCGGGGAACTAAGATCCCGCAGGCCGAGCCATGAGGCTCAGCGCCCCCCACCCCCACCCAAAAAAAAAAGAGAACAACGGGGCAGGACCGAATGCATGTGCTGAAATGAAACCAGGTCAGAAAAGGGAGCTGCAGTCTTGGCATATAGCACCATCCCTTTGGTGTACCTCTGTGAAAGTGTAGACTTATCCTAACAAGTATATATGCATGGAAAAAATGTCTGGGAGCACACACCAAAAATCTGTTAAGTGAAATTGCCTTTGGAGAGAGAGACAGGTGGGGAGAAGGAGGCTTTAACTTTTCATGGTGTACTTTTCTGTTCTGCTTGGATTTCGAGTCGTGTGCACTGAGTATTTTAATGTTTAAAATGTCATCAGGAAAGATCTGGGGCGGTGGGGGATTTGAGGCCAATTTCGGTTTCTTCTTTATACTTTGCTATATCAAAAAGAATCGAAATCAATGTGTTTAAATGTTGCAAAACAAACAAAAACTTTCACTGCCCTGGGATAAAGTCCACGTTCCTGAACTCACGCTGGGAGGTCCCACGGCGCCAGGGGCAGCTTCCGCCTTCAGTGTCCTGACTCCTGGGTCTCAGCCACGGCCAACCCCGCCCCCCGTCCACACCCCAAAGCCCCTTGCTCTCTCTCGCCTCTGGGCCTCTGACCGTGCTGCCCCGTCTGATCGCCCCTAATCTTTGCCTCCTCACCCCTCAGCCTGACGCCAGGTGCCCGCCCATCCTCCCCCGACTGCCAGCCTTGCCTGCCTACCCTGGCCCCAACTCCATCACTCCATAGCTCCCCCTAGGCTGTCACGGCCTCCCCACCGGTCAGCCTGCCTCACTAGCTCACAAGACCCTGGAGGTAAGGGCAGGGCCTGGTTCACCGACAGCATCCAGGGCCCTGCACTGTGCCAGGCACATAGTAGGTTTCGTAACCGTCTGCTGACTGGGCTGACAGATGACTGCCGGAACGGAATGAGGAATGCAGTAGCTGGCACCCCAGGCCCATCCCTGAAGCAGGCCCGACTGTGGAGTGGGATTCCTGGGCCTGGCCCCGGGACGGCGGGCCTGAGACCCTGCGAGGCAACCTGGAGGGGCAGACAGAGCAACCGCAGCAGCGCAGCCCGCTCGACTCCAAGGTGGCTTTTATTTCCTCCTCTACGGGTGCCAAGTCCCTGAACAAATATTTTCCTGGAGTGGAGGAGCGGCTGAGCTCCCAGCCTTAAGTGCTGGAAACACCGCCGGGTCGGGCAGGTTCCAGGAACCCGAGGAAGAGCGGGGTCTGGCTGCAGCCGGGGGAGGAGGGGGTCATCAGGGCTGCCCTCGGCGGTGTCCCGAGGGGGAAGCAGCCTCCACTCAGCAGCAGTCCTGGCCTCTCCGCCCATAAATTAGAATCCTCTGGGATCCTGAAGAAAACGTGGGTCATGCGGGCCTCCCTCATTTTTGCTGAAAAAGCTACAGTGGGTTTAAAGGAACTAATCAGAATCTCAGAAGCCCTTTTATAAGCTGTTTCTCCCGTCCCTTTAACTTCCTTATTGCAGAATAAAATAGAGTACACGCATCTTAAGTGTAGAGATTGATGGTTTATTTACAGATACATACACCCTTGTAACCACCACCTACGACAAGCCAGGGAAACTTTCAGAGAAGGGTCCTTCGTGCCCCCGCCTTGTCAAGACCACGCCCCCAGCAGAAGTACCACAGGCTCTATCACCAGTTAGTTTTGCCTGTCCCTGAACTTTATATAAATGGAATCACGCAGTCTGGGCTCTTCCGTGTCTGGATTCTTGTTCTTAACATATAGCCTGTGATGTCATCTATGTTGGATGCGTAGCAGTCGTTGGTTCTTTTTCATCACTGAGTAGTACTCCATTACAGGGCCGTAGCACAATTCATTTATCTGTTCTCCTGTTGGTGGACACTTGGGTTGTTTCCACGTCTGGGCTGTGATGCGTGAGGCTGCTGTGGACCTTTTCACACACACCTTTCCGCAGACATGTGCTCTCCTTCTGCCTGGAGCATAGCATAGGCATAGGTTTGGCTTTAGTTTCCTAAGTGCTCGTACAATTGGCACATTTTCCAGCAGCCCAGGAGCTTCCCGGTGGCTCCACGTGCCCTTCAACAATCGTGCAATTTTAACGTCAGCCTTTCTGGGGGGGTGGTGGTGGTGGTAGTGTCTTGCACCGTTAATAAGCTTCTAACAACCACCTGACTTGCAGAACAGGACAGCGGCACCAGGCGTCCACGAGGAACCCGAAGGCAGAGGCTCCCATATCTGCAGCGAGCTCCCCCATGCCATGCCTCATGCTGGGCTCATAATAAAGCATCTACCCTCAAGAAGCACCCGAGGTAACAGGAAGCCAGTGTGGAAAAGGACACCTGCGGTGATGGGGCGAGAGATGCCGAGAGCAGTGACCCAGAAGCTATGCGGGCACAGAGGCTGCAGCGCCTCTCCCCGGAGGAGCTTTGAGCTGAGACTTGAAGTCGAGCAGGCACTGGGGTAGCACAGCCGAGGGCCTGATTTGGGGGCACCCTCACACTCACTCTCACACCTGCACACCATGAGTGGGTGCAAAGCTCGTGTGGGTGCAAAGCTCGCGTGGCTCAAGGATGGGTACCGGGGGTGAGGGGGTGCAGCTGTCAGGGAGGTGGGAGGAAGGCTGAAAGCGAGGCGAGGGCTGTGCCTGCGGCCCAGCAGAGCTGGCAGGATCCCAAGCCCCTCTAGGCTCGCTGGGCTGGGCCTCCCCAGCCCCTGTAGCTCCAGGAACCAGGAGCCCCCCTCCTCCCAAGGTCAACTCAGCCTGACTTTCTCTTCTGCCAGGCTCCAGGGACAGGGGGTGGGTGGGGTTGATGGGGAGAGGGGTGGGAGCGTGGCCGCAGGGCGCCTCTCCATGCAGGAGTTCCCTGCACCTGTTCAAAACTGCCTTCTCTCCCAGATGCTGTTTTGAGGTCTGCCTACCAGCAGTGTCTAACCTAGAAGGGGTGAGACCAGCCTCCTCGAGGCCCAGCTCTGGGACTACTGTCCCTTCTGCCCCTGTTAGACCCCACCCTTGACCGCCAGCTCCGAGGACAACCTCATCACAGGTGCCTTTTCCCTCGGGCTCCGTGTGAAAGTGGAAGAGCAAGGTGACGCCCGGCGGCGAGGTGGAGACACGCCTCGCAGGTCCTGCCAGTTTTACTTCTTAACAAGCTCTCCAGTCCAGCCCCTCCTCCCCACCTCAGCCCTCCTCTGTCCCCGGGCTTCCGTCCCCACCCCACCCCCATCCCTCCGCAATTCCTAATCTTTCCTGCATCTGCACTGAGACTCTCCTGTGGCCCTCGGAGAGGTAACTGCCACCTTCTCACCACATTGCAGCCCCTCTCTTCTCACACCTGCTTTCAACCCACATCCAGCAGGAAGCCTCTCGTGTCCTTATTTTTGCTGAAGCTGTGCCTTCTGCCTGGAATGCCTTCTCCCCATTGTCCAAGAGGCTGATTTCAATCTGTCCTTCAAGACTCAGATCAAGTGCCACCTCTGGGAACCGAGGTGCCCTGACTCCCCCTCCAGCCCGCACTGAGTTCTACCACTGAAACCACTCTCTCGGCGTCTGTCTCCCCCTGGACCCCAACCTCCCTGAGAGCAGGGCTGCGCATCTTTGTTCTATAAGTGAAAACACAGTGCTTGCTCTCCAGAGCAAAATCCAAGAGGCAAGCAAGGCAGAAAACGCAATTTCAAGCAGACGCTGGCTACAAATTAAGAAGGCAACACAATCAGTCTAAGAGAAGATGGCTCATTAGTTTAGGAAATAACTGGAAGGCTTCCCTGGTGGCGCAGTGGTTGAGAGTCCGCCTGCCGATGCAGGGGACACGGCTTCGTGCCCCGGTCCAGGAGGATCCCACATGCCGCGGAGCGGCTGGGCCCGTGAGCCATGGCCGCTGGGCCTGCGCGTCCGGAGCCTGTGCTCCGCAACGGGAGAGGCCACAACGGTGAGAGGCCCGCGTTATCGCAAAACAAAAAAATGTAAAAAAAAAAAAGAACTTGAAAGAACTCAGTGGAAATGCAGCAAGCCCCCCATCCCCATACAATGTACAAACTGGCATACGCGGACTTGGATACACACACAGGCCACATGGGCGTGATCTAAAGGTGAGGGGAAAATGAAATAGTGCTCAACTGCTCCGTTCTCAGGCATGCGTGGGGGGGCGGGAGGGCAGAATCTTGGGAAAGCAGAAAAGAGAGAAGGAGAAGGGGGGTCAAGGTCGTGGGAAGTAGGGCAGCAAGCTGACATCTGAGGATAGATGGGCAGAGAGAAATTGCTTGAGGCCAGGACGCTAGAGGAACCCTTCACATTTTCATTTCTTCACTGTTCGTCTCAAACACTCAGGAAAGCCTGTTTTACAGCACCACCCTGTGCTGGCAGTGCCCTGGGATGGGGGTGATGGGGGCAAGCACAGAGCAGTAGGAGTACCAGCAGAGTGAGAGGAGAGTGGTAGGCGGGGCGCGGTTTAGTCCATTTGAATACGAGGAAAGCAAGTGGCCCAGGAGGCTGGGGTCTTGGGACTGTGCAGGTCCCACATTGCAGGGACGGCCTCCCCAGTCCTACTGTCACCCAGGGCCACCATTGTGGGCGCCACTGCTCACTGGCATGCAAGCATGGGCAGGGTACTTACCCTCCATACTGTAGGCTTTGCCTGCAAAGCGAGGATAAGTCACACAAGTGTGTCTCCAACACGGCTGAAGTTTTTCCTAGTGAATGAAATCACCCAGGTGCTGTCTAGCAGCGTCCAGCCCACAGTGAAAGTATTAATATTCAGGCGACCATTTCTGCAACTGTGCCCTCACCGTCCGGTCCAGGGACAGGCAGGAAATAGACACAGTGTTTGTTGAGTGGATGATCTGAGGACTCGTCTCTGCCTCTGAACCCTTCAAGCACAATGTGTCGGGGAGAACAGAACTCACTCTGCAAAGCCGCCCTGACCCCGCAGTGCCCAACCCACCAGCAGGTGCAGGGCCCTGGGAGCAACAGTCCCTCCCGCTCTGTGTTCCCAGGACACACTCGGGCCCTGGTGTCAGGGGCTGGCCTGCACCCAGGGCCAGAGAGCAGGTCTGGTGCCAAGGGTCCCAGGTGGGGACACCTGCCGTGGAGGGGCACCCGACGGGCTGGGAGGGGGTCAGCAGCCTGGACGAGACTTAAGGGGAGGGTGGCTAGATGCCCTTAGGAAACTAGGGCTCCTGCAGTGCACTATGTTTTCTCAACCCCCCAAATTTTCATTACAGTTTTCTCCTAACGTGCAGACATTTTTAGACCTTTGGCACTGAGACCATTTGCTCGTGAGTTTCCAGGAGTTGTAAGACAATGAGCAAACAGAACAGGTAGCAAACTTTGAGTCAGCAGGGAGCCTTGTGTCCTTGGGGAAGGGTATGATCTAGAAGGAGAGGCCGGCAGGACAGAGTAAGGCAGAAAGTAAGACCTAGGAGGAGGTGAGATGAAGGTCTGACACAGGGCTTGGGGGAGGGGGGCAGAGGTGGACACGGATTCCCTTACAGCAAACGGGACTGGCCCCCATCCTGCCACAGCACAGAGCCAGGCTCCCCACAAGAAGGTGACAGGCAAGGACATCACCAGGCCAAGAGGAGATTCAACCACCACCACAGCCCGAATGACAAGTACCGTTTATTAGCTACATGAATGGGCCCAGCCATGGGTTGAGCGCTGTCCCATGGACCGGCAGAGATGAGCACAGTCACAGCCCCTTCTCCACCCAGGAGTCGTGTCCAGTCATACACTCCAGCCGAAAGTCTCTGTATGGAATACGGGGCACAAGTTCCCTTCGTTGGGCAGGGCGTCTCTCCGAATCACAGATGGCCCCCTCTCGGAGCAGCCAACAGAGCAGCTGGAACGTTGTCAAATTAAATAAGCGACCACAGGAGTTCCCAGGAGCCCGGGCTGGGGGTTTCTGGTCCCAGCAAAGGTGTCTGAGAGGCAGGCCTTGGCTCCAGGCCTCCATGGGGCACATGGCCTCGGATCAAACAGGACTGGGGCCGACACAGCTTCATCACCATTTAGGAGACTGTCCTTTGAACTTGGCAACATGGAAATTTACATCAGGCCTTGTATATAACCTTGAATGAACCTACCGATCTCCAGAATAATTTCAGCAAAGACAAAAAACAAAAAAACAAACAAACCAGAGGGACTCTGGCCCCAGAATCCCTCCCCACGGGAAAGATGAAGGGCACAGAGCTTTTAGCCAAGTTTCCCAATATCATTGGCGTTTAGCGAAAAGGCTGGTCACGGCCACAAGACCAGCGCAGAAAGAAGCAAAGGCAGTAGAGTTCACGTGACTACTTTATATTAAAGTTTATTACATTTGGAAAATCTACTGTACAGGGAAAAACCCATTGGATTAAGCAGAGTTTTGCCAAAAGCAAAAGACTATCAACTCTTTGGAACATTCCTGATTCCAGCCCAGAGTCGGGCCACAGGAGCCAATCAAAGCGAACCTGGTCCTTCGTGGGGCAGCTCAGTGGCAGGTAGGGCCAAGACCCCTCTCGTCACCTTCCAGGAGAAAGTGTCCCCCAGAGATGGCATCAAAGGAAGGGCTTGGTCCACTCTCCTCGATCCCCAAGCCTGAGGCTCCAGGATTCAAATCTCACACAGGCTCCCCAGCATCCCAGCCGCTTGGGCCATGGCCCTGGCCCCGAGTTCAAAGAGGTGACCACCCGCGGCAGCCGGGATGGGACAGCCCACCAACAGGGCCACCCAACAGACATTCCATACCCTGTTGCACACGTGAGTGACAGACTCAACAGACAACACACGAACTAAGCCTATATGTTGGCTTCTGGATTTGGTTCTCCTAGTCCCAAAAAAAAAAAAAAAAAAAAAAAAGTCTTCTTAACTCTGATGCTGTCTCCTGACCACAGATTAGGGAAGCAGGATGGGAGATAACCAAATCAACTTACTTAACTTACCTCCGAAGTAACAAAGTCTACTGGGCTATAAACAAAGAAACTAGAGGAAACATGTGCAAAAACAAATTGACATCTAAATTAGACCTCTCCACAAAACAAAGTGAATTCCGACAGAGCCCTGACCTCCTGTCCCTACCACTCAGCGGGACACACCCCCAGCCAGGCCCGCTGGTCTCTACCAGTAAGTGCTACAGACGTGTCAGCCCTCAGCCACAGCGTCTTCCAGCCATCCGGGTCCCAAGCAGCTGGGTCCCCTTCTCTCCAGAGTTAGGCCTGGGGACGGACTGCTCCGGTTTGGAGAAACTGAGTCAGCGTGGTGGGCTGCCAGGTGCCGGCTGTGATGGAAAGGTCGGTCATATGCGAGAAAGCCCTTGTGCCCAAGTCTCCAGGCAGAAGTCAGAGAAGCGGAGATGAGCCCTCTCCCCGGCACGCCCAGGACTCCGCGGGGAGGGGGCTGCCGGCGGGGCTGGGTGCGCCAGGAAGGTGGCGCGGTGGAGGAGGGCAGGGTCTGCAGTTCTTCACAGAAAAGGCAAGTGGGGGCCTAGCGAGTGGCAGGGGGAGGGGAGGGGCACCCCCCCCATCAGGCGTAGAACTCCTCCTGTTTGCTGGGCTTCTGGTAGGCCCCGCCATTGGCTTGCTTCGGCTCCTCCAAGGAGTAGCTACCCTCGTCCTTCTTCTTCATCCGGTACAGCATGAAACCCACCAGGCACACAGCAAAGATGAGTCCCACGAGGCCTCCGGCAATGACCCCTGGGGCGGGTGGGGAGGACAGAGGCCAGTTGAGCTCGGCTGCTCCTTGGGCTGAGTGGTGGCCCCGCCAGAGCTAAAGACAGCCCCCCACCCCCCATCCTACCCACCAGAGAGAAAACTCACCTCCCAGCACTTCCTTCCTGTCCAGGAAGCCCTGCGAGGCCCCCGTGGCCCCGGGATCCCCTGGGGGCACATTCCGCTGGCCAGGTTCCACAGTGGCCCCGGCTGAGTTCTCCGCCGACACGTCAAAGGTGAAGTCCTAGGGGAGGGCAGGTATGGGATCAGGTTTGGGCGACCACAACGAAGGCTCCGTCCAGGTCCGCTCCCAGCTTCCCCGGTCACCTCTGCCATCAGCTCAGACACACCCCAACCCAGGCCCCTCTCGCCACATCACACTGGACCCTACTGGACTGTGGCAAAGGTATCCCATCAAGTGATATAAAGCCCACGTTTTTATGTGAAAATAAACAGGCTCATTTTAGTGCAAAGTGTAACATTACCACGATGCTATAAGACAAAAAATAAGACCTGGTGGAACTTTCACACTCGCCGCAGAGGCGTGCGCTTTAGGAAGCCCTCTCTTCGGGGATCCTGAAGGGCTCTCTTGCACTGGTCTCGTACTTAGTCTGTCCCGCCCTGGGCTCAGCCCTGGGGGTGGGAGAGGATGGGACCTCGGGACACTGCCTTCACTGAGGTGATTACGATGTGCTCACAGGGTGTAGGGGGTTGGGTGTGTCGCGTGTCCAGGCCAGTGCCCCCCACCCAGTGCACTGTGCCCCACCAGGCACTAAGGGCCACCCTACCCACTGGCCACCCGGCATCCCTGGAAATGCAGAGGACGACAGCGGGCCGACACCCACCTGCTCGCCAGAGCCCTCTCCTTCTGGGAGCTGGGTGGGGGCTTCATCCTCAGTAGCCTTCTCGGTGGTAGCAGAGGCTCCATCCTCCACGCCGGGAGCCTGAGGCTCGAGCTGACCGTGACCTGTGGGAGCTGAGGTCTCGTGGTGGTCAGGCTGCACGCCCCTGTGGGGATGGGAGGTGGCAGGCCCCTGGGCCACGGTAGCTCTGGCTGTCGATGCCCGGTGGGTGGTTGGGTACAGCGTGGTCCCACTGGGTGGGTGGGTGGCCTCCTTCTCTTGGGCGGTGAGGCCAGGTTCCAGCTCTCCTAGGAGCACCAGCCCCCCCTCCTCAGGCTGCTCTCCAGTCGGCAGGATGGAGGTAGAGGTGACCGTGGTATCCGGGCGGCTGGGCTCTGGAGCCGTGGGCGTGGCCGTCAGGAGCCCCTTGTCCTTCCAGGTGGAGGGGGTCTGCTGTGACAAGGTGAGATCTGGCAGAGCGCCTGCAGGGCCAGAAGCACAGCGTGTGGGGTGAGGTAGACCCCTGAACATCAAGGCCAGCCAAGCTCAGGCCACGAGGAAGGCCTGGCCGAGGACCCGAGGCTTTGACTTCCAGGCCAGCACAGCAAACCCTGCCTCCCGTGAGAGGCTGTTTCCTGGGGCAGAGCTAGCTAAGGCGAAACTCAACTTCGGAAAATGAACCAGCAAAGCTGCCCTTTTCTGCTGCATGTGCCTGGGGACAGCCTGGTCTCTGGAGCCATCTGGGAAGGGATCTTTCCTGCGACCGCCGAAGCCCGCTCCCTGGGGGGTGGGGGCATCCTTAGGGGCCGAACGCCATATCCCCGTACACACACCTCTGGCCCCCTCCCTGATCCACCTGCCCTCTCCCCAGCCTCCCAAGTACAGAGGCCTGTGTCTTACGTCCTAGCTCCTGGGCCCCTGCCTAGGCCACTTTCCCCGGGGATGACTGTAGCCCTCTTCTGAGGTCTAGTTCAAGAGCACCTCCTCAGAGAGCCTCCCTGACCACCTCTAGGCTCAAGGATTTCATTCCCCCAGGGAAAGGGGAAACAGGGAAGATAAAGGCACATTTATACCCCACTAGCTCCCAACAGCTTTATGAAGTCAAGATGTTATTCCCATTGTACAGATGAGGAAATAGAGGCTTGGAGAAGTCAAATCACCTTCCAAAGATTGCCCAGTGAGTTAAAAAGAACACGAGCCCAAGTCTGTCTGCAGCAGGCAGCCCCCAGGACCTCGTGGAATCCACACCCTTCCCACCTCAACCCACACATGTTTTCTCCTTGCAGCACGGTCCCCATTCTCTTCCCTAGCATCACCCTTCTGGCCCAGCTAGGGGGGGCTGTCTGACCGCCACCCCCAGCCCATTCACCTGCGCCCGAGCCAGAGAAGCTGTCGGAGTCATCTCCAGAGCCATCCTGATCTTCGGGGGGCACGTTTACAGCCACAGTTTGCTGGAAAATGAACAGAAAAGGATATGAGTGGAGGTTTGGCTTGGGCCCTGCTATTGTGGGGTCCCCATCCTAGGTAGCTGGGTAAATCATGCACCCCCCTGCTCCCAAAACACACACACCACTACACACAGCACAGGAAGGAAGCCCTCGGCTCCGGGCTGCCCCTCGTTTCCCCGCCAACACGCACACACCCCCTAGAAGCTCAGTCTGCTCAGGGCGCCCCAGACCTCTCAGAGGAGCAGACAGACAACACCATTGGTAGGAACAGAGACTGTGGCCCCCCTGGGACCAAAGCCCACCCTACACTGAGGATCAGGTCCCGGGGGCCACTGACCAGGGAGCTTCAGGGTCCAAGAGTGGGGCTTTCAAGGGCCCCCCGGAACAACATCACAACCACCTGGCTCCAGGGAGGCCGCCTCCAGGCCTGCTGAGCACCAGGGTGCGGACACCGAGGGCCCCGTGGCGGGGAGGGGCAGGGATGAGCCCGGGGGAGTGGTCTGTGCTGAGGCAGGCCTGGCCACAATGCCCCTTCCCACACTCAGCCTGTTTTCTCATCCACTGGAAAAACTGGGTCCAGACCCACTTGGGGAAGGAAGGACAGGACATCCATCAGCCTGGGGATAGATGAGGCTTATCTAGAAGGGACCCTGCACTAAGGAGGCAAACGGTCTGTGAGCCCGGGATGGGCCCTGTGTGCGAAGAGCGGCCCCAGGAACACTGCCTGCCTGGCCGAGCCTAAGAGGCTGCAGGTGCTGGACTGCAAACACGTACCCAGGCCCTGAAGCAGGGGCTGCGCCAGCAGGGCCAGGGAGTGGGACCAGGCGGAGGCAGGACACACCACACACAGCCGAGCTGGCCTGCGCGGGGAACCACCCCCACCCCTAACACTGACTCCAGGACAGCAGATGGGGAAGGGAGGACCCAGCAGCCAGGTGGCAGGAAGAGTAGCCATAAGTATCGTGCTCAGCAACAAGACTTTGACCCAAATGACCCTGTGCTGCAGTCCCAACGTCAAGGGCCAGAACAAAGAACGAATGGAGAAGCAGGACAGTATAGCTCAGAGCACATGGGCTCTGCAAGCCCCCCTGACCTCTGCCACTTACTAGCTGCATGGCCCTGAGGACATCATTAAACCTCCCACGACCTCAGTCTTCCCATCTGTAAAATGGGGACGGCAGTAATATCTACATCCCGGGACTGTTGCAGAAGTTTAAAGAGGTTATGCATGAAAAGAACCTAATAGAGCCTGGTTCGCAGTAAGGGTCCCACCACCAGTGGTGGCTGCTCTAAGTTGGGGAATTAAGAGCCACTCAGCCTGAGGAAGAGGATCCTGGGGCCTGTCTAGGAGGAGGTGGGGTGGAGGTTGGTAGGGTTTCAGAAGAGGGGGCAGAAGGGAGCCAGTTTACGGGCAGCTCTGTGCAGGCTTGTCAGAGGGCAGGCCCTGCCCAAGGCTGGGCTCCAGGGAATGGGCCTCCTCAGCCCAAGAGGCCTCGCCAGGTCCTGGCCATGGGCCACGGGGCCTCCCTCTTGAGTGCAGCAGGGCAGGGAGGGACAGGCAAGACCTTTGGCCTCCTGAGGCAGAGCTGGATCAGGTGGAGGCTCCATCCAAGGGCCCAGGTCAGAGGGAAGCTTCAGGAACGTGTAGAAACCGTGAGGCTAGAAATATCACTGAGCTTCCTTTGAAAGTACAAAACCCACACTATACCTCCTCCCCTCTCCACTGGCCCCCCGCACCCCAAGAGAAAAGTTTTGGCCGCAGCAGGGCCTGTAAGAGCTGCCACGGCCCATCCACAATGCACAGTCATAGTCCCTGGCCTCCACCTGCGCCTCAGGCCACATCCTGTCTGTACTGTCCCCAGGTGGCACTTCAAACACCTGTCCTGCCTCCACGGAGCTTCGGTGGATGCTGACCCTCGCCTCCCCAAAGCTTACCCCGTCCAGTAACAAAGAACACTGTCCCCCAGGCAGGCGCAGAGTGGGTACCCACACCCTAACATACCCCTGCCCCAGGCCCACAGCAGATGCTCCCAAGAGGGCAGCTTGAGGGGGACAAGCATTCAGGGGACACGCCCCACCCACACTCATCAAGACCCTCCTTCACTTCGCCCAACACCCTCACAGCTCTGGAGGAGACCCTAGGCGGCAGTGCTCCAATTCCCAGCCTTGGACAGAAAGCTGGACCTGGAGCAGGGGGCCAGGGCCGCAGCCATACCAGCCTCGGCCGTACACTGTGAAGCAGAAGCCAGGGTCCCCGGGCCCAGGCCCTGTTTCACAGACGGGGGCACTGAGTTCTGCAGAGAACACAATGCACCAGGACCCCGTCCACCTTGGAGGCACCTCCCAAAATGCAGGAAAAACCGGGGAGGCCCAGCCTCTCACCTACACAGAGAGGCCCCAACAGGTTAGCAGTTTCCCAAGAGAAGGGCTTCTCTCAGGACTAGGTAAGACTTTGAATCTGCCCAGTCCCTGAAAACAATTTGTTCCCTCATCTTATCTCAATCTTGTTTATACAACAAGCTCTTAAGCAAACACTTTCTCCCCTGAAACCAGCTCCCAGGCCTCAGGGCAGCCTCTCCCCTTTGGGGCTGGCTCTCCACCCAGGGGATAGGCTGTAGTGATCTCCCAGACCTCCAGCTTGAACCTCCAGTGACAGCCTCAGCCCTCCAGGGAGGAAGTTAGCGGAAACTGCTGAGGTTGAACTTGGCTCACCAGGTGCCAGCTGACTCTGGAGTTTGGGGTGAGACTTCCGGTTTCACCAGCAGGCCTGCTGTGCTAAGAGCCTGTGGTCAGCCGCCTCCAAGGCCCCATATGGGGCTCTCCTCGGCACAGCCTCTGACACTGTTCTGAGACCACACTGGCCACAACTCAGGGATGCCAGGGGTGGGTTGGCCCAGTTTGGAACCCACTTCAAACAGCCTGGGAAGACAAAGGCGAGCCAGCTGTACCTTTAATGGGGCCCTTTAACCTCTGTAAGGCCCAGGAAAATCAGTTTTTTGTACAACAAATCAAAAGCCATATGAGGGGGTCTGGATGTTCACACCTTTGGTCTGCTCAAGGCAAAGGCCAAGTTGGTCCTTCCCACACACAGCACAGATCCTGGAAGCCCAGGGCCTGAAAGGCCAAAGCCAAATTGTCCCAAATTGTTTTCAGGGACTGGGCAGATCCAAAGTCTTACTTACCTAGTCCTGAGAGAAGCCCTTCTCCTGAAAAACTGCTAACCTGTTGGGGCCTCTCTGTGTAGGTGAGAGCCTGGGCCTCCCCGGTTTTGCCGGCATCTTTCGCTCAGGTCGGGGGGCAGACACGTGGAGGCTGGGGGACAAGGAACACGAGAGGAACGGCCAGCCCATCTCATCTCAGCCACACTGGTCTCTGGGCCACACCTGGGGTGGTGTGAGGAGGACACCCCGAGAGAGGACCTGGGCTCAGGGGTCTGGCGGAGCAGGAAAGGGAGTGTGAGAGGAGGGAGGCCTTCTCTGACACTGGAAGCATTTTCCATCCCTTTCCTACCATTATCCTTTGATTTGAGGCAGGCAGGGCTGAGATCAGCATCTCCCAGAGATAAGGGTGAGGGTCTTGCCAGTGGTCACCGGGCAGTATCTGCAGACTTGCAGGCAGTGTTTGCTCCCTTCACCTGCCATTTCTCTCCCTCCCCTGCCCCGAAGGACCACCTTCCCTGATGGTCCAGCTGTTTTAAGGGAAACTTGCCTAAATCTCCTCAATGCGCCACAGGCCCCAGGAGCCATGGGATGAGCATGTCATCCTCACCAAGTAAGAGTTCCTGGGCTTCCCTGGTGGTTAAGAATACGCCTGCCAATGCAGGGGACATGGGTTCGAGCCCCGGACTGGGAAGATCCCATATGCCGTGGAGCAACTAAGCCCGTGCACCACAACTACTGAGTCTGTGCTCTAGAGCCTGCAAGCCACAACTACCGAAGCCTGTGCGCCTAGAGCCCGTGCTCTACAACGAGAAGCCACCCACGCACCACAACGAAGGGTGGCCCCCACTCAGCGCAACTCGAGAAAGGCCCACGCACAGCAACGAAGACCAAATGAAGCCCTAAATAAATAAATAAAATAAATTTTTTAAAAAGGCAAACCATTAAAAAAAAAAAGAGTTCCTGACCCCTGCCAGCAGGGGAGACCAAGATGCCAGCCCAGCTTCAGAGGTGGAGACAGGATGGCATGGACAAGCAGGGTCAGGGCTACCAGGGGCTAAGGGTCTCCATCACCAGGTTGTCAGCCATCCCCAAGAGTGTGTTGGTAGTCTGTGGGCAGAGGGCTGGCAGAGAAAGCTTCAAGAAGGCAGCCTCAAGCCCACTCCTGCCATCTCTCACCCCACACTGGCCATAGGAGGGCCACCTCCATCTGAGCAGACCTCTGCCCAGGCTGGCCCAGGGGGCCTGGGGCTGTGTTGCAGCATCCCTCCAAGACACCTTAGGCATGAGCATGAAAGTTCCTTGGGAGGGTCACAAGTCAGGATACCAAGTGGGCATCTCAGAGATGTTCAGGTGAAGGCCTTCTAACTCCAGGCTGACTGAAGAGGTTGCCTGTCTGACCCCTGACCCCAGCACCCCATCAACCCGCAGCCATCGGATCCAAAGACCTCTGGTTTCAAACCCACACCCTGAATCACTGATGTGTTACCCACTGCTTGATCTAAGTGATGGATAAACACAAATCCTTTAAAAAGCATTACTGAAGGGACTTCCCTGGTGGCGAAGTGGTTAACAGTCCACGCTTCCAATGCAGGGGGCCCAGGATCGATCTCTGGTCAGGGAACTAGATCCCACATGCATGTCGCAACTAGCAGTTCACATGCCACAACTAAGGAGACCACCTGACACAACTAAGACCTGGCACGACCAAATAAATAAATTAAAAAAAAAAAAGGCATTACTGAGGTCACATGCCTAAGTACAATATCACGCAAGGTTCTTCGACAGTAAAGAGGGTAAGAAACGGTCTTCAAAGCTCAGGGGCCGTCATCCAAGGGTTTCGGGGAGAAGAGAGGGTAAGAAACGGTCTCGTCTTGGCCTTGGTGAGCTCCCAGGTATAGCTCCCACTCCAGGATGCTTCTGGAAGGGGGAGCTGCACAGGATGGGGTACAGAGGGTCACCCCACTGGGGACGCTAGGGCCGGCAGATGAAGCCTCTAGCCAGACCCCGGAGAGGTTAGGACAACGCTCGGCCCTGAGTCACAACTTCGGCGACACTGGGGCCTCACTGGTGTGGCAGCCTCCACAGCAAAGTGGGAATGGGAGGTTTAGGTATCTGTTGGTTGTAAGGCTTGGGTGTGGCGATAGAAGCCCTGGCTGCCATGGTGGGAGCTCAGTCACTGAATCCACAAGGATAAAGAGCTGCCCCTCGTCACAGTGCCCAGGTCACAGCCTTTCCCTGTGAAAGGAGCCAGCCTTGGTGCCCGTGCTGGGGCTGAAGGCAGCAGGTGGAGGGTAGGGGCCCACTTTGTTCCATGAGCCCAGGCTGAGGAATCTAAAGGCAGGCGGGCCACACAATCACACCAGGATAAACACCCCTCGTTCCCATCCCACCAAAATCCCACCCAACAGCAGGTATCCTCGGGAGGCTTAAATGAGATTCATGGTTTTTAAAAATCTTTTTTACCCCCCTCAGTTTCCTGGTCAGATCTACGGGTCTAAGGGAAAAGAGCTGATTCCCCCAACCCCACACAACTCTCGGGGGCTGAGGTGCCTGGGCTACAGAACCTCAGCCTTTGCCCCTGACCTGTGTATCAAGATGCCAAACTGGCCAAGGTGACATTCACACCATCACCTGCCTCCAGGCCAGGGGCTCTCTTCTTTGGGGTCCCTAAGCGTCACCAGGAGACTGTTGGAGATGAAGTCTTCCAAACTCCATCCCCGAGGCTGATTCAGTGGGTTTGGGGCAAAGGCCTTGGACTCTGCATGTTGCAAACTCCATATCCTGTAGGTGGTCTGCAGACTGCACGTGGAGAACGATAGTCTGGACAGGAGAAGGCCTCACCCAGAGTGGCCTGGGGGCTGGGGGAGGCAAGACACCCCCCCCCCCCCGCCAGCCCCACTCAGGTCCAGTGTTCAAAGAAGAGGTACCGAGTAGCCCCGAAAACAAGCCCTAGGGACAAAGTGATCCGAGAAAGTTCCAGAACATTCTCTCTACATTTCTGATACATCCATTCTCTAGTCAGTACACTGTGGCGCCTGCCCGGTCTGAGGAAGAGGCCTCGCTGCAGAGCTGGGAGAACCCCTCAACTCCCAGTAGTGCTAGAAACAGGAAACAAAGAAAAGCAACACTCGACTGTCCTGAAGCTGAGCTGAGCCTCCATCCTGCCTGCCCGGGGCCGAGCAGGACCTCCTCGATTCTCCGGGCAATTCTCATCCCGTCAGCTGGCCTGATGCAGTGACCAGGCTGAAACCAACGGCAGCCGTGCAGAGCCGCTGATGCCCTCTCTGGGGTGGGGGGTGGGGGGCACCACCAACGAGGCCAAGGAGCTGAGAGGGGATGGGGAGCTGCAGAGCCTCGGTGCCATCGGCCTGGGGTACCTGCCCGCCTAGGGGTGGCGGGGGAAGAGAATGTTACAAATACCCAACCCCCTCCCGTGGCCCACCAAACGCCCTGGTGCCCAGCAGCAGGGTAGCGTTTGTGACTCTTGCTTTCCCTCCTCCGGGGTATCATTTGCACTCCCTCCCTCAGCCCTTGCTAACACGGCCTAAGCACGGACCTGAGGGGCCAAGCGGGCCAAAACATCCTGGATCAAGGGTCTCCGGGAAGGGACCAGAGCTAAGGATGCCGGGGGAAGAGAGCCCTGACCGGGGGGGGCCACCCCAGGCGGAGGTCCTGCTCTACTGTTCCCTTGCTGGGGGACCTGCCTCTCACTGGACCTGGTTCCCGCCTGGACAACACAAGGGGCTTGGCTGAAGATCCCTAAACCCTCTCAGGGTTCTGACAGGCTAGGCTGGGCCCTGCGGCCCCAATTCCTTACCAGTGAGGCCAGAGTGGCGTGGGGGTGATAAACTGGCCACCGACGGCCATGGCGGGGTGGGTGGGAGGGCAGGACCGCAGCCCAGGGCCCAGGAAGACGCTGGGCTCCCCCTAGCCCAGGAGATCACGGTGGTGGCAGAGAAATCACTTCCTCTTGAACACCGCTTTCCTCACTTGGGAGCTGCCAGGGAGGCCTGCCGAGGCCACTGAGGAGGCCCGGATCTCCCGGCTTTGGCCTCAAGACCCTGAAATCTTCCCCCCACCCCCTCTACTTCCAGGAGGGAGGGGCCCCACTGGTGCCTCGGGGCAGCATCAGCATTTCCTGGCCTGACAGGCATGATCATTTATCAGCTCACCAAGAACTAAGTCAGGCTGGGACCTGCAGAGGGGTGATGGGTACAGCTCAAGGCGGGAGGGGCCCGGGAACAGACAGGCAGGGAAGAGGGGGCTTCTTCTGCCCTCACCTTGAGAACGTGCATCGGTGAGGGCACCCGCAGGTCCCCCTGAGGAGGAAGACCTTTCAGGGGACCTCCTGGGCATGCACCCTTCCCCCCATACACACACACAACCCCACCTCAGCTGTTCCCACCCTGCCCCTACGAGACAGACTTCACTGCTCTGGGGGATTCCAGGACAGGGCAAGGGTGCAGGGCGCCATCCACACTTGGCTTAAAGACCCTTTGCAGTAGCATTTCCCAGGGCACTGCACGTCAGGGCTTTCACAAGGGAAACCCGAGGTCAAGGTCATGGAGCCTTTCTCCCTTGGAGTACTCCAGGGGTCAGGCTTGTGTTGAAGGAGGGGGGATCCTGGCAGCCAGCTCCAGCCCCGATGCCCAAGCCAGGTGAGAGCTGCCACCAGCACCCCCGTACCCACCCCTCCGGAGAGCTGGCGCCTGCCTCACTGTCCGCGTGCCGAGGCTCGTCTTAGAACAGGCCCAGCTGAGGGCTGGGTGTGAGGCCAGGAGCTGGAAGACCAGTTCCTCTGCTTTTCCCCACCTGCCAGAACCTGGGCCGGGCAGGGTAGGATTCCACTTGGGCGTTGAGCAAGGCTGCCTGGCCCGGCCCAGCCAGCCTCTGTGCCCAGCACTGTCCTGGGAGCCAGACAAGGGCTGGCCAGGGTAGAGTGACCAGACCTGGTACTGGAAAACCTGGGCTCTATTTCCAACTTACTGGATGACCTTGAAGAGACCTTGCCTCAGTGCACCACAGGGGCTTGGCCAAGAGGTCGCAAGGGGGATCCGAGTCCCGAGTCTGTGGGTGGTGACTCAAGGCCCGCCCTGGAGGGGCAGCCGACCACCAACATGGCACTCAGCGGGGGGAGGACCCTCAATGGCAAGTGGGGGGAGGGGTACTTGATCACAGTGACTCGGGGTCACCGCTCCCCGCTTCCCAAGGGCATGATGGCCTCGGCAGGCTGCTGGAGATGTCCCACATCAAAGTGCCTCTGGAGATGGCAACTGTCAACCCGCGGGGACAGAACGAGCAGCCAAAGCCCCCAGAGCCTCTCCCCAACCCCAGCCCTGGCTGTCCCAACGAGACAGCTAAGGCCAGAAGCTCAGGCAGGATCCCCGAGTCGGACCCCATGAGGGCCCCTGGAGCTGCTCTCTAGCTGATTAATCCCCAAACTCCGCCTGGCTTGGGGGCCTGACACGTCTGCCATATGGGCTTCTAGAGACATCCTCCCCCTGATCTGGCTAAATAAAGTGTCTTCAAGTTTCAAGGAGGCAGAAACTTGCAGCTTTTGACACACCTGCAGCCGCTGGTCAGGGCGCCAGCTGTATGTATGTGGAGGGAGGGGGAGAACTTTATCCTCCAGATCTCCCCAGCAGTGTCCGTGCAGTTACAGAGTATCCCTTTTAAGATGAAAATGCCGCTGGGAGGGCTAAGGGGTGCTAGTCACTCACACTAGAGCAGAAACTAGCTCTATGGGGGACGGGTAGTTTTGGAACTGGGGCACTGGGGTTGGGTAGGGGTTTTGGAAGATGGGAAAGGATTGCTAAAAGGAGGCTGAAAGATGCCAAGAGCAAATTTTTTAACCTGTGTCACAATGTGGCTGCCAGCCAACCCCATACCCAAGAAAGAATGACGAAATTCCCTTTGCTCCTGCTTAAGCCACAGGTGTACATGGCTTCTCCTCCCACGTCCAGAAGAATAATGGGCTAGTCTGGGAACCTGCCTCTGGGATAAAGTACGATTCAGACCAAGTAGGCACTGAGGCTGCTGGAGCCCAGACAAAGACAAAGAAAGGTCAGAGTGTCCTTGAAGGGGTCCAGTGGCAGAGCAGAGCTGGTACTTTCCGGCCTGAGTGATGGAAGGCAGAATTTCCTGTGAAGGCCAGATCTGAATAGGCTGGATTCCCAGATTACTGGTGGGACCCCCGCCAATAAGAAGCAAAGCAGCCTGGGCCCCTTCACTGTCAGGCTGCCCTCCTCCAGTGGCTTCCTGATGGCTAGAAGGTTCGCACAGCTTCAAATGCCCGGCACTGAGTTCCCAGGCCCTGGCAGCCTCTGCACACAGTAGGTGCTAAGGCAGTTAAAAGGAGGACCATGGATGCAGCCCCAGTCTTATGAACTCAGAGAAACCCCAGAAAGGGGAAGAAGCCCTAACACCTGCCCAGGACTCAGGACAGTCATGGGGCGGAAGGAAAAACCCAAGGACCTGACCTGGGCTGGGGAGGGGGGGAGGGTGGTCACTTGAACAATAGAAATCTCAGAATTAGGTCTTGGGGGGAAAATAGTAATCACGGCTAATACGTCTTGAGTACTACGTGCCCGGTACTAGTCTAGGCACTTTACCTGAATGAATTCATGTACACCTCATGATAACCTTAGATTCTAGTGCAAACCCATCTTACAGATGAGAAGATTGAGGCAAAGGGGACGAGTCATCTGTCCCAGGGCACACAGCCACTGAAGTGCTTAGAGAGGGGGTCTGGGGCCAGGCAGTCTTGCTCCAGCAGGTATGCAGTTAGCCACCCCATCACAGGGAGGACTGCGGGCTCTCTGACCCTCAGGGAGAAAACAGCCATCATTTCCACTGGAGGCGGCACAGGAGAAAGTGCAGAAGGAAGGAGGACCCAGGGGTGGGGCCCTCCCCCTCCACCCTGCAGCCTAGCCCCGCTCCCACTCCAGGGCACCCCTCGGTCTGCAGTTCTGGGCACAGACCATGGGTCCCCCACAGCCAGGGGGGGGCCCTGCTCAGCTGGCCTGAGACCACCCCCCCCCAAGGTGCCCCGGCATCTAGCTTCACCGGGCCTCTTGCCACTGCTTACCAGCCTAGCCCACACCTCCTCGGGGCAGGAGCCGGCCTCTGGCAAAGGCTCAGGCGAGCAAAGCCCGGCCTGACAGGGAAGGCTCGTATTTCTGAGAAGGGGCCAAAGCCGTGTTTGTAGGTCCTGCGACATCAGCACCCTGGGGTAAGACCAGCTGGCCATTCACACTGAGTAACGACTACACAGGTCAGGTCAGACTGTGCCCCTCCCCCCAGCCACAGCCACAGGGGTCTCTCCCCAGGGGACTCCCTAAGCAGCGTCAGCCCCAAAGCTCTCCCAGACTTGCTCCTCTGAGCCCAGACAAGGAAGAGGCTCCCAATCACACCATACAGGTTATTTCAGGATCTTTTCAGAAGCCCTCCGAAGCAGGACTTTAAAAATCCCATTATACGTGTAAAGAAACTGAAGCTTCGAGGCAGGTGCCGAAACCTGCCCAGGATGCTCTGGGGAGGAAGCGGTGGAGCCTGGTAATGATGTGGGCTGGCCAGACTCCACGCCCTGTGCTCTCCCGGCCTCCGCACAGCACCTCTCTCTGCACCAGCCCCAGGTGGGACTAACCAAGGCAGACCGACCTGCCCGTTCTGGGTCCCACCTCGCCTGCCCAGGCCCAAGGTTTCAGGACCCCAGACGGGGCCCCAAATCCACTCCACAGGCAGGCAGACTCAGACATCCAGGCTCGGGCTGCCGCCACTACCCTGGGAGGAGAGCTGGACCAGGGCATCCACTGGATGCCCAGCCCCTAGATGAGGCTCTGGAAGGACGATCTTGTCCCACAGAGGGGTGGAAGGGAGAGGGGGTTAGGCTGGGGCCTTTCTGCTATTCACACAGCTCACAGAACCCAGGTGGCCTCAGCCACTCCTTCAGAGTCACCATGGAGACCTCAGGGCCGACTTCCTGGCCTGAGCCCTCCCAGAACTTTACAACAACCAGGCCTGCCCCAGGAAAACTCTGCACCTATGCTCACCCTCCAACCCCTGTCCCCTGCTCCCCAGTGCCTGTGGGGGGCAGGGAGGAGAGGCAGGGGCCGCACCCGAGGATCTCAGCTCAGCCCCAGCGGGCCCATTCTCCCAGCCCGGCAGGCCCTGGCCAGCCTGGAGGTCGTGCTGCCCAGGCCCTCCCCCCACAGCATCCTGGAGGAGTGTGGTCACCAGGGACAGCAGTATGGCCCCCAGCGGTTTTCTCCAGGAGAAGCTGGAGTGACCTCAGCCTCCACTATAGTCTCAGAGGTTCCTAAAACACCTTGCAAGCCCAAACCTGACCACATGTCCATCCGGGACACTCCCCAGAGATGGGACTCCAAGGCCCCGGACAGTGTTGTGGGCAGCAGGGGTGTTGAGGAGCTCCTGGAAAGAAGAGCCCCTGCCAAGGGACTGACACAGTCAAGTCCCCAGACAGGTCAGACGCGGCCAGGGCATGAGCCGTGACATGGGAACAGCAGTTCAAGTCCTCAGGTCCTCCTGAGGCCTCCCGGGGCCCAGCACGGGCTAGGAGCTGGGGTGGACAAGCCACCTCGGCCCTCCAGAAGTTCCCCCCCACCTCCCCACGCCCCACCCACCCTGGGCCAGGCCCCAGAACCCCGTCACCTAAGCCTGCTGGGGGCAGAAGGCACCCAACGAGGGCCAGCATGGCCACAGGAAGCGTCAGGTAGCCCAAGCAGGAAAGGTTGTGAATTCAACGTCCCGTGGTGGGACAAGTCCCTGCACTGCTCCGGAGACGAAGGGAGCCCAAGAGGGGTCCCAGAGGGGGACTGGTAGTCTCCGCCACTCCCGCTGCCTCCATCGGGGGGGCCCCCGCCCTAACACAGAAAATGCCCTGCCTTAGGCCTGAGTTCCTGATGGGAGGGGCTCTGGGATGAACCCTTTCTCAGGCTGGATGACCTTTGGTTGTCACTGCCCCCCTGGCCTGTCTGCGCAGACCGACCCTGCTGTCTGGTCCCAGTAATGGCCACCCTCTCTTACACGCGGCCCTGGACCAGGCGTGGACCCTTCCCCACCTGCTCAGGGCTGTGCGCAGGGCAGGCAGCCAGGCTCTGGGCTTTAGATCTGGTCGAGCCAGGTAGGCTTCCCAGCCCCCCACGCTTGCGGCAGAACTCTCCAGAGGCAGCAGGAGCAGAGGCAGGCCCCACCCAGACGCCACCAGCCCTGTGACACAGCCGCGAGACGTCACCAACAGCCAAAGGCGTGACCTCGCCTCTGCCTCTCAGCCGCACTCCCATTTCACACGTGGACCCACTGAGCCCAAGAGAGGCCCGTGCCCAGCGTCACTCAGCGGTAAAAAGGGTCGGGCTGGAAGCCAGGCCCCCGAGCCCTAGTCTTGCCTCACACACAGTGGGCTCAGGGACAAGCTGGTTGGATGAGTCTCAGGGGAGGATCTGTGGGCCTGGCACCACGATTCAGCTGATGAGTGGAGCGATAAGCACGCCTGCCTGCCCCACTGCCACAACCTGCCCGCTGCGGCTTCCGTCCCTGCGGAGGAGCGGACCCGGGGCAGGTGGCCAGGAGGCCTGGGCGTGTGCAGAGAACATCCCCCGGCCCTCACCCCCAGCCTGACCTTGCCCAGGGGCCTCCATACACCTCTGGCTCCCATACTGAGCCCTAAGTCCACCTCTTCCAAGAGCAGCCTGACGTGACTCCCATCCCACAGATGAGCCCTCAGGCAGGCAGTGCCCCCTCGAGTCCCCGGAGGAATAATGTTGGAGGATTCTGAGCCCCCGCTAGGTCCCCCCAGTGCCACCTTCACCCTCCCCAGGACAAGGTCTCTTTGCAACCACACGGCTGCTGGAGCTGAAGCAGGTAAGGGGGGCCCCTTGAGTGCACAGGGGAACTGAGACGCAGAGGGGCGCGGACCTGCCCAAGTCACACCACGGAGGATTAAACCGAGACTAGGCGGGACACGGGTCCTAGCCACCCTCGTCTGTAGGAATAACTTCCGCAGACTCTTCTAAAGCCCGGGATAGAGGAAGAGCTGCAGTTAAAAAGGGAGGGAGGGAGGAAGACAGCTTCCTGGTTTCTGAGGAGGAAGTGGCAGACAGGTGGTGACCAGGTTTCCCAAAATCTCAGACTGCAGCCTAACCTGCGGGGAAGCCCAGTGGGGAAATCGACAGGCCAAGCAGAGCCCAGTCATAGCTGCAACCCATGCAGCGTGTGCACGCACACACGGCCTCTCGTGGGGCTGCAACCCTCACGTGAGTCACTGGGCAGGGGAGTTTCTTCCAAGGCTGCAGGCCAGAGGCAGAGCAGCCTCTCCATATAATGAGGCAGCACCACAGAGCCATAAACGCGGGAGAGAGACCCTCAAACCTTCCCCCTCCTGATCCGACGGCCCCGAGCCCCACGACTGCCCAGCGCCTCCACAGCCTTGAGGCCCTGCCAGAACCCCTGGCTCCCCAAACCCACAACGGCATGACAGGCAGCAGGACCCTTTCCAGAAAAAGCTTAGACCACTCTGGCCCGTGCCACCCCTCCTCTGCACCGCTCCCCCGCAGGGTACCAAGCCCCAGGGAGCTGACCAGGTGCCCCTGCCTTGGACCTGGAAATGCAGGGGACTTTCTAGCGCTGACTCCCCACCCAATGTCAGCATCCCAAGGACAGGCAGAGGTGGTAACACCACACAGATAAAGCTAGCCCTTCTGGGGGGCAGTGGAGGGGGCTCCCCACATCCACCTGGAGCTGGAAGTTGCGTAGTTGCTGAAGTGACCCCGAGTGCAGGGTCGTGCCTCCGGGGGTGAGGGGATGCCCACACGCCTGCCCTCTCCCCGCACCGCCAGGGCACTCATGGCCGTTCAGAGGGAGGTTCCAGAATACACGCCCAACCTCTGCCGAACAGCTGAGAGGGAAATGACACCGCACGGAATCTGTTCCAGGGTGCAGGATCCTGGCGCCTAAAGCCCTCTTTCCACAGACTCCGTTAATCCCCTTCCCTCTCTCTTAGACACACTTACGCAGGCCCTCAAGGGGCGGCTTTCAACCCAAGACTCCAAAATTCGTTGTTGAAAAGAAGGAGGAAATCAGGAAATTGTTTGTTCTGTAGAAATCCCAGGGTTCCAGCACTTAATGACAATTCCTCATGGGGCTGCTCCTGAAGCGGCGGCGGGACCTGGCATTGAAGGGGCCGGGAGGTGAGCCCAGCACAGGAGCCACGAGTCCTGGGTTCTGGTCGCCCCACTGGGGCCACGGTGCCCGGCTTCGAGGCTTAAAAAAAGATCTACTAATTCCACAAATGTCTCCCCAGTGTCCATGATGAAAGTCAGTGCAGGTTGGTTGTTGCCCTGGGGACAAGCACAAGGGCAAACCTTGCTGGTTTCAGCCAGTCTCCTATGCTGGGTTTGTGGGGGAGACTTGCCAGTCCTTCGATTTCTTCACGCCACACACATACGCACACACGTACGTACAAATCCTGGTTCTCCCACGTCGGCCCCTTGTAGGGGCTCACCTCTGCAGGCCTCATCCACAAAATGGGTACAATGACATACATGGTAAAGGTTTGGGGTAAATATGAAATAGGGATGCAGGAAAAGCATCGAGCACCCAACAGCAGGCACTCAGTTAAAGGTGATCCTAATTCTATTAACAGCTAACTTTCCTCTGGCGTTTTCATTACCAAACACTTTCACACCTTCATTATGAAATGAATACGCAAATCAAAGAATCAGGACAAGGAGAACAGGTATGACGTTCTCTTTACACAGGACATCAAGACTCGGCTGTGAAGTGACTCGCCTGAGACTACGTGGTACATTAGTGGCGGAGCAGAGACCCAATACCGGGGGCTCCACCTCACCCAAAGCTGTTTCTGGCCAGCCAAACAGTATGGGTGCACTGCCACCCGAATAAGACACAGTGTGAAAAATAGAGACAGGGCCCAAGCTAAGAAAGAGGGCCCTTCGCAGTGGTTGAGAATCCGCCTGCCAATGCAGGGGACACAGGTTCGAGCCCGGGTCCGGGAAGATCCCACATGCTGTGGAGCAACTAAGCCCATGTGCCACAACTACTGAGCCTGCGCTCTAAAGCCCACGAGCCACAACTACTGAGCCCACATGCCACAACTACTGAAGCCTGCGTGCCTAGAGCCCGTGTTCCACAACGAGAGAAGCCATTGCAATGAGAAGCCCGCGCACTGCAACGAAGAGTAGCTACCGCTCGCCACAACTAGAGAAAGCCCACGCACAGCAACAAAGACCCAACGCAGCCAAAAATAAAGAAATTAAATTAATTAAAAAAAAAAAAAAAGGAATGAGGGCCCTTGCCAACCAGGATTTAGACGGAGTTAGCCTTACTGGGTCCAGGCTACCCATGACTGACAAGTCATTTACAACTTCAGCCAGGTGGAAGAACTTGGAACATGGGGTCATCATCAGGTGCTTGCTCCAGAGGTCACTGACATCTGTTCCCCTAGGGAGCCCATAAGCACCTCCCTTGACAGCCTCTGTTATTCTAGGTACTATCAGGACACCACAGAGGTCATTGCTCACAGGTGAGACCCTTACTCAGCGCTGAAAACTCTTGTCTTAGAAATAATTCTAACAAATCTGACTAGCTTCTTAGTACTGCTGGAGAAAAGTACCAGTTAGAACTGAACTGAAAAGCCGCTTGCTATACTCAGGCCCACAAATGTCACTTTTGGCTGCTATCAGACAGGGATGGAAGAGGAAAAAACGCAAACCAGAATCCCAAGTGCACCAACAGAAGGGCACCAGGCCAGAGGCAAAGTGCTCTTCAGAGCTCAATAAACCCGGGAGACAAACGCCATAACCTAACATGGTGACAGCTATGAGGACCCTGGCATCCAGAGGTTTAACTATGCTTAGCAGTCTTTCGTTAATAAAGGAAGGGAAATAAATATTTCAGAGTCCCGCCCAAAGTAAGAATATTTTTGAGGGTAATAAGGATTCTTAACTTTCTGAAAAAACCTGGATACCAAGGATACCTCATTCTCAAGAGACTTCAGAATCCAAAATTCTGCGGCAATAAAAAAGATTCCTCTATAAACTACTCCAAAATTCAAGCTTTTCATTAATTCTTTCCAGGCTCCTCTCCCTCCCTTTCTTATTTCTCTCCCCACGAATCTGGGTTAATGAGGTTTTATTGGAACCCACTATGAGCCACAGGTAGAGACTTAAACCAGCCCCACCCTCCCTGTGGAGCTCAAGCCAGGAGTGACATCACCTCCAGAAGGCTCCGAGCCCAGGCAGAGGAAGTTAATGCCTCCCCCAGCCCCACCCACTCCGCCAGGCCGTCGGGAAATGTCTCTACTAGCCCCCATAATTAAGGCAAAAAGGGATTTTCTGCCTTTCAAGAAAGAGAAGAGAGAAAGAGAGGAAACAGCAAATAACTTTCCAGAACAAGCAATTTTTCTTGCGTGGCAGAAACAAAAGACCATGGGAATCTCACACACACACAACCATGCGGAAACCTTTTTAGACAAACCTGTTCTCGTCTCTTGGGAGTGGTTTTGAGCAACCTCCTGCCCTAGCAGCCTTCCCTTGTCCAAAGTCAGGTGCCCAGGATCATACCCTACCTCACTGATCCCCAGGGGATTCTGACCTGCTTCCCACTGGGGCCAAAGTGAACCCTGGGAGAAGCCAGATTTCTGCAACCAGTGGACACCTCCTATTCCAGCAAATCCCACTGCCTTATTTCTTTTAGTAAGAGGGCTCTGGGAAGGTACTTTGTGCCCCCACTTTGAACCAAATATGGACAGCCACTATAAAAGGGAGAGGACAGGGCTGGGAAAGAGAAAACAAGCTAAACTTAATAAACAAACAAACAAAGACCTAAGTTCTGAGCCAGTGTCTGACCCCAAAGCTTAGTGCTTTCAGGCTCAGCTCAAACACCCCCTCCAGGAAGCCCTCCTACCACCACAGCTCTAATGAGCCTCCATCCCTTCCTCGTTTCCCCCTTGAAACTCAACTGCCCTGCCTTTCCATAATGTATCACATTTTCTAGGGTAGAAAAAAAAAATGCAGCATCTGCTTCTTCCCAGCACACAGAAAAAGTCTGGGAAACGTGGCCCACAGAAAATTTCTAATCCCATCTGCCTCCCCGTGTTAAAAGGTGCTCTGGGATCCCCGCTCAGGAATGCCAGCCTCACCTAAGGCAAGCAAAGGAACCACCACCAGCACTCCTGATTCTGGCTGGAAATAGGCGGAGTGCTGCTAAGGCCCCATCTTGTGCCTGGAGAGCGTGCGGCAGCCGGGAAAGGCCAGGTGGGCCAGGGAGGTAAGCCAAACACCTTCACCCTCTTCTCCAGAGTACTAACTGTTGGTTCAAGGTGCAGTCTGAATGCCACAGAAGCCATACTCTTCAAGAGTGAAGGGGAAGCCAGATGCCAACTTCTTGGACCTAAAAGCCAGGCGTGCTATGGAGACCCAGCTCAGAAATCCTGTCCTTCCCCATGGCTCCCCCAGATAGGGCACCCCACATGAACACTCCAACTCATCAGCAATTCAAGCGGCATTAGGGACCCCTTCCTGGACTCCAAAATGTTTCCAAGCATAACAGTCACCTGGGAAGCAAGGAGGGCACTTCACAGATCAGCCTGAAAAGCACCTCACCTGAGCCAGACCCTGCAAAATACCGCAAGGCTCTCAATAATTGGGAGCTACTATTATTACGGAGGGACCCGCTTTCAGCGGGTTGGCGTTGCTGAGGGACTTGTCCAGATAATACATTATAAGCGGAGGACCGGAGTACCCACGCCCGGCAGCCGCTCCTTCCCCTCCCACGTGCCTCCTTTTGCCAGAACTAGGGAAGTCGAGCCGTCCAGATGTGCTGGCCAGAGACTGCCACTTCCGGCACGGGAAGAGCCCCTCGGTCCGCACCTCCCTTTTTCATCCCGGGGGATGGCCGACCCGGCCCGCGCGGAGGACCCCGGGACTCTAGCAATGGGTGTGGGGACTGGGGGGGGGCGGGGGTGGACATGACCACCCGGCGGCCAGGGCTGACACCTGGCGGCAGCCCAGGTCCCAACCCATATTAGGGACGGCGCTGCGGGGCGGTTCCCAGGAAAGGGTTACAGGGTCCGAGAACAAAGCGCCCCCTTTGGGGAAGGCGGGCCAGCGGACTGCGGCTGAGGCGGGAGATCACTTTCTGGGGACCCTCGGGATGCTCTTTGTCGGCCAGGTCCCTCTTCAGAGGGGACTCACCCCTCCCCAAAGGTGGATGCTGGAGTCCTACCCAAAGGCCTCCCCCCCAGCCTCGGGCTCCACATTTGTCCCCCTTTTCCTCCAGCTCCACTGGGCGGGCCAAGGGACCCGCCTTCCCTCGGCGCGGCTCCAGCACAAAGCCAGGCCGGGGGAGGGGAAGAGCCATTCGCGGGTCCACTCTCGGGGAAGCTACCCGCGCGCCGCGGCGGTGCCCAGCGCCGGCTCGCGTCCCTCCTCGGGCAGCACAACTTCAGCAGCCCAGAAGTTGGGTTCTTGCGGGTCTCTAGCATTCCGGGGCCAACTTCCCGGAACCTCCTTCTACCAGCTCGGCCCGGCTCGTCTCGGGCAGCCAACGGACAGCCGAGGACCCCGCCTCCGCCCGCCCGCCCGCCCGCCCCAGTCCCCCTCGCAGCCCTGGCTGGGGCTCCTTAGCGAACACGCCCGCCTGCTCCAGCGCCGACACCGCTGCGCCCAAACTTGCCTCCGCCCGAGGGGCCAGGAGCCGGGGCTCGGCGAGTCTGGTTTGAATTAGGGTCCGCGGACGGGGCGTAGTTGCCGCGATCACCGCATCCTCCCGGGTCACAGGCGGGGGAGCCGGCGCCGCGGCGCCCGGGGTGACCGGGTGGGAGCCGGCGACCCCGGGCGCCGCCGCAGGCTGGCGGGCTCCTTCGCCTGTGGAACCGTTTTACCTAATTGAGCGCGGAGCCCCGGCGCAGGTTCCGCTCCGCTGGGCGCCGCGGGCCCCGGGTCTCCGCCCCGAGCAGCGGAACCCGTGCGGCGCCCCCCGACGGCGGAGGTAATTGGGGCGGGAGCCCTGATTTCGGGGCTCCGGGTACTGGGGCCCGCCGAGCTAGCGCGGGAAGAAGGTAAGTCCCCGCTTCCCCTCCCCCTCCACGTGCAGCCGCCGACATGGGCGGCTCTGCCAACCCCGGCTTCCCGCCGCTTCCCAGCCCGGCCCCGGGCCACACTCACCGGGAGGGCCGGCTGCAGGCGCAGCGCCAGCGCGCAGAGCCAGAGCCAGAGCGCCGGGCGCCTCATGCTGCCCGGACCGGCGGCTGGAGCGCGGCGAGCTGCGCGGGTCAGGGCTGCGCTGCGCTGCCCAGACTGCACGGGGCTCCGGGTCGGCTCCGCGGGTTGCGCTGCGCGCAGCTCCTTCGAGCGATGTCCAGCGCGCGGCTGGCTGTCCTAGGCGAGGGCTGCGGGGTCCGCCGGCTGCAATCCGCTTTCTACGGCTGTATTCCTCCCCGCTCAGCTCGGCTCCCGCCTGCACCTCTCCCGCCGAGCTCCGCCTTATAATAAAGCCGCAGGCCCTTAGCCGTTGCAAAAGCTAGCCCCCCACCCCCAGCTCTCCAGGTCCTGGGGCCAGCCCCAGTCCCCACCCCCTAAGACCACGCCCCCTGAGTGGCCCGGCCCCTCAGGATCGCCCCGCCCCCGGCCTGCGGTGCGTGGGCAGAGCCTCGCCTACCTCCGGAGCCACCTTCCCAGCTGGCCGTGGTTCCGGCGTTGCAGCTCAGCTGCTCCTAGGTTCCCGGGTGGTGGGGGCCGAGCGCACTCCTTTGCGCCCCGGCCCAGGGTATTGAGGCTCTGCCTGGGAGAGTGGCGGGAGGGGCGGCAGTTGGTTGTCGACTGTGGGCGACGGTCTGCAGCGCCCTCTGGGAGTGGACACCGAGCGCCCTCCAGGTGCGTGGGACTCCCAGATCCGGGCAGGAACACTTCGAGGCTGTGCGGGGCCCCGAGGTGATGGGGCCTTAAACGGATGGACCCTTCCCTGGCTGCGGATGGGGCTGTCAGCGCCCCCCCTCCCTCCCCCCAGCACAGGTTCCCACATGCGCTCGCCTTCTGCCAGTATTGGGAACGCGGGGCCTTACTTTAAACAGCTGGACACGCTCAGGAGAGGCTGTTAAAAAATTTAAAAATTTAAGAATCTCCGGTCACCTCCGCCTGCCGAGGCAAGGTGGGGAATTAAGAAAGAACTTTTCGGTGTCTCTGTAGAAAACAGTGCCCTCTCTCTTCATCCTCCGAGCTAAAAGGAAAAATAAACGGCTTTGTGTCCAGGTGATCTCCGGCCTGCAGGTCTGAGAAGCACCACTGAGGTTTCTGCTCCTTCATGATTCCCGCAGAGGCCCCAGACCTCAGTCTTTCCATCACCAATCTGGAACCTCGGTGCAAAAAGACTATGGAAGACCTGCGGGTGTACTGCTAAAGGCCCCGAAAGAAAAGGGTGGGGGGAGACTTCCCTGGCGGTCCAGTTGTTAAGACTCCATGCTTCCAGTGCAGGGAAAGAAAAGGGGAAGAACCGGCAGAGCCCTGCCGGCAATCTGGTAGGTGGGAGAGATGGTGCCAAACGACCTTGGACCTGGAGACCAAATATGGCGTCTTCCCCACCCGCCCTCCCCAGGCAGAGGACAAGGCCCGCCCGGTTGGCCGGAACTAGGAACCAGAAAGCCTCCTGAAGCGTCTTGGCCTCTTGGGCAGTCTCCCGTGTTTCTCTTTAAACGGATTAAACGTTCCTGGGTCCTGGGTTTTGCAAGTAGGGACAGTTGGCTGTGGGCCCCTGGATTCTTCTCCACCCACCCTGCAGGTTTGCGGTGAGCTAAGCAACCTCCTGCGCCCCCATCTTAGACGCTCCTCCCATCAGGCCACTAAAAAGTGATGCCCCACCCCCACCCCCACACAGCACTCAGCCCTGGTTTTGCCTCTGCTCCTGCATACTTGTTTGACCTCAGGCAGCTCTCCCTTACGGGGTCTCAGTGTCCCCGGATCTGTCTATGAGGGACGACAGATCCTCATCCGGGTTCTTGAGGCCTGATGCAGGGTCTCTTAGTGCCTCGGTTTCAAGGATCGTCCAACAGCATGGCACCAGGCAGGGCTCCTCCAAGGAGCCCAGGGGGTCCGGGGTAAAATGCCCTTTTGGTAGAAGACCATGAAAAAAAAAAAGAAGACCATGTGTGTGTCCACCAGGGGGTGGCTCATGGTCTGAAGTCAGCTCTCTGGCCCTTTCAACCCAATATGGAGGAAAAGTAGGTACGTTTGAAATCTTGCCTCTCTCTAATGCACAAAATAAAGAAAATTGAGGTCAGGGAGCATTTGATGGAGTCTTTTTATATTATAAAAATGACCAGTTCACTGTTTCTTTCAAACTGAGTAAATTTGCCCCGGATCAATGTATATTTCTCTGGGCAGATTAGGAAGAGAAGGGGACTCAAGGAGGACACTTAAACAGAGAAAGGAAGTAGAGGGTCAGGGCTTGCCTTGACCCAGCTGATTCCTGGCCTGCTTGCTTCTCCTCCCAACCCAAATTCTGCAAGAAAATCTTCCTCCCAGAAGCTCTCTCAGAGTCCCATAGTAGCCAGGACATGTGCCTCCTCAGATCCCCTGTGACCCCTTGGAATGCCACAGGGACGTCAGCCCATATGCACTGCTGTGGCCACCCTGTCTGCACTCTTATCAGCCCCTTCCTTGGGATTCCCCCAGACCTTCATAGATCTAACAACTAAAGGGTTAATGTCTGGCTGAGCAGAGGGCCTGTAGCCTCCCATCTGGAGGCACTAAGGCTAGGCCTCCTCCTGATTTGTGTTCCTAATAGGGGGTATTAAATATTTTTAATATCATCCCTGTTGAGTCACTAACTGCCTTCAGTGTTGCTTCCTTCTCCCATGAGAGAAAAGAAGTTCCTGGAAGGCAGGGCCAGTGTCCCCGCCCCTCATTTCTGTCATTTTTCCCACGTACACACAGGGCTTCCTTCTGGGAGAAAGGCTTGCTGTTGCCACTGGGGTGGCAGCTGGAGGAGAGAGGGTAGGAAGAGGCCGGCAGCTGTGTGTGTGGGCGGGGGGAGGGTGAACCTTGGGCACGGGGGCTGCCCCTTTGTTGCATTAGGCACCTACATTGGCACAAGCATTCTCTGGGCAAGATGACATCTATCAAAACTTAAAATGCACTTATCCATTAACTCAGGAATTCTGCTTCAGTGAATTCACTCTTCATAAGTATTTTCACCAGTGCCCAAAGAGGCATGTCTAAATGTTCACTGATAAAGGAACAGTGAAATAAATGTGGGTATTCCCACACCATGGAATACTATACAACACTTTTTTAAATTAAGAAAATGGTATGGAACATTTTTCAAAACCTATTTTTAGGTTAAAAAAGCGATGTAAAGAATGATCTATATGTAGTATAGCCAACATTTTCTTAAAACAAAAACGTGTGTAAACATAAGACTGCATATGTATATAGTAAAAAAGGTCTAGGGAAGGAAAATGAGATGGGGAAAGTGAAGGAGAACTTTAAAATTTTCTCAGTATTATTAAGTGTTTATAATTAGAATATATATATATTACTTATCTAATTTTTTAAATTAGAAGTTATTTACTCAATCAGTGAAGATGCTTTCAACCTCAACTAATAGCTTCCACTCAAGTCGCTTGAATAATAGGACATGTATTGCATGTACCTATACCTGTATTACCCACTCAACAGCCAAAAACTCCACAACACTGGAACTTAAGCCCCTCCTACCCTTCGGCTCTGCCTTCTCCTCTGTGGCTCCACCTTCAAGATGGTGACAGAATGGCAGCGTTACAGCCATGCCCAGGACCAAGGCCACCTTCTCCTAGTGTCTTTCTTAGGAGTAAGGAAATAGTTCCTGAAGTTCACTCCCCACCACACACACACTTATTTTCCCATCTCAGTGACCTGAAGTGTGTCCCGTGCCTTCATGAAGGCAGCACTAGCAAGGGGAGCTTGAATACCAGTGTGGGTGTAGCTTAACCTGCTAGGGGCTTTGATTTGGGGGAGCCAATGCCACATCCACTAAATATTTCGAGTTCTTAAAGAGTATTAGACGCATGTAAGGGCATTCTTCCAGACGACGCGTTTTCAGAGTAACTTCTTGCCATTATGAAGCATTTTAAAATACCGTTAATCGTTTTACTGTGAACCATTTCAAACAGATAATAAAAAATAAGGTTCCCTTATATGTGGAATCTAAAAAAATGGTACAAATGAACTTATTTACAAAACAGAAATAGAGTCACAGATGCAGAAAACAAACTTATGGTTACCAAAGGGGGAGAGGGGTGAGGAGGGATAAACTGGGAGACTGCGATTGACATATACACGCTACTATATATGGAATAGATAACTAATAAGGACCTACTGTATAGCACAGGGAACTCTACTCAATACTCTGTAATGACCTATATGGGAAAAGTATCTAAAAAAGAGTGGATACGTGTATATGTACAACTGATTCACTTTGCTGTACAGCAGAAACTAACACAACATTGTAAATCAACTATACTGCAATAGAAATTTTTAAAAAAGAAAAATAATAATGTTCCTCAGAAAATTAAAAATAGAATTACCATATGATCTAGAAATTCCACTTCCGGATATATACCCAAAAGAATTAAAAGCAGGGACTAGAACAGATTTGTACACCCACGTTCATGGCAGCATTATTCCCAATAGCCAAAAGGTGGAAGCAACCCAAGTGCCCACTGACAGATGTATGGATAAATAAAAGGTGGTATATAAGTACAATGGAATATTATTCAGCCCTAAAAGGGAAGGAAAATCTGGTACATGCCATAACACTGATGAACCTGGAAGATTTTCTGCTCAGTTAAATAAACCAGTCACAAAAGGACAAATTCTGTGTGATGCCACTTACATGGGGTTCCTAGGGTTAGTCAGACTCATATAGACAGAGGAGAGAGTAGTGGCTGCCAGGGGTTGGAGAGAGGGGAGAATGAGGCATTATTGTTGTATTTTGTTTTCCTTTCTTGGCCGTACTGTGCGGCATGTAGGATGTTAGTTCCCTGAACAGGGATCAAACCCATGCCCCCTGCGGTGGAAGCACCATTAAGCACACTCACATTGCCGTGCAACCATCGCCATCTGTCTACAGCACAGAGCTTCTTTCATCTTCGCAAAATGAAACTCCATATCTATTAAACAATAATGCCTTGGACTTCCCTGGTGGTCCAGTGGTTAAGACTCTGAGCTTCCCTGGGACGAAGTGAGAGAGTGGCATGGACTTATATACACTACCAAATGTAAAACAGATAGCTAGTGGGAAGCAGCCACTTACCACAGGGAGATGAGCTGGGTGCTTTGTGAACACCTAGAGGGGTGGGATAGGGAGGGTGGGAGGGAGATGCAAGAGGGAGGGGGTATGGGGATATATGTATATGTATAACTGATTCAGTTTGTTATAAAGCAGAAACTAACACACCATTGTAAAGCAATTATACTCCATGGACATGCAGGCAGACAGACACTTATTCAGGACCTCGGCCCAATAGGAGCCAGGCAGTGAGGCCAGGTGAGTTCAGAGGAGGCCCGTGAGATGGTGGGAGCTTCTAATGACAAGTAGGCCTTGTCTCTGCAGAGCAGAAAGGGAAGGGCCCTCCAGGCAGAGGACACAGAGTGAGCAAAGTGGGAGGGGCTGGAAAGTGCCTTGTTTTACTGGAAACCAGACCACTGGGCTTATGCTGGGAAGGTGCAGTGGGCTGGGGTCGTGGAGGGCTGTGAACGCCAACGCTGGGTGGTGGTCCTGCACCCGCAGATGGTGGAGAGCCCTCTGATGAGAAGGCAATTTTCCCACATTTCTCCTGGCCTGAGGGGGAGGGTCTGGGCCACCCTCCCGTCCTCTAGACGAGCCCTCTTTGGGGAGGAGACAGGCTAGGAGTGAGAGCTTCAACTTCCTGCCAAAGGGTCTCTTAATTTACCCATCTTGTTGATCCATTCAATCGTTCAGTTATTTATTCATCAAACCCTTCCTTAGAAAATGGGCTTTATTGTTATTTTAAAGTTTGCTGGTCATAATAAATTCAAACAGTGTCAAAGCAAACAACAAAACTTGAAAAGTTCCTTTAGCCCACCCCTCGAGGTAACCACTGTTAAAAGTTTGTTATGGATCCTTCCAGTTTTTTTCCTATGTATACACAGTTGCATGTGTGTGTTAATATTTAGGTTAACTGTATATATTGGGCCTATTTCCAAGTCAACATATATAGATCCATCCCATTTTTAAAAATACAAGTAACCCAAGTATATATTCAGGTTATCAAAAATTCAAACAAATTCAAACGCTACGAGAAGGGTGGGGTTTATTCAGACCTTTTCCTCTGCATTTACACACATAAATGGTACTTATACCGACATCTGCAACTCACCTTTTTGACTTAACATGTCTTAGAAATGTCGGTATCTATAACCAGACTCAGTCTTGCGGCGATTCCCTGGTTTGGCTCTATGTTGGCCTTTAACCATCTCCCTTCTGACGGGTGGTGTTAAGACTTTGCTATCAAAAACTGCTGCTGAATATCCTCACATGGGCTTCTTCATGCAGGGAGTCAGCCTTCCTAGGATGGCAGTGGATGGCCTGCATGGAAGGAGATTCTGAGAACTCTGATGAATTGGTCCCCCTGCAGGCTGGGCTTCCGCATCCCTTCCCAGGGCTGTTAAAATGGCATCGAACACCTGTCCTGACCCAGGTCCTGGCACAGCTCTTGGCAGGGATACAGTCTTAGGGTCCTATGATGGGGTGATTCAGGGGCCATGGGGGCCCAGAACTGAACAGGGAAGGCTTCCCAAGAGTAGAGTTTTGCCAGGCAGAGGCAGCAAGCAGGAAGGTCTGTTCCAGGTGGACGAGGGCTTGCCTGCCAGGCCTGGAAGGGCCAGGGCCATCCGTGCCCTGTGGATATCGCTGTCCCCTTAGTGTTCAGGACCACGGAGGAGGGGAGGGGCAGAGGTGGAGCCAATCTAGGGAGTGTGAAGGTCACCGAGGAAGGTCACAGAGGGGCAGAGACGCCTCATCCCCCTTTCTCCCCCACTCACGCCTTTCACGCCCAAGCACATGGTCAAGCCCAACCCAGGAGAGTGGGAAGGGAAAGAGGCAGGAAACTCCTGTCTGCTAAGAGCCCACAGTGAAGCAGGCCCTGTGTGAAGAGGGGTTTTCTTTTGTCCCCCCTCCCTCCTTCCTTCTTTCCTGCCCTCCTTCTTTTCTTTTGTCTAATTAATAGACTTTTTAAGAGCAGTTTTATGTTTACAGAAAAATTGAGGAGAGAGTACAGAGAGTTCCCATATACAAGCCCCCCATAGTTTCCCCATTACTAACACCCTGCATTACTGGGCGGGCGGGGGGGGTTACATATGTTACAATTGATGAACCAATATTGATACATTATTATTATTATTTTTTTTTTTTGCGATACGCGGGCCTCTCACTGCTGTGGCCTCTCCCGTTGTGGAGCACAGGCTCCGGACGCGCAGGCTCAGCGGCCATGGCTCACGGGCCCAGCCGCTCCACGGCATGTGGGATCTTCCCGGACCGGGACACGAACCCATGTCCCCTGCATCGGCAGGCGGACTCCCAACCACTGCGCCACCAGGGAAGCCCCGATACATTATTATTAACTAAAGTTCACAGTTTACATTAGGATTCATTCTTGGTGGTATACATTCTATGAGTTCTGACAAATATATACGGTCATGTACCCACCATTATCATATCACACAGGGTAGTTTCACTGCCCTAAAAATCCCCTCTGCCCCCACTATTCATCCCTCCCCACCACACAACCCCTAGTAAACCCTGAGCTTCTTACTGTCTCCATAGATTGAGCTTTTCTAGAATGTCATATTGTTGGAATCACACAGCACGTAGCCTCTTTTTTTTTTTCATTGCAGCATTATTTACAATAGCCAAGACATGGAAGCAACCTAAATGTCCATCGACAGATGAATGGACAAAGAAGATGTGGTACATCTATACAATGGAATATTACTCAAGCCACTGAAAAGCATGAAATAATGCCATTTGCAGCAACATGGATGGACCTAGAGACGATCATAACTAAGTGAAGTCATGATAACGCTCATACGTGGAATCTTAAAAAATGATACAAATGAACTTATTTACAAAACAGAAACAGACTCACAGACATAGAAAACAAACTTATGGTTACCAAAGGGGAACAGGGGATAGAGGGATAAATTAGGAATTTGGGATTAACAGACATACATTACTGTATATAAAATGGATAAACAACAAAGGCCTAATGTATAGCACAGGGAACTATATTTAATATCTTGTAATAATCTATAATGGAAAAGAATATGAAAAAGAATAACTGAGTCAGTCTTTGCTGTACACCTGAAACGTTGTAAAGCAACTGTACTTCAATTTTTTAAAAATTAAAAATAAAATAAAATAAAATTTTAAAAATTTGTGGTAGAACCACAAGGGATTTCTTTGTGAAAGGTGATCAGACACTTTATCTGATCTTCCCACTTATTCTATAATAAATGTCATAAATGAACAAAGGGATGGATGAATGAATGATGCCCATCGTGATGGATTCGGCCAATGCTTGGAGAAATGTGCACATCGAGATTGTTCTTTGGCGGGTAACTCCAGGCCTAGCCCCTTTAGCCACTCACCCACACCCAGATGAAGGCAAATATTCTCTTCCTTGTTGGAAAAGACCAGAATCCACCCCCAAGCCCACCCTAGGACAGCTTGTGCACTTACCAGCATCAAATATTCTCATCCTGGCTCCACACATGACCCTGGGTTTCCACATTTTCTACCAAAGGCAGGATTCTCCCCGCACCACCCTGCCCTGCTGCTCTGGCTTGAGAATCTTTTCAGAAGAGAACCAGAATTGCCCACGAATGGCTTTGTCTTTTCTTCCCAAATCCCAGAATTGTTAGAGATTTGCCCTGGGCTACACTTGTTCGTGAAAGATTAACGAATAAGAGAAATCTCCAAAATTAACACCAAGTCACCCCATTCCGCTTTTCTCATTAGCACACTTTTTTTAGAAAATAAAGTGAACATAAAGATGAGGGTGGAAAAATTCCTTCTCTGGGTCTCATCTGAAAACTCACGCGTCTCCTGGAGATACCATTGGCCTCCTCTGTAAGTGAACTGATGCTCATACACCTGCAGAGACCTGTGTCTTTGCATTTGCTAAGGGTCTCCTATAGGCCTTGCTCTGTTCTTGCAGTTTTACTGCCTTAATTCGTTTAACCCACAATCATCTTGCAAAAGAGGGACAGTTACCGTCTGTGTTTTACCAATGAGGGCACTGAGCTCACAGCACTTTGGGACTAACTTGTGCACAGTGCCGGGAGGGGCGAGGCCAGGGCTCACGACAGGTAACTGGGCCGAATGTCGCAAACAAGGGAATGCACGAGTGCACGCGTGAAGGCCTGGATGCACACACGGCAGCCACCGGCTGAGTGCCCGCGCACACCAGGTGCTGAGAATCCACGAAAGGCGCCACGGGCCTTGCATCCCACCTCAAGTCCTGGATGTCACAGCTGCTGCTTCTCCTGGAGCCGCTGGGATGTTGTGAGGTCTGCTGAACTCTGCCTCCACAAAAACCCAGCGCTCACAGGGACATCCTGATGCCATCCAGGTGTCTGAACGCCCTGATCCCCTGGAGCAGCCAGTGCCCGTCGAGCGCATCCACTCTCCAACGTTCCGGAAAGAGAAGCCAAGTTCGGTTGTGAATGATGTGGGCTTTGTCGTGTGGACCTTCGTGGTTTTCTAGCTTACTTTCCACTCAATGAAGGAGCCGGGTCACCGGTGCGTTGCCCCTTGCTCACGGCCGTCTCCGCAGAACCATGGTAGATGTTTAGTGCAAAGCTTTTCTTCCCCTTTCTGCTTCGTCCGGTGTCACTGGCTCACACGGTGCCGCACACAGAGGACGTAGCCTTTTCATATTGGCTTCTTTCACCAAGTAATATGCATTTCAGGTTCCTCCCTGTCTTTTCATAACTTGATGGCTCATTTCTCTTTATCTCAATAATATTGCATTGTCTGGATGCATTCATTTGTGTATCCATTCACCTACTGAAGGATATCTTTGTTGCTTCCAAGTTTTGGCAATTATGAGTACAAGCTGCTATCAACATCTGTATGCAGTTTTTTGCATGGACATAAATTTTCAGCTCATTTGGGTAAACACTTAGGAGCACCATTGCTGGGTCATGTGGTAAGACTTTATTTTCATAATAACAAATACAGTCACATAATAAAAAAATCATTAAAACATCGAACAGTACTATATATAACATGAAGGTTGCACCTTGGCCCCAGCCCTAATCCTGTGCTTACCTTATTTTACAAATGAGGAAAGCGTGTCCCTGGGATGTAAGTGACTTGTTCTGGAGTCCACACCAGTAAGCTGTGGAACAAACACTTGCCCTGCAGGCCGTTGGAAGAGAGTCAAGGGTGCTGGCCTGACTGCAGGTGTGAGGCTGATGGAGGTGGGGGGCTTTGCTTACCCCCTTCCCCTCCCCTTCAGAACCCAGTCATCACAAAGTGAGAAAATCAGGCTATGGGAAGAGGCCTCCGTGTGTGGCTGACAACTGGCAGCTGGCGTCAAGTGCCAGACATGTGAGAGAATTCGCTGTCTTATGATTCTAGCCCCCAGCCTTCAGCCTGCCCCAGCTGACACCCGATGCAGCAGACATGCTGCCCTGCTGATTCTGGTCCACACTGCTAATCTGTGAGTGTTTTTTGTTTTTTGTTTTTTGTTTTTTTTGCCTGCACCACTCAGCTTGTGGGAACTTAGTTCCCTGACCAGGGATTGAACCGGGCCTTGGTTGCGAAAGCGTGGAGTCCTAACCACTGGACCACCAGGGAATTCCCCAACTAATCTATGAATTAAAAAAAAAGAAGAAGAAGAAGAAGAAGAAGGAGAATTGCTGTCGTTTTAAGCTGCTGGATTTGGGGGTGGTTTATTTCACAGCAAAAATAGAGCAAAATGTATTAGAATATGACAGAATGTTGCAGGCTCATCTTGGACATTTCCTACCCTAGACCTGTAATTAGCCAACGAGAAATGGCACTTGAAGAGCATAGTCTGAACTCTTTGGGTGAATTGAATTTATAGATTAATTTGAGGGAAAATAACAATTTGCAACATCAAATCTTCTTATCCAGGAATATGCTGTCGCTATTTTCATCCATCCTTCTTTACCATCTTTCAATGAAAATTATTTTCTTCACATTGAAAATTTCTTATTTGCTTTTTTCATGGTTACTTCAGAGCTTTAGGTACTATCATGAATTTTTTTAAAATTTAGCTCTTTTTGGTGGATAGAAAAGCTATAGCTGTTACTAGTTGTTGTATATTAATCTTGTATCTGGCCAACTGCTTGAACTCTTAATAGTTCTAAAACTTTTTCAGTTGACTCTCTTGGATTTTTTAGGTAAACCATTCTATCATTTTTTTCCTTTCTAAAACTTATACCTCTTACGCTTTTCTTTCTTTCTTTTTTATTTTAAATATTTATTTATTTGGCTGTGCCGGGTCTTAGTTGCGGCATGCAGGATCTTGAGTTGCGGCATGTGGAATCTAGTTCCCTGACCAGGGATCAAACCCAGGCCCCCTGCATTGGGAGAACAGAGTCTTAACCACTGGACCACCAGGGAAGTCCCTCTAATGCTTTTCTTAATGCATTGTCTAGGGCCCCCTGCTTTATGTTGAATAGCAGTGGAGATTGTGGACATCCTTATTTGCTTCTGTCTTTAATGGGATTACTTCTAATGTTTCAACATTAAGCTTGCTGTTTGCTTTATTTATTTATTTATAATACAAACACCAAGCCGTTTTATTTTATTTATTTATTTATTTTATTTTATTTTTTTAATTAATTAATTATTTATTTTTTGGCTGCATTGGGTCTTCACTGCTGCATGCGGGCTTTCTCTAGTCGCGGCCAGGAGGGGCTACTCTTCATTGCAGTGCACAGGCTTCTCATTGCGGTGGCGTCTCTTGTTGCGGAGCACAGGCGCTAGGCACACGGGCTTCAGCAGTTGTGGCACACGGGCTCAGTAGTTGTGGCGCACAGGCTTAGCTCCTCCAGGTATTTGGGATCTTCCTGGACCAGGGCTCGAACCTGTGTCCCCTGCATTGGCAGACGGATTCTTAACCACTGTGTCACCAGGGAAGTCCCGCTATTCGCTTTAAATTTTTGATAGATACTACTTTTTAGGTTAAGGAAGTTTCTCAACATTGTTAGCTTGTTATGAGTTTTTATCAGCAATGGGTATTGAGCTAGACACCTGAAACTAACACAACATTGTAAATCAACTATACTTCAATAAAAACTTAAAAAAAAGAAATCGGTATTGAAATTTATCAGTTGCTTTTCTTACTGTTTGATATGATTTGTTTTCCCTTATGTATTAATGTACTAAATTACATTAATACAATTTCTAATGTTCAACTATCCTGAATTCCTGTGATAAAATTCTGCGTGGTCATGAAATATGACTGCTGGATGCGACTGGTTTACATATTACCTAAGAGTTTTGTATCTATACACGTGAATGAAAATAGCCCACGGTTATTGTTTGTGTGCGTACTATCATTCTGTGTTGTTTTCCAGGTTATCATAGTTTTGTAGAATAAGCTGGGAAACTTTCATTATTCTCCATGGTCTGTAAAGTTTATATAAACTAGGAATTACATGTTCCTTGAAGATTTACAGTAGGCTCACCGCCCAGACAGTCTGGGCTTGTGCCTTTATTTTAAGGGTATATCTGTGATACCTTCTTTTTTCTTTCTTTCCTTCCTTCTTAAACATTTTTAAGCGTACAGCTCAGTAGTGTTAAGTATACTCACATTGTGCAACAGATCTCTAGAACTTTTTCATCTTGCAAAACTAAAATTCTATATTCATTTAACAGCGACTCTCCATTTCCCCCTCACCCCCCCAGTTCCTGGCAACCACTATTCTGTTTCTATGAATTTAACTATTTAAAATTCCTCATTTAAGTGGAATCATACAGCATGTCTTTTTGTGACTAGCTATTTCACTTAGCATAATGTCCTCAAGGTTTATTCATGTTGTAGCTTGTGTCAAAATTTCCTTCTTTATTAAGGCTGAATAACATTCCATTGTATGTATATACCACATTTTTTTATCCATTCATCCATCAATGGACACTTGGATTGTTTCTGCCTTTTGGCTATTGTGAATAATGCTGCTATAAACATGGGTGTGCAAATATCTCTTTGAGATCCTACTTTCTTTTGGATATATATGCAGAAGTGGGATTGCTGGATCATATGGTAATTCTATTTTTAATTTTTTGAGGAACCGCCATACTGTTTTCCATAGCAGCTGCACCATTTTACAGTCCCACCAGCAGTGCACAGGGCTCCAGTTTTTGTACATCCTCACTAACACTTGCTATTTTCTGTTTGATAATAGCCATTCTTATGGGCAAGGGGTAATATCTCATTGTGGTTTTGATTTGCAGTTACCTAATGGTTAGTGATGTTGAGCATTTTTTCATATGCTTGTTGGCCATTTGTATATCATCTTTGGAGAAATGTTTCTTCATGTCCTTTACCCATTTTTTAATAGGGTTGTGTTTTTTCTTCTTGAGTTGTAGTTCTTTATATATATATATATATATATATATATATATATATATATATTAAGATTTTTTTTGATGTGCACCATTTTTAAAGTCTTTATTGAATTTGTTACAACATTGCTTCTGTTTTATGTTTTGCTTTTTTTGGCCAAGAGGCGGGTGGGATCTTAGCTCCCCGACCAGGGATGGAACCCGCAACCCCTGCATTGGAAGGCAAAGTCAACCACTGGACCGCCAGGCAAGTCCCATGTGTCTTGGATATTAACCCCTTATCAGATACATGGCTTGCAAATATTTTCTCCCATCCTGTAGGTTGCTTTTTCACTCTGCTGATTATTCCCTTTGATGCAGGCATTTTAAAGTTTGATACAGTCCCATTTAACTACTTTTGCTTTTGTTGCATGTACTTTTGGCATTACATGCAAGGAATCATTGCCAAATCCAATGTCATGAAGCTTTTCCCATGTTTTCTTCTAGGAGTTTTATAGTTTTAGGTCTTGCATTTAGGTCTTTAATCCATGTTAATTTTTGTACATGCTGTAAGGTAAGGTCCAACTTCATTATTTAGCATGAGGATATCCTGTTTTCCCAGCACCATTTGTTGAAAAGACTGTTCTTTCCTCTATTGAACGTTCTTGGCGCTCGTGTTGAAGATAATTTGACCATATACGTGAGGGTTTATTTTTGCACTCTCTCTTCTATTCTGTTGGTTTATATGTTTGTCTTTATGCTAGTCCCACAGTGTTTGTTTGTTTTGTCTTGTTTTGATTTTTTAAGATATAATTGACATATTAGTTTCAGGTGTACACCATAATGATACGGTATTTGTATGTATTGCAAAATGATCACCACAATAATTCTAGTTAACATCCAAACACTGTTTTTTGATTGCTGTAGCTTTATAAAAAGTTTTGAAATCAGGACATGTGAGACCTTCCTTCAGCTTTGTTCTTTTGACTACTTTAATTTCTTTTATGATTATTGGTCTGTTCAAGTTTTCTACTCTTCTTGAATCAATTCTTTTTTTTATTGAAGTATAGTTGATTTACAATATTGTGTTAGCAAAGTGATTCAGATATATATATATATGTATATATATACACACACATATACACATATACATATATTTCAGATTCTTTCCCATTATAGGTTATTACAAGATACTGTTTCCTGTGCTATACAGTAAATCCTTATTGCTTATCTATTTTATGCATAGTACTTTGTATCTGTTAATCCCATATTCCTAATTTATCCCTCCCCTGCTCCCTTTCCCCTTTGGTAACCATAAGTTTGTTTCCTATGTCTGTTTTTTTATCTCAATTCATTTGCATTATTTTTTAGATTCTACATGTAAGTGGTATCATATAATATTTGTCTTTCTCTTGAATCAATTCTTGAACTTTATATTGCCCTAGAGAATTATCCATTTCATTTGATTTTTAATTTACAGGTAGACTTTTAATATAAATGGTCTCCTATAATTAAAAAAATAATTTTATATCTGATTACTGTTTGCATCTTCCATCATTTTCATAACTCAAATTTGCCAAAAGCATGTCTAATTTATTCTTGTTTTTAACTGACTCTGTTCTCTTATGTGGGGTTTATTATTAATTCCTTCTACTTATTTTTTTGGTAATTATTTTATTTTACTAAATTATTAAATTATCTTCAGATTTTTTTGCTAAGCATTTTCTCTGAATAGGCTTTGGCTCGAGTCCCCCAGGTTTTGTATAGCACTCTCACTCTAATTAATTTTGAAGTTAGTCCAAATAGTTTATTCCAGATTAGATTAGGTCTTCTACCTAGGAGTTATTAAAAATGAACAGTATTTCAAAGATTCCTAAGATATATTTCTAGTAATATATTTCTAAGATATACTTTCAGCCTCCTTTTTAAATTCTATTCAGTGAATCCTACTGCATTCCATTCAATGAATGTGCCCTGTATGATTTCGGAACTGAGCTTCAAAGAAGTAGGGGCAGGGAGGGCTCCCAAACATCCCTCCTCTCCTCTGGGTGATCCACATGCTTTCCTCCTAACCTTTGGTGTAAGATGGGCCCACCAGATGTTAAGACCCCTTGACTTTTCAAGGCTCCTTCTCATGAAAGGCCTGGGTGAGACTGAGGTGTGAGATGGGAGTTGGCAGTTGTAATGGGAATTCTTTAGCTCTGTAACTCACAGAGCTAACTTCACCATCCCTCCAGTTTCTCCCTACTTCTGATGCTTTGCCCATCATGTAGGTGGATCCTTTCCAGCACTGCACTTGTCACTCCCTGCTCAAGAATTTATGACGATTTCCTATTGCTAACTACAGGATTGCTTCAAGGACCTCATTCTTTGAGGTGCTCATCAAATACAACTGTAAGAAAACATGGTAGCTGATGCCACAGCCTCAACCCCAACCTCCCAGGTCCTCCTACTCATCCTAGTGTAAGTCTATTCACCTCTCCTTCCCCTTACCAGCCCAAGGCACTGCAACCAGTGCTGTGCTTTTCACCAGTATTTATCTTTGAAATCTTGATTTCCGTCTAGATTTAAAGCTACTGAGATAGAAACTAATTTTTTCTCAAGCTTACTCTCTTTCCAAACAATAAATGGGACATGTTTTCTCAGCATGATCTTACTTGATCAAGGAATAGATCCACGGTGGTGTATTCTTCTCCACTGTTTACCATTCTTTCCATAAGCCCTGTCTGGCCGTGACCTAGGTTCCGGATACACAGTAAAGACCTGGTCCTGAACTTGAAGGGACTCTCCTACTCAACTGCATGGGCACCAGCACTGCTCCTAAAATGTCTGCTGAGGTGGGAAAATCACAGTCTTCTCAAGCAGCCCTTGTCTTGCCTAGGAAGTCAGACGGCCATGTCCATGGGGAGTTATTGGGCAGACTCAGGCTGAATTCTGTGAGTGGTATCAGGAGTTGGGTGAGACCCTCTGGGTTTCTGATTTCTAAATACCTACTTTGAGGAGACTTCAGCTTGTCCTAACATTGTTGTGCAGGCAGATGCCAGAGGGATTGATTTAGAAGGCCAGCAGGCATTATCTGTCTCAATTAACTGCTTCCCTTGCTATAATAAGCCAAGTTGGCAGAAATTACTGAGGAGTGTTACTGTGGCTTCAAGTCACATCAGTCGGGTGGACCCATACAGAACGCTTTTCCTCACTTGGCTATCACTAGAGCTCACCTCTCAAATCAAGCAGATACCCATAAAATATCCAAGGCGACTCTTTAATCTTACACTCAGCAAAACATCAATATAGGGCTTCCCTGGTGGCACAGTGGTTGAGAATCTGCCTGCCAATGCAGGGGACACGGGTTTGAGCCCTGGTCCAGGAAGATCCCACATGCCGCGGAGCAACTAAGCCCGTGCACCACAACTACTGAGCCTGCGCTCTAGAGCCCGTGAGCCACAGCTACTGAGCCTGCGCTCTAGAGCCTTCAAGCCACAGCTACTGAAGCCTGCGCACCTACAGCCCGTGCTCCGCAACAAGAAAAGCCACTGCAGTGAGAGGCCTGCGCACGGCAATGAAGAGTAGCCCCCGCTCGCTGCAACTAGAGAAAGCCCGCATGCAGCAACGAAGACACAACACAGCCAAAAATTAATAAGTAAAATAAATAAATTAAAAAAAGAAATCAATATATTGGCAGACCACTCTTTTTACTGAAGCATAATCCCAGAACCAAGGGCTCCCAAACTACTCAGTGAAAATGATGCAAGGGATGGCTGTGAGGAATGGCAGAGACCGAAAACCTCAGTGGCTTCTGAGCCTCTAATATGCTTTCCTAGGTGTGTGTTTGTGAGAGATTTCCCCACCACATTGCCTTCGATTTCCTCACGTTGCCTCCATCCTGGCAGCCATACACATCAGGGCAAAGCTACTGTTACCTGTATCAGTACCAAGAAAAAAAGGCTAACTGTAGCAAGAAAAAGAATTAAAATGCTGTGAAGTTCCTTACTCATATCTTCAGTAGTTTTCCGACTTAGTGATTTACCTGCAGCTTGAATCGAGAGCTCATTTGCAGAAACGTGAGCTCCAAGCCAAATGTTTTGAGGCTGTATGTAGGCAAATTAAAAACAAAAAACCTTTTCAAAAGTTAACTGTAACAGGAGGCACTGAGTACTCACTGCCCCTGCATGTCACACATATTTTCATTTAATCCTCAGAGTTTTAGGAGGTGGGTATTTCTTCCCTTGCCTACACATGAGGAAATTAAAGCTTAAAAGATCAAAGTGCTTGCCTAACAATGTAAAACTAAAGGAACCTGGGCAGTCTAGTTCCAGAATCCAAACTGAACCATTACATGCTAATGCCCAGGAAAATTTGAATCTTAAGGTAGCCAATTTCTTTCTTAAACTATCAAATAGTTTAGAGTACAGAGCTATTTCATTTAAGTTCCTGGTAAATAGTTAGAAAAGAAAGTTGTATGACTGGAACATAAACAAGAAATTATCTACAGGATGTGGAGGTAATAAAGTTCAACAAATATTCAACCTAATTTTGAGCTTCCCACAGGATCCATCTGTAGTTGTAAGGTTCTTAGCATCAAAAGTACTCTCAGATCTGAGGTTCTGTGGGAAGTCAGGATATTATTCCTACTGTGCGGATAGATAACTTAAAGGCCTAAAGGGTTACCACACAGACCACACGCCTCAGGGCCCAACCTAGGCCTGACCCACTCCTTTTCCCTCAGCAGTGCCTTCCAGAGGCCCACTGCAGCCTCTTCCAAGTGGGCACTATTCCTTCTCACCTCTGTCTAGAGATGAATTTACTAAATGTCTGTAGCATCCAAATCCCATCAGATATGTTAATCCAGTCCTTTCAAGTTAGATGGGTAAGGCAGACACTGAATGCTGCTCCTCAGGGCTTCCTCTGCCTTCCCCTACTCGCCCACCCCCTTCTGAGAAACCACTGTCATTAGGGCAAATATTATAGAACACTACCCAGGTCACTTTAGGAAACTACTTTTTTGAAGTTCATAAGCTAGGGTGGGAGGACATGACATTTATTTCCTTTTTAGGATCCTTAATTTCATCACTGCAAGTGGCACAAGTAAACAACTCCAGAGGGGCTTTCAGTTTGGAATAGAACGAAACCAGGATAAAATTAAAATGGAGGATAAACAATGTGTATGATGAAAACTCCTTTTCCCATTTAGTTTCATAAGATTACCATTTTGGATTCTACTGAATTATCTGTATAGATTAAAAAAAATTAGTTATAGAAGGGACAGGAAAATGGAAGCAGTATTAGCAGCGGCTGAGAATTAGGTTCTAGGTATCTTTTTATATATATTCTCAATTCTTAAAACCATGGATTTAAAAATAGTTCCATCTCATAGTAAAGATGAAGGCTCTGAGGCTAACACACCCAAGTTCACAAGGTTTGTAAACAGTGAGGTTAACTTTAAATCCGTGCCTGAACCCAAACTGTACTTAGTCTCCTGAAGTGCATGTGGAAAGGAAACAAACACGTGTGGGTAAGGATATGTGATTTAATTTGATCCTCAAAAACCATCATTTTATCAGTAAGGAAACAGGTTTAACGTTTCATCATATGAGGTGTGTAATCACGCTATGTAATTAGATTATGAATATTAAAAGACAGAATTAAGACCATCCGTGTAATCATCAGTGGCCCTAGACTAGCATCCATGTGATAAAGATATTTTTGTTTTCCTTCAATCAGAGTAAATCTGAATGGTCAACGGAACTGTAATTGAGGTACAGAGGGGTATTTTATCTAGAGAAAAACACAAGACCAGATTTATTTCATACAATGTTATTCACACATTTTTCATTTTCTAATTTATACATAATATACAAAGAAGTGAAGATAACATTATTTCATATGAACCAATAAGAGCCAGGACTTAAGACAAACTGGTCCAGAAACAATCCATATCAAGACACCCAAGAGCAAAGCCTAAGTGGTTCTGCCTAATTAAGTTTATTCTGAAATGTCATTTTCAGATTATACCAAAACTCCACGCCAATTTATTAAAAGATGGAATTAGAGAGGTGGGCACCAAAAATATCAGACCGCAAAATTTCTAGAAAATACAATAAACCCTAAAATACTGGGAAGACTGGTTGTCAACACTGGGATACATGGGACCATCAGGAACCCAAGACAACTGTTCAGTTTCCCAATGTGCCATTCTCTAGGACTTTCTAAATTTGCAGAAATAATTTGCCTGTGTGAACAGAAGATAAGGATAAAGGAAAACCGGGAATTCAACTGTGCAAATCCAGGAAAGTCACCACCAATCTGCAACAAGGACAACTCTGATCCTGAAACCATGAGCTGATACTGGGAACAAAAGTTCAACACAGGTCCAAGACATTCTGAGGCTGGCAAAACAAAGTGGGCAAGAGTGGCAGAGAGCAGTTCTGTATGGAGGGAAAAAAGCTCTGTTTCTGTGCCTGGGACATGCTGATGAACTAGTGTGACTATGAGAAGGGACCGTGACACTGACAAGTGGTTAAATTTTATGGCCTCAACACGAAATGTTGGGTTATTAGAAAACTAGAATAACTCAACATCAAACATGAAAAAGTATGCCTGGCACTCCAAACTTTATGCCGTTATTCTTAGGTTCATGATATGAACAGCTATGTGAAAAAACCTTTTTATTCAATATTGTGCTCAGAAGATTGCTTTTCTTCTGCAGACTTCTAATAAAAAAATCCCTTACATGTTCAATTGAAAGAGACAGCATGGTTCATTAGTTTTTAGCATTAAACATAAGTGGGTCAACATAAAAGTTTTATACAAAATACTGACTTCAACAAAATACAAAGCACTTTCTTTATCTTTCAGAAACTGAATATACAAAGCAAGTTTTTTTTCCAAAATATTTTCATAGGCAAAGGATTAAAAACGATTTTAATTATACACATATGGTCACAATTTTGCCTTAAAAAGATTGTTGGGAAATGTACATAAGGCCGCTTGTAAATGTACATCATGTTACTGTTATGTCTTATGTCCAGAGAAAAAATGTTATCATACAGATTTGCTATTACTTGGGAGTAGGCTATTCAAAAATACAGTACTCTTCTGTACAAAGAAAAAAGTCACATCACATTTAATAAGATGGAAAAAGCATTGGCCTCCATGGTAACCAAATATCTCAGTCCAATACTTTCTATTATGCACAATACCCTGACTTCTTGAAAGTGATCCAAATCCTAGCATGTCCATATTAACAGAGTCAACAACTATGTTATAAAACAAAATGTTTTTCACAATAATAAAAAGAAAGCTGGTTCATACTTCTGAAACCATATAAAGATAAAAAATTTTTAAAAAATCACTCTTGATTTGGAGAAATAAATTTACATTATACAACACTATATGCCAGGTCAGAGGGCAGGGACATAAATGTACACTAAAATGCAAATGTTTCCCAAAGAGATAAAACAAATTCCATTTACAGCATTAAGGTTTACAAATGTACACCTGTACAACCAAAGAAAACATCATTACTAAATTAGCAAGGCTTTTTATAATAAACATTGAAACAAGATTTGCTTTCAAAGTGTAAACTTACATCTATTACTACACACACACACAATGCATATATTTATAGGAAGCAAAAAAAGCTATCTGAATATGTAATCATGCTTAAATGTTGAGCTATCAAATTCACTTTTCAGTGGCCCCTTTTCACCTCTATCTTGTTCCTACTTTCTGAATCTACTATGAAAAAGCAAAATAAATCTCAACACTTTTTCAACATGTCCTTGTAATTCTATAAGCAAAACAATATACAAATCTCCACTCTTTCTCATCGCAAACCAAACTGAAAAGTTAAAATGGAACTTAACTTTTCGTTTAGCGTACTTAACTGGATGGAAGTGTCACCATGATTTTGTTTTTTCTACCTCTTACAACAATTACATATTTAAGTATATACAATACTTCTGTACATTGCCAGAGACATTTTGGGGCAGTATTTGTATTAAAACCACATCTACTGTAAATAATGTAAGTTCATTTCAAATCATTTAATTCTTGTCTTACTTGCCGAGTTTTTATTTGCATGATAGTTTGTGAATTACCAAAATACAACTTAACTTTCTTTTAAAAATATTAATAATATTTATGCAGTTGATTGTTAATCTGTTATAAAAGGCTTCACACAAAGGACAAAAAAAAAAAACCCATAAGGACTATATTTCTATATACATTTCTATAAACCTGTTGTGCTATGGGGTCCATAGACCTACCAGACTGCAAGCCAGTTTATTAAAAGAATACTGTACTTTTTCCTTTAAAAACTATTTTTGTGACTTTACAAGGTAAAAATTTACAAAATATGTGACAGCATTTTTTGATACAGTTACATCATATACAGGCATTCTGTGCTTTGCCAGCAATCCAATCTGATAGGTCTCCACTCAGGGCTGAATATAATTTATAATTCACCACCCCCCACCCCCAAATATACACAAGAACCTTAAAAAATTTACAAATGGATGAATAAAGTCAATAAATAGTTTCACTTTAAAAAAAATTTGAAGATTCATAGTTGAGTTGTGTTTTGATAATTCACAAAAGAAACGTTCCTCTCACATGGTTACATCATCTTCTCTTTTTCCTTTACAGCATTCCATTTGGTGGTCCTCCAATAGGCCCTAGATCTGGGCTATTTTTCAAATAATATTTTTCCAACTTGGCCAGTATATGCTTCCCATATGTGTATTTTCGCAAAGTAGTAATGTGAGGTCGAATCTGAAAAATAAATGATCTGCTTAGGAAATCTAAGTTATTTTAGTTTCTGATTCCTTAAAAAAGTGCCCCCAAATTTGGGTGATTTGGAAGAATAATTGAAATTTTAAAACTCAAATCCAAAGAAAGTTGTTTGCAAAAGCAGTTCTGTTCCACTCAATCTCTCCCAACTTCTACTCTCAAAATTGTTCAATGAATAAACAAACCACTATTCCTATAAACTACTACACATGCAAACAGTAGAGGGGCTCCAAACATAGCAGAGAAGTATCACTAATGAGCTATTATATTCTAAGGTTTACGAGGGCAAAATTCTATAACTCTAAGCAACTGGACAAAAATTCAATACAAAATGGAGCAAAAGACATGAACAAGCAATCAGACGTGTGATAGCTAATACATTTAACACGTTCAATATCTCCTTAATTGTTTCAAAAATGCGAATGAGAAGAATCATATCATTATCTTTCCATCCAGACTGGCAAAGATTTTATAAATAATAACTGGTATTGATGAGATAACAGTAAAACAGGCACTCTTCTCAAATACTAGATAGATCTGTAAACTTGTACAAGATTTCTGGAGAGCTACTTGGCAGAAATCTACTAAAATGTAACATGTTCACATGCTCTGTGCCAGCAATTCCACATCTAGGGATTTACCTTACAAAAACACTTAATTATGCAAAGTTGTTTATATAAACACTGCTAAGAAGTTATTAAATAATCAAAATGCCCTAAATATGATATTGATTAAATAATGTAGTTGTTAAAAATAAGACTGAAAAAAATGTTATAGTTATATATTCTTAAGCAGAAATACTAAATTTTTAAAAACACAAAAAATCAAGAGGGCAAAAATACTACCAGTGTTCTTTTTAACAGTAAGTTTTCCTGTGGAAATTAATGATTTCTTAAAGAATCATTTGATTCTAGCAGGACAGAGAGAGAAAACAGCTTAATTGATTAAAAAAAAAATCAAACCGATATAAATTTTCTCTTTAAGAAAATTTACTAGGCGAGAAAATCTAATCAGATTTTAAAATCAATGTTCAGCCAATGTATTATGGCAAATCAAATATACCTAAATAGACTGTGAAAGGAAAAACAATGCTAACTAATGGTAGGTAAATAGATGAGAAATGAATGTGATTTTACTGAGTTGATTACCTTAAGAATTTAATAAAGGGGTATTCCATACCTACATCTGCCAACAGTTTCCCACTGATTTTAAATGTTTTTCTGGACTTGAGGATATGGGGAGGGGGAAGGGTGAGCTGTGACAAAGCGAGAGAGAGGCATGGACATATATACACTACCAACCGTAAAACAGATAGCTAGTGGGAAGCAGCGGCATAGCACAGGGAGATCAGCTAGGTGCTTTGTGACCACCTAGAGGGGTGGGATAGGGAGGGTGGGAGGGAGGGAGACGCAAGAGGGAAGAGATATGGGATCATATGTATATGTATAACTGATTCAGTTTGTTATAAAGCAGAAACTTAACACACCATTGTAAAGCAATTATACCCCAATAAAGATGTAAAAAAAAAAATTTTTTTTTTCTGCAGTTGTAACAATTCTGAGGAAATTAAAGCCTAGGGAAGTTAAATGAGTAGCCTGAAGTCACACAAATTGAATCATCTATTTTAAGTGCTACAAACTGTATTACCTTGTGCATGATTATCTTTCTCTGAGCAGGTTCAGCCATATCAATCATCTTCTGAACTACATAGTTGGCATACTGGTCCTTCATCATGGTGTATAAGGCACTGTGAGGACCATCATTCTGGCAGCAAACTTCATCAATCAGTAATGCTCTCTCAGCACGGGAGGCATGAGTAACACACTTTTCTACTACATTGCTAAAAATTTAAAGTACATACACAAAAAGTTATTTTGTTAAATTTAATAGAAAAATTTCCTTGGTTTTTGAAAGTACCTGCTCAACGCACTGGAAGACAGAAGAGTCAAAACAGGATTCTCTTGTAATTCTCTTACAGTTACTTTCAAAACAGAAATTAATATCATAGAAGAACTCATATTGGATATCTGTAAGTTTAATTACAGGCCTCAAAATTATAATTAAATAATAAATAAAACTGTAATTCAAGGGGGGGAAGTAGGTCATTAATAAGGTCTGAGGCTTTCATAAACATGCACTAAATAAATTAGATTTGCATTTATTTACACATCTTGGGGAGAAATAATTTTCCAAATACAGATTTCAAAAATGGAATATACAAGGGCAAACCAATTTGTCGTGTAAATTCTATAAGAACAAAAGCAACATTCTATTATGTACCTTTTGCCTCTACTAAGAAAGACTATATTCCAACGCTATATTCTACATGCATTTCTGTGCTTACTAATAAAAGCCAGAGAGTTGAAAGACTTGACCCCTGGAATTAGAAAATAACGCAATACCTGGCAAATTTGTGTTGACTCAGGGCTAAGACCTTTCCTCTGATTTCAGAAACAATTTTGCTCTTGTCTTCAGGTCGACCATGTTCCAGTACATGCTGAATAACATAATTGCCATACTGATCCTAAGTGCAGATATTAAAAAATTACTTTCCTTAAGAATAATGGTAATTCTTTAAAAAGATATTCATCAATTTTCTAAAAATCCAATAGTACAATCAGGAGAATACCACAGGTTTTGTCTCACTGAGTGTTTCTATAATGTGTTAACAATAAATTATATTTCCTTTTTAAAAAATCAGAATATTTTCAAAAATATATAAACATTTCAAAATATTAGGGAGTTTATACCTGTACCAACTGCTCTGTATGTTGGTGAAGTTCTTCTAAGATAGGTAAGGTCTGTTCTGCAGTGCAGTGCTCTAGGATGCGCTGGATTACTCTGCAGCCGTAAGGATGAGTTGAAAGTACAAACACCTTAAAACAATTAGAAGAAATAAATTTCCATTTTGTGACATTTTTGGAAGGACAGGTTTTTGATAACATGCTGAATTAATTTCAAATAGAATGGGGAATTCACATTTATTGATAATATGCCAACTGTCATGTGACAAAGGCTGGGAAGCAGGGTACTGAATTTAGGAGCTAATGGACATCCTTTTTGTTTCTTTTTATACTGATTTTTAAAAAACTTTTTGTTTTATATTGGAGTATAGCCGATTAACAATGTTGTAATAGTTTCAGGTACACAGCAAAGCGACTCAGCCATACATATACATGTATCCATTCTCCCCCAAACTCCCCTCCTATCCACGCTGCCACATAACATTAAGCAGAGTTCCCTGTGTTATACAGTAGGTCCTCGTTGGTTATCCATTTGATATACAGCAGTGTGTACATGTCAATCCCACGCTCCCTAACTATCCCTTCACCCACCGCCGGTAACCGTAAGTTCACTAACGGATATTTTGATCAAAAGGAACCTAATCAGAAGATGGAAGGCATGTAATAATGACAAGGAATGGATTGTGCAGTAGGGGTAGTGCATGTTGTAATTAGAAGCTATTAATTATTATGTTTTTAATTACTGATATTTATTTTGCCTTTTATTATACAGTCCTAAGCCTTCTTCCCTCCTCTCCCTCTCCCAGAAAATTTGGAAAACACTGTTGGGTTTACAATTCTAACAGTAGTTGTCTTTCTTTACTTCTTAGAGTAATATAAATTAAACTCATATTTCTACATTTTTCAGCTGCAAAAAATGAAGCTATCTATTGACTCACTCTATAAAAGAGGCAGAAATTAATGAACATTCAGTATGTATCTCCTATTTTTGTATGAAAGTACTGGGTATTATCTTTCGATTTATAAAAAACATGTCAGTTAACACTCAAATTCTAACTAATTAGAAGCCAAAAATCAATCTTACTTGTCCTTTGAAAGCATCAATGATGAACTGTAGTGACTGTGGTTGAACACATTCAATACATTTTTGTACAACATGGTTTCCATTTTGATCTTTCACACATTTCAGTACGTGACCATCTAGCTCCTTTACCATTTCACTCTGCAAAAGAGAAGACATTTAAATTATCTCACCAAACAGCATAGAAGGATTTTACATAAAAGTACTGAGATAGGAACAAAAGTATACTCAAAAATTTGTTTGCAATTTTTTATACGTCAAAGTTTAAAATTCCCACCCCATCCCCCAAAGTGTAATAAGCAGAAGCCACTGAAGGTGAGAATTACTAAAACATTTTACAGGATTATAATGTAAATGATACCTGCTGAAATATAACTTAGTGGTACTCAATTTGCTATATACTACTATCTTCACTGTGTACATCTTCCACTTATCTTTCTCAGCTGACAACTAAGATAATGATTTTAGAATTCTACGTTTTTTTATCCACTTAGCATACCCCTTCCCCCAATTAATAATTATTATTATCATTTTTTGGCTGTGCCGCACAGCATGCGGGATCTTAGTTCCCCGACCAGGGATTGAACCTGTGCCCCCTGCAGTGGAAGCGAGGAGTCCTAACCACTGGACTGCCAGGGAATTCCCCCAAGTAATTATTTTTGATGGCTCCTTGAGTTTATCAAGTGACCGGAAAAGGGTAAGGAGCTGAGTGAGCACTGATGGGCTATGTGATTTTCACGTAATATCTCAATTATGAGAAGAAATTATTGTTGAGCACTTTTACTCTTCTTTTTAATAATCTTATAACAAAGAACTTGATTCAGGGAATTCCTTGGCAGTCGAGGCGTTAGGACTCTGAGCTTCCATTGCTGGGGCCTGTGTTTGATCCCTGGTCGGGGAAATAAGATCCCACAAGCCACTTGATGCGGCCAAAAAACAAAATAAGAACCTGACTCAGTATAACTTTCCTTTATCATTTGATACCTTCTTCAGGGACAGAGTCTCAGGAGATTTTAGATTTTTGCTCATTTAATGGGCAAAAATGACACCTTTCAATTTTATATTTGATTACTAATAAGGTTAAACTTATTTACAGTAAGGTTTATTTACTAAGTGCATTTTCTTTTAACTAACAATCTTAATATTTTTCTCGTAAGTTTGTAAGACTTCATTAAATAAACATCTTAATCCTTAGGGGAAAATACAGGTAGCCACACAATAACCTGCATGCCTTCTTAGTGCAACAGGAAATAGTACTGTGAAGAAATGGAGTACACCTAGTGTAAACATATTCACATTTTTTTTTTGGCTGCGCCGTGCAGCATTCAGGGTTTTAGTTCCCTGACCAGGGATCGAACCCATGTCCTCCGCAGTGGAAGTGCAGAGCCCTAACCACTGGACCACCAGGGAATTCCCGGTATTCACATTTAAAATTTCTCTCACCCAGGGACTTCCCTGGTGGCACAGAGGTTAAGAATCCACCTGCCAATGCAGGAGACACGGGTTTGATCCCTGGTCCGGGAAGATCCCACATGCCACGGAGCAACTAAGCCTGTGCGCCACAGCTATGGAGCCTGCGCTCTAGAGCCCACCAGACACAAATACGGAGCCCGCACGCCACGACTGCTGAAGCCCACACGCTCCAGGGCCCGCATGCTGCAACTACCGAAGCCCGCACGCCTAAAGCCCGTGCTCGGCAACAAAGGAAGCCACTGCAATGAGAAGCCGCGCACCACAACAAAGAGTAGCACCTGCTTGCTGCAACTAAAAAAAGCCCGCGCGCAGGAACGAAGACCCAACACAGCCAAAAAAATCCCCAAAACTCTCTCACCCAAAAAACTCTCAACTGTATTCTGACATAACTAGAGGAATCCCTGAAGTCAAGATATCACACAAATGTTAGTTATAAACTAAAAATATGGACTAAATTACAAAATGAAATGTACTTAAGAATCCAAACAGGAGGGAATTCCCTGGTGGTCCAGAGGTTAGGACCCTGCACTCTCACTGCCGAGGGCCTGGGTTCGATCCCTTGTCAAGGAATCCAAAGAGGAAATGTAATACCATTAATCATCTGAAGCTTACTCCCAATGTTTTATATTTTCAAATATTAAAGACACGTAAGATATTGGGGTTTTTTTAAAAGAAAGAATTGGAAAATTTTACTCAAGCCAAACTTGAGGATTATAATCTGGGAAGGGCATCTCAGAAAGCTCTGAGAACTGTTCCCAAAGTATCTTTAAAGTATCTATACCAGTCTGAGAGTTAAGAGCAGAGAAGTTCTAAGTACCAATACAGTCAAACTGTTAATCTAATCTCTCTCCATTATGACACATCTTCAATGACTCTAAAACTCAGGATTTCCTCAAGAGGAACAATGCTATTTTCTCACAGATGTTCACTGCTGTGATTAATGTATATACATAACACAGACATATCCATCCATATATATTATTGCCTTTAATTCTGGAATTTATCATATGAATGTAGGTTGAAAGTCAGAGCCAATCTCTTTCCAAACTTACTAATTACCAATACCTTTTAAGAAATAATTATTTTCTTTACTCTTATTACATTTCATTATAATACATAAACCACTTATATACAGTATCTATGGGAGGTTATGAATTTCACTTTAAAAGTCTGTTTACCTCATGTGCAAACCATGCTAATTAATTAGCGATGCTACAGTTTCTTTAAAAAATCTAGCGGATAAGCAATTTTCCTCATCCCCTACTCTCCTTAATATCCTTGTCTATTTAAAATAATTTAAAAATTTATTTTGATCATTTACAGGAAAATTCCTAGGAGTACATAATTGGAATTGTACTAATCCCTTTTTTACTTAAAATACTTAGACCTTTCCATCCAAGAACATGGTATACTTCCCAATTAATTTATATGTGCTCTCTTTTCTCTTAAAGAACTGTAAATCTTGTTAAGAGGATGCTTGAGGCTACTTTTCCTGTTGAATGAAATTTTTAAAACTTTGTATATACTTTTTTTTTTTTTTTGGCCACGTCGCGCGGCTTGTGGGATCTTAGTTCCCCGACCAGGAACTGAACCACTCCCTCAGCAGTGAAAGCGCGGAGTCCTAACCACTGGACCACCAGGGAATTCCCTGTATATACATTTTTAACTGGCATACATAAAATTGTTAGGAATACAATTGGTTTTAAAATATTTATTCTTATGATAGAAGTTTAAGTGTAATCCAAATAAACACTGGGAATAGTAAAATGTATTCCTGATACTACAGAAAATCAAGTGAGTAGTGGTAGCAGAAACACCTGCCATCTAGCACTCTGCTTGACATACAGTAGGTACTCACTTTCACTTAGAAATGAAAAGATGAAGAAAATGAACAAAGGACAGATCAAAGATGTGTTGTGTAACTTTCAATTAATTACATACTGTTTGAGATACATTTTAAAAAATATTTTAGTCTGTGCAAATATTTAACATTTCACTCCAAGATTATTGTAAGATAAAAATTTTTAAATTGGATAAAATAATACAAAAATTTTGTCTTAACTTACAATTACCTGCTGGTCAGATGAAATAGACTCTAATGCTTTCTGAATAACACGGCAGCCATACATCTGCAATGCTAAGGGTAGAACATGACCACGAATACGAGTAGCCAGGGCTAATTTTTGATCCAAACTCCCAAACTGACAGAAAAAAAAAATTAATAAAAATGACTATAATATTATTTTGTTAAACTTGAATAACCCACTGTTTGCAGTCTATTTAATCTATTTATAAAATATCACATTTGGCAAGTATGTAGGGAGAAGGCATTTAGGTAAAAGCGAATTAAGATAGACCCAGAGATGCTTGAAATAATATCACTTTTTAGAGGGTAAGTCATTCTATCTACTATTTCCTTTTTACTAACATATTAACCACCTGTTATTCTTTTAAAGTAAACATCTTCACTCTTCATTTCAAATAAACACCCCCACTGTCTTCTAATAAAATGAATTTCTGAGGCATACATTCAGACCAGATAATTCTCAACTATATTCTGACTGTGGAGGAAATCTGTTAAGTCAAGCTACAACATAGATGTTTAGTTATAAACTAAAAAATTTTCTGAATTACAAAATAAATGACACCTAACAAATCCACATAAAGACTGTACTACTATTCATTAATTGCTTCACATAAGACTTACTCCTAATGCTTTATATTTTCAAATATATTTCAAATATTAATCAGGATTGGTATTAAACTTCTCATTTAATGTAAGACCATACACTTAAAAAATATATACCATAAAATACGACATTTTAACCATTTTTAATTCAGTGGCATTGACTATATTCTCACCATGTGCAATCACCACCACAATCTGATTCCAAATCTCTTCCATTGCCCCAAACAGAAACACTGTACTCTTTAAGCAATAACCCCCTATTCCCCCTCTTACCCCAACCGGTCTACTAGTAAGACTAGGAAACCCTAGTCGACTTTATGTCTCTATGAATTTGCTTATTCTAGGTATTTCACATAAATGGAGCCCTGTAATGTTTGTTCTTTTGTACCTGGCTTATTTCACTTAGTTCCATCCATGTGTAAGCATGTATCAAAGCTTCATTCCTTCTTATGGCTGAACAATATTCTACTGCATGTATATACCACATTCTGTTTATACATTCATCTGCTGGACTGTTTCCACCTTTGGGCTATTATAAACAATGCTGAAATGAACATTGGTGTTTAAGTCCTTGTTTTCAATCCTTTTGGGTATACACCTAGGATGGAATTGCTGGGTTATATGGTAATTTTATGTTTCGTTTTTTGAGGAACTGCCAAACTTTTCCACAGTGGCTGCACCATTTTACATTCCCATCAACAATGTACAAGGGTTCTCATTTCTCCACGTCTTCATCAACATTCGTTATTTTCTGTGTTTTAAATTACAGCCATCCCACTAGATGTAAAATAGACTCTCCTTGTGGTTTTGATTTGCATTTCCCTAATGACTAAGGGTGCTGAGCTTCTTTTCATGTGCTTACTGCACATTTGAATATCTCATATGGAGAAATGTCTATTCAAGCCCTTTGTCCATTTTTTAACTGAGGTGTCTTTCCGTTGTTGAGTTTCAGGAATTCTTCATATATTCTGGATATAAAATCTTTATCAGACATATGATCTGTAAATATTTTCTCCCAAGCTCACATATTTTTATATGAAAATAAACTCACCCAACTCTCAGAGCTTTCCTAAGCATTAAGCATATACAAACATGTATGTGTGCTTACCTCAAAAAATTTCTGTATAACATAGTTGCCAAAAACATCTGTCATTAATTGATAGGCTGCTTGTAGAATTTCATTAAATACCATCTGTCGCTCAGCTGGAGTAGCTCTCTCTAGCTTTTGCTGTATGAATCTATGTGGGAAAAATTTTAATGCCATGACAGTATATTGATAATAAGCTCCGGCAATATCCGAATCTGACTCGAGTATTATACACCCTGATATATATTGGATATGTGTGTGTGTGTGTGTGTGTGTGTGTGTGTGTGTGTGTGTGTGTGTATATATACATATTCACATAAATAAAATCATTTCCAGAAACAGTACTAATACATTTTATTCAATTTAAAATAAAAAGAACAAAAGTTATGGAGCATTTCTTTGTTAACACCTTAATTTAAAATAACTTCTAGTTAGACTGGCAAAAAATCTGGACATGAAGATGTTTAATGCCTCAAGTTAGTTCTCGTTCTATTATAATCAATGAAAAACTACAAAGATATTACTGGTATTTATTTATTTTTAATAATCATATTATTACTAAGTATTTTTAGAACATAATAAAAGAAACCTTTAGAAATAAAATTCATGAGACACAACTTAATTCCTAACTAAGCTAGCCACTGTGGACTTCCTTGGTGGTCCAGTGGTTAAGACTCCGTGCTCCCAATGTAGGGGGCATGGGTTCGATCCCTGGTTGGGGAAGATCCCCCATGCCACGGCCAAAAAAAAAAGCTAGCCATTGTGAGTGACACAAGGTCGAGTTGCTACTCTTAAGGAACTTTAAGAACTTTCAACCATAGGAAGATAAAATTTGTATGCAACTATATAATCAAAAATTACTTTAAAAAATTTTAGATTTACTTTTAAAAGATACCTCAAATTTAATAAATGTGTTAGAATTCTACTACTATTTTCCTTTCTATGTATTATCTTGAGAACACTAATTTGCATGTACCTCAAGCATTACAGTACACGTGGTCTGTTTAATGTAAACTTTGTTTTAAACATTTTTTTAGACAAAGTATATATCAGGGACACAAGTCCATAAATGTAATTTGGAGCATTATTTTCAAAAGGATATTTGAAGAAATCAAATGTATTCTGTCAATGTAACAAAGATAATCCAATAAAAGGACATTGTTGTATTTTTATTATAGAAAACTGAAGAACCATAGAAAATAAATTAAAAACCTGTATTTTTATAGTTCATCCTAACAGGAAAGAAAAATCCATATTGGATATTTATTTTTTAAACAATTCTAACTTTTATAAAGGTTAAATCATTCTAGTCCAGAAAAACTTTGGCTCTTTCAAAGCAAAAATGCAATAGAAAGTATCATAAATAATAATCACCTACCTAGAACCATGCTGGTCTTGAGAAAACTCAACTATGTGTCCAATCAAGTCTCTAAGTTGAAGGTTTGGGAAGCGGTTGTTTCTGAAATCTTCCAACAATCTACTTCGGCCAGAAGGCATAATATCAGACCTATTATACCGAAGCCGAGAAGGAGGAAAGAGCTGGCTGCTGGAGCTAAACAGACTGGAAGTGCCTGAAGCACTTCGATATTTTGCTTCTGCTCCAGGTGCTGCAGAGATATATCGACCACTACCATTTGTCAGTCCTCCTACAACAAAGTAGCTGTGGTCAGCAAATATTTTTGACAAAGTCATTCCTCAAATAAAAGTCATTTAAACCAAGAAGTCAGTCAATATAGAAATATTCACCCCACTAATTCCTATATGGTATAACAGAAAATTAAAGTTGAAGGAGAAATCTCACACATTTACTTAATGTGTCTGGCTATAATATGGGGGAAAAAAGAGACTAGAAAACACGAGAAAAATAAACCTGTAATTTGTTCTTGGCAGTTTAGTTTAAAAACGTCTAACGTCATACACAAAACCTGTATTTGTTCTTGGAAGCTTAGTTTAAAACATAATTATAACAACTAATGTCATACATACTAGTATCAATACCAGAACACTGAAACCAACAAAATTTTCAGTTACATTAACAAGCAAGTTACAAACAGCTAGCAAACTCAGATTTTAAGCCACTAAAAGTTTAATTGAAATTTACTCACAGTGTTAACAGAACACCAACTAAATCTGTACTTTTTTGGAATATATAAAAATTCATTAAGTCATATATACTTGTATGTAAAGAAAAATGATTTCTTAGTTAACCCGATTAAGTTTCAAACTTAAAAAACCCACAATATCAGATAATAAAGCCAAATTACACACTATTAAAATTTTTTACTTAAAAATTACTCTCCATAAAATACTACTGTTTTACAGACAAGAAATAGTAGCAGTAAACATATTTATTATTCCTAGAGCTTTAATGTTGACCATTTAAAACAAATGAATAAAAAGCCTTTTTAACTTATATCCCATTCCAAAGAATACTACTAAAGGGCAGTTGATAAAAACAAAAATAAATAGAAGCAGGTAATTGTTCTTATTACAAATAACCATTTAAAAGTACTTGACAGTGTCCTTTTAAAAAAGAAAAATGTATAGAAAATTATAAAATGCAGATTTAGTAGTTCAGATAAACAAAACCCACCGCCAGCTTTCACTATTGTATATCACTTCTATTTAGAATAGTGCTGTATGTACAATCCAGGCCACAAAGTATAGATGGTGCCAAGGACACACTGTCAGTGCAAAGTTATAGAGAGGCATTAAAGGCCAAAAAGAGTTACAGGGACAAGGAGCAGTAAAAGAGTTATAATCCTGGAGAGTGAAGCAGGTTAGAATATCCCTCTTTTACTTTCAGTCCCCACTGCCCTAGCTTTATTTTTCTTCATTAAATTTCCCATCATCCAGTATATTATACATATTTATTATTTATTTGAATCCTCAGCCCCATTTCCAATGTAAGTGCCATAGAATCACGTTCGCCTACGTGCTAGATACGTGGTACCTAAAACGATGCCCCATACATAGCGAGTACACAAATATTTATACATATTTAATGTAATATCAACTGCCTATGGTCTAGTTCTATAGTATCTTAAAAGTGTGTAACTTTAACAAGCCGTTTTATACACCAAAGTCATTGACATCAAATTCTCATGTTCATTCCAGTTCTACATAAATCGTGCTCATGTATGAAAAGTCTAAAAAGTAAAAGAATTCAGTTTTTTAATACTGTCTTGATCTCTTCACTATTAATCCTTCTAGTCCCCTATTTTATTTCTGTTTATAGTACCATCAACCGTTCACAACAATAACTGATAGTCTCGATAACAATTCTTTAAACTTTTGTAGGGTAGGGGTGCTCTGCTTATCATTCCAATCTGTTTTTCATAAACAACAATTATATCTTCCCATTCAAAGGCCACTTTGATGATGTCATTTTATACTAAAAACCTACAGCATCCTGCTAGAGTACCTTCTCTATATTCTTCAGCTTACTTTTCAAGTCATTATTCCAAACCTACTTTTCACATGAATTTCCTAATAGTACCCTAATTGTTCACTTTTCTCCTTCTTATTCATTACTATCTCTGTACCACTGCTTATCACTACTTGAAACAAGGCCTAATCCTACCTCTTTATTCTTAATGCACTAAAGGTTTCAACACCAAATTCAAAATACATACTTACCCCAGAAAAGACAATTTTATTTGGTACCTTCCAAGTAGTCCTATCAATATCCAACAGAATTCCTCCTGTGTCTAGATATTTCTTGATTATATTCTATCAGCTCCTAATATACCAAACTCCTGATGCACTTTGACAACTTAAAATGTCTAATGATGCCAAACTGCCTTGAGTTTTAAAAAATCTCGGAACTTCAGTTCTAGAAGACTAATTAGCACTTTCATTTATAAAGTTGAAAAATTAATTTCACAAAGGGCCAGGATACCTTCGTTTCCTTACAAATTAATTAAATAAGCATTTCAACTCAATTTAAAATATACATTAAACATTTAAAATTTGGTTTTTTAGGGAATTGCCTGGTGGTCCAGTGGTTAGGACTCCTCACTTTCACTGCTGAGGGCCTGGGTTCAATCCCGGGTCAGGAAATTAAGATCCCTACAAGCCACGTGGGGAAAAAAAAACCAAAACTGGTTGTTTTTAAACACTGAAAGCATGTCATCCAAAACTATTTTGGGATTGAGGAATATTTTACAAAATTGGCCTATACGTTTCAAAAATGTTGAGGTCATAAAAGACTGAGAAATAGTTCAAGATTAATAAGAGTCACGACAAATAAATGTCATGTGTGAGCCCCCAAATCCATCAATCGCCCTCTCCGCCCCAATGCCCCCCCGCCGCCTTTCTCTTATAAAGGATTTCAATGAGACAACTGGCAAAGTGAATAAAGTCAGCTGATTTGATAGTAGTATTGTTAAGTTCCTGACTTTGACAAAAGAATGTCCTTACTTTCAGGACACACACACACACTGATATGTTCATGAGTAAGGGACACTGTCTGCAACTTCCTTTCAAAAGTTATCAGGGAAAAAAAATGGGTGTGAAGGGACAGGCAAATGCAGAGAGGGGAAGCGAGGAGAGGGAAACAACAATAAAGCAAATTCAGTTAAATAACATTTGGAGAATCTGGCTAGGTTTTTTTTAATTGTTAATGATTTCCTCTTAAGTCTGAGATTATTTCAAAATTAGTTAAAAACAAACATACAAATTGGTCATCTATATTCATACCATTGCTACTGGTCAACTAAAAGATGTGTTCTGCACCAAATGTGTTAAACGGTAACAGTCCCTTCAATTGATCACTGACCTCACCCCTATCATTTATCACTTCTTAATCACTAGCTTAATAAGAGTGTATGGGACATGGAGATCTGTACTATAATTTCACAGATGAAGTCACTATAATCCAAAAGTGATGTGACATGCAGCTAGGCAACCAGGAGTCTTAGGCCAGAGCTCATCACACAGTAGTGTGCTGCCCCTTATACGCTATTTACATAGGCATCTATCAAGTTCATTCATGACAACTGAATGAAGGCAAACACCTCACAACTATCCTAGTAGAAATAATATGATTTTATAAGTTTTCATTAATTTCCTTGAGAAGTCCATTGTTTTAGAATCCTTCCCTATTTAATACCAGAAATCAAAAAGATCTTAATACTGTGAAAAACACAGGGGAGAAAAATATAAAACTGAAACCACCACAAAATAAATCTCAAAAGTTTTTTCTTTTCATTATTTTCCACCTCCCTGGGATCTGGAATAACAACTCCTGAGCCTATTCTTTTATTTATTTACCTTTTCTATTTTTTTTTTTTTTGCGGTACGCGGGCCTCTCACCGCTGCGGCCTCTCCCGCTGCGGAGCACAGACTCCAGACGCACAGGCCCAGCGGCCACAGCTCATGGGCCCAGCCACTCCACGGCACGTTGGATCCCCCCGGACCAGGGCACGAACCTGCATCCCCCGCATCAGCAGGCGGACCCCCAACCACCGCGCCACCAGGGAAGCCCCTACTTTTTCTATTTTTTAAAAAATAAAGATTCTCAAATCTTTCCCAGTGGATAGCTTTTATTTAAAAACAAATCTACCTGAAGATTATTCTGATAGAGGTTTGGAGGCTAACAAATTAGAATCAAGATAAATTAAGGTTTCATTTTAGAGCAAGTTTTCAACTACTAATTTCAAATAAAAATGGTAATCCAAGTAGATTCAGGGTCCCGAAAAGGGTACAACTACATATAGGCTACTAGGCAGAGTCCCTTTCAGAAGGCGAGGCTCTGGAAAGCTCAAGAATGATAAGATGATAATGAAAGATGACTAGTTAGTTGGAGTGGGCAAAGAATAAATGATAAAGAATGCATAGTTGGAAAAAGTCTAAAATGAGGATGACCTATTCCACTTTAAGCTATTACCTTCAGTTAGTTCTAACCCAGAGCCCATACACTTAGTACTTTCAGTTCGCTATTTTTTTTCTCTGATTACTTTTCAAAAGAAATATATGGAACATTCAGAGTAGACTGTAACAGCCATGTAACTCCTTTCCTCCTTCCAATTTCTGCCTTTTGCAAATGGGACTGTCTAACCTATGCCTGTCCCATGACTGTATTTTGGAGGCAGATAACTTGTTTCCTAGGTTTCATAGACCCAAAGATGGAGAGGAATTTTGCCGCAGGGTAGACCACATTCAGAATCTCACCTGATTTAGAAAATAAGATTTGGGATTTTTGGAATGGTTCAAGACTCCTGGGGATGCTGGAATGGGGTGAATGTATTTTGCATGTGGGCGGAACGTGAATTTGGGGGGACCAGAGTTTACATGGTACTGGGCTGAACTGGGCTTCCCCAAAAGATATGTTCAAGTCTTAACTCCTGGTACTTGTGGATTTGACTTTATTTGGAAATAGGATCTTTGCAAATGTAATCAAGTTAAAATGAGGTGTCATGCTGGAGTAGGTTGGGCTCTTATCCAATGACTGGTGTCCTTATAAGAGAAGGAAAATTAGGACAGACACATAAGGAGAATGCCAGGTAATGATGGAGGCGGAGACTGGCGTGCTATGTCTACAAGCCAAAGAACGTTAAGTGTTATCAGCAACCATCAGAAGCCAGAAAGAGGCAAGGAAGGATTGTGCTTACAGCCTTCAAGGGGAGTATGGCCCTGTTGACACCTTAATTTGACTTCTAACCTTCAGAACTGTGAGACAATAAATCTGTTTTAAGCCACTTAGTTGTAATTTGTAACAGCAGCCTTAGAACACTAATATATAATGCTATCTTAACAACACTCTGAGACAAGGATATAATCTCCATTTTACTTGTGACACAATAGGCTTAGAGAAGCTAAATCCTTAATAAATCCTTATTCAAGGATGCATAGCTAATAACTAGACTAAGGTTTTTTTTTAACTATTATATCTGAATAATTCCCTTTCGGTTATACTCTGCTACACCTCATGAAGAACATTTAATGCCATATACCATACTTAAATCTGGGATATTCTTGAGGTTACATGGGAGAGTAAAACATGTAAATTTTTTAACTATAAAATTTTAACTATATATTTGCCATATAAAGACACAAAATTTTTACTCGGGAAAAACCAAGGCTTCAATGAATTAAAAAACCTACATAATTCTAGTTAAAAGTATAATCTTCCACATCATCTTAAAAGACTAATATAAAAAGCAAAAAGCATAAATATGTCAAGTGTGCTATCTTAAATCTGTACATTTTATGACCATATGTAAGCAAACAATATCAGGTGCAAACTACAAACCAAAATAAAAATCTGTTGTTTCCATTTCTATTGCTTGTAATTCTTTTCTAAAAGCAACTAAGTAATTCATCTACCTTTTAGCATCTAGTGCTTCAACTTTTTAAAAATATAAAGGTAAGAGACAGGCCATCTTCACAGAAGATACTTAATATTAATAATCTTCCCTCATTCATCAAAGATCATTTAAACAGACTGAGTTTTTAACATATGAACTATGTAGTTCAGACTAGTATTATATCTCACTTCTACCTCTACTCACCTTGCCAATTTCCGTCAAAAAAGGCTTGTATGATTTCAAGAACTGTCTGAATCTTACATCTTTATTGAAAACTAAACTACTTCTGTGATTACTGAACATGAGGACACTCTAAAAACCTACCCCTACCCCAAACCAAAGAACAACACACACAGGCAAAAATAAAAACTCACAACCATCATAAAACTTCTCAAAGTGCAGTACTCTACAGAGTATGATCTTAACACACTGATCAGAGAACACACTACCAGTTAAACAATGCTTTAATGTAGAAATCTATATAGGATGTGAAATAATTTTTTTAAACAAGTAGCCAGTGTCCAAAAATAAACTCATCGATAAAACAGAAAGAAACAAAGCCACTCAAATTACTCCAACCATTTTGTTGAGATCTGAATACAGTTGACCCTTGAACAACACGGAGGTTAGGAGCATCGACTCCCACCCCACCAAAGTATATGTATAAGTTGTGACTCCCCCAAACTTAACTAGTAGTAGCCAGCCTACTGTTGACCAGAAGCCTTACCAGTAACATACAGTCTATTAACACGTTATATGCTATATATATAATTATATGCATTCATGAAATACCTAACTTTTAATTTTTTTTGATATTTCTAGGCAGTCTGCGATTTTTTTCAAGTTGTTGCAAATCTCCAAAAAAATTTCCCAGTTTTCCCCATTTTTTGGGGGGAAAACAATCCATGTATAAGTGGACCTGGGCCATTCAAACCTGTGTTGTTCAAGGGTCAACTGTACTGTTAAAGCTGTGGAGAATGGTTTCAGCTTTCTTGTTTCTAATCTAGTAGGGAGAAAAAACCCAGAAACAACTCTAATATAATCTAGCCTGTGGTTAATTTGGTACAAAAAGACCAGAAAGGAAAGATAATAATTCTAATGGAGAGAATCACTGTGTTCAATAAAGTGCAATAAGGCAATAGCATTACAATCATTATACTGTAATTACTGGTTTACTCATCTGTATTTACCACAAAAAAATCAAACTTGATGATGGTGGGCAGAATGTTTTCTTCAAGTGTCTCTCAAGTCAAGCACAGTCTGGCATATAGGGATCTGACACTGGCTGAATAAATTAAGTGAATTAATTAAGCAAAATAAATTAATTAAATAAAAATTTTCATGAGACCCCAGAATTCTTAAATGGGGGCCAATAAAACTACACATAAAAGATAAACATAAAATAGGGATTAGTTTCAGTATAAATTAAGCTTATTACTATCCTATTTAGAATATCATGTAAAGACCCTTATCTGATCAGTTTTAATTTAAAAATTAGCAATAAAATATTATGAGATCCTTAAAGTAAAAAGTATTTAATTTAGATTAAAAGTCAATTGCAGGGGGACTTCCCTGGTGGTGCAGTGATTAAGAATCAACGCAGGGGACACGGGTTCAAGCCCTGGGCCAGGAAGATCCCACATGCCACGGAGCAGCTAAGCCCGTGTGCCACAACTACTGGGCCTGCACTCTAGAGCGTGCGAGCCACAACTGCTGAGCCTGTGTGCTACAACTACTGAAGCCCATGCGCCTAGAGCCCGTGCTCCACAACAAGTGAAGCCACCACAGTGAGAAGCCCGCGCACCACAAGGAAGAGAAGCCCCCGCTCGCCACAACCAGAGAAAGCCCACGCGAAACAATGAAGACCCAAAGGAGCCAAAAAAACAAACAAACAAAAAAAGTCAATTGCAGGCAAGTGAAAAATGCCAATATACTGACATTCAAACTCACTTTCCCCACCAACTCACAATAGGCTAAATTATATTTTACCACAATTTTATAAAAAGTTCACAAAAATTCTAAACTTAGGGAATAGGAAAAGATCCTTTATTTATTTAGAGCAATAGTAGACAGAAATAAAAGCATTCTTTGAGAAGCAGTGTGACACCTTGGAATGAACCAGGTAGACCTGGACTCAAAATTTTTGTTCCTTACTAACTTCATGACTACAAGCAAGTTCCTTGATTGCTTTGAGAATGAAGTTGTGTGTGTGTGTGGTGTGAAAGAGGAGTCAAAGTTAATTTCTCCCCATCTGGATATTCAATTGCTCCAGTTCAACTTACTGAAAAGACCACCTTTCCTAAATACACCAGAGTGGCACCAGTGGCCACAAATCAGGTAACTAAACGAGCAGGTCTATTTCTGGATCCCCTATTCCACCAATCTATTTCTCTAACCCTTGTGCCAATACCACAAGTTTAGTAAAACTACCACTGCAGTTTTAATAAGTTTGATATCTGGCCAAGTTATTAAATTCTAAATTTGTTCTTCAAGACTGTCTTGACTACTCTTGGCTCTGTTTTTCCATTCATATTAAATAAATCAGCTTATCAATTTCTTTAAAAAAGCCTGAAATATTCTTACTGAGATTGTGCTAAATCTATACATCAATTAGAAGACACTTGGTATCTTTATAATACTGAGTCTTTCAAGCCACAAACATGACATGTCCTTTCATTTATTTGTCTTCTTTAACTTCAGTCAGTGCTTTTACGGTTTACAGTGTAAAGATTTTGCCCTTCCTCCAATGGACCTATTCCTGGTTAAGGAAACAGTCTCATGTAAAAATATTCTAAACGTAAGTCAATTTTCAGTATTACCCCATGAGACCCATGCTGCATTCATTTTTAAAGGTTATTTGGCTAAAGCTGCAGATCTCTCATGAAGCACATCTGCCTATATTTTAAGTTTTTTGATCCTATGTTTACTTAATGCACATTATTTAGTGTATAAACAGTGCAATGATGTACGTTCTTGGTGAATTCTTGATTGTTTTTAAGGCACATGAAGACTTATTTGATATCAGTAAGAAGGAAAGGTAGAGAAACAATTGAGGGAGGAGCTGAAATGCAAATATGAAGGAAAGGTAGAGCCAGTGAATAAAATGTAAAACAACCAAATGATAGTAAATAATGATATACAGAATTATAGTCAACAACATTAAATAAATGGCTCCAATTTGCAAAATACATATCAAGGAAAAAAATATTTAAAAACATATTCAGTAAGAGACCAGACTTTTCTATTTTCTCTCATCCCATAAGCTTTTCAAAATTTTAAAATATGCAATGGCACAAGCAGACTTCAGGTCAATAGAAAGAAACAAGGCAGGAAGAAAGAAATCCATTAGGGAGATGATGGGGGACAAGATCAAAGGCTCATATAACACACTAGAGATCCAGGAATTATGAGTTACAAAGAAGTGTGAACTGGAGTAACGCCTTCTATAAACTATGAATTGTCCCAAGGTGTCTCTCTTCACCTGAGTGCTACTGGAAATTTCAGTGGGATAATCCTTTTTAAATGAAAAGTTTAGCATCTGGCTGCTGGGTATTTAATGTCCACAGAACCCCCACAATCATGATGACAAGCGAAAACTGTTGCCACACATTTCCAAATCGTTCACCTCCTCATTCTAGGTATTTTAAACAAGCACTACAAGTGATTCTGGTATGGTAAACCACTGAATCGAATCATCAAGTATTTTTTAGTCTCAAATCTGAGATTATACCTTAACTGAATTAGCTGGTGAAAACATTCTCAGTCATTAGAAGCACAAAGTCATAGATAACATTATTAGAGGATAATGGGTAAAAATAAGGGCAAAAATTAATCATTGTGACCCCAAACCAGAACTAAGACTAATGAATTTGTACACAGAAATGAAACATAAAATAAATTCTTCCACACAAGTAATAATTTTAGAACTTTTCCACAACATATTTCATACTTTTCAACAAATAAATGACTTTTCGATGCACCAATGGGTTGAAGCAGTGATTTCATTTATACCATGAGAACCTGTAAATAATATTCTGTTGAGAGCTGAGCATGTTGTCCTATCTATTCAGTCCTGTTGTCCAACATATATTCAGTCCCTGAGTGGCCTGCCTTATGAGTAACACATATTCTTATTTCATACAGTAGATAAGAGCTTTTCTATAAATCTCAAGAATAACTGAGAAAGGGATCTAGAAGTCTAGTAATCTTATATACACATTTTAAAAACACATAACCTACACCATTGTGAGGTTAAATTTGAGAGGCTGAGTAGAATATTGTTATTGATATACTTTGTAAAATTGTTCAATTCATTATAGAATAGCAGAACAGAAAAAGAAAAGATAGTATCAGGAGTCAGAACAGTGTTCTAGCTTCAGTTCTGCCACTTACTGGTTTGGGCAAGTCTCTTGGGCTCATATGACCTATAACTGTCTCATCTTTAATGGGCAGATCACTCAGCCAGTTTATGTTAACAATTAGGATGAAATGAAATAATGAATATGAAAGTGCTTTACAAAACTATCAAATGCTATTCAGTTACAGGGAACTTGCTACTTAAAGGATAATAATACTTTCAATGAAAACTTCAAAATAATTTATATTGTTTTCTGCTTTAAGAACCATATATGAAACTCAGAAAAACCGCACACAGCCTTACAACCAATTTGGCCATACTTGTTTTAATTCTCAAACATCTCATTCTAAGAGAAGCGGATGACCAAATCTGCCAAAGGTCAGCAATTTCAACAGATTAACTACTACTGAACAGGGAAAATGACTCTAACAGTTAATAGTACCATGTCTATGTTTCATATAAAATTTTCTGTGATTAGGAGAGAAGATAGGTTATAAAGTTTTTTAATCTACTGCAAGTTAAAGCACTATGTGACTACTGAATACATGACATTAAGGAATCTTCAAAACTGACAGCCACCTTTGAATTAACTAACTTCACTGAATTCAAAGCTGGAATTAGACTTTTTATCACCCTTTTCTTAAGAAAAAACAAGCCAGTTCAAAAATGAAGAGGTACAAGGGAAGAAGCCATTAGTTTGTCAAACCCTAAGTCAAATAAAAACACAAAATGCTACTTTATACCCAAGAAGTTCCATATCAATCTATTATGAGCATAAAGATTAGAGTAAATAAGAAATCACTAACATATTTTAAACGTTTAACCAAAGAAGAAAAAGAAAGGAAACAAGGAAGGAAAGAACTAGTTAGCTAGCTCCAGGTAGATGAATTAAATAATACTTGAAATATTTAATCTTCTTTTACTGGGAGCAACGTATCTCAAAATAAGAGACTGACTTCTATCATAAAGAGTTAAAAAAAACAACTAGGGGTAGAAGATTTTTTCCCCCAACTCTATACATCAGTATAACATGAGAAAATAATTCACTTAATATTCAAGGCTGAACTTGAAGCCCAGAATTTGACATAGTTCTTTGCATTTCAAGATAAAAACCACTAATCTTAAAGTTGTTCTCCTTCCTTGTTCTTTTCCACTTGTTTCTCTGATCAGTATTTTAAGCGCTGCTTTTAACAAGTTGTAGTCAACGTGGGATCCAATCTGAAGGGACTCCAAATGGCCAAACATAGTAATATTTTAGCATCAAGAAAAGGTATAAAAAGTGTTATCTCCCAGTCTGCAATGGACTGAAACAACAACTATCCTAAAATCCATCAATTTACACTATAGGGAACAATGATGACTTAAACACAAAAAACAAAAAAACCCTGCAAGTCACCTTTAGAAGTTGCTAGGGCATCAACTCATTCTCAATTCTCATTTCCCAAGGTCAGAAAATAAAGGAAAAGAAATCAAGCATTATCCTGACTCCTATATGAACTATATATTTTAGGGTAACCTCACAACTGATGAAAGTTCTTTTCCATAGAAAAATTCCAGCTAACAAATGTAAAACGAATGTCAGAGCATCATCATTTTGCAACCTCTGAAGAAATACTTAGGTGATGATCAAAGGCTGCTAAGTCATTAGGTGGATCTGGCAGACAACCTCACAAAGGAAATAACCAGACGTGTCTCCTGATACGGTGCAGCAGAAATACAGAACCAAATAGCAAAGCAAACCAACCAGATCAAACCCCTAAATTCCACTTTACAGGAAATTCAGAGAATAGAAGAACATGTTAAATACCACCATGGAGAAGAAACCATTGAGGTCCAGAATGTGGGATATTCAACAGGACAAAGTTTCTTCAACAAATAAATGTGAAGGAAAAAAAAAAGAGGATGGGGAAATGGTTCCATATTAAAAGACATCAAACAAATGACGGACCTTATTTGGACCCTGATGGAAACACAACAACTGTAAAAAGACATTTAAGTCAATTAGAGTAATGAGAATTTATAAATTTTAAAAGGCGTGATAATGATTTTGTGGCTATAATTGTTTTTAAAAAAGGAATCTCTATCTCTTAGAAATTTCATACTAGAATATGGAAGATAAAATTACTTCTCATGTTTCTGACTTCAATATATTTAAAAAGCAACAAGGTTGCAAATCTTAACAAAAATATTTTAGGTTATAAAAAAATGAACAACCAAAATTCATCAGTTGAAATACTTGTTCTTCAATCACAAAGTGACTACTGGTCATCCTGCTAAAAATACTTATGTTGATCAAATGACAACTATTTTTTAAAAAATGAAACATCTTTGTTAAAGAAAGTTACCTGTTTCATCCAATATTTTAAGAATATCGATATCCAGGCCTACCAATAACTACAATGGCTATATGTCTTAAAAATCTCATAAGAAAATCAGCTGGAACTAATTAATTACAACCAATTCTAATGAAACTGAGAATTTATCCCTATTTTATGATATTATATTCTTAATATGTGAGCAGAGTAAGATTATTTTTTAAATGGCTATGCAAATTCATTTTCATAGGTATTTTATCAATCAGCAGCCTTGATAACTTGATTCATGAAGAAATCCACTTCGGGGATATACAATTTAAAATATATATTTTTTAGACCAGAGAGCATGTAAGTCTTGCATCGTGATTCAATGACATGAAAACAAAAGATAGATTATTTCCATGAACACTATACAAAGAGCAAATTTATGAAATCTACTTAATTATTTTCAACTTGGCAAGGTCTATTCCTTGTTAACAAACAGGTTGCTAGTCATAATATGACTAAAGCTAAAAGAAACTGAGGAATCACAAAAGAAAATAATCTACAGACAATTTCTATCAGAGGTGTGTTTAAATACTAGATTAAATAAATACTAGATTTAGAAATATTAGATTTCAAGGTGAAGCTAAACTAAGGAGTTTAGCTTAAACTATGGGTACAAAAGTATCAGGCTACAATGTAGAACTGCTGGCCCACACGATGATTACTTCTCATAACAGACTAGAATTCCTTCTAGAAGCATCTATATGCCTGGGTTCTTTATAGTCAAAAAAAAATCTAGATTGCTATTTAATTAGAGACATCTAAAAAGTCATTTATAAACCAATTTCTAAACAAGCTATGTAGAATAATTAATGCCATTTACACAGGCACTAAAGCACAACGTAAGCAGTAACAGTTGACAGAAATCTGATCTGAAACTTATCTATGAAAAAAATGACAGGACGCAACAAATATAATCTTAACAAATAAAACACAAAACTATTACGAAAGGCTATTTTTAGGTTTGCTTTGTTCCAAATTTTGGTGTCAATTTCAAAGTCTCAAAGGCATGTTTTATATGGGAGTTGTAGGAATGGGTCTGAATAGCAATAATAAAAATCAGGAATTGAGTAGCTCCTATGACTAAGAAAAGATAAATGAAGGAAAGTGGTAGGCTAAAAACTGATAAGTTTACACAAACAGTGCTGCAAAGCAGATCTTAGGACCCCACTCAAATAAATTAATTGGTTGTACACAGTCAATATCCCCAAAAAGAGCAAAGGCCCAGAATTTGGGGTGGAGGACCAGTCTTTAAAAAAGAAATCTAGCCCACTTTGTAATAACATAAATCTAAATGATCATCACTGTAAAATATTCCTTTGTTACATGGACACTCACTATATTACTGAGCTTTAGGAAAAAATAACTATAGCCTTATGATGGGGATGGCGGGGTCAAACATAATCACTAATTTATAATATATCTGCTTACAAAAGCAACATTACTTTTTAAATCACAAGCTGATTTAAATCTTCCTAAGCACATAAGAATCAGCAATAGAATCTCTCAGTTTTAGCTGAAATGACTAGAATTACAAAAATTCAAAATCTAATTTTAATTAAATACTTTCTTTGAAGAGACAGGGAGGGATTCATACACAGCCTCTGATATCCAAAAACCCTTCAAAATATACTGTTAACTACATGGCTAAATAATTCCTGGAGTGGGAAAAAGGTAACCACCAATTCAAATAATCTTGGGGTGGGGGCGATTTTAATATACAGATATAAACCAAAGTTCTAAATGTTCCGATTTCAAGGGTACAGCAAGCCTAGAACATTTTTTTTCTTAAACAATGTGTTTAAAAGTAAGAGAACTACATGGACCAAACCCATACATAATAAGATTCTCTAACTCACAAACATACTCAATTCATATACCCTGTGGTAAAATGGCCAGGCATTCAAAGGCCAAAGCAAAAACCATCATACTAAACTAAATTATTTAAATTCAAAAACTTTGTGACTAATGATTGCTTTTGGTGTGCACAAACTTTTTTTTTGAATTTTATTTTACTTTTTTATACAGCAGGCTCTTATTACTTATCCATTTTATATGGTGTGCACAAACATCTGATCGTGAAATTTCTTTCACTATCACGTATAAATAATTGACTTTTCAGATGATCTAAAACACACACAAATCAAAAGCACAGACGAGAAAAAAAACACACCACTGTATTTCATAAAAGGAACATAAGATACAATAGGGGTCTTTACCTTACTGTACATTAGACCCTCACTTTGAATTTTCACAAAAGTAGAACTTTTTCAAAAGGCTAGTATCTATAAGCAAAAGCAATTTGGCATGTTTTATCCAACATTAAATATTTTACACATATTATAAAACACACACACAAACACACTCACATGTATACATACAAATAAAAAGGGTTTTGGTTTTTTTTTTTTACCTAAATGCAAACTGGATGAGGATCCATGTGATGAAAGTGATGGCGGTGGCGTAAGTGAATGTCCTGGAGTTTGGCTTGGCAGAGGCATGCCTATTGGACTTGGAGAGGAGGAAAATCCCAGACTATTGTAAAATGGTTGCCCTATGGGTGCTAGGCTGCTACTAGATCTTTTGTACAAGTCAGAGCTAGTAGATAGAGACTCTCTCCTTGTGGCACTACTACTTGCAGAACTGCCAACTGAAGAAGAAATAAAAAAAACCCTAATTACATACAGTGTTAACTGAATAAAACCTATCCCCAACTCTTGCTGGGAAATAACAGAAGTGATCACAATAATTATTTTTAGAAACATTATAGAGAAGATAATTACTGTGATAACTATACATACTAACTTATTAATCATAAAAGGGTATAAATGCACCCCAAGAAAATAACCAAATATTTAAGAGCAGTCACTCATATGTTCATTATTTCACACATATTTACCATTGACACATATGATTACTGTGCTTTAATACCCTGGTATGATTTATAAACCCTGAAATTGTAAGTTGTCTGCTTTAGGATATGCTAGAGATTAAATTCCAATAAGGTTAAATTTTGGTAGTATCCTAATCTCTGGAACCAAGTTCTTAGACTTCAACCCAATGCCAAGAAAAGATTATACTGATAAACAGAATATTAATACATTTCCCTCACCATTCACATTTGATTTGGCTTCCAGCTTGTGTTCAAACCATAGTCCTTTAAAGTCCATATTGGCCCGAATATTAGTCAGCTGTGAAGTATAGATGGCAGCTAACTCCTCAGTACTTTTCACACTACACATTCTCCCTATCCTTCAGCAACTAAATTACAAAATACATATGGAAAAATCAAACTTTCTCTTAGAAAACTGATAGCTCTCATTACTGTTATCAACCAAAGACATGTGTTCACTTACCCCTCAGGATCTTCTATTCCTAAGATTCTATTTCTGGCCTCATGAGCCCCTTACTCAAGTAAAGACTGATCAGCCTTTCTTTTCTTATATGGTATACAATTATATCACATCCCTTATTGTACTACATACCAATTTTTTTTTGTTTTTCACTTAATCCCCAATTCAACTATTAACCTTCTAGTTTTTTTCTTTTGTACTTCATAAAATCATAAAAAAATGGTAGGTTCACATTACCATATAGCTATGCATGCTCAGAAAAGCAACAAGATCTGGCTGTTAATCAACATATATTTGGATAATCAAATTCTTTACTAAGTGTTTAAAAGGGTTGTCCAAAACTCCCAATTCATAAGTCACACTTAGAGCCCATATTTTCAAGTATGTTTTTTACTGTTTCTAAGCCTTTTTAAACTGAAGCCTTTTACATCCAAAATAATTTCATAATACATTTCTTAACCTATCAAGTTTTTTAAGGACAAGCTCTATATTCGGACCAATATGGTAATTCTTTTCGCGAGAATTTTAAAGTTTCTATTAGGTTGTGGTTTTCTAATAGCAAGTCAATTATAAACAGATCATAAGGGTACAGATTAAAGAGAAAAATTAAGCAGAGCACATGATGGTAGACCAAGTTAAGCTTATTAATACAGATAGGAAATGTAATTACATTGGTTTTACCAAATTTAAAATTCTATAAAGGAAAAATACCAGGCTCACACTACTGTATTAAGCAAAATATTATATGAACAGTATTCAATCTTTTAAACCAGAGTGAGTGCAGTTTCTGGAAGACTGATCATGTTTTATTGAAATTCTCACTTTTTAAGATATATTACAGGGAAATACTAGTAACTATATGCATTTTTAATAGCAAAAAATAAACACTGTTGTAAGAATGGTTTTGGCAAAATTGTCAATGGCTATATTAACTATGCTAATTTAAAAGGACACTGTCAAAGTGATTCTTCTAAAACATGGCTACATTTAAAATTCCTATTTATTTCAGAAAACAATTTATATGACAAGGAAAAAGACAAAAGCTCTCTAATGAGAGCAGCAGCACTATCATTCCCCTGGCAAATAATCAAAGAAACCATAGTTTTGACACATGCGATATTATTTTCCTCTAAAAAGGAAAAGCCAAGCCGAACATTTAAAAGTAATTCAGAAATAGCTTTACTTTAAACCTAACAAGCTGGCTCCTTAAATTTTACTATATGCCTAAATTATTTACAACAGTATGACTACAAAATATAAAACAAAGTATACCTAAAATATCTAAGCGGCTAGACAGTGGAGTCACTAATCATTTATCAACTGTGGATAAAATGTTAAATTACAAACTTTCAGTTGTAAAAGAACATTCTAATGGGTCATAGAAATGGTGATTTAATTACTTTATTACAATGGCTAAGCTTCCTGGTGAGCTGAGTTATAAACTGGGGTATTTAACACTACTAAGCATTAATAATTTCATCATGTGGGTAAAAGAGTGTGTACATGTTACTGTGTGTGTACATGAGCACATAAACACATTACATTTTAGATTTCATATAGGTATGCAATTGCCATAATGTAAAAAGGCAATGGGTAGACTTCAAAGAGTACCTAAGTGCAGCACTTGAATGAACGCTCATGAAATGTCCACGAGGAGGGAGATGACAGGTTATTTATTGGTATTTACCGGTGGCAACTGTTAATGTCCTCTGAAGCAAGGTAAAACAGAGGTACCCCAAACTGGAAATCAGAATGGAGTAAGCAATGCTCATAAATAAGGGAGGAATGAAGATAATTAGTTTTTGGGAAAGAGGCATCTGCAGGGGACATGTGTAGAGAACAAAATGTTGATGGCTCACCAGTTCCTGAATGCAGGGGGAAGGCTCTTAACAACTAAGAGACAAATGGGAATTTGGAGTTCCTACAAATCTATACCAGACCATCAGTGACATTTTATTAGAAAAGGGAACATGAGATTTATCAAGTCTTTTCTCTATTTTTCCTGGATTATTTAGGGTCTACAATCTATAGAAACTAGTTATTGCCACACAAAATTTTTTTTTTATAGTTATATGTTCTTTTGATTTTCTCCAGCAATCTAGGATTATCTGGGGAAAATGCTTGTCAATTGTGTTAGAAAAAAAAAATGAGTCTATGGGGGCACTTGGGCGAGAGATAAAAAGACTAAGCTCCAAAAGGAATGAAAAAAAATCAAACAGGAAAAGTACGACTAAACAGTCTTTATGTTCACTAGACTTTTCCTCAGAAGTTCCCATGCCCATTTCTTTAGGTAATTTTGTATTAGGCAAATATATTTCCCTTTTGTATTTCATTGTAACAAAAAAGCATTCTGCACCTAAAAGTTTATAGTTGTTCTAGACCATCATATTTATAAATATGAATGTTCAAGAAGTTCAGAAGATACTGTCTTAGAAAATTGGCAAGCACAGTTAGTAATGACTGGCATGTGTTAATTTTGCCATTTTTCACACCAGAAAAGAATATAATTTAATGTGGTGGGAAAACAGATGAGAACCAGATTTTAAGACTCAAGGACACGAGAGGAATAAAAAACCTCTTGAGGTGTGAATAAACGGCCCTGCCCCTCATAAAGAAAAGGCTGTCAATTGTACCAAGAGAATGAGAGTAAGCTGTTTTTTCTGTTTCCTGAATACTCTGGAAACACCAGAGACTGATAACACAATGTGTGTCAACAGGGTGTCAGTGTGGGCCTCTTCTGATTTCAGCTCTTCCTCAGTTACAAAATCAGTTTGTGTGGGTAAATTATTTATTTTGTGAAGCTATTTAAAATTTGGATTTCTTAAGGATTATATATAAAACTAGGATATGGGAAAAAAAAGTCCTTTTAAATGAACTTTTAGTGATAAAGGCTAAGTTGTTTAATATAAAGATAGGCATATTTATCTTAGGGGTTTCTGTTTAGAACATTACATCATATTTTATTTTTATATATTATACCAAATAGAGATCATTAACAACCATTAGCATTTAATAAGAATAAATCATCTGATGAGCACACAAAAATTATTTTAAAACACCAGAAACTTAAGATGGCAAAAATATTTACTTCCTCGAACATTAATATTATAGAGCAAAGGGAAGAGCTAGTAATTAGCATAATACATATTATCCCAAACAAACCTTACTAAAACAAAAATTACAGTAATATAGTTCTTAAAGCTAGGGGAAAATGTATTATATTTGAGTAAAGCATGGGCTGCTTGAAATGAGTTAAGCATTCCTAAATGTTACAGGAGGTGGTTTTTCAGCTACAAAACTAAACCAATAAACCAGTATCTTATTCCTGTCCTTTCTATACCACAAGCTATTACTGCTTATATTAGTATTAAAAACAAACACATATACCTCATGTCCACTTAGCAGAGTACACTCATCTTAAAAAGAAACTTACCTGATGAGCCAAATCCACTGAGGGCTGAGCCTATAGCAGCACCCAAAGAGCTACTGCTTCCAAAGCCAAGAGATGTACTTCCAGGTTGGCCAGGTCCGTGAGAAAATAAAGAACTGCTCTGGGAGCTATTAGTCAAAGAAGTGCTCCCGTAAAATGAATTCGACTGCAGATTAGTGCTTGGCTGCTGCGGCTGCTGCTGCTGCGGTGGTGGCTGAGTGCCAAGTGGCCGGAAGAGACCATTTGTGCTGCCTGTGAGACTATTTGCAGTTCCTCCAGCTGCTGCTGCTGCTGCTGTAAATTAAATTTCAGACACTTCTTAAAACTACCCAGAAAACCATTTTCTATTTTTGAAACATCTCAAACACCAGAAAAATATTATCCCTGAAAATGTCAGTGACACTTACCAGCTTGTGCTGCTGCTGAACTAATTAAAACAGGTGTTGGAGCCATTAATCGAACTGGAGCTCCAAGGCCAGTTCTTGCTCCAGGGCCAACCACTAAGGCACCAGTCTGATCATAATAGGCAGTTGGAGTTAGTACTTGATAGCCTAGATAATATTAAAATAAATGTTTACCAATGAAAACATTATAGAAAACATGTATTTATTTTCCCCCGCATTTGTGTTATCAACACAGCTATTTATACTGTTAATATAAAAACGTTAGTCACCATATAAAAGCAAACACAGCTGAGAAGGTATTACTAAATATATGAAAATGTACTAAAGCACAAGTAAATTTTTTCCCTAAATTTTAACCAGAGATGCCTCTTGCTTATGGACAACAAAATGATGAGATATATTCCTTGATACTGAAACCACAGGTAATCAAGGGCTGATGCTTGAAGGTTATTACCATTTAGTCAGTTGTCCCGAGAGTAGAATGGATAGAAAGATTACGGGAAGTGAGGGAGAACGCTGTACGATTTATTATGCAATTTTAGTAAATTTCTAAACCAAATGCCTCATTACCAGCATTCCCTTTGTAAGCAGCCCTTTAAAAATTAAGTCATGATATAAACAGATAACTCAAAATCATAAGGTTTAACAGTCAATTTGTAAAGGTTCTCAAGCTGCAATCTGAATAAAAATCACATAGGCATTAGTTTTATTACAGCCTTGACCACAAGGCAGGTGACAATTTGCATTATTCAGAACGACAGGTGAGTGAAGTTTATCTCTTTATAGACCTTCTCAGTAGGGACTCCTCATCTGAACCACAGAACAGAAAATGACTATTTCTAACAGAAAACTGACTATTTTGCCAATTCTCTCAAGGATGGTGCATAGTAAGTACCACTCAAGCTGCATGGGAGAGAAGTTAACTATATATATATACCGTGGATACTTCAAGGCAATAGGGCTTATTCTCTCCCAGAACGCAGGTTGAGAAAGGCTGTCTTATACAGTAACAGAGACTCAGGCTCAAAAGTCTGAGGACCACTTGCAAAACTGCACTGGCAACCTTGGATACTTTTAAATTTAAACACTACTTTTCCCACTAAGACCAAAACTTTCATATGCAAAGGCTGTTTTAATTAAATACAGTAATTCTGCTTCGCAATTACCATTTTACTAATACAATGGATATGAATTAGGAGGTACAGCCAAATGAAGAGAAGCATCAGGCAAAACCTAGGAGGGAATATAAAGCTTTCAAGCCCTCTCCTCATGGAGTGAACATGATGAATTTGAGAAGATTATTAGATATCCAACTGTAACTGTCACATAGGATATGCAAGTCTAGAGTTCAGGAGAGCGGTTCAGGCTGGAATTATAAATATGGGAGTGGTCAACATAAGGATGGTATAAGCTAAAAAGGACAAAATCACCAAGAAAATAAAAGGGCAGGGCTTATGGCCTGAGGGTACTTTACATTAAGAGGTTGGAGAGAGCAGGAACAAGGGAAGAGACTGAGAGGAAATAGCCAGTAAAGAAGAAAGAAAATTCAAACAATTTGGTCTCTTGGAGGCCAAAGAAAAAAGAATTTGAACAAAGACTGAGTGATCAACAATGTCAAATGCTACTAAAAGCCATTAAGAGTTGAGAACCTGACCAATGAACTTAGCAACATGGAAGCCATTCTGGTAAGGATAAAAGCCAAACTGTAGTGAACTCAGTAAAGAATGGAAGAACCATAAACAAGTACAGAAATGCTTTTGAGGAGTTTTGCTGAAAAAGACCAGAGGCAAGCTACACAAAGGGGGCTGAGAGTAATTTTTTTCTTAACCAGAAAATGTACTTGATTAGCAGAGCATGATACTTAGGTGCTTAAAAATTTTTATTGTTATTGTGAAATAAAACATAAAAAGTACAAAAAACAGTACATCATAATGACAACAACACAAAAAAGTATAACTACCATCCAAGCCAAGAAACAGAAAATTGCCCAGCATCCCACCTCTTGAAAGTCCCTGCTCTACCAGTCTTCTCTTTCCCTTAGAGTTACACATTCTACTTCCCATAAACACTTCTCTCTAAACAATCATTTGGTTTGAATTATTTAAAAAATTTTAGGTACGATTCATCCATGTGGTTATACAGAGACCTAGTTTCCATCTTCATTATTGTATAGCACCTCATTGGACAAACACCACAATGAATTTATCTATTCTACACTTACACGGTTGCCAGTTTGGGGCCACTGCCAACAGGACTGCCATAAACGTTTTTGTATATGTATGCTGGTGTGTTATGTGTACATATTTCTCTAATCTAAGGTATATATCTAGTAGTTGACACCCTGGGCCAAAGGGCATGTGTATTTTCAAACTTTGGCAAATAATGCCAAGCTGCCTTCAAAGTGGTTGTGCAAATTTACATGCTTACCACCTTGGTATTAGAGTTCCCATTGCTCCATGACTTCAGTAATACTTGATAATGTCAGACTTTTAAAAACTGGCCAACCTGAAAGACAGGCAGAAGCGTTCTGTTGTGGTTTTGATTTTCTCTCCCCATAAGGAGGCTGAGCATCTTTTCATATGCTAATTAGACACTGGGATTTCCTCTGGGGAAACAGCTGTTCAAGTCTCTTTCACCCATTTTCCTATTGGTCTGCCTTTTCTTATTGATTTATAATTCTTTATGTATGCTGAATTCAGGAGTTTCACCGTTTTAATGTATTGCAAATATCTTCTTCCATTCTTAGCCTGACCTGTGATTCTCTTTATGGTGACTTTTGAAGTAATGGGTTCACATTTATTATTTCCTTTATTTTCATAAAAAAATTTCCCTATATTATCTTCTAATAGCTTTAAAATTCCACTTTTCCACACTTACGTCTAAAATCCAAATGGAGCTGAGTACTGAACACAGGATAAGGCAGCGGTTCAATTTGTTGCCCAAATCATCAATTTTCTTTATTTCATCTTATTTATAAAACAAGTCATTCATTCCTCCCTACTGCTTTTTGCTGCTTTCTTTGCTATTAATTAGGTGGCCATTTCTTTTGGGAATCTCACTTTTGGGGTCTCTACTTTGTTCCACTGGTCTGTTTGTCCATGCAGTAATTCAACTGCAGCTTTAGAGTAAATCTTACTCTGTAAGTTAGAACAGAGCAAGTCCTTCTACTTACTTTTGTTCTTTAAGAATGTTTTGGCTAATCTTGACTCTGCATTTTCATTAAATTTTAGTTATCAGCTGTCAAAAAGAACCACCAAAAGAACCCATTGGGATTTTTGATTGGAAATGCACTGAAACTACAGGTTAATATGGGGAGAACTGGCATGTTTAAAATACTGAGTTGCCCAATGGTTTGTTTATTTAGGTCTCCTTTAATGTCTAAACAAAGCTGCTTCCCATAGAAACTGGGCACATTTTTTGTTAGACTTATTCCTAGGTACTTCTGACTACTGTAAATAATAACCTTCAAATTTTTCATTTCAAAACATTATGGTGTTGGGAGTTCCCTTGCAGTCCAGTGGTTAGGACTCAGCGCTTTTACTGCCGTGGGCCTGGGTTCAATCCCTGGTTGGAGAGCTAAGACCCCGCAAGCAGCGCAGCATGTCGGAAAAAAAAAAGAAAAAGAAAAAGAAAAGGCTGTTGGTTAACAGAAAGATTTTTAACCTGATTTTTATATCCAAAAACCTTAACAAAAACACATTAATTCTAATACTTTATCTGCAGATTCAGTTAATACAATCATATTTTCTGCAAATGACAGTTGTGTTTTTCTATTTACAGAACTTATTCATTTTACTAGAATTTCTCTCATGTTATATACTGGCTAGGCTCTTTAATATAATGTTGAAGAGAAGTATCGTTAGCAGAAATCCTTGTCTTATTCCCAGTCTTAGATGGAACACTTTCAAGTATTTCCTATAAATAGCAAAGTCTATCATCCTTGGGAAGTGGGGTAGGGTGTTTAATTCCCTCCCGACTCCCCAGCATATTAAAGATGTTATCTTCTGGTTCATAATTGTTAAAGAGGTTTTTTTTTTTTTAAGTCAATATATAAATTTATTATGCTTTTCCTGCATCTTTTGAGAAGTTCTTATGATTATCATCTTTTAATGTGGCAAATTACACTGTGATTTGCTAATGCTCATCTTGCATTCTTGGGATAAAACCAACTTGTTCATGATATATTATCCTGCTTTATATTGCTACATCTGGTTTGCTAATATTTGAGGATTTCTAAATCCATGTTCATAAGTCTGATGAGCCTACAATTTTCCTTTTCTGCACTGTTTGACGGGTTTTAATATCAAGATAATGCTAGTACCATAAAATGGCATGGGAAGAACACCCTCTTTATCTGTTCTCTGGAATTTTAAAAATTGGAATTGTTGGAATTATTTCTTCCTTGAATGCCTGATATCATTCACCACTGAAGTTGTGCTGGTCTGGAATTTTCTTGGAATATTTTTGATTACTCAATTGATTTAATGGTAATGAACTTTACATTTTCTATGTATCCTTGAGTGTGTTTGGTTACACTGTTCTAGTTATTTGTCCATTTTGTCTACAATTTCCAATTTCTTAACATGAGATTGGTTCCTAATACCCTCTTATGATTATTTTATTTTTCTGATATTGGTTATTATGTCTTCTCTCTTTACCTTTTTTTTTAATGAACTTCTCAGAGGTTTATCAATTTTATTAGTCTTTTCAAAGATGTAAATTTTGGGATAACCTGACTCTTTTAACTATATGTTTGTCATCTATTTCATCCACATCAGTTTCTATCTTTATTATTTGGCTTCCTTCTACAATTCTTTGGGTTTATTCTCTTCCTTTTATGGTTCCCAGATAGAAACTTATTTTCTAATGTATGCATTGAAGCCTATATACTCCTGCCATTTGCAGCAACATGGATGGACCTAGAGATTATCATACTAAGTGAAGTAAGCCACACAGAGAAAGACAACTATCATATGACATTGCTTATATGTGGAATCTAAAAAAAAAAAAAAAAAAAAAAAAATACAAATGGACTTATGCACAAAACAGAAATAGACCCACGGACATAGAAAACAAACTTATGGTTACTAAAAAGGAAGAGGGGGCAGAAATTAGAGAAGTTTCAGATTAACATATACACACTACTATATATAAAACAGATAACCAACAAGGACCTACTGTATAGCACAGGGAACTATACTCAATATTTTATAATAACCTATAAGGAAAAAGAACCTGAAAAATAATAAATATAACTGAATCACTCTGTTGTACACATGAAACCAACAACACTGTAAATCAACTATACTTCAATAAAAAAAAAAGCCTATATACCCCTCTTCTATGTTTTGTTTTTAAGTGTAGTCCACAAGTCTAAATATGTAGCATTTTCATAATCATGCAGTTCAAAAGTTTCTAATTTCTATTGTATTATCTTTTTGTTACTTATCTAAAAGACACAAGAGATTAAAAAAGACATGGTCCCCACACTCAAGAATTATACAATCTGTAGCGAAAATAATGTACTATAGTCTTAATTCTAAGATGCCACTTATTTTCAGACATGACATTGATCAAATAACTTTCCTTAGGGAGAAATACATAACTCTTCCACTTTAATTTTAACACACTTTACACCTCCAAACATGGTAAAATAATTAAATTAAGAAAACAAATCACAAATAGCTAAATGAAACGCAAGGAAGACAAAAGTAGTAAAGAAAGGAGCAAGTTATGTGCCACAGGAACGGCAAAAAGAATGATTATTTTTCTTTTTTTTGGCTGCGCCACGCGGCCTGTGGGATCTTAGTTCCCGGACCAGGGATCGAACCCACACCCCCTGCACTGGGAGCGCTGTGTCTTAACCACTGGACTGCCAGGGAAGTCCCAGGAGGAATAAGTATTAATGAACAAGCACTGGGAAAGATGTGGAAAGGATCATATTAAACGATGAGAAGGGAAGTTAATCACAAAGTATAAAGCAAGGCTTTAAAAAGGAAAATGTAAAAGTATATATCCCAATTTTGCTTAAAATTTATAAAAGTGTATTCTAAACTAAAAGTATTAGCTAGGGCTAAAGGCATAAAAGGATATTTGTGGAACAGTATGTGGTCTAGTGTGTTAAAGCATAGGACCAGGATAGTACTGATTAGGTTAAAGGTATCAATAGTTTGGAGCTATATTAATGAAAATGTTAAGAAGCAGAATGGTACGAACTAACCTGTATTTTTGAAAGGTAACTGAGGGGAGAATAAAAAGATGAAATAAACAGAAGAGATTGGAGGCAGACAGAGTTAGTGGGAGGATGTAGGAGAAGCTGAACAAGAATAGCAGAGATGAAAAGAAGTGAACATGAGAGAATAAACAACAACTGGCAAGTCACTGAATGTGGAGCACAAAAGAAAACCAAGAGTTAAAGATGACTCTGAGAATGAAGCCAAAAATTTCTAGCTCAAAGGGATAGCGGGGTTAATAGTGAAATAGGGTAAACAATAAGATAAGCAAATTTGGGAGAGGTGAGTTCATTTTTGGACATTTTCAGTTTAAGGAGTGGCAGGAACATATACACGGTAATATCTTGTACAAATGTAGAAATGTGTTAAGTGTTTAGAAAAGAATCCAAGATGCAGACGTAAACTCACTGGTTTACTGGTATAGGAAAGACAGGTGAAAAGATGAAAGTAGTTAAGACTCTTCCACAGAAAAAATATAAAGTATCTCTGTTTTTCCAATATTGAAACTAAGGTTCAAAGAGGAAAGTAACATGGCCAAGGTCACACAATTAATTGGCAGAGCAATATGGCAGATCTGACTCCAAAGCATCTAGTCACTAAAGCCAGAAAGTCTTTTACATTTAAGTGATATACAGAGGAAAGGGAGACTGACAAAAAGCAATGAGAAAGATGGGAGAGCCAGGAGAGTAAAATACCACACAAATGTAGTGGAGAGGAGTTGCAGAAAATTGGACATACAACAAAGTTGTGTAATACAACAAAGAATTGAGAAAAGTAAGGATGGAGGAGAGGAAGTCATACTTTGGCACTGAGTTACATTAGAGCTACGTATGAAAAGGAATCGTGGAGGCGGGGCTTAAAAGAAGTGTGGGGTAGAATGTAAATTCTGAAAGGTAGTATAAGAGGGGAGCACAAGAGATAAAGCTTTTTAGGATGAAGAAGCAGACTAGCATCGTGGTTGTGGAAAAGGAGGTGGCAGAGGGAGAAAGACTGAAAATACAAGACTAAAAAACAATGATGGCATATATAATCAAGCAGCAGGATTGAAAGTCTATAATCAATACAGTACAAGGAACAGGGATTTGATGGATGAGAAGTGAAGGACAGAAGGTGGAAAAGCTAAGGACTGCATGAGATTTGAAGAAATAAACAATTTTCTAAGCAAGCTTTTGTATTAGCTTTATATCTTTAAAACATATAAAGATATAACACATAAAACTTTGTATCTATGTAACTATTTGAATAAGGGAGAATTATTTCATCATAGTCCTGGGCAGAATAAAGTATAGAAGGTATTAAAGTTTTACAGTGAGGGAATCATATGAACAGTCAACAAGTCACTTAGGCACACAAATATTATTTCTAGTAAAGCCCTTTTTGTGAAAATGATTTTTACATTTTACAGTAGTAAAGGGACTAAATGTTGTGGCTTAGAAGGTTAGGTAAAATAATTTGGTTTTTTTCCCTAAAAGTTTTACCTGCTTTTAATTTTCTCATCACTCTGAAGACAGTCAATGGTTTTTAGACAAATATCGTGTAAAAAGTGGTTTTCTTTTAGGTGTGCCAAGATAGAGTTCACTGATGAACAAAACAAAACAAAAAAAGCAATAAAGAGCTTTCTTATAGAATGGAAAGAAGTGAACATAAAAATAAATTTTGAGAAGACCAAAGCTGATAAAAATAGCAAAATACCTTGATGTTTTTAGTAAATAAGAACATGAGGTGAATATGAGGAAGAGGAGCAAAGGCATTTATAAGAAATGGGTAATAGGCCCAGCACCAAAAGTCTAAAACAATAAGCAATAAGTTAAAGGGAGAAGCAAATAAACACAGGTCAGAAGCATTCTCTTAAATCAAAATCCTACTTAGAATCTAGTAAGACGGGACTGTTGTACTCCATGACTCTTCTGCCTTTTCTATTTATAGCTAAAACCCAAGAGGAACCCAGAATGGTCTTAGCAGTGGCTTTCATAAACTCCCAGCTCAGTTCTTTTAGCCCTGTTCCATGTCTCTCCACATGCCTACAACTTCTGCTTCACAGTCCATTTCACTAAGGGCTGCTTTTGCCAGGGTCTCTAATCTACAGCAGCTCTGGGAGAGCAGCTTCCATGAAGCAAGTATACAGCTGGGGTAAAAAAGGAAAATAATGGGAATGCCCCCATTCTATTATCATTTGTACTCCAGGGACAGCAATATTAACATCCTTTTTTTCATTCAGTAGGCTAAACAAGATGATAAACTCAGACCTTAGAATTTCAGAGAGAACAGAATGAATGTAATTGATACAGAACTCCTCAAAATAACATACAGAAATATTTAGCAGCATGTAAAAAAAAACCCCTCAATCATGTAAGTCAGGATCATTTCCAATGCATTAAACACATCTCCTAAATGATCTGAATAGAAAATTTATCTACAGTACAATTAATGAAAACTGGAACACGTATTTCATTAATCAGTATAGTTGACTCTTAAACAATGCAGGGGTTGGGGCACCAACCCTCTGTGCAACTGAAAATCTGCAAATAACTTTACAGTTAACCCTCCATATCCACTATTTTGCACCCCGCAGGATTGAAACAACCACAGATTGTGTAGTACTATAGTACATATTTATTGAAAAAGATCCACATATAAGTGGATCCACGCAGTTCAAACCCATGGTTAGCTGTAATCTACAGCTGAAGGAGTAACTACTCATATACTGAAAGTGGAAAGATGGCGTGCTTGAAAGTGAGTCTTCAGGAATGAAGAGAAATGAAGGAATAGAATGGGAAGTGATGCATTATCTACGGACATTCAAAAGTAGCCTTTAAAAACATAACAAGTGCTAACAGATAACTAATAAGAACCTGCTGTATAAAACTAAATAAAATAAAATTCAAAAGAACCAAACATAACAAGTGCTGCTTCATTAGCTTAAGAAAAATACCTTCCTTCCATCTTCCACTGTTTAATATTAAAGTACTAATTTTGTATTTAGTTTCACAAATTTACTTCACAAAAAATGTACTTTGTTGGCCTTTTCTAAAAGTTGTACTGTGGCAACGGGCAGAAAACTTTAGTAAATGCTGATGCCATTAGGTTATAAAAACCAACAGGTTAAAATACTATATAAATGTGCTAAACAAGACTGAGCAATGTTCTAAGTGGAAAATGTTAGCTGTACACTTTTCAACATTAATTAATTAAATGACTAACTATCCTTGTAAGGCAGAAATGGCAAACAGGTTTTGTTTGACATACCACCTAATGGTTTTATTTCTTAAAGCACTGCATTAAGAATTCTGGGCTGAGGGCTTCCCTCGTGGCACAGTGGTTGAGAATCTGCCTGCTAATGGAGGGGACACGGGTTCGAGGCCTGGTCTGGGAGGATCCCACATGCCGCGGAGCAACTAGGCCCGTGAGCCACAACTACTGAGCCTGCGTGTCTGGAGCCTGTGCTCCGCAACAAGAGAGGCTGCGATAGTGAGAGGCCCGCGCACTGCGATGAAGAGTGGCCCCCATTTGCCACAACTAGAGAAAGCCCTAGCACAGAAACGAAGACCCAACACAGCAAAAATAAATAAATTTATAAATAAACTCCTACCCCCAACATCTTAAAAAAAAAAAAAAAAAAGAATTCTGGGCTACACTCCACTGGAAAGACGCTTTGATTTACACCATAAACAGACTTAAGAAAAAAAGGTTTTTGAGAATTCTAACACATATTTGCCATCCCTGTCATTGTCTCACAAACAATACTGATTTCAACTATTGGCACCTGAGTTGTAAATAATGCACTGCAGGGTAGGCAAGATTTAAAGACATTTCTTGATTTTTCTCACTCCTCAGTGTGAGAATCTACATTTAACATTTTAAGCCTATTCAAATTTCCACAATTAACCAACTATATACCTGGCATGCCGGTAGCAAGACCCTGACCAAAAGCCAAAGTTGGATTTGCTGCTGCAAGTGATTCAGCTTGCTGCCCTTGCTGGCCCTGATTGGGAGTAAGAGGGCGCTGACCTGCTCCAGCACGAAGAACCTACAAAGGACAAACAATTTCCTTAAAAACGAAATTATAAAATAACAAATTTATCTCAGACAACTCTGTATATATCACAGATAGCCTTTGGATATTCTCTGAACATATTTACATTCAATGAAATGTCAGTTTACCATAAAAAAATACAAATAACGTAACACCAAAAACATAATCTATTAAGCAACATGGTAGAGGGTCTTCAGGAACAACTATTTCCAGTATTTGTGCTCTTTAACCTACCAACGTAGTATTAAAATGAGAGACAGATATTTGGGTGGTGAGAAGGGAATGGCAAAATCTTACATGAAGACAAAAGTTTAAATTTTATTATTTTCTAAGACTGAAAACTAAATTAAGTATAATTATTCAATTAGTCTGGTACGAGATTGTGGTGCAGAGTGAAAACTTCAAATTGAACCAAGTTTTCAGAATTCAGAAGCTTTAATTAAAGTGAGTAAAAAGCTGCTTTTTACTGTAAAACCTTAGGGTTAAAAAAGGAACAAAAGATTTCATCAAAAAATGTGAAAACTCTTAAGGCTGGTCAAACTGCTTTGTAATACATAGTTGTTGTAGTGAATATATACACAAGCATGATACACATTAATTTCACAAAGGTAAATGCTTAAACAATTCAGGACAAGGGGGATTCATCTTAAGTCCATCCGTGTAAGTAAGCATCACGCACAGGTATATGTGATGTTTAGGCAATGTGATATTTTTATCTGCCCAAAGAAGACACAGATTTAAAAAGAATTTATTAAATGGTGCTGTGGTATAATCTACAAGGACTGAGCTAAAGGACAGCTTTAACAGAATATCAATATAGTTTAAAAGAAAATTCAACTGCCAAGTAACACTATACTTGTCATTAAGTTGCTTCTTTGGTATAAATATGATAAATTTGGGGCTTCCTTGGCGGCACAGTGGTTGAGAGTCCACCTGTCGATGCAGGGGACACGGGTTTGTGCCCCAGTCCGGGAAGATCCCACATGCCGCGGAGCAGCTAGGCCTGTGAGCCATGGCCGCTGAGCCTGCGCGTCCGGAGCCTGTGCTCCGCAACGGGAGAGGCCACAACAGTGAGAGGACCGCGTACCGAAAAAAAAAAAAAAAAAAAAAAAGATAAATTTGACAAACAGAATTCTGGAATTTTTATCAGAATTTTTCTTTTACATTTATTTATAAAAATAGTTCCAGAAAAGTGGCTGAAATTTTAAAAAAACCTTAAAAATAAACATTTTCTGTTTTAAGAAATTAAATCTAACCTTTAGTGAAAATATTTCATCTTTCCTCACTTAAAAACAAAGTACCCAGTAATCTCCTTTTTCTGGTCAGAAATATATTAATATTTAAAATAGCAATTTAAATACCCAGAAGAAAATGAAATGACAATTACTTTGACAGAAACATTATGAGCACACTTTAAGAAGTGATGAAAAGAAAATTTAAAATTGCTAGAGATTTCAAGACAGTTTCAATAATAGAAATGTTGAAATGGAATACAACCAGATCTTTAAGTTCATATATATGACTACTGGAGAAAAAAACCACATAATCAATATTTGTATGCCAACTGTATGATAAGTACTGTGCTACATATTGGGGAAAAAAAAAACCACAGATCTTGAATGCAGGGAGCTCATGAAATTTCCAAGACTCTTCAGGTAGTATTTAATGAAGGCAGGCCTATACCTGTTGCTGTCCAGGCTGAGCTTGTGATGCTGCTTGCTGATTTGCTGTGTTGTTTGCCGCAGCTGCAGCCTGCTGCTGAAATAAATTGGCTGGATACACCCCCCACGGAACACCATAATACTGAGGTGGAACCACTGCCGGACCTAAACCCCACATCCCACCCCCCCAAAAAAAATAAAAAAAGTCACTACATTTTATAGATAAATAAGGTTACCATTAGATCATAAAAAAGGGACAGTGCATAAGACTTAGAGCAGATGTCCTTACAATCCTCTACCCACATACAACTGTCTTCCCTTTTCTCTTTTTCCCAGTTTTACTAGAAAGTCTCACTGAGGTATGGATTATTAAAAAAGAAAGTATTCAGAGGTGACAGCAGTCGTCTTAATGAAAAGATGTGAACTAAACTCAAGAAGACCAATGAACTGACAGGACACTGAACCATCTATTCAACACCTATTATTGAATGCTAGTTTATGCATTTGATACTGGCAAATAGGAACATTAAACACCATAGAACTGTAAGATTTCCTATACTCAACTCAGCATTTTCTTTAAAAAGGAATTTTAAAAATTGAAAACAAAACATTTTTGGCTTTTAATTTGTAATCTATAACATAAAACTAGGGAAAATGTTGGTACTAAGCTTGCTACAACTGTATTTTAATTGTAAACTGTGAATTTTAAAATAGTCTTCATATCTGAAACAGAATTAGTTACAATTCTCACAAAACAATTGAAAATCACGTAAAAACAAATGAAACATCAGTGTCTTTATGGTTAGGAAGATGGAACTAGTAAGTTAAGACAAGAAAGAACTATGAAATATAATCATGGACATAGACATAAAAAAGCAAACCAGGAAAAACCGAATGAATTCTTGCTCTATTCTACTTTATTCAAGATAAAATTTCATTTCTGGACAGTAAATAGTATCACACAATAAGCCCTGCCATTAAACTAATGATTACGATGTCATGTTTCCTGACTGATACATGTCCCTAAATTCCACTGATATGATTTTAGTATATCTAATGTGTATACCTTAGAAAGTCAAACTCTTGGTTTCACTTTGTTTTGGAAGAAAATAAAGCCCAGTATAACTGACTCAATCACTAAAATGAAAAGCTTTGAACAGTTTAAAGGTAAAATATATTTCTAAAGATAGTTTAAGCACAATCTACAATGAAGACTCTTAAAATATAGAAAAGGATTTATGAAGAAAGGATACACTGTCAAAACAAAACAAAAGAATCAGACATCCATCTAGAACCTCTCTGTCCAAAAGTAGCCGGAAGTCATCTGTGGCTAAACAATTAAAAGCTGGAGAGCCTGAATTAAGATGTGCTGTAAGTATGTAATACACACAGGATTTTGAAGACTTAGCATTAAAAATAAAGTATCTATTAATAATTTAAAAAATACTGATTACATGATATACTGGGCTAAATCAAACATACTGAAATTAATTTCATCTGTGGTTTACTTTTATAATGTGGTTACTAGAAAAATCTAAGTACATTATCTGGCTCACGTTCTATTTCTACTGAACAGTGCTGATCTTAGAAAGCCTAAGTAAGTTCAGAACGCCAGGAATCCTCATCTCAAAACTAATGACCTCTTAAAGTTGCTTCCTTCAGTTCCATAGATTAATGATTTTATGTATGTATGATATACTAGCACTTTACATACTAACATCCAGTTAAATAGTACCAGGAAAGCTCACATCTTTATGGAATCACATGCAGATCTATACCAAAGCTACTGAATGTGACAGGTTAGTTTCAGTCTGCTAAGATATCAAACAAGAATTTGAAATTAACATTTTTTTCAGGTCTTAAAGTCCTGAGTATAAAAAAAAAAGCCTATGAAAAGACTAACTGTTCTGCAGTCACAATAATAAATAACTACCAGAAGTGGATTTAAAATTAATTGATCAGTGATAATTCAGTGAACTTATCAGTGACAGCTTAAAGTTATGAAAAGTTAGCCAATCAACAGACTCAACCCAAGGAACACAATTCTATAGCTGACATCTCCCTCTTCCTGCCTTGGTAACCAACATAAATCATGCTTAAGACAAATTCATTCCTGTCTCTGTAACTAACTCAACATAAAACCACCTTCCCCCCAAATCCTATAGAAGATCAGCAAATCACTCTGCTCAGTAAGTCTGTGCCTAACCGGTACACAACTCTCCCTTACTTAAATAAGACATAAATACAGTTTGGTTTAAAAAAATTTTTTTCCCAGCTTTACTGCCATACAACTGACATGTGACACTGTGTACTTTCGGTTTTTACTTCAGATTTTGAGTGGTGGTTATCAGGCTTTGACACTTAATAAGTTCTTTCCACCTCAATCCCACCTTTTTGTCCCTCAGCTTGCCTGCACATTTTAACATTGCTAATTTAACTTTACTTTTTAGATACTCATTCTCTTAAGATCACTGAACCTCTTTACCTTGTACTATCCCTGACCTGGGTATTTATAGCAGCTACCCCCAGTTTATTTTCTGAGAAGTAACTTTATTTGCACTGTCTCTGTGGGTAATGGGATCAGTCACAAGAATAAAGATTTGTGGCTGCTAATGTAAGATTTCTGAGACTATAAAACTAAAATGTAAAACAGCTATGTACAGGAGGAAACGAGTTATCTGACTTCGGTCTTCTCCTGTAGCATTACAGTCGAAAAATAAACTAACTCTCTGGAAACTTCAGTTCATTCTGGATAAATGTTTCAGTTTTTTCCTAGAAACTTCAAGTTGCCCAAATAGACAAAAATAAAGCTTATCCCCAAATTAAAACTAAATCCATAACAAGCAACAAGTATGAACAGTAAGTTACCTGCTAATGTTGCTGCTGCAGCCAATCCTGCTGCAGTATACGGATCAGTCCCTGGAGGAGCAGCACTAATAATATATGGATTTGGCACAAATGCAGCTGGAGCAAGGCCTGCTGAGAATACACCAGCTGTATTTTAAAGGGGGAGAAATAATAAATAAAAAAATATGTATGATTTTCTTCATCAGGTTAAAAAAAAAAACATTTCTTCTGAAATTAGGGTTGGTGGGGGAGGAGAGGGTGTATAATGATTCTAATTCTTATTAACTAAGTGACCTTGGGCATGTAATACAACCTGACTCTGGGGTTCTTTGTTTATGAAACTGGTTTATCACCAGTGATTTTTGTTAGAATTAAATATACATGACTGTATAGTACTAGCACATACACACAATAAATGTTTAGAGCTAGAATTGTTATTGTTCAATAGTGGTTTTTCATTCAATCCTTATTAAGCCATACTGTGAGCTAGGGATTCAACACTGAGAGAGACAGATATGATCTACACCCACAAATCACTCCATCTAGTGAAAAAAACAAACAAGTAAGTTGGCAATTAGAATATAGTGTAAGTGCTATATGAGCACAGAAAGTAGGGGTATCCAAGAAGCTTTTGGTAGGATGGAGTGGGGCTGTAGTGTATAAGATAAAACTGGAGTTATAATCAGAATGAAGACTCATGAAGAGTTTCCTGGGTCATGCAAAGTAGTTTGGACTTTATCTTGAAAATAAAACAATGAAGAGTTTTAAGCAGGAGCGTAAACCCACTTCTGAGTCTAATATATGCCAATATAGATTCGGTTAAGGCTAAGAAAGATTTTAAAATATTCATTTGCGGTACTTATTAAAGAAAGAAGAAAACTGCTGGTATTGAGCAGGAATCGGTATGTAGACCTTTTATCATAAGGTACTAAAAAATTACTTTGAAAATGTACTGCGAGAGTTTCCTCTTCTGGAAACTAACTGTGACAAGTACAAGGTAGGGAAATAATTAAAGAGAATGTGTTTAAAGTTAAAGGAGCTCAAAAAGGTTCAAGTTAAAAGATGATGGTGGGGAGATATGGGCATAAAGCAGGTGGACATAAAACAATTTTTTAAGAAGTATTCAAAGGGTACATTTATCTTAAAATCTAGGTCTTAAAATCAAGATTCAGAAACCTAATTCTAACTATATTACAGTGGCTTTCACATTTTGTGACTGTAACCCACAATGTAAAATACATTTCCCTAGTGTCCATATACACACACATGCCACAAACAAAAATCTCAAAAAGATATTTATCCTTATGAGGTTCCAATGCACTCTATTTTCTATTTAATTTTTCTCTTCATTGATTTCTAAATTACTTAATTTTAAGAAATATTGGCCACAAGCTACAATACTGATTTCAAGCCCAGGCATAGCATGGCCATTTGAAAAATCTGCTTTTAGTAAAAAAAATAAGAATTAAACAGAGGGTTCAACAAAATCCTTGCACTATTTAAAAAAGCATTTGCTCCAAGTTGCATTTTTAGCTATGTCCTAGGTCGAAGGTTTCAAGATTTACTTCTGGTTCCTCTACTGTGATTATCTTTATGACAAGAATAAAGATGTATTGATATCCATGTTCTACTCCTATAACTACAAATCGAAAAGTCAGGGCCTAATTTTATATTCTATATTTTTAGGATTAAAAAAGATTGCTTTTAAAAAATGAGATACTATTTAAGTATATAACATGGAAAGCCAAAGTCCTCATGTAACCTTTACTGGCAGGTGGTTTATAGCCTTCTAAAACATTTTTTTTTTCAATTTTAGACATGATTTTAATATAGCTCTCTCCATATTTATATTACAAAGCAGATAAGAAGCAGGAAGGTTTCAAATATTTGAAAAACAAGGAATTAGTGTGACCTAACGGATATATATTGAACCTTCTGCCAAAAAAAATGAAGAAAACTTAGTTTAAGCTCACATGATTCACTTAGAAATATTTGCAACACATTAGACATCAAACCATATGCTTGTTTGTATACATATAAATATGTATATGTTTGCACGTATATATACATGTTTTTGAATCTGTGTTTACATATGCACATATGTATAAATGTATACCCTTCTAAATTTTTATATTTATATACACAAACACACACTCATAAATTTTATATTACAGGGTATAACGGTACTTTAATATGCTTTTTTCACTTGCCAATTAACCACAGATCCCTTTCTAACCACAGATCCCTTTCTATGTCAACAGATACCTATCTAATTCATTTTTGGGGGGGGGGTGAGGCGGGGGTGCTGTGTGGCTTGTCGATCTTAGTTCCTCAACCAGGGATGGAACCCTAGCCCTTGGCAGTGAAAGCAGAGTCCTAACCACTAGACCGCCAGGGAATTCCCTAGTTCATTTTTTTTTATAGCTTCATAGTTTTGTATCCCACTACATAGAAGAAACATGATTTAACCAGTCTACTACAGATATATATTTAGATGAGTCACAATTTTTGCTATAAATAGTGCTGCTATTATTCTTTAAGTATGATACAGCATCATATCCTCATGAAAATTCACGTAAATGGACAAATATATATAATTTCTTGATCCATATTTCCAGATTACCCTCCAGGAAAGTTGTACCGATTTACATTACTACCATAAGTATATGAGACCACCACTTACACTCCCGCTGAAATAGGATATTATCAAACTTTTTAAAAGTTGTCAACATCAGAAGTAAAATAAAGCGTTCAAATTTTTTGGTTTTAATCTATAGTTCTTTGGCTATCAAAGAGAAAAAACATATCAAATCTTTTATACCTTTATTTTTTCTCATTAAAATTTTTAATCCATCAGGAATATGACCCAATTATCTCCAACTTATTCTCCAAAGATATTCTTTTATAATTAGTTTGCAATGTCAAGGTTAAAATTACCCCACCACTGCACCCCAAATACACACACACCCATTTCAGAGTGTTCTTGTTTACTGATCGACTTGTATATTTCTAGGCCAGTGCCACACCATTTTAATCACTGTTGATAATAATTGTTTTGAAATATGGTTGAGTACGTCCACCTCTCATTTTAGTGTTCTATTAATTTTCCGGTTTCACTTTTCTGAGATAAACATCAAAAGCAAACTTTCAAGTTCAAAACAAAAAAAAATCCTGTTGGGATTCCAATCAATATATTAAATTCACAACTTAATTTAAGGAGAATTGACCTCTTTACAGTAATGAGTTTCCCCCAAAGGGCATGTGTCCCCATTTATTTAAGCCTTCAGAAAAAGTTTACAGTTTTCTTTACATACACCTTGAACTGATTTAGTTACTCCCTACTCCACCCCACATCCTGATTACTATGTGCTATATTTCAGTGTTTGTAAGTTTCATCTTCTGGTTCATTTCCTCCTAGGTGACAGCTAATTATGAAACCCACCTATGTCTTTTTTTTTTTTTTCCACAGGTTCTGAAATGGTCTGTTTTCACATCATTTTGTTGTTTCAAGACCTCCGATCTTTGATGACTTAAGTCCTTGATCTCTTAATATTCTAAATAAACATTTTAAAGTTCTTTTCAGAACTTTAAAGTTCTCTTATTTCTACATCTTGGGTGTAAATTCTACTATATGTTATATGACTGCCTTCTGACTGCCCTTTCTTGTTTGCACTGTAATTTCTGTTTTAGATACTATCTTATATGAGATTCTCTTACACTTACTCATCCCAATTGCTAACTACACACCGTAAGGTGAAGTCTCCAAACCAAGTCTTTATTAGTGACTTGGGGGTCTAACCCTCCAACCCCAATCCTGGCACTGTGCAGGCCTTCTGCTTATTTATCCCTCTTGCAGCCCGCTACAGGCCTCATAGATTTATTTCCAGTTTACTCCTATGGATCACCTCTCAATTTCCTATCCTACAGAAATTCCCCAGCCATCAAAACAACCCCACGTTTTTCTTTTCTCTCTCTCTCTTTTGAGTGTGGCTCTATTTTAAAACATAAAATGTATTGTATCTATACCTCTTTCTGGTCCAGTCCATGGGCCAAGTTCTAGCCTGCTACCTATTTTTCTATGAATTAGCTAAGAATAAACATTCTAAAATGGTTGAAAATAATAATTTGTAACAAATGAAAATTATACAAAATTCATATAACAGTGCCCATAGTAAAGTTTTATAGAACACAGTTGTACTCATTTATGTATTGTCTACGACTGCTTTGTGCTATAACAGCAGGGTTGAGTAGCTGTGACTGAAACCATATGGCTTGCAAAATTTAAATATTTACTATCTGGGACTTTATAGAAAAAGTTTGTCAACCCCATTCTAGAATATGCACTGTCTGTTATGGTAGTTATTACCATATATAGCTACTGAGCATTTAAAATGTGACTAGTCTAAACTGAGATCTGCTCAAAGTGGGAAATGCATACCTGATTTCAAAGACTTTATATGAAGAAGAGAATTTAACATTTCTTATTAGTGTTATATTGATTATACTTGAAATATTTTGGATATAATGGATTAAATAAAATATTATTCAAACTAATTTCACTTACTTCTTTTTACTTTTTAAAATGTAGCTACTAAATAATTTTAAATTCTGTGTGGCACATATTATATTTCTCTTGGGACAGTGCTGTTCTAAATGAACTATCAGCCAGCTAAAAGATGACTGAGCAAACCTGGATAAAAGGACTATGATCAACTCTCTCTCTCTCTTTCTATTTAACTATGGAACAAAGATGAAAAGATGGGATCAATTTTGCTAAGTTATGCTTTCTTAGAAATTTCCATTTTATTCAGGTTTTCAAATTTATTTGCATAGTTTCCCAGATGGCTTCACAAAGTTGTTCTAAGTTGTGCCAAATCTTTAAAGATCACGTAAGAAAGAATGTAAATGAAAATACTCCAAGGCATTAAAAAAAGGAACATTTCTAAATTATTTTTATGAAGCAAGCATACTGATATCAAAACTAACAAAAAATGCAAAAATGCACACATACAAACTTAAAGACTAACTTCATTATATGTTGAGTTAAAAAAAAATCCTAAATAAAACATCAGCAAATTAAAAGAGCTCATTAAAATAATTATATACAATTCTTCCAAATCCTAAAAACACAGGAATGCTTCAATTATTAGAAAATATCATTCATAAAATTAATAAATACTAATTAAGAGCTTTCATAGATACCAATTTAAAGATATAATGAAAGACAGGAAGGCATTTACAATGATAGCAAAAGATAAAATACCAAAGAACAAACTTATTGAGAAAGATGCAAACTTACATGAGAAAAACTTTAAAGCAATCATAAACAACACAGAAGCAGACTTGAACAAAATTAAAGATACACTATGTCCTGGATAAGAATACTTAATGTCATAAAGATGTTGATCTTCCTAAGTTAAGATTTTAATCTGATCTGGATGTAAATAAAAGGATTCTAAAGTTCATATAAAAAAGCAAGTAAGAACCAAAAATTTAAAACTCTCAAAAGGAAGAGCAATAATGGGTATCCTAGCCTGCCACATATAAATCATACCACAAAGCGTCAAGAAATAAAAAGTGTTGTACTGGCCCACGAGTAGACAGGAGTCAGTATGTTTCTAACAACGAGTAAGAAGGACTGAAGGACAGGGGTACAGAAGGCTGAAGAAAACTGGAAAAAACAGGTCCAGAGTGCATGCTGCTATTAGAAGTCATCTAGAAATGTGTGGTCATCTTTGATTAAAACCAAAAATAAAATTTTGGACCTGGAAAGACTTCTTGGATTGACATAGAACAATACACAATTAAGGGAACAGAACCAACTTAGTATATCCCACCCACTGCCCCCAAACATACTGATGTTGAGAGTGTTCACAACTTTTCCAACCAGGAAATAAATCAAGGTCAGCCAAAATCAGGTGTAAAAACGGTTCCACGAACATGATAAAATAACATAAATATATACACACACATTTACCAATGTCATATACCTGGTTTTGGTATTGTACTATAATTATGTAAGATGTAGTCATTTAGGGAAAACTGGGTGGGGAATCTCTCTGTACCCTCCTTGCAACCTCATGTGAATCAGTAATTATTTTAAAATAACAACAACAAAAAAAACCCAAAACACATACTAATGCCTGAACTCTACCAGTAACACATATGTAATTGTAATAATTCACATCATAGTAAAGACTATAAAGGTCAAAGACTAAATAGCTTAATGAATTAAGGAAGAAAATATTCAAAGAAATTTTCTTGGGATTCCTATTTCCAACCCATTTTAAAAATAAACATTCTGACTTGATATGAACACCCGTAACTACACTTGAATTTCCAAGTGTTTGATGCTTTCGACTTCACACTGAGAAAAAAACTTATGTGCTCGGACTTCCCAGGCGGTCCAGTGGTTAGGACTCTGCCTTCCAGTGCCGGGGGTGTGGGTTCAATCCCTGGTTGGGGAGCTAAGATCCCACATGCTTCATGGCCAAAAAAACCCCCAAAACATAAAACAGAAGCAATATTGTAACTAATTCAAGAAATACTTTAAAAATGGTCCACATTAAAAAAAAAAAATCTTTAAAAACAAACTTATGTGCTGACAGTTTTTTATCAAGTTATAGATTTTTATTTCACCAAGGACACAAATAAAAGCCAAACTGTTCTTCCCTAATCTTTACTCTTGCCATGTAATCTACTACTGTTTTATCTCAATGAGATGTTTCAAAAGTAATGAAATAACAACATTCAATAAATACGAAAGGAACATTCTAAACACTTTAACACAAGATTTTCTAACAGTGTGATCAAAATGGTAACTCATAAAGACTCACCTATATGTGGCTGCTGAGCTGTGGCTAATGCATATTGCTGCTGTTGAGCTGCAGTTAACTGCTGAACTGTCAGTGCATTAGTCCTCTGAAAGAGCTATTAAGAAAAAAATATTTAATACAAAGATTAGTCTCAGAGCATTTCATTTTTGTTTAGAAAGCTAAGAACAGAATATTATAAATACATATTTGAATCACTTTTTCAACTACAAGGACATTTTATTCAATAAAACACTAAACGTTCAAGAATACCCCTATTATTTATGTCAATGTCTCATAGCACTTCAGGCTATACTAGTACATAGTCGAGAGGAACTTCTTTAAAGGAGTGGCATGCTTTACCTGCTGCTGGGAGTTGTAGTCGAAAAGGCCTACAGTAGCTCCTGAAGAGTCCATTGGTACCTGATTACCAGGATAGTCAAACTGTAAGGAATCCAGACCTACTTGTTCCATGGCATCTAGATTCTGAGTTTCAGGATTTGAAAATTCTTCAACAAGTGGTTTATTAGCTGTAGGATTAGGAAGAGGCCCCAATCCTTCTGGGGGATTAGTATTGGGGCCCAGGCGCTCAACTACTTCAGTTGGAGAGGCTTGACGACTTCCAGGAGTACGACTATGTAAACAAAACAGAAATGTGTAAAAGTAACAAGTATGTCAAAAGGTGAAATGGGAAAGTAGGAAAATCATGAAAAAACAAATGGTTGTAAAACACAGAGGGCAAATTAGGCACCCTAGGTCGCTAACCATTCCACTTTATCACATTTTTTTCTGTTTAATCTAGCTTCCTCTTAAGAGCTGACATGGTTTCATTATTTAAATATCATTAGTGACCATTGTCCCCGATTTGAATAGCATAAAGATATAACTCAATTTTACAGATAAGGAAATTTGCTAATACCAAAATTTAAGCTTAGACTACCCAAAACTTTTGTCTCAAATCAGACAAAGTGAATCGTAGGTATGAACAGCAGACTATCAAGTGACAAATATGGGAAGGCTCAAAACCAAAACCCACCTACCATACTCCCATCCTGTCCACCAGCACATAATTTCCCTAACATCGTGCTTAATATTTCAGGAAAAAAAACTGGCCATAAAGAATCATATGGCCTCCATGACTTAAGGGTGTAAAATATACAATACGACAGAAAAGGGCAGTGAACCAAGACAGAAAGCTGACTCCTGATTCTATCTTTAAGTATTATTTTGAGCAAATCATTTCATCTTCCAGGCCTCAGTTTCCTTGCTGAGACTGAAGAGGTGACCTTGTGGTTCCAAATAACAAGAACAAAAAGACTATTTGTGAAAACCTTCTATGAGCGCTCCAAAAACCATCTTTATCATACCAAATTGTTTCAGCTTAAATCATGAGAATAGAAATGTATAACATATTAATGAAAAATTAAGTATGCACATCAATGAAAAATATAATCCTACACACACAAAAAGCAACTTTCCCCACTGACTAGCCTTCTTAATTTTCTGAAGAAATTTATTAACATTGGACTAAATTTTAAGCACTGACTCTTCTCTTATCAACATCCTTCACAGTCTAAACTTTATTTTCACTTTATTTCTTGACATAATTCTCATTTACAGTCTCTTTCCTTCTACAGAAATATTTTATATAAGATCCTTTCCCTCACAAGAAACAAGTCTGTTCTGGAACCATCGGTTCATAGTATATTCAAATATAAGTACATTAAATAAATGGCAATAACTATTTTACCTGGCTTTCAACGTCAGTTGTTACACCTGTGTAACTGACCCCAACCTTCAGGTGCTTCACATTGAGATAAATTTGCTAACATGTACAGAACGTTTCACAAAGCAACTGCTTAATTACAAGAATTGTTTTCCAGATATTTAGGCAGACTTACATTTTATTTCAAAATTAACCATTGTCCTTGCAACATCAGAAGAAATTTCAAACTCCTTTCCCCTTTATCCGCACCTAATTTTTCATATGAATAATCCCAAGGCTTGTTTTTCATTCAGAATATAGGGGAAGAAAAAAATAAAACTGAAAGGGTCCTCTTTAAAATCAGCCAATTAAAAAAAAGAAAGAAAGCCTGCTATAGTTCATTCCTTTCAGTTCTACTCCAATAATATATATATGTTGATGATGTATCAGTTAATGTACATAATAATGTGTTGCCATAATGACCATATGACCACAGCTATTAGTTTGAAATGGTTTTATATTGTTGAAGACAATATTGTATCTGAAACATTTTATAAGCAATTTTAAATACATACCCCAAACTTAAACAGAATAAAATTAGAATGCTATTGAATGTAAAGTTCATATTAATATGAAGAAGTATAGCCTCTCATACGAAACAACTCTAACAGCAAAAAGTAGAGGATACAATAGAAAAAAGTCATTATGCTATGAGTGGTGCTATTTTCTTGCTATAGTTAATGGTGTATTAACACTTCAATTATAAATGTATACTCTGCAGGTTTATAGTCAACTCAGTTTTAAATGCGTATCCTTGACTAAAACATAAAGATTAAGTAATAGCAGAAGCGCAAAATCAGAATTAGGTCCTAAAACAAACTGAATAGCATTAATTTCTTGTCAAAAGAGGTTTACTGGTTTTGGATGCTTTTTTGCATTTAGAACAGATAGAAATGGCACTGTTTTTAAGAAGCACTGTTAGTCTGCTTTTGATAATTAAAGGCAATAAATGTAAACATGTACCTACAACTAACTGATATTCCATGGTTCACAAGATCGCAAAGAAACAGCTTATTTTCAGGTATAGGCCCCAAAGCATCTGACTACTGAAGTATAAAGTAAAGGAAATCAGTATGAAGAAACAACTCCCTGTATGAAGAAACAACACCCTAATATTTAGATAAATGTGCACTGTCTAATCCAAGTCCAAAGCTTAGAAGAAAAGAAACAATTATTTGTCATAAAGAGACAATAAAAAATCTGCAACTGAACTTAAATTCTGAACTTAAAACTAACTTTGGAAGTCTCTAATATGTTCCCCCCCCTCCTAATTTCAGCAAGATTAAGTATTAGCACAAACTCAGAGGAAAAGGGGGGATAGGAGATACAATTCAGGGATAGAAGGAAGAGGAAACTACAGAAAGGTGCTCAAGAGCAAACCCAAGAAGAGTTTGCCAAGAAAAATCACAGATTAAACCTAAAATTCACTAAATTTTAGCAGGGAGAAAACAGTTAAAATTTAGACTACCATATTAGCAGAAAGGTAACGGCAGCTTCTAACATTATTCCTTCAATGGAATGCATTTGTTTTAGAGACTTTTAAAGAATTGTTTTCTTAAAAAATGGCACATAATCATTAACTAATATTCCTTACAAAAAATTTTAAATCTTCCTCCAGATTAATACAAAGTACAAAGGGAAATAAAAAAAACCAAAATTGGAAAAATGTCTACATCAGTCACATCACCTAGTAGCAATAATCCCTAAAGAGATATGTTTTTCTTCTCGAGAAAGTTAAAATCTTACTTAAAATCTTTGCAATCGGCATCCATTCCATTTGGCAAACCTCTGCCATTTATTTTAGAATCATCATCATCTCCTTGTTTAAGATCTCTGTTTTGGTCCTCCTCAAATGGAGAAGCCTTGCCTTTTTGATCTCCTTTCTCAGGTCCATCTGTTTCAGCATCTCTAGTGCCCTGAGGAAAAAGAATCTGTTTGATTCTGAATATTTAATAGAACACAAAAAAAGGCACCATGAGGTGACCTAAAACTATACTATAGTGCATGTAAACAATAAAAACATTGAATCTTATTTTAATTTCATAGTCAACTAATTTACAAAAGGCCAAAAAAACTGAGTACAAACCAGTGATTTATAACAGAAGGGCTAAGGCAACCTTAACTATAGCGGTGCTGGAAAAGCAGTAACACCACAAATGAGATAAAAATTCTACTTAATGCATAGATGATTTTGTTTTTTTATTTTCTTATCAAGTACTACCATGAATATGCAATTTTAATCTTACAAATTTTGTTTTTTAATTAATATGGGTTTTTTTGGTAACATGGTTAAGATTAGAAATATTCCCAGTGGTTCTACCACTTCATGTATTTCAAGTGGCCAAGACAAGAAAACAAGAGCACCAATAGCTATGAAGTTTCCTTTAGTTCTAGGAAAGGCCAGAAAAAGAAACTGTCTTAAAGACAACCAAATAACCATCAAGCAATTTAAAAACCTTTCTTTACTCAAAATACTTACAAAAGTTCCCTTCCTAAATCGAGAATCCAATTTATCAGCAGGAGAAGAACTTAATACATATTCTACCATGCTCACACCAAGGCCTCCACTTTCTGATCGCGGAGACAATATTGCATTTACTTCACTGTTTCCATGAAAACCCTGTCCAGATCTTCTCTGTACCATAATAGGCTGGGACATTGAATGGTCTGTTTGGAAGAAAGAACACAATTACAAATTTGTACTTTTAAGCTAACAAAATGTATTTACATGAATTTATATACTAAAGTAAGAAAAATCAGCATATTGTTTTATTTTGAATATTACTGTAATCTTTATAAAAAGATCTTCAGTCTGTTGAGACTCACTGGCCTGGGCACATTTCTTGAGAATACAGATTAAGAAAGCCATTTGCTAAAAAGCAGGTAAAAGCCTATGTGGAGAACAGTCAAACCCAAAGATCAATGGAGACAGAAACTAATTTGACATCTCCGCTGCCTGTAAGCATCTTATTAAAAAGTTCTAAACAATTCAAAACAAAAAACTTTAGAGATAAAACCTGAAATAAAAGTAACTTCTAAACTGGCAGAGGCACTCCTCAAGCTCACAGTTACGTACTGGACAGATTCAGAACACACGGCTGTACTGCTGTAAGCACAAATGACTAAGTTTAGAAAAACCAGTAATATCACAAAATTTTCTATTCTTTTTTTTTTTTTTCGGTACGCGGGCTTCTCACTGCTGTGGCCTCTCCCGTTGCGGAGCACAGGCTCCGGATGCGCAGGCCCAACGGCCATGGCTCCCGGGCCCAGCCGCAGAGGATCCTCCCGGACCGGGGCATGAACCCATGTCCCCTGCATTGGCAGGCGGACTCCCAAGCACTGCGCCACCAGGGAAGCCCAGAATTTTCTATTCTTGGTGTAAAAAATTAAGTATCACTTAAGATTTTTTAAAAAAATACCTTCTAGTCTAAGTTTTCCATTTATTTTTTTTTTAAAAAATCATCCATATGGTACGAATACATTTTCTACATATTTTTGTGACAAAAAGAAAAAGCAATACTTAAGATCTGAAAGCAAAGAAGATACAAACATAATAAAACATTTGAGGAAGAGTCACATAGACTTGCAGAAAAAATTTTTAAAAAGGAACCAATAAGCCACTATTTATATCTGGCTCATATGTGAACACGTACCATACTAAATATTAGGCATCATCCTTAAAGGGCTGAACTATTATAGAGGTATACTCACTCATCATTTTATTAACTGCAGTAATTTTAAAATGACTAGTACTTTTGTTAAACCATATTAAAACACTTCCATGTCAGTACCTTTATCCATGAGAGATCAGTCATTATATTTTTCATTCAGTCATGCACAGTTTAAATGTTGATTTAAATGTCTCTCCTCGCAAGAGGGAAGACATATGGGAACATATGTATATGTATAGCTGATTCACTTTGTTATAAAGCAGAAACTAACACACCATTGTAAAGCAATTATACCCCAATAAAGATGTTTAAAAATAAAATAAAATAAAATAAATGTCTCTCCTATGCTGGGCACTGTGCTATGTATGGGGAATCCAAGAACAAACAGTCCCTGACTTCAAAAGAGATTATAGTTGTAACAAGAGGCAATCATAAGAGAGTAAAAGCACTTCAATAAAAATAATCCAGGATACTATAGGGAACAGAAAGAAAGGGCATCTATCAATTCTTCCCAGTCCTAGAGTGAATCCCAAAGGAAGTGATATTAAGAGTAGAGAACAAAAAACAGGTGAAAATGGGGGATGGAAAGAGCATCTCGGTTTGAACATCCTGGTTTCTCTAAGGCCTAAAAGTGCAGAACACAACGAAATTAATAATTACAAGTAACTCAGTTCAGCTAAGAAGGAAATATGTGTATGATAAAATCTCCTGTAGTCATGGAAAGAATCGTAGAATGAAAATTCTTTTAGGACAAGGAATGTGTTATTCGTATTTGTACATGCTTGGCATTCAATAAATGTCTGTTCAGTAAACAAAATAATCCATTCATTTCTATTTTTCTCATTTCTCCTGGTAAAGACTAATACTTATCTTCAAAATTTTATCCGTACAAGTAAAAAAGTTAAGTTGGAAGAGGGAGTGGTACAAGGAATTAACTAAAAGTATAAACTTGACGCTAAAAAGATACATCAGGAATATATAAACAGTTGCTTAAATGTTTTATTGCTGGTACTAGTTGTCCTCCAAATATAACATACCAAAGATATTTCCCTATCATCCATCTTGAAAATATCTCTCATTACCATGTTGTGCTCAAGATGTTTTGCTTTGGAATGCTTTAAAAAATTTTGGTTCTGGTAAATAGAGCAATTAACCATTCAACTTTCAAAATAAAGCAAACATGCCTATCAACCAAGTTTTCAAGCACATTATTTTAGCAAAGAAAAGTGCCTTTTGTGGGAAAAATGTATCCTAGTCCTTATGAGTGCAATCTATATAGGTTAATACAAATCCAGAAAAAAAATTCCTTGAGGATGGGGATCATACATCTCATTTATCTTTGTATTCTCCAAACCTGGCATATTATATTACATATTGTTTGAAACCAAAGAAAATTCCTAGTATTTTAGTCTAATTTAGTAGTTAGCAAAGTTTTCAATCTTTTTCAGTTTTGACTACAAAACAGTATTAATCACTAAAATTTTCCAGCTTTTCCTAACTTAAAAAAAATTATTTTACCCTTAAAAACAAAATTTAAGACTATATAGGACTTAAAAATCTTTTTAATAATTTGGAGAATGAAAAAGTACCTGGTAATTTACACCCAAAATATAAGGTTAAGTTGATAATTATCATTCAGAAATTTGTTTTTATATTACTTTGATCATTTTCTATAGCTTTAGTAAGCTGCATTAAACTTAGTTACAAAGAGAAAACTTATTTGTAAAATACATGTTCAAAGTTCCATGTGTATATCTCAAATTTTACTAGTCAGAAACATTTAAAAATATAATCAGTACTATTTTAAGAATATAACTATGCTCTTTAACTTACCAATAAATACTGTCACCCCTTGTGAGTTATACTCCTTACACCCCAGTTCCTTTTCCCTTAAGAGTTTCTTGGACCTATGTCTCTCTTCACTACTTACGGATATCAAAAACATTCAAAGTCTGCTCCCTTTCTGGGAATTCTACCTTAGTAAGGGGGTTTACTTCCTTTGTGTGTGTGGCTGATGTTTAATAAAGCTTGACTGAGCTGCAATTAAATAAATCAGTCACTGTCCATTAATACAATTCAAGCTTAAAAATCCCTAAGGTTAATGTGTCCTCTATTTTAACTGAAATTCAGAATTTTATAATCAGTTTAACCTCAAATAAAACTTAATAAAATCTTATTGTGACAAACATTCCTAATCAATAAGTGGACTGTTAGATATGAATTACTTTACATAAGAAAATGTGCATTATAAGGATATATGAAATCCTCACAGATATTGCAAAGTTTCTCCAAATACTGTCTGGGGGGCAGGATTAAAAGAAAATTCAAGTATGCAACAAATTCAGAACTCTCACACATACACCAATAACTTACGAGAAGTTCCCCATGCAGTCTCTCTCCATTCATCATCTCCAAGAAATATGCCTTTTTGTCCATCTTTTGTTGAATCATCAGGTTCCCAAAATTTTTTGGTAGGCAAAAGCTATTTGGAATGGAAAAAAATATTGTATTTAAATTTTATTCTAATTACAAAGAGCTAAAACATAGAGGAAAGTAAACTTACCACCAATAGGCACAAGTTAGTTTTCAATGCTAATGAAAATTCAGATGACCTATTTCTTAATTTGTCCAGTTAACAATCACTCCCCACTTGTGCTTAGATACTGGCTCTAATCATTCTAGACCTGAAAAGTCGACTTCAGACTTTTCTACATTTTTCAAATCGCTTTACTGTCATGTGATATTTTTTATAATTTTCTTCAAAAGACTTACTAAATTTCTTAATACAGTAATACAATAAAAGTATCTAAACAAATGATGAAAATTTTTCCTTTACTTCCAAGTATTGCCCTTGGATCACCTCCTATCCTACAGCTTCAATGATAGAAAATTTTCATTCTTACTTCACAATGCAATGGAGGTGAACTTCACAATTCTTCCTAGGTCCTCAATACTAACAATCTATTGATCCCAAATCAGGAAGCTATGGGATGGCAGAAGAGACACATAGAAAAGACCCTTAAATACTTTTTGAGGTAACAATGTCAAAGCCCTGTGCCCTATCCAATACTGTTAACATACACAAGCATATAAAAATTGTGTTGATATAAGCATTCAATGATAATTCAAAATGTACATTTGGTCGATTTCTAATGAGACTTTAAGGTTCATCCAAGTCTCCCCTCTCTACCTTTCCTGACACTCAGAGAAGGCAAACTGAGGATATGTTTGTTTGAAAAGAACAGACTGGTTTCTAAAACATGCATTTGACATTTAAATAAGCATTTGTAAGACACCCATCCCTCTCAGCCCATAATTAGGTCCTCATAATCAAACCTGTATATACTTCTATTACTACACTTATCACACTAAATTACCTGTGTTTGCCTCCTTAAGGGCCTGGTGACCTTATCTTCAGAGAGCTCACAAATATAAACTAACCATAATAAAATGAACTTAGGTGAAAACTGAATTGGGTCTGAGAGATAAGACTGTATGTGTGTTGGGGGTTTAAAGTGTGAATGTAAGGTGGGGAGGACACAAGAAATTATGAACAGAGGCACAACTTGAGAAAATGCAGTTTGTAGAATAGGGTGTGAGATGGAGGAACAGATGTGGAAGCTGATGTTGTTAAAGCTATCTAGGCAGACTATGAGGAACCTCAAAGACACGCTAAAGAAATATCAATAGTATATTACATTGAAGCAACAGGGACTCAAGAGAGGATGGCAGAAGAGTGACACTGTGTTTCAGAAAACAATTCAAATTGTAAGTCCTAAGAATAATGGATATTCTAGGCTAGAGGCAAAGAAATCGTTAAGGAGAATTACAACAAAGCCAAGACGACAAGAACTGAAACAACTGGCAGAAAGAACTGAGAAAATAGAATGGATTTCAGAAACATTCAGGAGAGTCAACAGAATATGAATAAAAATAAGGGGAGGTCTGGGACTCCCCTGGTGGTCCAGCAGCTACAGCTCCAAGATCCCAATGCAAGGGGCCTAGGTTCGATCCCTGTTCAGGGAACTAGATCCCACATGCCGCAACTAAGAGTGTGCATGCTGCAACTAAAAAGTCCCGCACACGGCAACGAAGATCCTGCATGCTGCAACTAAGACCCGACACAGCCAAATAAACAAACAAATAAATAAATATTTTTTAAAAATAAGGGGAGGTTGATAAAAAGAATAAAAGTTTAAAATGTGGGTAATGAGGTAAATGATACTACTGACCAAAACAGAAAAAAAAAAGAGGATAAGCAGCTTTAGAGGGAGGAGGGAAAATTCAATTTGGGCATATATCCCGAGGATCTTTTGCTCAACTAAATACTGTTAATTTTACTGCTATTTTAAGAAAGAAAACTTTTTGCATGTTAGGATCTTCCTGAGCTGCAAATGATTTGTATTATAGACATTTTATTTACTTATTTTTATTATTTTCAAAGATTTTATTTACTTATTTTGGCCACGCTGCATGGCTTGAGGGATCCTAGTTCCATGACCAGGGATCTAACTTGTGCCCCTGCAGTGGAAGGGCGGAGCCTTAACCACTGGACCACCAGGTAATTCCCTAAAGTATAGACATTTAAAACAATAATCTGCTCTAATAAAGATCTCGGTAAAATACAACCTCTGTTGCTGCAATTTTTAAAAATCTCACTATAAAAGTTTCATGAAAATATTCAAACAAAATGTAAATCTGATAATACAGTACTAAAACACTGCACTTGATATATTTAAATAATTGAACATTTATTCATAGTAAAACCCAAGTTAATCCCTTTGAAGTACTGTATAAATAAGCCATTTCAGGCAGAAGGAAATGGCTTCTAAGCAAATAATGCTTTTATCCCATACTTCATAAAGAAAAATGTTTTAACAGCAAAATAAGGATAACAAATAAGAAATCAGAAATGAAGTTATAACAACTTAGTAGAAGCATTTATTACAGACATAGAAGCGGCTGAAACAAACTAATCTTCTGAGGTAAAAGAAATAATAGAATCTTTTTGAGGGGCCTATTCCAGTCTTTTGGGATAAGATTCCATGCAGTACAGTAGTAGTTCATAGATCACTGCTTTGACACCCAAACTGTAAAACTGGGGGCGGGGGGGGGGTCTATGTCAAGCACTTACCCAGTGTGCTTACTTTCTGCCAGGCACTGGGCTATGAATGTCTCTTCATTTTGCAAACATTTATAAGTTATCACGGACCAGCAAACAATTTAGTAGTTAATAAAATTAACACTTTTCCTAACAAAGGCCCTTATCACCATTCTAGAAACAGCTGTGACAGCACAGACACTGATTTCAAATATTTTTAGAGAAACTACTGGCTTGTGACCAAGAATTAAGTTAAAATGGACTAAATATAGGGGGAAGCAACAATTCAGGATATCCAGGATAGAACAGTTAAAAAAAAAAAGAAAAGATTAAGTGGTACAAAGGTTGGAATAGCAATAAAAGTAGTGTTTTGCCCCTGGAGACTCTTTTACTATAGTAGAAATGGGAGAGCACAAAAACAAGGGCTAAGAGATCTTGAAGATCTGTAAAACATACTATCCAATACTGTTTCAAATTAGTTCCCTAATTCACAAAAGCTCTAAACCAAGGTCAAGCAACTCAGTATTTCTTGTCAACCTACTCCTCCATCATTCCAACTCAGAAATGATTGGGTGGACATACAAATTCATCCCTCCACTATCCACCAGTTTATTAGTTCTTTCCTTCAAGAAGCACTTATGGCTTGCCTTTTCCATCTCCAAAGAAATCAGTCAACACGATAGTATACTACCGCAAAATAAATAATTATTAAAATTCCTGCTAGAATTTATACTGAGGTGCATTTACACTTCAGATTTTTCTAATACAAATTGTTATGTAAGGGCTTCCCTGGTAGTGCAGTGGTTGAGAGTCCACCTGCCGATGCAGGGGACACGGGTTCATGCCCCGGTCCGGGAAGATCCCACACGCCGCGGAGCGGCTAGGCCCGTGAGCCGTGGCCGCTGGGCCTGCGCGTCCGGAGCCTGTGCTCTGCAACGGGAGAGGCCACAGCAGTGAGAGGCCCACGTACCACAAAAAAAAAAAAAAAAAATTGTTATGTAAAATCACCAAGTCAACCAAATTAATATAATCCTAAGAATTAAAAGAACTTGAAGGCTCTATGTCTACATTATAGTGTTCATATAACATCCAAACTGGGACACTTCTGAGAAAGGGAGTGCTATTAACAATTATGCCACGAAAACACATATCTGGACAGTCTGGGCAAATTAGGATGTAAGGTGACTCTATTTACAATGGAAGTTCATAAAAGATAGGCAGGCACAGATGCTAATAACCAAGTGTGTAGAACAACAGCCACAAGAGAACTCCAGAATGGTGCTTTTCTAGACTTTAATCTTTTCCGTTGATGAAAGATATCAATACTTAATGTTTTCAAATCATACTACTTCCCCAAATCTTCTACATTCCCAATATCCCTTAATATCAGCAGCAAATATTATTAGATGTCATCACTTCCAATGGGAAGCAGTACTGTAAACAGTCAAGGCACTCAAGAGTTCAAACTGCTGTTCAAGCACTGTTACTTGGTATTGGGCCAGTTAAATAACTGTTCTGAGCCTCAGTTTCTTCATCTGTAAAGTAAGGATAATAATAAAGCTACTGTTATAGAGTTTTCTATGAGGCAATAATGAAATAATATAAGTAAACTACTTAGAACAGCATCTAGCACGTGGCAAACATACATATTACGTATCTTCACTACGAAAAGTATGAATCCTTTAAGATTCTAAAACATGAGTAACATGCTGGCCAGCAACATTTAACTGGCTGATTATTTTAAATGATTATAGGAGTATTCATTACAAAAATCTTGTCTATAGCTGTTTGCCTTCTTTTTAAATTTGAGTATCCTGGGGGATCATGAAACTACACTACTTACATCAATACAAAGTTGCTTAATAAAGTCACATTTTGCGTAAGGAAACAGAATCAGAAGTTAAATAAACTATCCAAGATTACATGTAAGATTACATATATAGCTAGTAAGTGGCAGCATTAGGAGCTGAAACCATAACTGTTTAATTCTAAAGCCCATTTTCTTTACACTTAACTACCACAGAAGATGGTTCTTTCCAATCATAGTCTAACTCATCAATATTTCTAAAAATATTCAGTTATTAGGCCACGACTAGCCATAATGAAAAAAATAAAACAGTTCAAGATGTTATCAGGATATCCAGACTATATAATGTGGGAATTCATTAGAGTGGATAAAGTTTATGACAGAATGTCTAAGATAGGGATTTATAGACATTGGCGATAATCAGCTATTTAAAACAGCTGATTTCCATTCCAGTTATCCCTAACAGCTCAGATCAGAGCTAGAGCATTTGGGAGGTATATGTGATTCATACAAAAGGCTATTCTTATTACTACCTTCAAAGAAGTCAGTCTTTCTCACTAGTGATATAGCACTAGTGATAGATCTGAGAGAAATACATAGCACTAATGATAGATCTGAGAGAAAACAGAAGTCTCCTTACTCTTCTCTCCAGTACATTTTCCACTTCACCATACTACCTGGGATCTTAGTACATAAATTTTCTCTAATGTTTTCTTTAAATATTACTGTGTCAGAAAAGAAAGGAGGGAGCTTTATCATACTAAGCTATGAAAATACTCCCCCAAAACACATTAACTCAGTGATTTCAAGTTAAATTCTGGGTTCCCTAAAGAATTTCAGGCAGGAGCCTCTTTTTCCATACACACACACACAAAGTTCCTGTTTAATTTTTATATATAAAAATAAAGGTATGTGTCTCTGCAGTATAGTTTTAAAACACCATACTATAATGAAGCTGAGTTCAACCGCCTATGGGTTAGCTTTGTTCTTTTTAAGCCATGTGACATAACACAAACTGTTAGGCCTTTTGACAAAAATGTGCTATGGAAAAAATTGGAAAGGATGAATTTATGAATGGATGAATACAAATCTGTTCCTACTCTGGATGAACAACTAGAAGAAACCGCCCTTCTGATGATGAGTCAGTAAAAGCTATCATGATCTACATAACCCAGTACATTTGAAAATAACCCTGTATGTAATGCAGTGCTTTGTACATTATAGATTTACAGCAATTTAAGACATAAGTAAAGCTTTATTTTTAAAGAAAAAGTCAAGATAGGGCAATATATTAGAAAAGGATGTCGCATTAAAAAAAATAAACGAGCAATTTTAGAAAACTCAAGAGCCAGAAACTCAAGGCTGCTTTTAGGTTATTAAAATGAATGAATTCTGGGATAAAACAAAAAACCTCACCTGTCAGGAAAGGAGGAGAAGACTGGTGAGAGAGAGACAGGCAAAGAAGGAAATCCCAGAAGGTTCCCTGCTGCCTGCGAGATGAGGAAAGATAGAAAGGCTTGTGGGAGAGAGAACCCAGATACAGAAACCTCAATAGGTTTCTTAGCTATCTCTTAGAGGTAACAGAATTAGTTGGTAAACTGTTAAGAAAAAAATTTAATTAGTGAATAACAGCTTATTTAAAAATACATTTTTAATAGATGAAGGTCACAGAAGCACTGACCTGCTGCTACCTGCCAAAAAACCAGACAGCCTAACCCTAGCCATTTTTACTCTGCATATCTGACATTCCCATTAAGAAAAGCCTAGATTTAAGCTTAGATCATTTAACATGCTATTAAAACCAGCCTTTCTTCTCCAAAAACCTCAAATACCCCTCCCTCCACCCCCCAAATACCTAAACTCTCTCAACTACTGTTTCTGATCATGACATTTTTTTTTTAAACTGCCAACATGTCTTTGGGTTTATCAAATACTACTTAAAAAGGGAGGGAAAAAAAGAGCTAATTTGTAAATACATACACAGTGTAGATCTGCAAAGTAAAGTGTTGTGGGGTCTAAACAGAACCAAGGTAAGGGTGTGACTTTATCTGGTCTTTAAGAAAATCAAGTTCAAGTTTGTCACAGACTAGGCTGAAGCACTGTTCAAACCTGCTTTTAAGATATGTTATTCTGCTTTCTAAAGACCAAAGAAAATAAGTAACAGGGAAAAAAAACAAAAGCCCTTTTCAACTGCTTCTTTTTGTTCACCCATAGTGTAAATAATGCCTAAGCCGCCACTGCACCGCAGTGAAGCTACAAGGTTTTTTAACTAAAAAATTATTCCCTCTCTCAAATTTTCTTAGGGCCCAGAGTTTTACCTTAAGCGCTGGACTAACAAGTTTACTTTGGCAATACTCATGCTTAAGCACCTTAACTCACCCTTAAATCAGTCCTCTGAAAATGACAAACTCTTTGGAAAACGCTGTTCTGAAGAAGGGGAGGGTTAGCTAGCTGCAGGGTGCCCTCTTGTGGCCCAGAAGAGTGACTGGACTCTTTTTCTGCATCTGAAGAGCACAGCATTGGATGGAGTGAGTCTCATGAAGGTCTACCAAAGTAAAATAATCTCCAGGAGCAAGCGGTTAATTACACATCTTAGGTCTGTTCACGGTTATTTTCTATTATCAAAGTCCACACTATGTTAGTACTACAGAACATGACAAAACAAAATGTGACCGCAAGGTTTTCATAATCAATTAAAGTTTTCTAAATATTCATTAGGTATATGGAAAACTAAGTCGTTTTGATGTCTTAAATTATGTAATGGTGAGGTTAAATGGGATGCCCCAATGAAAATCATATATTAACAGGACTGATAAAAGCCAAAATTTTAGAGTGCCCACTGTGCCCTAGTCATTCAAAGCTAACAATCTACAGAGGAGACTAATATAAAACAAATAAACTGTAACCAGTAATATAATAAAAGTATGTACAAAGATCCATGAGAAGTCAGATGAAGAAGTAATTAATTTTACTGCAGATATCAATGGGACAATAAAGAGTCTTTTTCAGTAGAGTCCTGCAGAGGATTAGAAGTTTATTAAGCAAACAATGAACAAGGAGAAATTTTTGTAAGAAAGAACAGTGAACAATTAAGTGTGGCTAAAGCAAACATAGCATACATATATAAAACAGCAGGACAAAGATCAAGGAAGGCTCTTTTCTGATCAAAGTAATTATGGTCCATTACCAAAATAGAAGACATTATCAGGTCAATCAAATCAACTAGACACAAATAACCTCACTAAAATTACCGCTAAAAGTTAAAAAAAAAGCTGAAAATCCCACAACCACAGATTTTAAAAGCCCACATCATTTGGAAGATACAACCACTATTTTCAAGGAGACTTATGGTTAAAAAACAAGTCTCAATGGCTCAAATAATCAAAGTGAGGTATACATTCTTAGTATTCATAAATATTTACCTCTCCCATTCCCCGAGATTCTAATGCAAGAGCTTGAAAATCATGATTCATTTCATCCACAGATCAAACCTGTTAAATAACAAAAAGAAACATTAGTAGAAAGAAAAAATTGAAAAACAGACTGCATCAACTATTTTTATATTACACTGCTGCTATTACTGATGTTACAGCATGAGCTGAGATGGACAAGAATCCATTTCTCTATAAAGACAGGTTTTCCTAAATAGAGCACCATAGCAATCTACACTAAAATTTGTGGGAAACCTGGCCTCAACGGTTCATGGATTATTCTGTGTGCCAAAAGAAACCCCTACTAGTTTCCTGCGCAAAAGAAAAGAAGTGAGCTCACGTACTAAAATACAGTTACCTTTTTTTTTTTTTTTTGGCCATGCTGTGCCGCATGCGGGATCTTAGTTCCCGGACTAGGGATTGGATGCCTGCCCCCTGCCGTGGAAGCATGGAGTCTTAACCACTGGACCTCCAGGGAAATCCCCAATTATCTTCTTTTAAAAAAAAATGTTGTAATTCCTATTACAAAATTATTACTTTGCACTACTTCTTTAAGATTTCTCAAAATTTCTCAGAATTTCATTATTTGTGGATCTTATAACAATGATAAAAAAATTTTTTTAAGTGGTGATCCAGTTCTACCTCAAAGCAACATATAATCTGCTGTGAGAGTAATTATAATATTCAGAGGTTTCCTTAAGAATAATTCCTTTCCCTACAATAATCAAAACAGCATGGAAATGGCACAAACACATACATCAATGGAACAGAAGAGAGCCCAGAAATAAACCCATGCACTTACGGTCAATTAATCTATATAACAAAGGAGGCAAGAGTATACATGGAAAGAAGACAGTCTCTTCAGCAAGTGGTGCTGGGAAAACTGGACAGCTACATGTATTATAAAACAATGAGATTAGAACATTATCTCATACCATATTAAAAAAAAGCTCAAAATGGATTAAAGACCTAAATGTAAGACTTGAAATCATAAAACTCTTGGAAGAGAACTTCTGACATAAATCGCAGCAATATTTTTTGGATCTGTCTGCTAAGACAAAGTAAAAGCAAAAATAAACAAACGGGACCTAATTAAACTTAAAAGCTTTTGCATAGCAAAAGAAATCATCAATAAACTGAAAAGACAACCAACAGAATGGGAGAAAATAATTGCAAATGATATGACTAACAAGGGGTTAATATCCAAAATAAACAGCCAATACAACTCAATTAAAAAAAAACCCACCCCCAGCCAAAAAAAACACACACCCCAATCAAAAAATGGGCAGAAGATCAGAATAGACATTTTTCCAGAGAAGAAATACAGATGTCTAAAAGGCACATGAAAAGATGCTCAACATCACTAATTATTAGAAAAATGCAAATCAAAACAACAGAGATATCACCTCACAACTATCAGCTGTCATCAAAAAAATCTACAAATAACACAGAACTTCCATGGTGGTGCAGTGGTTGGGAATCTGCCTGCCAATGCAGGAGACAAGGGTTCGATCCCTGGTCTGGGAAGATCCCAAATGCCGCGGAGCAACTAAGCCCGTGCGCCACAACTCCTTAGCCTGCGCTCTAGAGTCTGCGAGCCATAACTACCGAAGCCCGCGTGCCTAGAGCCTGTGCTCCGCAACAAGAGAAGCCACCTCAATGAGAAGCCTGCCAACGCAACAAAGAGTAGCCCCCGCTTGCTGCAACTAGAGAAAGCCAGCGCGCAGCAACGAAGACCCAACGTCGCAATCAATTAATAAAAACAAGGGCCAGAAATTCCCCTAAACTTGATGAAAGCAAAATTTACGGATTCAAGATGTTCAGTGAGGGGCTTCCCTGGTGGCGTAGTGGTTGAGAGTCCGCCTGCCGATGCAGGGGACACGGGTTCGTGACCCGGTCCGGGAAGATCCCACATGCCGCGGAGCAGCTAGGCCCGTGAGCCATGGCCGCTGAGCCTGCGCGACCGGAGCCTGTGCTCTGCAACGGGAGAGGCCGGAACAGTGAGAGGCCCGCGTACCGCAAAAAAAAAAAGATGCTCAGCGAACCCCAGTCAAGATAAACAGGAAAAACAAAAACGAGACCCCACATCCACGCACATCATAATAAAAGTGCTGAAAATCAAAGAGAAAATCCTGAAAGCAGCGAGAGGAAAAACATTACAAAAAGGGGAAAAATGATGACTGACTTCGCACTAGAAACAATGGGGACCAGAATAAAAAGGACAGACTTTAGAGGGCTGAAAGAAGAAAAACGCTAACCTAGAATTTTTATCTGATGGAAATCTCCTTCAAGAATAAAGACTAAAAGACATTTTTAGATAAAAGGAAAATAAAATTTGTTAAACAGACTTCCACCTCAGAAAATCCCTTAAAAAAATTCTTAGGCTAAAGGAAAAGGGTACCAGATGGAAACTCAAATCAGGAAGGAATTAAGAGCACCAGAAATGCTAAGTATGTGCATAAGTACAAAGGACTAGTTTTTCCTCTCAATTTCTTCAAAACACATAAGCCCATGTAAAGCAAAAATTTTATTATGGGTTTGATAACATATGTAGTTGAACCAATTTACATGTACAACCAATACCTACTATAAAAAATATCTCTAGCCATACCATCATGACACCTAGTGATTTAAAGCAAAACTCAGTTTGAGATCAAAATACTCGTTTATCACACAACATTATACAGTTGGCCCTCTATATCCATGAGTTCCACATCTGCAGGTTTCACCAATCAGGGATCAAAAGTGTTAAAAAAAAAAAATTCCAGAAAGTTCCAAAAAGCAGGGAATTAAATTCCCTGAGGGCTGGTAATTATTTATCAATACATAGCACTGACATTGTATTTACAAAGCATTTACATTGTATTAGGTATTATAAGTAATCTAGAAATGATTTAAAGTATACCCTAGTATGCACACAGGTTATATGCAAATGCTACACCATTTTATACAAGGAACGTGAATATCCTCAGATTTTGGTATTGGGCTGGGGAGGCACCTGGAACCAATACCCTGCAGATACTGAGGAACAACTGTACATCCTTAAATACATATATAGTTTGGAGGGGCCCCCAATTATCTGATTAAGTAAAGGAATCTTAGTCCAAATGTGTCCTACACTTCTCAGTCACGCAATCAAAGTTCTACATCTCACATGACACAATTCATTCTAATGTCTAGTACGGTCTGCTCAAACCATCTTTGATTTCCCTTGTTTCTTTAAAATTTCCTAAATTTGGGCAGCATCCATTTTATTTTTCTATTTAAATAATTCCTAGGGTCTCCATATTGCCCTAGACTCGATGTCCTTTATATTCTTTTTCTTAAGATGATTTACATTTGTGATTTCACTTTCTTTAAACCTTACATTTTACAGACTTTGTATTTTCTAGATTTCCCATCCCATTACAGCCTCAACTTCTTCCAAGCATCAACTGCTTCCCAAACCTAATGGCCAATCCTTTGAAAGCTTTGAGATACTGCTGACATGTTATCAGGAATCATGTATTGATATTTTCAATCACCTAAAGAGGTGTTCTAATTTCTTAAGAATGCTTCAAATTTAAATCCTACCAACTTGACGATGCAGCCATATAATTTTGAGTTCATAATTCAATTTATGAACACACACTAAATGATATTAAGCCCTGAAATCTGGGCTCAACAAAGATCACACCAATTACAGTCATTAAAAATCTCCCATGTGACATCTTATTTACCTGTATCCTCTGAGGACAGACTGTCCTTATTAAGAATTATTCCACTAGAGCCAAAAACATAAGATTCTTATTATTTAGGATGGAAATAGTTCTAAAATGGATTCATTATTCTGCAATCCTGAAGAAAGAATAATGGACAAATTTTATATTTAAGATAATGTGGTAGAGTACAAATAGTATGTGATTTTAATTCAGAATATAAGAGTTCGAGTTTTAACTTTTGCCCGTTGTCTAACCCCTAAATCTTACTTATCTGTTGTGAAGATCAAACTAGATAATGTATCCAAAAGTGTTTTGTGAGCAATTAATAAAAAGTGCTAAACAAATAACTAGTTACTATTAAGATCATTACATACTACTCGAGAAAGAACTGATACTTCCTGAGACTCTTGGGGTGCTCAATGTTCTGTTTTTCTTGTATGCTTCTGTTAGTATTTCAGCCTCCTGCCTTGTTGTCAGGTTAAATATCACTTGACCAGAACATACAGTATCCCTTCTGACCTTTCTAATTAGGTTGCTTTTAATTTGTAGTAATCTGTAGCCTCAGATGAATGTGGTAGACTTGTAAGAGTAAACAAGCTCTAAGAAGGAAACTACCTCCAACAAACACAAAAACACATTCTAAAGTTACAATCCTTTCTTAGGAAAGCAATTTGGCATCATATATACAGGTTCGTACATCTTGAGCCCATCTCCCTAACTTTGAAAATCAATCCTAAAAAGAAAACCTAAATACAAAAAAGTTTTATGTACAAAGATGTTTGTAGCAGTGTTGCTTGCAGATCCTGAAATTATAAGCTGCATAACTGCCTCACAATAGTTAAGTGATATAACACATCTATAAAGTATAGTGTAGCTATTAAAAATATTTAAAAATATCGTAATTTTTAGTTTATTACAATAAATCTGTATAATCTATGAATGAAAGAAAGGAGATTTTTATTAGGAAAAAAGGAGTAGACTTAAGAAATCTTCTCAGGAGTAGACTTAAGAAATCTTCTCAGGCAGTGTCTTATTTAGTAAAACATGCACTTACCATGTGATCAAGCTATGCGCATCCAAGGCATTTACCTAAGAGAAATGAAGACTATGCCCACATAAAGTCCTGTACCTATTTAGAGCATCTTTATAATGGAAATGACAGAAACGCCTCTACACAGATGACTGGATAAACACACTGTTATGCCATACGATGGTGTACTGCTCATTGATAAAAAGGAGCGATCAGTGCCACAACAGGGATGAATCTTCAAATGTGGAATAAAAACCTTAACACCAAAGAATGCATATTGTGTGATTCCAAAATGAATCAGTGGCATCAAAAAGCAAATCAGTGGTTGCTTGGGGTTGGGAAGCAGAGAGAGGATTACCTGAAAAGAAGTACTTCTGTATATTAATTCTGGGGTTGTTACATTAGTGTATAGATTGATTGGTATTGGTGAACCATATACTTTTTAGTGTATGTAAATTAGACCTCGATAAAGTTGATATTTTAAAAGATGACTGTATAACATGAACTGAAATTATGATAAAACTAAAGAGATCAAAACAATATGGTACTGGTACAAAGAGAGACAAAGAGAGGGACAGAACAATAAATTCGAGAAACTGAAAAAAAAAAAAGAAATCTTCTCAGGAATAAAAGCATCAGAGCTTTACCAAAGCCCCTTCTTTGCTTACTTCTACATTTTCATCCCTGGTCCAAATAGATAAGGTAAAGAAACTCTGGATAAATGCGAGAGGTATCTTAGCTATATGGATCCACATACTTTTGTGGTGAATCATGCCCTAGTGCAGGGGTCAACAAACTTATTCTGTAAAGAGCCAGACACTATATACTTTAGGCTTTACAGGCCATACGGTCCCTCAACTTCTCAACTGTGCATCTGTAGCACAAAAGCAGCCATAGACAATAAGAAAATGAGTGAGCACGAATGTGTCCTAATAAAACTTTATTTATGAACAGTGAAGTCTCAATTCCATATTTTTTCATATGTCACAAAATATTATTTTTCTTTTGATTTTTTTGCCCTACCATTAAAAATTCTAAAAGTCAATTCTAGAGAGCAGTTCAAAAAAAAACAGTTGGTGGGCCAGATCTGGCCTGTAGGCCAAAGTTTGCTACCTCTGCTCTAGTGCATTTACTCCCGACTGTTCCACAAAAAATCAAATGCAGATAATTCACTCTCAAACTCGAGCAGACCCAAAGTTAAGCATCAGGGCTTTGCTTTCAACCTTTTCATTTATACTCTCACCATGTACATTTTTTATTTTAATTAATAATGAACGGGAATTTCAGATTACTTTTAATGAAGGTTATTTAATTATTTTCTTTCAATGACCAGGGTGGGTTATGGGGAAAAGACTTTAAAAACAAGATAGGGGCTTCCCTCGTGGCGCAGTGGTTGAGAGTCCGCCTGCCAATGCAGGGGAGGCGGGTTTGTGCCCCGGTCCGGGAAGATCCCACATCCCACGGAGCGGCTAGGCCCATGAGCCATGGCCACTGAGCCTGCGCATCTGGAGCCTGTGCTCCGCAAAGGGAGAGGCCGCAACAGTGAGAGGCCCGCGTACCACAAAAAAAAAAAAAAAGACAAAACAAAACTCACAAAGCAACACTCAAGCTCAGCTTTTCAGTTTAAGGTGTTATTTATTTCAACTATGAGAACGCAAATGGAGGAGAAAGTAGGCAAAACAATGAGATACAAAGAAAATAAACACTTTTGATTCTTCTGCAATGACCTTCATATTAACCATAATGAAACTGCAGGGGTGGGGGTCACACATATGCCACTAAGGACTCTTAAAATTTCTGCACTGGTGTCACCTGATGGCAAGGGAAAAGAATCTGGACATAATTTAACAACTCTCCCCTGCGTGGTTAGACCTAAGGAAGAAAGCGAACAATCTCTTCTTTCAACAAGCAATGGAGTATCTAGCTATCAGTTATATAATACTGACCTGACTAGTTCCCTTGAAGAAAATGTATCCCAGAATTATAGTACACACTATACTGCTTGGGGGTGTAAAGTCTGTCTTCATTGTTTTTTTTTTTTGGTCTGCATTATTAAGCCATGAAGTTTTCCAATATTATTTCCTTAAACAATTAGAATTTGCTAATATAGAAAATACATAATAGAAACTTTTCTATGGACAAGACCATGTGTAATCTTGTGGTAAATTTAAATTAAAAAGTTAATAGTTTTTGGGGCTTCCCTGGTGGTGCAGTGGTTGAGAGTTCGCCTGCTGATGCAGGAGACATGGGTTCGTGTACCAGTCCGGGAATATCCCACATGCCGCGGAGCGGCTGGGCCCGTGAGCCATGGCCGCTGAGCCTGGTCTGCAACAGCAGAGGCCACAACAGTGAGAGGCCCGCGTACCGCAAACAAACAAACAAACAAACAAAAGTTTTTGAGGTTATGATGTTTCCTAGCAAAAGAAGAGTGTCTTATTAAGTTCTAAAATTTAACAGTATTAGTTAATTTTTCTGTAGACAACATTACTAATTATGTGAGAAAAACAGATCAAGTACTTCAAATAACAACTTGGTTAAGTTTTGTGGGTTTTCATATTTACTAATGCGTAAGCCAAAAGGTTTACAAATAGTTGGTGTAATGAACCAAGAATATGCATTATTTTCTTAGGTAACATCTGATCCAATTCCTTACCATATGCCTACCATAAAAAATAGGTTGGGGGGCAAAAACCATTTAAAGCTACAATAAATGGTATTAAAGCACCAGCATGTAACACCAATTACATTTTTATAGTTTTATAATTAGTTCTATTTTAAAGCCATAGTAGTAATTAAACTCTGGAGTTAAAGGGGCTAGGAACTGTGTCTTAGCCACCAAAATGCTCAATATATACTGAATGAAAAAAATCATTCTATATTTTATGAAATGTAAATTCAGATCATGAAATCATCTAATATCTAGAGAGTGACTGTTTATAAATGCCTTCATATATATGAATACACAATGCTCATTTTATAGAGACATAAACAAGACTTTTCCTCAGACTTTTTGTACAACTGAAAACATTTACCAAACATAAAATGAGTGCAACTTCCCATTGGCACTACTTCTCCAAACTGGTCCTCTAATACCTAGAGGCTGCTGCTACCTCATGCATCCATTACAAAAACAACAAAATTACATGAAAACTGGGACTTCCCTGGTGGTCCACTGGGTAAGACTCCATGCTCCCAATGCAGGAGGCCTGGGTTCAATCCCTGGTCCAGGAACTAGATCCCTCAAGCGTGCCACAACTGAAGAGTCTGCATGCTGCAACTAAGAAGCCTGCATGTCCCAGCTAAAAGATCCCACATTCAGCAACAAAGACCTGGCGCACCCTAATAAATAAATATTTTTTTAAAAATTACATGAAAACTTAATTGATTCACATAAGTCAATACACACAAAGAGTAACTTAAGCTGCTTATAAAATATTCTTAGTAGTCATACTCTTTGGACTGTTTTTAGTGAACATAATCATTGAGCATTAGTGGTATCCATTGAAAACAGGTACTAAAGTCCTTAAGAATACCTTAGTCTCTTCAGCATAGTAAATCACGCAAATTTTCCAACAGAATTCATTTGTTTAGCAATGCCTTTTCTTATCCACATGACAAAGGTAAACATAAATCCAGGTGTAAGTATTTCTGGTAGACCATTAGCCTTCACAGACTTAATATTAGAAGTCTCTAGGAACCACCATCAACACCTAGTAATCTGTTATTTATCTGGGGGTACAAATTGAATCACACACTTTTCTAGTGGTGTTGGACAAGTCACTCAGGTGGTAACTAAGCCAGGAACCATAAATGTTTTTTCGATATTTGCTACTCATTTGTCCATGTACTTCATGGGGGAATTACATACTTGTTTTACCAGCATTAAGAACAGTACTGTATAACTGACTTGACTATATTAAGGAAAAGTCAAAGTTTACATTTTGAATAAAACTTGGCAAAAAGAATGTGTTATCAATATACAGACTTCCAGAAACTAGAAATCTTCAAAGACCCTAGCTCAAATCTTCTAACTAAGATTAGAAATTAAGATTGTTTCAGCACCGGCATTAAGACATTAAATAAAAGTTAACCAAATATTTATGTGCAAGAATACTTTAGCTCTTTGAGGATCAATCTCAGATATCATATTTCTCAAGGAGATTAAATAGGGTAAATATATACTTACTTAATGCAAATATAAGACAAGGTATTTTTTTTTCCTTAGAATTCTCTCAAAGGCGAATCACCATATATTTGAGTCCTTACAAAGTCTCTTGTATTACAAGGCATTCTCTCAATTGGTTTAGTTTAAGAAATAAAATACTGCTTATGGAAATTCTTTTTTTTCTTTGAAAAACAAAACACTGTTTAGAGAAGATCTACACACTAAAACAACCTCAATCAATGCTAGTTTTTCATGCTTTTACATATCACCTGAGAGAAGCAGGTCAAATAACTTAGATGGAAATGAAGATAATTATTAGATAACGCAAAGTGGCTCTAATGAGTCCAAGATACATGTGAAATGTCCAAGGTATATCATGAAGTGAGTCCCCCAAAAGCAGTATTTCTAAATTAATGTTCTTATATGTAATTTAATATGCCATCACCCTAAAAGTGGAACAAGCAGACATTATATGCCTCATGACATAATGTAATACAAAACAGTACCACCAATGAAGAATTACTGCCTAAAAAACTCCCCCAGTAAACATCAATCTAATAATAAAGCTGCTAGATCTAAATACTGATTTATCAGAAATATGAGAGAGAGAGCAAAGTCAATAGATAACACAAGGAAGCAATCGCCCAATCTAGAATACGGAAAAAAGAAAAAATTCACCTCATTTCACTATCACTGAAATTTTTAAAAGAGGAGGAGAGGGAGGACTATTATATACACTAAAAGACTTAAAAGTCAAATACACTGTATAAACCTTGCTTGAATCCTGATTCTAACAAACCAACTATAAAAAAACTTTTTAGAAAATCAGGGAATTCTAGATATAGAATGGGTATTAGATGATATTAAGGAATTTTGTTAGCTGTGATAATAGCAAGAAGATTGCATTTTTTTAATAAGTTCTCATCAGTAAGAGAATTTATGCTTAAACTGGCTACTGTCTGGGATTTGCTTTGAAATATTCAAAAAAGTAAAATATGGGTCTAAAGATTTCACACACTGTTGAATATGGATGATAGATCTCCAAGGGTGTACTGTACTATTCTACTTGTGCTTGAAAATTTCCATAATAAGTTTAACAAAATAACAATATGACAAGCAGCCATGTGAAGCAGGTGGTATTTAAGCTGGGCCCTGAAGGACAGGTACAATTTGGACACCCCCCCACCCCACACACACACACACACACACACACACACACACACGCACACTTTTAAACAAAACATTTATAAACTGCAGCTTGTAAAGGGGGTTACTCTCCAGAAAGTTAACTGACTTACAGTCCAAGCTGTTGTTTAAACCTAACATCACTTATTATTTCAACCATATTTTTGTCAAGTAGTATATGAAATTTAAAAAAACAAAACTGATTTCCAAATGAACATAAACCTCCTTGCACTAATTTCTATCAGACACCATCCCCCAAAGAGAACAAGAGAATGTACTGAGCACTTGATTTTATGCCAGAGATGATACTAGGAACATTATATTTAATTCTCATTACAATTCAGCAAAGTAGGTATTGTATTCCTACTTTACAAATAAGGAAATTGTGGTCAATTTCCCTACCGTAATAGACAAAGCTACTAAAATGGCAGAGGATTCAACACCATCAAGACTTCAAAAGCTCCATGCTCTTTTCTATACCAAACAAGCATAAACCATCACTCTGTTCCCCAACCTTCCTTTTGCTAAACTATTCCAGTCCCCTGGACAGCTCTTTGCCATTTATCTCTTCATGTGCAGATCCTACAAATCCCTTAAAGTTTGGCTCAAATGCCACTTTCTCCATTAAAACCTCCCCCAAGTCATCTTTTCTCAATTCTCATGGCATTTAATTTGTATTTTTCAATGTATTAATATCATCTTATCCATTAGACTTTAAAACTTCTCTCAATCAGAATTATGATAGAAAAAACATGAACCACAATTTTGCACTTTCTGGTTATGCCAGTGTTCTGCGAAATGTTAATAGTCATGAGGAAGGAGACCAAAAGAAGGATACTAAATACTGTAATAGGGAGAGAGGGAAAATGATAATATTATCAACTATACACCCATTAAAAAGCATGAAATGGATATATTTATGCATACATGGAAAAAATTCTAGGATACTAAGTGAAAAGGCAAGGTGAAAACAGTGTTTCTATCATTCCACTTTTGTAAAACAGAAAACAATCAGAAAGAGTGACAACCATTAACAGTGGTCACATCAGGAAAAGAGTATGCATGATTTTTATTTTACATTTTATAGTTCTATACTCTGAATATTTGCCATTTGTTACTTATATTTTTAAAATATTTAAAATATATACATGTTAAAAATCACTATAAACAAGTTAACTTGGAAATCAATAGTCTTATATGGTAGAACTCAAATATACATACACCTATACATAAGAGAGGTTATCATGACTTATCAACAAACATAACAGAAAAACATCTTTTCAATAAATTAAGCATCACTTAAAAATATTCTCTGGAACTCCCTGGCGGTCCAGTGGTTAGGACTCAGTGCTCTCACTGCCATGGGCCCAGGTTCAATCCCACCCCTTATCTGTAAACTTTTAAGGGTTTTTAAGATGATATAAAGGAATTTACACATATACCCAATACCTACTATAGTAACTATCTCTAGCCACACCTTCATGAGACTTTGAGTTTAAAAAAAATCAAAATCCAATTTGTAGATCTAAATATTCTATCATCACCTGATTTAAAGGAATTACACTTGTGGTCAGCACTTAGTTTTTTAAATCTAAGTTAGTTCTACCTTTCTCTGATATATTTCTGCAAAGTGTTTAAAAAAACAATGGAGCCAACCAAATCATACATTTAAACACAATATATTTGACAGTATGCTATAACAAACATGATTTACGTATTTCTAGCTTTCAAAGTATTTCATAGTATTGTTCTTTGTAAGTATTCTTTGACAAAAAGTTAGGAAAGAAGAGGTGAACTGGTTTAAAAACAATTTACCATTACTCCCTACCACTCAAGACTATCACTGACCCGAATTCAGAAAATCCCAATGGAAGCCAAAATACTCCAGTTTCACACAGCAATGTGAATACATAAAATTAATCACTACAGGAAGCTAACTCCAAGTCTGGTGCCCTGAAGGTTAATTATCCGGGGTAAAATACACCACATTAAAATCTGAGATGGATCAAAGATGTGCCTTTCTCAGTACACATAGTGAGGATCTGTAAATTGATCCTCAGGAAACTAAACATGCTAACATTTTGGAAACACTTCATGTACTCCTCAGGGATATTAGCACCTCAATTTTAAGGTCACTGGTTCTCAAATCCTCACAGTACATCAGAATCTAGACAGAAGGTTTGAAAACTACTAACACTAAGATCCCACCTATCTAAGACTTATTTGAATTAGTCTGGGCAGGGAGAAAGGCACAGATTTTTATTAGTATTTTTAAGCTCTCCAGGTAATGCTTCCCTGTGCAGATAGGATTGAAAGCCTTACATATACCATACCACCTACAGCTAAGGGATATATTCACAAGCACCCTAATGGTTTTCCAATGAAAAAATTTTGTGTCATTCATCATGGTGTAACAGAAACAGAAACCAGAACCAAAAGATCTAGAATATGGTACCATGTTTGCCTCTAACTAGCTGAATGAACTCAGACCACTTGAACTCTCTGGTTCTGTTTCCCCATTTACAGATGAGAATAACAATGCTTCCTCATAAGGTTATTGTGAAGACTAAATTAGATAATATGTGAAATTGCAATATAAGTCCTTTCTAGAATATTAACTCACCATAATGAGTGAACATATTTTTTTCTGTTTAAGACTCAATATATAATCCTTTGACACAGTAATTTCTCTTCTGGTAATTTAACTTACATAAACAATAACATAAAAGGATGAACTGAATAATGGTATTTGCTGCAGCACTGCCTGCAGTGGTTCAAAAACAGAAAATGAACAACCTAAACTCGACAAAAATGCGTTAGCCATACACTAAGTATTACAAGTTATTAAAGTTATATGTACTAATACAATAAAATATCCATGATATTAAATAAAAACACCAAGTTGCCTAAGGTGTGTAACCTGATCCCAGTTTTATTTAACAAAAGAGGGGCAATGTATATGTTAGTGTGGAGTATGAAAAAATAAACATCTAACTTTGGTAGGAGAGGGGGTACTGTTGGTTTTATCTTTTTATATTTCTGTGTTGTAAGGCTTGTTGACATTAGCAAATGAAAGTTTTTTTTAAAAAGGTCCTATATTAATACAGTTTAAACACATTATAATTTAGAAGCTTTATCACAGTCAATAGAGTACAAGCAATCTTGTGCTATTTTCAGTTCAGTTTAGTACTAGGCTCAATGCCCAACAACAGAAGACTTGTCTAGAATGGCTACCTAGTAATTTTCAATTGTTACACAGTATCAATAGAATCAGTATGGCACCAAGGAGAAATAACTGAAGAAATGTTAATTAGGTTTTAACAGAGGACTAAAGGAAATCATTTGAGTTCATGGTCTGAGAGAACTGGAAAAAATAAAAACCACTTTAAGCAGCAGACTTTAGTGCAGTTTTTAAAAGATTTTTTCTTCCGACAAAAATTTTCCAAAGTGTGTTCCTTAATCACCAATGCACAGTGTTCTTTAAAATAAGAGGTTCCTCGTCCAATACATTTAAGATATGCTGCTTCCCAGCACCCACTTGTTCTTTTGCAAGCTGAGTACATGGTCATTCTGGAATTCATTCTCTGTGATAACAGCATAGTAAAGGCTCTGAGAAGTCCCACAATTAAAACTGTTTAACTGGGAATTTCCTGGCTGTCCAGTGGTTATGACTCTGCGCTTACACTGCTGAAGGCCTGGGTTCCATCCCTGGTTGAGGAACTAAGATCCTACAAGCAGCACAGTGCGACATGCATGCATGCATAAATAAATAAATCTGCTTAACTTTAACCCAGTATTATTGTAACTTTCTGTAAGCATGTTAACACAAAGCTGATTATTTTGAGAAGCAGCTATTTCTAGTCATTTCCAAGAAAAAAATGAACGAGTTATTTATTTCAACTTTCTTGAACTTTTGTCTAGGAAAAGTCATAACCTATGACGGTTAAAGGGTTTTAAAATGTTTAGTTCATGATAGGCATAATAAATAGTCTAAGAAAAATATTAGCTGTACAAATCTTTGAATTAAACAAATATGAGGAAATTTTTTAGGTGATGAATATGAATTGTGATTTTTTAAAAAGTTCCTCAAATATTCAAGAACAAGCCTTGAATTGGTTATCTGTTTCCCAATGACTTTAAAGTGATATGACCAAACCAATTTCCTAAAGACATAAAAGTTAAAAAAAAAAATTCTAAGTTGTTGCTTAGAAAACAACCAAAAACCAAACACCTAGACTGCAATGTCTGAAAAGAGAAACCAAATCTATGTCAGTTTCAAGGAGTACTAAGTTATATGCCATAAAAAGTGTCTGTGGTAGAAAGTGTTGAGTATAATCTAAATGAAATTTACTCTATATTCATTTAAATAAAAATTTTTGGAAGAAGGCACACCAAGTAACTCATAGGAAATGTACACAATAAAACAAAAACTAATCTTAGGAAAATAACTAAGCAAATACTAAATAACAAAAACAGTAAGAACTTTAACTTCTGAAAGACACAAAGATGGGGGGGTAACACAGCACATTACAAAAAAATTTCATTATCCAATTCCTTGGAGACATCCTTATTTCTAACACTAAGCTTTAAAAGAAATCTCTTATATGGGGTATTATAGAGAACACAGAGTTGTAATAGAAAATATGCTCAACAACTCTCTTTGCAGATGCAAAGTTTCAGAATCTCATTTTTTTAGAGTCAATCCCTGAAGGAAAGTCATGTGTCTAACTCCTCTAACACAATCCAGGGAAAGCGATTCACAGTAATCATGTTAAGGGTTGCTGGAAAATATAGTCTGAATCTTCCCAAGATGTAATCTTGGATCTCCAAAGTCTTCTTCAGAATTATTCAAATTTAAAAAGGCCCTGGATTTCCCTGGTGGCGCAGTGGTTAAGAATCCGCCTACCAATGCAGGGGACACGGGTTTGATCCCTGGTCTGGGAAGATCCCACATGCTGCGAAGCAACTAAGTCGGTGCGCCAAAACTACTGAGCCCACGTGCCACAACTACTGAAGTCCTCGCGCCTAGAGCCCGTGCTCCTCAACAAGAGAAGCCACGACAGTGAGAAGCCCACGCACCGCAATGAAGAGTAGCCCCCGCTCACCGCAACTAGAGAAAGCCGGTGCTCAGCAACAAAGACCCAACGCAACCAAATAAATAAATACATTAAAAAAAAAAAAGGCCCTTTAATCTAGTGTGCTGCTACCTGTATCTCCAATTAAATCTTTTCAATTCTCCTCCTTACCTCCACTTTAAGCTCTGCCATTCTCCCCTATCTGGGTCACTATACATACTAAACCCTCTGGCTAAATGCTACTACTTCACCCATCTCTTGACTAAATTAACTTTTCTAAGTCTTTTTATAGTCAACTTTACCTCTTCTGGAAAGCTTTTCCTGACCCCCTGCAGTGTCTACCTGAGTCCAGAGCACTTTTGCAACACCACCTCCAGTGGCACTTAGTGTACTGCACTGTGTAAACATGAGTTTAATCATCTTCCTCTCCACTGTAAACATAAGCTTATAGTTACAGTGAAACTATGAACAGGAATCACTGTACCACTAACATCTAAGGACAATCTGGCACATGACAGGCCTGCAAACCTCAAAAAATGAATGCAAGTTTCTGGTAGTCTAGCTTGATGAAATGATACAACTTAGAATATCCAGAGTAACAAATGGACTGAAAGTCAGGTAATACTCCATGAGTATCTTCTCAACCAGACTTACCATAAAAATTAACAGCAATTTATCTTTGGCAAGATCCTTGAATACTCCTATTTTTGCCAGTGTAAGAGCCAAATAATTTAGAGATTAAATGACGGCACCTTTGGATGAAAAGCAATCAATTATATTTCAACTGCAAGGTGGTCTAAGAAAACGTCTGTAGGCAAAACCTGGAGCTATCACCTTCTCTAAACTCCAAATCTTAATTCTGTTTATGTTAAGTTGGTTTCAAATGACTCAGGTTTTGCCACATAAAGTACAACGTTTTGCATTATATCATGCTAAAAGTGCTAATACTACATAGATGTTAAATAAATGACCTGGTCACCAAAATGGAAGACACAAGTAGCTCCTTCCTGTATACAATTCTTTGTTGGTATGTAACAAAGTCCTACCATAGTCCATATTTTTCTCTACCAACAATGTGCCTCATTTGACTGCTTAGCAAACCTGTACTTACAGTCAGCCTGCCTCTGCCATTTATTTACCTTTTTTTAACATGAGAATGAATAAAACCATCTTATACATTAGTAAAGACTATCTCCTGCTGATCTCTTTCAGAAACAGTGCCTAAAATCAGAGATTACCACCTTGAGATCTAGAACTTGCTACTCTTGACATAAAATGTCCAGTAAAACTGAAACCACAAAGATTTCTCTAAAACTAGTCTCTCTACACACTTTTTTTCTGGGGGACTAAAGGAAAAAAAGAAAAAAGTTAACCCCCCCATACTATTTTTTATGTACTCTGGCAGTTTTATTTTCCTAGGCAGGTATCGAATATGTGGTTTTGTAATGTCACTTTACAGTCAATTTCACCAAATCCCTTCCAGGAAGCAGATTTTTGGAGATTTTTATGGCCCAAATATACATATCACCCTAGGGAGGTGAAAATGGCTGCCTTCTTTTGCTGTACCATTTGCAGTCAAAGTATTCTGACACCCTAACTACCCCTTCTCCCTTCACACTTCTTCCCCCTTTTTGTATTTGGTAGCTACAGTGAAATTCTGGAATATATATATAAGGTGTACACAATCTAGATGTTTTCCAGTACTCTATAATCTTTTCTCGCTCCATAAGAGAATAGTAAGAGAATAAGAAGTGAAAATCTGTGATATGTAAACTGAAAATGGATGGGATTACAGAAGCTATATTTGCAGAGGTGGTATATACTAAAGAAACTATCTTTTTGCCAACATGCTTGAATAACCATCCCTTTTAACTTCTTTTTTTTGAATTTTATTTATTTATTTATACAGCAGGTTCTTATCCCTTTTAAATTCTTTAATGTACTTTAGAAAGATGAGTCAGGCAAGGGCCAAATACAACTTTTCATTTTAAGAAAAATCAATGAGGGACTTCCCTGGTGGTGCAGTGGTTAAGAATCCGCCTGCCAATGCAGGGGACACGGGTTCGATCCCTGGTCTGGGAAGATCCCACATGCCGTGGAGCAACTAAGGCCCTGCGCCACAATTACTGAGCCTGCGCTCTAAAGCCCGTGTGCCACAACTACGTGCCTAGAGCCTGTGCTCCACAACAAGAGAAGCCACTGCAATGAGAAGCATGCACACCACAACGAAGAGTAGCCCCCCCTCGCTGCAACTAGAGAAAGCCTGTGCACAGCAACGAAGATCCAATGCAGCCAAAAATAAATAAATAAATACGATAAAATAAAAAGTCAATGAAACAAAACCTTCTGCAATTTCAATAAGAATTAAAATGACCCCCTGTGGGAATTCCCTGGCGGTCCAGTGGTTAGGACTGAGCGCTTTCACTGCTGTGGGCCGGGATTCAATCCCTGGTTGGGGAACTAAGACCCCGCAAGCCTCGCAGCATGGCCAAAAGAAAAAAAGACACTTTGGAAGCTGACACTTGTGTTCAATTAGGCAAGCTTTAATTTCTCATTTATAAATAAGCTGGATCTTCTGAGTTACTGAAAGGAAAAGTCACTAGGGAAAATATATTACTAAGCTTATGTCTCTAAGCATACTGCTACATGAAAATCTGAGAAGAAAAAGCATATGCCATGCACCTACCTATACAATAATTCTATACAATGTATCACTGGAAAAGCATGAAAATAATATTTCTCTGTAAATTCACTTTTCCACTGCAAAAGCAACTTAAAAAAATGTCTTCTATCTATATTGCTAAATATGAAAATCACTATTTAAACGTTAGCTTCTTAATGATAGGGTTTGAAGAAACCTTTTTCCCACCACATCAGAATTCAGGAGTGAGAGACATTAGGAGTTAGGCTGATGGTAATCCAAATAGCTCCTTTATTACTGAAAAGCTACACTGGAAAGCATAATCTAAACCTAGAGGAACAGGGCTTCCTAACACCACACCCCACAATTATCCTAACGCAGTCACAGGTAGCACCGGACAACCATGGTTCTCCTCCAGAAAGGGATAGAGTCTATCCCTGGTGGCCTCCAGAAAAAGCAAAGTGCTTTCTGCAGGGGCCAGGCTCCCAAAGAGAAAGAGGAAAGGGGCTGAGCGTACTTGATCAGTTCCTTCTTACAAACTCATCAAAGGGAAGAGTGAGAAGGTGGGACAACAGGAGCAAGTCAGACTATTTTTTTTTTTTTTCAGACTATTTTTATGCTTTCTTAAGAACAGCAAAAAATCTAATACGTCACAAACCAATTTACACTATTATAAGTACAATTATTACCTTAATCACACCTGTCAGTAAAAATGGCCTTAAACTGTGAATGCAAGCTAGATAAAGCCATATGTGGTACAAACATTCAGATGTCTAAAATATGTATCCACAAGTCTTAAAAACATGAGAAAATACGGAATATTTTCCTATCTTAGAAACGCAACGAATTCAAAGGTTGTTAAATTAGAAACTACAAAGAACTTGAGTCCAGGTGACAGAACCAACCTCCACGTAAAATTATGAAGATCCTATCAGTATCTATAAAAAGGGGACCGTCTGGTCACTGAGAAGATTGGTTTTGGATGTCACACCTGGCCCAAATCTCTGATAATTACTTCTGTAAATAGGATAAGTACCTGCACAAGAAAATAAATTATCTTTCAACACCAGAAATGTTTATAGACAAGTATGGAAGGTTTAAGAAACAAAATCCTCATATTCGTATCTGTGTTAAGACTGCATTATTTGGTTTATATACTTGTAATGCCTAAGAAAAACTGGCCTATTTAAAGTGACAACCTTGTAACACCAACTTTAATATGGCAGTAATTAACTTACTTTTAAAAAAGCTTAAATCTTACTAATATCAAAACATCAAAGAACTTTAGACTCAAATTAAGAAAACCATGTGTTAAAATTAAACAGTTTAAACTGTTTGAAGATGTTTAAGCTTGTTAATCGCAAATCTAACTCGAAGATAAGAGACCTGTGCAAATAACAAAAATGAACTTTACAAAAAACTGAACTTTATAAGTGAGAGCGTGGCATGGACATATATACACTACCAAAAGTAAAATAGATAGCTAGTGGAAGCAGCCGCATAGCACAGGGAGATCAGCTCGGTGCTTTGTGACCACCTAGAGGGGAGGGATAGGGAGGGTGGGAGGGAGACGCAAGAGGGAGGAGATATGGCGATATATGTATATGTATAGCTGATTCACTTTGTTATACAGCAGAAGGTAACACAACATTGTAAAGCAATTATACTCCAATAAAGATGTTAAAAAAAAAAGAACCAGGATTCTGAAATATAACTTTAATTTTTTAAAAAATACAGCTTACTTCATACAAAAACCACCCTCAAGGACATCGAAAGACAATTCTAAAATAACTGAATTTCACCAAAAATTGGACTTTTAAAGACATTCTTGAAATAAGGGAAATGCCAGCAACTATTTAGGACTGTGCAGATAAAGCACATCATTTTTTAAAAGGAGGATATTAAAAAACTAAGAACAGAAACGTATCCAATTAAAACTATTTATCTTTGTGTTTTTAGCCGGATTCCTAGCCAGAAATCCTTAAATCATCCTCCAATGCTGCAGGTCACATGGTGAAGAGTCACCTATTAAACATGAATCCAAGCAGTAAACAAGCTTTTAAAATCCTTAGGTAACACCCTTTATTAAAATTTTCTTGGTATACAATACCTTTACAAGTATTACATTTCTCTCAAGCATTTAAAAGCCTTTATCTAATAAAGCTTTCCTCAAAAAACTTCACCCCAAAAAATCTGTCACCAGTTTTCTTAAGTTAAAATCTCACAAAGTACTAAAGTCCAGATTTTAACATGATTGTCTTATTACACCTAATACGTCCGCAATTCCCATCCTACCCAAATGTTTAAATATGTGTTACAATGAAAAGCAAAGAAAAATCGGTTTTCCCCTAGCTATGTTCTCAGAAGTAACAGTAACTTTTACACGCGTGTTTGGGCATACAACTTTTAACAATTTATCTTCCCCAAATTTGGCCCAGTTCAGATACAAAACGACTGCTAAAATGTTTAAAGTCCCTAATATCTTCTTTGGTTTTCATGTACACATTTCCCTAAGTATCGAAGTTTGTTCCGATAACAAAAACACAACATTCCTAACACACCGAACCCAAGTCGCCTTTTCTTTCAAACCCACACCTGTCTACCGGAAGCTTTTCCTGCACACACTCGGGCCCTCGAGAATTCCCACACTTGTTTTCATAAGCCCACGCCTTCCTCTTCGCCCACTTCCAACTCGCACGCTTCTCGGGATCCACCCGGCCTCTCCCCCCCATTCCCGGCCCAAGGGCTGGGCGAGCGGGCGGACAGCTCGGTCTCTAACCCCGAGCGCGCCGAAACCAAAGGAAGAGCCGGGTGGGCCACCCAGCGCCGCGAGGCTGAGGCGTGGGGAGGAAAGGAAGCGGGAAAGCCGAGAGCACCCCCCGCCGGGCCCACACCCCCTTCCGGCACCCCTCCCCCGGCATTGTGCGAGCGGGCCCAAGGCCGCAGCCGTCCCGGGCAGCCCGGAGGCCCCATCCACCCTCCCTCCGGCAAGCGGCCCCCGCCAAGGCCGCCACACAAAGCCCGGGGAGCCAACCCCACGGCGCCAGAGCACGGGGAGAGGGTGCAAGCGCGACTGACTTACGGGGCTGCTGCGGCCGCGCTGCCTCAGCCGGGGACACCGACCGTTGGGCACACGGCGGCGTCGCTCTTGGCCGTCCTCCCCTCCTCCGCCTTCGGTGGTGGCAATATCTTCTTTCTCCACCTACCTCCCTCCCCCCCACCCCACCTCCTCCTTCTCCTCCCCCTCCTCCTCCGAACCACCGAAGTACCGAGGGTGAGACACAGAGACTCACAACAACATGGCTGCCACCGCCGCCTCCCCTCCCCTCCCCCCAGGCCACCGGGCGCGCGCAAGGCACTCCGGGAAATAAGGGAGGGAGCACTCACCGAGGTGCCGCTCGTCTCAGTGGCTTCCGACGCTTCTCCCGCGCTCCGGGCGCCGGCCGGCGGGAGTTCTGCGCGTGCGCACGCTTTCTGCGCTCGCGCGTTTCGGCCTTCCCTCCCGCGTGTGCTCCCCCGCCCTCACCTTTCGGGCTAGCTGCGGGTTCTGGGGTCGGCTGGGGCGCCAGGCGGGAGTTCGCCCCGGGCTCGGGAGTGCGCTCCGGGGTCTGGAGGTGCAGGCGTGGTGTTTCCGAAGTCGGCTTACATCTCTGTCTTCCCGCGTGGGGCCTAGTCTTCAGAACTCGCTTACCCTCGGCTTCCTGCCCCGTAGCTCATTGTTCTCCCCCAGCTGCCTGTGCGGGTATCAGCGCCCCCGACCTCGGTGTACTCCTCGCACTTCGCTTTCGTGGTGCTGGCACCCACAAGAGCCGGACAGTAATCCAGGCCTTTAAGGTTTCAGCCTTACCCTCTCCCCGAAGCAAGACGGTGGAGACACGGGTGGAAGAGTGAACCCTTTAAGTGGACTGTCATTCTCCTAGTCTTTACTGCATGGGCAGGTGGAGCCGGCTCAGCAGATTGCTGCCCCCCTTCCCCGCCCCGTTCTTGGCCCGGTAAACACAAAGGAAACTCAGGTGGTTCTCCTACGCCCAAGTGTGTTCTGTTCAATGCTAATAGATGTCCCTGTAAAAAATGTCCTATAATCAAGTAAGCATAGGAGACACTGGGATGTAAATATTTTGCCTGCTTTCTCCTTTCCCGCCGTTGAGCTGGTAACAGCAAAAGAGTTTATGTACAGTTGCTTAGTCTGGGTAAAAAGAGGTGAACCCATCAGAGGCCCTCCCTGAGAATTCGGAACTGGGACTAAGAGACCCTAATCTCTCCCTAAGAAGTCTCTTAAACCTGGGATCTCTGGGCTGATTGGTCCTACCATGTAGATAGGAAACCCATGGAGACGAGTGGAGTTGAGAGAGAAGAGGAGAGTTCTGACATTTCTCTTTCCCTTTGTTCCTGGACCTTGTTGGCGGCCTCTTGGGTTCTGAAACAAATGCCTCGATTCAGATAATAAAATCAGCTTTTTTGCTTCAGCTAGATAAAGAGAGTTTCTGTCACAACCAAGAGTTCTGACTAAAAGCCATGCGTATACCATAGTTATTATTTATTTAGTGCTTATAGCATGCAAGCACTATAGCTTTTTCCTTGTCCCATTTAATATACTCATAAGCAGGGTGCTTCACTAGCACGTGACCTGTGCAGTCCCACAAAGCCTCAAGCTTTAGAAAGAAGCGTTCCTCAATTGGTTTAATGCTTCGTTGTTGCCATCTAGAAAGTCTTAGTTTTTGGAAAAGAGAGGGCCCTCGTTTTCATTTTGTACTGGGCTCCACAAATTATATATAGCCCGTCCTGTCTATGAGGTATTATCGCTGTTTAACAAAAGGCTTCTTTACTACCAGACCGCTTAGCACCCTTAAAATCAAAATGTGCTTTGCAAATATCCAAGTGAGGGACATGGTATGCAACATTTCCCAGACAAATTTGACTGTATAAGACTTTTTTCCATGGTAAATCTGTTAGAGGTTTTGTGCTCTGCAGAACACAGATCAAAGCCCAGCCCTTTAGTGATTTGACTGCCTATCTCCAGCTCCTGATTCCCTGTGCATGGTGAGCAGTTTCTTGCTTCTGTGCCTTCAGTATGCTTTGCAATCTGGCCTTGCTCATTAAGCACCTTATGATTATAATTGGCTTCTCTTGTAGATTTACCTGCAAGGAACGAACAAGTGCCTCAGCTACTATAAATATCAGGTGTGCTTGATATTTAAGGTGGACATTGTAAATGTCATTGACATTGAGGTCTGACAGCCACTTTAATCACCTGGGAGCTCATTAGAAATGCAGAATCTCGGCCCCACTCCAGACTTAATGAATCAAAATCTGCACTTTAACAAGATTCCCAGGCAGTTTCTCTACACAATAATGTTTAAGAAGCATTGGTGATCCAATCACAATAATTCCATCTCACTTAATAGGAACTGTTTCTGGAATGGGTGGGTTATCCATTTTGAGCCAGTGAGACATGAAGATGCCAACTCAGAGCATCTGGGAGGGGGGGAGCAGGATCCAGTCTCTCTCTCCTCCTGGATGTGAAAAAGACAGCAAGAAAGCATGTTGCCTCAGTTCCTGCTGTCAGGCATCTTATGACTACAAGGGAACCTAGACTGTGGCCAAGTAGCCTACCCGGATTATTCATTCTCCACTTCTTGAGTAACAAACAGGTCCAGTGGATATTCCCATGGGACAGAAGAGGCATAGGATGGAATGAGTGCCCTAGACCTTCCAGCAACACAAATTGCATCTTAGGAATGTGTCTATACAGCCTGTTGAGACAAGTGGTTCTCAACCAGAGTTGCATATCAGGATCACCCGGGCAACATTTTAAAGATATCAATTTCCAGGCCCCATCCCAGAGATTTTTATTTAATGGGTGTGGGCGGAAGTCTGGACACTGATGTTTTTAAAAAGCTCCTCAGGGCTTCCCTGGTGGCGCAGTGGTTGAGAGTCCACCTGCCGATGCAGGGGACACGGGTTCGTGCCCTGGTCCGGGAAGATCCCACATGCCGCAGAGCGGCTAGGCCTGTGAGCCGTGGCCACTGGGCCTGTGCGTCCGGAGCCTGTGCTCCGCAACGGGAGAGGCCACAGCAGTGAGAGGCCCGCGTACCGCAAAAAAAAAAAAAAAAAAAAAAAAAAAGCTCCTCAGTGGTTATACTGTGTAGCCATTGAGAACCACCAGCTCAGATCACATCTTACAGCATAATGCCATTTCAGTATTCCCTTTGCAAATGCCCCCTTTCCACTGGGACAGCTCAAGGAACTTCTTGTAAACTCCTTTTATAACTTTGTCATTTTTTTTTTTTTTTTTTTTGCGTTACTTGGGCCTCTCACTGTTGTGGCCTCTCCCGTTGCGGAGCGCAGGCTCCGGACGCGCAGGCTCAGCGGCCATGGCTCACAGGCCCAGCTGCTCGGCGGCATGTGGGCTCTTCCCGGACCGGGGCACGAACCCGTGTCCCCTGCATCGGCAGGTGGACTCTCAACCACTGCACCACCAGGGAAGCCCTAACTTTGTCATTTTTATGAAAATTATTTAAACCTTTATAAAAGCTTCAAGAAATAAAAGCTCATATCATCCCAATTTTAATATCACAGAAATACCACAAATATCCACAGTTGGTGAACACCATTATTAGATAGATAAATACAGATAGAAGGATAGATAGGGAGCTACATAGATAGAGTGTAACAGGAATAGGCTCAATTCGCACAGGCTGTTTTTAAAGTACAGCATTGAATTTAGTCTTACTTGAATTTAACAAAAGAAGTAAATGAAGGAAATACTCAGATGCATGTTTCTTCACTGCAAGAGAAATTGACTTGTAAAGGGTTTCTCAAAGGTTAAACACAATTATAAAAATCACTAATGGGACAGAGTAACTTTTTCAAACTAAATGCTTCGATATCGGTCAGTACTGAGTTCCCTGCTATGAAAGATAGATCTGCACACTTTCACTTCCTTCTACCTCCTTCCTGTACTTCCTAATTTTTTGCTCATATTATTTTTCACTTTGTCAGGGTTTATAACATTTACATTCTATTTTAATCCATCATTTCCATATTGATTTGTCTTAATTTCAGTATTTAAATGTATTTTTATTTTTTTAATTGAAGTATAGTTAATTTACAGTATTGTGTTATTTCTGGTGTACAGCAGATTCAGTTATATATATATATATATACACATTCTTTTCAGATTCTTTTCCATTATAGTATATTTAAAGATACTGAATATAGTTCCCTGTGCTATACAGTAGAATCTTGTTGTTTATCTATTTTATATATAGTAGCACATATCTGCTAATCCCAAACTCCTAAGTTATCCCTCCCCACATATTTGTTTCCCCTTTGGTAACCCATAAGTTTGTTTTCTATATCTGTGAGTCTATTTCTGTTTTGTAAATAAGTTCATTTGTATCTTTTTTTAGATTCCACATATAAGTGATATCATATGATATTTGTCTTTGACTTCACTTAGTATGATAATCTCTAGGTCTATCCATGTTGCTGCAAATGGCATTATTTTATTCTTTTTTATGTTGAGTAATATTCCATTATATATATGTACCACATCTTCTTTATCCATTCCTCTGTTGATGGACATTTAGGTTGCTTCCATGTCCTGGCTATTGTAAATAGTGCTGCTATGAACATTGCGGTGCATATACCTTTTCGAATTAGAGTTTTCTCCAGATATATGCCCAGGAGTGGGATTGCTGGATCATATGGTAACTCTATTTTTAGTTTTTTGAGGAACCTCCGTACTCTTCTCCATAGTGGCTGCCCCAGTTTACATTCCCAGCAACAGTGTAGGTGGGTTCCCTTTTCTCCACACCCTCTCCAGTTAAATGTATTTATTGTTCATTGCTTCTTCATTTCTGTCTTCATTTTGATTCGGTTATATGCATTTCGTCATGTATCAGCCTCTACTTGGGTTGCAAACCACCCCCAACTGTCGTTTCCTAGATCCCAATTCTGTGGGTTAGTCAGCTGGGCTGCATTCAGCTGGGGGTTTCAGCTGGTCTCTCCTGGGTTCACCTATGCAACTGCAGTCAGCTGGTGGCTTGGTAGGGAGCCTTGGCTCCAGTCAGGTGGTCAGCCAAGGCCCTTTGTAGCCCCTCCAGCAAGCTTGCTCAGGCCTGTTCACATGGTGGCAGAGTGGGAGACTGGAAGATGCAATGTCCCCTGAGGCCTAGGTTCAGACCTCATACAGTGTCCCATCCATTACAAGTCACTGGCCAAAGCAAATCATAAGGCCAGCATGGAGCGGACAGAGGAAGACACAGACTTTATCTTTTTTTTTTTTTTTTTTTTGCGGTACGCGGGCCTCTCACTGCCGTGGTCTCTCCCGTTGCGAAGCACAGGCTCCGGACGCGCAGGCTCAGCAGCCATGGCTCACGGGCCCAGCCGCTCCACGGCATGTGGGATCTTCCCGGACCGGGGCACGAACCCGCGTCCCCCGCATCGGCAGGCAGACTCTCAACCACTGCGCCACCAGGGAAGGCCCCAGACTTTATCTTTTGATGACAGAAACTTCAAAGTATTTGTGTCCATTTGCAATCTTTCATGATAGCTTCATATTCCCTAAGTTATTTCATGCTTGAAAATGCCTTTCTGTTTTAATTAAACTCAAGCAACAACTATTCTTGGGTCTTGCTGTTTTTCCTCTCAGGACTTTGTGAATATTGCTTTTAGGGAAAAGACTTATGGAAAACCCGAGGCTGATTTGACTTTAACCTATTTTAAGAATTTTTTCTCTACTTTTGAACTTCAGTGTCTTAACCACAATATGTCTCACTGTCAGTCTCTAACAGATTTGCCTGGTATTAAAATATAACCTTGATATTTGGAAATTAAGTGGGTTTTTTTTTATCATTTCAGGGAAATTTTTCTGTTCGTACATTTATATATTCATTTCTTGTTACAAATCCAAAATAAGTTATAATTCATGATTCCTGTACTAGCTCTGAATATTTTTTCTCTGACATTTGATAGATTCTTTACTTCAGGGACAATGATTATTCTTATTTGAAACATTTTGTGCAACTACCATCGTAAAGCTAATGTAAAGATACTGTTAAAAAGAATTTTTTTTGGCTGTACTGCACAGCTGGTGGGATCTTAGTTCCCTGACCAGGGATCGAACCCGCGCCCCCTGCAGCAGAAGCCGGGAATCTTAACTCCTGGACTGCCAGAGAAGTCCCTGGAACTAATTATTTTGAAGTCATGTTATTAAAGTTTATTATAGCATAAATATTTGCAGAAAATGTGGCTGTTTCTTTTCTTTCTTTTTAAATTCTTTTTCCATGCCTTCATTGTGAGTTTTTTCTGCATCTTATTTTTTGTTTAAGTGAGTCTCTTTTTAGACAACTTTTTTTTTTTTTTTTTTCCAGTATGCGGGCCTCTCACTGTTGTGGCCTCTCCCGTTGTGGAGCACAGGCTCCAGACACGCAGGCTCAGCGGCCATGGCTCACGGGCCCTGCCGCTCCGCAGCATGTGGGATCTTCCCGGACCGGGGCACGAACCCGTGTCCCCTGCATCGGCAGGCGGACTCTCAACCACTGCACCACCAGGGAAGCCCTCTTTTTAGACAACTTTGCTGGCTTTTATTTTTAAAACAGATTTACAGGCCATGCAGTTTGCCTGTTTAACGTGTACAATTCAGTGTGTTTTAGCGTATCCACAGATATGTGCAACCATCAGACAGTCAATTTTAGAATATTTTCATCACTTTAAAAAGAAAACATACCGTAGGCTATCACTCTACTGTCCCTGATACCTCCTAGTTCTAAGCAACAACTAATTCACTTTTTTTCTGTGTAGATAATTTGCCTATTCTGGACATTTTATATAAATGGAATCATATTAGATGTGGGTTATTGGTGACTGTCTTCTTTCACTTAGCATAATGTTTCAAGGTTCATCTATGGGGTAGCATGTATCAATACTTCATTCCTTTTTATGGCCAAATAATATTCCATTGTACAGATATGCCACATTTTGTTTATCCATTCAACTGATAGACATTTGGGTTGTTTCTACCTTGTGGCTTTTATGAATACACTGCTGTGAACATTTGTGTACAAGTTTTTGTGAGGAGTGTTTTGGTTCTTTGATTATGGTTTCTCTCATAGTGGGTTTGCTGTCTTTTGTGTGATGTATTCCTTCTCCTCCCACCCCACCCCCTCCCCCCTTGTAGTACATTTGCCTAATGGAAAGGCCCCTTTTATTTTCTTGCTACTCAAGGTCATCCTGGGCAGACCTGGCATGCTTTCTTTTTGCTTTGAGCAACTGCCAGTGAAATCTCTGATAGCGTTCTCACTCATCTGGGACCAATGTGTCTTCCCTTCAAAGCGTTAGTTTGAGTACTGGGTATAGTTTGAAGCCACTTTTCTGTAGGCTGAGGAAACCGTGGTGGGAGAAGGAAAGAGCTCAGTCAGCGCTAAGTTGATTTCTTGCTGGATGACCTAGATTCTGGTCACTCAGTAGAGATTCTCTTAAACGTTCTTTGCCAAGGTCCATGACACCCGGTCAAAGGTCTGTTCCATTCCCCTGGGCTTCAGCTTGTTGTGTCAACTAAGAGTGTCCTGCAGGTGGCAAACTATGGTGACATCCACTTTGCCTCCTGGCTTGCCCTATCGTAGCAGCTTGGTCTGGTAGCATCCTATCTCACTGCTAAAGTGAAGCAAGAGTCCTGACCAGCCCGTGCATAGCTGCCATATGCCTCCTTCCCCTTCCAGGACAGAGCCCAATTATTTAAGGAATTGTATATTTGTAGAGGCTTGGTTTATAACAATTTTCCATTTTCAAAATTATGAGGAGAAATTTTTCTTAGATGTTCTTAGTCTGGTGAGTTTCTGTAACATGGAATAATCCCTTGCTCTCAAAGTGAAACATCCAGTCTCAAGTATAGCATTTCTCCAAAGCTTTTATTTCCAATCTCAAAGTGGTTTCTACAGTTTCCTTCTGTGATTTTGGTGGCATTCTAAGAAACACAAGGCTTGAATTCCACTCACTTGCCCTAAAGCCTGTACAAAATAAAGAACCCCGCTGTTAGCTAAACCTTGACTATCATTGCCCTTCCAAGACAGGGAATTAAACAATGGGATCTGGATTGTGGTATGTTTTGGGTTTGGGGAACAGGTCTTGGGTAAGCTGTGGTGGCTGTGGGTTTACTTGCTTGTGTTATCTAAATGTTTGTGCATAAAGCCAGGGCTGCTGTGATCTTATATATTCCATTGCCCCTGAAGGAGAGGCCAAATGAATATTAGAGGGAGAGCCAGAGGGGTTTCCCTGAATATAAACATGCCTGGATAGAGTGGGTTTTCCCAGCTTTTTATGGTTTCTCAGAGGGAAAATCCTGGCCATTTGGGCGTAGTGGAGAGTAACAGCTTCCTTGGTTTGAAATAAGGAAGGTCGGTCCTAGAAACCAGGAGATCTATGACTTTGCCCAATGTCTCTGACCAAGGCAAGGGCCAAACTGGAACAAGAGACTTTATGCTATCTCAGACACACCGCACTTCCATAATTCCCAGAGTCTGACTTGCATGCCATTGGGGTGCTTTCTGAGGCTGTGAGGTGAGTCAAGGAGTCAAACTATGTTCATAAATTAAAAAATAAATCACCATCAGTCCATAATGTCTAGGAAAATCTACTAGTATCTTCTGCTTTATAGACTGCCAGGGATGGAGATTTTGAAAGTAGATTATATTTTCTCATTTTGTCATTAAACTAGAGATGCATTCCCATGAGAAAAAAATATATATAAAAAATATTATTGGAAACTTCCTAGTAGTGCAGCAGGCTCACTGTGAAATTGTGATTTATACTAAGAAATATATATTTGGTCGTAGGCCCCATTCCTGGCACAGAGCTCCTAAAACCCTTGGAATCTTCTATGTGAAAAGAGAAACAAAAGTGTCTTTTGCTATTCATAACAAGTCTCTTTCAACCACACCTGAGTTTACATTAAGAAGGTGACTTTTGGAAAACCTCTAAAGATGGGGACCGGTTGCCAGGGGAACCAATTGGGTAATTAAAAGATTGGAACTTTCAGCCCCACCACTTGACCTCCAGCAGAGCAAGGAGGGGCTGGAGATTGAGTTCCATCACCAAGTCCAATGATTTAAACAATCATGTCTACAAATGAAACCTCCAAAAACCCTAAACAACTGGAGTTTGGAGAGCTTCTGGGTTGCTGAACATGTGGGGGTGATGGGAGGATGGCACACGTGGAGACGGCATGGAAACCCTGCGCCCCTTTCCTCGTGCCTTGTCCTATGCGTCTCTGCCATCTGGCTGTTCTGAGTGGTATTCCATTATAATAAACTGGTAATCTAGTAGGTAAACTACTTTCCTGACTTCTGTGAGCCTCTCTAGCAAATTATCAAAACCAAGGAGGTCATTGTGGGAACCTGGGAACCTCTGATTTATAGCCAGTAGGTCAGAAGCACAGGGGACAACCCGGACTTGTGATTGGCATCTGCAGTAGGGGAGGGTGGGCAGGTCTTCCCGGACTGGGGTCTGCTCCAGCCCTGGGTAGATAGCGTCAGAATTGAATTGAATTACAGGACACCCAGTTAATGTCCACAGAGAACTGGAGGATTGCTTGGTGTGGGAACCCACCCTCCCCCACCCATGACATATTTGGTGACAAGAGGTGAAGTATGGAGAGTAGCAGAGGGAGAAAAGAGTTTTTCTATTAGTTGGTACGTGGAGGAATCAAAGAGTTTTTCCTATTCCCTCGCCCTCTGTGTTCATGGTCCCCTGTATGCTGCATGTGTCCAAGGGTCTTTAAGATATCCCTCCCATCGCTGACGCTCACAGAGAGGGCTGATCCCAGAGAGAAAACAGCGTGGCAGGGAAAACAGAACTGCCCTGTTGCACAGTCTTCTCGGGTTAACAAGTAGAGCCAACATTCAGCGTTTTATAATGCATGTTAGAGAGAAGCAAATCCTCCTTTGAAATACAGACATAAGTGAAAACTGAGAATCCTTGGCCATGAATAGTAACAAATGGGTTGAAGGAAGAGGTAAACCTCCTAGAGCAAACTACACCCTGTGGGACAATCTTGTCATGGACCCCACAAAGCTGGACATGGAGGAAACCTGAGGGGGAAGAAACTATTCTCTTGGCCACACCAGTTACAGACTTTCACCAGTTTCTAAGTGAGAAGAAACTGGAGCCAAGATCAGAAGCTTCTGCCCAGCATTTATAATTCATTGTCTTTGAGAATTTAGAGTAAACCGATTGTGGTTCTCATTCCAGGGCATGTGCTCTTTGTTCTCAACTAATCCTTTTGGTGTGTACACATAGTCCCACATAAAACCTCAAGATTTTGCTATAGATGATATCAGAGCTGGGAGAATCTTATTGCACTATTCAAGTCAAAAGTCTAGGGCATACATTGGCCAAAACAAGATGAGTAACTGCTCTTTCAGTGCTGCTTTAACGAGATTCTGTCTGAGAGTACCGTATGGTACATGCATCTCGTGATGCACACCTGTAGCATCACCCTCCACGTGTGCCGTGTGCTAACCTGCATCTGCACCCACATGCCCCCCATCGGTGTCCTGTCTTCACTGTGTCCCTTGTGCACCTACATGCCCATCAACACCTTCGCAGGGTCACCATCGTCAGTGGGCTAAGATTACTAAGTCCAGGTCCTTGGCATGTCCTGATTTTCGTTTCCTTTTCGGAGAAATACAAGATCCCAGGGTGGAAAGCATTTACTCGTGGTAGCTTCATTCTTCCTCTTTGCTCAGATCAACAGTCTGAGTCATCACCGGAGGCATCTTTGACTTTTATCTTTCTCTAATACCACACATGCAATCTACCTGAAAATCCTGTTGGCTCTGCCTTTGAAATATACTCAGATTCCACCCATTTCTTACTACTTCCACCATAACTGCCAACCACTGTGGTCTAGGCTACCATCATCCCCCAGGTGGATTATTGCAAAGCCTTGTCTCCCTACCCCCACCCTTGCCCAGCTCTAGTCTATTCTGCACCCAGCAGCAAGTGTGTCCCTTTTATAACTCAAGTCAGATCATGTCTCTCCTCTGCTCAGAACCCTTTAATACCTGCCCGTGTCACTTGGAATAAATCCAGAATCTTTACCATGACATTCGTGATCTGGCTCCCAGCTATCTCTCAGATCTACTCCTCTCACCCTTACTTAAGCCACACTGGATGCTGGGCTGTTCCTAAAACACATCAGACACTCTTGCTTCAGGGTCTTTTTGTGTGTGTGTTTTTTAAAATAAATAAATTGTATTTATTTATTTATTTATTTTGGCCACGTTGGGTCTTCGTTGCTGTGCGCAGGCTTTCTCTAGTCACTCATGTTCTTTGCAGCCATTTTGTATCCTCTTACTCTGATTGAGTTTTCTTCTTGGCACGTAGCACCGTCTCAAGAATTATTTGTTTATTTACGATCTGTCTTCCCATACCAGGATGTAAGCTCCGTGAGGGCGGGGACTTTGTTGTGTTCAGTGCCGGACCCCAGCTCCTAGGACAGTGCTCGACACGGAGAAGGCATGTGAGAAATATGTGTGGAGTGAATGAATGAACTCCTTGTGGGAGGTGTCTACTCACACTTGCATGTCTGGGGAAAAAGCTTTTATAGGGATTTCCTCCAGACCCTCTGAAGAGAAGCAGTCAAGGAGGCCGCTGTCTGGCTCTGCTTTCGTCCTCACCACAGCTGGCACCTGTCCCGGGAAAGTGAGGCTGAGGTGTGGGAGAGCTGGAAAAGTGAGATGCTTATGCCACTTTTTAGGAGTTCAGGCCCCGTGAAATGGAGCCATCTAAACCTGTCTGACAGGAGTGAGGGCGGGATTCTGTCCAGACTTGTCAAAATTCTGCCCAAACTAGAGAATCTCGGGGCCTTCCCAAGGCCTGATGCTGTCCGTGCCAAGCGAGACTTGCAGAGAGGGCACTGTGACAGTCCCAGAGTTCTTGCTAAGGGCCAGGGACCAGGGACTGAGACAGTGAAGGAATGGGGCATCATCCCTATACACAAAGGAGGTAGAAGCTGCAACCTGTTTTGCCATGAAACCAGCAGCTACAGGTAAGCAGAGTCTTGCTTTTAGAGTCATCCGTTCATTGGGTGAATACTTCCTGCGTATGTGCTATGTGCCAAGCACAATTTTTGGCCTTATAGGACTGCTCTAGAAGCTGAAGATTCTGGGATGTGGACCACGGGGCCACAGGGAGGGACTGAAGTTGGCTCAGGAGAGTGCCCAGATCCCCTTCAAGTCCCAGACCCCCTCCCATCTCCCCTTGTCTCTGTAGGAGAGGCAGCTGAGGTATCCAGGGCTGCCTTTCCACCTCCAGCAGGGATCAACACTGCCTGGGTCGCCGAGGCTGCTGGTGACCCAGGGAGGCATTGGGCAGCCTCTGAAGCTTCCTACCCCTTCTCCTCACCATGAGGGCCCCTCGGCCCCTCGTCCTAACTCCCTAAGGGATGGAGGGTCATCTCCATCACCTGCTGCCCTGTGCTCTGGACCCAGAGCTCCACCTGCTGACGGACGATCCCCTTCAGGAGAGACAGGAGAGGGCCAACTTATAAACCAGTCAGTCATGTTGGGAGTTTAGAATGGAGCCCAGGCACTGACACCCAGAAGCCAGTCTTGACTCAGGCAGAAGTTTCCCCCTCTGGGTGCCTCAAGGCCTGGAGGGCAATGGGAGATCCAGACTCTCCAGCAGGGCATGACAACGCTGAGGTCTTACAGGCTGGCCTCACCCATTCACCCTCAGGCACAGGGGCCTGGGCGCCAGCTCAGATTCTATAGGACTTTGGGAGTGGCAGGACTTCTGTGATAACTGTCTTTCTCCCTGGCAGCTGGAGGGGGTGTAAACACTTGGGTGGACGTCTGAAACAGCAGGTGAGGCTAAGAACTCACAACGGCTGATGTGATCTGGTTTCCAAAATTTGGCACTCCCTGCCTGGCCCGTGAAACCCAACCTGAGTTCCTGTGATGACCAGCCCAGTGGGGCCGGGGCTGTCCTCACAAGTAGAACAATGGCATTACTTTGGGTCACCTCTGGGGATGCTTTCAGCACTGCTGTTCTCTGACTCAAGAGAAGAGAGCTGTGTCTACTGAGCTTTTATTTATTTATTTATTGTTTTTAATTTTTTTTTGGTCGAGCTGCGAGATCTTAGTTCCCCGACCAGGGATCGAACCTGTGCCCCCTGCAGTGGAAGTGTGGAGTCTTAACCACTGGACGGCCAGGGAAGTCCCTCTACCGGGCTTTTAGACTTTTCGATTTCTCTATAAGAACACTCTGAGCTCTGAGCACAGCACTTTGTATTTTTCAGGGCATATTTATACTTGGTTCTTCGAGAGAATCCAGACCCACTTGTGGCCTGGCCAGAGGTTGGCGTTTGCAGAGTCTGGGCGCTGGGGTTGTGCTTGAACCTCAGTTTTCCAGGCGAGGGAAGCTAGTGAGTGACAGGAAGGGTAAACCACAGACAGCAAAGCATTCCCGAGGGCCCTCAAAATACCTGAAGGGAGGTGCTACCAAATGGGCTTCCACCTCAGAAAGAGGGAGGGAGGTGGGAGGTCGAGGAGGATCTCATGATTGTCAAAAATTAGTTTGATTTTTTTTTTTAATGACCTTATGTGGCGGCCAGAGGTTGCTGAGATACGATCCTTTGGGTGAAATAAGCAGGGTTGCTCCAGGGCTGGGGAGGTAAAAGATTTCACAAAATCTGGGACATTTCTGCCTGCAGCCCAGCACCTCTGGCACCTCAGGCAGCAGCTCTGGACACAAAGGAGAGAGAGCATTCTTGGGAACCATGGCATTTGCTTAAGGGGCACTGGTGCTGAGACAGAGAGTGCCCTCCCTGCAGGATCCTGGGAGGGGACTTGGAGGGGCCGGCAGGAGGGAGAATGGGGGGAAGGTGGTCCACGCTGCCTGTAACTGCCCGATTGGTCTGTGAGCACACATGAGGTGCCGCCTGAGAGCTCCTCAAAATGCTTAAGAAGTTTTCAGGGCCCTGGAGCCCAGAGTGGGCAAGTGGGAAGGAGAGTAGGAATCTGACTTATTGAATTTGCTCTAGGCGTGTGGGCTTCAGTAGTTGTGGCTCGCGGGCTCTAGAGCGCAGGCTCAGTAGTTGTGGTGCACGGGCTTAGTTGTTCCGCAGCATGTGGGATCTTCCCGGACCTGGGCTCCAATCCGTGTCCCCTGCATTGGCAGGCGGATTCTTAACCACTGTGCCACCAGGGAAGTCCCCCAAATTGCTGGCTTCTTACCTCAGACACTAGTTTCCCTTTCCTGCTGACAGCATTCTACCCCTCATTTCCCGTCTTTTTTCTTCTTTCCCAGTCTTTGTTACCCTTTCTCTATTACTTCCCCTGCATAAAACCCCACGGGTGCTGGTGGGAAGAGAACCACGCCACCTCTTCTTTTGGCCTCTGTCTGATAGGCTTTGTAGAGAAGGTGTAGGTGGGAACGGGAACCCTGGGGAATTCTACTCCACTGAGATGTCTCCGTGGCACTTTACCTATTCACAAAGCTTCATTACACGAGACAGCAACTGGTCATCATCGCGCTCCAGTAATGCCCGTTGGGGAGCACTTTCTCATATGCTTCCCCCACTCTGGGCACCACCGCCTGGACCACAGTTAGCAGCTGAGTCCACTTACCATGCCTACATGCGACTCCAGAGCCCTGCAGACTTGACTAACACGAATTAAGAAGGGTTCTTTAACTAAGACTTTTATTTATACAAGAAATACTTTTTTGATTATCTGAGACAATTGAAAACAACCAAAATAACTCACACAGTACACCGGCAGTCAATTATACAATGATCACAAATTCTGTAGAGCTGCGCTGTCTGCTGTGGTAGCCACTAGCTACATGGGCCTATTGAAATGTTTTAAGTAATGAAAATTAAGTAAAATTAAAAATGCAGGCCCTCAGTTGCACTAGTCACATTTCACGTGCTCAATAGCCACATGTAGCTAGTGCTGCTGTATTAGTGCAGCTAGAGAACATTTCTACCATGGCAGAGAAAATACATTACAACGCTGTTCCACAGTCACCCAATCTCTGAAATCGCTGAAAACCTTATCCAGCTGTGACTAATGAGAACAGTCCTGTCCAGTCCTGTCCCTACGTTCCTCATCATTAATTCTGAAGCTTTCTTACCTGTGACCCTCATCCCATGTTGTCTGACCCACAAGGAGAAACTCTCGATATCTTTGCTGATCTGCTCATTACGAAGAATTCTGTCTATCCATCTGCGATTGCTTGGAGTTTACATTTTAAGTGCAGGATCCTCTTCAGCAAGAACGGCTTTAGAGAGTGAATCCTAGGAGCTTGCGTGAAAACCTCTCCTCTCTGGAACTTGGCTGAGTTGTCCTGGGAACATGTGTCCTGCATTTACACAAGTCTGAGTCAGTAAGGTGCCGCCTGCTTGACCTTTGGTTCAGACGCCCTTGGGCTGCTGTAATCATTAACTCTTGCAGGAGGCTCAGAGCATCTGCTTCTCATCAACTAGAGGCAGCTGCTGTTGAAGTCCTGAGCTGGGGAGAAGAAATGGGTGAGAGGGTGGCAGTCAAGAGCTTGGGGGTGGGACACTGGGGAGGGAGGGAAATTGACCTGCAATGCAGTGTCCCTGATCAGCTCTGGCACCTTTGTGTCTCCACAGTTGTGTTGGTCCCCAGGGACAGCCCTGGGGCCAGCTGCATGGTCTGAGCAGCCTGCGGTCTCCTGGTCGTGCTGGGCACTGTGTGCTATACTGCGCTGGGCACCCTGGTTCCTGAGTCCAGGGGCGGAGGTGTTCTACATTTACATCTCCCCTACCCATGGCTCCTTGTCTGCCTTTCTTATCACCTACACATTGGCCCTGATAACCTGCCAAAGCTCTCTGAGCTTTGCTGAGTACGCACGGCCCCAGGCCCTGGTCAGGCCACAACATGTCATGCTGGACCGCCTCCCATCCTGTGCCATTATCATGCTGCTTGGGCTCAACACCCTGAGCTGAGCTGTCCCACCATGCGGAAGCCCTCCTCACCCACTTAGGCTCCAGCCCGGACACTTACCTCACTCCACGCAGGCTGTGACATCCTTTGCAAGCCAGCTGTTCCCCACGTGGCACCCTCCTTAGGCTCCAACTTCACAGGACGGGTCACTCTTTGTCTTAGTTCAGGCTGCTATAACAAAGTGCCTTCGACTAAGCGGCGTATAAACAACAGATATGTGTTTCTCACAGTTCCGGAGACTGGACATCTGAGATCAGGGTACCTGCAGGGTTGGTTCTGGTGAGGACCCTCTTCCAGCTTGCAGACTGCTGACTTCTCACTGTGTCCTCACATGTGGAAGGAGAGTGAGGGAGCTCTCCGGGGACCCTTTTGTTTACAAGGGCACTAATCCCATTCATGAAGGCTTCACCCTTATGACCTAATCACCTCCCAAAGGCCCCACCTCCTAATACCATCACATTGGGGGTTGGGATTTCAACATATCAATTTTGGGGGACACGTTCAGTCCACTGCACTCTTTTACCCAGATGTCCTCCTTACTCTGCTGAGGCTACAACATCACTGCTTTCCTCCCCTCCTTCCATGCATGCCTGTTTTGCTTGGTGCTGCCAAATGTCTTTGGGACTTAATTGACTAGAAGGGAAAGGGAAAAGAAAGAGGAAAAGAGGAAGGGGGATTGTGTCTTTATTTTTAACATCTAATATGTTTTGGGACATACTGACCACTTTGTGTTCACTTCCCCCGGTTCACAGTCTGTCAAGTTGCCTTTTATTTCAGGAACATTCTTGCATGATTTGTCCAGTTCCATGGCATTGTTTTCCTTCTTTGGGGACTCCAGTTCTGTGCTTGCTGCAGCTCCACTGTCTGTCTTCTCTGTGTATCACTGTCTTTAGGATTTATTTAAAAATGGTTTCTTTTCTATGCTTATTTCATTTCTATCCTCAAAAGATTTTACTGTATTTTCCACTGTATTTGTACCCCCTCCCCTGTACTCCTCTGCTTTTGTTTTGATTTCTGTGATGTTTCTTTTTTTCTTGTACCTCTTTTCTGAGTTCTGCAAATGTGTAAGATCAAGTTTTCTCTTGTCTTCTCACCATTTCTTCTCTGGGACTACATATTTTTTTAATTCATTCTTCCTTATTGAGGCTATTTCTTTATTAAGTCTTTGAAAGTAATGGCCAAATGTTTGGTCAAAATTTTCACCTATTTCATGGCAACTTGATTGGTGATCCTTTGTAGCTGGTAAGTTTTCCAGCAATTCCCTGCCTGTTTTTATTTTCCCCTCTTTGAATTAAAGCTGGCTGCCTTTGAATTTCTCTAGTTGACCTATTTGTTGGGGTTTGCTTCAGGGGACAAAGTTTTGCTAATGTTTTTCTCATATTTGCTGTTGCTAGGTTGTTTCACTTCCCCCCAAAGAGGTCTCTATCCTGTGCTCCTAACTATCACAGCTCTTATATTGTATGCAAGGGGTACTGATTTATTACTTCAAGTTGAGCCTTTTACCAAAAGCAAGTTTTCATGCGGGGGTTTCTGGGATCTGTTCCTTCTGGGCTGTTTTGCATTTCATTTCCCTTCTCTACTCCAAGGGGCTTTCACAACATATTACCTTCATAAAGATTATGAAGTAAATTTAGCAGCTTTCGGTAGCATTTATGAGTTGTGGGTTGTATGTTTCCTAGTTTGACAGAAAAAGAAGTTTCTATTTATCTCCATTATTTATGCTAAAGAAAACTCCTGTTTCCTTTGCTACTACTCACACTACTTCTGACACCAGATGTGAGGGATTTTCCACACCAAGCAATTCTCCAATTTTCAGTAGACACCAACTGGGTTTCCTACAGTTTAATTCTGACACTAACTGCCTGGAGTTAGCACAGACCCCACAGGTTAAGGGCTCAGTTCAAGATTGCCCCTCATTTCAGATGCCAATTGCAAGTCCCAGGTGGTCTGTCAGCTTCCAATCAGGTGACAGAAACCACACAGCAATTTTATTAGCAGTAGGAAGTTAATATAGAGAATGGTCAACTCCGTAAAACCACTGAAAGGGCAAAAGGAGAATGGTATATATGAAATACTAAGAAATACGTATACTGGTCTCTGTCCCCAGCTTCTGCTAGTATTATGTCTTTGACCCCAGTTCCACAAACTTTCTAAACCCCTTGTAATTCCCAGGGTGATAAAGGTGTGTGGAGCACCTTCTGTACTAATATTTGTTCTCTGACCCTATTCCTGACACACAGCTCCTAAAATCCTTGCAATTTCCTGAGTAACGAGGGGGTGATAAGAGTTAGCAGAGCTCCTAAATCCCTTGGAATTTCCTGGGTGATAGGAGCATTTTTGTTCCAATACAGTGACTCTGGGTGGGCTCCTGGGTGGGAGCTGGTCACCAGAAAAACTAAACATGATTAGAAGCTTGTAACTCTCAGCCCCAAACCCTGTTCTCCAGGGAGGGAATAGGAGCTAGAGATTGAGTGAATTATCCATCATGCCTATATGATGAAGCCTCCATAAAAATCCCTAAGGTATGGGCTTCAGGTAGCTCCTGGGTTGGTACAGGGTGGTGCACCCCAGCTCCACAGAGACAGAAACTCCTGCACTGGGGACCCTTCCAGACCTTGCCTTATGTACCTCTTCATCTGGCTGTTCATCTGTATCCTTTATTATGTTCTTTATTATAAACTGGCAAGCATAAGTGTTTCCCTGCATTCTGTGAGCTATTCTAGCAAACTATCAAACTCAAGGAGGGGGTTGTGAGAAACCCCAGTTTATAATATTAAACTCTAGCAAATATGTTTCCTGCAGCTGTTGAGATAATATTTTTTCTCCCTTAATGCTTTAATATGTAAGTAAGTTATATTAATAGGTTTTCTGAAATTTAGACATCTTTGTGTTGGTGAGATAAAGCAATTTTATCATGAGAAACTAAAAAAAATTTGTTGGATTCTATTTTCTAATATTATGTTCAGAAATTCTGCATCTATATTCATAAATGGGTTACCTTTTAATTTTTCTTTCTTTCTTTTTTTTTTGGGCCATGGCGTGTGGCATGCAGGATCTTAGTTCCCTGACCAGGGATTGAACCCGCAACCCCTGTAGTGGAAGTGTGGAGCCCTAACCACTGAACAGTCAGGGAATTCTCAACATTTAATTTTTCTTTCTTGATTTGTTCTTGTCTGGTGGTGGTTAAGACTATTCTAACCTCATCAAATAATTTGGGTAATGTTTCCACTTTCTTCTTTTCTCTGATAATTTGCATAATATTAGAATGATCTGTTCTTTGAAATTTGACAGATTGTTTCCTTTTTTTTTTTCTTTTGTTTTTCTTCTAAACTTTATAACCTTTTTTTTTTTTTTTTTTTTTGCGGTACGTGGGCCTCTCACCGCTGCGGTCCCTCCAGCTGCGGAGCACAGGCTCAGGACGCGCAGGCCCAGTGGTCATGGCCCACGGGCCCAGCCGCTCCGCAGCACGCGAGATCCTCCCAGACCGGGGCACGAACCCATGTCCTCTGCATCGGCAGGCAGACTCTCAACCGCTGCGCCACCAGGGAAGCCCACTTTTTAACTTCTGATTTAATTTATTTAATGGTTTAGCATACAAGTTATCTATTTTTTCCTAACTTTCAGATTTGTTGAAAAAATAGTACGTAATGTTCTCTTACTCTCTTTCCTTGAGTTAACTTTATTTGTATTTAATTGTTTAAAAAGTCAAAATATTACAGATCTCGGTTCCATTCCTTCCCACTCCTCTTGCTTCTATCCCAGAGAGAATCACTTTCGACTCTCATAGCTATGTCTTCTTTCTTCTAGAATTCAGACTTTCTTTTTCCATATGAGTATATTTCTGTCTTTTAATTCTTCCATATTTTCTTTACATTCTGTTATAACTTTTTTGCATGATCTATTTAATCCATTTAGATTTTTTAAAATGACATTAATAAGGGAACTAGCTTTTTTTCTCATTGTGTCTAGTGAATTGTACCAGTATAATGTATTGAAAAGTCCTTTCTTCCTCTGAAATCCATTTTCTGTGGGTCCACGGAGCCTGTGCTTCTCATAGCTACTCCCAGCTGATTACTGAGTAAGCTGGGAATACTATGGCAGGCCCTTTCCTGGGAGACAGGGGACTCCTGGAAGGGTGACTGTGGCCTGAGAAGTCCTTGCTCAGCTTTCCTTCTAACTGCACTGAAAACTTCCTCCCAACTTTCCATCCTTCCTTGCCTTTCTCCTTCACTCCAGGTCAGGCATATATCATGGGCTGACACCTCTTCCAGCCTTTGCTGACTTCCTCCCCATTTTCCTTCACTGAGGATTCCCCTGATAAATTTCCTGTACCTTTAATCTTGTCTTGGTATCTGTTCCTTGGAGGATCTGTGGTAACACATATGTGCACGTATTGGGACAAGAGTCATGTAGAGATAAGAGAACCTCCAGATATGTTTGGGGATCTGAGGGTGGAGGAACCTTTGCTTACTTCCACGGGGAAGACCCAGGAAAGCACGTCAGGTCATAGAATTCCCCCATTGTACAAGACAACGTGATGCAGCATAGAAATGTAGAAATGTTGGCATGACACATTTAGGCAAAATGCCTCAAGATAGCCTCTCTGGTCTTCTGTGGCTCCAGAGTGGCGCTAGAGTATCAAAACATTCCCCATGCTCCTTACACCTGCAGCAATAGCAGGTCAGCTGTTAAGGTAGAGCAGACCCCAACAACGGCCGTGGAGGACCTGAACAAAGTGAATCCTCCCTGTCTATAGAGCCTTTAGCAACCTAGTGGCTCATTTGAAACTTAATAAGTAGCTGTACCTTATAACTCCTGTTTAGTAAGATATGGTATAAACTCTGGATTGGTGACTAATTGTATCTGGCAGCATTCTTAGTTGTAAACAACAGACACTGACTGATTTATGCATAAAAAGGAGTTTATTACTGTGATATTAAGTAATAAAGCAATACTAACATTTATTAAGTGCTTACATTTTGCCAACCATCATGTGAAATTCTTTGCATGTATGAAACTCATTGTAATCCTTACCACAACCTTTATAACAATAATAGTACCTCTGACACTGATACTATGGTTAACCCCACATTTTGGATGGGAACATAGCATAGAGAAGTTAAGGAACTTTCTCAAGGTCACACAGCCAATTGGTAATAAAGCCAGGGTTTAAACCCAGGCAGTTGGATTCCAGAGCTTCTCCATTGCCCATGACACTCGTAGAACTTGTGATAGGAGTATTGTGTGTGTTAGGCTGGAAGGATATGAAGGCAGGGACAATAGTCTAGATCATAACATACAAATTATGTGGTGAAACCCTGAGGCTTGCCTTGCCCACACAATGATGCTGCCACTGGACACTGTCCCTAGAACTGTCACCACTCACAAACCAAATGGGTTTTCTGCCTCTTCACATCACAATTCTCTGATTCAAAAGGTAAATGCATCTGAGTGGCAGAACCAAGGCCATGTGCCCACACCCAAGCTGGAAGGGAGTCTGAGGAATACTTTTTAGCTTCTATAGTGGGATGTATACAGGTTCTGCTTCATAACTCCTTATATGTAAAAAAAAAAAGTTCAAATGCTGGGCACTCAAAAATAATGATAAATGTCATTATACTAGATATTTTGCCTTTCTTTTTCTGTTTTCTGAAAGGGACTTTGTTATCTCGTTTTTCTCCAGCATTGTTTCCCAGGTGTTTTGGAGATAATTGAATTCCGCACTTAATATGTGGGTTGCTCAATCATATCTTAAACTTACAGAGAAGAACAGAGATAATTAAGAGATCCTGGACAGCAGACTGTAACAACTGGATATAATCCTTGGTTGTTTCCCTTTGGGAATAGGATAAGTGTATCAGTTAGCTTTTGCTGTGTAACAAATTACCTTAGCATACAGTGGCTTAATATAGTCATCATTTATTAATCAATGATTCTGCAGGTCAGCGATTTGGGCTGGGTCCAGTGGATAGTTCCGTGGGTCTCGGCTGGGCCCATGCAAGCTTCTGTGGCCTTCCTTCAGTTTTGGAGGCCTTCGGTCAATAACCCCCTCAATTTCTGGCTGTTGGCTTGAAGAACAGGACAACTGGTTTTGTGTCTCTCACCACTCAGCTCATTCACCTACCTCATGCACATGATTGATGTCAGGGTTCCAAGTGGAATAAGAGAGGGTAAGCTTGAACGTGCAAGCACTTTTTAAGTCTCTGCTTGCTTCAAGTTTGCTATTGTCACCTGAGGTGACATGAGACCAAACCCTGGGCTAGTATGGGAGGGGACAGAATGATGAGACCTTGAGAGCTGATTGTTAAATTTGCACGAATTTTGCAAGCTAGTGGTGAAACTGCTTGTAGCTCGAAATTGGCCATGGTGTGAATATTTATACCATAGAAATTGGCAAATGCTACAAACCAGGGCTTTTTTTTTTTTTCTTCTTCTTCTTCTCTTTTCAGAGAACCAATTTAACAGTATGTCACTAGATCTATATGAGGGCATGGGCACATGGAGAGAAATTATAGCAGCTGTTCTGGAAACAATCTAATGAATATGGTTTTTTTTATATTTGAGACTCACAGTTTCTAGGCATGACCATTATTAGAATTGCATAAGATAGGATTGCATGTGTGTCAGGCAGCTTAAGGTTCACACTATAGTGGTCATTTACTTCTTTTAAAGCATCCTTTCATCTTTTCCAGTAACAGACCCTGCTTGAACCAAGCTAAGCCACGCTCATGACATAGTGATTTATCCAAAGGACAAGCACATGAACCAAACTAATTCAGTCAGAATTATTCCCCAGGGTTTTTTCAAACTGAAGTTGGGGGAGGAAAGTCCCTCTCCTTTCTCTTACAAATTATGAAGATATGAGCTAAGAGCTACCAGCAGTCGAAATGACATTTTTGTAGGGGACAGCTGGCCTAAGAGAAAAAAAGCTAACAGAGAGAGATTTGCATGACAGAGAGACAGAAAAACAGAGAGTGAAAGAAGGAGAGTTGACGGAGAGAGAGGAAAAGATGGATCCATCCCAACCCTTCTTGCTGTTTGGTTGTGTCTAACACAATATATGTATATTTTTACCTATAGTAGATTGAATTAACAGTTTCTGTCACTTGCAACCAAATAGTCCTGACTAATACATGAACACAGATATCTTGTTGAAGAGGCAGAGAAACTAGGACAAGGAAGGGACCAGTACTGCAGTGCAAAGACAGGATCTGGGTCAGGGTGTCTTGTTCATTCTTGGGAGGTAAATTATACAAAGGAGAACATTGGTAATATCATATGAAGAGCTCCTCTGAGATTTGTAACTCTCCTCTCTACCCACTGTGTCAGTTCAGGGTATGGTTGCACATAATGAAAATGACTCCAGACAACTGAGGTAGAAAGAGATTTAACACAGGGAGTTAGATGATTACAAAATTATTGGAAGGGCAGGAGGGCCAAACTGGACACTGAGCTTCCAGGACTGGCTCCCCTATAACAATGCCACAGAACTGGCCTGCCAAGGAAATCATTGCCCCAGCTGCTGACTTAGGGATATACCACCTCCACTGCAATTCACATAAAAAAATTGGACGCCCTACACTCTATCTCTTTGCAACTACAAAGTTAGACCAGCCAAGGAGGTTTCTGTTTTTGCAACCACAGAAGAAACAAATACCTCCTTGACCATACTTGCCAGCAGGAACACCAGTAGCCACAGAAGCATGTACTCACTTCCCAATCTCACTCCTTACAGGCAACAACAGTCAACCTTTTCTGAAATTTTCCAAACATACACAAACATATGTGTGTGTGTGAACGTGTGCGTAAAACAAATGGGATCACGCTGAATATTGGTCTGGTTGCTAACTGATTTAAAGGACCTTTATTTTGATGCCTTTTCTAGGTGAAGAATGAAAGAATATAACTGGGTTTCTTAAGCAGATCACTCTGAGCCCTAATTTTAACATGGAAACAGAATCCTTGGGAACAAATATAAAATATTTAGGAACAACATTAAGAATTAAATTAAATAAATAATGGAAGAGGCACACAATTTCCTTGAAAGTCACATCAAAATGAAGTATTCTTTTGAAAGTAAAGTTTGGATTTGTATATACACACCTTTTTCATTTAAAAATGAAAAGCTTTTATAATTTATGAAGGTAAAAATGTACATTATTAATTTTTAAAAAGCAGAATTTTATATTTTATCTAAATGTCATTTCAAAACTTACAGAGCAAAGAGCAAATACATTGCTCTTTCAAAAACACAATATAAAGGGCAAAAGTTAAAACGATTTTTATATACCTGCCAAAGTTAGAAACTAAAGAAAACCTTCAAAAATATAGAAAGAAATAAAAATTCCTGAATCTAAGAGTAAATGGCATGTATAGGCTTGATTTCACATAAGAGATAATAAGATCAATATATCACCTAGTCAGTGCCACAGATACCTGACTCTATATAGTTCAGTGCTATAAGACAAAAAAAAAGTCTAGATGATGAGAAGAGAAAAAAGAAAGATAGCCACTTGTAGGAGAAGAGCACCGGCCTCATCCTCACTTCTCACTGGGCGCACGCATGTCCCGGGCCCTCCCACACGCCTGGGGACTGTGTGAGGGACACACTGTGTGAGGCTGGGGGAACCTGAGTTACTGCCTTTGTGCGCTGACCCTGCTGCAGGAGCCCATCTCTCTCTGCGATTCATTGATCCTGGCGCCGCTCACGACTGTTAATCATCGCAGCCCAGAGGGAGGCCTCTTGAGAGGGAGACTCAGACAGGGAGAGATTCCACCCCGTCTCTATGGGCAACCAGTCAGTTGTAAAGTCTGCATCACCCAGCTTCCCGCTCCAGCATGGGAGCGTGCCCCTGGCTAGCCTGCTCTGGGAGTGTGGTGGGGCCGTGCTGAGTACGTATGGGGTCAAGAGAGGGAGAGGCTGTGAGGGCAGTTTGGCTCAGACAATGGGGGCCCCTGAGTGAGGCATCCGGGCTTGAGTTAAACTGCAGCTTTGTGGAGGAGAGTGGTGCTTTGGAAGATGAATCTGGCTCCTTGTGCTGTAAGGAATTGAGGGTGAGAGCATCTGTGGAGGGGACCTGGGGTGGTAGCAGTGGGTGCGAGGGTCGTGGAGGGACCTGGGACATACGGCAAGGAGGACTGGCCTGGTCTTCTTGCTTGTGGGTGAGGAGGGGGGGAACGGAAGCCAGGACTCGGGGTTTGCCCCTGGGTGACTTGGTGAGCGTGTGATGCTTTACGGAAACAGGGAAGGGGGAGGAGGGGCAGGTCTGAAGGAAAAGGAGGTGTTTTACTTTGTTCAGTTTGAAGTGCTGCAGGCGGGTCCTGTGAAGATAGGGGGTTTGTGTATCTGGAGCTCAAAAGCCAAGTCAAGGTTGGAGATGCATATTTAGAAATAAAGGTGGAAATGGAAGCCACGGGAGTGAATAAGAGTGTTGAAGACAGATGTTTTCAATGCCACGGACGAGCCGTTTTAAGGGAATGACCAACCTCATAGGAATCTACCAGGCCTGTTCTAAAAGTACCCCCCCCCACCACCACTGTTCATCACAGATACACACGTGCACGTTTCCTGCATTCGGGTCACAGCGCTCACGCCCCTCTCTGAAGCGCAGCTTCAGAGCTATCCCCTTAATATGGGGGAGGGCTCAGGGCTCTGTCCATGCGCGCAACAGGGCGCTCGGCGGATAGCCAGCTCCCTTGTTGTCTGCTGGCAGTCACGGCGCCCTGTCCTTAGAGCGGTCCCCTCCCGTAACCTGCCGAACTCGGAGCCCTGGCCCCGGGTCTAGCCTCGGGGATGTCTGAACAAACCACCAGCGCTGGGAAGGCGGAGTGGCTTCCTTGGCACCATAGCTTCCCTGACCCAGTCCCTGCCTCTGGCCCCCACTTCCCAGGGTCTGGGGTTTGCTTCTGACCCGCTCCGGCGCTGTCTCCTGTCCCCAGCTGCCCCTTGCTGGTATCGAGTGCTATGTAAGAGGGCCACCCTCACCTTGACCTTGCTGTTGTCCCCGGGGAGTCTTTCTGATGCTCCCTCCCCACTGCTTTACCTGGGTGCTCTCTGCACAGCCTCTCGGCTCCTGCTTTTTGTCAAACGCTCCGCCGCAGAGGCGGAAGAGACCTGGAGGCTTCCCCTGCTGCTTTCCGGCCCGTGGGCTCGTGCAGGGGAGAAGCTGGCAGGACAGTGACCAAACAAGAAGGAGCGAGTGCCTTCCCTCCTTCTGCCTGCCAGTCTGCTTCTGGTGCCACCTACTGGCAGAACATACCAGGGACCCCTGACAAGGGAGGCCTGGAATTTGCAGGGCTCCAGCCCCAGCGGCACGAAGCAGAGGATCTACGTGGGTCTGGAGCGGAGACACCACAGCTTGAGGACTAACCAGCACAGTGCCCTGCTCACTGCATTTCTTCACAAACTCTTGCCCGTCCTCTGGGTCTCAGCTCAGGTGTGGCTTCCTCCTGGCAGCTTCCTCAGGACCCAGCGCCCTCTGTGGTTTCCCAGAGAACCTTGCATCCACTTCTGAAGAGCACAAGCCAACTTGCAGGAAAGCCCTCTCTTTATATGTCTGCCCCCTTACTTGGCTGTGAACTTCTGAAGGAGAGAGACTTTGTCTATCATCTTGTAAAATTCTCAGGGATACCACACAGCTCAGGAAGTCCTTAGTGAGCTGCAGTTGCTGAAGTTGTAAGCATTCTTTGGAAGAAAGCTGGGAAGTAAGTGAGCAGCGATGTTCCTGGTTAAGCCACTTTTTTTTTCTGACAATAGTAACGAGTAGCGTTTATCGAACACCTGGGAGATACCATCCACTTCTCTTCACATTCTGCATGTATCAACTCATTTAATCTTCACAAACTTATGAATGAAGGTACAGAGAGTTTTAGCAACTTGCCTAATGTCGCACAGGTAGAAGGTGGTAGAACCAAAATTGGAATCCAGGCAGTCTGAATTCCAGAGCCTGTGCCTTTAGCCACTCTTTTGCCCAAGGATAAGGGGAATTAGAAAAATGTGGCCAGGTTATGTGGCTGATGCCAACGATAATAATAATACCACTGATAAAACATGACCTTCATAGTAGATACCTTTGCATTATTGTTCCCCTTTCTGAGGAATTCCCCCTTTCTCTTTTCTTTTGGGGAACCAAGGCTCCCAGATCTCCAAATATATGGTTCTAGAAGAGGGTGCTAAACCTAGTACCCTGCATCCACGGGTGGACACGTGACCCAGGTGGGACCGATGAGAGCCCTCCTTGGCATTTTTCATGTTGGTGCAAATAGATGAGGGAAGCACCTCGTGGCAGGTGAAGCTGGGAGGTGCTCCAGGCTCGTGGGAGAAGCCAGTCTGCCAGAGAAAGAAGCTGATTTGCAGAGAGAAGCAGGGATGAGACAAGAGGAGAACGCCACCTTTCCCTGTCCTGCTGTTGATACTCTGAACCAGTAAACTCCCCTTTTGCCTCATCTGGTTTATGTCTGGTTTTCTCACACTTGCGACTAAGAGAGCCCTAACTCACAGCATTTTATAGTTTATGAAATCCTTTCACAAGTAGTTGGTTCTTACACTAGCCTGAGGAGGCAGGCGGGGTAGTATCATCTCCCCATTTTACACAAGGGAAACTGAGGTTTGGCGCAGCTAAGTGACTTGCCAAGCACCATGTGAGGGGCGGAGCTGGCTAAGTGGCCAGTGGTTTGCCCCTGGGGCCAGGCTGTGCTCCCAGGGGGCCCGGTGCAGGGGGTGTCTCGGCCCCGCACCTCCCTCAGCACTCGTGGCCTTTGCCCTTGACCTGGCCTTTGCAGCCCCTCATTCCTCTAGTTTCTTGACATGGGGCCTACGGGGGGTGGGGCCACAGGGTGGGTGATGGCTGACTCCAGGACCCTGTGGTGCCCATGACCTTGGAGCTCACAGGGCCACGTAAGACTGAGAGGTGCCGACACACAGTACAGCATCTGTGAGACCTCCAGCAAACGGAGCACCTGGGGCTGGGGCGCCACTCACCCTGCACCACGCCCGTCTTCTACTCCTGGACACCTTGACAGCCTGGGAGAAGCTCTTCCTCTCGCCAAACCGGGTTTGGAGTTCTCTCTCTGGTCTGGGCCCTGGCACAGGGAGGGGACTGGGTGGGTGTGAGGGTCTCTTCTGGCTGGGAGCTGGAAAACTGGAGGCTGGGGGCTTGGCCATCCCGCTTGGGGGTGCTGAACGCCAGCACTAGTGACTATTCTGAATCCTGGTTTAGAATCATCTTAACCCTGGCAAGAAGAGCAGTGAGCCTGTGGGTGGAGGGAACCTCCTGTTTACTGCTGGTGTCAGGGCTGGTCTGAGAGTGACATCCTTCTGTGGTTGGCGTGAGCTGTGATGTCCCCCAGCCTCCTCTCAAGCTGACTCACCCCCCGACCCCAACCCCAGTCCCCATCCAGGGTTAGAGGCTGGGCTTCCCGCAGCCCTGGGGAAACAGGTCTGCTCCCCCTTGGTGGCATGGCCTGGAAGCTGTCATCATGCTACCAGCAGCAGCAGTGCCCTACCCTCCCTGTGCAGCCCACCTTGAAGCCTTCTCACACCCCTTTGGTGGCACCCCATTTCACAAAGAAACTAGGGTTGCCAAATTGAGCAAAAAATAAAATACAACAAAAAAGAGGATGCCAGGTGAAACCTGAATTTCAGATAAGCAACAAGTACTTTTCAGTGTAATGTCGTGCAATGCTTTACCCGTGAACTCTAAAAGGAGCTCAAGCCCAGGGAGGTGCTGTGGCCCGCACGGGCCCTGTGCCTGGCCGTGCAGGGTTCCTGCCACTCAGCCACGGGCTCTCTACACCCCATGGTCTGCAAGCAGGTCAAGCTTGGTCACCGCTGTAGCACCTGCCCCAGAGTCATGGGTGCTCCCCTCTAGATTGTGAGGATACTGCTGGAAGAGGGGATAATGGTCTAACCCCACCTCAAAGGGAGGCAGATACTCTGCAGTAGTGGTTTCAGAACCTCATCATGGACCAGCAGCATCAGCACCTGTGTCCACTTGACTGTGTCACGTGGTGCCCAGACATTTGGTCAAATATTATTCTGGGTGTGTCTGAGAGTCTGTTTCTGGATGAGATTAACATTGCAATCCTTAGGCTGAGTAAAGCAGCGTGCCCTCCCCAATGGGGGTGGGCCTCATCTAGTCAGGTGAAGGCCTGAATATAACAAAAAGGTTGACCCTCCTGCAAATAAGGGGGCACTCCTCCTGCCTGACTGCTTTCGAGCCGGGACATCCGTTTTTCCTGCCTTTGGACTCAAACTGAAATATTAGCTCTTCCTGGGTATCAAGCCTGCTGACCTTCAGACTGGAATTACATCATCGCTCTCCTGGGTCTCCAGCCTGCTGGCCGCTGATCTTAGGACTAAGGTCACCTCTAAACCACACATAGATAGCAGCTGCTGCATGGTGATAACATCTAACGCTTACGGCATTGAGCAGAGTCCTGTAGGAAAACACTGCAAAACATAAAACTAACCCAAATTAGACTCTCGATTCTATGCATTCTCAGCCTTCATAATCATGTGAACCAACTCTCTCTCTCTCTCTCTCTCTCTCTCTCTCTATATATATATATATATATATATATATTCCATTTAGACCCTCAATAGTATAGTATATATATTCTATATACTATATATATTATTTCTATATATTCTATATTCTATATATATAGTATATATATTCCATTTAGACCCCCAATAGTGTGTATACACACACACACACACACCCCACATATATATTCCATTTAGACACTCAACAGATTGGACGATGCCACGTTAGTGAGGGTGACCTCCTTCACTCAGTCTACTGAGATTCAGATGCAGAGCTCTTCCAGAAACACCCTCACAGACACACCCAGAAATAATATTTTACCAGCTGTTGTTGGGCGTCCCACAGTCCAGTCAAGTTGACACATGAAATTAACCATCACAGGCACCCACGATCATTCTCTACTCCTCTCTACTCCACGCACCCTGTTTCTAAAAGATCCTCTTGCCCGGTCTGAGGCATCTGGTCAGTATTCTTGTTGGTTCTGTCTCGCACTGCAGAACATCTTTGAACACGCTTCTTCAGCTCTGTGTGCCTCAGTCTCCTCATCTGTAAGACGAGGTTGAGCCTTACTTCACAGGGAAGTTGTAAGGGTTTAGCAAGCTTCTGAGGATTGAGCACGTGAGGTGGGGGAGCTGTTAAAATTACATGTTCACCCCCTTCTTGCGGCCACTTACATTGGGCATCATGCATCACCAGAGGGATGGAAAGACAGACTGGGTTGCACCAGGCCTGTGCACTGGACAACACGAAGGGCTCTGCAGCGGGCCCCGGCTGCGGCCGCAAGCACCTCCTGCCACTTGGGCCACATGGTCCAGTAGGCCCCGTGGTGATGGAAGTATCAGTGGTGGGAAAACATGCCATGTAGAGTTGTGGCTGGTCCCAGTGGGAGAATCACAGTGAAGATCCTTGCAGCTCTGGAGCGAGGCCATGCCCTCTGGGCCAGAGAACTAAATGCCTTTTGAGAAACAACTTCTGGTATGTTTCTGGGCCCTGGAACAGACAGGATTTCTGAGCACAGGACATCAAGTGACGGTGTGGCTGACACTGCCCATCGTGAACTGAGTCCTATCAGAATCACCAGATCATAAGGTTGAACAGGCCAGCAGCACTCCACAGTGAGATGGGAGGGGGCCTCTCTGAGTGCAAGCAGGACCAGAAGGCACAGCAAGTGGGCAGCCCAGAAAGAAACCCCACGGCTCCCAGCACAGTTGCACCAGTGGCTGTAGGGAGGACCCTAAGTGACCAGCAGAAGGAGGAGAAAGAAAAACAAGCTTGCTTTCTGGATAGATTCCCTTGGTTATGTGGGTGTAAGCTGGAAATGGATGGCAGCCACCCTACAGACTCTAAATAACATAGGTTAGAGCATCACGGGTGTTGATTTTCATTAATTCATTTTCTTATCTATACATTAATTTCATCCATTCATTCTCTTTCATAAAGCACCTGTGGGTTGGCCCCAGTGCCTCCTGCCTCCTCCGGTAGGACCTGATGCTTTTACTCAGGTCTTCTCTCTAGCACATCTCTAGCACTTACCTTTATGTGGGACCCTTTCCATCAGAGTTTTAAAATGCTTATGTTTCTTTCACTTTAAAAACCCCAAACTTAGACTTTCTTGGAAAAAAAAGACCAAAGAAACAAAACTTCACCCCCTTTCCCTCTATGTCTATTGCCCATCTCTCTTCTCCTCTTTATGGCTGAACTTCTTTTTTTAAGTTTTCTTTTAAAAAATTAATTATTTATTTTGGCTGTGTTGAGTGTTCGTTGTTGCTCGCAGGCTTTCTCTAGTTGAGGTGAGCGGGGGCTACTCTTTGTTGCGGTGCGTGAGCTTCTCATTGTGGTGGCTTCTCTTGTTGCAGAGCACGGGCTCTAGGCACGTGGCCTTCAGTAGTTGTGGCATACAGGCTCAGTAGTTGTGGCTCGTGGGCTCTAGAGCACAGGCTCAGTAGTTGTGGCGCATAGGCTTAGTTGCTCCACGGCATGTGGGATCTTCCTAGACCGGGGATCGAACCCATGTTCCCTGCATTGGCAGGCGGATTCTTAACTGCTGCACCATGCTGCATGCGGGATCTTACTTCCCCGACCAGGGACTGAACCCGTATCCCCTGCGTTGATAGTGCGGAGTCTTAACCATTGGATGGCCAGGGACGTCCCCAAATAACGTTTTGTATTCCTTGGGTCTATCAGACACACAACAATCAGGGTGGTCTTTTAAGAACATAAATCTCAGTATTTCATATGCTTTATTTGTCTGCTAGGGTTACCATATCAAAATACCACAGACTGGGGGGCTTAAACAGCATAAATTAATTTTTTCACAGTCCTGGAGGCTGCAAGTCCAAGATCAAGGTGTTGGCAGGTTTGGTTCCTAGTGAGGATTTTCTCCTTGACCTGGAGGTGGCTGTCTTCTTGCTGTGCGTCCTCACTTGGCCTTTCCTTGTACAAGCCCATGCTGTCTCCTGGTGTCTCTTCCTCATCTTATATAAGAACACCAATCACGTTGGATTAGGGCCCCACGCATATGACCTCATTTAACCTTAATTACCTACTTAAAGGCCCTATTTCCAAATACAGTCACATTGGGGGGATTCGGGTTTCAGTATATGAATTGGCAGGGGACACAATTCCGTCCAGGATGGACCAAAATCCTTTATACGGTCTTCAAGGTCCTGCATGATCTCCTGGCTCTTGTTTGTTCTCCTGTCTCATGTGATCAACTCTCCCCTGTCTTCTATTTATTTCTCAGTTCCTCAGACATGCAGGCTTCTTCCCTTTCTAGGGCCTTAGTACACTGTTTCTTCTGCTTGAAATATTCCTTTTTACCACCCTCCCCCATGCCCTTAGCCTATATAATGCCTACTTATTCCTCAAAAATTAGCTCACATGTCTTACTCAAGGAAGTTTCCCATGACTCCAACACCAGGCCAGGGCCCCCAATTTATATTTCTTCCTCGCATGACTTACTTCTCTTATGACACTTAATACCATTGTAATTAAATCTTTAACTGTATAATTAATTGTTTAATACCTGTCTCCCTTCCATGGGGTGAAAGTTCCAAAATAATTAGGGACTATACCTGTTTCGTCCAGTGCTGTATCCCCAGCACCTAGCATAATGCACCATACACACTGAGACCTTAAAAACAAATTATTTAAATAATTAATTCACAAAAGTTGAAGGTAGATTCTTTATTGGATTTTCAGGTGAAGAGAAATGCCAGAATAATCAATAATTTAAAAACTCTCCCTCAGTGAACCTCTTTCTAGTCAGGAAAGCCGGGGTGGTGAGAATTATACCATCTTGGCCTATTTTGGAAATTACACAGAAGACTCTGGCTAAAACCTACCTCAATGTTAGATTTCTAATCACCCATGTTGCTCAATCATGCAAGATCATTTTCGAAGACAGTTGAAGCAATTTGTCCAATGTGATTTTGCAATATCCCATGGCTTGCTCTTCCTTCTAACAAGAGGGAGTGACAACTAGTCCTCTCCTTAAATCTGGACTGGCCCTGTGACTTGCTTTGGCCAGTAGAATTTGGCAGAAGTAATGCTACATGAGTTTTTGGCTCCGCCCACAATAGTCCTTACAGCGTCTGCTTCCACGCTCTTGGAATGCTGCCCCAGGACCACCATGCGAAGTGGCTGGGTTAGCCTCTTGGAGGGTGAAAGAGCGAGTGAAGGGGAATCAAGGCAACCCAGTCGACAACCGGCACCAACCTCCAGACATGCAATCAAGAGACTCTTTCTGCTCAGCGAATCTTCCAGATGAAATTAACCACATGAGCAAGCCCAGGAGAAGCCAACAGAGGAACCCACAGAACTGAGAGAATAATAAATCTTTGCTGGGTAGTTTATTACCCAGAAATGGCTGAAAGGAATGTCAGTCCTCCTGACTTCCACCTAATAATTCCATTTCTCCTTCTCTAAACAGTCGTGCCCTCCCTCCGGACTCTCTCACCCTCACACTAGGTATGAATCATCAGAACACTGCAGAATGTCAATATTTCCAACTATAAATCCAAAAGGGAAAACAGACAAGATAAGTGATTCACACTGGGTTCTATATATGTGGGGTCTATATATGAGTCTGGATGTAGGGTGTTGTCAGGACCATATTCTTGGAAAGGGGGCCACAGTCACTCACCTAGGACATGGAGCTCCCCAGGCAGAAACAGGAGGCAGAGTCACGGTGCACACTTCATTTGCCCTTGGCTGCAATTTCAAAACTTGAAATGAAACCCAGGATTTTTGTCATATGGAAAGCTCCTTCCCATGACACAGGTGGACATCCTAGAAACCCTTCCACGTGAACACATCAGCCTGTCCGGTTGCAGGCAGCATGGTTTGTATCAGAAAAAACTTGAAATAAACCAAATGCCCAACAACAGGACAACGGGTAAATATTTACACAGTGGAATACTATACAGGTAAAGTGAATGATCAATAGCTATGTCTCAAAAGACATATCATTGAGTGAGAACAGCAAGTTGCCGAAGTTATGTAAAGTATAATACTATTCGCGTAAAAATTTAAAACATGCAAAACTCCACCAACTATTCTTTAGGACACATTCATACGTAGTAAATTTGTAAGTACATCATATCTGAGGGAGGGAGGGTGGGGAACAGGATTGGGGAGGGGTACACAGGAGTTTCATCTGAACTAAAATAATTTGAAATAAACACGGGATATTCAAAGATTGGCAAAGCTGGTGGCAGATATTATTCTCTCTATATTTTTCTTACATTTGAATCAATATTTGACAAAAAATATAAAGCACCCAGCTCCCACCCTCACCCCCCGCCCCACTTCCTTCTGGTCAGGTGCATCTTTCCTACAGTCCAAGGTTTTCAATATTGCTTTGCTGGCAGCCCTTCTGCCACTTGGGATAAAGTAAAAACATAAAGGTGTCAATGACCTGCTTAGTTTTATTTTATGACAATAGAACTTTAAGTCACGGAGAGTTTCAGAGGGAAAGGGAAGTCACCTCCAGGGAGTGCTGTTTTCCCAGTGTGAGCTCAAGAAATGACTGCGGAGGGAGTGAATGATTTTGGCAGTACTTCCTGTTCCGACAGCGCTCTGCCAGGCCTGCTGGCCCCTCATTAGCCACGGCAGGCACCTGCTGGCTTTAAAGACAGACACTGCCTGGTTAGAGAAGCTCACGCAGAGGCCTGCTTCTAGAAGGGAGCAGGTGATTCACTGAGGAGGGACAAGGGGATGAGGGGACAATTTGGGAAACCCACTTCAAGGAAGGGAGTGAACAACACAGTATTCACAGCCCAAGAGTTCTGGAGTCACTTCTCTGTGTGACCTGGGCAATTAGAAGACTCTCCGCTGGAAGACCCTGGAAATAGCACCGAGTTTTCAGGCTCCTCTGAGCCAGTGTGGTAGGTGGCTGCTGCATCCAGCACAGAGTGTTCACCAGATGCTGGTTTCAACATTTACTGGCAGTGTCACCCTAGGCCCTTTACTTAAACTCTCTAATCTCTGTGTCCTTATCTCTGAGTGGTGGAGCTAATCATAGTGTAATGCAAACAAAAGTGGCCGGCTCTCTTCTAGCTCAGTTCTGGGTTGCCTCTAGAAGATGCATAACTCCAGCTCAAAAAAATCTTGAAAAGAAATGTCAATATGCATATAAATCCCCCAAAGAAGTAGCAAAAGGGAGCAATAGTGCAAAACACACAAGAAAAATTCCCTGAAGATCCTCTTTCCCCAGCAGATTCCCCAGAGCCCTGTCCTCTGGTAGCTCCTCTCCCAAATCTCTCTCCTCTCAATCTCCTCTCACACCCACCTCTCTCTGGACCTCTCCTCTGTCCTTCTGGACAAGTTATTTTCTTCTGGGAGAAGCTCCAGGACCTTTTAAAATGTAAATCAACTTAGCCTTTTGGCTCCTTTCAATTCTCCTCTCCACTAATGATCACAAAGAAGAGTCTGCAGTCCAGTGGGCAAACCCAGAATTGCTCTGGAAAGGGGTGAAGGGGAGATGGCAGCTGGATAAGACTCTCAGTATCAGACACATTTTGTCTCTGCCACAATCACACCTTGCTCAGGCTTTTTGTGAGAATTAGATGAGGTAATGCATGTCAAGAACTTAATAGTAACTAACACATAAGTCCTCAAACGGTTACTTATTAATCCTATTATTATAATCCCTGTCATTGGTATTATTATTTCTAAGGACTTATTTACTTTGCTTGAATTCCAAGAACTTTAGCCAAAAGTTTAAAAAATCCAATTGCAGTCAAGACGTTGTGGAACGTTCTCCATTGGGGATGAGCCACCACCATCTGCCCTCTCCTACCCGTCACCAGGGACATTGGCTGTAGTTGGTTCATGGAGATGCGAGGGGTCTGCTGGGCCACCCTCTCATGGTTCTGGGGAGCCCACTGAAGGGCTCTGCCTTCCCCTGGTCTCCCCTCGTGTGCTGGCCAGGATGCCAGGGTGCTTTACACCCTCACCATGCTGTATGGACCATCTTGGGCAGCTCAGCATCCATTGGACCTGAGACACCTTGGTGGAAGCACTTCTGCAGAGGGCCTTACCCTGCAGCCATCTGACTGGCCTGGCCGCAGAACCAGCAGGTCTGAAGACCACCCCTGGCTCAGCATCCTGGCCTTGGGAGTGTCCCTTAAGAAGGGCTTAGGCAAACCAGTGTGCGCTGAGAGGCCGGCTCCCAGGAAGGCAGCCGGGACCTGCAGAAATTATGGGGTTCTGGGGACTAGAACAGCCTGAATACAGGAAAACTTGGTCAGAGAATAATTTCCAAGAACTGAAGGCTGTCCTGTGTGACAAGGGAGAGACTCCTGTGTCACCTCAGACCCAGCTTCCAGGAGCCACAAGAGGGCGCTCTCCCTCAGGACAGTCTCAGCATGGGATGCTGTTCCCCCGTCCTGTCCTGCGTGCACGCGTGTTGCTGGTAGGGGTGGGGCAAGGCATGGCTGGACGACCCTTCACTTAGGAATGACAGCTAAGAGTTTCCAGGTACTTACCACGTGCCAGGTTCTGTTGTAAACACTTGACACGCGACAGCTCACTTAACTCGCAATAGCCCAGTGATGGAGGCAGTGCTAATGCCCCGATGCATAGATGAGAAACTGAGGCAGAGGGAGACGCTGCCCAGACCACACGATGGTCAGCAGAGGCCGGTGAAAGCTGCAACCTGGCTACAGCACACGTTCCATCAACCCATGGCCACCATCCTTCCTCTAACATAAGGTGAGGACAAGCAGTGCTTCTCGGACTTTATGTTCAAACGAATCACCTGGAGATCGTGTTGACCCCTGGATTCTGAGTCTGTAGGGGCCTGGGCTGGGTTGGGGCCTGAGATTCTCTGTTTCCAACAAGCTTCCAAGAAATGCTAATGTTACTGGTGCCTGACCACACTTTGAGTAGCAAAAGCCTTGAGGCCCACAGAATCCTTCGCAGCTGTAAGGATTACGTGTGCCCTCAGGCCCTGTGGGCATCCAGGAGAGCTGGAGCCCTGTCTGGATTGTGGTGGGAGGGAAGATAGCAGGGCAAGGGCCCTGGGGCATCAGGTCTCCAGAGAGTGGGCTCCCCCTCCTCCTAGACAGACACAGAGCCAGCCTACCCCTCCCCTCCTCTCATAGCCACAGCAGGTGCCCTGTTTAGGGCATACCTCTCCCAGGAGGGTGGGCATGGGAGGTGAGCCGGCCCCAACACACAGACACATAGACACGCAGATACAGAAGACACACAGGCACAGATAGACACAGACACAGACAGACACTCATACATAGATAGACACACACATAGACACACCACAGACACATACAAACACACACACACACAAATACACACAGACACACAGATATAGACACACATATGCAGACAGACACAGACATACACAGACAGACACAGACACAAATAGACACACAGACACAGACACACATATACAGATAGACATAGACACATAGATACAGACACGCACCCAATCCCTGCTGGGCCTGGCAGGCCAGATCTCTCCAGGGACTAGACAGAGTGCACATGGCAACCTCACCTGCAGAAGGCCTTTCTCCAAGGCTCCCACTGACCGGGAGAGGAGGTGACAGACTGGGAAGTGACACCTCTCACAGGTCCTGCTGTTTTCCCAAACCTCCCCCTTCCACTCCATCCTTACTCTGCCTGGATTACCAGAGGGGCCTCCTAATCCGAAGCCTGCCTCTCTACTTCCCCTACTTGGGCTGGCTCCCATATGCAGTTAGCATGGCCTTATGACACAAAACATAACATGCCACCCACACTTTAAAATCTCTAATGGAATAACATATTTACATTAAAAAAAAGAAAACTCAGGGACTTCCCTGGCGGTCCCGTGGTTAAGACTCCATGCTTCCAATGCAGGGGGCATGGGTTCAACCCCTGGTCAGGGTACTATGATCCCACAAGCCACGTGGCACGGCCAAAAAAAAAAAAAAAAAAATTCAAAGATTTTTTATTGTCCACAGTATAAACTACTTACTTTCCATACAGAAAGGAGTTAGGTCTGACTGCTTATCCTTAAAAAGGCCTGCTCACCAGGCTGGCCCTTGTCTGGCATCTGGGAACAGAGATTTCGAGTCGGGGGGTTCCTACACATTAACTGAGAAGAGTGGCTCCCTGTCCCTAAATTGTCTGTAGAAACAGCCAATACGATTCATGTTGAACCCCTGCTTTCCTTCTAGGAGTCTGGAATTTGGGTACGTGCCAGGCAGAGGGTGCCTCTGGGGTCAGCCCTGTATTAGTCAGAGTTCTCTAGAGAAACAGAACCAATAGGATATATTTATGGAGAGGGGGCAAGCGATTCATTTTAAGGAATTGGCTCATGCAGTTGTGGGGTTGGCACGTTTGAACTCTGTGGGGGAGTCTGGCAGGCTGGAAATTCAGAGTCGATGTTGAGGCATTTGAGCCCGAATTCTCAGGGCAACAGGCAGGACGTCGACGCTGCAGCCTTTAGGAGGATTCTCCCTTCTTACGGAAATCTCAGTCTTTGTTCTTAAGGTCTTCAACTCTTTGGATGAAGCCCATCTATATTATAGAGAATAATCAGCTTTACTCAAAGTCCACTGATTTATATGCTAATCTCTTCTAAAAAATACCTTCACCAGCAACATCTAGACTGGTGTTTGACCAAACTGGGCGTGGTAGCCTGGCCAAGTGGACATAAAAAGTTAACCGGGCTTCCCTGGTGGCGCAGTGGTTGAGAGTCCGCCTGCCGCTGCAAGGGACACGGGTTCGTGCTCCGGTCTGGGAAGATCCCACATGCCGCGGAGCGGCTGGGCCCGTGAGCCATGGCCGCTGAGCCTGCGCATCCAGAGCCTGTGCTCCGCAGCGGGAGGGGCCGCGACTGTGAGAGGCCCGCGTACCGGAAAAAAAAAAAACAAAAAACTAACAATCACGGCTCCCAGTAAAAATCCCCGGCCCTGCGTCTCTAAGGAGCTTCTTTGGTTGGCAGTGTTTTATGCGCGTTGTCATAACTCATTGCTGGGGGAAGTAGGTGTGTCCTGTGTGGTTCCCTGGGAGAGGACTCTTGACTGCATACTCTCAAGAACAATTTCCCTTGCACCTGCTGTCCCCTGACTTCGCCTCATGTGCCTTCCCTTTGCTAACCTTGTTTTGCCTCCTGTTGTTCTAACAAATCACAGCTGTGAGTACAGCTACCCACTGAGTCCTGTGAGTCCTCTTAGTGAATCGTCGCCTTGGGGATTCCCGGCCCATCCTCAGATGCTCTTATCTGGGCCTGGCCAGCCTCCTCAGTTCCAGCCCCTGCTTCTCTCCACCGTATACCCCACATTCCCACCATACTGATCTATCTAGTACCTGAATATGCTATGCTATCTCATGCCTCCATACTCTAGAAGGCCCTTCTTTTCCTTTCTTGGTCTGGCTAACTTGTATGCAGCCATCAAGACAGCCTGTTTGGTTATCCATTCCTGTGGAACAAACCGTCCTGAAACATAGTGGCTTAAGACAGCAACAATGTATTATTTCTTATGATTCTGTGGGTTGACTCAGGCAGTTCTTCTCTTTCCCATGGTGTTGGCTGGAATGTTAAGAAGGGTTGGTGCTGGCCACCGGCTTGTAGTTTAGCTGTGGCTATTGGCCAGGGACCCAATTCTTTTCCATTTGGGTTTCTCCACTTGGCTGATTGAGTTTCCATAAAGCATGGCAGCCGGGTTCCAGGAAGAAGCACTCCAAAAGGGCAAGCCCCAATATGCAAACACTTATCAAGCTGTAGCTTGCATCATTCTTGCTGATGTCCCATTGGCTTAAGCTAGTGACATGGTCAAGCTCAGACTCATCATGGGAAGGGACCCCACAAGGAGATGAATACTGGGGGTGTGTGGTTCATTGAGGGCCACCAAAGTACCAACATAGCTCTTCGTTCAAGCCTTCTCTGGCCCCTCCCCTGTGCCTACCCATTTATAGCACTCACCACACTAGATTGAAATAGTTTAATTGTTATGACTATTGTACTGTATTGCCACTTGTGTTTATGGACTGAAGCTGCTCTGAGGGCTGGGACTCTGTCAAATTGCTCCCTGGCACAGAGTATGTCTGCAGAATAAATGATTGAATGAGAGCAGCAACTGTCATTACCTCCTTCATATCTGCCTGGTTCAAGCCCTGTCCCTACCTCAATTTAGACACAGGAAGTTCAACAGCTGTGAGACGCCAACTATGTCAGGTCCTTGAGTGCCTTAAAGCATGGCAGCTAGCCCTATACCGAGGCATACAGGAGGCACCTAACACATGTTAGTGGAATGAAGGGATGAATGAATGAGTGAGTGGATTTCCTAGGCATATCACTGAGATTTCCAAGCTACAAATGCATCAACTTCTTGCTTAAACATACATTGTGACCAAGCTGATCAGAAATCACACAACTCCGCTTTCCAGAGATGAAACAGTTCCACGTGAGAATTGTCGAAAAGAGATTTTTCAGTGTTCTCCTTTCTGATTGAGGACCCTCATGAAGAACAGTGTTTTTTGCTGAGCCATGTTTCACCATCCTGTGTGGCTGGAGCAGAAGCAGAGGTCCTGGAATGGTGGAGTGAACTGTATCCTTCATAGTCTCCCCACGACTGTGACATCTGCTCCCTAGATTGCCTGGTCCTGAGCAGTGGCTCCTAATAGAGGCTCTGTCTCATGCTATAAATAGTCACAGAGCCATCTTCAGTGATAACACACTGGAGTGTGGAAACCCATTGTGTATTCAACTCCTCCCTATTGCAAAATTCTGACATCATCAGAGAATAAAAGGAGTGAATCATCCCTGTATAAATACTTTGATTAGATCATTTGCTTTCAAGACTAAAAAAAATGGGAAGAGAAAAAATCTTGGTGTTATTGCCCTCTGGACTGACATAAGGGTGTAACATCTCCCACCCTGCTCAATGCTAACCCTGAGGTAGCTGTGAGAATAACTTATTCCTTTTTTTGTTTTTAATAAATTTAGTTATTTATTCTTGGCTGCGTTGGGTCTTCGTTGCTGTGCATGGGCTTTCTCTAGTTGTGGTGAGTGGAGGCTACTCTTCATTGCGGTGTGCGGGATTCCCATTGTGGTGGCTTCTCTTGTTGCGGAGCATGGGCTCTAGGTGTGCAGGCTTCAGTAGTTGTGGCACGCAGTCTCGGTAGCTGTGGCTCGCGGGCTCTAGAGCACAGGCTCAGTAGTTGTGGCCCACGGGCTTAGCTGCTCCGTGGCATGTGGGACCTTCCCGGACCAGGGCTCGAACCCTCATTGGCAGGCGGATTCTTAACCACTGTGCCACCAGGAAAGTCCGAGAATAACTTACTCTTACTTAAGACTATGTTTCCCTAGTTTCCATCCTTTGGAATATTTCATCTTTTGGACCTCGGTATAAGTAACTCAAATAAAAGAAAGTTTTGAAAAATAAAATTCAAGAAAAAGGATTTTTTGTTTTATAAAATTATTTTTTCAGTTTATGAAAGGATTAACAATATTATTTTCTACAGGTGAGCCCTCTTGATCTGTAAAAAATGAAAGTCATCTAGTCAGGGGCCACAGACTTTTCTGCCTGGCCAAATCCAGCCTGTTCGGTTTGTGCCTTTTTTGGACAGCACAGTAGTTGGTTTTTAAATTCGGAACTTTTATTGCTTAGATAGGGCATGTTCTCTGGTTCCCCACAGTTTCCACCACTGCCATTATGTCTCACACACAGTTAACTGCAGGACCCCTGTGGACATTTGAGTTTCCAACCTCTGAGTTCTCTCTCTCATTTTACAGATGGGGAAACTGAGACCTGGAAAGGTTGATTTGCCCAAGGCTGTACAGCTAGGAACTGGAAGACCTAAAAAGTAAGTTTCCAGGTTCTGGGTACGAGGCTCTCTCTCTTCTGCTTACTACATCTCCCCATCACTTTCCAGTAGCTTTGGGGAAGTTAACAAATCTGTGTGAAATTTCAGCATCTGTCACAGAAACAGCAAGCATTGCTGGGGTGGATTTTGTAAGAACACTTATGTAAGGGTGAGTTCTTGTGACCTTCCTCTTTCCTTTCTGCCTTCCCATCCCTCAGGGTGAGACAAACCTCACCCCGCAATGTCTTCAGACAAACTCAGGCGTGGAAAGAGGAACATTTTCCTACTTCTCCCTCTCAACAAATGGCTCTGATTGGAACTTTTCTCCACATAATACACACAGTAAATGTTTCAGATGGTGCAAATGGGCACCTCTTCTGGAAAAATCCTACTGCTTACCCAAAGCCTTGCTCAGCCGTGGACACCAGTGTGAAGCTGACTCCATCCTTCATTTACATATTAGTGAGGTCTTCTCCCATGGTGCAGGAGGGACAAGGCTTCACTACCTGTTAGTCCTAAGCTTACTTATCTTTTGTGTCTTCACCTTCCCATCCACTCTCCTTTCAGTCTACATTTACTGAATTGAATTGAGAGAATTGAGGTTGATATGAGAGTTCCAGAAAACAATCTACACCTCCCATTTTTCTACCAGAATCAGACAAGGACTAGATGTTGATTCCCTTTTCTGGAAAGGAAAATAAGACGCGTGCAAAAAGGCCCAAATAGCCTCACCTGTTCAAGAAAACATCACCTAGTGCTGGGGTGAGAGCTGGACAGACTAGGGAGGGGGCTGCTGTTTAGGGTGACAGATGAAAAGTCCTAGAGGTGTCTGGCCTGGAAAGCAGTGATGGAAAGTGGACAGGGAGGTCCCAGATGGCCCCAAACCACGCTGTTTATCTAAGTGTCTGAGCCTGTCTGAAATCCAGCAGTGAGTTTAGAACAAACAAACGGAAATCCTACCTCTAACCCCCACAGGAAGATTAAGGGGATCCAGGGGGTTCATATAAAGGTGACTCCCCAAAAGGGCAGTGAGGGAGGGAGTTGCCAGGAAGCCACCTGAGCTTGTAGACATCTTAGAGTAGTACTATCCAAGAGAAATACAATGTAACCTACATATGTAATTTAAAATGTTCTAGTTGTCACAGTAGCAAACAGAAAAAGGTAAAATTTATTTGAATTATATATCCAAATAGATCTAACATATTAAATTTCATATTTAAAAAAATTCACTATATCCAAAATATCATGTCAACATGTAATTAATATAAAAATATTTCGTGGACTATATTATATGTTTTTCAATCTAAGCCTTTAAATTCTAGTGTTTATTGTACAGTTACAGCACATCTCAATTCAGATGCTAAATTTTCATCAAAGATGCTCAATCTGTATTTAGATTTCAAAAAATTTCCGGTAAGAAAAAGTAGCTTCATATACTCAAGTTGCTTCAAACATACATAAACATTTCCCAATAACTTAATCGAATATCAGTTTTTATTAATTTTTTATTTAAAAAACTTTTTGGTGGTCCATATCAGTATTTTTTTTAATAGGTCTTTATTGGAGGATAATTGCTTCACAACACTGTGTTAGTTCCTGTTGTACAACAAAGTGAATCAGCCATAGGCATACATATGTCCCCACATCCCCTCCTTCTTGAGCCTCCCTCCCATCCTCCCTATCCCACCCCTCTAGGTCATCACAAAGCACAGAGCTCATCTCCCTGTGCTATGCTGTTGTTTCCCACTAGCGAACTATTTTACATTTGGTGGTATATTTATGTCGATGCTACTCTCACTTCGCCCCAGCTTCCCCCTCCTATCCCGTGTTCTCAAGTCCATTCTCTAGGTCTATGTCTCTGTTCCTGCCCGGCAACTAGGTTCATCAGTACCATTTTTTTCTTAAGATTGCATATATATGCGTTAGCATACAGTATATGCTTTTCTCTTTCTGAGTCACCTCACTCTGTATGACAGACTCTAGGTCCATCCACCTCACTGCAAATAACTCAGTTTCGTTTCTTTTTATGGCTGAGTAATATTCCATTGTATATATGTGCCACATCTTCTTTATCCATTCGCCTGTCGATGTACGTTTAGGTTGCTTCCATGTCCTGGCTATTGTAAATAGAGCTGCAATGAACATTGTGGTACATGACTCTTTTTGAATTATGGTTTTCTCAGGGTATATGCCCAGTAGTGGGATTGCTGGGTCATATGGTAGTTCTATTTTTAGTTTTTAAGGAACCTCCATACTGTTCTCCATAGTGGTTGTATCAATCTACATTCCCACCAACAGTGCAGGAGGGTTCCCTTTTCACCACACCCTTTCCAGCATTTATTGTTTCTAGATTTTTTGATAATGGCCATTCTGACCAGTGTGAGGTGATAGCTCATTGCAGTTTTGATTTGCATCTCTCCAATAACTAGAGATGTTGAGCCATCTTTTCATGTGCCTCTTAGCCATCTGTATGTCTTCCTTGGTGAAATGTCTATTTAGGTCTTCTGCCCATTTTTTAATTGGATTGTTTGTCTTTTTGATATTGAGCTCCATGAGCTGTCTGTATATTTTGGAGATTAATCCTTAGTCCGTTGTTTCATTTACAAATATTCTCTCCCATTCTGAGGGTTGTCTTTTCATCTTGTTTATGGTTTCTTTTGCTGTGCAAAAGCTTTTAAGTTTAATTAAGTCCCATTTGTTTATTTTTCTTTTTACTTCCATTTCTCTAGGAGATGGGTCCAAAAAGATCTTGCTTGGTTTATGTCAAAGAGTGCTTTTCCTATGTTTTCCTCTAAGAGTTTTATAGTGTCTAGTCTTACATTTAGGTCTCTAATCCATTTGGAATTTATTTTTCTGTACGGTGTTAGGTAGTGTTCTAATTTCATCTTTTACATGTAGCTGTCCAGTTTTCCCAGCACCACTTATTGAAGAGACTATCTTTTCTCCACTGTGCGTTCTTGCCTACTTTGTCGTAAATTAGGAGACCATATGTGTGTGGGTTTATCTCTGGGCATTCTATCGTGTACCATTGATCTATATTTCTGTTTTTGTGCCAATACCATACTGTCTTGATTACTGTAGTTTTGTGGTATAGTTTGAAGTCAGGGAGCCTGATTCCTCCAGCTCTGTTTTTCTTTCTCAAGATTGCTTTGGCTATTCGGGGTCTTTTGTGTTTCCATACGAAATGTAAAATTTTTTGTTCTAATTCTGTGAAGAATGCCATTGGTAGTTTGATAGGGATTGCATTGAATCTGTAGATTGCTTTGAGTAGTATAGTCATTTTCACAACATTGATTCTTCCAATCCAAGAAAATGGTATATTTCTCCATCTGTTTATGTCATCTTTGATTTTTTTCAACAGTGTTTTATAGTTTTCTGAGTACCATATCAGTATTAAATCAATTATTTCTCCAGCTTTATTGAGATATAATTGACATATAACATTGTATAAGTTTAAGGTGTAAAACAGTGGTGTTGATTTGATACACTTACATATTGCAAAACGATTACCACTATAGCAATAGCTAACAACTCCATCACATCACATCATTACCATTTCTTTTTTTTTTAATATTTATTTTTATTTGATTGTGCTGGGTCTTAGTTGTGGCTCGCCAGCTCCTTAGTTGTGGCATGCGAACTCTTAGTTGTGGCACACATGTGGGATCTAGTTCCCTGACCTGGGATTGAACCCAAGTTCCCTGCATTGGGAGCTCAGAGTCTTAACCACTACACCACCAGAGAATTCCCAACCTGTGCTGAGAACATTTAGGAACTACTCTCTTGGCAACTGTCAAGTATATAATATAGTATTATTAACTAAAATCACCATGCTAGACATTAGATCCTTAGAACTTATTCATCTTCTAACTGGAAGTTTAACTCTTTGACCAACATTTCCCCTTTTCCTCTACCACGAATATCAGCTTTTAAATTTAAATTTATTAAAATTATATAACATTGAAAATGGTTCTTTAGTGGTATCAGCAGGATTTCACACGTGGCTATCGGTTACTGGATTGGATGGTGCAGTTTTAGAGTGCTCAGGAGCTAGGCCCTGTTGCCCACTGCCAATTCCCCTTAGCATGACCCTGGGCTGGACAGACAGGGAGTCTGATCAGAGTTCAATGCCTACATTCCAAAGTTTAACATTCTAGCTATGGTGATTCTCCTGTGAGCACAGCCTCTCTGTCTTAGGCCTGGGTCAAACTGGGTCACAATCTCGGAACAGGGGAGGGGTGTTTGAATTGCTGTTACTTATAGCTTGAAGACCCCAGAAAGCAGTCTGAAGGCTCAGCTATGTAACTCATGGCTGAATGGGCCCAAACGGACCATATGGGGCCACTTCTGTTTTTCCATATGAAATAGTATGGCTAGGTCTAGAAGAGCCTTTCCCTTTTTAAAACTCATCACATTGAGAAGGAAGGTTGACAATTTTCCTAGAGACCCTAAACTACTTGCTCAAATTAGAAATAATTTAAAAATTAAATGAGTGTCAGGAATGTCTATGGTATTGCTGGTTTCCAGTAAATGCTTATTGGTAAGTGAATTATTATTACTTCCAGTTATACCAGATTATCCAATAATGGCTTTCTTAACTGGGGGGAAGAAAGCAGATGATTTTTGCAGTTCAAGTTGTTTTACAACTTTCTGTATATTGTAATTAGGTTAAAAGAAAGTCCATTGTTATATAAATTTGTAAGGTTCCACAGCTGTTATCTCTTCTAATCTCTTTTAGAAGTTACTATTTAACTAGGAAGGAATTAATTAATTTTTTAAGTATATATGAAAAAAGTTCTATGTGTGTATAAATATATATGTGAAGAATTTCTAAAGAAGCTGCTTGTGAAACAAATAGGGGTTTTACATCCTGTGAAACATCTTAAAATAAAAATAGTCATAAAATGCATGCTTTTTGGCTAGATAAGTTTTTATATAATCATATATAGAAAGTATTTATAAAATATTTAAATATAATTATATATATATATATATATATGTTTAAAAAAACTCTGTAAATATTGCCACAAGATGGCACTAAAATCTAATGAACACTCCAGTCTCTGGCTGGTCTTGTCTCCGAAGAGTTGGGGGGTGATTTACAGGAGATCTGTAGGAGACAGTGGCTGAAGGAAGATTGGAGGTAGATTAACATCTCCCTTTTGTCTGAAGGATAACTTCCCTCTCTCATTAGTGTGGGTATCTGTCATACAATGAATCTATAGGTTAGTAAAGTTAACTATTAAAATGATTTGCTCTCCTTGACAAGTCAGTTTTATCCTTGCCCTTTGCCAGTGTATTGTGATGGGAGAGCAGCGGCAGTGAGGAGGCCATTAGGCACATCCCCTAGTTTGGGAGAGTTTATCCCGTGAGTGGTACAGTATTTGAAGTAGCCAGTCTTCACAGAGCTTGTCAAAGGATCCTGGACATGAAAATGAAGACCATGAAAAGAAGCTGCTGCAGAACACAGATTTTTCTACTTGTTTACTTTGGAATAATTTATCAACTGAATATTTTTAGAAATTACTGCAATATTGAGATTCAAGCTTGGAACACCTCATATAATATGTCTGAGAGTCAGGAAATGAGTGAATTGAATCCCTCTTCCTGATTCTTTGTATTCCAGTTTTAAAAAAAATACATGGTACAAAACTTTAATTGTTTGATACTTTCTTAATATTTGAAGCTTAAGGACATAGCCAAGATTCCCAAGCTATATTAAGATAAAGGAAAGCAGTGTTAACAATACAGCTATAAAAGGTTTTGATTAAAGGAAGAAAAATTTAGATTTTTCTAACAGGCAAACTGAAATTAAAAGAAAAGAAAAAGTTGCTAGATTGGAGCCCTAAACAAATGATCCAAAAAAAAAAAGAAAAAAAAAACCCTTACTTTCTCCCATGGGATTCCACTTGGAGAAATTATTTACTTACTGACAGTTCAGTTCCTTAGATCTGAAAAACAAAATCAAAAAAACAAAAACATTAGGCATTGTAGTGGAGATAATCCAATGTGAGGGAAGCAGTTTTGGTCACTTGAATGAGGATGGGCTCTGGGGGTTAGTGGCACTAATGTCGTATTTGACCTGATTATATCTGCGGCATCCATTTGGGGACCTACATCTCAACATATGAATCATGTGTGAAAACACCATGGCTCAGCTACAGCTGGCTGCCCGGGTTTGGGTGGATGGTTGGTAAAGCAGTCTGGAGTCTGAGGTAAGAGACTCCAGAAAGTTCCAACTGAGTTCCTGAGCATTTAGGCGAATTCGCCACAGTCGTTTACTGATTCTTGCACAGGGTCAGGCATTATGCTAGGGCTTCAAGATGCTGAGATAAGACAGAATCCAGGCCCTCCAACAGCTTCCAGTCAGAGGGGGAGGCAGAAATATGAGGCAATAACCTCATCATGATGTAGTGGGTCTCTCATTTCTGAAAACCCAGTAAGCATCCCACGGCCTCCAGAATAGATATGGCCCAACCTGGGTAGTTGGTTCCTCCATGACTGGCCTCCATCCTGAGTTTCACCTCTCTCTCTCTCCATCGAGGGCAGCCACACTAAGATATTCCCTGTTCCTAGAACTTGTCCTACTCTTTCCCACATCTCTGCTTTTGTTCAAGCTGTTCCTCCTTCCCGGGAGATTCTCCCTCCCTCCCTCCCTCCCCCTTCCCACCTCTTCTGTCCATTGAGATCCATTGGCTTAGGTTCTTCTAGCTCAGACATAGGTGTCATCTCCTGCAGAAATCAAGGAATAGATGAATTAAGTCCTGGTGGGAGCAGAAGACTAGGGATCTAGCACCCCACCACACACTGATTTGCTGTGTCCCAGCCTGCAAGTTTCTCCTCCCACTCCCTGGGGCCGCAGCCTATTCTTGCCCAATGGGGTGTGGGGTGGCTGGATTTTATTGTACTATTTACTCCAGACAGTTCTCTACCTTATGACCAGGATCCTAATTAATCCTGCCAAACCAGGGCTGAGTCTGCCTTTTTCTGCCTGGTAACTTCCTCCAAGTGGACCTGAAGTTCTGCAACCAGCCTCGACCTTCGCTTTTCACTGCCCCCCCTTCCCCCAATCTTCACCTAGGGACCTAGGCTGGGTGCCGAGAAGGGGTTAGGAGGCAGGACTTGTTAGAGCCAGAGCCTGGGCCCAGGCCTACCCAACTTACAGCCACCCTCTCGGAGATCCAAACCCCGGGCTCAGGGGGAGTACCGGGTGGAGGGATGGGGGCGGCGGACTCGACCAAGGGAGGGGCCGCTTCTGAATTAAAAACAAAAAACCCCGACAACCTTGCTTGGAATCAAACGTGTGTGTGTTTATATGTGTGCCTCTGTGTGTGTGCGTGTGCGTGTGTGTGTATTTAAAAACAAAACCGCATTAAAGGAGCCGCTCCCTCCCCCACAGGTCCGACCACCCGCTGGGAGTTTGAGAAGCAAGGGGGCAATTTTGAGTGGGAGGGAGTCATCAACGGCCCGCAAAGTGCCGCCTCTCCCGTAACCGCTCGTCCAGGCTCCGCGAGCTCCGGGCAGCTAGCTCCAGCCCTCCCGCTTCGCGCGCACAAGCTGCGGCGAAGACGGGAACCCAGGTGCCGCCCGAGCCTCGCAGGGCCAGCCGCCGCGGCGTTAAGACTCCCCAGTCGCCGCCTCTCCCAGCCCGGCGGTCTGGGCCGTCAATCAAGCTCGCCCGGCCCCGCCCCTGGGCTGCAGCGGACGGCCAATCAGAGCCAAGCTCCGCAGCGATGAGCTCAGTCGGCTTGCTTCCCATTGGGCGGCTATATTAAGAAAGTCGCCGAACTCTTTAAATAGCGGGCGCTGGGGCCGCAGCCCGCATCTGCCACCGCAGTCTGGCTGCACTCGTGTGTTCTCTTGTACATTTGCTGAGGCCTAGAGAGACCCGGGAGGGAGCTAGGCCGGGTCCGCTGCTCTAGCCACTTTTTGCGCACAAAGGCGCCGACCCCAGGCCCGGGACGAGGCGAGCGGCTACCGCTCCGGAGCAGCGCGGAGACGCACGGCGCGCCCTATGCCCCGGCGCCCCCACCTACCCCGCCGCGGCAGCCCGAACACAGAGAGAGAACGCGCCACCCCGGGGCCTGGGTGCAGCTAGCAACCCTTTCCCCCAGCGCGCAGCCCGAGGTGAGCAGTGAGCGGCGAGCGGGACGGCAGCGAGGCGTTCGCGGGCCCCCTCCTGCTGCCCGGGCCCGGCCCGCTCATGGCGGCCATCCGTAAGAAGCTGGTGGTGGTGGGCGACGGCGCGTGCGGCAAGACGTGCCTGCTGATCGTGTTCAGTAAGGACGAGTTCCCCGAGGTGTACGTGCCCACCGTCTTCGAGAACTATGTGGCCGACATCGAGGTGGACGGCAAGCAGGTGGAGCTGGCGCTGTGGGACACGGCGGGCCAGGAGGACTACGACCGCCTGCGGCCACTCTCCTACCCGGACACCGACGTGATCCTCATGTGCTTCTCGGTGGACAGCCCGGATTCGCTGGAGAACATCCCCGAGAAGTGGGTGCCCGAGGTGAAGCACTTCTGTCCTAATGTGCCCATCATCCTGGTGGCCAACAAGAAAGACCTACGCAGCGACGAGCACGTCCGCACAGAGCTGGCGCGCATGAAGCAGGAACCGGTGCGCACGGATGACGGCCGTGCCATGGCCGTGCGCATCCAAGCCTACGACTACCTCGAGTGCTCGGCCAAGACCAAGGAGGGCGTGCGCGAGGTCTTCGAGACGGCCACGCGCGCCGCGCTGCAGAAGCGCTACGGCTCCCAGAACGGCTGCATCAACTGCTGCAAGGTGCTATGAGGGCCGCGCCCGCCCCGCCTTCCCCTGCCGGCGCGCCTCCCCCTCCCGGGCCCAGCCCCCACGAGCCCGGGGAAGGGGAGACCCGCGTGCCCCAAGGACCCCACCGGACTGCCTGGTGTCTGCCTTCAGCCCCGGCCGACGTGGCCCGGCGGCTGAGGCTCTGGCGCCGGGAATCCGCGTGGTAGGCACCGGGCGCCTGCTTTCCAAGTGTCTGTGCGTCCGGCTGTGTTGCACAGGCCTGGCCGCCCCGCTGAGTGCCAAGGGTCCCCTGACCACCCTTTAGGGAAGAGTCAAGCCTCTTCAGAGTGTGTGGCTGTGTGTATGTTCGACTCCCCGCCGCCGGGTTTTCACCCCATGCCCGCCTCTGCCTCCCGGAGACAAGCTTGGCACCGGGGTGCGGCCGCGCCCCATCAGATGTTCGTCCATAACCAGCGAGCGCCTGCTATCCCCTGTCTGTAACATAGACCTCGGGAACTGCGGGAGGGGAGGGCTGGGGAGGATGGGGTGTTATATAAATATAGATATAATTTTATTTTCGGAGGTAGGATGGTGTTATTTAATGGTGGTGGTGGGTGGAGTGACGGGGCGCTGGAACAGCTCCGGCCCAGCCTGGGTCAGGCGTCCATCCCAGCACGAACAAGACTTGGCCATCTTTCCAAACCCTGGGAAGACGTTTGCAGCCGACTTGGGGATGAGAGGACACAGCTTCTAGACTCATGGCTCCTGCGGGCCAGCCCCCCCCCGCCCCCCCCCCCCCCCCCCGCGAACCCCCTCACCAGACACAGGCAGGAGGAGGGAAAGTGTGCTGCAGGTCGTTTTTGCCATAAGCGAACTTTGTGCCTGTCCTACAAGTGAAAATCGTTCAGTCCAAGAAACTGATGTTATTTGATTTATTTAAAGGCTAAAACATGGGTGGTTTTTTTGGGGGGAGGTGGAAGAATTCTTTGCACAATTGTTTCATTGTTTGACATTTAATGCACTTGTCATTTGCATAAGACAGTAGCATTCTGACCACACTTGTACACTGTAACCTCATCTACTTCTGATGTTTTTAAAAAAATGATGACTTTTAAAAAAAAGAAGAAAAAAACCACTAATTTTTTTTCTTTTGAAAAAAGTGGCAACACTGTTCTGTTTTGCGATTTTATTTGTGCAGGTATGCGCACTCTTTTGAGAAAGGGCAGTAACAAGTGTTAGAGCCTATCTAAAACCTTTTTTTTTAACCCCCACAAGTCAGTCTCTAAAGCTGTGTGAAATTTTCTCTGCATCTCTGTACAGAGAGTAAACCTGCCCCTAGTGTCTCTTTTCTCCCCCTCCCTTCCCCATCCAGTGGTACTTCTACTAAATTGTTGTCTTGTTTTTTATTTTTTAAATAAACTGACAAATGACAAAGTGGTGAGCTTATGATGTTTACATAAAAGTTCTATAAGCTGTGTATACAGTTTTTTTATGTAAAATATTAAAAGACTATGATGATGACATTTATAAAATGGCTCCTGTGGTTTAATAATGTGTAAAAATATTCTTGTGAATTTGGGGGCAAGGGCAGAATTCTGCAGTGGAGGTCCCACCAACTCAGTTTCCCTCACAGTGTTTGTAAGAAATGGGGATGAAATCCCTTCGAGGACGTGTGGGGTTGCGTGGCCATGGGGGACCAGGTTCCTCCCGTCCCAGTCCCGGAGGTTACCCCGGCACCCAGTGCCCAAACCTTTGACCTAACATGTACTGTTTGTATGTCTTAAGCACTTGTGTCGAAGTCTATTATGGGGCCTTTGATGCCTATTCTTTGAAACTTGGAAAGGTGTTATTTAAAATTTAGATGACTTTTTTGTTGTTGTTAATCACCGGTGTGGGACCAGACTCTCTGTCCAAAAGACTGGTTCCTGGGTTCCCTTCAGATCCTCGTGGGGTTACACAATAACCCCACGATTGTAGGGTGTTATCTCTGGCCTGAGCTCCTGGGTGGAAGCTGGGGAGAGCCCAGATCAGAAGCTGATTCTTCTATCGTTGAAGTTTCATCTGAAGGTCTATATGTAGCCTAAAATGCTTTATTTTAAGTGCCAGGAGTGGCCGCATTACAGACAGAACACGAGGCTTTGGGTGGCTGTTATTGAAAGTTGGGGCAGGCACACTTTGACGTGGAATCATGATGGGCTCTAATTTCAGACAGCCTGCTGCAGTGGGTCCCAGAACCAGACAGGCAGATTTATCTTCAGAGACCGTATTAAAGTCCCGCTACAGGTATGATGGCTCAAATCTGCCAGCCTCAGCAGCTTCGAGGAAAGGTAGCAGATACTGCCAACCTCTCCCAACTACCGAAGACGTGGTTTTTGTTTTTGGAATCAACACTTTCTGGGTTTCTAGCCCTTAGTTGCCTGCTGCCACTGCCCACCCCCGCCCCCCGCCCCCCCCACCCCCGCCAGCTCACCTCCTTCAGGCAGAAGCAGAGAAGGCCCCTTTTGAATCCCTTTGCTTTAAAACTTGAGGCTTCCGTTTCCCTGTCTTTCCCTAGACTCCCAAGAGCTTTTGTTGAGTGAGGCAAGCCTGGTTGCTGGTGACTTTTCACCCACTTAAAAAACAAAACAAAACAAAACAAAACATTAACAGGGCCTCCTGCACAGCCAGGCTCATTGGCCGACAGAGGGGAATTGTCTGGGCAGCTCCAGGCACAGAGCAAGGAGAGGGTCCACCCAGGTTGGCTTCTCTAGGCCACTGCCTCATCCTTTCCTCAGCTCCTGGCCTCACCTCTAGCCCTCAGCCTACTTTTTCTTCTTCATTTTAAAGGCAAAAATTTCCACAGAAAAACAAAATGTTGATTTGCAAGTTTTACAGCTTGCAAATCCTTTGGTACCAGGGAGTGCAGGACTCTGTGAAGAGCTCAAGCTTGGGCTCAATGCCCAGTACTCAGCTTTGCAACCAGCCAAGAGCCTGGAGTCCCAGCCCCCGAAAGGGCCTTTTCTGGGTTTTCTGCCTGCTCAAATCTGCCTGGTACCTATAGCTGCCTTTTTTTTTTTTTCTAATTTTAGGACGACAACAAGCCAGGTGACACATGGCAGCCTGGGTTATGCTTGTTTTAAAATGCATGGCATTTAATAATCCTGCCGGAACACACTCTTCTTGCCGCATTAGATCCTACTGGAAAATATAAAGATGAATTGCTGTAGGCTGGAAAATCAATTAGGAAAAAAGAGGTAAAACATCTGGTGTTACTCTTAGGATATGAAAATTCATTTTGCACATTTAAAATAAATGTGCTGAGTTCATTTAATTGCCTGTTGAATGGTTTCGTGGAGAATAGTGGGGTGTTTCATTGATCCTGGGCATTTCGTAGCAAGGGGCATTGGCTTGGGTTCTTGTTTAATCTTAATTTGAAATCAATCTGGACTGTATTTCTAGGGTCTTTTTCACATGTGTTTCAGTGTACTTAGAACAGTGGTTTTCAAACTTAAGCATGCATTAGAATCACATGGAGGGCTGGTTAAAACACAGATGGCTGGGCCTAGCTTCCAGAGTCTCTGATCAGTATGTCCGGGGTGGGGACCAAGTGATGCTGATGCTGCTGGTCTGGGGACCACACTTCGAGAACCACTGGCTTAGAATAAAGGAGAGTTCATGTCATTGCACAGAGGAGGGAGGTCATTTCAGCAGGAAAGTAAATCACATTCCCGAGGCTGAGGGTGTAGTGCCCTGTAGTCCCGACTGCCCTACCTTAAAGAGCACAGCACTTTCAGAGAATTTCCCTCCCAGGATGACCCATACATAACCCCTATCTTCTCTTCTCCACATTCTTGTGCAACAGGGTGTTTAATGCCCTTCTAGAGACTTCTTTCTGCCATTCCGAATTCAGAACGCAACAACACTCCGCTGGGACGAGGGATACAAAAGCAAACAGGACACAATCCTTGCCCTGGTGGGCCCGGCAGTTCCGGGAATGCATTCACTGAGCATGCTCAAATGGGGGCGTTAGGCCCAGGGCACAACAGGAGCCCAGGGGAAGGTGGGGAGGGTGCCATGGAAGAGGAGACATTTGACCTAAGTCTTAAAGCAGGAGTGGGCGATGTGCAGATGAAAGATACAGCTTCTTTATATTACTGTGGGGCCTGGCCTCTGGGGAATAAAGCTCTCTTGGGTGAGAACTACCTTCTACTTGTAGCCCTTCTGGTATACATTTCTTCAGTCAAGAAAAATGATGTTACCCAGCCAAGTCAAACAGCCTCTCCCTGGCCCTCCCTGTTCACACACAGGCCGGGGGAGAAGGTTGGTGATGACGGTTTCATTGTTTTCTCTGTGCCTCCCAGGGATGGGGGGCAGACACAAGGGCTAGCTTTGTGATAACTGTGTTCCTGGGAAACATGCAGCCTGGGCTCAAGGAGGCTGTGACACCACAAAGGGACCTCGTACTCCAGCTTGTTGGGGAAAAGACCTTAGCCACTTTACTTGGTCCATCTTCTAGCTGGGGGGAGAAAGTGGGTACTCAGGCAGCTCCTTCAACTCTTAGCAGCCCCTTTCCTGGGCTGGGAGGTAAGAGCTGGCTAGAGGACCCCAGTTCATTCCTTCCAAATATTTATTGTTGACTAAAGGACTCTGTGCCTGGCACTGTGCTAGGAGCTTGGGACTCAGTAGACAAATAGGCAGGCATGGTCCCTCCCCTCACAGAGCTTTCAATCTCTATGTGTGTCTGCACAAGTAATAATATGATGATGACAACAGCTAATGTAGGCATCAGGCACTGTTCTAAGCTCTCCATCTGTATTGTTTTATGTGTGTATTAATTATCTATCATTGTCTAACAAATTATCCCCAAACTTAGTGGTTTAGAACATTTATTTCTTCACCATTTCTGTGAGTCAGGAATCCAGGCACCCCTTAGCTGAGTCCTCTGGCTCAGGGTCTCTCCTGAAACTGTAGTCAAGGTGTTGGCTGCGGCTCGATCGATCTCCAGGCTTGACTGGGGAAGGGTCTGCTCCCCAGCCCACTCATATGGTTGCTGGTAGGATCCAGTTCCTCACTGGCCAAGGCCTCCTTTGAGCTCCTTGCCACGTGGGCCTCTCCGTTGGGCAGTCCAACATGGAAGCTTGCTTCATCACAGCAAACGAGAGAGAAGAGCCAGAGAGAGACAGTGTGGGCAAGGCAGAAGTCAAAATCTTTCCTAACTTAATCTTGGAAGTAACATCCCATTGCTTTTGCTGTATTCTTTTTATTAGAAGCAAGTAACGGGGTCCAGCCCACACTCAATGGGAGGGCATTACCCAAGGGCATTCATGGCAGAAGGTGGGGTCGTTGGAGCCATTTTCGAAGCTGCCTACCACAATCGTCCATGATGACTTTGAGGTCAGTGCTATTATTCTCAATTACTGATGAGGAAACTGAGCTGTAAGAGGTTGGATAACTTGCTCAGGGTCACAAAACTCATATGGATTTGGAAACCCAGGCAGTCTGGCTCCAGCACAACAAACTTACATATGTGGTGGGATGATGATTTGAGAAAAATCACCCTGAATGCAGTGTGGAGGATGGATTGGATGGAGAGGGGAAAGCCAGAGGTCAAAGATCAGTGAGGGGCTTCCCTGGTGGCGCAGTTGTTGAGAGTCCGCCTGCCGAGGCAGGGGACACGGGTTCACGCCCCGGTCCGGGAAGATCCCACATGCCGCGGAGCGGCTGCGCCCGTGAGCCGTGGCCGCTGAGCCTGCGCGTCCGGAGCCTGTGCTCCGCAACGGGAGAGGCCGCAACAGTGAGAGGCCCGCGTACCACAAAAAAAAAAAGAAAAAAAAGACTGGGCTGCATGGAGGGTCCAACAGTCCTCCGATACTGCATGCTCGGAATCAAGCAGGTAAATCACTCTGTTTTGACATGAGCTACGTGTGACACAGCAATGACAAGTAACCAGCTGTTTATGGCGCAGGGGCTGAGTCCAGGGAAGTTAAGAAAGTGCTCCTGTGAGGCCAGGCTTTGGGCGCTGACAACACCAGCTGAGGGAAAGCCTTCTCTGGACCCCACCCCTGCCGAAATCACAAGGTACTCAGGCCCGGAGAGATCTCTGGGGAAGTCCTCCCAGTGATCCTGAGATGAGCAGGCAGTGGAAGCACATTTCTGGGGCTGCAGGCCACCCTCTGCAGGGTCACCTGGGGGACTAGCAGTGCTCAGCGGTTTGTCGATGCCGGGGCTGAGCTTCGAGCATCAGAGGAAGCTGGGCAGTTTTAGCTTCTGGGTTGGGAGCCTGGTACAATGGGCCATGTTTTTCGTTTTAGAAACCATGATCCAAAAGCACAATTCTTTTCTTCTCTTTTTCTTTCTTTTCAGGATCTCTTTATATATATATATTTTCTAAATTTTTATCGGAGTAGAGTTGCTTTACAATGTTGTGTTAGTTTCTACTGTCCAGCAAAGCGTATCTGCTCTACGTAGACACAGATCCCCTCGTTTTTGGATTTCCTTCCCGTTTAGGTCACCACAGAGCATTGTGTAGAGTTCCCTGTGTCCTTCAGCAGGTTCTCATTAGTTATGTATTTTATACATAGTATCAATAGTGTATGTATGTCAATCCCAATCTCCCAATTCACAAAGCAGTAGTTAGATGCCACAAAGTAGGTGGCAGTGCCTTAATCATATGTGTGTTGTCAGTCCCAAGGGCCTCTTCCATCCTTGTCAAGGGGAGTTCTAACCTTCTCTCCTTTCATACAACACTGAAAGCACAATTCTAAGGGCTATGCAACTAGGCTTTGGGTTTTTATCACTCTGTGTGACCTCTGTCCTCTGGCTGTCATTTGGAGCTATTTTTCTTCTCCCTTCAATCCTGAAAAGGGAAGAAACAAATGTTCCCAGAAGCAAGTTTCTCATCACTTTGTTAATGATTGATTTCATTTGATTCCAGAACTTGTTTAACCTTTGGATAAACAATCGAAACCTTCTGGAGGCACCTAAGAGGAATGCAGGAATGCATGTGCTATTTAATTCTGGAGAGCTTATAAATGGGACTCTGACAGAATAAAAAGTATTATTTATATGCGTGCTAAAAAAAGTCACTTGTAAAATACACACTTGGGCGTAGCGGCCAAATATGGGAAAGTGTGAGATCTGGTCGCATAACCAGGCTGGCTCTGTAAATGGGACGTTCTGTCCATCCATCCTCTTCCTCTTGGTTGAGCAATTTTGTGGCTACAGATTTCCTCCAAGAAAGTCGAGCACTGTAGGCCAAATGGAGATCCAGCCTACACGCATAAGAAAACACGAACGTAAATGAGCCAGCCCGGGATCTCTGAAATTGTTCTTATCTGTGCCAAGGGAGAATTGTTCAAAGTTTTTACTTCATGGGTAATGGTAGAAATTACAGACTGTATAGTTGGTTACCTGCCAAATCGGAAAGAACAAATCTGAAATGCAGTGAAGGCATAAACAATTCAAAGGGAAAAAGAGTGCTAATCGGGCTTAAAATGCCACGAATTCTCTAGCAGGCTGATAGGATCCAACCTCCGTCCATGACCTAGTGACCAACTAGTAAGCAGGCTCACCAGTTAGCCGAGGGAATTCAGAAGGCCCAGCACTACCATGAGTGGGGTGCAGAAGAGGCCCGACTCTGGGCGAGTGTAACCCTCTCATCCTCAGCTGGGTGTGGGAAGAAATCACGGGTGTGGGAAGAAATTGCAGCTCTGGGAGTTTGCCGGAGACCTCAAGAAAAAGGAACAGGGGTGGAGCAGTGCAGATGTGTCCCCCATTCTGTCACGTCACTTCTCCCCCTGTATTGTTCATCTTTGTCACCTGCAGTAAAGGCAGTGTGCGTGGTGGGAAAATCAAGGCTTACAGGCAGCAGCCCTCACTCTGTCCTTCACTGTCTGGACATTCTTGATCCAATTATTTTTACTCTCCACTGCCTCAGGTTCTTTATTTGTACGATGGAAATAATTCTGAAGATTAAACAAGATCAAACCAAGTACTCAGCACAGACCCAGCTCATTCTAAGTCCTCAATAAATCTTGATTCCCTTCCCTCTGTTGGACTCATCTTAGCACCTCAGGCACAAGTAGAGGTGGAATAAACTTTACTGGATAAGTGAGCGTATAGTAATAACCACTCTTTTGTTTGTCAGGGGCTTTTTCAACTGTAAGCTCCTCAGGGTATCACATTATACTCATTTTTAAAGCCCTAGCATCCAGCGCGGGGTCTGACACGTGGTAGGTACTTAGTAACTACTAAGTTACTGAATAAAAGCTCGAGTTCAGAGGGTCATTGATAAACTGGAGATTCTCAGGGTTGCATAGGATGAATTTCGCACTCAGGGAAGAAGTGCCCACTGTGCCGGTCCCAGAGGATGTGGTGGTAGAATCTGAGCCATCTGAGTGCCAAAGGGAAGGCTGTGGGGTCTGGGGAGCAGCAGGCTTTCTTCCTAGAAACACGGTGCTCATGTGTCCTCAGCAGAGGTTGTACGGGCGCTATACCAGTCTGTTGACCCAGTGACACATAGGGAGGAGCAGGGTGGACAGGGCGCAGAGCCCAGCAGAGCCTGCACACCCTCCCCTTGCTGACGTGGCCACAGAGCGAAGGAGAATCAGCAATTTCTCCAGGCGAAGCAAATACCAGGAAAAATGCTGACAACCTCTAAGTGATGGAGAAACGTATGCTAGAAAGATCCAGCCGTGGGTCCTGTGCGTGCAAGACCCAGGGCTCAGCTGTTGCATTTGTAACCCGAGAAAGAGAGTCCCTGCCTGTTATGCAGCTCAGCAAAACCGGCAGACCCCACACCCCACCATGAAAGGGAAAACAAAGAAATGAGGAGACTTGATCATCTGATCACAGCGCCTCTGACAGCAAGAGCCCACAGCTTTATTTCTGCAGGAGATTTACCAAGCTTACCACAAGTGAGCTGGTACAGTAAGTGCTTTAAGTCTGGGCAAACTGGTTCTCCTGGCACGGAGGTAGGAGCCCAGCTGAATTAGACTGCGGGATTAGACTGGAGCAGAGGTCTTTGTTCAGAGTTAGCTCCAATTTTGTTTGTTTTTTTACTTTCTCATTAAATAAGAACAACAACAAAAATTGTATCGTCAGGGATAGAAGCACAGGAGGAGGGGTACAGCATGGAAATTCCCATTTGCATGTGAATCCCTCCCTGTTCACCCTTCCCATCTTTTGGCTTTTTCAGAAAGCTGACCTTGAACTTGAGTTCCTGGTAATGCCTGACCTTGATGGGATCTGGGTTAGTGTCCTGAGGAGGGCCGGTTGCTGAACGGAGACTTGTTTGTTCCCATCTCACTTTGGCGGGTTTTCTCCAGGTGACTTGGAAATAGATGCTTAAATCGGCTCAACTGTGCCAGCTTCCAGGTTCTGAGGAGTCTGGGCCAAATCTGGGGGTTTGTGGTCTGGTGACCTCCAGGCCTGGGGAGGTTGCACTCTGGCAGTCAGTGGTAGAAGGCGATGTCAGGGATGGTCACTTGCCTTATCATTTTTGGAAGGAAGGTCTAATTTCAGAGATTGGGTTGGAAGCAGCCATCCGGATGAGCTGGCTTATGGCGCATCCTCTTCAAACCACACTAAGATTTGTGAGGCCCCTCCTTGGTCAGTAGGCCAAAGGCTGAAATGCCGTCTGAGTTCAAGGAGGCAGGACTGACACTGGATCTGAACTCGCTTTCTGAAGGGCGCTAGACTAGCCCATATGATGGGAGTAGCCCACCAGACCCTGGCAGTCCAGGAATCAGAGAGCGAGAAACTCAACCAGTTAGGGCTACCAGGAATGGGGTCAGGCCCTGCTGAAAAAATTTGAGGGCTCCCTCACAAGGGCAGACAGGCTAAAGATCTACATGTGGGATTTGATCCAGCTCACATCTGGACCCCTGATCCCTGCTAATTAATATGGTCCCCCCATCATAATGGGCTCTGCGACCTGCCTGTGTGCGTGGCTGGTGGAGGGTGCTAAGCTAACGAGGGGCTGAGGCAGCAGGCTTGGGGTGAGAGCAGTAGGATGGGCTCCGGGCTCGGGGCTAGGACCCTCGAGAGCTCTTCCGCAAGGAGAGCTGGGCTTCCTCTCTGGGGGAGACCTCCTGCCGCTTCTCAAACACAGCTGCTGTGCCTTCAGGTGATAAAGCCCATCTTGATCTAGCTCATGCTTCTGGGCCCAGAGCTGGTGGGAGGAGGAAGGTGGGAAGCCGCACCCTCCCTCCCCTGCTTCCCAAAACGAAGGTCTGGTGCCCACCCCATCGCCCCCTTGTGTCTTTGCCCTTACCCTGGCTTCACCAGCCTTTCACAGCAAAGCTGGCTGGAGAGCGTCAGGACCAGGTGGGGGAAATCACCCAAAGGCCGCCTGGTCCATTCCACACACATGGTTTGTACACCTACTGTGTGCCAGGCCTGGGCGAGCCCTGGGGGAAATTCCCATCTCTAGGAGCTCTCTGTGGTAGTGCTTCCTTCACCATCCGAGTATTTCAATAAACAGAATAGAGGGCAGGGCTGCCAAAATTAGAATCCTCTAGTATCTGTGTCTTGGGAATAAACGTGGTATTTAAAGGGTAATTGTCTTTCCATTTCTCGTGGGTAGTGGCTGCTCTGTGCCTCTGGGGCCTAGACAGGTTTGCTCCGTAGGCTTTGCGGTAAATATCACTTCCTTTGGGAAGCCTTCCCTTGACCTCCCAAGACTGGGTGGGATAGCCCACCTACATGCTCTCTGGTGCCTTGCCTTCCCCTTATCCCAACACTTACCGTCGTATTCCAGAAGCCACCAGCAGACTGTGAGCCCTGGAGGGCCGAGACCATGCCTAGCATGCTGGCTGGGACACGGATGGTCTGGTGGGTGAATGAGTTGATTGGTCCAGTCTATGTGGGGCTTCAAGGGAAGAACCAACAGGAGATGTTCAAGGGGCAGATTTTGGCTCAAAAGAAAGAAAGATACTAGAGCGGTCAGAACATGAGTCAAAGGTCATGAACTCTGTATCACTGAACATGTTCTTGCCGCAGCTGGATGACCCCAGTTCAGAACGTCACAGAGGGAATTCAAGTATCAGATGGCAGAGCTCTCGGGAGGCAAGACCTGCTGAAGGTGCTCCCAGGTGCTGGAGAAGAACAGGATGAGGGGAGTTAGCTAGGGGTGCTCCTTGCAGAGGTCCCCATGAAGAGACAAGCCTGAGTTTTGTTCCCACTAAGGCTTCAAAGCAGGGCTCAGACGTCATCTGCCTTCCCTGACTTCCTCTATCTTCCTCTTCTGCTCAAAACACATTGCTCCTTTCCTACCATTTCTTATCCATTTTATTTTTATTTTTATTTATTTATTTATTTGGTTGCACTGGGTCTTCACTGCAGCACGTGGGATCTCCGTTGCTGCGTGTGGGATCTTTAGTTGCGTTATGCGGGATCTAGTTCCCTGACCAGGGATCGAACCTGGACCCACTGCATTGGGAGCATGGAGTCTTAGCCACTGGACCACCAGGGAAGTCCCTCTCATTCATTTTCAAAGGGATCTCCTAGAGTATGGGGACCGTGTCTTACTTATAATGACTTGTATCCCGGGCATATAGACCTGGGCCTGGCACAGGTGCTGAGTAAACATTTGTTGAATGACGGACTACGTGAGGACCTTTCGTGTAAGACAAAGAGCTGTGGCCCTACTGGGGAGGCAAAAATAGCACATGTGCAAAGAATTCAAGGAACAATTTAATATTGAACTGTATGGCTTTCTGCCCCAGCGGTTGGTTCATGAAGGAGATAGCTCAGAGTCCGCTGGCCTGCCAGCCATGTCCGAAAGGTCTGGGGAGGGACGGAAGCAAGATGCTTCTTCTCCTGCTAGAATGTGAGCGCCATGCGGGCACGGCCTTTGCTCACTGCTGGGTGCCTGGCACGAAGTAGGTGCTCAATAAATATTTACGGAATGGAGGCACTTTAGTTATTATAGTTTAGTTTTCTTAAAGCAGATAGAAATGGTGTTGACGATTAACTTGTCCTCAGACTATGAAGGTGAGCTCCAATAGGAAATACACAGAATCAGAACATCCCTGCAGAAAGTGCTGGCGTCATGACACATGACCTGTGCAGTCACACAGAGCCAGCGCTCAGAGGAGCCCTGATCTTAGATAATGTGATGCTGTTGCCATCTCGAAATTCTCAATTTTTGAACAGGGAGCCCATGTTTTAATTTTGCATTGGATCCACAAGTTATGTAGCCAATTCTGTCCGCAGAAGAGGATACTGTCAATCCATAGCCTGGGCTGGCAGAAGCAAGGAAGACTCTTTGGCTCTGGGCACTCACCTGGCAAACTGACTTGCCCTGTGGACTCCGGGCAGCTCACGGGGGCTCTGGGCAGCCATTCAGGTGCTGTCTCCTCTTTTCTGCCTGGTCCAAATCTGCAGCTGTTTCTGTTTTGTTCCATCTGCCCTGAAGTGACCTCAGGGAGTGGCAGAGCAGCCACAGCCAGTGACTCACGCCTCCTGTCGCTCCATTGTGCTGTCACTGCCATGGGGAGGACTCTCTCCCTACCAGTCGGACCCTTTTACGGCACACTTCATAAAGAGTGGCCTCACCAGTAGGGTTCTAACAGGAACTCCCCACCCTACCCTTTCAAGGAATTTGGGGCATTTTGCCTCCTGGGTTGGAGGACATTGAGTGGCACCCCCAGAGTATCATTTTCCAGCTCTTTAGGGGTGAATCGAAGGAATCTTCTAGCTAAGAATGAGTTTACGGACAACTGGAGCACCATCTCAGGGTGGGGGTGATTTTTCTCTCCCTCTGGTTCAAGGTCTTTGATTCTTGCTGGGCTGGAGCCCTCCTGCAATGCCCAGAGCCCTGCTCATTTCTCTTAGGGACACCACCGAGTTGTCATGCTTATAAGGCACGTGGTGGCAGAGTTTCACAGGAGAGCACCTTCTGTCCCAGGGATCTGTACCTGCTGGTCTGGCGGGATGAGCTGGCCACCGGTAAGAGTCACACTTGATCCTGAGAAAAGCCACCCTCTGTCCCTAGAACACAAGACAGTTAGGGTGGCTGGGCTTTGAAAAGGGGATCCCAAGAGCCATACCCATGCTGTCCAGCCCCTGTTGCCCACTGTCTCCTGCTGCCCTGGGGCAGGGCCCAGGATGGAACCAGCAGGCTCATGACGTCCCTGAAAGGCTGCTTTGGTGAGTTTCCAGATATACTCTGGTTGTCCAGTGAGCAGTCATGAGTGTGTGTCCCTGGCATTGTTTTATCATGAACTTTTCTGGCTGTAGTCAAGGCTCACTAACAGGACAGGTGCATGCCAGACGTTTAAATTTGCCCCAGAGTACTTCTTAACGTTTGCTACTTAGAAAACAGAAAAATGGGAATTCAAGTTCATGAATAGAAAACAAAGATTGTGAAGGTAGATTTTTACAATTTCAAAGTCAATGCCGTTACTAGAATTAAGATTTTTTTCCCGTAAGTTACTATTGTTTTAAATTTCCTTTCTTTAAACTTAAAAACGAAATTATTTGTTTGGCTGCTTCGGGTCTTAGTTGAGGCACACGGGCTTTTCTCTAGCTGCGGCTTGTGGGCTTACTTGCCCCGCGGCATTCGGGATCTTAGTTTCCTGACCAGGGATCCAACCGGAGTCCCCAGCATTGGAAGGTGGATTCTTTACCACTGGACCACTGGGGAAGTCCCTTAAATTTCTATACACTGCCAGAAGTGGGAGGGAGACCACAGGTTATTCAGTCCAACCCCTTCTTTTTTTTTTTTTTTTTTTTTTTTTTTTTTTTTTTGCGGTATGCGGGCCTCTCACTGTTGTGGCCTCTCCCGTTGCGGAGCACAGGCTCCGGACGCGCAGGCTCAGCGGCCATGGCTCACGGGCCCAGCCGCCCCGCGGCATGTGGGATCTTCCGGGACCGGGGCACGAACCCATGTCCCCTGCATCGGCAGCATCGGCATGCGGACCCTCAACCACTGCGCCACCAGGGAAGCCCCAACCCCTTCATTTTAAAGATGGAAAACTGAGGTCCATGGAGGGTGGGGGGGCTGCCCAAGGTCACACAGCTCATTAGGAGCAGAAGTAAGAACCCTGGTCCCCTCCAACCCCCCAGGCCCCTGCTCTCGCTCCAACATAAGTTTAAGATACTTTAGTTATTAACTAAACATTCACAGTTAAAGATCTGAGCAGTAGCTGGAGCAGGGCATGCTATGTTTTCAGTCCATTGGCAGTATAACCTCAGTGGATTTTATGAGTACAGATGGTCCCTGGCTTACCTCGCTTCGACTTTGGCTTTTTCGACTTTTACGATGGTGTAAAAGTGATACACATTCAGTAGAAACCATACTTTGAATTCTGGTTTTTTCTGGGCTAGTGATATGCAGTGATACCCTCTTACGAGGCTGGGCAGTGGCAGCCACAGCTCGCAGTCAGCCGGACGCTCATGAGGGTGAACAGCCGACACACCTACAACCACCCTGTACTCAGACCCATCCTGTTCTTCACTTTCAATACAGTATTCAACTAATCACGTGAGACAGTCAGCACTTTGTTATAAAATAAGCTTTGCATGAGATGGTTTTGCCCAACTGTAGGCTAATGTAAATGGTCTGAGCATGTTTAAGCTGGGCTAGGCTAAGCTATGATATTTGGTAGGTTTGTGTATTAAATGCACTTTCTACTTAAAATATTTTCAACTTATGATGGGTTTATCGGGACACAAACCCATGGTAAGTGGAGGAAGATCTGTATCGTTCTTTTATTTCATCATTTATCACCAACACTTTCGTTAGCCAATGCTTTGTGCCAGGTCCTGGGGTGAGTACTAGGAATACCAAGTAGAATCAGATACGGTTTAAGCTCTCAAAGGCAACTTGTACCAAAAGTGTGTGTGTGTGTGTGTGTGTGTGTGTGTGTGTGTGTGTGTTCGTGCACGTGGATGCGTGTGCCCCCAGCTAGAAGCCCCATCCATAGTGTCTTTTACAAGAGATCACTTTGCCTTCCAGTTAGGAAACTGGCTTCGATAGCTCTGGTCCAGTGACTTTGAAAGTCAGAGGACTTAGCATTCTCAGTGTCCCATTAGGTAAAAGTGTCTTTCTCTGTTTTATTTCCAGCCAGAGCTGGAGGAGGATTCACTGGTCCTGAGCATGCTGTCTCATTGGCTGATGGAGGTGTCTGTGCCAATGATTAGACACGAACATATGTGAAATCTCACACACACACACACACACACACACACACACACACACACACACACCCCATGCAGAACGAGTTCTAGAAGCGCAGACTCTTAGTTCTGGATTATATGATTCTTTGTCAGATGAGAAAATTGAGACCCAGAGTAGTTTAACCACTTGCTTAACTTGCTAATTAGTTAATCCAGATAGCTAGTGGATTCTTTAAACCATTTAAACTTTTAGTTTATTCAGGAACTAGAAAAAGGGAAGTGGTTTCTCTTAGAAGTGACTTCATCTGAAATGTCACTTCTCCTAAGATAACATCTTGGAGAGGCATCAAGGCGGCCGTGGTCTCTGCAGTTCTTTCATAGAACCCCAGGAAGTCACAGCTGTTAGGGAGGATTCCAAGCCACTGGAAGTCGGATCAGACTGTCCCAGATGCCAGTTGCCCCACTCTGACAGAGGCCTGAGACACCCCAGCTGGGGCTGGGGCAGGTGCTGGGCAAGCTTCCATCTCCCCCCACTTCCAGTCCATAGAGTCCCTATGGGGAGCTGGCAGGGTGGCGGGAAGGATGAAGGATGTGTTCACAGCACAGGTCCAAACACAAGTTGTTTTGGTTTAAGCATGGGATTATTGTTCTCTCTTCAAAGCCCAGTGATAAAAGCCTCTCAGGTATGCCCTGCAGAGGCAGGAGGCTTTGCTGCCAGGCCCTCTCTCTAGTAAGTTAGTAAGTTAGCCCATCCACAGTCTCAGAACCCAGGGCTCCTTGAGTGGGAGAGACATCCTAGTCGACTGAGTACAAGTTCCCACTGATGGGTTCCTTCCAGAGTATTCTGCTCGTGCTTGCACTCCTCCAGAGACAGGGCATGTGTTCCTTTACAAGAGCACTGTTTCCAGCGTTCATGGGGAAAGGCCACTTTCCTGTAATGTCGATCTGGGGTCTCAGCCCTGCAGCCGGGGGGCTCACCCTGCTCTCTGTTGTCTGCTGCCCTGTGGAGGTTTGAGTCCGGTGTGTATAGCGCTCCAGGCCAGTCATCCACAGGTCAGTGCTTGGCCACCTGTCCTAGACGTGGCTGTGAGACCCTCGCCCTCCTCTGCACAGGGGGTTCCTGAAAGGGTGAGCTCCAGAACTGCTGGAAAACCAAAAGCCAAAAAGTCCAGTCGCAGACTGACCAAATCAGAGATAAATAGGGCTGTGGTCTCCCTGGCCTCAAGGGTTCTCAACAACATGGAACATAGAAGCCGCAGAGCGATTGGGATTTCCTACCTACTGCCTTGCAAACTCTGCCATAAGTGCATCTTCTCAGCCCGGGAGCTCGGTTAGATGCCCCAGAGCTGCGGCCTCTCCTCTATTCCTCTCTGAATCCTCCCTCTCAGCATAAATTCTAGCTGGAGGCAGAGAGCTTTCTGGGTGTTTTAGAAATAGACAGAGTACGAACCACTATACTGCCTGCTGTCGCTGATTTTATGGGCTCCAGCTTGGGGATTCAAGACTGCAGGCTCACTCGGCACTGTGTTCTGGGCCACTGGTCACAGGAGCCTGAGGTCAGGGGAGCGGTGGAAGTGAGTGGAGATCTGTGCGCTGCGGCAGGAACCCCAGCTCCAGAGTCATGTAAGACTTGATGGTTAACCACCGGCCACTTGGCTGGCATCAGGTAAGTGGCGGAGGCCAAGGCTGGGCCAGGTTTCAGCACATCTGGGGGAACTTTCGGAACAGAGTGTGACCCTGATGTCCCAGAGGTGACTCTGGAGGACTGGGCAGTGTTTGCCTGGACTGTTTCTTTTTTTGTTTTTGTTTTTTGCGGTACGCGGGCCTTTCACTGTTGTGACCTCTCCCGTTGCGGAGCACAGGCTCCAGACGCGCAGGCTCAGCGGCCATGGCTCACGGGCCCAGCCACTCCACGGCATGTGGGATCTTCCCAGACCGGGGCACGAACCCATGTCCCCTGCATCGGCAGGCGGACTCTCAACCACTGCGCCACCAGGGAAGCCCTGGACTGTTTCTTAATGAACTCTCCCAGGCACCTTTCACCCACTCAGCAACATTTATATTCAGCAGAGTAATCCTGGCGAAAACGATTCTTTGATTGCCTGCCTAACTGGACGAGCAAACCCCCTAGGGGTTATTTGAACAGGAGTATAAACGATCTCAAGAATGTGACCTGACCTAGTAAGTACAGGGGAAAATAAGGAAAGCTTCTGTGAGGTCTTTGGGGATTAAGTGGTGGGCGTGAGGGGTGGGTGGATGACTCTGTCATGTGTCCTGTTTCTTATGCACCAATAGGGGCACCATCTAGAAGCAGAAAGAACAAAGGGGAGTTCACCTGCTCTGCAGTGGGCTAGGTAGCTGCGCAGGCCTGCGCACTTAGAAAAATGCTGTTTACGCTTCCCATCAACACACAGTAATGACTCTGGGAATTAATGTTTGTGCTTGGGAGAATGTGTGTGTGTGTGTCTTCATTTGATGACCTACAAGAATGAGGGGGCTATTTGTCCTGTACATGGGTGGAGAGACGACCTAGGAAAAACCCCAAATGTAGTATCGCAAAGCCCAAGGCCGATGTGAATTGTCCTGCTGGTCCGCAGCCCAACTTGAATTATCCTGCTAGGCCAACAATGGCACTGGATTAGAGTTACACTAAATAATTCAGCCTGGGAGGTAGACTGCTAAGGATTATGGTGTCTCCCAGACTACTTAAAGAAAGAAGAAGGTGGAAGAGGCAGATCATCCTAGGGTCAGACCACTTTGTGTCCACTCAGGGAGATGGCTTGGGGTTTCCCTCAAGTAGGGAGGGAGGTCCACTCTGTAGAGGTGGAACTCTGGAGTTGCTCTCAGGAAGAGTCATGGATCTGAGCTTGAGCTCTGTTCAGCCCTCGGTCTGTGCGAAGAGGAAAAGCCCATCGAACTCAGCCACTGCCTCATTCAGGGTGAGGACCCTCTTGTGATTGGGAGACCCTTTTAGTAGCAACCGCCCTGTCTTGATTCCAGCTACTCTCAGCCCACGGCTGCCACCTAGGCTGCTGTCACCAGGCCTATTCCCTGAGGAGCAGAGACGTTGGCAACTGTGCCCAATCCCCTTCAGATACCAAGGGACGAGGATGACTATATACTGCTCTATACTGCTTACTCAGAGGCAGTTTATTTGAAACTGATACAGAATTCTTAAAATTAGTAAAGAATTTTATAATTTATAAAATAATTATAATTATACTCCAATAAAGATGTTAAAAAAAAAAGACAGTATGGTACTGGCACATAAACAGAAATACAGATCAATGGTACAGGATAGAAAACCCAGAGATAAACCCATGCATATATGGTCACCTAATTTATGAGAAAGGAGGCAAGAACATGCAATGGAGAGAGGACAGCCTCTTCAGCAAGTGGTGCTGGGAAAACTGGGCAGCTACATGTAAAAGTATGAGATTAGATCACTCCCTAACACCATACACAAAAATAAACTCCAAATGGATTAAAGACCTAAATGTAAAACTAGACACTATAAAACTCTTAGAGGAAGACATAGGAAAAACACTCTTTGACATAAACCACAGCAAGATCTTTTTTGACCCACCTCCTAGAGAAATGGAAATAAAAAGAAAAATAAACAAATGGGACTTAATTAAACTTAAAAGCTTTTGCACAGCAAAGGAAACCACAAACGAGATGAAAAGAAAACCCTCAGATGGGAGAAAATATTTGCAAATGAAACAACAGGAAAAAGATTAATCTCCAAAATATACAAACATCTCATGGAGCTCAATATCAAAAAACAAACAATCCAATTAAAAAATGGGTGGAAGATCTAAATAGACATTTTACCAAAGAAGACATATGGATGGCCACAAGGCACAGGAAAAGATGCTCAACATCACTAATTATTAGAGAAATGCAAACCAAAACTACAATGAGCTATCACCTCACACCAGTCAGAATGGCCATTATCAAAAAAATCTAGAAACTATAAATGCTGGAAAGGGTGTGGTGAAAAGGGAACCCTCCTGCACTGTTGGTGGGAATGTAGATTGATACAACCTCTATGGAGAACAGTATGGAGGTTCCTTAAAAAACTAAAAAATAGAACTACCATATGACCCAGCAATCCCACTACTGGGCATATAGCCTGAGAAAGCCATAATTCAAAAAGAGTCATGTACCACAATGTTCATTGCAGCTCTATTTACAATAGCCAGGACGTGGAAGCAACCTAAATGTCCATCGACAGATGAATGGATAAAGAAGATGTGGCACATATATACAATGGAATATTACTCAGCCATAAAAAGAAATGAAAATGAGTTATTTGTAGTGAGGTGGATGGACCTCGAGTCTGTCACATATAGTTAAGTAAGTCAGAAAGAGAAAAACAAATACCGTATGCTAACACATATATATGGAATCTAAAAAAAAAAAAATGGTACTGATGAACCTAGTGGCAGGGCAGGAATAAAGATGTAGACATTGAGAATGGACTTGAGGACACTGGGAGGTGAGGGGGAAGCTGGGGCGAAGTGAGAGTAGCATCGATATACATACACTACCAACTGTAAAACAGCTAGTGGGAAGCAGCCGCATAGCACAGGGAGATCAGCTCGGTGCTTTGTGACCACCTAGACGGGTGGGATAGGGAGGGTGGGAGGGAGGCTCAAGAGGGAGGGGATATGGGGACATGTGTATGCATATGGCTGATTCACTTTGTTGTACAACAGAGACTAACACAGTATTGTGAAGCAATTATACTCCAATAAAGATCTATTTAAAAAAAAGACAATCTAGAGTGTATGCTCTCTTAGGGCAGGAATGATCATCCTACTTTACAGTACTTTGCATGAGTTGATGTTCAATAAATGTTTCTTGAGTTGAAATTAAAAAAAAAAAGAGGGCTTCCCTGGTGGCACAGTGGTTGAGAGTCTGCCTGCCGATGCAGGGGACGCGGGTTCGTGCCCCGGTCCGGGAAGATCCCACATGCCGCGGAGCGGCTGGGCCCGTGAGCCATGGCCGCTGAGCCTCCGCGTCCGGAGCCTGTGCTCCACAACGGAAGAGGCCACAACAGTGAGAGGCCCGCATACCGCAAAAAAAAAAAAAAAAAAAAAAAGAATAAATAAATTTATAAAAAGATAAATAAAATTCCAGGGTCCTCAAATAACCATCATTAGCAAACATTGTGGAAGAGCATTAATGATATCACCATAGAACATTCTAGTTAAAACATGACCTTTTCATTTTTGCTTCAAATCCGTTTTATATACTGTTAAAAGTCATTTTATAGGAAATGTTTTACTTTTTAAAATTCTTTTTAGAGCTCTTTGCTCACATGTGAATATGGCATTTGATCTTTGCAGCAGTCTTGGGCGATAGGAAGGACGGTGACATTTTGTTATTCCCATCTTACAGCTGAGCACATGAAGGCTGCATGCATTTCCAAATCCATGTAGCTGAGAAGGCACTGATCTGCGATTCCATGCCTGATGCCTTTCCACTGCCCCAAGGTGGGGAAGTCGGGCCATCAGAGTGTAAAATTTTCTTTTTGCTCCACCAAATGAGAGGTGGCACTCAATCTGATCCTCATAGAAATGCTGTTATAAGGCAGGTCCCGAACAGCTCGGCAATTACCAGGGAGAGGGTATAATTTGGGGAACTCAGCCTGGGTGGGCTTTATTCTGGAAATCTCACTTGTGATTAACTCTACTATTATCAGACAAGATTACGTGTGGGAACCAGAAGGTGTTGGTTTTGACTCTGTCCCTGGCTCAGAGTCATGCTGTACTCTGTGCTCCTCGGGCTACTCCCCGGATTCCACGTCTGAGGCCACTCACTCTCCCTAAGCTCAGTGTGAAAGCTGCCAAGTGAAACTCGGGCATCACGTCCCCATGGTGACCACTGCTCTCCAGGTCCCACGGTGGCCACGCCCCTTCCTCCCCAGGGCAATGCTCCGGCCCCGGTGTGGACTGTGCTGGAGCCGATGGCCTGGGCCGTGACTCCAGGTGGGAATCTCAGTTGCAGCTTTGGTGAATGGCTTTTTCACCTCTGATTTTCACCCCAAAGCACCGACTTTTTCTGTCTCAGTTTCTTAATCTATAAAACGGGTGTTTGAGCAGCTGCCATATTACCACATAGCAGCTGTGATATTCTAGGGGGTAACACGGAGACCCACACGGTGGGCTCCTGCTCTGAGCTCTGCGTTATCTTATTTGTTCTTCAAAACCACCCTCTGGGTAGATATTCTTACCCCCATTTTACGGATGGAGAAACTTTGACATGGAGAGATTTAGTAACCTGGTGAGAAATCGAAACAGAGCAGCCCCTGACATTTGGAAGCTAGACTCCCATTCACAGCCAGCGGTGTTCTTCTCCTGTTGGACATAAACAATCTCACAGGACACCAGCCTCTCACAGGGCACCCTGAGACCAGGCTAAGATGGACCCAGCAAGACCTCCTTGTAGTTTTGTCTAAGCACAGACAAAAACACCGCTGTGCCACCCACAAAATACCTCTGCCCCTGTGCCCCGGAAGAGTGACGGCAGCTTCTTTACAGCGTGATCCTCGACGTAGCCCTCCTTGTAGAAAGATTTACTGAGACACCCAATCATAGACTTGTTCCACTTTCTAACAACATCCAAACTCCCACTTCCTTAGACCCCCCCACACCCCAAGCTGCCCAACAAAATCCAAACCCTGTAATTGGTTCTTTCTAACACCCTCTTACTGGGACATCCCTGGTGTGCGTTCTCTCTTGCTGCAATGAGTAATAAACCCAACTTGTTCAACTACAGGTGTGACCCTGGTGGATTTCCTGGAGGGCGCTGACCCTTGTCCAGGGTCCCGCAGTTGATGAAGGATGAAGACAGGATTTAAACTGAGGAATCAGACTTTTCTGATTCCAGAGCCTGTGCAGTACCATATGGGACTTCTAGTCTAGGAGAGCGGTGAGAACGAGTGATCTCAGCCCAGTCAAGTGCTTCAAGGTCTCAAGGGAAACTCCCAATCGGATGGAGGACCAAAGCTCTGCCATCCACTCCTGGTGGCCTTGACACCCTGAACTTCCCATATGCGCAGGAATCACCCCTGCTTGATGGTTTTCTACATGCTGACTGTTGGAAAGAGGAAACAGTGAAGGCAGACACTTCTAACCTGTCATGTGGTCATACCCCTTGGACAGGCCACCAGAAGGGGGACGCCCACGGCCTGCAGAGTGAATGCCCCACCTGCCTCCAAGGCCAACCTCTTGGTGCCTGACACATGGAGGCTGCCATGTGCTCTGCTGGTGAGGACAGCCAAAACCCCTTCCCAGTATTGTCCTTTGTTCCTGACGATGCCTACAGCAGTGTCTTTGATCCCAGCAGGACACTGGCCTGAGATGTAAGGAGACGACTAGCCATCCTCACAGACCCCTAGAGCCCAGCGGTCCATATACTTGATGGCTCTTGACCCAGACTTTGGCATAGCTCCCACCTGAGAGCATCTGGTACCAATACCAGGGAATCACCCTTGACGCTGCAGCTGCTAAAGTAACGACAATTACTGTGGTCACCGTTTACCAGCACCATTTGTAGTACCACGTCGGGACATTTTTTATACTTGTGTGATCCTCATAAAAAAATCTATAAGGTGGATATTATAGGTGGATTTTACAGATGAAGAAGCTGAGACTCAGAAAGTTTGATACTAATCTAAGCTGACAGATTGTAAGTGGCAGGGCCAAGATGTGGCTCGAGATCTGTCTCCCAGCCACTCTACTGCTTCCTCCTCTCTGGTCTCTGAGCATCTGGCTGTCCTACTTGCACCCGGGTGCCTGCACAGATCATTCGAGACCACGGTGGTTGCTGTGCTCCACCCGACCCCCATTCAGGACAGAAGGACTTCACCCCCAGTTACTGGGACTGCAGCTGGCCGACGGCCTCTTTGGGAATCGCCCTCTGCTCAAGGCAGCAGCCTTGCTGATGGCTGTGCCTCTTCTAGGGCACAGCCCACATCCAGTGACTGATCAGTGGGGGAAGGTAGACAGGCCTGGCTCTTGCCTCAGCTGGGTACAACTCCGACAGCTACCCCAACTTCAGAGTTCCCTGTGGGGTCAGCTGAGGCCTTGTTGGGACTGCAGTGCAGCCCACCTTCTCCCCCTGCCCAGCCCCGTTTCCTTCCTTCTCACATAGGTGGTCACCCTGAAGGCGCTCCCTGGGAAACTTCTTGCACACTGTTCTCCATCCCAGAGTCCACTTTCTGGTGGGGGGGGGCACCCCTGTGACAAGGATGTTTTACAGGATTAGCTGGGGGTTTGCAGATTTACCCTCTGGCTTCCGTAAGCACTTTCAGTGTCTATAAGAGGCTGGTATCCCCAGAAGGAATGATAGGCATTCTTGTGTCCTTGGCGTCAGTTAGCATGGCCTGAAGCCTGGGATCCATCTGATGGACTCTAGGCTCTGACCCATTTAAAGGATGTTTTCTGCCACAAAGTTTTGCTAAACGTATTTTTAGTAGGAAAGCCCAGAGTTAGCCTTTTCTTTGAAAAAATAATTTGCAGATTAGAGGGCCTGACAGTCCAAGTTTATTTTTAAGGTAAATGAAGGATATCCTCTTTTATAGTTTAACCCCTAAAGCACAATCAATGATTTACAATGCCTTGACCAGAGCAAACAGTGTGGTAATGAAGATATTATTACCTGGGACTTCCCTGGTGTCGGCCTGCCAATGCAGGGGACACGGGTTCGATCCGTGGTCCGGGAAGATCCTACATGCCATGGAGCAACTAAGCCCTTGCGCCACAACTATTGAGCCTGTGCTCTAGAGCCCGCGAGCCACAACTACTGAGCCCGCATGCCACAGCTACTGAAGCCCTTGCGCCTGGAGCCTGTACTCCGCAACAAAAGAAGCCATCGCAATGAGAAGCCCATGCACGGCAACGAAGAGAAGCCCCTGCTCGCCGCAACTAGAGAGAAAAGCCCGCGCGCAGCTATGAAGGCCCAACGCAGCCAAAAATAAAATAAATAAATAAAATTAAATTTAAAAAAAAGATATCATTACGTGATTTCACAGTTGGTTACCTATTTAGTTCTTCCTGCTGGCCTCTGTGCTAGGGGCTAGTCAGGGAGACACAGATGAAGGTCTCTGCGTTTGGAGGAGCTTACCATCTAGTAGGAGAGCTGACATCAAACCTGTCATAATGAAAAATACAATGATGATGGTTTTGAGGATCTAGAGTCTCGTTTAAAATGTTGAATGAAAAAAAATAGTGGACATTGTATTTCCATACTAATTCAATAAAAGTTATGAAGAGACAGATAAGAAATTGTCATCCAGAGCTATTACAAAGAGGAGTATGATTTAGGAGTTTGCTCATCTGTCTCCCTAGCTCCAGGCAAGCCTCGGCTGTAAGCTGACTTTGGGGCTGCCCAGAACCTTTAAGAGAAATCTTCTTCAGCTTGAATTGTGTGTGAAAGTGCTTGATGAGTTTGTCCCCTTCAGGCCACCTGCTGGTGTCTTAAGCGTTATTGTCCTAAAATATTGATTGTATCTCTTTCCTACTCAAAAATCTCTAATGCCTCTCCTTCCACCCCCATTGCCTCCTGGATATAAAGTTCAACCCCTCTTCTTCCATTATTTCCCCCAGAATGTTCCTCTGTGGTCCAATTGGTCCACTCTCTGGACTCCAAACTCAGGGGACCCTTCAAAGAGTCCTGGTCTCCTTGCCTTTACTCAGGCCAGTCCCCTCTCCTGGAATGTCCTCTTCACTTCTCTTGACCTGTCCAAATAGCACACATATTTCAGGCCAGCCAGAATTTTATCTCCTCCGTAAAGTCTTCCCCAAACATCCCAACCTGAAGTGACCTGTCACTTCTGAGAGGTCTTGCATTATCCCTTTATGGGACAATGAAACCCCATTGTCCTGTGATAGCCCTTCATTCTGACCTTGAACTGTCATTTAGATGTGTTCTCTCAGTCTTCCGGGAGTCTACATGTCTCCCCAGAACTAAGCTGGAAGGGTCAGGCTTGGTGTCCCAAGAAGTGTCCCTTCAGGGAGCAGCATTGCCTGTCCTCTGTGCTGTAAATTATAGGGCCAGGCTAGAAACGAGAAGCTTCTCCCTTCATCTCTTCATGAAGATTTGGTACATTTGGCTTCTCCAAATATTGAATAGAATCGAGCCAGCTACTTTGGAGGAAAGAGATAGCATTTTTCACTGTTGAGAATAAACTAATCCAACTTCCTTTCCTTTTTAAGGAAAGTAATACATCGAAAGGGAAAAAAGAGACTTACATGACCCTAACTTGGTTCTCTGGGAACAGTGTCCCCTGGCCTCAGTCCCAAAAAGAGGAAAGAAAATGTTTTTCAAAATGCTAGTGGCCCTACGCATTTGAGATCCATTTCAGTTTTTTTTTTAGAAAAGTGAACTGTGATCCATGTGTATGTTTGTGTGTGTGTGTGTGTGTGTGTGTGTGTGTGTGTGTGTAAGGGTGCCTGCCTGTGTGTGGTATGTGTCCTGATGTATGTGTGTCCAAATAACTGGTCACGATGCCCTTGAACTTTTCTTAAGTTGAAACAGATCTGGAATGGTGTCCCTATAGCTCCAAGGGATGCCCGGGCCCAGCCTTCATGGGACAGGGCAGGAAGCAGACCCACAGTAGAGAAGGACTTACAAGGGACACAGGGTGTCAGCTGCAGCCGAAGCTGTTATTTTTAAACGGCAGACACAGAAACCCACAGGACTACACCCTGCTCTTTCTGCCTCCCTAGGCCACGGGTGTGTCCTGGCAAAGGGGAGGCCCTGACACACTTTGCCAGGCTCAGCGGCGGGGAGGGCCCTGAACTAAACTACTCCTTGGCCTTCGCTGCTTCAGTAAAAGCAGAAACCACAACAGCCCTCCTCCCAGCAGGGTCCAGGGCCTGGGCTCCAGACACTTCTGAAAGGCCTCCTGCCTGCCTGTCTGAGTACCAAGCCCAGACCCTGGACTCGTTCATTCTTCTCTGGGGCTTCTTTGGCCTCTCTGTTAGGTCCCTCACCTTCCCAAGACAGCCAAGAGGAAACTGAAGTGCCCATCAGTTTGAGTCATGTCTGTTGACACTTTCTCTTGAGAACCCTAAACCTGGGGGTGGGAGGAGCATTTCACTCATGCGGGGTAAGAGGCTCCAAGAGGGGGAGTGGTGCCCAATGGCACCCCAGCCCAAGCCGGTCGTGGAAACTTGGACTTAACGCAGGAGAGAGACTTGATGGGGTTCCTGAGGGCTTGGCTCAGACTGAGGAACCCACCAATTCTGCTTCTGTCTCTGCTCCTCCCAGGGCCTGGGAAGATGGGCACGTGGCAGGGGCAGTCAGAGAGGAGGTGGACAGTTATTCTGAGCAAACTCTCCAGGCGCCAAGCCCAGTGTGAGGTGCCCACACATGCACCATCTCCTCCAACTGCTGCTGTGATAGCCAAGCAAGGAGCAGGGCAGTCAGGGTCCGGGAGATCAAAGCCCGAGGGAGGCCAGGGATGCCCCTGTTCACTTGTGACCGTGTCCGAGTGGCATCTATGAGGACCTCCATACCCGCCACGACAGCAAAAAAGAAGTTGTGTGTGTATCATACAAGGACAGGCTGTTAGGATGTAGTTTGAGGATGGGACTGGTGGGAAGTGCACTAGGGAATTATCAGCGTGGCCAGTGTCAGGAGGGCTGTTGCTCTGGGGATGGCCCTGAATCTGGGCTTGCTCTGTCCCTGCCCCTTGGTTCTTCGGATTCCCTGCGTCCACCAGGTAGAACAAGTAGAAGGCCTGGCACTCAGGAGAGGGGTCCAGGATACAGACGTGCGTTTGGGAAGAAAGAACCACAGGCTGATATGGCCTGAGTGTAGGTGTCCCCCAAATTTATATGCTGAAGCTCTAACCCCATAGGAGATGGTATTTGGAAGTAGGGCATTTGGGAGATAACTAGGTTTAGATGAGGCCATGAAGTCAGAGCCCGAGCCCCTGCGGTAGGATTAATGTCCTTATAAGGCGAGGTAGAGACTGGAGCTAGCTTGCTCCCCACCATACGAGGACACAGTGAGAGGGCATCTGCAAGCGAGGAAGAGGGCTCTTTCCAGAATCTGACCATGCTGACACCCAGCCTCCAGAGCTGTGAGGAATAAATGTCTGTTGTTTTAGCCACCCTGTCTATGATATTCTGTTATGGCAGCCAGAGCTGACTAAGGCCTGACCTTACACTCTGAGTTCTGGGGAAAGTGAGACAATGGTGCAGGCACGAGCTCCCAGCAGTGGGGGGATGGGGGCATGTCGGGGAGGGTGGCTGTGAAGCAGACTGGGCTGGTGATAAGACTCGGAGTGCACCCAGACTCTTGTCTGGCCGTGCCAGCCTGCCTCTCACCCCCCTTCTGCCTGGGCTGGCTGAGACAGGTAACTTCCTCAGACACCTGCTTTGGACGAAGCAGTGACTCCTGGGCCAGACATGCCCTTTAGCTCCTGCTGTGTAATTAAAGGATAAACAGCAATGGGGAGCTGAGCCTGGCACGCAGCTCTCTGTCTGTGGAGATGCTTGGCCGTGTCTGGCCACGTAGCGGCTCAGCTGACCTCGGGTACCTCCCCTCCCCTCCCCTTCCCTTCCCTCCCCTCCCCTCCCCTCCCGAGGGAATTCTCCCTCTCAGAGCTTTACTCCTAGGGCAGCTGAGTAGTAGGGGAGAAATAACTGAGTCTCCTGGGTGGATAGAGCCTTCAGACCTGCGCGCAGGGCCTCCCTCTGGCAGTCTCCTGATAAGCCCAGCCTCCCCCGCCCCTCCCTGCCCCCCACCCCAGTCTCCTGCTGAATTTCTGGCCGATGAGTCCTTCTAATGTGGAGGGCCTGGGACCAGGGCCTCCTGACTACGGAGGGTTTGGCCTCACACGGTATCAGACGGAGTACCGACTTGGTCCCCAATGTGAGGCTGTGGAAGGATGCACTTCGGGACAGGGCCATCAATAAGGAGCCTGGGTGGGCGGAGAGCCTGGGGGGGGGGGGTGTCCTGCGGCCTATCAGGGAGACCACGGCCAGATTTCTGCTCTGAGTCAACATACAGGTTCCTTCCAGCTGGAAAACCCTGTGTTCTGTAAGCTTCCTCTTTTATTTATTTTAATTTTAATTTAATTTAATTTAATTTTATTCATTTTTTGGTAATACAGCAGGTTCTTATTAGTTATCCATTTTATACATATTAGTGTGTATATGTCAATCCCAATCTCCCAATTCATCACACCACCACTTTCCCCACTTGGTGTCCACACGTTTGTTCTCTACATCTGTGTCTCTATTTCTGCCCTGCAAACCGGTCCATCTGTACCATTTTTCTAGGCTCCACATATATGCGTTAATATACGATCTTTGTTCTTCTCCTTCTGACTTACTTCACTCTGTCTGACAGTCTCTAGATCCATCCACGTCTCTACAAATGACCCAGTTTCATTCCTTTTTATGGCTGAGTAATATTCCATTGTACCTATGTACCACATCTTCTTTATCTATTCGTCTGTCGATGGGCATTTAGGTTGCTTCCATGACCCGGCTGGTGTAAATAGTGCTGCAATGAACGTTGGGGTACGTGTGTCTTTTTGAATTACGGTTTTCTCTGGGTATATGCCCAGTAGTGGGAATGCTGGGTCATATGGTTGAACTTCCTCTTTTAAAGGGCTCAGAGGAGCTGATTTTCAGCTCCTCTTATATCTGCATCCTGAAGGTGCTTTCTGTGGCTCTAGAAGCCTGAGCAGCTTGTTTAAACCTGCCTTGGACAGTTGACCAGGTGGTGGTGTGGGTCAGCAAGGAGGATTGGGAAGAGGGAGGGGGAGGGTAAGGCAGGGAGGTTGTAGACTAGGGTGGTGATATTTAAGAAGGATCTGCCCAAACCCGGAGCTGTGGACACCTGGGCAGCCCCAGTTCTGTGCTTTTGAGGTGCTGGTTTGGATACTCCATTTTCTGGTACCTTTTAGGAAATGAAAGACACTTAAGAATTCAGACATCGGCAAGAGGCAACCTCGCTCCTGTCCCCCTGCTCAGCCCTGCAGCCGGCCTGCCTCCCCACAAACACCCACTTCCTGTCCCCTGTTTGGCTCCTGCCCGGGAGCACAGCCAGAGGGAAGTGTCCAGCCCTGGACATGCTTCCAGGTGAGGGAGGACGAGCTTCATCAGATCTGACAGCCTGCTCCTCCGAGATGCCCAGGGAGTGTTGACAGATTTGGCTGCCTTTTAAACTGCTTGGTGCAGCCTTTTACCAGTCAGGTGAGGTGTCCCAGCAGGCCTAGCCACACTAGCGCCCACCCTGTGTGTGGTACAGCCGGGGGGACCGAGGCCAGGAGAGGCAAGCGGTCCTGCCTGGGTCCTAAGCTTCCTGGGCAGAACGCAGGGCTCGTTCCTGCTGAGGCTAGGTTGTTGTGCTCTGATGGACCCTCCCCTGCATGCCCGTGGCCCCCTCTTGGGTGTCTGGCTTGGTCCAGGCCTCCAGGCCTGTGGGACGGGCGCCTGAGGGCTGCTGGTTTAGCCTCCGCAGCAGCAACTCAGAGCCTCAGCCTGATGCCTGGGTCCTGGCTCGTAGATGGTCGTCCTCATGTCCATTCCTTCTTGAGTGTGGGTTGTGGGTGCCCCGCGATGCGGAGGCTCAGGTAGCCTGCAAAACACTGAAATGTGGAAGGGGCGGCACAGCTGGGGGATGGAGCCCCAGGCAGCCTCGGGAAATGGGCTCATCCCCTGTTGTGTCATGCTGATCTTCTAAGGTGCATCTTCTCCCCCACTGCACCCATTTGCTTGGTGAAGGGGTTGAGTGGATGCCCGAAGGCCTGACACTGGGCTGCAGGGCTGCAGGGCTGCTGCTTGCTCTCTGTATCGCTTTCTTTCAATCTCTCTCTCCCTCTCCCTCCTTGCCCTTCTCCCCACCTCCCTCCCCCACTTCTTGTCAACTAGGACTCCCAAGCCACAGTCTGAACAAACAAGGAGGACCCTAGCCCTTTTTACTATTACTTTCTCTGAGGAAAAATCTTCTAAGCCAAAGGGAAACCCAATTTCTGTGCCCTTTCGTCTTTTTTAAAAAATTACTCCCTAATCTATCTATTAAAAAGCAACCTCAAGCAGGATCCTAAATAAATGAGCTTTAAGCAAGGAAGTTACTGATGTGATTCATTCTCCCTCGGGGCAGAGATGCAATTTATCTTTCAGCAAAGTGCACAGTGACTTAACCTAAGAACAATGGCCATCAGTCCCATCTGTCTCCATGAGAAAGAAGCAGCATTCCCCATCAGCACCAGGGGCTCTGGCCCCATTAGGGACTTCTCTGGAGGTGCTCCCCTAATGGTGACACTCAACTAAAATGGGCTCAGAGAACGCAGAGCCTCGGGCAGGGGAAGGATGCATGTGGACCCCCGGGGCTGAGAGCTGGGCAAGGGGTCACCTCTCCTTTCTAAGGGGGGACCTGTCCACCTCAGGAGCCTGTGCTGATTGGCTCAACCTCTTCCTCTTCCTCTCTTGTACCCTGGAGTCTCCTTCTAGGTTGCTGCAAGGAGAAGGGTGCCCCCCGGCACGGGGCGTTCACTCCCCTGGTTTTCTGTGCCCTCAGTGCAGTTGTGGGGCTGCTCTGAAGGAGTAGGGGGATAGGGGTCGGGGTAGAGGGGTAATATTCCTGTGGTTGGCACTACATTGGCACCTAGGCACTTGGCGCTGTAGCAGCTGCTACCCTGCTCCACAGTCACTGAATCATGGGCTGGAACAGGACCAGGGACGTGGAATTGAATCCATTCTTCTTTTTCTTTCCAGAGGAGATAACTGTCATTCCTCTTTCTCAGTTCAACTTGGGGACAAGGCTGCTTCCTGCCCTGGACTTGTCTGAATTGTCACAGCCCCAGACCCTCACCTGGTTTGCCAGACCTATGAGCTCAGGCTCTCCCTGCCAGCATCACCCACGGCACCCTGCTTTCTGGAAGCCCAGCATCCAGGGACCTGTGGGTGCTGCCGTGGTAGCGTTACAGGCTAAATTATGAGTAAACCTTCCAGGAGCCATGGAACCTCATGGAAACAGAAGCACTTAGCAATTTAAAGCATTCTAAGAACATTTAAAGCATCGGAGAAAAATAGGACCTCACATTTGGAAGAGATTATTAAAGTAATATATCTTCTTCCAGCACAGCGGCCTCATCCATCTTCTTCCTTTCTTCCTCATCTGCTGCCTCTGAAAGGAAGCTTGTCCTCGTGGTAGACAAGCTTCTCCTTTCCTCTGGGAGCTGTGGGATCCCACACTTTGTAGCACCCTTGCAGTTTGGAAGGGCCGAGTGGCACTTCTGCCTGTGAAATACGAGCACAAGGAACGTGTGTTCCACTTCTAAGTAGACACCCCGAAAAGTCATCTTCTCTGGCGTCCCTCTTCCCTCTCAGCATTGGTGCAGGCAAGTGTGTGTTGAGATGGCAGGGCCACAGATCAAAGCTACCTGGGTCATGAAGACATGGCATGGAGGACAGTGCCCTGGAGAGAGGCCAGAGCTCCAGCAGCCTTTATATGAGCGAGAGGTAAACTTGTTGAGATTTGGAAGCCATTGGTTACCACAGTATAACATAGCCTGTCCTGGCTGTGATATTGTGATTTATAATAGGAAATAGATATATATTTGGTCTTCCTCACCATTCCTGGCCCCTCTGCGCTCCTAAGTCCCTTGGAATTTCATAAGTGCAGAAAGCTGAAAAGGTGGCTTTTGTTATGTTATTGAGGCAAATTTTGGACCTCCATCTAAGTATGGGGGCTGGTTGCCTGGAGAACCAATCAGGGGATTAAAGTGTTGGAACTTTCTGTCCCATCCCCCAACCTTGGGGGAGGGGTAAGGGACTTGAGATTGTGTTCAGTAACCAATGGCCAATGATGTAATCTGTCATGCCTATGTAATGAAGCCTCCATAAAAACCCAAAAGGACAGGGTTCAGAGAGCTTCTGGCTTGTTGAATATGTGGAGATTCAGGAAGAGTGGTACACTCGGAGGGGGCAGGGAAGCTCCATGCCCCTTCCCACATACCTTGCCCTACACGTTTCTTCCACCTGGCTGTTCCTGAGTTATATAATTTTGTAATAAACCGGCAATTTAGTAAGCAAAATGGTTTTCTGAGTTCTGTGAGCAGCTCTAGCAAATTAATCGAACCCAAAGGGGGCAGTTATTGAAACCTCTGGTCTATAGCCAGTTGGTCAGAAGTACAGGTTTGGGTTTCATCTGGTGTCTGAAGTTGGGGGGAGGGGAGGCACAATTTTGTGGGACTGAGCCCTTAACCTGTGGAATCTGATGCTATCTACAGGTAGCTAGTGTCAGAATTGAGTTGAATTGTAGGACAAATAGCTGGTGTTTGGAGCATTGCCTGGTGGTGGTGGAGCGGGGAGCCTCCTGCCGTTGAAATTGCTACTGGAACCCCAAATACTGGCTAATATACCCAGCATGTGTTCCACACTTATAGGAATGGGAATTCACCATGATTGAGGTTTTGGGGTTCATTGCTGAGCAGCTGTCAGAAAGTTCATTTTCCCCTTGAAGTGAAATCTTCTCAAAACTCCCTCATTTCCCAACCCAAGGAGGTGAAATTCATCCCTAGAACTCTCCTATCTCTCTGTATTGTGGTTCTCAAACTTTAACATGCATTTGAATCCCTTGGGGGGCTTGTTAAAACACAGTTGACTAGGCTCCATCCACAGTTTCTGATTCAGTAGGCTTGGGACCAGGCCTGGGAGTTTGCATTTTTTTAAAAAATAAAATTATTTATTTATTTATTTTGGGCTGCGTTGGGTCTTCGTTGCTGCTCACGGGCTTTCTCTAGTTGCGGCGAGCCAGGGCTACTCTTCCTTGCGGTGCGCACAGGCTTCTCATTGTGGTGACTTCTCTTGTTGCAGAGCACGGGCTCAAGAGCACAGGCTCAATAGCTGTGGCTCGTGGGCTCTAGAGCGGGGGCTCGGTAGTTGTGGCGCGCGGTTTTAGTTGCTCCGCGGCATCTTCCCGGACCAGGGCTCGAACCCATGTCCCCTGCATTGGCAGGCGGACTCTTAACCACTGTGCCACCAGGGAAGTCCCAGGAGTTTGCATTTTTAATATGTTCCCAGGGGCTGCTGCTGCTGGTGGTCTGGGGACCACACTTTGAGGACAACTGCTCTGTAACTTCTGTTAGAGCTCCACGCCCCAGGAGCCGACTAGCCTTGCCGGTCATGGCTGCAGAGGTACTCCCGCTCTGCTCAGCCCCACAGAACAGAATCCTGTGCTTTGACCCCCACGCTGAGCTGGGAACGTTCTGCCCCAAGCCCACTCCTCCATGGGCTGTGGGCCTCCCTGGGCAGGGCCCACAGTGTATTTTTTTGTTTTAGTATTTATTTATTTTTGGCTGTGCTGGGTCTTAGCTGTGGCATGCGGGCTCTTCATTGTGGCACACGGGCTTCTCTCTAGTTGTGGTGTGTGGGCTCCAGAGCACGTGGGCTTAGCTGCCCCGTGGCATGTGGGATCTCAGTTCCCTGACCAGGGATCGAACCCGCGGCCCCTGCATTGGAAGGCAGATTCTTAACCACTGGACCACCAGGGAAGCTCCAGAGCTCACAATGTATTCATCTCTGTGGCCCTCAGCCTGACACTGGGAGGATCACAACAGTAAGTAGGCACTCATTAAATGCTTACTGAGTGGATAGAATATGGTGTCCTCACCCCTGAAATCTCACTAACCTTCAGGCTCTTGGTATGGAGATCCCCGTGGAACTCACACTACCTACCTTGAGGGTGTCAGGGCTGATGCCAGCTTACAGGTGCGTTGGACAGGAGATGGTGAACACGGGGTGTGCATCAAGCTGTCCTTCAGTAGGTGAATGGATACATAAACTGGTACATCCAGACAATGGACTATTATTCAATGCTAGAGAGAAATGGAATATCAAACCACGAAAAGACATGGAGAAAAATTAAGTGCATATTACCAAGCGAAAGCAGCCAAGCTGAAAAGACTACACACTGTATGACTCCAATTCTATGACATTTTGGAAGAGGCAAAACCATAGAGCTAGTAAAAGGATCCCAGGGGTTGGCAGGGGTGATGTAAACTGGAGCACAGAGGATGTTTAGGGCAGTGAAAATACTGTGTACGATAGTACAAGACAGATGCATGTCAATTTACATCTGTCAAACTCCACAGAATATACAAGAGTGAGCCCCGATGTCAGCTATGGACTTTGGGCTATAATGATGTCATCGATTGTGACAAACACCCCACTCCGGTGGGGGACGTCGATGGCCGGGGAGGATGTGCCTGTGTGGGGCAGGAGATACATGAGAACTCTGCACCTTCCTCTCAGTTTTGCTGTGAATCTAAAGCTTCTCTAAAAAGTCTTATCAGAAAACCCAGAAGCCCCCCAAACAGGAGTGTGCCTATCTTCTCTCCAGGAGGGCTCGAAGCCGGCGGTCCGATGAGGAGTGTCCTATTCCTGTGAAGACCCAACTTGGCCAGCCTGCTCCTGCCGCCGGATCTGCGAATGACTCCCCAGTGCTCTCATGGGCCAATTCTGACTTCTGGGAAGGACTGTGTGGTCTCGATTGTTGCAAACACAGACAGGCTAACTCATGCTTGGCGGTATTGCAGATGGCATGGGCTGCAGCTTCCTGGGGGGCCTGCCGAGCCAGGCCCTCAGCTTTTCTGCCCAGAATCGATGAGCTGCTTCTTAAGGCACCATTGCTGATCACGTGCCTGGCTGGGGCTCCTGGAAAGGAGGCCCCCAAAGCCGTGGACTGTGATTCCATTCCTGCTGGGCGCCAGCTCTGAGAGCGCGGGAGGGCCATCTCCAGGCAGGACTGCACCAGGAGCGGCCTGTTAATACGAGGACCTCCGATCCTTAGGACAGGAAGTTTCAAGGCTGGCTTTGGGGTGTCCGTCTCTGTTCCCAGGAGAGGGCTGACCCTACTGGAAGTCTGTGATGCCTTAGCCCAGCTCCGTAACTCTGGAAACCAGGCGCACTGTGGAGGGGTCCTTCCAAATTCCAAGTGCTTACTCATGACTCGTAGAGAAATAGGCAGCGTCACCCTGAGGCTCTTCTTGGGTCAGACTGCTGTCTAGGGCTCTCTGGCTGGGTCTTCACAGTGGTCAGTGGCCAGAGTTGACCCCAGGCGCTATATGCTAAGCTCCAGCCTCGTCCAGAGTCACACACCTTCCCCGTCCTCCAACTCCTCCTTCTTCTTCTTTTTAAAAACTTTATTATCAAAGTACTTAACCATACATACAGAAAGTTGAGAGGACAGTTTATACCCACCACCTAGATATAACAATTATTAACATTTTGCGACATTTGCTTCACATACTTTTTTTTTTTTTTTTTTTGCAGTACGCGAGCCTCTCACTGTTGTGGCCTCTCCCATTGCGGAGCACAGGCTACGGACACGCAGGCTCAGCAGCCATGGCTCATGGGCCCAGCTGCTCCGCGGCATGTGGGATCTTCCCGGACCGGGGCACGAACCCGTGTCCCCTGCATCGGCAGGCGGACTCTCAACCACTGAGCCACCAGGGAAGCCCACTTCACATACATTTTTGCTTAAGTATTTTAAAGCAGACTACTGACATGCATTTTACCCCTAAATATTTCATTCTGCGTCTCTAAAAAAAAAAAAAAAAAGAGTTGTTACATAGTAGTATCATTGTCACATCCATCAAAATTAACAATTCCTTAATTTGTCTAATACCCTGTCCCATTCAAATTTCTGCAATGCTAGCAAAACTGTCTTTTGTGGTTGGTTTACTCAAATCAGAATTCAAGCCAGATCCATGCTTTGCATTAGGTCATTATATCTCTTAAGTCTCTTTTAAACTAAGTCTATACCATCCTTCCCATGGTATGGACAGGTTGAAGAAACCAGGTCAGCTGTGCAGGTCAAACCCAGTCTCATGACCTGTAGATTCCCAGGCAGAGGTGCAGAGGGAGAGGCTCTGCTCCTTTCTTCCTGGGCCTGGGAATCCCCAGCAGACAGCACCCTGAAGAGGTGCAGGGTCCCTTGTGGCCCTGAGGTGTTTCTGCTTTGAGGCCCAGATCCTCAGAGAAGCTCTCCCTTCTTGGGGAGCCACTGTGACATGCAAAAGGGGCCAGGGAAGATGGCTCAGACCGAGAATGAAGCTTTGAGACATTCGTAGTCACACCAGATCCCTCTGGGAGGGAAGAGTCACACTGAGTTCTCTGGGAAGGACCCTTGAAGATGAAGGTCAATGACTCAAAGCTTGTCAAAGCCAGGCACTCTGGTACCTCCGATCCCTCTGGGAGAAGGGGCCTGGCCGGGCCTGGCAGCCTCCCCTCCCGCCCACACACAGTCCTGTTTGATGGATGCTTGGCCCTGCCCTTTGGCTCCCAAAGGGCCCCTACCCAGGGCAGCTTCTCTTCTGTCTCCAGTTGTGTAGCAGCTGTCGTCATCCACCCACAGTTGCTGTGGCAGCAGCTGTGACATTGTCCAGACCGCTTCCTCCCTGCGCATAGGGCTGCAGCTCTGCTCCCTGCCCCAGCCTTCCCCAGCTCTCCCTGCTGCAGCCTTCCCTGCTCCCTGCACCAGCCTTCCCCAGCTCTCCCTGCCCCAGCCTTCCCTGCTCCCTGCCCCAGCCTTCCCCAGCTCTCCCTGCCCCAGCCTTCCCCAGCTCTCCCTGCCCCAGCCTTCCCTGCTCCCTGCCCCAGCCTTCCCCAGCTCTCCCTGCCCCAGCCTTCCCTGCTCCCTGCCCCAGCCTTCCCCAGCTCTCCCTGCCCCAGCCTTCCCCAGCTCTCCCTGCCCCAGCCTTCCCTGCTCCCTGCCCCAGCCTTCCACAGCTCTCCCTGCCCCAGCCTTCCCTGCTCCCTGCCCCAGCCTTCCCTGCTCCCTGCCCCAGCCTTCCCTGCTCCCTGCCCCAGCCTTCCCCAGCTCTCCCTGCCCCAGCCTTCCCTGCTCCCTGCCCCAGCCTTCCCCAGCTCTCCCTGCACCTTCCAGGCTTGTCCCTCTGTGCGTGCTCACTGCGAACAAACAGAGCTTCCCAAATCAGTCTGGGAGTTCACACCCACTCACTGCGAACAGAGCTTCCCAAATCAGTCTGGCAGTTCACACCCGCTCACGGTGAGAGGCCGGACAGGACTCAGGAGGAACTTGTAAAGCAACGGTAAAAAAGAGGAGGCAACATTTTCCCCTATAGATGAGAAAAATTACTTTAAAAGTTGATAGCCTCCAGCGTTGCCAAGGGTGTGGGGAAGCAAATGCTTGCTGTCTTGGTGGAGTATAAATTGGTCAGCCTTTTGGAAAATAAATTGGCAACACCTATCAACATTAAAAATGTACATGTTAGACTTCCCTGGTGGTGCAGTGGTTAAGAATCCGCCTGCCAATGCAGGGGACGCGGGTTCGAGCCCTGGTCCGGGAAGATCCCATATGCCGCGGAGCTACTAAGCCCATGCACCACAACTACTGAGCCTGCGCTCTAGAGCCCACAAGCCACAACTACTGAGCCCACATGCCTCGAGCCTGTGCTCCTCAATGAGAAGCCACCGCGATGAGAAACCCGCGCACCACAATGAAGAGTAGCCCCCACTCACCACAACTAGAGAAAGCCTGTACGCAGCAACGAAGACCCAACGCAGCCAAAAATAAATAAATAAAATAAATAAATTTAAAAATGTACATGTCTCTTCATCTGTTCTTTCTTTCAACAAATATTTACTGAGTCCCGCTATGTGCCAGATACTATTGTAGTTGAGTGTTGGGGGCACAGAAGTGAATCAGACAGCTAAGACATCTGCTCCCATGAAGCTTATATTTTAGTGAGAAAAGCAGACAATAAACGAGCAAGTCTATACTACAATTTATAGTAAATGCTATCAGTAAAAATAAATCCAGTATGGAGATCAGGTGTAGGGTGAGTTGTGGCTCCTTCAGTCCTTTCGCATAGGAATTCCACTTCTAGGAAACGCTCAGAAATGCTTACACACGTGCATGAAGACACGCACAAATGTTCATAAGAGCAAAACGTGTAGACGCCTAGATGCCTAAAAATAGAGGGGATGGTCGATGAATTGTCCATCCACACAAATGGATAATCTGCAGCCATTGAAAGAAGGAAGCAGCTCCACATGGCTGAAGACATGCTATTAAGAAAAACCAGGATGTCTTAGAATAATATGTACAGTAGGACCCGTATTAGTAGAATGATACTTACACATATCTGCAAATGCAGAGGAAAACGTTCTTCAAATAATTAACGGTGCTTTCTGGTATAAGAAAGGTAAGTAATTGTAAGGGGGTAATTGTAAAACGGGACTTGCACCTTTTACGCAAAATACTCCTGTATTGTTTGAATTCTTTGACAAAAAATACCACCAGCCTATATTTATCCATGGGTTAAGTAAAAAACAAAGCAGAATATCAGAAGGAGATGCTCCACATCGCAGCAAAGATGCCTTTCCTCAGGATTCTGAGATCCTGATGAAGAAAGTTAAACGGCTCCTCAGTTTGTCAAATTGACTCTGACCTGCAGCTTTCCATCCTGAGGGACAAAGTGAAGGGAAATGAGTGTCTGCTCCCTAAATCCAAAACTCTCAACAGCCTCTGTAGCCCCAAATTGCAGAGTTAAGAGGGTAGGGAAAGGACAGGAGGTGAAGGACCTGCTTTTACTGAACAGGGTGCTGGGCCAGGAGTTTAGCTGTGTCCACGGGGAAAATGCTCTTCCCGCCATTTGGAGATGAGGAAACTGAGGTTCAGAAAGTAGCTCACCCAGGGTCACGGGCTGCTGAGTGAGAGTCAGGGTTTGAAACTACATCTGTTGAGCTCCAGAGTTCGTGCCCTTGTCTGGTGTAGATGGGCATGGTCTAGGCAACAACACTTCCCCTCCAGGGGGACCCAGCAGTGGGCGGGTCCCTCTTCTGCTCTAATGGCAAATGAGGACCCTCCAGCCAAGCTGGGTGTTGACCCATCCCTAAGCCCAGGGCCTAAGGAGGCCATCATCTTCTGGGCCCCTAAGTCCTGGCTCCTGGGAAATTGGGGACCCATGGTAGCTTCAATCTGCAACCATGACCATAATCAGAGTTGAGAAATGATAGTGAAAGTACCAATGATAATAATAACCAACACAGAACATATAGTGAAAATAGTGATGGGCATTGTTCTAAGCGTTCTGCAAACATTGATCCATCTAATCCTTTACTATTTTAGCTAGTATCACCCCCCTTTTACAGATGAGAAACCCGAAGCACAAAGCATTTAATAACTGGCCCAAAGTCACACAGCTAGAAAAGGACAGAGCCAGGATCCAAATTCGTGTAATCTACAGAGCCTGTGCTCTTGACTGCTGTTACACTGACTCCCCCAAAGCTAGTCAACACGTGCAGTCCTTACTGTGCTGGGTATTCTTATAGGTACTTTAAGTATATCCACGTATTAATTGTTCTGAGACAATTGTAAATGGTAGGTACTATGAGTAGCTTCATTTTTACGGATGAGGAAACTAAGCACAGAGAAGTTAAGTCACTTGCCCAAGGTCACACAGCATGTAAATGTAAAAGGTGGAATTTGAGCCCACACCTTCTGACTCTAGTGTTTGTACTCTATAACATTGCACTATATTGACAGATAGGCCCTGAGACTCTGATGCCCTCAACATACATTTCCTATTTCTCGAGAGGAGTCCCGAGAGTTCCCTAGGGGTATTTTGGCATTCACTGGAGGAAGAACAACTGGTAATTCCTGATCTCTGTGTTCTGTGGTTGAGGAGCTAGTTGACTCACTGTGCTGGGATGCACAGACTAATCCCTTTACAGTCCAGCTGATGCCCGCAGTGACACGCCCTCATGCTGCAGGAACAGGGAGGGGCTGCAGCTCCAGGGTTGGAGGAGGGTGGAGGATGGGGGAAGGGGTTGTTCAGGGGACAGACTGCCCAGACTCCTTCTCTCTCCCTCACTTCCATTCTGTTTCTACTTCATTAGGATGAAAAGACAAAAGCAATTCCCAGGACATGTAGTAGAAGCGTCTGTCCAGCTGCACTCATGTCCTGGCAAAAGGAGCAGACCAAGCCTGCGGCCTCACCGTACCTCACCTGTGGTACTCCCGCTGAGAGACAGAGCAGGCCCAGGGCACCAACCACTGCTCTAGGGTCACCGGAAGCTCAAGGAAGGCTCACGCAGTGGGTGCCTGGCTCAGAAACAGGCTGCTGCCAGGCAGCTTTGTGCATTTCGTGGCTTCATTGGAAACTCATCAAGCTCTTGGCACAGACACTTCCCTCCTCCAGAGACAGGAGCTCACACTTCAGGAAGCATCAAACTGCTCTGAAATGTGATATCGGCGTCTGTCAGTTTCTACACAGGGAATGCTGTTTTCTACAGCGGGACTGCCTGTGTTGGCTTTCAGGAACTGTATGGGCTTCCAGATCCCCCACTCCCTGGAGCAAGGTTTGGGTGGTAGATGGGGTAGAAGAGCGGAGGACAAGGTGGAGGAGAGGTGGTGGAGAGCTCACAGGAGCAGCTACCTCTCTGCGCTCCATTTGTGGGGTGGCGGGAAGAGGGAGGGCTCTGGGGACATTCCTTAGCCAGGCAGCAGGCACAGCTGTGAATGACAGCAGCTGCAGAGCCCAGAGTGGGTCTGAGCATGGCCTCTCCCTCCCCAGGCCTGGCAGACAGCCTCCTGTTCCCCGGCCACATCGCTGCCTCTGGCTAGCAGCGCAGGGCACTCAGCCTTCCCCCTGCAGTGAGGTTTGAGCAGGTGCAGTGGGGAGGGTGTCTTAGGAGGTGAAGGACAATGGGAACAAAAATGCAGAGGTGGCATTGTGCCTGGTGTTTACAGGACTGAAGGGAGGACACGTTCATTGTTTGGATGCATTTGTAATTTAAAGCCTAAATCTTTCCTAAAGAAGGGGCTGCTGGAATAGGGTGAGTGCTGAGCAAACATTGAACCGTTTTGAGCAGGGTAGGAACAAGATCAGGAGGCAAGTCTGCCTGTGGGTAGAGGGAAGCGGGATGGAACACGCACACACTGGAGGCTGCCCAGTGGTCCAGGTAGGAGGCCACTGTGGACTGGACAAGGAAGGGGGTGGTGGGAATAGAGAGAGGGGAGCACTACAGGATTCAGGGCTTGGGCAGAGCGCGTAGGATTTGGGGTGTGCTGTTCCCCTCTGTCCTTAGCCCCAGTACAACAATATGCTTAAGGCTGTCCCCTCCCCTTTTCGGAGCTCAGTGGACCCCCAAAGGTCTTGAAAAAACTGACAAAGGTTATCCGACAAGAAGCTTAGCGGAAATGTCTCTTAGGAAAGGTGAGGATTCTTCCTGCCGATGCTGTAAAGATCAGGAATGAGGGAGCACCCATCTGAGTGACTCATTCCTGGGTGATGATGCGGGGGGTGGTCCTTGCCCTCAGCCACTGCTCCTGGTGTCCCAAGACTCCCACAGCAGTCCTTTATCAGGCCAGCAGCCATGGCAGCTCATGGATTTAAGCCCATTTGGTGTACTTTTATCCAATGGGGTTATTTTCCTAATTATGTTCAAATTGTCCCATTCTTAGCTGGTGGGAGCTTATTCAAGTTAGCTTTCGAATCCTTCTGACACGATCTCAGTAGATCATGGCTTTGGTATGACAAGAAGCTTTAGGGTCTCATACATTTCCCTCCTCAGACCTGGAATCAGCCATTTCTCCAAATGGCCTTGGTTCCTTTTAGTGGGAAACGGATATTGAGAGATCACAATCTAGGTATATTTGTATCCCTCGTTTATTGGACAAACAGTTGTATAGTATAAACCCAGATCTACACCTAGATTTTCCCCGTAACCTCATAGGGACAGATCATCCAGCAGCAGTCAATGGAGATAGCCCTCATTCCTTGTTACAGCTGCATAATAACCCACTTAGTAGATGGACAATTAACTAGTCCTTTACTGATGAATATCTGAGTTGGTTCCAGCTTTTCAGTATTATAAATTGTCCTACAACGGATAGCTTTGTGTGTATATCTTTTTTGTATCTTTGCCAATGTATCTTTAGGATAGATCCCTAAAAGTGGGATTTCTGACAAAGGATAAATGCACATGTAATTTTCCTGGACACTGCCCTTTGTGGGGTTGTAACATTTTTCATTCCTAGTATCTCAGGGTTGTTAATAGTTTGCATCTCTCTTACTATGAATAAAGTTGAGTAGCTTTTAAAGTATATATATATATATATATATGAGCCATTTGTCCATTTAAAAATTGGATCGTCCTTCTTTAGTTTTAGAAGCTCTTTATTTATTAGGATATTAACCTTTGTCTTTTATATAAGTTGCAAATATTTTTCCTAGTTTTGCATTGGTCTTTTTACTTTGTTTATGGTGTTTTTCGTCACTCAGAAGTTTTTGTTTGGCAGAAACAGAATCACAGACGTAGAGAACAGACTGGGGGTTGCCAAGGAGGAGGAGGTTGGGGGAGGGATGGAGTGGGAATTTGGGGTTCGCAGATGTAAGCTTTTATATACAGAATGGATAAACAAGGTCCTACTGTATAGCACCGAGAAACTACATTCAATATCCTATGATAAACCATAGTGGAAAAGAATATAAAAAAATTGATATAACTGAATCACTTTGCTGTACAGCAGTAATTAACACAACATTGTAAATCAACTACACTTCAGTAAAAAAAAGTTTTTGTTTTATTTTGTTTTTTGTAAAGATCATGACCTCATAACCTAGATTGCAAAGATGGACTTCAAGGAGTCTGAATCCCCTGTCATTTGTGCAAATTTCAGAGTATAAAAGCACATACGCATTTCCCTGGGAAAACATTGTTTCTTTCATGAGCACCCCATCATTTAAGAGCTTACTTTTAGATTCTCAAAATCTAGGAGTCCTTGCTCTTAAGCTTTGACAAGTGCCCCGCCTCAGCCATCTCAGACCTCAGTTTCTCCACTGAACAGCGAGGGGGGTGGGCAAAGGACCGTTTCGGGCCTTTCTCCAAAGTTTGGGCATGCCCAGGCTCCCCTGCAACAGCTCCCAAACCTGACTCCTGGCCTTTTGGTGAGAGGTGCCACTCTCACTTGCTAAATTCAGGATCCATCCTCCCCAGTCATCCCCCAGGAGACCTAGGGATCGGATGAGTTGCCTTTCTATTGGGAAAGGTCTCCCTGGGTTAGCCACGAGTGTTGCCAGAAGTTCAAGGTGAATGAAGTGCCTAAGAAACGAAGTAATACCCAAGTTACTGCCCCAGAATGAAGAGGATTTGGCACTCAGGAATATAATAGCCAGTGGGGGTTAATGAATAATTAGACATTAATTCTTTGTGAATGGAAACGAATCAAACTTCACTTCGGTGGAGAAGGAACCAGGCTGCCTGTGGGATGCACTGTCCTTACCTCCAGAGGCTTAATCTTCTCACCTGGGGGTGGGGTGGGGGATGACTAATTACAATTTTTTTTTTTTGTCTCTTCAATGTAGCAAGAGCCCCCAAATCTGAAATCCCCTCGGAAAAGAACAACCCACAAATCTTCAAATTGTTCCTCTGTTTACATCTCATTTAGGGCCCTGTTGGTGGATGTCTGGGGGAAGCAGGTCTGGTATCCCAGGAATCACAATGACCACCCACAGAGAAGGGATCAGACCCGTTTAGACGTTGGCCATCACTGAGAGTCTCCAACCCAAATAGGTCACTTGTCTTTCCCTGCAGAGCACACAGAGCTGGCAGACCTGTGACAAGCAGCCCTTCTCTGGACCCTAGGCCTCTAACGTGGAGCTTCTCGTGGGCTGAGGCTGCCCTGGGCGGAGCTGGCCACTTAGCTTGGCTTCTCAGCTTTCACAGAGGAGTAGGTCAGGAGTTAGAGAGGAAACTGGGCCGATCGGCCAGCAGCCAGCCTGGGGCAGGGCACGGAGCGACCACTAAGCAAAGTGTGGTGAATGAATGTGGGGGTGTGTGTGCAGAAGGCATGGTGAGCACCCCACAACCGCACAGCCAAGCAGGGCAGTGGTGGAAAGTGTGAGCCGGTGCTTCCCTCCAGCACGCAGAAAGTACCGGAGAGGTTCTGTTTCTGCAGCTCAACTTCTGCAAGCCTTGCATTTTCCAGAGTGACCCCCATATCCGCTGCCCCCCCAAAATCCATGAAAACAAAACAGTATTAGTCCCCCACCTCTCACCACCCCACAAGGCCATTCCAGAAAGGGGCAGCAAGCTGACATGAGAGCCCAGGGCCCTGAAAGACTCTGGTCCAGCCACCTGCCCCCCAGCCCTGAGCTCTGCCTGGCAGGTACCTCCCTGCTTCCCTTTTCCTAAACTTCACGGCACCCAAATATTCAAAGTCAACCGGGAACCCCTGCCAGCAGGGGCTGTTTGCTGGGCGGCAGGGGCCCGATGGGCCCGGTGCAATTGCTCTTACGGGGCTCTTTTGGAAACACTTGTGCTGCCATGGCCATCATCTGTCCAATGAGGGTGTTTGGGGGGCTCTCTGAGCACCCGCCATGCTCTCTCCACCTTTTGTGTGTCCAAGCCACGCCTTGCCAGGCCCTGCTCGGGCCAGGAGGGCTCTCTTGAGCAGGGTCCACTTTCTAGTGCCCTCAGAGTTTCTTATGCTCTTGGCCGTCCTCGGTGCAGGGGTCACGGAAGTGAAGGCCCAAGAGTGGGTTTGTGCCGCAGGTGGGGGAGGGGCAAGTTGAGTACCGGGTCTCTGGACCTATGACACCTGCCCTTACACTGGATGGGCCTCTGGCCAGTGGTGCGACCTTGACTGGTCACAGGAGAGGGGCTGAGAAGCCAAGCCCACCACCCCCTCCTCTGAGCAAGGCATGGTCAGCCTGCCCAGCACAGTTCCCTCTATTGAATTCCCTGAGCATGGCTGCCTCAGCTGTAAAACGGGGGTAATAATTCCTTCCCCACTGAGTTTTGGTAGGAGTGGATTTAAGAGGTAATTACAGGAAACCCACCACAGAGCGATTTGCTGATGTCAGTGAGGATAATCCTAGTTGTCTGGGTCCTAGTCATGGCCTTCATTTGGGGTCTAATTCTTCCTCCCTGTGGAAGATGGGGACTGTCTTCTGTGACACTGAGGTTCTCACACCCAGGCCACTGGCAGGAGGGAGGCTGGTGGGTAAGTACAGGGCTGAGACTGCTTCCCTAGCTCTGAGATGATACCAGTGCTCTGGCCCAGCCTACTTCCCCCATCCTCACCATAATGGTGAAGGGAGGGTGTGCCCTGGGGAAAGTAGGTGAAACCTGGAATATTAGGCCTCTACTGATTATGAGCTATAGAATCTCAGGCAAGTTGACTTCTCTGAGCCTCAGTTTCCTATAAAATGGAGATAATAATTGTACCCACCTCATAGGGCTGTTGTGAGGATTAAATGAGTAGGTTCTGACACTCACGTAGAGCCTAATAAAAGTTACCAGACTTCATTCACTTCACTACAATGCAAAAGACATTGTTTCATTACTTTTTTGTCTACATAATTGGAAAAAGAACCTAATACAGCTATTTTGTTTTTACTTTTTTCTTTTCTTACGGTAGCAGAACCTAAAGAAATAGAGAAACATACTATGTTCATGGATTGAGAAACCCAGCATAGTAAGGATGTCATTTCTCCCTCAATTGATCTATAGGTTAAATGCAGTTTCCATCAAATTTCTAGAAAAATTTCCTGTAGACTTAGACAAGTTTATTCTAAAATTTATATGGAAATGCACAAGATCTAGAATAGCTAAAATAATCTTGAAAAAGAGGAATAAAGTAGGAGCAATCACTCTACTCAATATTAAGCCTTACTATATAGCTACAGTAAGCAAGACGGTATGGTATTGGCAGGGGATAGACCCAGAAATCAATAGAGAACCCAGATATAGACCCACACATATATACCCTGTTGCTATCTGACAAAGGTGCAAAAGTAACCGAATGGATGAAGGGTAGCCTTTTCAACAAATGATGCAGGAGTGATTGGATATCCATCAGCAAAAGAATGAACCTCAACTTAAAACTCACACCTTATACAAAAATTAACTCAAAATGGATTGTGAGCTTAAATGTAATATGTAAAACTGTAAGATTTTTAGACAAAAATAGGAGAGATCTTTGTGATCTAGGGCTAGGCAAAGAGTTCTTAGACTTGGCAGCAAAAGCATGATCCTTAAGAGGAAAAACTGATAATGTGAACCTCATCAAAATTAAAAAGTTTGCTCTATGAAAGACCCATTAAGATGGTGAAAAGGCAAACTACAAACTGGGAGAAAATATTTGTAAACTATATATCCAACAAAAGACTCGTATTTAGACTATATAAGAGCTCCTAAAATTCAACAGTAAAAAAACCCCACAAAATTCCAATTAGAAAATGGGTAAAAGACGTGAAGAGGCATTTCAGAGAAGAGGGTATAGACGTGGAAAATAAGTAAATGAGATGTTCATCATCATTGGGAAATGCAAATTAAAACACAATGAGATTTCCCTACATGCCTATCCGAATGGCTAAAATGACAAAGAGTGACGTCATGGTCGCACAGCTAGAGAGACGAATCTGGGTGTCCAGCTAGAGCTGTTCTGAAGTCAAGTCCAGGAGGATTCGGTCCGGAGAGTGGACTTGGCCCTGTCCAGAAGAGCCCGCCCCTGCGGCCCTGGCCACCCACTGCGGCGTCCAGCAGCCCCACTACCTGCAGTGTGGAGCCGGCCAGGGTCCAGCTGCCCTCAATCCAGCTAGAAGCCAGCCTCCCTGGTCTGCCTCTTTGGACAACTCAGGACAAGCTGTTTCCAAAATCAGTTTATTATAGAATTCCCAGCCTGGTAACTTAGTCCAGGATTCCATGGGAGTGACTGCTTTCCTTTTGGTCGTCTCAATTTCCTTTTATGCTACAGTAGTTCCCCCTTTTATCTGCACAGATAGTAGCGAACCCTATATACACTCTTGGGTATATTTCCTATACACGCATACCTATGGTAAAGTTTAATTTATAAATTAGGCACAGTAAGAGATTAAGAACAATGATAATAAAATAGAACAATTATAACAGCAATAATAATGAGTGATGTGAATGTGTTCTCTCTCTCTCTCTCTCAAAATGTCTTATTGTACAAATTTAATGCCTTTTCCATCTTAACTAAGCACTTATCACACACTGTGGCTGTAACTTTTGCAGTCTGAGGTGTGACAGCAAACCTAGAACAAATTTCTTTTTCTTTCTTCACAGTTTCACAGAGAGAAGATTTGTTCTTACCATAGATATTAGCACCCTCAGCATATGATTTTTTTTCTTTCTTTATTGAGAACATCCCCTTTCACTTAAAGGAAGCACTTATGGCTTCTCTTTGGCATATTCGAATTGCCAGCATCACTACTCTTATGCTTTGGGGCCATTATTAAGTCAAATAAGGGTTGCTTAAACAACAGCACTGTGTTACCTTGACAGTTGGTCTGATAACCAACAGGGCTGCTAAGTGATTAACTGGCAGGATAAGCTAGGCAAAGGGATGATTCACGTCCCTGGCCAGACGGACTGGGACTGTGAGAGATTTCATCACTCTACTCAGTATGGCGCACAATTTAAAACTTAAGAATTGTTTATTTTTGGAATTTTCCATTTAATATTTTTGGACTATGGTTGACTACGGGTAACGGAAACTGTGGAAAGTGAAACTGTGGATAAGAAGGGACTACTGTATTTATGAAAGAAATCATACAATTTTAAATAGTGAGATGAAAGTTTTAAAATAATTAATCTTTTACACTATTTTCAATTCAGTAAAATGATAGCAGTTACTGTTCATATGCTTGTCTGTGTGCCAGGCCCTGTGCTAAGAACTTTATATTTATCACCTGAGTTCTTACAACCACTTTGTGAGTAGGTAGATTATTCTCTTTTTTCAAATGGGTAAACAGGTTCAGAGAGGTTAAGTAACTTGCCTGAGGTCACACAGCTAGTAAGTGGCAGGATCAAGAAATATCCAGCTATACCGCATCCCAAAGCCTCCACTGCATGCTGCCTACCAGAAAGCAGGATAAATGCCAGTGTCACAGCTGTTAACTCAGGATGAGCTTACTGCTGGAACAGGCAACCCCGCATGTCAGTGGTAAACACGTAATGCCATTGGTCAGAATGTAGTTGCATAGGCCACGCCTAATTGCAAAGGAGGGTGGGAAATGTGGTCCTACTATGCACCCAGGACACAGGAATTGGTTAACACATAACAATGTGTCACCCAAATTCACCTCTAGGGATATTTTTCTTTTCACCTGAACTCAAGCCCAAAGTCAATGTCAGGATGGTCCGATAGGGTGCAAATCAGCCAGTCTTTGCACAACGCCATGAACAGATAAACCACTTCTTGTTCCTGGTAGAGCCAGGGCAAGGCACCATGTTCCCTGCAGACACTTAGAGAATAGATTCTCAGTTCCCTTTGTCCTGCATCCTTTCTTGTCCTAACACAGGGAAGCTTTGCTGGCCATGCTGGGCTGGAGGCTGGATAGGGGAGAAAGAGGCCCGGGTGCTGTGCTCACGCAGGCTGAACAGGAGCCATGGCCCTCTTACCACCCTGTCCGCCTCTGAGCTCCTTGCTCGACTTAGCCAGACAACACGTGTGAGTAGCTTAGACCAGTTGGGCATTGGCACCAACCGCACCCTTTGTGCGCACCCTGCCAGCCAAGAGCACATACAAGTACGACCTGAGCGAAGGCCTCCAGCAGCCCAGGCAGAGGGTATTGATACATGTGTTCTTTGCTGCTGCCTCCCCTGCCTCGGCCTATTGGACCTGCCAAGTCAGCCTATTTTGTAGAGAACTCAACTCTCAGAGACATCAGGAATCTGCACTAATTCAATTAAGCAATTAGCCTATCAAGCGGCAGGAAATGCTTTGACTATACCCTCTGTTGAAGGGAGCAGGGCTGCAGAGCTTCTGTTAAAAGGCGGTTAGGAGCTCGCCCATGATCATGCCGGTCTCCCTGCAAGGTTATATGCCAGAAACAGTGACCTGTCTGAAGGTGATCTGGTTCATACATTTTATTGGGTGTGCTGTAAGGCAGAGCTGGAAACCAGGAAACCAAGCTCGACGGCTGGCTCAGTCATGGACTTTTTGTGACTCTGGACAAATCCTTTTTGAGCTCTGGGCCTCAGTTTCCTCACCTGTAAAATGGGAATAAGTAACGTCTGGTCTTCCCACCTTGCAAGGTGGGGTAATTTGGCAGAGCTGGGGAATGTGGGATTCTAAAAGGCAGCCAGCATATACAGATAGAAGGCTCGAGGTCACGATTATCCTTGTGGCAGACTGTTGGATGGATGACCCGACAACTGTCCCCATCCTTTTTCCCACTCAGCTCTCAAGGCTAACAAGGCAGCACCTCATTTTCTTAGCCTCTGGGTGGGGCAGCTAGGGGTGGCCATGTGAGGCAATTCTGGCCAGTGAACATAAGGGGAGTGTGTTGGAGGCTCCTGGAAGGGCTTCAGCTCTCCTGATTAAAAACAACAACAGCAGATGGGGCTGACCTGACTCTTCTTCCTTCCTGCTTCTTTCTACCTTGAATTCTGAAGAGACGCCAGAAGACCATGAGGAGACTTATGGCCTATCCTAATCAAGTATGGCTGCACTTTAATTACATCTGCAAAGATCCTATTCTAAGTAAGGTCGCATTCTGAGGTTCCTGGTAGAGATGAGTTTTGGAGGGTGCTATTTAACCCACTACAATCCCTCATTCTCAAAATCTAATCCATCAGCAAATTCTATTCACCTTACCTCCTAAATGCGTTCTGGACCTGGCCACTTCTCACTAGAGGGATTCAACCACCCTACTCCCAAGTCCCATCATCCCTTACCTGCCTCTACAACAGGATCCTCATGGGCCCTACTGCACTCAGCAACTCTCTCAGGCTGGGAAGGTAGCTAGGGGGCCTCAGCCCAGACTCAGTGCAAGTACATGCTTTTTTTTTTTTTACTAGAGTTTATTTATTTATTTATTTATTTATTTATACTTACTGACTTACTTATTTACTTTTGGGTCTTCATTGCTGCATGTGGGTTTTCTCTAGTTTTGGCAAGCAGGGGCTACTCTCTGTTGCGGTGCGCGGGCTTCTCATTGCGGTGGCTTCTCTTGTTGTGGAACACGGGCTCTAGGCACGCGGGGTTTGGTAGTTGTAGCACGCAGGCTCAGTAGTTGTGGCTCACAGGCTCTAGAGCGCAGGCTCAGTAGTTGTGGCGCATGGGCTTAGTTGCTCCGCGGCATGTGGGATCTTCCCGGACCAGGGTTCGAACCCGTGTCCCCTACATTGGCAGGTGGATTCTTAACCACTGCACCACCAGGGAAGTCCCAGTACATGCTTCTTTACTGCTTGAAGTTCTAGAGGCTGTGATGCTCTCTGCTCCCCCGCACCCGCAGGCCATGTGACTCCTGTGGCCGTCTCATGTGTGCCAACAGTAGCACTGGGAGCGCTGGAGCTGGAATCTCACTGGGCTGGATCCCCTGCACAGCTCTGTCGGAAAGGCCAGGGCTGTGCAGGTGTCCTAGATGCGTGCACACCAGACCGCCTTGTGGAAGTGGACTCGGATATGGGTTGTGCAGGAGAGGTAGTGTGGGAAGGTGTCCTCAGGTTTCCTCTGCCTGGAGGCCCAACATGCCCTCCATGGGGGTCCCCAGATGGAGGCCTCTCCTTCTTGAAATTGACCAGGTTTCTGCGGTCCCTGGAGTTGGTTCTGTGTCCTGCTGGTGGCAGAGGTCCTGGAGATGATGGTGGGGCAAAGATTTGAAGTGGCCGAGAGTGCTAACCAGCTACAGGTGATTCAGAAGTGAGGACCAGCTGGTAAGTGCAAGGAGCGGCTTTGCAGCCGGCGGCCTCGTTGGTGCCTGGGCTGGTTTAGGTCAGCAAGTGGTGATTAAGCACCTGCTATCTGCCTGGCACTGTGGGTTTGCGGGTTGGTGGAGGTGAGGCAGGGAATTGCCAGTGTATCCCTGCAGAGGAATGAGGAGGCATCGGTGGCGAGGCAGGAGGATTTGAACCTGATGCAGGCAAAGTTTCAGACAGCGAGAGTGCATCCACACTCATCCCATAACAGGCGGCAGCAGCCCCCAGATCACGGGCGCCCAACTGAATGTACTGGATAGGGAACAGGCCCTTCTCCTCCGCTGCTAAGGTTGCTCTTGCCTGGAGGCTGAGGACTGTCACAAATGAGGGTGGGGGTCCTTCTAACCTGGGGGGTCTGTGATTCTAAAAGTAGACGAATAACCTCAAACTCTCTGGGTCTCTGCTTTCCCAAACTTTCCCTCATCTTCCTTGGATAAGGGGCTCCTGCAGGGATCTGGGGCTCCTTCTTGGAAAGCTGAAAATAATATTAAGCAGTTTCTATTTTAGATGGAAACACTTTCCTAAGGGATCTTTCAAAATTTGATGCCTATTTAAGGAAGCATCAAACAGCCCCCGCAGACATAGCTTGGAGGACGAGGCCGCTCTCCACCCACACCACCCCCAGCCCAGCTGGTTGGAATGTTCTGAGAAGCTGCGCTGGCTTCTCGGAGGTACGTCCTGGCGAGATCTAACACGACAGGCCAACATCCTCAGCCAGGCCATCCTGCCCTCCTTCTCCCTGCCTGTGCTCGGGCTCGGTTAGAAGCCGCAGAAAGGGTTGGGCATCCCTGCGGGGGCCCCCAGGAGGACTACATCCTCCGGGTTGTGTTGACGTGGGACGCTGATCCAGGTCATCTGGCTGCGGATCCCTCAAACTTTCCTTTGCACCACACGCTCCTTGGGAATGAGTAAGCGAATGAGAGGGAAAAGTAAGAACATCTTACAAACTTACTTTGTTACATCTTTACCTACTTCCATCACCAGACTCAACTTTGAAATTCCAGAAAGCAAAGAAGTGATGAGAAGACAAATATCACATTTCAAATCATTCCCACAGTGACTCATTTCAGAATTGGGGTTTAGCCCTTTTTAAGAACAGAGTCAATGCCATCTTTTATGAAAACAGCCTTTCCCTCCCCTTCAGCTGCTTGGGCAGAACCAGAGAAGTAAGCCAACCAGCAGCTCCCATTATGGGCCTGGCGGGGACACAGGGCGGAGCTCTCCAGATGGTAAATGATGACATACCAATCCCTCATTGCGAGTCGGGGGAGCCTCTGTCTGGCTGTGTCCCTGGCAGACCCTAGCATGTTGGGCCATCTAAGCAGATGCCACAGAGAAAGGGCCCTGCCTGACCCCCTTTGTTGATTGCTATAGCTAACAAAGTATGCTGTCTTGGCAAAAGGGTCCCCAGGTGTGATCTCAGCTGTGAGCAGGCCCCAGGGGAGAAGGAGCTGTCCTCATTCTTTGGCCATTGAGTTGGGTTGGCCAATGAGTTGGGTTGAGTTTGGACTTGGCAGGAGAGAAAGTGGAGGAAGAGAATGGAGGGAGACAAGTGTCCCTGGAGTGGGTGGGCACAGTCAGTGCCGCCTTTCTCCCCCAGCCTCACCTTCATGCGCTCTAAGACCCGGGGAGCCCTCCGTGGAGGGGCTGCCGAGCCCTAGAAGAAAGCCCTTCCATTTCCAGAGCTATAGGACCCCCCTTAGCCACGTGACTGCCACCATCTGTCAGTCCAGAGGCAGGGGCTGGTGCCAGGTCCTAGGCCAGGGGCCCAGCTGCAGACAGGGCATCTGGTGAAAGTTTGCCGATCGGCAGATGGGAACAGGCTTCCTCTTCCTCATCTGAGCCCTGGGCACCACAGGTCACAGCTCTGGACTCTCCCTGTGCTTGGAGGGCTCTGTATCTGTGAGTCACCACATGGCCAAGAGCCACTTCCACCCTTCCCCCTAGTCCCACTCCTGCCATGCTGGCCACTCACTTGCCTTTGTCTTCTTCCTTTTTTCCTCCTGTCAGAACCTTTCCGAGTATCAATAGGATGGAGACACTCCTGCCCTTTCTGCTCCCCACCCCTTCTGCCAATTTCCTTTTTAGGTGATACACTTATTCCTTGATGAGCTCCCTGAGGACCTGGCCAGGACCCTGCCAAGGCTTTTCTCTACCTCCACCCCTCAGGCGCTCTCCTGGGGGGACCAGGACCTGATGTCCTCCCCAGGGACCAGCAGCATCAGACTCCACCAGGGCTGGAGCCTATCTGGTTCTATCCCACCCAAGACAGAAGCCCAGGCCCCTGTCTTTCTCCCCGGAGCCCAGACCCAAGTCCCGTGTCACGGTCAGTAGCCGCTGCATTGATAAGAAGATGTTCCTGCGGAAGCTGGTAGGTGCCTCCCAAGGCAGCTGTCCCGGGAAATCTGAGTGGCAGTGACTTGAAATGTCAAAGTCACGTCTTTCTGTAGTGAGGAGAGATCAGGTTTCAAAGCATTCCTAAAGGGAGGAGTTAAACCTGCCTCGATTTTGCTGACACCAGTCCTTTTATTCTGGGCCAGTGCTGTCCTGGCCTCTTTGCAGAGCCCCTTCCCCAGATGCAGAGAAAGCCTCGTTTTTCCTACCATAAGGGAGTTTTAAACCCTGAATGAGAGGCTCTTCCTATCCCACGGGGAAGGGGCAAGGCTTGATGAGACAGCGTTTGGACAAAGCCCACCCCATCGCTGCCCCACGGCGAGTAGTCAGCAACCCCAGTGGTGAGGCTGTGACCAACTGCTTCTTACACAACTCCTGCTTACAGAGGAGGCCAAGTCTGATCTCCCCTGCTGCCAGTGGAATAACTCTGATCCTAATCTCACCTCCCGGAGCCAGGAGTTGGCTGTTCACTCCACTTTGAGATGCTGTTCACCCTCCTGCCAAGGGGCCCCTAGTCCCTGGGATAGATCAGATGTGCATGAGATGTCCTTGAGGAACCAGCCAACAGAGCAAGGTCAAAACTTCAGTACAGGTAATAAGAGGACAAGGTGTATGGCAAGAGGGCGGCCTTTGGTGTAAGAGAGAGACCTGAGTTCCGGCTCTGACACCTAAGTAGCTGTGTGACCTTGGGCCTGGAGCCATCTCCCTTGGGAAGCCCGTCTGCAGGGACAGAGCGATTCCCACAGACTGAGGGGGTTCGGCCAGGGCCAAGCACTCTCTCCTCCTGGCAGCTGTCCTGCCTTTGCGCTGCCCATGACTCAGGCTGCTTCTGGTTTCAGCCCCCCTCACTGACGGCGAGCGGTGCAGAGGAGAAGGTGCACGCAGGGCATCTGAGGGTAGTGGCGGAGAATGGCAGAAACAGGGGCCACAGCTCCCTCGGCTGTTAAGGAATCTGACTGAGTCACTTCTTTGCTCAGAAACATCTCGTGGCTTCTCCAGGATCATTTTGGTGGACAGAAGGGAAAGGCGGGCCTCTCCAGGGAGGTGTACCGCTGGACCCTGTGAGGGGACTGGTGCTTTTGCTTTCTGTGTCCCCCACCCTGCTCCGATCCTAACTTCTGTGAGCTGGGCCACTTGGGGCCAGGAGAGCTGACTCAAAGCCCTTCAGCGGGAGGTCAAGGGCTTGGGAATTAGTCCTGGTCTCGTGTAAGTGGAGCAAGTCACCTCCCTGACCCGGCCTTGGGTCACCCCTTTTGCAAAACTCCTGCCCTACCTGCCACATGGGAGCCTTGAGAAGCTTCTGGTTGATGACGTGAGGGAGAGGTTTTGTGCCCTGCAGGGTGTGGTCTCTGCTTCTGCCTGGTGCCTGTGCTGTGTCTCTTCCAGTGTCTGCTGCAGGGACAAAAGGATGCAGGGACACTTCCAAGCTCTCCACCAACACGCTCATCAAATATTACTTGTTGGGGACTTACCCCTGAACACATCTTTCTAGGGGGTTAAAAAAATGGGGGGGAGGCTATGACATTCCTTCCTTGAAGCATTTTGGATGCAATGGAATAATACAGGAGCTGGGATCTATCCAACAGCAAGAATGCAAGTAACTGAGAAACTTCAGTGAGTGAGGAGGAAGCCGGCGTGGAGATGGTTGTGAAGCAGTCAGAAGGGGAGGGAGGCAAAGACATCCGCTGTGCGTCTCCAGGGAGGAATCGCATGGTGGCTGTGGCCTTGGCAATGGCAGTGCAGGCCACGATGGAGCTTCCACTCCTCCTGGGAGACACGCTAGCAGCCCCTGGCTACCTGGCCCCCATGATCTATGTGTATCTGAAGTGGAGCCAGAAAAAGCAGGCAGTGCAGTAGCTCTTTTAGAAGGAGCCTGCCTTGTCCAGGGCTGGCACGCAGGCCTGAGTATGGGGACAGCACAGGCTCCCAGAGGGACCAGTGCCCGGAGGCGGCTGAGGTCAGCAATACAGGTTCAGTTTCTGATCATTTTAGCCACAAGGGGAGGAGGCTGGTGCTTCTTTATCTGAGGCAATTGTCTTCATTCTAAACCAGCCCCCAGGGAGGCTCACAGCTGGGACAGGAAAGGTAGTGGACGTGGGAGGGCTCGGGGTGGACAGTGGATGGCTGGCTGACCCCTCCCCAGGAAGGAGCAGCCCCAGATCTGAGCGGTAGCGGGAGAGCAGTTGCATTCCCAGGAGGCCCAGGAGGTCACTTTCAGATCTGGAAGGGGCAAAGGATGGATCCCAGGAACGGAAATATAGGAAGTGTGGCCAGAGTTAGCAGAGCGCTCCAGCTGGAGTCACTTGTTAGTCCAGCCACTTGGGGACTTTCCACAGGACAAAGCGGACGTTCTCCATATAGGACACGAGGGTCAGGGGGCCTTAGGGCGAGGAGAACATTCTGTTTCCCTGCTGTCCTGCAGCCTCTCTGTGAGACCTCGGGTGGGTCAGCGGTGCCAGCTCCCGGACACCGCCTTCCTCGGTGGGGATTGAGTGCCAGGGCTGAGGACTTGGCAGGAGCAAGAGCTCTTAGCAGATGCGCCCCCCAGGCAGTTGGTCACGTGGGCACTGGGACCTTTTGGTCTGTTTAAATGAAGATGTTCTGACCTATCGGACTCTGGCTCTCTCAGTAATCCCGCTTCAGGATTTACACCTCAGGCCAAATTCACCTGGGCCAGACAGCCACAGGCTGAGGGAAGCTATCGAGCGTCAGCTCTCGTCTCAGAGGAAGTGTGGTGGGAACCAGATGCAGGAAGCCTCCGCAGGGCGCATCTGGGCGCTGCATCACCCAGCAGATCTGAATCCAAATACTCTGCTTGGGGACTCAGGCCAGGAAAAGGCCCCTGGAAGCCCAGTGAGAGGGCACAGCTAGTGAATGGCAGACCTGGAGTTTGGGTCCAGATTGGCCTGCTCCAGAGCCCATTCTCTTTCCCTGGGAGAAGTATTATGGGAGATTCTTAGAGGCTGACCTTCGTCACTGAGGACGCCACTGTCCCTCAAGCCCATAGCCAGGACAGTCATGTTATTTGCTCAGAGAAAGTGTAGGGGTTTTAAAAGGATTCCATTTCATGATAAGACAGGACGATGCAATTGATAATACATGTTTTCAGAGCCAGGAAAACCCCTCTGTTTCCTGTGACCTTGGGCCAGTCACTTAACCTTTCTGAATTAGGTTTCCTCACTTGGTAAAAATCAATATTATCTACCTTCTATAGTTGCCTTGAGAATCACATGAGGTGTGTTTATTAAATGATTGGAATAGACTCTGGTACGTAGTAAGTTTTCAAAAAAGTTAGCTTATTCTAAAAATACCTCCCCCCTCCCCGATTATTGGGGATAATTATAGCTTGACTGATATCTACGTGTGTATATGTATCTCTCTCCACACATTTAAAGCATATCAGCATCTTGTGAGTGACTCAACCCTTCTGTCTGCTAAAGAGAATAAGCCCCTGACCCATTTCATGTGGTTGTTTTGAAGGATGACTATAAAACGTGCTCATAAAAACCTCTGCTAACTATCAAATCCGACATAATTCAGGGAGAGTAGGAGTTCTTCAAGGTTGCACGTGCAGCTGGGGACAGAGAAAATGCGAGATCTTAAAGTTGAGTGTGTGTATGTGTTTTATTTCAAAACTTTACAGAAAAAAAGAACCAGGACATATGAGCCTGACTTCTGATCTTTACTGAAGCCCCTCCCTGGAAAGTTAGAATTAGCATATACACATTAGAGTGTCAAGAATTAATTGGGCTGGGGCTCATCTGGATCCTCTTTGGGGCAGGAAACCAGGGGTCCTGTTTAGACCCCTCAGCACCCTGGGGAACATGGCGAAGGGTCTTTGGGATCGATGGTCAGGCTCCTGGGACTTTGTTGTGAAATCTTTTAATGACCAGAAGCCTTTCCCACACCCTGGGGAGGTGCAGAGTTGCAGATGGATCGGGAACTCACCCCCTGTAAGGAGGGCATCCCAGGACACATGCCTTTTGAGGATAGAGGCTCCAGGCCTGTGAGGGTAGGTCTGCACAGCCCACCCCCTGCCCAGCCTCCCCTCAACCTGGGAAGCTACTGCAATTGGAAAACAAAGCCCAGGCCAGTTTGCAGCCTGATTTTTTTTTCACTTCATAATATTTTATATCCTCATTTCCCTGTGTCACTGATAAAATGATAGCATGTTTGAGTGCGTATTACATGGCGACCACACCTCCAAGTACTTTTCATGAATCAGCTTGCTTAAACCCAACAGTTACTCTACAGGTGCCATATCGGTTCTGTTTTCTAGCTAAGGAAACTGAGAAATGGGGAGATTGAAGAACGCAGGCACACGTCACACAGGACTGGAGCCTGACCCCGCCCTGGAGCTGCTTCTTGACAATGGTAAGCACGGCAGGTGATGTTCCGAGGGATTAATTGGCTCAGTCCTCCTAACAGCCCTGTGAAGTGGGTACTGTGTTACCATCCCACTGCATCCATGCAGAAACCAAGGCTCAAAAGGGTCTAGAATTTGCCTATGGCCACTCAGCCTAGAGGTGTCAGCTAGAACGTCTATGCTTAAGCATGGCGCGCGGCTCCCTGGTGGTGGTGGGAGGATGCCCACCTTTCTTCTGTTGGGCCCCCTCTCCCCAGCCTCTCATATGTAGGATTTCATGGCATCGACCTAAGATTGGCTCGACCACCCTCTGCTGTTGGGCATCTGGGCTGCCCGTGCTGACCGCGGGAAATAGTCACCTCCTGCCTGTGCGCCTTCTGAGAATGAGCCTTAGAGACTTCCGTGGTAGAGGCCGGCAGAAAGCTGGGAGGTGTCGGTACACTGAAAAGACAAACGTCTCACCAGTTACTAAAGGATAGTCTGTCCTTGGGCAGCCTCTCAAGAACCCTGGAAAGGAGGAGACCTTCAGGACAGCCAAGCCCCCTCATAGCTCTCCTGGGATGGCCTAGGCAGCGGCCCAAGCAGCATTTAGGTTTCTGCCACCATCCTATCAAACAAGACCAGTAGACTTCCGACGTCTCCACCAGACCCCTGCAGCCCCCATTTAGGGACTCAGACTGTGCCTCTAGCCTTGCCTGGGAGATACCAGGAACTGGGCAGGTCAAACTGAGCCCAGACTTTTCCAAGGTCACATTGCGGCCTTGATCCCCTTGGCCTGAAGCTCAGGACTAATTCTTACCCTAGGTGACGTATCTGAGGTCAAGGTGAGATGGGGAATATCCTGGGATCTGTCCTGACTCTGCTAGTTCATCTCTGGGGCTTGACTCCTTCTCTATAAAATGAGGGGGCTGTTAAAATATATCTAGATCTGACCGCATTCTCTAACATTTCTCAAAGTGTGTTCCATGGAACAAGGCATTACTCGAACCAAAAGGTCCATAGTCAGATAAGTTCAAGAAACACTGGGCTTCCCTGGTGGCGCAGTGGCTGAGAGTCCGCCTGCCGATGCAGGGGACACGGGTTCGTGCCCCGGACCAGGAAGATCCCACATGCCGCGGAGCGCCTGGGCCCGTGAGCCATGGCCGCTGATCCTGTGCGTCCGGAGCCTGTGCTCCGCAACGGGAGAGGCCACAACAGTGAGAGGCCCACGTACTGCAAACAAACAAACAAACAAACAAAAGAAACACTGCATATACTGGTCCACTCTTGGAGACCCAAAACTCATATCAACACATGTTCTGAGAAGTTCCCCTTTAAAGGCACCTAAACCTGACTTAACCCAGCATCTCCCATATTTACTTAACCATGGAGCATTTTTTATAGACATAACATCTATTAAGCCTTCTGCAGAGGGTGTGTACAGCAGTTCCCTTGGTGAATTTCACTTCCTCTGGCACCAGACCTGTGTTGTGTTCCACTGCAGCCACAGAAGTGAAGGGGACAGTCCTCCCTCCAGCAGTGTGGTCCCAGTGGGGGCATGGGGCACCCACAACCTGGTCTTAAAAGCCAGAAGGGAGTTTGGGGAGGGAGACTTGGACGTTTCCATCCAGGCATCAGGGAAGGCTTCCTAGAGGAGGTGGCCTGGGAGGCAAGCTTCGATGTCCTGGTGGAGCTGGCGAGGCGCAGGGCTGGATGAAGATACAGGTGTCTTGGTCTGACAGTCTGAGTGGTGTGGGGAAGGGGGGAAAGGCCCCATGTCTCCTCTGTGATGCTGAGCACCCCGACTCCAAGCCTGAACCTGCAAACTCCACTCAACAGAGCAAAGCCAGTTCCAGTTAAGTGAGCTCAGCTTCCCCAGTGGACGAGGGGACAGCCATCTTTTGTGACTTGATTCACTCCATGAGCTCATGGAAGCATTCCTTCTAACCACATGCAGTTTTATTCTTTTGAAGAATCCCCTTTACAGTCCAGTGATACTTTAGTGCTTCTGAAGAAACGGAACCCATCCCACCCATGAATCTAGCTCGGACAGAAGAAGACGTTAAGGGACTGATATTTCAGGTGTATGGGACTTTCGTTCATTCATCCTTTTAATTTTTCAATCATTTTCTGAACACCTATTCTGTTATTCATTCATTCTCTTATTTTTTCAATCAACAAACTTTTACTGAGTACCTCCTCACTTCCAGATGCTATGCTAGGTGCTAGGGACCCAGAGGGGCATCAAACATGTCCTTCCCCTCAAACAAACCAAACCTGTGGGCCTCAGAAGGGCATTTTTCTTGTAACATAACCACGAAGCTTCCATGTGTTGTAAATAGAACACTGGTGAGTTGCTGCTGTGTTACGGTGTGAACACCCACGATTGCAATCTAGTGTGTTACACTTCCAGGCACTGACAAGTGCACAAGCATCCCGGGAGTACCTGGGAGAGACCTCCAGGGCAGGCCAGGTCCGAGGACAGTCCAGGCAGAGGGAACGGCCTGCATGAAGGGACAGCAGCCGGTGTGTGGAGAGCCAAAGGTTGAGGTTGGAAGCTATACGGACCCCGGTCATGAAGGGCCTCTTTAGGCCATGTTAAGGAGTCTGAACTTCATCTTGAGGGTTTTTAGCTGCCCAGAGGGGACTTGATAAAATATGTTTTCAAGAAGCTGTCTCCGGTTGTGGGTGGAGTGTAGGAGCCGGTGGGACCGTAGTTGCCAGAATGAGGAGATGCTCCTACCTGGCCTGGGCCCGGGGGCAGACCAGACCCCGGGTTTGGGGGGACCTCTGAGACAGGTCAGGGACTGGCTGTGCTGTGGAAATGCTGGGGGCCCCCAGCCCCCAATGCACACTGCCCTTGACCCAGCTAGAACGGGCCAGACAGTGCGGACAGCGAGGGTGGCATCTGCTGGGGGCAAGTCTCTGTGAGAAAGTAGGTAGTTTCTGCTCCGGGACAAGCCCTTCACAGTATCCAGGCAATTAATTATTTCTTATCTCACCAAGTGAGGAGGCCACGTGGAAATCACTCCCATCCTTCTGTTCAAATTTTATGTTGCTGTTTATTCTGAACAGGAAAAGAGCAGAAAATAGAACTGTTTTCAGAATGGCTCCCAGCTGGAGGTATTTTCCCCCTTTGATTTCTGAGGCATGGGATCAGGGAGGGAGGGGGAAGGGGGCCCTTTCTCTGGGGCAGTTGAGGCAGGAGCAGGCACCCTTCAGGGTATGTGCTCTGGGCAGGGACCCCTTGCACCCACCAGAGGGGGTTCTGAGAGAGCCGGAGCCCCAGAATCTGCCTCAGCCCCAGCTCTGGATAGCCCTTCTCAGGGCCATTCCCTTTGCGGAGGGAGGTGTACCACGGCCCTGAGGGGAGACCTTGAAGCAGTTCAGGCCTGCTGAGTCCTAGAGGGGCTGGAATGAGAGAAAGGAGGGGGCACAGGTCCACCTGGCTGGTTGCCCGGTGTCCTGAAGTGAACACTGAGCTGGGAGCAGGGACCCCAGGCTCTGGCCCCAGCTCTGCCTACTTGTGTGATGCTGGCTTCAGTTACCTCATCTGTAAAATGGGTCTTCCACCATCAACAACTAGGAAAATGTATAACACAGCTCCCCGACTCCCACACCCCCCAATAAAGCACATAATAATATCCTCGAAGAGCACCTGGGCTAGGGGTCCAGGTTAGATACTGCGAGGTGGCATACTTTTCTGGGGGGGGCGTCCTCTGTGTTATGATCTTGCTACAACTCACGTCTCCACAGAAACTGCAGGGAAACAGCCCACAAGGAGCCTGAAATCCTCAGAGTTTCAGAGGAGGGTCCCTGGAGCCTTGGAAGCTGGGGTGGGGCTGACAGGCCCTGGAGGGTAGGAAGTGGAGACACACTCAGGACTGTCTGGCATTGCGTGGGCTGGGGGACCATCTCTGCTGTGTCCCCCCTGCTTGTCCTTGGGCCGACTCATCTCTCTGAGCTCCAGTTTCTTCCTTTGTACAGTGGGGATAATGACGCTGGCTCATGTGACTGGGGGGGGAGAAATAAGTGAGAAGACAGAGGGCTCATGTTGACAGCGCTCACTGCCATACCCCTGGTGCTTAGTTGGCCTCCAGTAACGTGTGTTGAATGAATAATGCAAGTGAAGTACCTAGTACAGTGTCTAGCACAGAACCGAAAACAAGTGTAGCTGCTGCTGGAGATACGCCCCACCCCTTACGAGCCTCCATCGCCTTGTGGTCCTTCCAATTCAAGCTTCGTCACAGAGGGACACTGGTGCCCGAGGTACCACACCCTGTTCTCTGCAGGCTGCCAGGAGCCTCCATTGTTTGCCTCACCAGGCGCTGAGCCGTGTCGTGAAAGCTCAGTCTCCCCAGAGGAAGAAGGATACCTGGGTCCCAGCTGGGGTCACCCACCTCTACCCTGCCCTGCGTTGTATTGTACTCCTGCCCGGGGTGGGGCCGCACAGTGTGGCCCAGCTTCCCGTTGCCGGTCTGGCCTCATCCACCCTCCCTTTCCTGTTGGATGCGAGGCTGCACAAGCCTCACATATATTATGTGAGGTTTGGGACAGGAGTTCCCCTCCTGCATCTGTTCCCTTCACACCCACACCATCTCCCCTAAAGTCCGATTGATGTCCTCGGTCTCTGGCTGGCCACTCTGGGATTTGAGTAGAAGGCTCAGATGTCTACCATCTGCTTTTGAAAGAGTGCTTGACCCACGCCGTTAGCAGCTCTCTGCACTGGAGAGGACAGCTCTTCCCGTGGCCTGTGGCCCTCCTGACTTGAGCAAGGTGCCACCCCTCACCTGGGACCTCTCTCCTTCTACCACTCCCCCCAGGTGTCTGCACCTGCCCTGTGTCCAGGGTGCTAGAGGGACCCCATTTCCCCAGACCCCTCACTCAGCATCCCCACTGCCCTACACTCACCGCCTAATCGCCTAGGAAACCATCAATGACGCCGTGCCCCCAGGGGATGGCCCACACCTTCATCTGTAACACATCCTCACCGAGAGCTTACTACGCCTCCCGTGGATAAGGAAAGGCCAGATGGCCTGCGGGTTGTTGGGAGCGGGTGAGCCCTGGTCTAGGGCTCTTACCCCTGGGGCGGTGTCAGGACAGGCTGGGGTCCACCTGGGAGCAAGTCCCCTGACCCAGGGCAAGGCCTGTCCTGGCTGTGTCTCTTCCTAAGCACCCCCTGGGGCTCATTCTGCTGAGCTCACCTCCTAGGGCAAATGCACAAGGTGGGTGGGGCTGTGACAGAAGCACATTTATGGAGCACCTACTGTGTACAGGAGTGTAACACCAGCTGTGCCTGCTCCCTGTGTCTCACTGTTCTGTGAGGAGAGGGAGGTAGCTGGAGCTGTGTCAGAGTCACAGAGGGAGCCCTGGGGGACAGTGGCATGGGGTCTGACTTCAGCATGGGCACCGGAAGCCCTCACAGAGGAGCTGGCCTTAAACACTGCATTGACTTTCGACAGGCAAACATGAGGAAGGGCATTTCAGGTGGAGGGGACAGCATTGGTGAAGGCCAGAGATCAGAAGGGGTGACCGTGCTGGGGGGTGTGCAGAACCTGGGCTCTCATGACAGGGGTTTGTAGGTGAGGAGTTTAGAAAATGGGATGACCAGCTGTCCTGGTTTCTGGGACTGAGACACCTCCCAGGACGTAGTACTTTCAGTGCTAAAGCCAGGAAAGTCCTGGGGAAACTGGGATGAGTTGGTCATTGTACTGGGAAAGTTAAATTGAGTTCCAATAGACACAGGCTTTGAATATATAGGTCAGGAGTTTGGGGTTCTGTCTTCTAAGCCATGAGGAATTCCAGAAGGATTTTTTTTTTTTTTTTTTTTTGGTTTTTTTGTTTTTTGGTAAGGGGAAGGGAAGAAAGCATCTTCTACAAGTTAAGCCTACCTGATCCCCACTGATGGGAATTTTTATCTCCATTTTGCAAATGAAGAAACTGAGGGTCAGAGAAGTTAAGTTACTTGCCCCAGGTCACACAGCAAATAAGCAGCTGGTGATTCCAAAGCTTGTATTCTGAGCCACTGAGCCATCTGCTCAGGATGAGGCTCTGGTAGGCCAGGGGGGTAGGTATTGTGACTCAAAAGCTGAGGCTGCCTGGGATCTCTCTGAGGATGGGACCTCAGGGGCTCCTGGAATATTGGCTTATGCTGACTCTTGGTTTCCCTGTCTGTGACATAGAAAGCCATCAAACAGCACTAGGGCTGGCTTGGCTTTCCTAGCTCTGTGTCCCCGTTGTCCATCCTGGGGTCAGTGAACAGTGTTGAATGGATGATGGGACCTGTGTCGGACCCACTGTGACTGACAGGGCCCCGAGGGACTAACCATCCAGCAGCCCCTCTCAGTGGTGAGAAATAGCATTGCATGCAGGCCCCAGGGTCCAGGAGACCCCCCTGGGCTGGGGGAGGCTCACCCTTGCTGAGCAGGGAGCACATCCACTGCTCCAGGGATCAGCAAGAACAGACCCAGGTCCAGCTCTCCCCTGACCAAGTCCAAGCTGCTCGGGACATGGCAGCTACCCCTCCCAGACAGCCAGGCATGGAAGGGTTAATGGGCCACCCCCAAGGATCCCTCACCTGGAACCAGCCACAGGCGGGCAAGGGAGGAGCAGGCAATAGGAGGAAGACCAGCTGGTGCGTGGGCAGCAAGCATGTCTGGCTGGAGGATACAAGTGTTGGGACAGGTGGCTGGAGCTTGATGACAGGACTTTGGCAAGGGGCAGCCTGGTCCTGAGTGCCTGGATCTGGGGCAGGAAGCCAGGCACGTTGATGATCCAGGTGTGTTATAAGGTGGCAGAGGGTGATCTGCACGGCACCGGGCCCTTGGCACACATAGCTGGCTTTTGGGCCATCCTGTTCAGCATGCCCTTGGCTGTGGAGTTATACGTGGGAGCCAGCCTGCTGAGGAGGGCATCCCAAAGTAAGGCTGCAGTAGTGAAGCCTTCCTGCACAGAGTAGCAATGATGGGCACTAGGGCTGGAGCTGGTGGGTGGTGGGGACCTCTGTGTGGGGTGCTCTGCAGGGAGAGCCCCACATCGGCCCCCAGGAGAGAAATGCTTGCACAGGCTGCCCGGGCCTCAGCAGGAGGGCTCTTGGCGGATGTGTGTGAAAGGCATATCTCAGATATCTCAGCCTTTGTTAGAAAGCCAACGCAGGACCATTTCCAGAGAAGAAGAGGGGCAGGTGGGGTCTTTGACTCTTCTCTGTCCTTAGCAAGCACTCGATTTGCTAAAAATCAGGGATGGGTACCACCAAGAGAGTGACCCCAACAGACCTTTTTGTGCAGCTCTGGGGTCGAGAAGGACTGATTCTGGTCAGGAACAACAAGACCTCTTTCCTGGGCATGACGCTGGGGTGGCGGGTCCCCTCTGAGCCTCTCAAGAGATCCCTGGGAGAGGAGGATGGGGAGTTATTGCTTCACGGTTACACAGTTTCTGTCTGCGTGATGACCATGTTTGAGAAATAGACACTGCTGATGGTTATGCAACGCTATAAATGTAATTACGGCCGCTGAATTGCCCGTTTATGGTTAAAATGGCAATTTTATGTCATATGTATATATTTCGCCACAATAAAAATAAAAGGGGGCTTCCCTGGTGGCGCAGTGGTTGAGAGTCCGCCTGCTGATGCAGGGGACACGGGTTCGTGCCCCGGTCCGGGAGGATCCCGCGTGCCGCGGGGCGGCTGGGCCTGTGAGCCGTGGCCGCTGAGCCTGTGCGTCCGGAGCCTGTGCTGGGGGGAGGCCACAGCAGTGAGAGGCCCGCGTACCGCAAAAAAAAAAAAAAAAAAAAGTAAAAACTGCCAGGGTCATGAAAAATAAGGAAAGACAGAAAACTGTCACAGATGGAAGGAGAGTAAGGAAACATGACAACCAAATGCATCATGGTAGCCGAGATTAGACCCTGGAACAGGAAAAAAGGACAATTCATGTCCACTAAGGAAAAACTGGTGAAATTCGAGTAAAGTTTGTAGTTTAGTTAATAATGTTGTCCCAGAGTTAGTTTCTTAGTTCTGAGAAATGTTCCACAGTTATGTAAGATGTGAACATTAGAGGAAGCTGGGTGATGGGTGTATGGGAACTCTCTGTACTGTCTTTGTAACTTGTCTCTAAATCTAAAATTATTCCAAAATAAGAAGTTAAAAAAAAAGGAAGATCAAAAGCAGGACCTGGACTACGAAAGAGAGCTGGGCTCTGCCCAGGAAAGGCCAGGGCGTAGACACTTCTGCAGGGCCAGTTGGCAGTCGAGGCCGCTGGTCCAGCTGCACCCCTCACCCGCGTGCTACCCACACTTATCGTGTAGCTTGTTTGTTCTCCTACACAAACAGCCCGTCCCAGGCCCCTTCCCCTTCTGGACATCTTGGTTTCCATCTCTCGACGGCTCCACTCATAGCCTCTGTCTGCACAGTGAGCCTGGGCACTGGGCCCTCAGTGTCCGGAGACGTGTTTTCCCAGCACACAGTGGTCACGCAGCCTACACTGGCCACGCGCCCTGAGGGCCGGCTGCCAGCAGAGGTCCTGAGAGCCAGACTCCTGTTCCCAGCCACTCATCGGAGGAAAAAGGCTTAGGACGGGGAGGAGAAAGACCAGAAACTGACATTTAGTGAGCACCTACTGCATGCCAGGCACAGCACCAGGCCCTTCACAGGTGGTTCTCCTTGATCTCCCTACAATGCAAGATAAGCATGGTTATCTGCATTTTACAGATTGGGAGATTAAGACTGAGAGAGGTCAACTCATCTTCTATATGTGTCAGAACCAGGGATTAAACCCATGTATCTGTTGGACTCCAGATTCTGTCTTCTTTCCTCCACACCCAGGCAGGAGAGGCGGTAGGACCCATCTAGCTCCCCAGACTGGGGGCAATGTCCAGTCTGCCGGACATTCTGAACTTCTAGGAGTGTCAGACAGGACAGAAGGCATACTTGGTGATGTCATTCTCTGGAAGGGGTCAGGGCATTTGTTTGCAAGGTCAAAGTTTCTGTGGACAGAGGGCAGGGCTCGGGGCAGGAGTCTTAGTGAGTCATGTAGCTGAGGGGCTGCTTGGAACTGGGGAGGCCCCAGCCCCCAGGGTATTGGCGGGACCTAAAGTAGAGCCCAGGCCCTCTCGGAAGACACCCATCTCTGCCCTAACCCGAGCTCCCACACTCCATGATGGGACTCCAGAGGGACCACACACACCTCGGAAGAGACCCTGGATGCAGACACTTCCTCTGTTCCCCTGTGGATCCGGCCATCCTTCCAGGCCTTGCTTCCATCTCCCCGTGCCTCCTACCCCTCTGTAGACGCTCCCTGTGCGTGGCCTCAGGATTGCTCCCACCTCTGGGAACTTTCCTCACTGTTAGTCAGTGCCACAGCCACAGTCCCAGGGGTGGTCTCCTTGGGGTGACTGCTCTCGCCAGCACCATGAGCCCCCAGAAAGCCTGGGTGGCCATCACGTCCTTTGGGCCTCAGCCCTTAACAGAGAGCAAGGCCAGGGCCAAGCTTGGGGCACCCTGGGCATAGACAGATGAAGCACACGTGGGAGATTCCAGCTGGAGTCCAGCCCAGCCCACATGCTACTGCTCGTCACTGAGCCTCGTTCTGGAAAGGTAGGTGCCAAAGTTCAAGGCTCGGGTCCAAGCCCAGACCCGTCTCACTGCTCTGGGCACAGCTCTGACTCTGCATTCCACTCCCCCAGCCAAAGAGGAGGGTGAGCCTAGAACGTTCTGTGATTTCAGCCTGTGGGGTTGGCTGTGATTATGCAGAAAAGACCAGTGTGTTTCCCGTAAAACAGTGAGTGATCTAGAAAGCAGTGACCACCCCACCACATTTATTCTTAGAAATCCTAGAAAGTTGTTGACTAGCTCATTCTTGGAAATGGAACTCTGGCAGGAGACCAGGGGAGTCCGCTAGTGACAACCCCCCAGGTCCCTGCCCTGAGCCGAGAGCAGTCTGTGGGCAGCGTTGATAAACACACCTGTGTCATAGGCTCTCCTCCTCTTTCAAGTAATTTTATACAGCAGTCCCCCGGCTGGAGCCTCCCTAGAGGTGAAGGGGATCATGGTTTAAAGTCCCTAACCCTTAGTTCCTTGTCTTTGGCCTTGGGGAAGTGTGAGCTACCCTTACTTATTCAAAGGAAGTGTTTATGGGGGGAAAGGGGGCCTGGGGACGAGAGAATCAGACACTGTTTGGGCCCTCTTGGGAGCTCCAGGTGGCAAAATTGAGTGTACAAATAACTCTATAGCAATACGTGTGAAAAGAGCCCAGGAAGGGGACAAAGGGTTACATGGTACAGAGAGAGAAATTTGGCACAGTTAAGCAGAATGGGCAGGCTTCCTGGAAGAAGGGGCATTTGACTGAGACTTGAAGGACTAATTTTTTTTTTTTTTAATCTTGAGTATTGAAAGGGAAGCAAGGCTGAGTGAAGTCCCTGATGAAAGGGGCCTCTGAGGTGAAGTGGGTTAGGCCTGTACAGTGTCAAGCAGACCTGGTCTGGATCCCACTCCTGACGATGGACCATGTGACTGGGAGGTCCCTTCCTCCCCGGACATATTTCCTCACCGGAAGAGAAGAACAATTGCAAAGATACCTTGAAATAACACTCGAGAAAGGGATGCCCAAACCCGTGGGCGCTGCTTCCATCCAGCTCACTTGAGTTCGATTGTGGTGGTGGGCGCACACATGCTCCAGGCTGGCTCCAGGCAGATGCAGACAGCCCTGTGTCACTGGTTTGAAGGGAATTATTAGACATCAAATGAACATTCCTTCGGAAGAGATAAATATCGTCACCCTGTCAGAGCCATGGCCCCTTCCTCAGGGCAGGTGACCAGGACTGCACATCGTGAACACAGCCAACAGCCCAGGCCCTGGAAGTCTCCATGTCCCAGCCCCCCTCCAGAGAGAAAGGAGGCCTGCACACACCTGTATCTGAAGGGGCTTGCACTGAGGTTCCTGACAAGAGTCTTTCCTGTGTCACAGCTGGAGGCCACCCCAGCCAGTAAGTCCACCAGGAGGAATAACTCATGTTCAATAAAGGGACGCCTGTTTACACATCTTCTCCTCAGAGCTAATTGCTCAATCGAAGCCCTTCACACATCAAAGTGGCCCATGGCCTGGCTCCGAGGGTGAGGTGTAGCTTCTGGAACACAGGCGCCTCTGCTGCCCCTGGGAGCTGAGCCTAAACCTTTCCTTCAAACCACAAGTGGCTTCGGAACCAGGAGAACAGACAGGAGCCTACTGAGTTATTTCCCTGCAGGCCAGGGTCTTTGTCCTGACACACTGGGTTGCAGATGGACAGCTCAGCACGTGGGCATTGGGAGGGGTGATGAGAGGATTCTGACGGGATACATCTCACCCTCCTCTGGATGACTAAGCTGTAGCCTGGGGCTGGGGAATTGGAGCTTGGTGTGGAGGATTTCACAGTGACTGTTCCATGGGTGGTGACGGGGTTCTACAGAGAACATCTACCTTGACTCCCCTGTCTGAGTGAGGAAACTGAGGCCCAGGGAGAGGCCAGGCTCGCTGAGTTTCTCCTGGGAGTTAGTGATGTCTCAGGCCAGGGCTCCATCCACAAGGCTCAAGTCAAGCCCGCCTCTGCCTGTGGGTGTGAGCCAGAGACAGGAGATCAGATCGAGGTGGGAGAATGTGGGAGCTCAGCTGAGGAGACGGGACCCCACAGGGGCCAGGAGGGGGGAGGAGGGGCCTGGGGCCTGAGCAGAGAGCTGCTTAGAAAACCTCAGAACTGGATTAGTTAATGGTGGCCAGGGGTTAAGGAGGAGGTAAGACAAGAGGGAAGTGGGTGTGACTATAAAAGGCAACACGAGGGATCCTCATGGTTTGGGAAACATTCTGTAACCTGACTGCTTCAGTGTCAGTATCTCAGTATCCTGGTTGTGGTATCGCACTACAGTTTTGCAAGATGTTATCATTGGGAGACATAGGGTAAAGAGTACACGGGACCTCTCTGTATTATATCTTACAATTGCATGCGAATCTACAATTATCTGTAAGCCAAAAGTATAATTAAAAAAACAAGAAAACCTCTGAGCTGGGTATGCAAAGGGGTCTGAGAGATGGAGGGGGCGTCCTGGAGGTGGATGGCTGAGCCAAGTGGAAATGGCCTGTGCCCAGTTCACCCCGGGGCACTGCACCTGCCCTCGGGACAGTGGGTCATGGGTGCTTGGCCTGGCACGGTCTGTGAGCGCAGCGACTTCTGGGTCCAATGGAAGGAGCATCAGAAGGCAAGGAGCAGAGTTTCGGGGCAGCCAGGAGAGGGCGCTCCAGGACGAAGGGTAAGGAAGCCACACAAGACCCTTGATGACGGATGAGTCGGGGTGCTGAGGGCCAGCTGGGAGGAAGGGTGTCTACTCTACGGCCCAGTGTGGCAAAGCACTGTCATTGCAGCCCTGCCGAGTACAGGAGGACTCTGGCATATCTCTAAACCAAACCAACAGCTATTTACATTTCCGCAGGAAGAATTTAGATTAGATGCCGGGCAGGTTTGGATGCAGGAAGTGCCATCAAGGCCATATGGGTGTTTAATGAGACTTGGGGCTGTGCTGCCTGCAGCCGAGTCAAGAGCATATGGACTTTCCCGGCTGTGTCTTCAGTTCAACCCAGCTGAGCACCACAGGGTAGCAGGTGCTGGAGGAGATGCACATACACCAACTTCCCTTCCTGGGCCAGGAGCTGGTGACACAGAAGGCAGAAAGATGACACAGATGAGAATGAGTCTGGCAAGTGTATTGACAGTGACTGGAGCTCTGTTCAATGGCACAAGATCTGTGATTTGCAAATGCCTGGTCCTAAGTGCCCTAGAAAGAGCCCCGTCACTAAGGTTCCCTTCTGCCCCTCCAACCCAGCTTTTCTGGGCCTCCAAGTTTGCCTGAGATGTCCTCCCACATCTCCAGACCTCAAGCCAGATCCCTCACCAGCCCCCCACTGTGAGTAGCACTCAGAACCCTGAGCACTTCCTTGGTGCAGATGCTCTGTGGCCCTGGGCGCACAGACATACACCAGACACAGTCCATCCCTTGAGGGGCTCCAGTTGGGTGGGAGAGACAGATACATAATTAAATAAGTGTATCAAAGAGGGTGGGGTAGGTGAGCCCCCCCAGATGGCAACTTTACCTCTAGGTCAGTGACAGGGACATATTCCAGCCCAAGCAGGGAAGCCCAGCTTATTCTCCAAGTGAAGAGCTATTCTCAGAGTGTGCCAAGGATGCCTGCCTCTGACTCTGGGCTGCTGGAGGAGCCCTTTTGTCCACTGGGCCAGGGAGACTGACAGGGCTGATTGTCCTTGTACCCAGAGCCTGCCCACACTCTGAAGCCAGGTCTGCAGAATTGCCACCAGCCCTGTTGGGTCTTCCTTGTGTTTGATGCCCAGGTGGGTCCAATGGGGGCAAGGCAGACAGGAGGTGGAGGTGGAGAGACCCCCCTGCCCCATGCTGCCCCACATGGCTCCTGGCCAAGCTGGTGCCCTGTGGACTCATCTCACGAAATTAGAGATGATGAGAGAGTGGGTGGTGGGAGTGTGACATGGGGAAGTTATTCTTGAAGGAGAAGGAGATGTGACCCAAGCTTCCCCTAGTTGGGGATTTAGATGGATCAGGGAAAGCTACTGTAGAGGAAAGCAGGGCTGGGTACACAGGCCACAGTGGGTACCTCTTATGATCTACAGGACAAGCCAGGAGAGTCCCATTCAGCTATCTTGATTGTCTCCCTGGCTGCCTTGCTACCATGGAGGTGGCATTACCTCCAATTCACAGATGATGGAAGCAAGGCCAGAGAAGAGAAACGACCACCCTGGGCTCAGAGCCAGTAGCCGGAAGAAATCAGCTTCTCAGCTATACTACACCCAGGCCAGCTCCTGTGGGCTGGAAAGGAGAGAGCTCCCTGGAGAAGACACGGAAAGATGGCTGGGATGAAGACAAGGGTCTGACTGTGCAAAGGCTCAAAAGTCAGGCCTAAGGGTCGCCACAGTGATGTTGGCTAAATGCACCACATTTCACATGAAAAGGCCTGCTTTTCCGGGAAGGCTCTGTTTTGCTACTGGTTTTGGCTTTGCTTCTGGAGGGAACTTGCGGGAGCAGCTGGTACAGGGCACCGGCCCAGGCCTGGACTCCACTCTGAGCTCCAGCACTGCTTAACTGGGGGGCCGTGAGCAGATCACTTAAACTCTCTGATTCTCAGTTTCTTCACTGTAGCGAGATCTAATAATACACCGTGAGCTGCTGCGAGGATTAGAGGTGCTGTATGCAAAGTGTTGGACATATGATCATACGCAGTAATGAGGAGCTATTAATGTGATGTCAGCGGCTGGCTGCGGCCACCTCCTCTTCAGTGATCCCTGCTTCAACCACCCAGTCACCTCCAAGGAGACGACTTCAACCCTTGCTAATGCAGTGGGGTGGAGGTGGATCTCTTAAGGATCTGAGACAGGACCCTACGGTCCACGAGGTGCACTGAACATAAGGAAATCAAGTGGCTTCCCTGATCTTGCATCCCGCATGTCTCACACAGCATCCGAGAGAAGCCGCCGATGTAGACAGCTGGTCCTGCCGTGTTCCCGCTCAGAGGAGCTATTAGCTGTGTCATGCATCCATTTGTAATGAAACGGAAGTGTTTTGATTTCTCTGGGAAGCCGGATTTTCTCCCAAATCCTTGCTGCTTTCATCCTTGGACATGAAACAGCCCATTATAATCTCATATGGAGGGGCAGCGGTTATAAGGCGCCCATGAAATCTGATCGCCAACTCAGCTCTCAGGCGGCAGCTTTGATCGCTGGGAGGGAGCAAGTCTTCCCCAGCTTGGTGCTAATAGCCCCATGCATTATTGACGAGCCATGTTTCGGTGGCAGACCCATTCGGAGAGACATTCAGATTGCAGGCTGGAGTATCAGCTGCTTCCCTCACTCCTTGGTGACGAAGCTTTGTAATCCGGCAGAGCCGCTAAAAATAGGCACCTGACAGAGTTGTGTATGCAGCTCACCCCACCCTTGCTGCAGACTAGTTGGAGGGCAGCAGACATGGAACAAGAAAAGAAGGCGAAACCACCGCTTTCCACTTCTCTCAATTGCTGCCCCTCTGATCCAAAGGTCTGAGGAACGAACAGCTGCTCAGGGCGCACCCACAGGAAAGCCACATCTGAGGCCTCAGCTGACTTCGGGCAGGGCTGTGGCCAGACTATGTTCTCTCACCCCTCTGAGAAGGACACGGATACCCATGCTTTGGGACCACTGGGGCAAGGCAAAGTTTGGGACTTAATTATCTCTGAGAATTTGCTGGAAATGCTAAGGGGGTTGGGCAGGCTCACTGTACCCCCCCCCCCTTACTCTGGATAACCTAGTCAAACCCTCTTTCAGGAATTGAAAGACCATTATTTGAATATCTACAATGCGCCAGGCACTGAAGATAAAATAGTGAGGAAGGACAGATGGGGCTCCCATCTGTGACAGACGGCCTTCGAGGTGGGCCCCAGGGACCCCTCCTCCTGGTATTCATGTACTTGCATTGCCCCTTCCCACACTGATTAGAACTGACCCGTGTAATCAATAGAACATTGTGGAAAGGAAGGAGAGGGATGTCTGAAGTGAGGTCATCGTAGCTTCTGCCTTGCCCTCTCGGATCACTTGTTCTCTGAGGAAAGCCAGCTGCCATGTTGGGAGGACGTTCAAGTAGCCCTATGGTGATGCCCAGCAGTCATCATGGAAATGGATCTTCTAGCCCGAGTCAAGCCTTCAGATGCTTGCAGCCCTGGCTGACATGTGGACTACAACCCCCCGAGAGAACCTGACCAAGAATCACCCAGCTAAGGTGCCCTCAAATGTCTGACCAATAGAAACTGTGAGATAATAAACAATTGCTGTTTTAACCTACTAAGTTTGGGGAAAATTTGTCGCCTAACTATTGATACTAATGTACTGGTCTTCAGCGACTGTCACAGGCTGGGGGAGAACTAGATATTGGTCAAATAATTACACCAATAGCTCTAAAACGGAAACTATGAAAGTTGAAAAAAAAATGTCTCTGTTAGGGGGAATGGACCCAGTCAGAGAGGTCAGGGAAGGCTTCCAGGGGGGAATGATGACTGATGTGAGGCTGAGGTGTACGTCCAGGTAAAGCAGGGGAAGAGGGTGGGGAGTGCTCCAGGTAGAGAAGCAGCTTGAGCCAAGGCCCTGGGCGCGAGTGAGCCAGAGGCATGAACACATAGGAAGGAGGCCCAGGGGGTGAAATGCAGTGAGCTGGGGAGGCACACAGCTGGGCCTGCAAAGGCAGAGGGCTGCTACCCCTGGGGGATTTGCTACTCAGCCTAAGTGCAAAGTGGGAGCCCCCAGAGTATCTTAAACAAATGAGTAATGTGCTCAGATCTGATTTTTGGAAGGGTCTTTTAGTTCTGTGGAGCCTGGTTGGGAGATTTTAGTGTAGGTAGGGCTGTGGCAGGAGCCCAGGAGACGGATGGGTGCCTGGAACTAGGTGGTAATAACAGACATGGAGGGATGGACAGATTGAGAGACATTAATGATGCTGAATGGTAGGTACCTGGTGATGAAATGGCCATGGCTGCGGGCAATGAACAGAAGAGAGGTGCCCAGGAAGAGTTCTAGGTCACACAACCTTGGATGGTCTGGGGATTGAACTGGTCTGAGAGATCCAGGAAAGTGCACTTAATGCATCCTGGGGGCTTTGTGGTCTGATGCGTTGTCCAGGATGTGCCTGCCAAGCAGTGTCTTGAGGACATGGGTCCACCCACCCCCTGCCTCTGGGCGTGGCCCTGTCCTATCAGAGCTCACTATCTAGCGGAGCTGATGACACCTTCACAGGAAACAATGAGGTCCTAGCAGGTTGGTCTGGTTCCTTCCAAAGGGCAGATCTGTCAGGACAAGGTCTAGAGCAACAGCCCCTGTGGGATCCTGAAAGCTTAAAGGGGGTCCAGGAGGTAGAAACTATTTTCATAACCACACAGAGATAGTATTTGCCTTTTGAACTCTCATTCTTTCGTTTGATAAAAAGGAGTGTTCCAGAACCCACGTGGTGCATCATTTTGCAGCGGGTTGAATGCAGAAGAAGATATGACCAATATCTTCTATGGAACCAGACATTAAAGAGATTGGCAGGACTGTAAAACAATGCCACCCTTCTCACTAGTTTTGTTTTCAAAAATAGTTATTTTTTCATAAAAATATAACACATAGTAGGCTTATTATTGTTGGTTTTAAAGAAATTCATACATAATTTTAAAATTTCTCAGCTTTAATTTCTAATATGGTAAATATTGATAGCTATAAGCCACCTAAACAGAAACTCTTAGGGATCCTCAATAACTTTTAAGAGTGTAAAATAAGGGTCCAGAGATCAAAACATTTGAGAACTGCTGATCTGGGACAAGGAGGCCTCTCGGTTCCTGGGATCCTCTTTAGGCTCCCCTTTCATCGGCAGCTGAGACATTAACAAGATGCCATGGGGTACAGCAGCGATGTTGGAAAAACATACTTTAGGCACAAATGGTGCCCTGAACCATTTGCCTGGGCTGTAACATGTCCCAAAGCATCACTTCTTGTATGCAGGCTGAGAATGTCCTGCATAAGGCAAACGTTAGGAGGACCCATTCCCCTAGACACCAAAGGTGTACCTAAGAGCAACTCTTTTCTAAATGCTGGCTTGTCTTCTTTCACTGGGGGAGTTTCTGGTTACCTTCCCTCTGGCCCGTTATACTCACCTATTAATTAGAATATAGACATTGATCTTTCTAAAAACACTAGAAAGATAATTTGGTCCAGTTCCCTCCTGATTAAAAGTCCTTTAGCTGTTCTAAATCAACTTGAGGAATTAAATCCCAAATCTTATTAAATCATGCAATGTCCTTTGTGATCTGGTCTCTCCCAGCATCAAGACTTTTCAGCCTCTTCACTAGGCTACTGGAAGATTCATGAAGTCCCAGGGGCTCTCTTGCTTATAAGACTTTGTCTACGTGATATCCACTCTGTATCCCACTTGTGCCTGAAATGCCTATTGCTTCCTTTCTTCCTCTGGTCCCGCAGGATTCAACCTAGAAGCATCTCATATGGGGAGCCCCACTGACCCCTCCCTCAGAGGCCACTAGAGTGTTGTGCTCCCTGCTGTATCTTCAGCTCCAGGGCTGATATCTTGCCTGTGCAAATCAGAATATGTTGGTCCCTTACAGGCAGAGTCTATTCTGATTGGTCAGTTTCTCGTTCTGATTGCTTGGAGCCTGTGCCATACTAGTTGTTAATTTTTTTTTTTTTTAATTTATTTCAACTGCATCGGGTCTTAGTTGTGGCATGCGGGATCTTTCATTGCAGTGCGAGGGCTCTTCGTTGTGGTGCATGGGCTTTTCCCTAGTTGTGGTGTGTGGGTTTTCTCTTCTCTAGTTGTGGCGCGCAGGCTCCAGGGCGTGTGGGCTCTGGAGTTTGCGGCACACAGCCTCTCTAGTTGAGGTACGTAAGCTCAGTAGTTGTGGCACGCGGGCTTTGTTGCCCTGCGGCACGTGGGATCTTAGTTCCCTGACCAGGAATCAAATCCACGTCCCCTGCATTGCAAGGCAGATTCTTTACCACTGGACCACCAGGGAAGTCCCTGTTAAATATTTTTAAGACCACCCCTTCCAAAGGCCTTGAAAGAAAACACTCAGTAGATATTTGTTGAATGAATAAATGAACAAAGTCCCCTGGGCTCCAAAATCACGAAATGAGTTGGCTTAAGAACCCAGCACTCTGGGCCCCCAGTCGCAGAGCTGGGGATTCAGGCCCTTCTCTGTAACCATCTGCCTGGCTTTTGAAACATCCTGCATTGCCCTGAGCACCTGGTCTAAGCACCTCAGTCCATTGATAGTTTTCTCTGAACTACACAGTAGCGAATAATCAAAGTTTGAACTCTTTTAACAGACAATCTCTTCCTAACAGGCTGGCTCTTCACACACCTGCACCATTAGAAGCAAGGAAAACCCCTGCCCTACAAGGAAATGCAGCCTATGGTTTTTTGGTTGGGTCAGTGACATCCTTGGTCCAGAGGGATTATTACTGACGCCTCAGTCTTTGCAATTATACTTTAATAGCTCACATTACATGTTAAGCTCCTAACTGAATAAATTACAAAGTGCTCCAATTACATGAAACAATTATGCACTGAAGTCAATATCCTTCCATAAATTGCTGGGAAGAATTGTATTCTAAATCCAATCTAATCATTGCCCCCATGTTGGAACACTCAATAAAGCCCCAGTGACTTTGGGTCAAGACACTCTCATCATCCATTAAACGGAGAGTCACCCCTGACCCAGAGTAGAGTATAAAATAGTCATTTCGGTGTGAGTGGGCCATCTGTAGGATAAGCAGGCGTTGCCTACGCACAGAGCAAGTCCAGACTCCTTCCCTGGCAATTAAGATCTTTTCTGCAAGATCTTTTCTGCTCTCCCCTCTAGCCTCTCCTAACCAAATCCACTCACCCGAGAGACTAAGGTCAAGCCCATCTGCTCCAAGAAGCCTGCTATCCTGGGCATGACAGTGTGCTGGGATGGGGTGTGCCTGCATGAACGCTTTCTCGGTGTGTCAACGCTTTCTCTGTGTGTGTGTGTGTGTGTGTGTCTGTGTGGTGCAGGGCCCAGCACATCACACACACACACACACACACACACACACACACACACCATTTTCCTTGGAAAATGCAGCTTCACAGGAATTATCACAGCAGTAAAAATTCTCTGACAAGGAACAGAAGAGAATCCTAATTCTGCCCAGCTCTCCACGGACAGCTAAGATAAGCCCAGAATAAGTGATTTCCCAGAGGGCTAAACTTTGGGCCAGGAGTGAAAATGGAGCTCTGGAGATGGCTCAAAGGACAGGCTTCTGGTCCCTCCCCTGGCCTCTCTCTGCTCACTACACCTTGGTTGGACTGCCAGGCTGTCAGGCTGGACAGACGGACAATGCCCCAGGATAGCAGGCATGTCCTGCTGGCACCTGAAATCCAGCCTGGGAGCCACTGGCCAGGGCTCATCACAAGAAGACGTTCCAGCTCAGCCAGCTCATCTGCAGCTGTTGTTTTTTTTTTTTAAAAAAAGCCAAGGAGGGCTTCCCTCGTGGCGCAGTGGTTGACAGTCGCCTGCCGATGCGGGGGACATGGGTTCGTGCCCGGATCCGGGAAGATCCCACATGCTGCGGAGCGGCTGGGCCCGTGAGCCATGGCCGCTGAGCCTGCGCATCCGGAGCCTGTGCTCCGCAACGGGAGAGGCCACAGCAGTAAGAGGCCCGCGTACCGCAAAAACATAAATAAATAAATTTATAAAAAATTTTAAAAAGCCAAGGAAAGCAGAGTCTTGGATGATCGATGGGCTGTGTGTGTCTTTCTCTTGCTCCCGCGAATTTTTCAATCGGAAAGCGTAGGCTTATCTCTCATTTTTAATTGATTTTAATGCGGCTCAGCCAGGCTAGATGAGATCTCATCTCCTCTGTGGCCTTCGATGAATGGCCTGAGGAGCTGCCTGAATGTTAATAAGAGGGGATCCGAGAAGCCAGAGGAGGTAATGAGGCCGTTGTGTGCCTCGCGAGACTTCCTCAGCGGCTGGGCTGTCGGAGCTGACCTGCCAGGATGGACCCACCTACAGATTTCAGGGGTGGTGTGGATATGGGGATGGGGGCAGTTTGATCTCTAGATGATGCAGAGGAACAGAAACGTGCAGTTGTTATTCATTACCGCCTGGAGAGATTCTGGCTCCATCCATTGCAAGGTTTGGGACTCCAGCTAGCTTGCCTCTCAAAACACGCACTCAGTCTCCTCCTGCCGGTTCCCCATGCTTCATCTGCCTCCGAAAAGCCTTCTTGGTACCTTTGCAGTTTATATCTGTAACATAGGCAATACCTTCTCTTCTCACTTCCTGTTTGTCCCTCCTCACCACCCCCTCTTCCCCCAAACCTTGCTGGGTTCTACCTCTCTGCATGAGCTTAGACCAATTGCCAAGCTCCTCTGGTCCTCAGCTTTCTCCTCTCAAACAGGGATAACAGCATCAAGCATGGGGCGTTATCTGAGGAGGCAGAGAAAATACTGCAGGTAAAGCACCCAGCACTGTGCTCAGAGCAGTAAATAATCAGTTGTTATTTCTTTTCTACCCAACCTCCCTCTCTACCAAGCCAACTGGATCCAGAGATGGGAGCAAAATAATTGGAAACGGAAGGAGGGGCTGAAATGCTGTTCGGTGGGGATGGACTCAGGCCCCTCTTGCAACCATACTATAGGATAGTTAACTGATGGAGACCCAACCCGTTCTTTTGGCTGGAAAGAGATAACAGGCACCTTGGACGAGAGGGTCTCAGCATAGCTGCTAGAGAAGAAACACCCAGAGAGGTTTTAAAAAAACAGTGCTATGCCATATGCCCCAGAGTCTGACTCAGTTGGCCTTGGATGGGCCAGGTGTTGACAGATGTTTGGAATATTGTGGAAGGTGAGTTTAAAATGGTGCAGGCAGAGGCGGGGAAGATCTTATCCCACAAAGCAGGGACACCTTCTAAGAGTTCAGCTACTTGTTCTACCTGGTGGTCCTCTGTAGGCCTCTTCCTGTGGTCACTACAGTTGTTCCAGGGGAAATCCAGTGCTCCTGCAGTGGTCCCCATAAGCCCAGGTGGCAGGTGGGTGGGTGGAGGAGGGAGGCACCTGTCTCTCCATGTCCCTTAGTCCCCAAATCCTTCCCATCTTTCAACGAGGAGACCTGAGACAGTCCCGTATTCAGTACATGCTTACAGTTGTCTCGTACAAACTCAAACATCCAAGGGCTGATTTCCCAATATGTACAAACTCTGAAACACCCTTTCCCGCTGATACCACAGCTCCCTAATCCTCGTGTATACATACAAATGTGGTCAAAAACAGGTTCACTGAAACATACGTATTTACAAACATACGTCAAGAACTGTGAATGGTCTGAGATTTTCTCCTACTTGCAAACTAGCGAGTTGCCTGCCACAGTGTCATGGATGCTGGTAGAAAACACAAGATTCCCGGGTCAGGGATGAAGGATGGTTTACTTCTAACAGCAATCATAGTTGTCAGAGTATCAGCATTTTGGTGCCAGTTCTCTGAGCTCTAAATTCCACAGGGTGACATGAGGAGACTCAGTGACACCCTGCACACAGGGGGTTGTCATATTGAGGACCTCTGAGCTTAAGACACCAAGCCTTATAGTAAGTGGGAAACCTGTCTGCCTGGGCTTGGGCAGAAGATGTTAATTCTATCTACTGAGGCTGTTTGCTCTACAACATCCTGAAAAGAGTCCAGAACAAAGGGCATCATCACCTTATTTGCAAGATGTTCAGAAACGTAAGATCTATGGAGAATGACCTTCTAACACTTATATCCCCAGATATGTATCCCGACACGCAAGCATATGAACTCACTTCAACGTGTACAGTTTCACCATCCTACAAACATCCATGAAGCTTTAGGAAATGCTTGGACAGGGTCTGGGGCAGTGCACTGCTTCCTGGTATAAACAGAGAATGCCTAGCTTGAGTCTCCATCTGGAATCCACTCTCCACATTGACCTGACAATGATCCTTCTAGTACAGTAATTGAGTACTTCCCTCCCTTGCTTAAAACCAGCTACCTGCTGGACACAGCTCCAACTTTGTAGCCTGGCCTGTTGCCTCTGTGGCCTCGTTTCCTGCTTCTCCCCAGCCCAGCAGCATATGCTTTAGCCACAGGAAGCTGTAATGCTCCCCACCTGCCCTGCACCCTCCAGTGCATCCACATGCATTCCCTCTCTCAGCCTGAGATCTCTTGGGTACCAATCACGGGGCTGCAGAGCGAACTGTTCTCTATCCTACACTCCCTCCACAATCCCTGTTGATGCCCAATGTCTCACTAAGCTCACTGTGCTATAATCATCATTTATTGTTGTCTTGACTTTTTCCCCATTCTAGGCTGCGAGCTGCTCTAAACCAAGGCCTTGTTTTTTTCATCTCTGTTGAGGGATCCCAGGGCCTAGGGCAGGGGACAAGTCTTAAGAAGCGAGATGATTACTGTTAGATCCATTATAGGACTGTAGGCAGAAAAGGCTATACCAGTTGCAGGGCTCAAAGCAAAATGAAAGTGTGGGGTCCCTTATTCAGAAGTTATTAAGGATTACAAGATGGTAACAGTAGAGCATTAAACCAAGCATGTAGCCCTTCTGAGTGCAGGGCTCCAGGTGACTGCACAGCTCACACACTCATGAAGCCAGCTCTGAAAACAGCCTCATGAAGAGGTGATAGCATCAGTCACCTTCACATGCCCCAAGGACCCCATGAAGGCAAGTGCCCGGAATGAGGCTACAGGTCAGGGAGCAACCAGCCCCAACAGAGCCTTTGGGGAACTTTGGGTTTACATACAGTGACCTTCCCTCCCCACCTCTCTCCCTCCTTTCTCCTTCCTTCCTTCCTTCCTTCTTTCCTTCCTCCGCCACCTTCCATCTGTGTGTAGGAGGAGCCTAGCATTGACATTACTTAGTTCTTTTCCTCTAATCCACTTATGAAAATTCTTTGGGCACCTGCTGTGATCCGTGGCTTGGGTATAATGTGATGGGTTCCCCACTCTTGAGGAATCTCCATACACACCCACAGGACAGGATGGAACTTGCATTTTCCAGCCCCTTCCTCACCACCCCACATGTGCATACACACCTGATAAGCCGTGCAGACCCTTCACTCAGTCCTTCCCCTATAAGACTTTAAAATACATTACAACTGTGTGTTCATGATAACAGTACGAGGCAGATGTTTAAGTAGAGATGCAAAGAGTCAAGAACGGTATTAAATACAAAATGAGTCTTCTGACTACACCTAGTCCCACTATCAACTGGAAACCAATCTGACTTCTTCTATTCCACTGCTCTGAATTTTGTTCATTCTGGTGGTTACACCATAGTTCTAAGTATGCTTAGACCTTTATTTCATGGTGTGTTAACTCTGAACAGGATCTATTGACGTCCTGCCATGAAAGGTGATACATTTAGTGGACTTCATCCCCCTCAGCTTTTGCTTCTCTCCTAGTTTTGTTATATTACTTTTAGCTCTTCTATTGGGTATCCTTATGACATTAAGTAATTTGTTTAAACCTGATATGTTCTGTTGCATTGGCTTTGCACAGGTCTCCAAGCTGTCCACTCTGTCAGGAGAAGAAGAAAACGGTTTCTGCCCCTCCTCTCAGCCCCCAGCCTCCCAGCCCCACATTCTGACTTCTGTTACATGATCAACTTCTTTTCCATGATCAACGCTACAACATTTACAAGCTATTCAGTAACTATGGCTTCTGGGCTTTGTTGATAGGTTGATTTCAACACAGATTTACAATACTATGATCACATAAACATTGTTCAAGCCAGTCCCTTACAGGTGGAATCGTATTCCTTAGTCACAAAACCTAGGCTGCTTGAAGAAGAAAGACACGAAGCCTGGATCAGAGGGATGCGGGACGCTCTTACCTGACATGTGTCAGTTTCTCAGACACGTCAACCACTGCATTGCAGCTGGCCGCAGACCTTTTTGCACCACGACTCCTTGCTCAGCCTTCCTTTTTCCTGGCTGCCTCTTGTTCCTTTTTCTCATTCAAAAAAGAAACACACTCTTCTTTTCCATAGCCTTACAACCACTGGATTTTTAATCACACTGTTTGTAGAAGTGCCTATATCAGACCATCAGCTTTCTGGGTCCAGTGAGCTCCCCAGCTGAGATTTCCTTTTAGGGTATCACGCTGGGCTAGTTCCACTGTTTCTTCCACACCACGCCTTCCTCTTTTGTAGATTCCTTTTTCATTTTGCTTGTAGCACACCCTCAGACAATCTTTGTCGGAAAGGGTCTTTAGTTGATAATCTATAGTTATAGGATCAAAGGCTCGAAATCATTTTCCCTCTGAACCCATTGGCCTCTACTGTCTGTGTTGTTGCTACAGATTTTGAGGCTAATTTGATTCCCTTTCTTTGCAGGTGAGCTGCTTTTCACTCTCTGGAAGATAAGATCTTATCACTGACCTTCTCAAATTTCATAAGGATATTCCAGGGTGTTCCACTTTTCAGACCGAAGACCTGTGTCTTCAAACTAGGTTATTTTCTCCTAACCTCTAAACCTGCACATTTGGTTTTCTCCTTCTGGAACTCTGATATTGAGGGTGGGCCCCTGCCAGACCTTTGATAGAGAGTGGTGCTGACCTCTCCTGAGCCACTCTTAGGTTGTGACTTCCTTGCTCTGGCTTATCCTTCAGTTCAGTATAATCTTCTTCCCATTTTCCAGAAAGTCAATACAATTCTCGCCACTGATGAGCTCTTTGCCACGTGGCTGGGGATGTCCATGCTTGTACGTTTCTACAGGCATTCCAGTGGATGGGAAAGGGAGGGAGTAAGGCTGTGCTTCGTCTACCATCTGGAATGGAAAGCTCCCCCTGGAAGACTTCGGGTCCTTCTGAGCAAGGCTTGAAAGGAGTAGGGGAGGCAGGGAGGGCGCTGGACAGGTTTTCAGAGGCCTGAGGGAAGACTAGCTTTCTGTGCCTGGGGGAGTGGTCACCTACGTCCATGAGGCCTCTCACTCGGCTCAAGAATGTGGGACGTCACTGGGGGTCAGATGCTGAGATGGTAATAGGAAGTGAGGAGGGTCCACAAGAACGGGAGGAAAGAGGGCTGCCCGAGTGGGCTGGCGAAGCCTTGAGCAGGGCAAGTGGGGCCCCAGGCCTTTGTGGGCAGCCTTGGGGTGACCTGGCTCTGTTTCTGCCTTACCCTCAGGTTTGCAAAACAGAGGGCATCAAGCAGGTAGCTGGCCACTGGCAGAGCATCTTCCTCTCCCCTCCAGACTCAGAGTGTCCCCTGGACTGAGGCTACCTTGCTAGGGTCCACTTGGACGTCGGTCGGTGTATCTGTGTCCATGTGGTTTAGCTAATTGGTTACATTCCTCTGGATACCTGGCTGGACTCGGGAGCCCAAGGGGGCGGGGGTGTGGAGGGGAGACGAGGAGATCATCTTGAAGTGTGGGACCCTCTGCGAAGGAGACAAGGTGGAGAAGGAACAGCTGTGGAGGGCTCTGGGCAACGAGGGTTGAGGGGAGGTGTGGCAAGACAATGAAAGAGGCCACCATGTGGGGAAAGGACAGCTTGGGCTTCCCAGGGGCTGCACCTGCTTGTGCCCCCTCCTGTCTCACCACCTGGTACCTTTGTGACTCAGTTTCCTTGTTTCCCATCCGCTTGCTCCTTATTGAACTTCTTTGAGGTCAATGGGTATCCATCAGTCCCAGCTCAGGTGAGAGGCAGGCGACAGCCTGGGACAGGGGACTCAGAACTGCCCAGTCGTCAGAAATGCTGAGTGAGGGGACATGGCAGGCACTGGGCGGGCACTAAGTGGGGGGAGATGGTGAAAGGCCCTGGATCCTGCCTTCAGGGAGCTGGTGGCGAGTGGGGGCGAAGGAGCCCAGCAGTGCACAGGAGATGGTTGACTTCCGTCATGGAAGCACATTGTCCTGAGTGACAGGGGAGCTGGGGCAAGGCGGCCCCAGATACGGTACTGCCGGTGGCCCCCGGGCTTGGAAGGGAGAGGGGCCCGCTGACCGCTGTGGAAGTCAGGGGACTCAGGCCACAGGGAGGCAAGTCAGAGCTGCTCCCAGCCCAGGCATCTGGGTGAGTGGACGGCGGATGGACCTGCATTACAGCCCCAGGTCTGAGAGCAGCCCCAGGGCTTGTGGCAGGTGAGGGAGAGCTGGGGCGCCCAGGGACTGCACACATGCTCAAGTTCGCGGTGTTGAGCCACGTTTGCTTCAGCACAAGCCGGGCTGGAGGCAGGGTGTCACTCGCTCACACCCACTCACCCTTGAAGGAAGGACCTGGGAGCACAGGAAGCAGACTGATTATCTTGCTTTGGGGCCTGGAGCTCCTCCAGTCCAAGCTCCTTGCTCTGCTGATGTGGGAACTGGAGAGCACCCGGGGCCTCTGGAAAAACCCCAGTTCCCCTCAGGGCTGGTCAAAAGCCTTCTCCTCTGGGACCCAACCTAATCCTCCGGGCAGGCAAGAGTCACGCCCCCTCTACCCGCCCAGCTCCCATGAGGCCTGAGCTGAGCCCCGCTCTCCCTGCATGTGTCAGCTCCTAAGTTCTTCCAGGTGGGCCCGGATCCTGTTCATGTGACCTCCGGGGGCTCAGAGGAGGGCTCAGTGGTGCTACTGGGGGACGAAAGGAAGGGATGGCCTTGTCCCCAGGCCCCTCTGGTTGCAGGACCCGCCCGGGGACCACACCAAACCACACCAGCCCGCAGCCTTTCTTGGGCTGCCCGGCGGAACCCGCCCCTGGCCTCCCTCACACCCGAGCTGTGAAGCACTTGCTATTTTTAAACTGCAGAACCTAAAAGGTTACAAGGTTGTTGGAGGTTGTTCTAGGGAAAGAGAAATGTCGGACTCTGAGTCTCTGAATTTACAGCAGTGTGGACACTGGAGTGACCTGTCAGCTTGCCCTTGAAGCAGCGCTGTGCCTGGCATCCTAAAGCCCAGACCCCACAGATGTTTGGCATCTTTCATAAGCTGATACAGCCAGGCGGGCCCTTAGGGACAGTTTTGTAAACTCTAAGCATGGTCCAGAAAGATGAAATGGGAAAGGTGGTTCCAGGGCTCATAGAAGGTCCCAGGGCTTATGTCCAAGCCAGGCCCACAATCTATATGGTGGTTATATCTTATGTGTCAACTTGAAAGTTGTTTTTGGATGAGATTAACATTTAAATAGGTAGATTTTGAGTAAAGCAGATAGCCCTCCATAACGTGGGCCTCATCCAATAATTTGAAGGCCTGAATAGAACAAAAAGACCAGACCCCCCTGAGTAAGAAGGAATTCTGCCAGGATGTCATCTAAGCATTAGTTTTGCTGGATCTCCAGCCTGCTGACACACTGAAGATTTGGATTTGCTAGTCTCCATAACTGTGTGAGACAATTCCTTGTAATAAATCTCTTTATATATATAGTTACGGACCAGATGTGTCCCCTCCCATCCACACATTGAAGCCCTAACCCCCAGTGTGATGGTATTAGGAGGTGGGGATTTGGGGAGGTAATTAGGTTTAATGAAGTCTTGAGGATGGGGCCCTCACCAGAGTCCGACTATGCTGGCACCCTGATCCTGGACTTCCAGCCTCCAGAGCTGTGAGACACAGATTTCTGTTGTTTAAGCCACCTAGCTTGTGGTATTTTCTTGTGGCATCCCTAGCTAACACAACATTCTGGTTCTGTTTCTCTGGAGAACCCTGATGAACACAATCCCATGGGTGGGTAGCAGGGGGTAGAACCTGGGGTGACATCTAGGCCTAGGGAGCAGCCTTCTCCTCCTTGGCCCAGCATGGAGTCTGGTGGGGCAACCCACTTCCTCCCCTACTCCAGCCAAGAGCCCTGTGGGAAAGGGCAGGCCAGGAGAAGCTGCAGTGGTCCTCCAAGATGGCTGTGAGGGAATCGATGAGGAGGTTAGGAGGGGGTTGGTTGCTCTGTACACTGAACTCCCACTCATGGCAGTGTCCCGTGGGCATAACAAGAATAGTATGTTGTGATGTTCATCAAATGCCTTGGCCTCCATTATGTTAACAGTGAGGCAGGCAAGAAAGAAATGATTACCGCACACCCATTTGTCAGAGGAGGAAACTGAGGCCCAGAGAGGGGGAAGGGACTCGTTCAAGGTCACAGAGCAGAAGATACTGGAGTCAGAATCAGAGCCAGGCCTCTGAGCCCGCACAGAGCAGGCACTCGATACAGGTGCACAGAATAAATGCACAATGGACAAAAGAGCAATAAATAAATGGGCCTCCCAACACGGTGCCTGGCCACAGTAGGGTCTCAACAAATATCTAGCGAAATCAGCAACAGAGGCCCTGGGTCTATGATGTCACAGTGTCCTTGTTGGCTTTCTCCATCTCACACACACACACACATACACGAGCATCTCTCCAGAACACTGACAAAACTTGGAAGCGGTCCTGCTTTGTCATGTTCAAATAGCCCTGCCCTGGGCACCAAGTTCCTTACTTTCAAAATGCACACTCCCAGGTCCCCCCCAACACTTCACTCCCTTCCCCCCTCCAAGCCCCCTCCCCAGCACACACAGCCCTGGGTAGAAACACCGGGACTCTCCCTCTACCCCCACAGCTGCTCTAGGGAACCTTCTCAACTTCCCACTGCCATTGCAAAAGATGCTGATCTTCGTCAGCTGCATTAATGAGTCACAGCCCAGGAGGCGCCAACCTTCCTAAAAATATCTGAGAACTCTTAGTGCAGAGAGAGGCTGTGAAGGCGTGTGCGTCCTGATGCAGCCACCCGCCCTGTCCCAGCCGCCTGGGCCACCCCTCACACCCACCTCTCCCCCACAGTCCCATCCCCACCTGCTGTGAGCCCCCAGACCCTGAATGGGTGGGTGCAGAGCCAGGTACCTCCGAGGGAGGCTTCAGCCCACGTCCCCACACTATAGATGGGGAAACTGAGGCCTAGAGGGGGAAAGGCCAGAGGTGGAGACCTCCTGGTTCCCAGTGAGAGGTTCTGCAGAGTGCTGCCTCTGTGTTGACAGCCAGCTGGGGGAGGGGAGGAAAGAGACTCGTTTGTCTAGAGCTCTGGCTGGGCTGGGCTGGCCCTGGTCCGATGGGACCTCAGCTGCCCACCCTATGATCCAATAAAGAGCTCCTCCAGGCAGAAGCAGTTCACCAGGGACAGGTGGGGCAGGGGGAGAAGTTGCCCAGTTTCCCCAGGCTGTGATGGAGCTGTCCTCTAAGAGTAGGTTTATGCTTCTCAAGCAGGGAGCCTGGGATTGGTCCCCAAGATGGAGAGCAACGGGGTTTAGATTTAGTTCTGCTTCAGAAAAGGAGTCCGTTCCTTTGAAATTCCTGCACAGGGGGCTCCTTAGTGCTCACCCGCCACCCGGTCAGAGAATCCTCCAGGTCTCCCTGGCAGCCCCAGGCTTGTTTCCTCCAGGTGTGGTCCCAGCAGAACCTGGGAGCCTCTTGGAAATGCAGGCTCTCAGGCCCCAGCCCAGACCAGCTGGATCAGGTCCCCAGGGGGTTCTTATGCCCATGGGAATTTGAGAAGCACTGGCCCGTGGAGGCACTTAGCATCAGGCCACACCCCGCAGTGACACCTGTGATTAGCTAACACATGAACATCACTAATTAGCTGGGAGGAAGGCGGGGAAGACTGGAATAGGAGAGGAGGGATCCCTAGGATGGCAAATCATGGAAGTGGAAACTGCTACTCGGCCCCGTTGAAGGAACGAAGTTCACGGAATGAGTGAATCTGGGAAAATAAAGGGCGCGAGACTTTGTCTGGTGCAGCCCTCCCCCTGAGGCTGGAGCTCCTTTTCGGTCTCTCCAATGGCTGCTTTCCAGTCCTGGCCTGGGCTCCTTCCATGATGGGGAGCTCACCACCTCTCAGACAGCCATTGCGGGTGGACAGCTGTGACTCTGCAGGTCCTCTCACGTGGGGCCCACCTGCCTCCATGGCCCCAGCTGGCCCCCTCTCCAGCCCTTGGTCCCCTCAGGGCTGCTGGTAACCAGGCCTGTCCCTCCTTGATCCTCGACACCCTGCCACTTTACTCTCTATCTAGTTCCAGAAATAGTCTTTCTATTTGTGGGTGGCGAGGCATTTTATGGATCTCTTTTCACCGAGCATAGAGGTGTAGAAGAGGCAGAACTTGTGTTGCAAGGGTTTGCTGAGTTGGCCTCACTTCACCCCTTCCTCGGGCCATCAGACAAGCGGGCACCAGACAGGCTGGGTTGAGTCAGAGGTCTAGGGAGGTGGCACCTCCAAGGGCCTTTCTAAGCAGCAGACACTCCGGTGCATGGCGAGGGCACAGGTGCTTGGGACATCGGTTGGTTGCCGAACATCACCCCTTGCTGCAAGCAGGGCCCACGGGAACCTCAGGGGACTGAAGGAGCGCGTCCCAAGGAGCCTGGTGGGGGACAGCAGGTGTGCACAGCACGGGGTACCCAACACTCTGGCCCCTCCCTGCACTCTCCGTGGGGCTGCAGCCCAGGACCTCTGGACACCTCTGACTGCCCACTCCACAGGCTTCCAACTTACACCTTCTAGGGCTGAACTCGTCTTCCCATCCCCGAGCACTGCGGCCGTGTCTCACCAAGTTGCACCATTGTCCCCCAGGGTCCAAGCTGCAAACTGGGGGTCACTTTCAGTTCTAACCCCTAATTCCCTCCCCCTTTTCTCCTCCGAGCCTCTCAGGGAGTTCTGCATGCGAATCCTGGAACTCTGGTGGCAGGGCTCTGCAGAGGGGAAAACGCTGGTACAAAGCCCCAGGGACATTGTTCTGGTCCCAGCCTGTCACTGACTCACTGAGGGACCTGGAGCAGGTTCTGATCCCTCTCTGAACCTTTGTCCCATCTACACAATGACAACATCTACAGGCCCTCAGAGCTGGGTCATTCTAGACCTGTGGTGACAAATGGAAGCCACTAGGCACTTGAGGCTGTTTAAATTAAATTAAAGTTAAATAGAATACAGAATTCAGCTCTTAAGTCACTTGAGCCACATTTCAAACGCTCAACCGTCACCAGTGGCTATTGTATTAGACAGTACAGGTCTAGAACGTTTCTGTCATCTCAGAAAGTTCTAATGGACAGCGCCGTTCCACTGCCCAGTGAATTTGAACGAGCCTAGGAATCACCTGGGCTCTTGTTAAAATGCAAGTTCTGACTCAGAGGCTGGCAGAGGCACAGGTTCTGCGCCTCTAACAAGCTCCCTGGTGACTGAGTAGCAGAGATCTAGACGGTGCCGCTCACCGTGGGTGTGGGGTTGGCAGCATCAGCAACAACTGGCAACATCTTAGCGATGCAGAGTCTCAGGCCCCACCCCAGACCTGCTGAATTCGAAGCTCTGGTGGTTGGGCCCAGAAATCTGTGTTTTAACAGGCCCTCTGGGTAAGTCACACACACATTTGAGTTTGAGACTCCTGAGTCCATCCAGGGTTCCATGAAATAGCTGCTGGAGTTCAATGACATCACTTCTCTCTCAAAGTATGTCCTGTTACGTCCAAACTTGCTATCCCGAGCAAACACGGGGAGCCTCGTGTCACTTCCATCGGGGCTACATCCTGCTCGTTGGGGGCTCAGGAAGAGGAGACGGACAGCAGCAGGCCCAGCCTTAGACCGTGGCCCTGTCCTGAGCTCACTTTGCAGCTGGAGCTCCAGATAGCCAGTCAATCCCACGTCTTTCCGGCAGCAGGCCCAGCGTTCTCTACGGGAAGACACAGGGCCGTGGCATCCGGCCAAGGACAGGTGCTCTTCTGAGCACTTCTGAGCCTGCACGCAGGAGGAGGGCAGGCCTCTCCCCACGCCCAGCTCGCTGAGCCAGCAGACTCACAGCCTAAGACCGTGAGCCCCAGAGCAGGGCTAGCTGCCCGCTCAGTGCCGGGTGTGAGCAGGGATTAAGTTGGGGGCAGGGCCACGCCCAGCTCAGGACTCTGAACACGCAGCCTGCAATTACAGCACGTACGCCCACCTCTCTCCGTGGCTGCAGCCCCCGGCCTGCAGCCTGCTTTCACCCGCGCCTGATGGCCTCTCCACCAGACTGAGCAGACATTTCCAAGGCCACTCCTGTGCACTTGCCCTAGGGTTTAGGGATCCCTCTGAATGCCCTGGCCCCTGCCAGCCTCCTCCCCACAATCACTGATGTCGATAGAGGGGGCCTCCCTGCCACATGCCACACCCTTACCCAGCAGTGCCGTTTGGGCCTGATCCTGGCAGGTATCACAGCCTGAGACACACCTGGAATGGGCAGCAGTGGGCCCCTGCCCCTTTCCCCAGGCGGGCCAGCCATGCCCCATGGGATCCTCCCAGCATGCCCTGCAGCTGGGGCACGTCTAACACCAGCGGCGGTTGTCCCACTGGAAGGTGAATGTGGAACCCCTGACCTGGCTCCACCTGCACGAGCAGGGTCCCCTGGGGACAAGGCAAGGCCACCCAGCAGGCCAGAACAGGAGGGGTTTTGTCACTCCTCTCAGCATATGGAGGGAGAAGCGCAGCCCAGAGAGAGCCAGAGACCGGCAGGCGGCCACACAGTGAGCCGGATGCAGAGCCAGGGCCTGGACTGAGGGTCTCTCTCTTCCCTCTTAGGCCAAGGCTTCTGCAGGGACAGTCCGACCAGCCGCTGTCTGTGATGGGAGCTCCGTGCTAGCAGCTTCGCAGGCAGTGCCGCTGGGTGTGGTGGTTCTGAGAACTGTCTTTCATTAATGCAGAAAGCTTAACTCACCAAGGTCAGGCAGCTAGAAAATGCTCCTCCAGGAGCTCTGGGCCCTCAGGGCTGGGCGTGGCCTCTTTCCCAGGACAGGGATGCTCGGCAGCCCCCAGGCCACACTCTGCCCCGTGCTGCCACTGACTGGAAGCGGTCTCCTCAGGGAGGCCTTCCTGTGGTGGCCAGACTCACCCTCCGTGGTCCCCACTGCGCCTGTGTGGGGTTCTCAGAGTCCTAGGCAGTGCCTGGACTGACATCCTTGAACGAGCCCCATCCTTCCTTGCCCGGCCTCTGAACTGCCCGTGTGGACCAGGGCAGGATAGCCCCTCGGCTCTCTGTGTTTCTGCCCCAGCTGCCTGAGTGCTCTCTGAGTCATGTGAGCCCTTGGTCCAGGAAAAGGAGGTGGCTGGGGCACCCCGAGCACACCCGCACCCCGGCATGGGCACCCCTCCCAGGTCTCCCTTCCTCTTCTTGGAGGTCTTCTCACTGCTCCTCTATCCCATGAGCCCTCGAGGATAGGGATTGAGTTTCTCCTGCTCTGTCTCCCACTCAGAATCTCCTGACACCATAGAATTCACATTTATCGGGTACCTTCTTGGGCCAGAAACCATCCCGGGCACCATTACATATATTCACTTAATCCTTTCAATAACACTATCTGTTGAGTGTTATTAGCCCATTTTACAGATGACAAAACTAAGATTTGGAAAGCTGACATCACTGGGAGAAGGCCACCTCCTTAGTAAGTGCCAGTGCTAAGATTCAAACCAATGTGGGTGACCCCTGGGTTCAAGTTCTCCCCACAGGCCAAGCTGAAGGCCACTTAAGGTGCTGTTTCTGGAATAAGCTTGGGGCCCCTGGCCTGGCCCTCAACCTGATCCCTACCAGACTGTCCGAGGCCAGGCCCAGCAGGGCACTGTGAAGGAAGGCCTGGCAGGGGCTGCGTGCCTGCAGGGCGGCAGGAGGGCACCAGCCCCAGGGACCTCTGTCCTTACCCCCACTTCACCCCAGCTGGTTCCGTCAGGCCAGACGGTGGGGCCTGAGGATGGCAGGCGGTGCTGGCAGCCGAACAAAGAGGTCGCAGTCAGTCTCACACTTCCTTACTGCACAAAGACCCACTTCCCTCCAGACACAGGACCCCAAAGAATGCTTGGAATGTCGTTGGGACCAGACAGCCTCCTGCAGATGCGGAGAAGCTGGCTTTGTGCTCAGTTTGCCAGGATGACTGACCCCAAGTTGGAAAGGTCACTCCCTGACCTGTGACCCTGCCCTCTCACCCCACTGGGATTAGGGGTGAGGGGAAGGGAGGGAGGGGTGAGCTGGGCCTCCCTCCAGTGGCTCTTCCATGTCGGTGGGATGGGGTCCCAGGTTTGAAGCAGCTTCAGGAGAGAGAAGAGGGGAGTCTCTCCTGACATGAGCTCACCCAGCCCTCAGGAGGTTGAACTCGACCCTGCAGACGTGTCTGGGGCCTCTGTTCCCCAGTGAGAGGGGCTCCTGGTGTTCAGTTGCACAGTCAGCCCCATGGGCAGTGGCAGACCCAGCCCTGCCTCACCTGCTCCTCCAGCGCTGGGCTGCTCTGGCCCACTGGGCCCCTCCCACCCGGCCTGCCTGCTGGGTGCCCCGGTGGCCTGGGAGCAGATGTGAATCCTGCCCTCACGGGGCGGGCATTCTAGCGGGTGAGACAGGCGGGAAGCCCCAAACCTAAGGCAATCCCAGGCGGTGAGACGAGCTATGGAGAAAGAGGAAGGGAGGGCTAGTGGTAGGTAAGGTAAACAGGGTGCTCAGGAGGTCAGGAAAAGAGACATTTGGTGAAGACTTGAAAGAGGTGAGCCTTGTGGGGAAGAACGTTCCAGAAAAAAGGAACAGCAAGTATGACGCCCTGCTGGCTCAGGGCCCAGCAAGAAGAGCCGAGTTGGCAAGGGGACGTTTCTGAGAGCTGAGGTCAAGAGGTAATGGGGCAGAGTGTGGGCTGTGTGGGCCTCCGCAGGACCTCAACACTCATTCTGTGAGATGCGTGCCCTGGCGGGGTTTTGAGCAAAGGAGCGCTGAGACCAGCCGTGGGGCTTTAGCGGGACACCCTGCTGCTGTGTGCAGACTGGATGAGGTGACGAGGGAAGAAGCAGGGGTTGCACTAGGAGGCCCCCGGGCCTGGTCACCCTGAACACACCCTGCACACATCTCTGTCCCACAGCAGCCTGTCCCCAGGGCCTGGCAGTTGCCAGGGGGACATCTGTTCCACACTTGGTGGGACAGGCGAGGTCCTGTGCTGGGGGACAGGACAGATGGAGAGCCGTAAGACACGGTGCTTCTCTCAAAGAGCCCCTTTACTGATGGGGAAACAGGCCAAGGTGGCCTTTCCCAGCTCTCAGCCCCAGAGCTCAAGGGGAAAACTTCCCCGGGGACACACACCCATTCTACCGGCACAAGGCCTGCCAGCCTCAGGGCCCCAAGAGGCCGTATTGGCTGCGCTAAAGCTTAGCCCACGGTCTAGCTTGTGACCTGAGGACCCCAGTGTCCACTTGCAGGGACCCAGGCAGAGCTGGGCCAGTGGTTGGGAGACAGTGGGTCTTCTGGGCAGTGGAGTCAGAAGGCTGGTGGTCAGCAGTAGCATGGTTGGTGGGGCTCTTGGTAGACCTAGAGTCAGGGACCAGCCCAGGGCAGCCGGATGAATGGACATGAGAAGAGGGAAGAAGGGGGCCATGTCCACCCAACCCCCAAAGCCAGAGAACCCTGTTCAGCTTGACTGTGGCTCACTTTTCCTCAGCATAAAACTGTTTTTCCCTTCAAAATCGCAGACTTCCACCTTCAGACAATAACGTGTTCTCAGGAAGTTACATGTTTTGTTTTTCTGTGCAAGCTGCTGGGGGCAGTGTTTGTTTTAGAAATGTTTTTCTGTAAAAGGGTCTGGGGGCCCCACTGCCCCTCAGACCAGGCTGACCCCTAAATAGGGTGGTCAGATTTGGCAAATAAAAATACGGGGCACCCAGCTAAATTTGAATCTCAGGTGAACAACAAATAATTGTTTTAGTCTAAGTAGATCTCACACGGTATTCGGGACAGACTTACATTAAAAAAAAAATCATTGGTTTATCTGAAATTTGAATTTAATCTGTGTTTTGCTCGGTTACCACGTCCCTAAGTTCATGGAGATGCCACTCCGGCCACCAGCCCCAAGTGCTCCTGAGACCTCTCCTGATTCCACTGACCCTAGAGGGGGTCCACTGTCTCCCAACCACTGGCCCCGCTCTGCCTGTGTCTCTGGCGATGGGCCCTGGGCCCTCAAGTCCCAGGCCACACTGTGGCTCAGCTTTAGAGCAACCAAGAAGCCAAACCCCACGCCTGCCTTAAATGTTGCCCTGCTCCACATTTGCCCCCTCCTTCCACCTAATTCCAAGAAAGACGGAAAGGTGGAGGGAACTCCCTCCCTGAGGTCAGGAACCTCAACCTGGTTTTTAAGGAGGAGCTCTAACCTGGCCATGGCCCCTGCTCAGGGCTTTCAGGCCTCAGCCTGAAGGGAGGCAAGCCAAAGATTGGCCCTTTACTTTAAAAAAAAATTTTTTTTTAATTTTATTCTTTGGCTTCGCCACGCAGCATGTGGGATCTTAGTTCCCTGACCAGGGATCGAACCCGTGCCCCCTGCATTGGAAGCACGGAGTCTTAACCACTGGACCGCCAGGGAAGTCCCAGGTTGGCCCTTTACGAGAGGGGCAGCCCTGGACTCCCATCCCAAATTCATCCCTCACTCATGCTCCCTAGCCACAAAACCCTCCAGGGCTCTTGACACCCCAGGGCCCGTGCCCCTCACCCCAGGTCCTGCAGTGTGTGAAAGGGGAGTTTTCTCCTTCCTTTTCCGGCGAGACACCCGAATCTGGAGTCCTGCTTCCGTTTTAAAGCATTACATCATGACCCCTGAGGTATGTATTTTTCCTGCTTTATGGAGCCCTAGAGCAAGTGAAACACCTTTCCTCCATCCACCACCTCCGAAAGATCACCCCTCAGCTCGCTCATCCAGAAACGCTCTCAAGACAGCTACTCTCAGCCTGGCCCAGCTTGGTCTGGGTGGGTGAAGATACAGAGAGGCTCCATCAAGGCCTCAGAAGCTCAGGCTGGTGGGAGAGAGATGGGTAAATGTCTCCTTACCTTGCAGTGTTTCTAGGCTTGTCATGGGGGGAGAGGGGTTGGGGGCTGCCCAGGCTGAGAGAGCAGGGCGGGCTTCCCAGAGGAGGAAATGCTGAACTGAGTCCTGAGAGCTTAGGAAGATTCTGCTGGGGAAGGAGACAAGAAATGCTGTTTCAGAAAGAGGAGCAGACGGACAAAGTCCTGGAGGCTTGGAAGCCAGTAGCTCCCTGAGCTGGAGAGGTGTGCGGGGAGTAAGGCCGAGGAGGGCAGCGGGGCTGGTAATGGAAGGCCTCGGGTGGCAGCGGGGGGCTTGGATTTCATTCTGTAGAATTCAAGGTGAGAGCAGAGCTCACCTGTGCTCACGGGAGCAGTGAGGCCACCGGGGAGGGTGTGGGTCCTGGGGGCAGGGACCGGTCTCCTTCTCCCCAACTCAACAGCCCAGCCTGCATGCGGCATGAGCTCCACGTCGGCTAAGTCAATGTGGGCTAGAACAGAAAGGCATCTCGGCCCCTTAATAAAGCGACGAAAACTGAGGCCTGACTCTGGAGAGAGCTGTTCCTCAGCCCTTCACACAGGAAGCCCCTTCCTCAGGCTGCAGCCCATTTTCTCAGGCCTTCCCCTTCCCCTGTCCCTCTGTGTTTGTCCACCTCTGGGCCCAGGCCCCCTCTCCTCCCAGCGTGGCCTGAGCCCCCGGGTCACCATGCACTTCCAGACTCCCGGAGCCTGAGGCTTGCCCTGCAGTCCAGCCCCAGATCCCATCTCTTCCTCCTGAACACGCCCCACATTGTTCATCTTTGTGTCCTTTTTCCTGTGCCTGAGCTATTCTGACTTTATTGCCCTGGTTTTCTCCACGGGTCATTCGCCAAACTGAGTCTGGCACCACGGATTGAAAACAACAGTCCCTCCAACCCCTAGGACCCTGTCCTGGTGAAGAGACAGGACAACGGAGAACCTCCCTCCCTTCTTCCTCCCCTCCTGGACCTGGCAGGACCCTCATCCTGGCCCACAAGAAGGCCGTGATCTTGCCCTGGGCCCTGGCCCACAAGGAGGCCGTGATCCTGCCCAGGGCCCATGTTAACCGCAACTTCCCAAGCGAGTCTTTAGCGGGGGGCCCTTAGCCCTGGCAGTGCTACTCCCGGGGGACTGGGACAAAGCGCAGGTTACCGAGTCCCGGGCTCCATCTGCGTGGCTTCTCCTCGGGCAGGACAGAGATGCTGAAAACAGGACTGCAGGCTTTCGGCCCCTCCCAGATCCCAGCGTGTCTGCTCTGTGCCCTTCTCATCTTACTGTCAAGGAATCCAGGCTCAGGGGAGTTAAGCCATTTTCTAAAGTCACAGAGCCAATAAGAGCCAGGCCTGGGACTTCTGGTTTCACACCCAGAGCCCTTTCCTCCCTCTGCCAAGTGCTGAATTGGTCCTGAAGCCAGTTCCTTGAGGTGGGGCAGCCCGGGTCCCAGGGAGAGAGGCCTGGGAAGCACGGCCCAGGCCTGGCTCTGCGGCCAACTTCTTATGTGGTTCCCGTCAGGTTCTTTCCCGGCTCAGCGACTTTCTTGCAGCTCAGAACACCAAGATTTCCCAGTTGGGGCCACTTTCTTCTGATAAGAGTCTCTCTTTCACCAAACTCTGGTCAGGTTCTTCTGGACTCTCCTCTCAACTAGGTCCTGGTTTCTGTGTTCATCCAATTTTAGTAAGAATCTTGCTAAGTCGGTTTAGCCAGCATCCCCCACCCTTGAAGTCTGATCACCTTCAGTATCTGCTGGGGTTCCTCATCCCCCTGGCCACCCCCAGGTGGTGGGTGATCACCCTGACCTGCCTCCAGCAAGGATCCTCTTAGGTAAGTTTACCATCACTCCTGATGCTTCCTCTTAGTAATTTTCTATCCCCTGACAGCCCTTGCTTCTTAGCTATAAAGTCCCATTTTTCCTTATATTGGCAGTTGAGACCAATTTCTCTCTCCTATTACAAAACCCCACCGCAGTGGCAGTCCCCTGTCCCATTCTTTAAACAAGTGACGCAATAATTATTTCTTTAACACCTCTGTTCCCATCAGAACCCTCTCCCACTGCTGCCTGCCATCCCCGACCCAGGCCATGGGGCTACAAAAACTCTTGATTCAGGTCTTGGTATAGCCCCAAGAGTTTGAAATTATGTCCCCAACCCTCCTCCACCCCAGACCTGTGATTTATAGCTCTAAGTTTGTTACAAAGCGAGACAGCATGATGTCATGAAAAAACCAAGGACCCTGTCCTCCACCCAACCTGAGTTCTTATTTTGGTTCCATCACTTAGTATCTGTGAGATCTGGGTCAGGTCACTAAAGCTCTTTGACCCTCAGTAGCCTCGTCTGTAAAATGGTCAGAATTATTGAGGATTAAATGAAACAATGAAGAAAAGTACCTAGAACATAGAAGGTTCTCAATAAATGGTACAAATTATTATAACCTTCACAAGCTCCCTCCCTTCCATTTCTAGCCGGGAACTAGAGCCCTGGGATCAGCTCCCAGGCTGGCCCACCCAGGGGACATGGGCCCTGCCCAGGAGTCAGGCACAGGTAGCCACTGCTCTGAGGATGCAGCCCTGCCCCCTGCACTTCAAACTGCTCCCTGCCATGCCCCAAGGGGAAAAAAGTGCCTGTGCAGCCGGCCTGTCACCCAGCACATCCACGACTCCACAGCCCCCAGGGCCAGGGCCCACTGGTGGCCATGAAAGCATAAGGAATGTGGTAGGCAGAATAATGTCTCCCCAAAGATAGCCAGTCCTGGAACCTCTAAGTGTCACCATAGTAGGTTCAACAGTATTCCAAAAAGATATATTCAAGCCCTAATCCCTGATACCTGTAAATGCGACCTTATATGGAAATAATTTCTTGACAGATGTAGTTAAGGATCTCAAGATGAGATCATCCTGGATGTAGGATGGGCCTAAGTCCAAGGACTGGTGTCATAAGAAAAAGGAGGAGATTTGACACACGCAGGGAGGAAAGCTATGTGAAAACAGAGGCAGAAATTAGAGTGGTGCTGCCACAAGCCAAGGAACACCAGGAGCCACCAGAAGCTGGGCGAGGCAAGGAGGGGGTCTCCCCTAGAGCCTCCGGAGGGAGTACGGCCTGGCTGACACCTTGACTTTGGACTTCTGGACTTGAACTGCAAGAGAATAAATTTCTGTTATCTTAAGCTACCATGACTGTGGTAATTAGTTGCGGCCAGCCCTAGGAAACTAACAGTTACCTTGTTTGGAAAGAGCGTCTTGACAGATGTGACTAAGCATCCTGAGATGGGGAGGTGATCCTGGATTACGCAGGTGAGCCCTAAATGCAGTTGCACGTATCCCTACAGGAGGGAGAGGGAGGGAGGCCTGACACAGAGGAGCAGAATGCACTGTGAAGATGGAGCAGAGAGAGATTTGAGGGTGCTGGCTTTGAAGAGTCGAGAGTGGCAGCAGCCACCAGCAGCTGGGAGAGGAAAGCAATAGATTCTCCCCCAGAGCCTCCGGTGGGTGTACAGGCCTGACAATACCTTCATACCCAGTGAAATGGAGACTTCTGGCCCTCAGAACTGTGAGAGAATAAATTTCTGTTGTTTTAAACAACCCAGTTTGTGGTAATTGGTTAGAACAGCCATACCGGGGTAGCACGGCAGAGGCCGCACCGGATCCCTCTCCTCAGGGGCTCATAGCATCCAGGCGTGGCATCCCCGCTAGCCCTTCCGCCATCCCCCCACTTCCCAAGCCCCAGACAGAAGATGGCCCCACCCCAAAGCCTCCCTCGCATGGGGCTGGGTTCCTAGTGTTAGGTGTGTAAGTGAACATGCAAATCCCTGTCGGTAACCCCGGTTCCCGAAGTTTAATACAAAACTGGGCGATCGGGCCCCTCGTTCCTGAGGCTGGGCTGGGATAGGTGGGGAGGGGCAGTTTGGGAGCCCAGACACTTTGGGGAGAGGAAAACCTGCCTGAGGTGTGGCCAGCCTCTGCCCCTGGGCTTCTGCCAGCTCGGGTCCAGGAGCCAGGCCCTGGGGTCCTGAGGAGAAGAGGCCCAGGGTGTCCAGGATCCTGTCTGGTTCTCCAGTGGGGGAAGCCCCAACCTCATCCTTCCCATAGAAAAACCCTCTCCTCTTCAGCCTTGGGACTCCCAGCACCCATGGCGCCTTGGGTCTCTCTGGGAGGTGTGCTTTGTCACTGTCCTTCCCAGGGAGACCCCAAACCCCTGACTCATTCATTTTAATCCTGAGACTCATCATTCAACAGGTTTTGAGTCGCCATTTTGTAGATTGAAAACTTAAGATTCGGAGATTCCCCCAAAAGGACAAGGTCAGGGTAGACCCGTGGTTCTAAAGCAGCCACCGCCTCCGGGGCTCTTGCTCCTGGAGGCTCAACCAGATTGACAGCTCAGAGTTGTTAACTCAGTAAGGAGCTAATGGGTTTCCCCTTCCTATTCGGCTCTTGGCTTAAGTTATTTTCCTTTTTCTGGTTTGCAAGGAACAAAAACAAGTAATTTTCTCGTAAAAATAACAATGGCACAACCCAGGTTCCAGAGAGCCTCCAGTCAAAGCCAATAACTTCAGGCTTCTCAGGGGACCCAGCACTCCCGCCCGGGTCAGAGCCAGCAGAGCAAAGCCTTTGCTGCTGTGTGTCGGTCTGGCTCGTGGTTGAGTTTTCCAGGAGACGAAATGTGAGCAGTAAGACCAATGTTAGAAATCAAAGCAGGTTGGACGTTCAGTGCTGTTTTGAATGCCACAGAGAACGCCAAGCCAGGTCTCTCCCGTGCGGGCTGCCCTCAATAATTCAGGGAAATATCACGTTCACAGCAGGGAAAACAATTGCACTGATTAATTGTGCTTCTGTTTATGCCTCGGTTCTCCAGACTTCTGAGTGCCTTCCAGTGAGGCCACCTGCCAGATGGAAGTGCTGTCACATGCAGCTTCTTGGTGCAAACTGCGAGGCTTGGGAGACTCCAGCAAGCCTGTTAGAATTCCATTTCCTAAATGGCCATAATCAAAGAACAAGCTCTTAGTTATGTAGCAGTGAGCTTTGGAAATAGACGAGCATGCAAAATCACAGTTTATGAGTTCAGCCAATTTTTCTTTTTCTGCTAAAAATATCAGTCCATGGACTTCCCTCGTGGAGCAGTGGTTAAGAATCCTCCTGCCAATGCAGGGGACATGAGTTCAATCCCTGGTCAGGGAGGATCCCACATGTCACGGAGCAACTAAACCTGTGCACCACAACTACTGAGCCTGCGCGCCCGGAGCCCGTGCTCCGCAACAAGAGAAGTCACAGCAATGAGAAGCCCGTGCACCGCAACGAAGAGTAGCCCCTGCTCGCCGCAACTAGAGAAAAGCCCGCGTGCAGCAACGAAGACCCAACGCAGCCAAAAATAAATAAATAAAATTAATTAATTAAAAAAATATATACATCAGTCCACGAAAATCTTATAGCTTTGGAGGAGAGTCAACCCATCGCTAATTATCTATGAGCAGCTCATCCGTTGCTACCTTCTTCTTCCCACCCCTGTGAAGGGCCTGAGGCTTGGTGAGTAAGGCTGAGCTGGCCTTGGAGAGGGAGGGTGGGAGGCCTCACTCCCAGGGCACACAGGGCCAGGGCACCAGCGGGAAGAGGTGAGTACTGCATGGCTGGGAAATATGTAGCTACAGAGAGGGAGCCGGGCCAGCCTGGGTGCATGGGGGACAATGGTCCGGCCAGCCCCATTCAGCTGTCTCCTGCCTTTCTGTGGCAGTACTTGGGGGCAGGCAGTACCAGGCAAGGATGGCCTCACAAAAGAATCTGCTTCCTCATCCAGCAAACTCCACATTGGGAAGCTCGAGGGAAACAGGCAAGACCCTTCAGTCCAATCCTATCCCTGGATGGGTGCAGCTGGCCCCCCCAAGGTGGACTCGAAAGAAGCTGGGGCACTGGATTCGGGTCCCAGCTCTGGCATCCACTAACCCTGGTGAAGTCACAGGGCCTCTTGGAATCTCAATCCCCTCAGCTCTGAAATGGGATGCTCTGCTCGTGTTGGCCTCGCTTGGATTTTGGCCAGGATTAAATGAGAACGTGGAGGGGGTGTTGGTTGTTATTACTGGCATAAAAACAGCTATTTCCCAGCTCATTAGTGTGGAAAATGTAAACGTCTGGATGCCTAAGGACAAAGACCCCGGCGGCCCTTCCCCCCCCCCCAACTCCGTCCTCACCCCCATATTGTTGGGAGTTTGTTTTGTTTTCTCTGGAACTTCCAGAACAATGGGTTGGTTCTGCAGCTATTCACACTCCCAGGGGATGCATTTGCGGAGCTAAGGCCACATTCCAAGGGTAAAGGATCTGAAGGGATATTTACCTGACTCAGTCCTGTAGCCCTGAGAGGCCGTGCTGGGGGCAGGAAGCATGGAGACACCACTGTGTCAGCCCCGCAGCTGGAAGCCCAAGTCCAAAGCCTCCCGGGCTGATGTGAATCCATCAACTGTCTCAAAGACAGAGAAGGCCAAGCAGTACCGACTTCCTCCTCCTCCAGCTCTGACATCCAGGATGCTGTTTGGCCTCAACACCCAGACTCCCCAGCTCCTCAGCCACACTCTGCTCCCACCTTGCAGGTTCCCAAAGGTTGTGAGAGCCTCTTTCAGCATCCCTGGAGGACCCACTCCAGCGCAAGGTGAGGGGGGGTGCACTGGGGAGAAAACCAAGGTGTGCCATCTCCCTCCTCTGCTCTCCAGACCTGAGCTTCAAAATACCTGCGTTATTTAGCCACAGGCCTGGAGTCTGCAGGCCTGGGCTCTTCCACGGGGAGCCTTGGTCTGTGACCCTCTGCATCCTGAATGCCACCCCTCCCTCAGGCCCACGCCACCCAGGGAGGACAAGAGCAGCTGAGGAATTAATTTAAGGTGTGAGGGGCTGTCAGGCCCCTGATACCCACACTCAAGGAGGGGCTGCTCAAAAGATAACTTTCTGAACAGGGACGCCCAAGAAGTTCCCGATGAGCCGCTGGGAAGGGCCGGAAATCCATCCTATCCCATCTTCTTTCTGGTCAGGTTGCTCTCCCTCAATCTTTGCCTGTGTTTTTCCTTCTACCTGGACTCTGCTGGTTCTTCCTCTTCTTCCGTTCTCAGAGAACCAGCCAGAGCCTCACCTCCTCCAGGAAGACTTCCCAGCACAGACCCTCCTGCTGCTGGTGTCACACACAGGTATCCCACTTTCCATGCTTCACATGCGACCTCCCTGGGCCTCAGGCCTGATTCGAGAGGCTCTGACACTTCCCGGTCTTATGACCTTCTCTCTACAGTGGGGACAGTCTTACCTACTTTATCATGTTGTCAAGCGCCTGGCACATAGCAGGTGCCAACAATTATTGCTGCCCCCAGATATTCTGCAGGAGAGGGAGGCTTGAATAGTATCCTCAGTGGAGCCCAGGGCACACACTGCAATCGGGGACTTTTTATTCTATAACAGAAGTGGAAACTGATCCCATCACAGAGTCTACACTGTTTCTTTAATTAATTAATTAATTTCTGGTTGCATTGGGTCTTCATTGTGGTGCGCAGGCTTCACATTGCAGTGGCTTCTCTTGTTGCGGAGCACAGGCTCTAGGCGTGTGGGCTTCAGTAGTTGTGGCACATGGGCTCAGTAGTTGGGGCTCGCAGGCTCTAGAGTGCAGGCTCAGTAGTTGCTCCACGGCATGTGGGATCTTCCCAGACCAGGGATCGAACCCGTGCCCCCAGCATTGGCAGGCGGATTCTCAACCACTGTGCCACCAGAGAAGCCCTACACTGTTTCTTGAACATGTCCTGCCTTCTGGGAAGCAGAACTTCTCACCAGAAGGACAATGCAGGCTGAAGTTTCTGTTTCTGTTCTGTGTGAAACAGAACCACAAAACAGTCAGTCACATCCTTGTGTTCAGTGGAAAACAAAGCATGGGATCAGAATTTCCACCAATGAAGCTTTCCCCACCCGGATGTCCAGAATGGGTGGTTCCCGAGAATTCCCTGCACCGATTTGTTTGGGGTCTACAGCCTCTCGACACCCTCTTCTGCCTGAAGCTCTATCTCCAGATCTGAGCACTCCTGAGGAAGGCCAGGCCTGGACTCGTGTGTCATGCAAATGTCCCCAAAGGTCCCAGTCCTGCGGCAACACCGATGCCAGAGAACTTTACACTCAGAGTCCGTGTTCAGACAGGGTGTGTCCAGTCTGACTCTGGGGGCCTGTTTAGATGAGTGTCCTGCATACAGGAGGTGCTCATGGTGACCTGAATTAGACCAAGGCCCTAGAGACCCTAACTCTGTGGAATAGTCAAGCCCACAGGGGTGCAGACAAGGGCAAAATCACGGAGGCTATGCTGGCCAGAGAGGGTAATATGGGGTGACTGAGAGCTGAGCTGTGCTGTGGAGGGGGCAGCGGTTAGGTGGGCCAGGCAGGAGGGGAGGAGAGGACACGGCAGGTGGAGAGGCCCAGATGTGGGATTGAGCAGGATGGGTGCAAGGGCCACAGAGAGGCCAGTAGGCTCAGAGCGAGGGAGGCTAGATGAGCAAAGGGGGGCCGCAAGTGGCCAGCAGGGATAGGAGTGGGCCTGAGGCTGCTTCTGGAAAACGGAGTCGTGTCTGCAAGAAAGCTGGGCTTGGGGACTACTGTCCTGACTGTTCCTGGGGCCGGCTGGCAGGGCGAGGCTGCGGGGAGGCCAGGAGCGTCCTGAGCAGAGAGGACAGGAACCCGGCAATCGCAAGTGGGGTGAAGAGGATTTGCTGACACACTCCAAGAGGGCTGAACCGGGCTGAGAGGCCGCTGGGGCCAGGACAGGAAGAAGGACATCAGAAAGGGGACCACGTCTGGTAAAGGAGAGGGTGTCAACCTGGTGTGAGACATTTGAAGTCATCACACGTATTCCTCCCCTGAGTGCACGCCTAGGTCGGTGCACACTCAGCCGAAAGGGGGTGTAACGAAGTGCCCACGGCTGACCCAGGTAAGAGGCCCTGTGGGCCTTCACAAACATTCTGGAGCGCACGCACTGGGCCGAGTGCTGTGATAAGTACCGGAAAAAGAACAAAAAGCAGCATTTGTTTAGTGCTATTGTACACCCAGCTTCCCAAAGGGGAGCTGCTAAGGTGGGTTTGCAGGGTGGTAGGTGTGTGCCTTTGGCCTCGACTGAGACATGGGTGGCCCGGTGTGGCTAAGGATAGGGGCCTCCGGGGAGATGTAGAATCGGGGACACTGTAAATCGATATTCTTTTAATATTGGTCAATATGTATGCGTGGGGCAGGGGCTGAGAGCTGAGTGGCAGGAAGGGAGAAAGGAGAGCAGGGCAGCTCTGGCCCCTCACCAAGAGCACTCGAAAGGACCAGAGGCAGCAGAAACTCCTCACCACCTGCTGGGGCTGGGTGTGACTCATGGCAGCCTCCCCAGGTGTCGTGTCTAAGACTTCCTCTGACCCACATGCAGTGTCCTCCCTAAGAGAAGTTCTTGTCCGTGCAAGCTCCTTGCATATTTCCTGTGACATATCAGCGATTCTATTTTTATTTGCAGTAAGTCCCCTACATACGCAAGAGTTCCGTTCCAAGAGCACGTTCATATTCCAGTTTGTTCATAAGTCCGGCAAAGTTGGCCTAGGTACCCGACTAACACAGTCGGCTGCCTAGGTACCCGACTAACACAGTCGGCTATCTAGTACTGTTCTGTAGTAGGTTTATAATACTTTTCACACAAATAATACATAAAAAAACAAACACAAAAAAATAAAGAAAACATTTTTAATCTTATAGTCCAGTACCTTGAAAAGTACAGTAGAACAGTATAACAGCTGGCATACAGGGGCTGGCATCGAGTGAACGGGCAAGAAGAGTTGCTGACTGGAGGAGGGAGAGGAGGTGGGAGATGGTAGAGATGAAGGATCGTCAGCAATGGGAGACGGAGGGCAAGCTGCAGTTTCACCCACGCCTGACGTTGATGGAACTCACGTTCGAATCTTTGAAAGTTAGCAACCTGAAGGTTCGTATGTAGAGGACTTACTGTATTTATTTTATTTCTTATTTATTCATTTATTTTGGCCATGCTACAGGGCTTGTGGGATCTTAGTTCCCCGATGAGGGATTGAACTTGGGCCCTGGGCATTCAAAGTATGGAGTCCTAACCACTGGACCACCAGGGAATACCCATATCAGCGATTTTAATATAGCACCAATGTGGGCAGAAGGGGGCATGAGGAAGAAGAAGGAGGGCCCATCTGGGAAGTGTCAGTGTGCTTCTCCACACTGGAGGGTCGACTGGGAGGTGGAGATGGGCAGGAGACGGAGGCCAGCAGGGGCTAGACGACTAAGGCCTGTGTGGAAGCTGAAATTACCATGCTTCTGAACCTTAGATCATGTTCTTGGAGCAACTGCTACCCCATGCAGGCAGGAGGGTGCAGTGTGAGGGGTATTGTCCCAGCAACAGTCCCTGGCATTGGGGCTGGAGGGGGAAGGGGGGCTTCCAGAAAGGGAAGGTCAGTAACACACATGTGGCCATGTCAGAAACACCAGCAGGGCCTCTTTCTTCACATCTCTCCAGTGTGACTCTGCAACTCTCTTCACAGGTCGCTGTTTTTGTGGCCGGGCTGAGCATGGACTTGTAAAAGCCATGGTAATGTATCCAGTTTCTCATGATGATCTGCCGGGTTGGGAAACTTGGAAATGGCACAGTCAGCGCCGTGTCATTTCCCCTTAGGTAACTTGCTGGTCCCTGGCCAGGGGCATAAGAAGATGGCTTAGGTGCAGTGCTCCAGAATCTTGGACAGCAGCGTAGGGCAGAGGTGGGGAGGCGGGCCACTGAGAACTGCTTCTTGTGCCCACTGCCTGGAGTCCCACCTGCGGCCCCTCAGGTGCTCTAGGGCTGCCCTCAGATGAGGGACGGGCGCAGAGGGGCATTGGTCTCCGTGGTTTCTGGGGCCAAGCCCTGGGCCTCACCGCCTGGGCCCGGTGGGCCTGGACTTTCCACCCCTACAGTGTTTCTCTCCGGCCTGTGCTCTGAGCAACCGCTCACCATGGAACCTCAGCCCAAGGCGGCAATGACATCATTCTTGGGACTTGGACTGACTGGGGAGGTTCGTCCCCTGGAGGCTCAGGCAGGTGGCCTCACCTACCACCTGCATCCGGAGAAGAGGTGAGCGTTCCAGGGAACACGTTCACACCCTAAGCCTCTGGCAGGTGAACCAGAATGGAAGCCCAACCAAGACCTTCTTCAGAGCTTCATTCCCTTCAAAGGGAATCAAGGAGAGAGAGGAGACTGCCATCACTGAGGGTGGCCCTGAGCCAGGAGGCTGGCCCAGGTAAGCTCAGGTGTGCCCTCAACAGCTTCTGAACAGTACTGCCACCCCCCTTTACAGAGGAGGAAACGGAGGCTCAGAAAGGTAGAGTAACTCCCTCCTCCAGGCCACACGGTCAGTGGGCGTGGGGTCACGTGGCTCCGGAGCCAGGCTTTGTACCAACCAGTGGGGTGTACTTTAAACAGCAACACAAACAACAATGTCTGAGTTCCAATAACTGAAATGGCCTCGGCCTCACGTGGCTTTTTGTTTCAGAGATCTCTGTCGAATCCAGCCAAGTGGATGGCTCCTTGTTCCCTCGTTCCCTCCCGAGCCTCATAGGCTAAGGGAGGTTTGGTGACCACCCCGGCCCTGGGCTTCCTGCCAGGCCCAGGTCGGCCGTCCCTGGGATGCTTCTAATGCACTTGTCTGGAGCTTTTCTTGAGTCCAGGAAACTCCACAGGACACAGCTGAGTCTGGGTGGCCCCTCACACGTGCTGTGTCCGGAGAGAACAAAGCAGGGGTTTCCCTGGGCTCTGTGAGCACAGGGTCCTGGCTGGCTCGCTCTGCCCAGCTCAGACCCCCACTTCCAGGAACTCTCTCAAGGCGGGGGGACCTGGGCTCTGGGCCCTTACTGGGCCGCGAGCTTCCTGGCACTGTCCAGTGACAGGGCTTCCCGAGAGGTCGATCTTCCTCGATGAGATCACCGCCGTCGGGCTGGGAGCTCTGAGGCACAACAAAGCAGGCGCAGGACCCATGCTGCGTGACTCATCACCAGGGGCTTCCGGCCCTCAGGAGAAACCAGACACAGAGGGCCATTGTTTGCCCCGGAAGCCCCCGCTGGCACTGCAGGCTCAATGGGGTCATTTGTGTTTTCTCTCTGGTTCTCTGTAATTGTAGTCCTTCTGGGGGATGGGGTCTACCAGGCTGCCTGGGTCCCTGCAGCAGGAGAAAACACCGTATCCAGTCACCCACCAATAGTCCCACAGGAATGCTCCCGATACAGGACTGAGGCCAGGCCTGGGAGGCAGCAGACCTCCTCTCTCTCCTTCCTGGCTTAATAAAAGGCAAGTAAAAAGGGTGCACAGAGACAGCTACAGATCTGTTTCTATTATAGTCTCTTCAGATCCTTATCTAGGGCAGAAACACCCTGATCCCACACCCACGCTCATCCCAGAACACAGCCCACGCTCGGGGACACAGACCTGAGGGACTGGTGCAGAAGAGGCACAGGGCCTGGTGGCCCGGGCTGGGCAGAGCCAGGGGATAAGGAGGCGAGGGCTGAGCAGCTGCACCTGACCTTGGATGCAGCTGGGGGCCCTTAGGAACCTCAAGGGGGAAAAAGCAAAAAGTCATTTTCTGAGAGGAATCAAGAGAATGCACAGGAAGGGAAACCCAAATGACTCAGAAGTTCACAAAGAGGTTGTTAACTTCACTAGTTGTCAGAGAAATGCAAATGAAAACAGCGAGATGCGATTTTACACTCAGGAGATTGGCAAAAATCACCAAGACAGATACTGTCAAGCACTTGCAGCGTATGGAGCGGGAGAAGCCCTCAGGAGCTGCTGCTGGGAGTGAACCCCAACCAGCCAAGTGATGGGTTTGTACTGAAAATCATTATGCAAATTCAATATGCACAGACCATGCCGACAGGAACCCCACTCCCGCTGAGCTCAGCCCAAGGGTACAACCAGGCCCCAGGATGCTGCTGCAGAGGACCCATCCCCAGGGAAGTGTCCCCAAAATGCACTCTTGGCCACCCCCTTCCCCTCTGTGCAGCCTTGATTCAGCAAAACCTGGAAACCAGGCCCCAGTGAGAGCCCTCACCCCCGGCCCAGACCAGAGCTGGCTCGTCCAGCTGCCGACTCTGGCCCAGTGGGGGCTTGGAATCAGGACTCTGACCCTCAAGAAGGCAAGACACCCCACTCCCTTTCTGTGCTCCAGCCTGACATCCTAACCCTCCCGCCTCACTGCCGGTATTAGTTTTTCTATTGTGTAAAACATCACTACAAACTCAGCAACTTAAAACAACACACCCTTGATCATCTCATCTTAGGGGTCTGGGTGTGGCCTAGCTGGATCCTTTTCTCAGGGTCTCATAAGACTGAGCTGGGCAGCTCTCTCATCTGGAGGCTCAAGAGAGGAAGAATATGCTTCTGAGTCCGTGCATTTCCTCGTGGCTGTAGCATGGAGGTCCAGCTAGCATGGAGATCAGGGCCCTCCACCCCTGATCTCAGCGGCTTCCCATAGTTCCATGCCAGGTGGGCTTCCTCAACACAGCTGCTGACTCCATCAAGCCGGCAAGGAGAGGTTCTCCGCCCAGGAAGGACCCGGTCCCTCTTTTAAGGGCATTTGCCCAATTAAGCCAGGCCCACACAGAATAATCTCTGCTTTGATTAACTCAGAATCAGCTGATTAAGAATCTTAGTGACACCTACAAAATCCCTTCACCTTTGCTGTATTCTATGAGGCAGGAGGCCCACCCTCACCCAAGGGCAGGGAATTATGGACTGAACACAGAGTGGGGAATCATGGGGCCACCCTTAGAGTCTGTCCACCAACCTGCCTGACTGCCTTCCTGAAGGGAAAAGCCTGAGGCAGCACAGAACAGCTCCCGGGAGATACAGCCTTCCCAGCGCAGGTGGGGCAGGGCAGGGCTCCGAACCTCCAGAGGGAGGGCCGCAGGGATGGTGCTGGAGTGCTTGTCGGCCTGAGGTGTAGAGGAGGCTAGGAGAGAAGGATGGATGGGGAAAGAGGTGCTGGCGGGAGGACTGCCCTCTCAGGCAGCTTAAATAAGCGAGGAAATGGTAGAGCATCAGGCAAGGGTGTTCTCTGCCGATGCCCCGGGATGGTCACTGAACTTCTCTCATTTTCCAGCTGAGAGGGCCCCCGAGATGGGCCCCCCTCCCCCTCCCACATCAGCCTCTTTTTCTGCTCCTGCCACCCCTGCCATCAGGGGACCCGCCCACCCCCACTCCACTCAGCTTTCACAGTCACCCAAGAGGTCAGCTAAGGGGCGGCTGGGAGGGCGCTGTATGTCCCCACAGAGGGACAGTGGGAGGATTGTCACTGGGCAGACATGACCTCAGTCTGCTGGGCTCAGCTCACCCTGCTCCAGGGAGGAACACTGTCAGATAGAAACAAGCACCCACTGTGCTGGGTCTCCTCCTGCAGCTGGGTTCAGACCAGGCAGGGACCCTGTTGGCAGGGTCAGAACCTCCAGCGTCTGTGCCCTGGCCTGGGAGCCTGCGCTTCAGGCCTCTGTGCCCTACTGAGAGGCGAGGCATGAGGAGCTGGTGGCCCGGGCAGGCGTGAGCCCTGCATCTGTGGTCCTGCCCTGCTGTCCCACCCACCTCCTTCCCAGTTCTTGAGAACTTCCGCGTGCCCTGCTTCTGTACCCTACTTTTGATCCCTCTGTGCCTGCCAAGCTGTGGGCTGGATGGGGTACCTGCCTAACTTGACCGGGCCAAGGAGGAGTCCCAGTCCCGTGCCATTCACCAGAGCCTGGACCCTGGGCCTGCCTCAGTGTCTGCCCACATTCTGGCTTACCTGCTACACTTGGCCCAACCTGAGAGCTCCCAGGGCCAGCTCCTCCCCCCAGAACCAAGACCCTCAGTCACCCCCAGTCTCTGCTCATACCCTGAGCAAGCAAGGCTTTGAGAGCAAGGTTTATGCAGTCACGGGAGGGGTGCTGGCCTTGTGGCTACCCCTCTGAGCTGTCCTGAGCCCTGCCGTCTCACACCCCAGGCCTTGGTATCTGCCCATCCGTTGCATTTCACCTTTACACGCAAACCACAGAAACCAACTTTGGCTAACTTACTGAGAAAAGGATTTTCATGGAAAGATAACAGCTCACTGGATTATCAGGAGGCTGGAGAACCAGGCTGGGAACAAGCAGGAACCAGGGGTTGAGGACAGCTGGACGGTGTGCAGACGGTGTGCCGGGACCTGCCCCCCTGGATGGACACTGCTGGAGTTTCCAGTCCTTCCAGCCTCTCTCTGAAGCCTCGCATCACTCCCTCCAGAGTCAAAGCCCCAGGGAGAAGGATTTGACTTGTCAAGCACGAGTCCCAAGCATCACTCTAGCCCAGGGGCGAGGTGAGGATGAGGATGGCAGTCCACCATCATCTTCCACGGTGGGAGGAGGCGCGCTCAGCTTCCTCGGGAGGCCCTCCACCAGAGGAAGGGCATGGGCACCGGCAGCCTCGGGTTAGCTGCCCATCCTGGCCATCATGACACGGGGGCCCAGCAGTGGCAGCGCACCAGACCATGCCATAGGAGTCTCAGGGAGGCTGGAAGGCAGGTCGGTCTTTGGAATTGGCAAGGCATTTTCCCATATATGGTGATGGTGAGTGACTGTGCCTTGTCTAGTCCCAGAACTGGGCCTTCCACCAAGCTGCCCAGGTCTCTACTTCAGGCCAAAGGTCTTGCGTCTCTGATCTGTGTTCCATTACTTGGAATTTCTGACTTTTTCCATATTTGGTACCTGGCTCACACTTAGGCTTAACCAGTGTTTTGCTCCTGTAGCACATGGCCACCCTCAGAGCCATCAAATGAGGGATTTCTTCTGTGATTTTAAGAGATTCCTCATTGAATTGCTTGGTGGCAATGAATAAGGATACAACGCTATATCCCCAGAGAATCCCTGCCCTAGGCTGGACCAGGCTGGGGGTGAGTAACCCAGAACTCCACCCTCCGAGTTGCTGCCCTTGAAAGTAGCCAGCATCCCGGAAGGCTATGCTGGGAGACCAAGGACTCCCGGCCCAGCGCAGTTAGCCGGAGACTATTCTCTCAGTCCCCAATCCAGAGGCATCTCCTCTCTTCCGCTGCTCAGGGGATGCGCCTGGGAAAGGCTGGGATGCCTGTCCCCATCTCCCACCACTGCTGATTCAGCCTGCTTGCTCTGTGGTCTGAGCGTTGAACCTGAGTATGGAATGGGATCCCTGAGAACCCCCTCCACCCCTGCACCACCACCCCCAACGCCAGAAGGCTCTGGGGTCCGAAGCGGGGGAACAGAGCCAAGAAGCTGCAGCTGTAGGAGCTTGTTCCCTTAGAGCCTGTCCAGACTGCGCCGCGGCAGCTCAGACACTCAGAAGGAGCAGAGGCCCTCCAGGGCTTCTTGGCTTGGCCAGCTAGCTGCCCACCTTAGGATGAGGAATTTGCCCCCCAAGAGAGGGGATCAGATTGCACATTCCTGAGGCCTGAGTCACTCCAGGCTCCAGTTCAGGAATGTGTTTACACTGAGGGCCTAAGGGGGATTGCACAGGCCCTGTGTACACTGAGGGCCTAAGAGGGATTGCACAGGCCATGTGTCTGTTCACTCTGTATCCGGCAGGCTAGGGGCGAAAGATGAGGGGTCCCTCAGGGATGAGGGGGGCAAAGCTGTGACCTCCAGAGCTACTGTGATGACGCTCTGCATGGGCCCCAGAGGCCCAGAGGAGGGGAGGGTCAGACCCAGGCTGGAACCAAAGCCCTTGCCTTGTCCAGAGCTGGCTTCAACTTGATCCCATGGGACAGAGAGTGGAGAGGGGCCAGTCCAAGCAGAGCCTCCCCTGAGGTGATCTTGGGAAAGGAACTTGCTCCCCTACCATCCCCTTCTATAAAGGACAACCTCCCAGAGGGTGCGGAGGGCTTGGTGAGGCTCGGGCTGCTCCTGGCGAAACCCTCAGCGGAGTGGCTCTGAATCCTTGCCCCTCACCCCTTGCCTCCGTCCCATCCAGGGCTTTCTTTTTCTGTCTCTGACACGAGCCACCCAGCTGTGGAGACAGCCCACACACACTTCAGTATCACTGGCTGCTATCATATTCAGGTAGGCACTGCGCTAATTTCTTTAAGCTGTGGCCATATGCCCTGGTTGGCCTGGGGCAGTCCTGGGATGCTGGACAATTATTAATAATGCCTCCTTTCACTCTTAGAAGTGTCCTGGTCTGGAAGATAACTATATATTTGCCCTAATTTTATAGGTATTATTTTACTTAATCCCCACGATGCCCTACAAGTGGGGAACTGCTAACAGCCCCACTTTACAATGCAGAAACGGAGGCTCAGAGAAGATAAATAATTTGCTCAAGGTCGTAGAGTTAAAAGTGGCAAATCCAGAAACTGTTAGTAGCTCAGTGCTGGAGTTCAAAGCCATTTGCTTAGCCACAACACCGGACTTCCTCTCCTAAAATCCTTTGATGCGTTGAAGGACTGAGAATCCAGTATCTCCAAATGGTAGAGAGATAACAACAAGTCCTGGAGTTAGCTTGGCTCTCTTCCCAGCCCCACACTCTGGCCACCTTGGCCATGATGCTTTGCTCCTCGGCAGCGACAGCTTCATTATCATCGGATGAACAAGCAGCATGACGCCACCTGTGTCCCAGGCGATGCACAAGGTACGATCATCTAATCCTCACCCCAGCCCTGCAAGCTGGGTGTTGGAGCCTTCCTTCCGCAGAAGGAAAACTCCCTAAGGTGGGGCAGCTTACCACCTCTGGGAGGACGCAGAGCTGGGGCTAGAACTCGGGATTCCGGCTTCGAGCTGAGGGAACTCTCCATGGTGCATGCACTTCAGAAGCAGGCAACAAGGGAATGTGGCTCCAGGGGGCCCATGGCAGACACATGGCTAAATCATGTGTTGGGACCCACAGACCCTCAAGGCCCCCAGGCACTCTGGCTGCCAAGGAGCCAGGACCATCTTGCCCAAAAGCACAGAAGTAAGCCCTTCGAGTTAGTCTGACCATACACAGATGGTCTTCACTAGCAGCCACCTTACATTGAAGAGGTTTTCGAAGAGCATTGTCCTTTCTTTGGCGGGAAATATCAGACGTCTTTTAGAACAGAGCACGGCCCCCTTGAAGGTGGAAAACAAGCCATTTCCAGAACCCAAACCTCCCCGCTCCAGTTTCTCCACCCAGAGATCATCACACTCTGTCATAGAGCCTCTTCCTGCCTCAGCACGCTGGCCTTTAGGGGGGAGCAAGAAATAAAAGCAAGCACATTCCAGATGCTCCAGGGATTTGGGAAAAGGATGTTTGTTCAAAATCTACCAAAAATAGAGAGCCAAGAAGAGGAAGAGGCAACCTCTTGACCCATTTAAGAAGCTATTTCCCAGGAAGGACTTTCTAAGTAATGGACAATGTCACAAAAGGAAAAGCCAGTGGCTTTGACAGTGTAAAAATATAAAGCTTTGGTATGTTAAAAACCATCAAAAACAACCATAAAACTAACCAACACACTCGTAAAACACATATGTCACAATAGCAATGGATAAAGAGCTCATAAAATGATTTTTAAATAAATCCATCAAAACCTTGTTAGAAAAACAGGCAACAGAAGCAGATAACTGACCCCTCCAAAATTTAAAATTGCTTAATGATTATGCACGTTTCTGTTTTGTGGATAATCGTGTGTTCTAATTTTGAAATACCGTTATTTTCCTTTTAGATAGTAGGATTTGCTTTACTGATGTTACCATAAGCTGGTACGGACCCACGACACCAGCCCTCTCAGATCTGGGCTGCTGGTGGCATATAAATAAGCCAGGCGTACCCCTTCTAGAAACACTTTCACTGAACTTATCAAGGATATTTAACTAGAAAACTTAAATGTCTTGGAATTTCCTCTGAGGAAATAATTAGAAATTCAAACAAAAAATTATGGACAAAGGCGATCAATCAAGGAAATGTTGAATAGCAAAAATATGGAAGCCCAGATGCTCCAAAATAGGTGAATAATTAAATACATTACAATACAGCTCTGTGATGACATAGCCCTTCAATACGGTATTTTTGAAGAATGTTTATGCAAAGGAAAAAGAACTATAAAATATTAAGTGAAAAATGTAGGCTGCAAAGCAATTGTATGATCCCAATTTTAAAAAGCATATGTACATAGGAATGACACGGCCGTATAGAAATGTGACAACCGTCAACCAGCTACATCTGTGGCAGGGGGGAGTAAGTCATGATGCTTTCCCCTCAGGCACAATCTCTAAAGCACATAAGCTGGCACTATCCCCTGACCTCCCGAGGAAGGTAGGCATGTCATGAGACCATTTAATGTTTAAGAGGAGGGAGGTGGGGCTGGGAATGGGGGAGGAGCTTGAGGAAAGTTCCAGGGTGAGAAGAGAGTGCCTGGGAAGCAAGATGTTTGGGTGCCACCAGGGATGGTGATCCAGGTCCCAAGGTAGGTCAGAAAATGTCAGGACCAGTGGATCAAGAATAGGACCACTTTGAGGGGCATGACCAAGTGGCCAAGAGGTAAGGGGAGCCTGACTTTTGAGCTCAGGACCAGGCTTGGTCATAACAAAATGTCCCCAGCCCAGTGCCCCGGGAAGCAGGACACCTCAGAGTGGGAGTGGGAGGTATTCTCATACCAGTTCTTGGGGGCCAGATTGTGAACATAAGGGCACCCCAAGCTGGTGACCAAGGGAAATGGACATGTCTCTCCAACATGTTAAAAAAAAAAGAGACCAAAATATAGTTATAATAGGTGATAGGATGAAAAGTGATGTTAGTTTTCCATGTGCTTTTCTGTATTTTCAAACATTTATATAACAGGTACTTCTTGGCTTGGCCAGCTAGCTGCCCACCTTACGATGAGGAATTTGGCCCCCAAGAGGGGATCAGATTGCACATTCCAAAGGCCACCCAGGTCTCAGCCGTTCTCAGGCTGCACCTACTTGAACCCCTCCCCCTTTCTGCATGACAGGATACTCACCCTGCGACAGAGCCCCTGAGTCCTGGCAAGCATGGCAGCTCCTAGCAGGGGAGAGCCTGAGGGAGGAACACAGGGGCAGGATGGCCACCCTGGGGGTCTGAAGCCTGCCAGCCAGGCTCTGATGGTTTACAGCTGCTCTCACAATGCAGGAAGCAGAATCCAAGCCTGCCTCCATCACTGAAGAGGGATGTCTCCATCTGCCCCCGTGTCCCTGTGATGCCATCAGCCCCTCCGTCCATGGGAGCTGCCAAGGGAAGAGAAACCTTCGCCATCTTCCCAGGACAGGAAACAGCCCTCCTGTGGCACACCATCTCCTGCTTTACGGAAAAAGGACCAAGTCTTGTTTGAAGCCACCTATCACCACAAAGAGCCTCAGACATGAGCATGGCCACTGGCCATCTGCGTTCACATGGCCTTCTCCTCTGTGTCTGTCCTCTGTGGGTCTCTTATAAGGATACTTATTGAATTTAGGGCCCACTTGGATAACCCAGGATGATCTTATCTCAAAATACTAATTTAATTACCTCTATAAAGACCGCATTTCCAAATAAGTTCACGTTCACAGGTTCTGGGGGCTAGGATGTAGACTTATCTTTTAGCCAGGCTGGGGGCACAGTTCAACCCATGACAAGTCCTTACATTACACATCCCAAGTCTTTACACTGACCCATGAGGCTCTGCGGGATCTGGTCCCTATCCAACCTCTGCACCTCTCATCTCACCTCACAGCCCCCAGACCTCAGGCCAACATCTTCCACCCTGCGGCCTCCTGTCCTCACGCCCCAGGGCTCCAGCCCCTCCTCTAGCACACCAGGCTCGTGCCTGCCTGGGCTTCACGGGTGCTGGTCCCTCCATCTGGGATGGTCTTTCCCCAGAGATCCACAGGGGTTTCTCCATCGCTTTCTGCAGGTTCAGTCAATGGTCTGTTGCTGACGGGACCTTCCCTGGCCACCTCGTCTAAACTGTGACCCTCTCCAGAACACTTCCTCTCTCTCTCCTTCTTTATCTTTTCCAGCACTTATCACCATTAAACATACATGCATTTCACTCATTTATCTTATTTGTCAGCTGACCCCTCTACTAGAGGCCAGGGAGGTTTTTGTCAGTTTTGTTCACTGCTGTATCCAGCAGCTAGAACAATGCCAGGTACAAGTAGGTCTGGGTGGAATCAATGAATGAATGAATGAATGAGTGAATGACCAAGCCTCTGCTCAGGCTGAGTCATGAGCTCCCAGAAGCCATCATGGAAACCCCCGGGCCGTGCTGACCCCACCTTCTTTGAATTCCTGGAACGCCTAGACTCTCGTGAGGGCCCCCGCAAGCCAGCCTCTGTGTCCTTCTTTTCAATGCGTGAGTCTAGAAGTGGAGCATCGCTGGGTTAGCAAACGCTCCCTGAGCCCATCCCGAGAGTCAGCCCTGGGTGGGCCCCGGCCCATTCCTGGTGCCTCCTCCCGCCGCCTGGCCCACTGTTGCTCTGGTCACATTCAGCCACAGGGACCCGTGTGGGAAGGGCAGGTGGGCCCTGCTGCCCCTGCCTGTCTCCAGAACTACCATGGGGGTGGGGTGTCGGGTGGGGGAAGGTCGTCTTTCTGATGCACTGACGCCTGGGATGAGGGCCTCCCGAGGATCAGGCCTGGCCCTGGGGCCCTGCAACACTAACTGTGGGGGGACCCCCACCTCCAAAATACAGCCCCGCACATTTTTACACATTTGGAAATCCTTGACTAATAGCACCAGGCTGCCATTTCAGAAGAGGTGGATGAGAGAGCCCTGGGCCTGGCGATAGAGGGGACACTCATTTTTCACCATGCCTCTGCTGGCGACTGGCTATGGGGCTCGCACAAGTTCCCTCCTGCTGCTGACCTCCTACTGCCTCATCTCTAATCCTGGGCACTGAACACATCAGAGATGGCTAAAATAGGTGCCTCATAACTACTGACTCAAATAGCTCTGTTGTGGCTGCCTAGAACACAGTGTTGAGAAGGATTCTGAGGTTCAGTCCAGGCATAAAAGGAGCTAAGCACAGTGGTCAATCAGTGATGTCTGCCACGGAGGCTGGGGAGAAGAGGGAGTGTGAAGGCATGCAAAAGATCCATGAGATGATTTGGGAGGGTGCTACAGGTCTCTGTGAGTCTAGGGATGCCTGTGGTAGAGAGTGAATCCTGTAGCGGAGGTGAAGGGCTGGAAAAGAGTAGCTGGTGGCACCAACAATCCTTGCTGAGTGTAGATGGTGACTCGGAGACAGCTAGTGTGTGCTGCTGGCCAGGAGGTCCTCGATGACCCAGTGGAGAGACCGCTCCTCCCCTAGGTTGGGCTGGAGCCCACTGAACAATCAGCTGAGAGCCCTGCTCTGCATCTTGCTTCCCGTGTGGCTGTGGTACTCGGCGGCTGAGGCTGGTCTCTGGCTCAGGACTTGAATCAACAACGCCTGGAGCCCTGGCTGGGCCTGGCCGGGGACCGTCTGCAGCTGCGGGAGGTGAGGCTTCCCCAGAACAGCTGTGGACCCCAGCACAACCCTTCCCACAGCATGATGAAAGCCTCACTTTCCCACCTGTGAGGTAGAGGTCATACCCACCGTCGACTTTTCAGCCGGGACACGTGTAGCTGTGCTTTGCAGAAAGGCAGTGACTGAGGGGCCGAGTGGGGGCCACTCACCCTGGGGTAGGGCTGTGCGCACCCAGAGAAAGGGGCGCCTATTCCCAATTTGCACAAAGGTTCCCGGTGAGCCAGTGGCATCTCTGGAGTTTCACGTCCCACAGAGCCACTGTCATCATCATTACAACTACTCATGCAGGTTGGCCCAGTAAGAGGGAGTCATTCCCACTCGGGCCCAGAACTGCATGGAAGAGGCAGGATTTGAGCTGGGCCTCACGGGGCCATAACAACCAGTGATTCCATCCATAGCCTGTGTCTGGCGACTGACTTCTCCCAGAGGGGCTGTGGTCTGCTCTGTGTTGCTCTGGGCAGCATGACTGTTTTCCTTCCTAGCTCTATTTTTTGGTTCCTGCTGACTCTTCTGTGATATAAATGCAAATGAGACAATAGACACAGCAACTTCAAAGCCAAGGGAGCCAGCAGCTGAAGTCATCCCCACCAGACCCTGCTGGGCAGGGAAGGTGGGCGAGGTGATAGCCACATCTGTTCATCAGTGGCTGCCCTCCAGGGCTCGGCCAGGTAGGGAGGAGGGGCCCTGAGTCCAACAAGAGGCAGCAGCCACGAAGTAGAGCCCTGGACTAATCAACAGGAGCTTCTAGCCTGGCTCACAGCAGATTTCTCAGGTTGCGTTTTTTTTGCGGTATGCAGGCCTCTCACTGTTGTGGCCTCTCCCGTTGTGGAGCACAGGCTCCAGACGCGCAGGCTCAGTGGTCACAGCTCACGGGCCCAGCCGCTCCACGGCATGTGGAATCTTCCCGGACCGGGGCATGAACCCGTGTCCCCTGCATCGGCAGTCAGACTCTCAACCACTGTGCCACCAGGGAAGCCCTCAGGTTGCGTTTTTAACCACTGGGAACTTAGTTCAGAGCTTTTCCTGTGTGGAGGCCCAGAATATAGAATGGAGGAAGGAGTGACCCAGCTGTTCCCCCTGTCCACCGCTTCAGGGCCCTGAAGCACTCCCACCAAACCCAGGGCTCCAGCGGTTTGATGTGACCCAGATGTCTACAGCTCTTCATGACTTTCCCCTCCATCCCCCGCAACACGCCTCCAACCCCACCTCTGGCCACTCTAGCTTCTTCCTGGTCTTGTCCTGGCCCTCACATGTTTTGACACTCTCTTCTTTGTCATCCCAGAATGCCCAGTCTCTCTCCTCTCCTTCCCCGCTTCTTCCCATTCTCCTCCTGGAAAACTCCTAGGCATCCTTCAAGACCCCAGCTCCTCTGAGAAGCTTACCTTGATCTCTCTCCTCCATGCCGCCCACATACACGGGCAAAGTGGTCCCTTCTTTCTCTTTCTATATTCCATCATCCCTACCATAGAAGGGTTCCTCCCACTGTGTTGAAGTACCCAGTTCTCTGTTTGTCCCCACATGTGTCTGGGCTCCTTCAGAGCCTGGTGTCTTTTCATCACTGCATTCCCTGGCTAGGCCCTCAAGGTGCCCCACTGGTGACTGCTTAACGCAGACCTGAGACGTCACCAGGGACCTCAGCAAACTGGACTCTGGGTGGGATGTGAGTCACTTGAGTGTGTCTGGGGTCCAGCTCAGGGTCCCCCTCATAGTCACATAAAGGGGTTGAACCTGTATCACCGCTCATCTCCACCTGAAGAGGGAGACCCAGAGGAGGCAAGGCTGGGAGATCCGCCACTCAGAGGTGCCTCATCCCCCATCCCAGGGCCCCTGGGCTCCCTCTATGTTCATGGCATGGCCTTAGAAACATGGGATCCACAGGCCGTGAGCAGCACGAGGCCCTTGGCCTCAACCCCAGTCATTTTCCCCCAACCCGGCAGTAAATGAGCTTTGGTTCCAGCACTCTGGAGCAAAGGGTCACTTCCTGGGCCAAGGTAGCCACAGCAGCACCATCTCTCCCTGCCCCCCATCCTTCCCCAGCAGCCTTGGACTAGCGAAGTGTCCTCCTAAGCCCAGATTTTGTCTAAATTTACCGTTTCAGGCTAAGGAAAGTCTCGTGCTGGGTTTTGAGCACTGGCCAGCTTTCCAGGAGTCCGGGGCAATCTTGGATCTGCCGCTGACTTGCTAGGGGTTTCAGCAAGGCCCCGAGCCTTCTGTCTCCATTTTCTCAGCTGCAAAAGAAGGAAGTTGATTTTGATGAGAGGTGATCAAAAAAGGATGTAGGCAGCTTGGGGATTCCCCAGACATTAGAGTCCTTTTGCCAAACAAAATACTTTGCCTGGAGAAAACTTCTCTGATTGATTTTTTTATGTCAAAACTCCGGGCAAGAGTCTTTGCTTGAGAAAAAAAAATTAAGATTCTCATTGATTAAAAAAAAACCCTAAAAACTACTGGATTTGATTCTATGCATTGAGATACCTGAACAGTTTGCACTGAAACTGTGGTAGGTTCTCAAAGGTTAGGACTGGGTGAATTCAAGGGAGGAGAGCTGCTGTCCGTTTTCCAGCCCATAAACTGTTGTTGTTGTTCTCATGACACCTATTATCTTTCCCAGGCATGGCTAAAGGTCCTGCCAATCTCCTTAGCAGGGGCTTCACTGCCTCAATGCCTGGAGCAAGGCTTGGCCCCAGGTGGTTAGGGAGACAAAAATGGAGACCCCCGAGGTCCCCCACTTGGTGTGAGGTAGGTGTACCAGGAAGGCCTCTTTCCACGCTATACTTGTCTTCAGTGTCGGAATTTCTCTCATGTAAGACTAACTGCTTCGAATATATCATTGTGCAACTCAAACTCTTCTTTTAAACCTCCCTCTTCCTTCTCCAGGGGGTACTGAGATAGTCAGCTGAGCTTCTCCCTGGCAGAGCGTCCCGGATGCCTGGGAGGGAGGGAACTGATGCTGGGGAGGAAGTTGGGTGGTGAGGAGTGGCAGGAATGGGTAGGGGGTGGAAATCCAAATGGGCCCAGGAACCCAAAGTTGGAGCACTGTCCTTTGGGGCCTGCGGTCTGCTGGAGAGATTGCTAAACCTGGTAGAAAAGTTTCTATTTTTCAGCTTAGACTCCTGGCATCCAATCCAGGCCAGTAGCAGAGGCTGTTTGGGTTCTGAAACAGGAAATGGGGAAAGAAGATGGGGGAGCGTCACAGCCCAGGGCTGCGTGAGGACACAGCAGTGCCGGCACGTCCCACACTCCCTGCCACCCTGGGGCCAGGGAAGTACATCCTGTGTGGGCAGTCCTGCCAGCCACTGCGAGTCACCTGGACTCATGCCCAGTTGGGGACATGAGTCTGCGTCACCCTAGCTGTTCTAGCCACCCAGGTCAAACAAATAAGACTTGGGTACTTTAAAGTCAGATTTGGATATCTACCAAACCAGGACTCTGTCTCAGGGAAGAGAGCTGGGATTGGAGACAGAGGCCAAAGGGGCTTTGTGCCACCTCTGCAATGTTCTATTTTGTTTTTTTTATTTTTTCAAGGAAAATGTATTCATGGACTACTTGGGTAATAATAATAACGTGTATTATTTTTTTAAAGACCAAACGTAAAAAACTTACTGTAAAAATATCAATTGTCCTACAAGAGATGTTCCTTTCCAGAGCTGTGGGTGGGGATTGCTTGGTTCAGACAGTGCTCCTGACTTGCCAGATGGTTTGGAATCGGATCTGGCTCCTTGGGCCTCAGTTTCTCCATCTGTATGAAGGGGAGGTGGACCCGATAGTCTCCAGGGCTGTTCAGCCCTGACATCAGGTAACAAGAAGCTTTGCTGGATGGCTGGGTTGCGCAGGGCCTTCTCTGAACTGAGAGTTCACTTCAGAAGCAGAAGCTTGGGCCATCATTTGGGAGTGGTCCCAGGTCTGTGGGGTGACAGCAGGGCAGCCCTGGGGCTCTGTGGACAGGTGAGCTGAGCTGCCTTCCTGGGGAGAGTTATGCCAGGCCCCAGAAAGCCTTCAAAGTCCCCAGGCCTCAGGCAGTCAGACCAAATGCTGGCATCACGGCAGGGTTAGTCATGTCTCTCTCTGAGTTTGGGATTGAACAGCCGTGACCTGAGTGTGTCATTAAGACAGAGATGGTCTGGTTAGGGACGTTGGCCCAGTGACCCTACCCCTGGCACCAATCACTATGACAACAGCTCAATAGGGTCCCAAGGGCCTAAGAATCCTGCTTCTACTGAGACCGAAGTTGGCTGAGGTCAGACAAAGAGGGATTAATAGAGCCCTGTTCTCATTAAGCCACAAAGCGCCATTATTACCAGTTGCAACAGCCCTACCGAGAGATGCATCATGCTTTCAAGTGACAGAGAGCCCAGTACACTAAAGAGAATGGTTCCAGCGCCAGCCTCAAAGTCACCCTGAGCGCAGAATCAGAGGAGGAAGAGAAAAACTAGAAACAAGCCAAATGTCCAACAGATGGTTATGTAAAGCATGGGACAGCCAAACGATAGCACAGATTGCAGTCATTCAAATGACGATGTCCGTTATATTTATTACATGAGAGTCCTCATGATTGACAGAAACAAGGTCACAAGACTGTCAATAAGATGCCATTTTTGTAAAAAAAAAAAAATATATATATATGTATGTATGTACCCAGTAAAAATATAGAAGAAAATATTTCAAAACGTTAGCAGTGATTATCTTTGAAAAGTGGGATCATGTGTAACTTTCTTTCTTTTGTTTTATCTGCATTTTCTCTGAGGAACATAGAGTTCTCTTGTACTTCTAAAAACTTTATTTTCTTAAAAATTGGTTCAGAGAATTAGAGGGTGTTCATTCCTTCCCTCTGTAATCAAACTTCAGTTAATAAAACTCATGAGGGGGCTTTGTTTTGGAGAATCAAGTTTTCTTGATAACTAATATTTTATTAATTCAAGAACAAATATTTTTTAAAAATGTTTACATCAACCAGTATATAAGAAAGTTATTCTAAACAACACCATATTCTCATGCCTTCTTACAACAGAGTACAATGAAAAGAATTTATCATTAACTTCATCATTGTAAAGGGTCCAAATTCTAACTTATTTTATAATAGGCTGATCTTCAGGGCTGTTTGGTGAGCGGAAGTATTTGTGCCTACATTAAATGGCCTCAATTACTCAGTTTATTGTGTACTTAGATTTGCTTTTTATAATTTTTCAATGTCTTCCACTGCTGATGAATTGGCAGTCTCAGTATCCCACCTGTGGCAACTCTTTTACACTGTTTTTAATTTGGGGCTTCTAATCTACTGTCATCTTGATAAAAACACATATATTTGTTAGAAGTGTGAGTTAACTAAGAGAACATAGATCTGAGTGAGGGCTTCACGGTGGAGGCATTGACAAGCTGAGATCCAGAGTGGGGAGGGTTTCAAAATTAATGGCTCTTGTAGGCTGGGGTTATATCACGTAATATCACGTAAGTCATGTTAAAGACTTTGAACTTTATCCCGAGGGCCATTGGGAGCTATTGAAGGATTTCAAGAAGGGAAGGGAAGTGCTCATATTCATGTTTTTAAAAGATTACTACAACAGGGACAATTTCATGTATGGCAGAACTGTTGTCAGGAAGAGATGTGGATCTGGAAACAGAAAGGGAAGGAAATTGGGCTGTGAAGAGATAGTTTATTGGGGATTTTATACATGTGCTCTCTTCTAGTTGATAACCCAAACATATTCTCCCTTTAAAAGGAGCCATAGGAGAAATTTGTTTCCAGACTCTGTGCCAGGAAAAGTAATGCTTCCCCTAAGATACAGATACATTTTTATCTCATAGGCCTGTGACTCTTATAAATAATTGCATTTTCCTCTTTGCTTTGGTCACTAGGAGGCTCTACATATGTAATTCTACACACTGGCTTTACCCTTGGCTTCATTTCTGATACATATTTTCCTTTTGCCTAGAATTTTTTATTTATGGTATCCTTTTGTATTATTTGAATTTTCATAGGTGGCATCGAATTATTTTTGGAATGAAGTGGAGTATAATAAAAGAATTATTTAAAAGTCTGAGCTTGAAAAAACATAAAAAGAATCAATATCTCTTGCTATTTTGGTATGGCCGTATTTCTCTATGTTAAATATTGCTTTAAAAAGCTGGGAAGTCTATGACACCAAAAGTATAAACTGCCAAAGAAAAACTAGATAAGTTGGATTTCATAAAAACTTAAAACTGTTATGCTCCAAAGGACACAATGAAAGAAGAGAAAAGATAGCCCACCAAATGAAAGAAAATATTTGCAACTCATTAGCAAGGGACTTGTATCTAGAATATATAAAGAACCCTTAGGACTCAATAATAAAAAATATAAAACCCAATAAAAATGGACAAAAGGTCTGAATAGACATTTATTGAAAGAAGATATAAAATGGCCAATAAGCACATGAAAAGATGCTTGGTATCACTAGTTATCAGGGAAATACAAGACAAAACTATAATGAGATATCACTTCATATTCATGAGGATGGCTGTAGTCAAAAAGACAGATATTAACAAGCTTTGGGGAGGCTGTGGAGAAAGCAGAACCTTCATACACTGCTGGCAAGATTGTGAAATGGTGCATCTACTTTGGAAAACAGACTGGCAGTTTCTCAAGAAGTTAAACATAGAATTACCTTATGATCCAGCAATTCTACTCCTAGGTATATACCCAAGAAAAATAAAAGCATGTCTGTACAAAAACTTGTACATGAATCTTCATAGAAACATTATTCAGAATAGCCAAAAGGTAGAAACAACCCAAAAGTCCATTAACTGATGAAGAGATGAACTGTGATATAACCATACAATGGAATATTATTTGGCCAGTAAAAGGAATGAAGTAGCGTGATACATGCTACAACACAGATGAGTTCTGAAAACATTATGCTAGTCGGAAGAAGCAAGCAACAAAAAGCCATATATTTGTATTCCACTGATATTAAATGCCCAGAATGGGCAAATATAGACGGAAAATAGCTTAATGATTGCTTAGGGCTGGAGGGGCTGTGGGGATTGGACTGTGATAGCTAAGGGCTATGGGGTTTCTTAGGTGCTGAAAATGTTATGAAATAGATTGTGGGGGGTGTCGAGCCACTCTGTGAATGTAATGAAAACCACTCAACTGTACACTTTAAATGGGTGAATTAGGCAGCGTGTGAATTATTTCTCAATAAAGCTGTTTAAAAAACACTGCGGAGTCGCCATGCTTGGTCCACTCAGTAGACTGAGTGTTAACGGGAACCCAGGTCTACGTGGCAGCACAGAGATGGGTTCAAACTCCAGCTCAGCCACTTCCCAGCCATGCGACCTCCTCAGACAAATAGCCTCGTCTCCCTAAAATGGAGACAGTGGTATGTGATGTACGGTGGGCTTGTGCTGGGTGGAAGGGTGCTGGCAACTCAGTAGTAACTGAATATATTGCTCCCCAGAGGGCCCTCCAAGGCCCCCGGCCTCAGAAGGTGCTAAACTTCCTAAATGAGTGGGACTTGCAGTCTCTTAATGACAATTGACTGCCACTGGCTTTGCTGATGTTTAGATGTTTAAATGATTCACCAGACTTTACAGGTCCGAGAAACTCAGGGAGCATGCTGGAAGGCAGGAGTGTAGCTGGGGCTGGCCCAGAGTGGGCCTGGGTCTTGTTGTCTCGGGGATAGCCTGAGAGGAGCTGTCACTGGTACCCCCAGTGGTCATGTAACGGCTTGACTCTCACCTGAGGAATCAATAGCTTTTCAGTCTATACCCTGCACCCTGCTTCTCTCAGCTTGTGTACAAGCCACACGCTACTTTTAAACAATCCCCAGAGACAGCCCTGGACCTGCAGTTCTTAGTCATAAAATCACAGAAAGTCAGTTCCAGGCCCCCTCACGTTCCAGACACGGAGACTGAGGCACAGAGACGTGCAGGCCAGGCTGCAGGGCCTCTCCATCTCAATTCTCTGGAGGATTCAGAAGCATTTACTGAGCCCCTCCAGTGTGCTACACGCTGCGCCACGGTTCACGTGCATCCCCTCACCTAATCCCAGCAACACACTTATGAGGTAGATATTATTTCTCCCTTTTACACAGGGAGTAAGGTCAAGGTCACGCAGAGAGTAAGCAAGCTGGATTCAGACCCAGTTTGTCTGATGCCGAAGCCCACGCTCGTTCTCCTGGAATGAGTCCCCCAGTTTCTCCACTTCAGAAGCGGAGCAGGTCACAGAGAACAGGGGTCTCCTCCACCCCCATCCCCTAAGAGGGACTCTGCTCCCAGACTCCGGATTGTCAGGACATTCTGGGGCGCCTCCTGGTTGTGCTGCCTGCTCTCCTGCCCCCCTCACTTTTGCTCATTTCCCTCTCCAAATGCTGGATTCTCTGCAGCTCAGCCACCTCCGGTTTGACCCTCTCGAAACATGAGCTTGGGAGCTTCTACTTAAACTCCTGTGGGAGAAAAGGAGAAAGAATTATGGATGCTCCCAGTTGTAAGCCTGGAGTCTATCTCTCAGGATGCATTTTGTTGCCAAAGAAAATGAAACAGATGTCTTGGCAATAGTTTCAAATGTTTCCTGCCAAACCAGGGGAGAGCTTGTCTTCAGTTTAGATGCAGCCATGAAAGAGAAGTCGCAGCCCTTATCATTCCCAGGAAACATGCAAACACACACGGGCTTCTTCAACCTGGGAGGCCTGCACTCCCAGCAGCCTCTCTCAACCCGATTCAGCATCAGCTGTGGAAGCATGCTGCCTTCCATCCTCCACCGCCCCCCAGGTTTCACATCACCCCCTGTTCCCCATCATCCAGTGACTGCTGGGCCTCTTGGCCTGGCAGGACAAGGCCACCTTCCTCGCTGGGCTTGTTCCCCATCATGTCCTAGATACACTTGTGTGTGTGTGTGTGTGTGTGTGTGTGTGTGTGTGTGTGTTGTAAAATACACACGATGTAAAATTTACCATTTTAAAGTGTACAATTCTGTGCCATTTCATACATTCACAATGTTGTGTAATCATTACCAGCATCTACTTTCAGAAGGTTTCATCACCCCGAAAGAAAAGCCCATACTCATTAAGTAGTGATTCTCTATTCCCCCTGTCCCCAGCCCCTGGCAGCCTCAAATCTGCTTTCTGTCTCTTTGAATTTGCCTGTTCTGGGTATAGAACATAAACGGTACCATATAACATGTGGTCTTTTGTGTCCGGTTTCTTCTGCTCAGCTTAATGTTTTCAAGGGTCTTCCATCCTGGAGCATGTATCAGTATTTCATGTGCTAAGACTTTATGGCTGAATAATATTCAGTTGTGTGGATATACACACAGTGTATATTTTGGTTTTCATTCAACAGTTGATGGACACTTGGGTTGTTTTCTATCTTTTAGCTATTGTGAATGGTGCCACTCTGAACATGTTTGTACAAGTTTTGTTTGAAAATCTGTTTTCAATATGGGGGGCGTAAAACTAGGAGTAGAATTGCTGGATCTTAGGCTAATTCTACGTTTTAACTTCTTAGAACAACCAAACTTTTTTTTGACAGCAGGGCACCATTTTACATTCCCACCCACGGTTTATGATGGTTCAAATTTCTCCATATCTTCATCAACACTTGTTATATTCCAATTTAAAAAAAAATTATAGCCATACTAATGAGTATGAAATGGTATGTCATTGTGGTTCTGCTTTGCATTTTCCGGCTGGCTAATGACATGGAGCATATTTTCATGCACTTGGCCATTTGTACATCTGTTTTGGAGAAATGCTTATTGAAGTCCTTTGTGAGTTTTAAAATTGAGTTATTTTATTTTTGAGTTGTAAAAGTTCTATATATAACCCGGATACTAGACCATTATCAGATAGATAGTTGGCAAATACTTTCTATCATTCTCTGAGTTGACTTTTTACTCTCTCTTTTTTTTTTTTTTTGCGGTACGCGGGCCTCTCACTGTTGTGGCCTCTCCTGTTGGGGACGCACAGGCTCAGCGGCGATGGCTCACGGGCCCAGCTGCTCCACAGCATGTGGGATCTTCCCGGACCGGGGCACGAACCCGTGTCCCCTGCATCGGCAGGCGGACTCTCAACCACTGTGCCACCAGGGAAGCCCGACTTTTTAACTCTCTTGATGGTATCCTTTGAAGCACAAATGTTTTAAATTTTGATGAAGTTCAATTTATTTTTTCTTTTGCTGCTTGTGCTTTTGGTGGCATATCTAAGAATCCATGACCGAATCCATGACCAAATCCAAGGTCATGAAGATCAATCCCTACATCTTTTTCCAAGAGTTTTACAGATTTAGCTCTTATATTTAGGATTTTGATCCATTTTGAGTTAATTTTTGTACATGGTGTGAGGTAGGGTCCAACATCATGCATTTGCATGTGGATAGCCTCTCTGGCACCATTTGTTGAAAGGACTGTTCTTTCTAAATTGAATGGTCTTGGCACCCTTATCAAAAACCAAATGACCATAGATATATGGGTTTATTTCTTGTCTCTCGGTCCATTCCATTGATCTATATGTCTATTTTTGTCCCAGTACCATACTATTTTGATTATTGTAGCTTTGCAGTAAGTTTTGAAATCAGGGAGTGTGAGTCCTCCAACGTTGTTCTTATTTTTCAAAATTGCATTAGCTATTCAGGGTCCCTTGGAATTCCATATGAATTTTAGGGTTAGTATTTCCATTTTTATAAAAACAATCATTGAATCTGTAAACCAATTTGGTGAGTATTACCATCTTAACAATATTGTCTTCTAATCCATGGACATGGGACATTTTTCCGTTTATTATTTCCATCTTCTCTTATTTTTTTCAGCAATGTCTTATAGTTTTTGTGTATAAGTCTTGCACTTCCTTGGTTAAATTTATTTCTAAGTATTTTATTGTTTTCGATGTTATCATCTACGGAATTATTTTCTTAATTTCCTTTTCAGATTGTATATAGAAATACAACTGATTTTTGTATGTTAATCTTTTATCTTTCAACTTTGCTGAATTCATTTTTTAGCTATGATAGTTTTTTTTTGGTGGATTCTTTAGGCTATTTTATATATAAGATCATGTCATCTGCAAATATAGTTTTACTGCTTCTTTTCCAATTTGGATTTGCTTTATTTCTTTTTCTTGCCTAATTGTTCTGGCTAGAACTTCCAGGACAAGGCTGAAAAGAAGTAGTGCAAGTGAGCATCCTGTCTTGTTCCTGACTTAGCGGGAAGCTTTCAGTCTTTCACCAAGTGCTCTCTTGACTCTCATTGGCTCATCTGCCCACTCTGTTCAGGGTGTCTGACTCCTTGCCCTCACCCACTCTGCTGCCCCAAGGGAAACCACTCTTCAGCCTTTGTCACATCCTCCAATTCCCACCTCTGCCCTCTGCAATACAGTGAATCTCCCCATCCTTCAAATCAAGAGTTTTTTGAGGAGTTCTCTGAATCTCACCCATGTGGCCCCAAATAGTCAATGTCTCTCCTCCTTGGCCTTCTCCCTCAGTCTTGACCATGAAGGAGACAGGAATAAACCTCATAAATGCTGGGGTCTTGAAAAGTACCTGTTTTCCAAGAGCCTGAGAGGTCGGGCTTGAAAAGAGCTATGTCTGGGCCTGCCTTGTCACAGGAAAAATAGATCACCAATTCCTGTTGGCCCAATTGGCAGGAGCCCAGAGAGAACCGATTGCCATCCAAGAGGCACAGGTGTTCCAGGGCACCTGTTCCATAGCAGGTAGAGCCTGCCAACTTGGCATGGAAACCCTTGTTTGTGGGTTGGACCCTTTGCTCTCTTAGCTGAAGGGGAAACCTGTCAGTGCCCACCCTGATGCCCATGCCCATGAGGCCAAGCACCTCTGTAAAGACAATAGCTTGAGCCACAAAAAAACATGCTTGGAACATAAATCCAGAGACAGAAGCCAGGCAAGCCCAGGATCATGAGCTCCTTTGGCTAAGGTGAGGTCATATCCTCATGGGAGCTCTCAGCCTCTCTGAGACCAGGCTAGAGGCGGCTGGGGACCCTCAACCACAACTGACATTGAACAATTCCCAGGAGAACTGCACAAAACCATCGTGACAGTGGGAGTTTTACAATCTCCCCTCAGGGTCAAGTGCATCCAGAGTAAATAGGGATACAGAATTCTGAAAAACATAATTTATACTTTCAAAATTATATATATATATATATATATATATACACATATATACATATATATATATATATGTTCCACAAATAGAATAAATATTTTTAAATATCTGTTGAACATTTAAAATTTGGTTATATCCTAGATGCCAAGGAAGATTTTTAAATTACAGAAATAGCAGTCATTTAGATTCCCATTCTCAGATCATAATGAAATAAGACTAGAAATGAATTACAAAGAGATTGGAAACTTGGAAACAAGTTTCTAAAACTTGGAAACAAAAGCACAAACATACCAACACTACTAGTATGTAAAATAGTTTTTCAGTTTTAAACAGGAAATAAAACTACAAATTTAACTTCTTGAAAATTAACTAAAATGAGAACATTATGTGATAAAATCTATGGGAGGGGGCCAAAACTCTTCTAGAGGAAATTCTGTAGCTTAAATGTTTTTAAAATTAACAACTAAAAGGAAAATAAATTAAAAATGTGATTTAAAAAAACTAAAAGGAGAAATGGATAAAGTTAAAATAGAAATGAATGAATTAGATGGAAAAAATAGTAAAATAGATCTTTAAAACCCAAAACTGGTTCTTTGAAAAGATGAAGAGGATAGATTTCTGATGAATACAACCAATTAAAAAAAGAGAGAGAAAAACCCTAGAAATGAAAATTAGACTATAACCACAAACATGATGATAACTTTTAAAGTTATAAGAGAGTATGTTATGTATTTGAAATCTGGATGGAGTAGACAATTTTCTAGAAAAATATAAAGGATCAAAACTAATTTGAGGGGGCAGAGTCAAGATGGCAGTGTGGGAAGACATGAAATTAGCGTCTCCCCACAACTAGGGCACCTGCTGGACACTGATGGGGAACCCCAACGCCCAAGTAGACGGGAAGAACCCCCAAGCAAACTGGTAAGACGTGGGGGGACTAAGTGGGGAGGAGAAGTGGAGGCTGGACAAGACCAGCGCCCTTGAGGGGTGGCTGAGAGGGGGAGGGGTTCCCACACCTGGAGGGACCCTCGTGGTCTTGGATCAGGGGTGAGCTGGCCCAGCAATTACCCTGTCCATTAGCCAAGGGAGTCTGCCCGGCTCTCCAGCCTAGGCCCTCAGAGGTCCCCTCTGGGCTGGGTTGGTCCTGGGGGCATAGGAGGGAGGCCAGGAGAGGCCGGCGGGAGGGGTCCTCCAGGATGGGAGGAGCAGGAGAGGAGTGGAAGGGGTTTGCCACACCCACTAAGGCCTAGGGAGCCTGCTGGGCACCCAGATGGGGTCCCCCACCCTCTGATACCAGAGGCTGGAGGAACGCCTGGGCCCCTGCTGTTCTGTTGAGCCTAAGCCCCACCCTGCAACACCCCCCATCCAGGGCCTTTTCCAGCCCTGTGGGTTCTAAGTACAGGCCCCGCTCAGCTCACCACCCAAACCTCGCCCCTGCTTAGGCCCCGCCCTCCACAGCCAAGGCCTTTTCCACTTTTTTTTTTCCTCCTCCTCTTTTTTACTATTGTGGTTCTGTTTTACCTTCTGGTTGTTATTTCATCAATATTTTCATTTTTATATATTTTTAACATATCTGTTCGTTTCCTAGTCTAATTTAATTTTTTACTTTGTTATTTTTCTCCTTTTTTTTTTTATTGGCCCCCCAACGTGGCTTGTGGGATCTTGGTTCATGAGCCGGTGGTGGGGCCAAAGCTCCTGCGGTGGGAGCTCCAAGTCGGAACCACTGGACTAACAGAGATCCTCAGACCACAGGGAATATTCATCAGAGTGAGGTCTCCTGGAGGTCTCCATCTCAGCACCAACCAAAAGATACAGACTGGCTGAATGGATACAAAAACAAGACCCATATATATGCTATCTACAAGAGACCCACTTAAGACCTAGGGACACATACAGACTGAAAGTGAAGGGATGGAAAAAGATATTCCATGTAAATGGAAATCAGAAGAAAGCTGGAGCAATACTCATATCAGATAAAATAGACTTTAAAATAAATACTGCTACAAGAGATAAGGAAGGGCACTACATAATGATCAAGGGATCAATCCAAGAAGATATAACAATTATAAATGTTTATACACCCAACATAGGAGCACCTCAATACATAAAATCATAAAGATCAGAGCAGAAATAAATGAAATAGAAACAAAGAAAACAATAGCAAAGACCAATAAAGCTAAAAGCTGGTTCTTTGAGAAGATAAACAAAATTGATAAACCCTTAGCCAGACTCATCAAGAAAAAAAGGGAGAGGACACAAATCAATAAAATTAGAAATGAAAAAAGAGAAATCACAACTGACGCAGCAGAAATACAAAGGATCATCAGAGACTACTACAAACAACTATATGCCGATAAAATGGACAACCACAAAGAAATGGACAAATTCTTGGAAAGGTACAATTTTCCAAGACTGAACCAGGAAGAATTAGAAAATATAAACAGACCTATCACAAGTAATGAAATTGAAACTGTAATTAAAAATTTACCAATAAACAAAAATCCAGGACCAGATGGCGAATTCTACGAAACATTTAGAGAAGAGCTAACGCCAATCCTTCGCAAACTCTTCCAAAAAATTGCAGAGGGAGGAACACTCCCAAATTCATTCTACAAAGCCACTATCACCCTGATACCAAAGCCAGAAAAAGATATCACAAAAAAAGAAAATTATAGACCAGTATCACTGATAAACATAGATGCAAAAATCCTGAACAAAATACTAGCAAACAGAATTCAACAGCATATTAAAAGGATTATACACCATGATCAAGTGGGATTTACCCCAGGGATGCTAGGATTCTTGAATGCACAAATCAATCAATGTGATACACCATATTAACAAATTAATGAATAAAAACCATATGATCATCTCAATAGATGCAGAAAAAGCTTTTGACAAAATTCAACACCCATTTATAATAAAAACGCTCCAGAAAGTGGGCATAGAGGGAACTATTTCAACATAATAAAGGTCTTATATGACAAACCCACAGCAAACATCATACTCAATCGTGAAAAACTGAAAGCATTTCCACTAAGATCAGGGATATGACAAGGATGTCCACTCTTGCCACTCTTATTCAACATAGTTTTGGAAGTCCACAGCAATCAGAGAAGAAAAAGAAATAAAAGGAATTCAAATTGGAAAAGAAGAAGTGAAACTGTCACTGTTTGCAGATGACATGATACTATACGTAGAAAATCCTAAGGAAACCACCAGAAAACTACTAGAACTAATCAGTGAATTTGGTAAGGTTGCAGGATACAAAATTAATGCACAGAGATCTCTGGTATTCCTATACACTAGCAACGAAAAATCAGAAAGAGAAATTAAGGAAACAATCCCATTTACCATCGCAACATAAAGAATAAAATACCTAGGAATAAACCTACCTAAGGAGGCAAAAGACTTGTACTCAGAAAACTATAAAACACTGATGAAAGAAATCAAAGATGACATAAACAGATGGAGAAATATACCACGTTCTTGGATTGGAAGAATCAATATTGTGAAAATGAATATACTACCCAAAGCAATCTACAGATTCAGTGTAATCCCTATCAAACTACCAGTGACATTCTTCACAGAATTAGAACAAAAAATTTTGCAATTCATATGGAAGCACAAAAGAGCCTGAATAGCCAAAGCAATCTTGAGAAAGAAAAATGGAGCTGGAGCAATCAGGCTCCCTGACTTCAAATTATACTACAAAGCTACAGCAATCAAGACAGTATGGTAATGGCACAAAAACAGAAATATAGATCAATGGTACAGGATAGAAAGCCCAGAGATAATCCATGCACATATGATCATCTATTTTACAACAAAGGAGGCAAGAACATACAGTGGAGAAAAGACGGCCTCTTCAGTAAGTGGTGCTGGGAAAACTGGACAGCTACATGTAAAAGGATGAAGTTAGAACAATCCCTAACACCATACACAAAAATAAAGTCAAAATGGATTAGAGACCTAAATGTAAGACTAGACACTATAAAACTCTTAGAGGAAAACATAGGAAAAACACTCTTTGACATAAACCACAGCAAGATCTTTTTTGCCCCACCTCCTAGAGTAATGGAAATAAAAACAAAAATAAACAAATGGAACATAATGAAACTTCAAAGTTTTTGCACAGCAAAGGAAACCATAAACAAGACGAAAAGACAACCCTCAGAATGGGTGAAAATATTTGCAAATGAAACAATGGACTAAGGATTAATCTCCAAAATATACAAACAGCTCATGGAGCTTAATATCAAAAAAACAAACAATTCAATCAAAAAATGGGCAGAAGACCTAAATAGACAATTCACCAACGAAGACATATGGATGGCCAAGAGGCACAGGAAAAGATGCTCAGCATCACTAATTATTAGAGAAATGCAAATCAAAATTACAATGAGGCCTTTCTTACCTCACACCGGTCAGAATGGCCATCATCAAAAAAATCTAGAAACATTAAATGCTGGAAAGGGTGTGCTGAAAAGGGAATCCTCCTGCACTGTTGGTGGGAATGTAAGTTGGTACAGCCACTATGGAGAACAGTATGGAGGTTCCTTAAAAAACTAAAAATAGAATTACCATATTACCCAGCAATCCCACTACTGGGCATATACCCTGAGAAAATCATAATTCAAAAACAGTCATGTACCCCAATGTTCACTGCAGCTCTATTTACAATAGCCAGGACATGGAAGCAACCTAAGCGTCCATCCACAGATGCATGGATAAAGAAGATGTGGCACGTATACACAATGGAATATTACTCAGTCATAAAAAGAAAGGAAGTTGAGTTACTTGTAGTGAGGTGGATGGACCTAGAGTCTGTCATACAGAGTGAAGTAAGTCAGAAAGAGAAAAACAAATACCGTATGCTAACACCTATATATGGAATCTAAAAACAAAACAAAAAGGTACTGATGAACCTAGTGGCAGGGCAGGAATAAAGACGCAGACATAGAGAATGGACTTGAGGACACGGGGAGGGGGAAGGGTAAGCTGGGACAAAGTGAGAGAGTGGCATGGACATATATACACTACCAAATGTAAAACCGATAGCTGCACAGGGAGATCAGCTCCGGGCTTTGCGATGACCTAGAGGGGTGGGATAGGGAGGGTGGGAGGGAGGCTCAAGAGGGAGGGGATATGGGGATATATGTATGCATATGGCCGATTCACTTTGTTCTACAACAGAAACTAACAAAGTATTGTGAAGCAATTATACTCCAATAAAGATCTATTAAAACATAACTTAAAAAAATTACAAAAACATGTGCAGATGAATATTCATAGAAGAAACAGAAATAATTATCAATGAGCTAAGTCCCTCCAAAGACCAGGCCCAGGAAGGATTACCTTTGAGTGGCAGGTGAAGATGAAGCCCCCGAGGGGGAGGAGGGGGAGGGGCAGGCTGGGGGAGCTGGCTGGAGAGCTTCTCTCCCAGCTCTGTCTTTATTATGGTTGGTCTGCTGTCCTGTTCTCCACATGAGCCTGGAGCCCCAGTTCTTGGATTCAGGCTCTGGGATCCCTCCTCTTCCCTCCCTAAACTTGGAACCCTTGAACCTCAGGTTGAAGGGGGTCCTCCTCAAGCCCAACCCAAAGGCACCAATGTCAAGAAAAAAGTTACTTCAAGAATAGGGAGGTGAATCAGCAGGACTGCTTCTCATTTATTAGCACTAATAACGCTTTAGGCTTAGATTAAGAAGAAATGAGGTGCCGTGTGTAAAGCTCCTAGCAGGTAACCATGCAGGGTGTCTATTCTCATGTCACCATGGGACAACACAGAACAACTCCCCCATCTCTGATCAAAGCCTGCAGCCGGATGAGCCCCTGCCCCACACCAGGACCCCGATCTGCTGCTCTAACAGGGCTGCGTGAGCAGTCTTCCGCTCTCTAGCCCCTGAGAACCCTGCAACAGCACTTCTTTATTCCCAGTAAGCAAGGATCTGTGCACTTTCCAACCCAAAGGGAGAGCTGGTGGACAGCTTTGGCAGCACTGAGACTTCAAAGCTGCTCCAGGGGTCCAGGTGGACCATTGGGTCTCCTCCCAGGAAGGCTCGTTCTCTTCAGAGCCCTTGTATCCCAAGCCCCTGGAGCTTGATGAGGCCTTTGGGAGCACCCTGGGTGTGTTTTCCTGATCCTGAGGCCCTCAGCCTTGTTCCACGAGGGAAGGGAAGAGGGAATCCATGGATCTGTGGAGGCCATCTCACCTACCCCCAAAAGGTACCACCTTGCAATAAGTCCTCTGCATCTGCCTGCCCAGGACAACACAAGGCAACTACAGGAAAGAAAAAGGAAAGTTGGAAATCATGCAGTGGAGGAGAGAGAAGTTTTCGATGAACCAAGGCCAGTCAATGCCTGGGGTTTCCAGGACTTGAGGATTTGGACCTTTCATTTCCCCAGAGGACTCGGGGGCAGGTCCTCCTTTTCATCAGGTGCCCCCTGCTCCTTCCCTCCGTTTTGCCCTTCTGCTGGACCAGAAACTCCTTCCACCACCAAATGTTTGCTGAGCCCCAGCTGGAGCCCAGGGCACCTGAAGGCTATGCGGGGAGCTCACTGAAAATAGGGCATGGTCTGGTGAGGCAGGGCTGGCCTCCTGGTGTGCTGAGTATCTTCTGGGCTAAGGAACTTCCTCACTGTGGCTCCTTTTTAAAAAATAGATTTTATGTTTATCTGTTATAAAAGCAGCAAAGAGTAAAATTGAACAGAAAATGCAGAGTCCCATGTACCTGCTGTCCGCGAACACTCCCAGCTTCCCCCACGATCAACATCCTCCACCAGAAAGCGCATTTGTTATAACTGATGAACATACACTGATACATCATTGTTATCCAAAGTCCATAGTTTACATCAGGGTCCACTCCTGGTGTTGCACATTCCATGGGTTTGGACAAATGTATGATGACATGATCCACATTATAGAATCATACACAGTATTTTTACTGCCCTAAAAATCTTCTCTGCTCCACTTACTCATTCCCTACCTCCCAGCCCCTGGCAACCAGTGATCCTTTTACTGTCTCTGTAGTTTTACCTTTTCCAGAATTTCATAAATTTAGTATCATAGAATAAGCCATCTTTTCAGGCTGGCTTCCTTTACTTAGCAATATGCATTTAAGGGCATGTTATGTTTTTTTTCATGGCTTGATAGCTCATATATTTTTAGTGCTGAATAACATTCCATTGTCTCGATGTACCATTGTTTATTCATCCATTCATATACTGAGGGATATCTTGGTTGCTTCCCAGTTTTGGAAATTATGAATAAAGCTGCTATAAACACCTCTGTGCAGGTTTTTGTGTGGACGTAAGTTTTCAACTCATTTTGGTAAATACTAAGGAGCATGATTGCTGAATTGAATGGTAGAAGTATATTTACTTTTGTACTGTGGTTCCTTTTTCAACAGCTTTATTTACGTAGAATTTACAATAAAATCTCCCCATTTTAAGGGTACAGTTCAATGAGTGTTTTTTATAGTCATACTCAAATTTTAGAATATTTCTGTCACCTCAGAATGTCTCCTTGGCGTCACTCTTCCCTCTCCCCTACCCAGCCCCAGCCCCTGGCAACCGTTGATCTGCTATAGTTTTGCCTTTGCTAGAATTTCATATAAATGGACTCATACAGTATGTAGTAACCATGTTTTGAGATCCATCTGTGTCATTATATCTACCAGTAGTCTCCTCCCCATTTGCTGAGTACTGTTGCACCGTATGGATGTAACTGCTGGTCTATCCGTTGCCTAGTTGATGGATATTTGGGTTGTTTCCTTTGGCTGGGGGTGAGGGCTGTTTTGAATAACGCTGCTATGAACATTTGTGTATAAGCCTTTGTGGGCGTGGCTTCTTTTCAAAGCGGGTGCTGGACACCCTCTGCCCCACTGCGGCCCGGAGTGAACAGGGGATGATGAGAAGTTGGAGTAGGCCCAAGGCGAAAAGAGGAAGGGGCATGAGTGCTGAGGCACCTCAGTCAGTCCAGTCAGGCCACAAGGCTGCCAGAAATCTCTCCTTGACCTTCCCTTCCCAGCTCCGCCCCACCAGTTGCTCTGAACAAAAGGTCAGGGGCCAGGAGAGGGAAGCCAGTGGTGTTTATTTCCTTGTCTCCATGGTGCTGGGAGAGCTGCACCAAGTCTGGAGTGTGGGGGCCTGCTGGGATGAGCTCCCTGGGGCCACAGCCCCACTGGTGTTATTAGGAATATTCATCAGAATGACATCTTTTTCAGCAGCTCGTTTCCGGCCATTTCCATCTTCCTTAACCTTCCATGGCCCATCCAGATCTAGGACCCTGGTCACCTCCCTGGGGCCCCAGACACCAGGCCCCTCAGCGCCAGGGCCCTTTAGTGGGTCTCCGATGGTTTTGCATGTGTCATCTCTCGTGATCCCCACCCTGTGAGGCACCAGGAGCAGGCTGTGCTCACTCTCTCTGCACACCTCCGCTCAGAGAGGCCGAGAGGTTGACATAGAGTGACCCACCCTCACACATGAGCCCCCCGGCGGCTTCCCTTTCTACCCAAAGGTCTGGTTCTCAGTCTTAGATCACGAGAGGAATCCTAGAATTCCTTACAGCACAATAAGCAACTAACAACTCAATGGAATTTTGATTATTCACATATAATGTGTACCAGGTACTGATCAAAGAACTTTACAAATATTAATTTTCTCCCTATAACTACCCTAATGAAGCAGGTACAATTATTACCCTCATTTTATAGGTGAGGAAACTGAGGCACAGAGAGAGTAAGTAACTGGCCTGGAGCCACACAGCGAGGAGGCTGGAGAGCCAGGGGTTGGCCCACCCTTCCAGCTGCTGCCCAAGGATTTTTTATTTGTTTGTTTCATTTTCCAGTCATTAATTTTCTTAACAGTTTTATTGGGGTAGAATTTAATGGTATAATTTAAAATTCACCCACGTAAAGTGTACAATTAAGTGATTTCAGTAAATTTACAGAATTGTGCAACTATTACAACAAACCAATTTTAGAACAGTTCCCCATCCCCTCCCCAGCCCCAAAAAAGATCCTTTGTGTCCATTGGCCACTGCGTCAACCTCCAACCGAAGGCAACTGCTAATCTACTTTCTGTCTCTGTAGATTTGTCTTCTGGAAATTTCATATGAATAGAATTATGCAATATGTGGTCTTCTGAGTCTGGCTTCTTTCACTCAGTGTAATGTTTTTGAGGTTGACCCGTGTTGTAGCATGTGTCAGCACGTCGTCCCTTTTTGTTGCTGCATAATATTCCATTGTGTGCCTATTCCACATTTTATTTATCCAGTCACTAGCTGATGGACTTTGTGGGTGTTTCCACGTTTGGGCCATGGCGAATAAAGCTGCTGTATTTGTGTACAAGTCTTTGTGTGGACATGTTTCCCTTTCTCTTTGGGTACATTCCTAGGGGGGGAGATGCTGGGTTGTATTGTAAATCTATGTTCAGCTTTTTAAAAAACTGCCAAACCTTTTACGCAAGGTGCTGCAGCATTTTCCATTCCCATGCCTGTGGCTTATGTTATACAGAGAGTGAGGCCAGGGTTCCAATCCTAGGGCCACCCATACAACCAGACCCAGCCTAACTACAGCCCTCAACTGTCTGGTCAGTAGAAGGAAGCCCTCAGACCAGCACCGGGTTGAGCTACGCCTCTGCTGCTCGGGATGGTCCGAGAGACTGGTAGACAAGAAGTTAGCTGTGCTACTTTCTACTCTAAAAATTGCCCTCTGGGACCGAGAGCATTTCTTAGCGGGAAATGAGCCGAGTGGCTATTAAACCAAAAGAAAAAACAGAAACACACGAACGGAGAAGCCAAGAGCAATCTTGCCAAGGGAAGAAAACCAACTTGAGAAGGCCGAGGCCTTGGGACACCCCCTCGGGCGCCTGGGAGTTGGCCCACAGGTCTCACTCTCTGGAAGCCTTTTCCATCTTCCTCAGGGGCTCAGAGAGAGGATGGTGGGTGTCAGGGGGAGGGCAGACACCTGGGAAAGCCATCAGGCCACTCCTGAGCCAGGGCTCCGAGCAGGAGGCAATGTGGCTCCCTAGAAAGACCTCTAGAGCCCTGCAACCCTCCAGGGAGGGAGTCACAGCCCCCTGTCAGCCAGGACGGCTCTGAGCCCTGCTGAATCTCCATCTTGTGCTATGTGTTGCTCTAAAGAGTCATTCTTACTAAGATTTGAAGTGAAGCGGTTTGGGCATTTCTGGGGGCAGCTGCAAATGAGAGGAATCTAACCCTGGCGCCGGGTAAGTGTCCAACAAAGGTACCTCCCTCCCAGCTCCCTCCCCGACCTGTCCCCTCCTCAGACAGGGTGTGGGGATGACAGGGTATTGCTGAAATACAAGCCCAAGGAGACACCACAGAGGCCATGGCGTGGACAGGACAGAATGGGACGCTGCCTGCCTCGGCTTACCCGTGAATCTCATCCACTCAGAACACGGGTAATCAGACCTATTTGGAGCCTACCATTGCCCTGGGGAAGGGTGTATAATGGCCCAGAGGTGTCAGGCCCTGGGGCTCCACCGGTCACATACTCGGTATGTCCTGCTCCCGCCACTGGACACAAGCAATGTACAAAGTCCCGGGAGGGTTGTTAGCGGTGGGGTGATTTTCCCAAATTTTGTATGATAACAAGGCCCCAAGACCACATGGTACCAGATGGCACCCAATAAGCCCGGAAGATGATACAGGAGATATGAAAGTCATCACTTCTGCACTCAAGTAGCTCAGCCTCAGACCCTGAGGCACTGAACTGGGTGGAACAGTGTCCCCCCAAAATTCTTGTCCACATGGAACCTGTGAATGGGACCTTATTTGGAAATAGGGTCTTTGCAGATGTAATTAAGGGAAAATGAGGTAATACTGGATTTGGGTGGTCCTAATCTAATGACTGGTTTACTTCCAAGAACAGGGAAATTTGGACACAGGCACAGAAAAGACACAGAGGAGATGACTGTGTGAAGACAGAGGCAGAGGCTGCAGTGAAGCAGCTACAAGCCAAGGAACTCTCAGGATTGCCAGCAAGCACCAGAAGCTGGAAGGAGCAAGTGAGGATTCGCCCCAGAGCCTTCAGAGCGAACGCGGCCCCGCCAACATCTTGATTTTAGACTTCTGGCCTCTGGAAATGGGAATAAATTCCTGCTGTTCAAAGCCACCCAGTTTGTGGTACTTGCTACAGCTGCCTTAGGAAATTAACACAGTGACTAAGAGCTGGGGTCACCTTGCATGTAACACTGCATTGCTGGGGGGGGGGGCAGAGGGGGAGGGGCAGAGAGGGCTGTGTGGGAGGAGGTGCTTTTCCTAGTTGTGTCTGCTGCTTGGGCAGGAGGCCCAAAGAACAGAACAGAACCTACAGTTCAGCGTGGCTCACGGTAGACCCGGCTTTGATGACTCATGGTTTATCATCTTTGTGTCCTCCATCGTGCCTAGAACAGGTACTGCACCCAGAGGTGCTCAGGAAACATTCATCGGCCAGGCTGGCCTGGTCTCTCTTGCTCTGTTTCTCTTGAGCACCAGAGCTGTGCCGCCTACACAGTCCTTGCCACCCGCGGCTCTGCCCTGTATTTCTCATGCACTTTTCTTGTTCCTTGTATGCACTTATTCATCAAACTGATTGATGCCCAAGCACGATGGGGAGCTTCTAGACCAGAAGGGCTGACCTGCATTTTTCACTACGCCTCACCCACCTGATTCCCCATGTTCCACATGTCATGGTGCCTGCACACAGTAGGTGCCATTAAATGCTTAGTGTTTTCAGATGCGTTCGGCATGTGAGGAAACAGACGGGATTGGCTGGCTGGGCTGGAGAAAGCTACCCCAGCTTTACTCAAAAAGGAATTTAGAGGCTGCTGCTCTTTGCCAAATTAGCAGAGAAGCATCGGCACCTCTGAAAGTTGTCAACAGGGATTCCTGCTTACTGAGGCCATGCGCTGAGCCCATGATCCCCGCTCCAGGAGTGCGGCTTTATCCTGAGTGTGACCTGAGAAATGAAATCCCTCAGCTCTCACCGGCGGCCAGCGCCGTGTTAAACCAGAACCAGAGGTTCAGCCAAGAGAGGGATGAGCATGTGCTGCACTCCTGGGTCCCCTTCACCATGTCTTACGTAGACACTGACCTGGAAGTCAGTGTCAGTGCCCGGGGCTGTGGGCGAGGCTGGGTGGAAGCTGCCAGTGCCTTCTAACCAGCCATCCTCAGCCTGCCCCATCTCACTAGCGTGCAGCTGGTCCTGGGCAGGGGTCCCTCTGGGATGAACTGTAGTGACCAGCCCAAGGAAAGTCCTTCAGGCACGAATAGGACGTTACAGCCTACCCGGCCCTTCACATGAACCCAGGGAAGTCTCTTCACTCGGCACTGCAGGGTGAGGGGACATCGGATAGCCCAGCTGGACCGGAACCTAGATCCCTCCAGGCCCACAGAGCCTGGTCCTTTGGTCGGCTACCCCCAACCGTGAGGCCTCAAGGGAATTGTTTAAGTGATGAGGGTTTGCACTGAATGGCACCATCCACAACTTGACACTGAAAGATCATCCACTCAAAGGGGCTCTGAGTGTCGACCACGCCTGCTCTGGGTGGCCTTCAACCCACACAAAGACCCGGCAGCACTGGGGGGTGCCTGCTGCCCAGCCAGGGCCACCATCCAAGTGCCGTGTTGGTGGTTCTTCTCCCTTCTCCCGTCCGCAGGATATGCTCATCTGGGCAGCTGGTGAGCTGGAGAGCCGAACGTGACCTTCCACGCCGGGTCTCCCCAGAGACAAAGGAAAGCCTACCACCACACGGACTGTATCGGCACCAAGCTTGCAGCTGGGCATGACGGCCGTAGGGCCCCCAAATCACCTGGACCCCTGCGGCCTCATCCGCGTCTGCTGTGAGGGCTCGAGCCTCGGGGCAGCCCCAGAGCGCACAGAGGCAGGCTGGGCTCCAGACTTGTGGCACTGATACGGTCACGGGACACCAGAGTGTGGAAGGGTGGGTTCCCCCAGCGGAGCTCGCCTCCCGGCCCGGCCGGGACAGACACTAGGATGGGGACTTTCCAGGAGAAGTGGCTGGAGTTCCCGGCTTCCTGAGAGGAAAAATGGGGGGTGGGAGCGGGGCCCCCAGAGCAGCCGGCACATCCTGTCCACGGGGTTCACACAGCTGCAAAACAAACAAATGCTGCCCCCAGTGAAGTTCACTTTCCTCCCACGGCAAACTCTCCGCTGCAGGCCTGTGGGCTGCGTGGTCCTTCTCAGAACGACCCGGCTGCTTGTCCTTGGGAGCCAAGACCCCCATCTGAGCTTAGCTGCGAGCTCCAAAGCCGAGTGGTGAGGGAGGCCGGCGTGGGCTCGCAGACTGCCCTGCACGGGGCTCCCGGGGACCCATTTCTAGTGCTCTGGGGGACGTCGGCTTGCAGAGTTGTCTGCTAAGAACCTCTGGGTCCCGGGCAGGAAGCAGCATCTCAGAATCTGACCCTGGCAGGAGAGTGGAGGCTAGGACAGGTTTGGAAGCGGATGGACGGGTTTATTCGGCGGGGCTGTCTTGTGTCAAAGCTGAAAGGACTTCAAGGCCAGTTCAAGCCTAGACCAGTCCCTACCCTGAGGAGACAGAGGTGAGGTCTGGAGAAGGGAAAAGTCCTCTTTCCAAACAGGTCCTGGCTGAGCAGTTATTGATGGATGACCCCACCAGGCCGGGGCCTCTGGCCCCTCTGCCTCAGTTCACACAGTGGAATCCTCCCTCTGCCCTCGCCCTGCCCCATCCAGCAGCAGCCTGCGAGGCCTGGCATACCCCAGGTCCTTTGAGGGAAGCGTCCCTTGTTGAGACCCATCAGCCCGGGGCTGTAAAGACAGTGCCCCACACCCATCAGCCCGGGGTCAGAAAAGGTCGCCACTAACAAATGCGGGAATGAGCCACCGACGCGGACTTTGTTGGATGACTGGAGGTCACAGATTGGCTGGTGGGTCACAGACCTGCGGCGCCGCGGAGCATCAGTATCTCTGCTGAGGTGTCCGAGCGCCAGGCCGCCAGGGAGGAGGCCGGGCTAGCAGTGGGCGAAGCCACACCGCAGTGGCAGCTTCCGCCTGTGGCCCCCCACGGGCACCTGCCAGCTGCACCCTCTCCCCTATGTCGCATGCTGGGGGCGGGAGGGAGCGGCCCAGAGGAGAGAACAGGGAGGAGAGAGAGGCCACGGCAGCCCATCGCCTCACCACCTGCTCCTTCCTTCGGAGGCCTTCCTGCAGTCGGCAAGAGCGCGGACCCCAGCGTGGCGTGCGGGTGTGAAGGCCTGGCGGCGAAAGAGAAGCAGGGCGGCTCGTGCTGGGGGCTGAGGCTGTCCCGGAGCCAGCTCCGGGCCCCAGGGAGGCTGCCCTCGGGGCCCAGATAAGGCAGAGGGGGAGGAGGAACTAGGCTCTCAGTCCCCGGGGCCGCCTACTTCCTCTCACGCTGGCACCAGTGGAGGGGAAGGGGGACGTGAGACACAGGACAAACCGGACTGAGCGCCCCCACCTGCCCTGCAGGTCCTGGCACGGGGCAGCAGGTGCTAGAGACTCTGAGGGCAGCCAACACCGGCCTGGCTCCGGCAGAATCCCTGAGGGATCAGGGTTGGCTCCTGGCCCCGATAGGGAAGGGCCTGGGGTCCTCATCCCAAATCCTCCTTCCAATCCTCTCTGTCGAGCAGCACAACCCAAGGGACGACAGCGGTTGCATTTTTTTAAAAACCTGTGCTTCCTTAAAAACGAATTCTGAACATGAAGACTGTATCAAAAACAACAACAACGAAAGAGGCATTCTTTGCTGCATTAAACATGTGCCACGCTCAGACCCTGTGCCGGGGCAAGGCGTCGGGGAGAAGCCTAAGGCACTGGCCCTGCCCGGCACAGGGCTCCTTCTCCCGGGAAGGAGGCTCCCACTGGGGGAAGGCCAGTGAGCAAATCCAGACCCTGAGGACAGGGAAGGCCTGGCAGCACCCACCGCTGCACAGACGGGGCCCTTCAAGCAGCAGCCGAAGAGCATCCAGCCCAGGCCTGCCGTGAGAAGGATGGGCACCTCAGCCACAGGCGTCCCTGAAGGATGCAGGGACACCTGTGCTCAAAGCTGTAATGGTGGACATTGGCCCTATGGCCAGAGGCCCAAGGAGGCCGTGGTCTGGCCAGGCCTTCCCTAGGAAAGGAAGAGAGAGGAAGACATGGGGATTGTCAGGCCATCTACACACCAGTCACATACTCGGTGTGTCCGCTGGACAGGGCTGGGCCTGACGTCTCCCTTGAGCTCTGACACTTGGGAAGGCACCATGCTTAGCACCTGGTAACCGGAGGTGGCTGGGCCACCCCACCTAGCCAGGCTCTCCTGGGCACCCACTCAGCATCCCTCTACTGGGGACCCTGCCAGGGCCTGCAAGCCTCCAGGAGTCATGGTGACTAGAGATTCCCACCCAAACCCCAGGTTGGCCAAGCCCTCCCTCCCGTGCTGGGGCTGGCAGAGCCGGTGGGCACGTGCTGGGGCTGGCAGAGCCAGTGGGCACAAGTGGGCACAAAGTTTCCCGCCCCGAGTGGAGCCTCCCTGGCCCCCCGCGCTCCCAGTCTCATGACATCCTAGGGACTGGGCTCCTGGTTAGCAAGGCATCCCCACAGGCTCTCCCCTCCACATCCACATGGCTGAGACAACTTAGGCTCCACTTCCTATAGTGACCTTGCTCTCTGCATCTTGCAGGATTCCACGAACCCACAGGGCTGAGGAAAAGGAAAAAGGCGGTACAGGGGTCCTATGACCCGGCTTCCACCCTCCCTCTCTTGGGAATAGAGGTTCTGGCCCTACAAGTCCAAGTCTGCACCTCACTACGTGCCTCTCCACAGGAGAGAGGCTGCTGGCTCAGGAAGAGCACAGGGCTTGGGGGTGGTCAGAAGAGGCTGGGGGCAGCCTGGCCAGGCGCGTCGTGGTCCCGGATGTACTGTAAGATGTCCGTCTCGTCCATGGCTTGGATCTGCTGCTGCTGCTTCTGCTGCCTGGCCACAGCCTCAGATGAACCCGCCCTGGGGGGAACAGCTGGTTTTCTGAGTAGCGCTGGCTTAGCTGCCACTGGAGGCTTGGGCTTGGGCTGGGGCTGAAGCTGGGGTTTGGACTCAGCCCCCAGGTTCAGAATCTGGTCCAAGTCCTCTTCGACTCTAGAGAATCAGAGGGAGAAGCCCTGAGCACAATCTCCTGCAAAAGGGACAAGGTGCCCCCTGTCAAGGCAGGCACCCCTGCAGGGCACTGGGCTCGGTCCCCCCGCCTCCCAGACTCGCCCTTCCACCCATCCGCCCCCCCGGGGAGGAACTGAGGGGCAGGGCTCTCCTTCCCTGCAACCCCGCAGCCCAGCGCGAGCAGAGCCGGCCCCTTGGCAGCCTCTGCAGGACTGCTTTTCGGGTGACCCCACTCCAGACAAGCTGGCTCCTTTAGGTGACTTTTCCTTCAACCCTTCAAGAAATAACAGTAACAGCTGTCACATACGGAGCTCCTGCTCTGGGCCATGCACTTTAGACCCATTCTCTTTTGCTATCCTCAACAACCCTTGGGGAGGTACAGCACAATCTTCACCCTGCAGATGCGGACGCTCAAGTCCTAGGAGGCCGAGCCACCTGCCTGAGGTGAAAGCATGTGGCCGGCCTGAGTTGGAACCAGTAAGTCTGACTTGGGATGCTGGGCTCTCATCCAGGCCAAGTTCAGCCAGAGAAAGAATGAATGAGGGGCTCTAAGCCATCGAGGGGTGGGGTCTGCCGGCCCACAGTGTCCCCTGGTGGGCCACCCGGGTGTTCGTTAGACACGGCCCACCGAGGGCTAAAGCCAGCCTCGGCCATCAGCCACCAAGACTCCGCCACGCCCCGGACCTGACAGCCTGTTGGTGCAACTGAAGGCCGCAGCAGTGCGACGGTCACTCAGGACCAGCCCAAGTCCTGAACAGCAGGAAAGAAAGGCAGCCCCGCTCTGCCCTCTGCCCAAGGGAGCTCTTGCTGCCAGCTCCTTGTGCAAGGACTCAACTCCTGCAGACCAGATGCACAGCGAAAAGACCCATTCAACCCATCCCCCAACCCGCCCACCCAATCAACGTTGGGCTGGGTACCTACCACAGCCGGCCTTCTCCGCATCCATTAATTCATTGAGTAATCACAAGACACTGTCTGGTAGCAGATGTTAGCTCCATTTTACAGATGTGAAAACTGGGGCACAGAAAGATGAAGGGCCTGGCCTGGGGCCCACAGCTAGCTGGGGACAGGGGAAGGAGGGCAGAGGCACTGCAGGCAGAAGACCGGTGGGCCTCGTGCAGGCCACTTGGCCTCTCCAAGCTTTGGTTTCCCATCTGCCAAATGGGAAGAGCGGCATCACCCCACAGGGTTACAACCCCGTGTACAGAGACTCGCAGTGCGGCAGGCGGAGTGCGGTTCCCTCCCTCATCCTGCTACTCCTTCGGTGGCCTCAGCCCACCCCACCTGCCTGGTCCTCCGTCTCCCTATCTGGGAACGGGCTCCAGCTCAGACAGCAGCACGGCTGAGTAAAGGCAGGAGCAGAGGGAAGGCACCTCTGGCCAGAACAACTCCCGGCACCACAGGGCCTGGCAGAGGTCTACATGAGGGTGGAGGTGCCCTTCCCGGGAAGGGCTGCCTGCCAGGTAGCAGCTACTGAAGGGGCAGTGGGTCACCCTGCCTGCTTCCTGGGTCAGCCTCCTGTGATGCGGCATAGGCCCCAAGGGGAGAATTCAGAGCCTCCCACAGATGGCAGAGAAGCGAGCAAAAGGTGTCCCTCCAGACCCAGAGGGACTGACCCAAGCCAGGCCTTGAAAGAGTGAGTTCCAGGCAATCCCAGGAGGCATCACCCTGGGACAGGCTGGCTCCTCCTGGCAAGTTCAGCTCAGCTGTGTCCCCGCTCCCTCCAAGTGCTGCCCTTCCCTAAGCCCCCCTGGGGCAGGTGCTGGCTTGTCCTGTGTCCTCCACTGGAGGCTGGGTACCCAGGAAAAGCTCTGGGGGACTGAATCACCCTCAAACAGGGGCCCTTAGGGAAACAAAGCAGCAGCTAAAAGCTTGTGTCGGAGTTCAGGATTTATACTGCTTGGCAAAGCAATGACTCTTTGGAGCGAATCAGGAGCTGGATTTGCTCTGAGGCAGAAGGTGGGGCAGTCACACCCGGGATAGAGGTGGCCACACAGCATCTCTTGCCAAGCACCCTATTTCCAACTGGGCTCCCTGAGTCACGGGTAAAGACAGGTCGCACGGACACAAGGTCCAGCTCCCCTCCCTTCCAGGCCCTGCAGGTGTGAGGTCAACCACTGAGGCCACTCCTCTTCCCCAGGTCTCTGCAGAACTTGACTAAAGACCCAAACTGGGGCCCCAGAGCAAGAGGGAACGGGGGTTTCTCAGCCTCCAAACCCAGCTCAAGTGCCCCTCCATGCTGCCTCAGGATGGGATGGCAGATGCCAGTGGTGGAATGAAGGGGTGATGAAAGCACTGATGGATGGATGAATATTAGAAAGTTTATCATAAGGAAGCCCGGTTACCACCTGCATAGTCCCAGGACACACACAAAGAAAAATAAAATATGGTTCCTGCTCTCAAGAGGGTAATTCTTTCTTTACCAGATGTCTGGCAGAGCAAAGGCAGGGTCACAGGACTCACATTCTCTAAGGCAGTGACTCCCAGAGAGCCCTGTGGGATGTAGGAGGCCTTACAAAGGAAAGGGTCCCAGGGACCAACCGGAACGTGAAATGCTGCGTTGGCATCGCCCTTGAGCCACGCGTGCCCACACACTAAAGGCCTGGAAAGTCCTGCTTAACCCGGCCATCTGGCCACAGAAACCATTTGAAGGTAACACCTTTCAAACCCCCCAAACCGGCATTCTGCAGAACATGGGCTGGAAAGTGCCAGTGTAATGGATTTAATATAAACGACGCCCCAAGGTCCTACTGGGTCTGCCCCGCTAGGACATGCTGAGTCCTGGCAACGGCAGAGGCTCCCCGGGGCTGACCTGCTTCCCTGGGCCTCAGTGTCACCCCGAAGCACATAACAACAGTCCCAGCTTCTCCCAGGGAGCACTGCTGCCTGGGTGTCAGCGGTGAGGACACAGGATGAGTGTGAACAGCTGCCAGGGGCCATGGGGAGATGTAATGACAAGGAGCCGTCGCCGTGACTCAGGCTCGGCGGGCACTCGGAAGGCTGACAGCCCGCGGTTGCTAACGAGGGGGGGTGGTGACAGCCTCCTGGGATCGCATGTCCAGCGCCACGTAACTCTTCCTGGAAAGAGAGAGCTCAGAGTCCCGTAGACGGCCAGGCTCGGCCTGCCTCCTGGGGACATAGATGATGCGATGCAGAGACGCACAGTACCCAGCGTGCTGAGGAAGCAGCAGCACGAGCAGAAGCCCAGGGAGAGCCTGTCGGCCCCGGGGTGGGAGGCGGAGCTGCCAGCCTCTCCTCCTCCAAGCGCTCAGAGTTCTGGAAGGTGGGAGGATGGGACACAGGCAGGCTGACCTGGGTTCCAATCCCCGCCTGTCACCTGGGAGCTGGGGGCCTTGGGCCAGTTACCTCTCCCACCCTCCATTTTCTGTAAAAAGGAGAAAATAGCACCTCCGTGGAGGGTGAGGGTGGGAGGCGGCGCTGCTGTGAGGATTAAATAAGATAACATGTAAAGAGCCCAGCATACTGCTTGACACACAGCACACACCTCGCGGCGGTCAGGTGTGCACATGTTCTGTCAATCGACCTCCACATAACAGGCTAAGCCTCGCTCTCCCCTCCATAAGGCCTGCCGACGGGTGCCTGCCACTGCCCAGAACATCTGCACTTTGCTCCCCCGACGTGCGCTGTGTGCTACCAAGTCAGTTTTATATATCTGTTCCCAAACCTGCTGATGCCAGTTATACTTGCTCGTGCAATCACATAATTTATTCTTTATATACACTATTTGTATACATGAAGTCCTGTCTTTCTAGAATCTGATGAGCTGCTGACAGCCCCCCACCCAACCCTTTCATCGCACCCCATTTGCTGCCTCCTGGTCAGCTCCCAGCCACAGGCTCCTGTCTCTGATGGGTCGGGATTCCCTCCCTCAGAGCCCAAGGATGGTGAAGTGCCCCCAGACTGGATGGGTCCCTGGCTCTGTCCAGGCCACTCTCAGACCTGGTAAAGCAGCACTGGGGACAGATGGTACCTGAACAGCTCCTCGGAGGCCTCCCTGCAGCCTGGGCGGGACGTGGGTCCTCCACCCCCGTGGGCGGCTGGCAGCAGTAAGGGGTCACCCAGGGGGACGGCTCCGCCGAGGTCAGGATCGTCAAACAGCTTCAGGGCTGCGGAGAAGACAGCAGCAGAGGGGTCAGAAGAAGTCCTAGCCTGTCCTTGGCTGCCTCCGGGGTGCAGGGTGGAGAGAGTCTGGCCCAACCTCCTGGCACAGCCAGGAGACAGGAAGCAATATTGTCACTTCGGTCTGCAAGGCAGATTGCAGAAGTACCAGAGGAATGGGGCCACGTGGGGCAAGAGACATGTGCTCACGGGGGCCTGCAGCCCCGGCCCCCGCCTCCCTCCACGCTGGGCCAGAGCCACCTGATGGCACCCCTCCCGGTTTCAAGTCCTTGCGGCCTCCCCACTGCTTTTAGGAGGAAACAGCCTCTTTAGCTCACAGCCCGGGCTCCCCATGGCCCCGGCCAGTGGGATCTCTTAGCTCAGCCCCCAGGGCTGCACCCCAGTCTTCCTACAAGCGCTCACTGAGCGCCAACCACTGGCCCGGGGCTGCCAGCTCTGGGATGCAGTGGTGAGCAGACACGGCTCTGACCACAGCCTCTGCCTTCGAGGAGCCGGGGTCTACTCCCCACCCTCTCCCCATCTCCACTGCTCAACGCTGCCCTTCGTGAAAGGTAACTGCAGCTTCTTCGCCTGGAATGTGCTTTGTCAGCAGCCCTGGCAAACTCCGCTGACCTTTCAGGATCTAGCTCAGGTACAGTTCCTCCACCTGACCCTCACCCAGGAAGCCTTCCCTGGGGTCCCCACAAGCACGGACGTCCTGCTAAGACCTGTTACAGGCCCAGGCTAGCCTCTAATGTTCAGGAGATGTCCTGTCTCCCTCAGGGAGGCCCTGAGGCCAGAACTGTGATTCCCTCATCCAGGTGTTCTCGGCCCCAGCACAGTGCCTGGCCGTCAGTGGGCGCCTGGTGCAGGCTGAATTAATGGGTGACATCAGTTCCCTACCCTGGATGCAAACGCGGGCGGGGATAGGAAGGGTCAGAACAGGCACGAGTGTGGAAGTCCCAAGGCTGCTCAGCTTCCCTGGTCCAGCTCTGCGCTGGACCCTCCCTCGGGGTCCCTGCAGGGGACACAGAGCCTCTTGTTAGACTCCAAGTCATGCAGAGCCCCAGCAGGCCGGAGGCAGGCCAGCGTCCACTCTCCACCTGGTGCCCACATCTGGCTGCAGAGGTAACAAAGGTACTTCTACACCAGTCACAACCCACACTTTTCAAAGCAGCAAAGAAAACCACTCTTTGCTTCTGAGGGATGATTAGAATAAACATACAGCCCTGGAACGTTCCAGGCGATGGGGACACAAGGTGTGAGACTAGATTTCTCCAGCAGAAAATCTCTCCACTGACTGCATCTGCAGCGTGTTGACAGGCGAGCCGTCCTGCTCGCGTGTGGTGGGTCCAAAGCCGCTCGCAGAGCTTGGCTGGGTCACCCGGGAGACACCGACAGTGAAAGGAACACCCCCGGGGCTCTACTTACAGTCCCTGGGGGGCGCGTCCTCTGCGGGGCTCCGGGGAGAGGGCTTCCCGCCCGGGCCAAAGAGCCCCTCGTCGGGGTCCACCTCCTCATCAAAGATGGAGAGACAGGGCGAGGGTTTGGGCTTCACGGCCACTTCCTCCGGGCGTTTCTTGGGCTTCTTGGAGCTGGGGAATCACAGACAGAATTCGAGGTTAGCACCTCTCACAAGAGCCCTGCCGGCCAGCCACACAGGCACTGGGCAGGCTTGAGCTTGTGTCGCATAGGAGCTTTCCAAGGAGCGACAGTGAGCTGGGGACACGCTGCTACATAAGCAGCCCAGCCTTGCGCCCATGGCTGCTGTGGGGTATGTGGCAGGCAGGAGGCTGTCTGGACTACACAACTGACTGCAGACGACTCCAGCCCTGAAGGGCCAGCAGGACAGGCCACAGGCCACAGGCCGTGCCCTCCTTCCGGAGCTGCGAGGCCACTCCACCTCAGCACCCCGGGGGCCAGGCTCATCACAGAGCCACCGACAGCCGCTCGGACACAGGGATGGACGCACGTGAGGCTGCACACCTCAGGGCCTGGACCCAGGGGAGAACAGAAGGCAGCCTTGGTCAATGCTCCCTTGTTTCCACCCACACATCCCCCCTTCCCTTGAGCGGTCTAACCTCTGTCGTTCCAGACAACACTTCAGTCCCACTGAGCCAACATCACCTCCTTCGGGAAACCCCTCTGGCTACTCAGAGCCCCAGTCGCCTCTGCACCCCTTGGGTCCCTTTGCGTCTCATTCATCGACTGGCCAAGGTCCTGCTTGGGGCCAGACACTGCTGTGGGAAACCAGGAGGGGACTCGAGGAAGCTTCGGGCCCCAGGAGGGCTTTATTTCCCGATCCGGGTGGTGGTTACACAGCGGATGTGTCAGCCTTCAGGGAGCTGAAGACTGCAGATCGACACACGTCACTGGAAGGTATGGCGCCAGGAAATAAACAAACTTGGTTTTATTTTAACAAGGTGATCCGAGCCCTGCTGGTGGTGCCTAAATTAGCCATTTTAAGCTTCCTGCAAACAACAGAAATAAGCTTCTAACTGGAAGTGGGGTTTCCGTGCGCCTGTCTGCCTGGAGGGCCGTTCCACTGGACCGAGGTCACCAGCTGAGCCCATGCGGGCGATACTATGCAAACTGGGCTGATACCACCGTAAACAACGCACAGATTAACCAGCAGCAGATAAACACAGCAGCAGGGCGGCCCTGGGTGTAGGAGGCCAGGGCGCTCAGAGGTGGCTGTTCCCACGGTCTGGATTTAGATGTCTGCTAGAATTTCAGTCTCCCGGTGGAGGTGGGGAGAAGCTAGGAAAGGTGAGGCTGCACCTGCTGGAAGGCCGCGGGACCAACACTTCTCGGCGCTCAGGGCCGAGGCCCCAGCGGGAAGATCTCTCTCAGCAGACGAGGAAACGGTGGTTCAAGAAGCTGGGTGTCTGCTCAAGGCCACACGGCAGGCAGGGCCAGGGACTCAGTGGCCACACACCAGTCCCTGCACTTTTCTCCATCTCGGGCACAAGCCAGATGGGCTCAGGCCACAGGCCACCAGGGCCACACCTCCGCTGTGGTGCCATCCCCAGGTCCTGCCTGTGGTGCTGGACAAGGTGAAGGGAGCCTGGGCTTCTCCAGAAACTTCATCTGCGCTTCCTCACACGTCTTAAGGAGTCAGGGTGTCCTGCTCTTCCTGGGGTGTCTTCCCCTTCTGCCTCACAGAGCAGGCAGAGCCAGCGCCGCTCTAATGACCCCTAGTAAGCGGGTACCGACGCGGCCCTGGCCTTCGGGGCAGGCCAGCTGGAGATGGCCATAGCCAGCCGAGACCCGCTGAATGAGAACCCCAGCAGTAGGCCCCGGGAGCTGCTTGTGTCCCTGTGGACTCTGATGACCGGCCGTGTTTGGGAGCCACTGGACCAGCCAGGGGGCTGCGGGCTCTGTCCCACGGCTGTCCCTCAATTACCCGTCGCAGCCGCCCTTTGCTTGGCTGTGCTTCTGCACCCGGCAGGGGCTGCAGCAGTGAAGGGCGGGGAGCCCCCAGCAGGGAGCTCGCAGCCAACGTCCGCAGGTCCACCCTGCTCGGAACTGGAACCGGCAGCTCTGAAACCACCCGTGGGGAAGGCACACACACATCCTCCCCAGCAGACTGGCCCCCTGGGGCAGGGGCTGGGGGCTTCCCACCCACCAGAAATCAGAGGGAGCACAGAGAGAAGGGAGGGTCTGAAGAACAAAGGAAGTAAACGGACAGACGTGATTAATTATCTCTGGAGGAGCCAGGCAGAGATTTCAATGATTTCCCTTCTTGCACCTACTTCTGGTTCGGAGAGCACAAATTAGGCCTGGCTTTCCTGCTATGTGAGTTTTCCTCTCAAATCCGATGAATGTTCCTGTTTTTCTCCCTGGAGACATTTTTTATCTTCTGTGTCTCGAACTGAAATAAAGCGACTCTACAGCCCATGGGGCTGCTCAGTCAGGCACCATCTGAACCCCACCCCGTTCCTCCCGGGCCATCCTCCGTCTCCCCGACTACCCCCGACCCGTCTCCAGGGGAGACAAAGAAGAAGAAACATGGAGCTTTGATGGCTGAAAGCCCCAGGGTCCTGTCCTGGTTTAGCCCCAAATTCTGGGGACTCAGCAGTGTGCCTGGTCCAGAGCAGACACTCAATAAATATTAGACAAAAGAACAGATGGATGGAGGGGTGGCGCAAGGATGGACAGACAGACAGACGGATGGGGGGAAAGGGAGTGAAGAGAGAGGGGCAGCCAGCATCATCTCAGACAGAGGCCTTCCACCCCACGGCTCCTCCTCCAGGGATCTCGCAGGCACCCCAGCTGGTCTCTCCAGTAGCCCCTCGGCCCTCCCGTAAGAAAAGCTCATCCTTTCACTCGGAGTGAATTCTATGTGCCAGCGCTTGGGAAGTACCTCTCATGGGCAAGAACCTGTGCTGGGTGATGAGGGCACAGAGGTGAGGAAGACCTGGCACTGTCCCCAGAAGCTCACAGCCGAGCAGGGTCACAGACATACACCCGTCATCACCACACAGGGCACTCATTCCGTGATAGCCGGAGCCCTGAGGAAGGAGCCAACCCAGCCCGAGCGCTTCCTAGGGGAGGTGGTGTAGAGGTGGGCAGTGACCTGTGGGGCTGAGGGCAGAAGACTGACACAGGCAGAGAGACCCTCAATCTGTGAGGGGCTGCGGGACCGGGCACCACCGGGAACCCAGTGCCCCGTGAAAGCTCTGCTCCTGGTTCCTGGAGGAACGACCAGGGCCCGGACTGGGGAAAATGAGAGCAGGGAGGCCGTCAGAAGGCAAAGTGCTGATAAATGTGGATTGCTGAAGTGACCCGTGGGCAGAAGGGACAAGTTTAGGATGGTGCCAGATTCTGACTCAGGGACAGGACAGGCATTTCAATGTCAGGTGAGTCACTCAGACTCCAAGCCCGTTCCCTCCCCTCCCTCACACATCGTGTGAGCGTGGACTCAGACTGCACACACGGCTACGGTCCTGGCGCCCCCTCTGTCCCCCCTCAGCTCCTTTCCACCCGCATCCACCCGGGTGCCCGCAGGACACACCACCCAGTTCTGCTGTGCCCGCCACCAGCACACCCTCTGCACGGAGCCATAAATGATGCCCCCCCTTCTCCCTCCTCCAAAGGAAGGCTGGTGCGATCAGACTCCTGTCACCAGGGATGGGGCAACTGAGCATCAAACAGTGGGGTCTGCAATGGACGGAACTGCAGCTGCCGACCTTGTGCGGGTTCCCGCACAGCACGGGTTGCAGGAGGTCGGGGGTGGGCGGTGGTGGGGGGAGGTCCCTGGACTGGTGCAGGCACATTGAACCGCGCTCCTGCAGTGCACACGCGTGTGCACGCGCAGACGTCAGCTTTCCTGCTGTGTGTGCCTGATAGAAGACAGATGTCCAGGCCAGGCCACATCCTGCAGGCGGGCGGGGAGCGCGCATGAGTTACAGGCAGCAGGTGCCACAGCTGACAGCTCTGACAGGCCAAGGCGCGGCCCTGCTCCACGGGGCTCAGGCGGCTCTGGTGACAGGGACTGACACGAGAACGTCCTCCCCTCCGGCCACCCGGGGGGCTCGTGTCAGTGTTCCCGGATGCACCTGCCCCTGTGACAGATCCCCGATGGGGACCAAGGGCCCAGGTCCTGAGTGCACTTGAGTCGCAGAGGCATCTGCTAGACTAAGCAGAAGACGGTGGATCCTTCTGAAGCCAAGACTCACAGACAACATGACTGTTACCTTCAGAGCCAGGGCGATACTACATCAGACACGGAAATCAACTCTGTTCCAAGCGTGTAACGTTCCTGCTTCAAAATACAGCACTTTTTAATCTTAAATTCACTTTTTTTTTTTTTTTCCATTAGCGAAAATTCTCGGAGTGCCAGTAAATGAACTTGTGACGTTCATTCCAGGACAATGTGATTTGCAGCAGCGCTAGGCAACGGGCTTCCGCTGCGACCCGGCCACAGGAGTCGCGCCAATCACGGAGGACAGGCATTCACCCTGTGGGCCCACACCAGCCTCGCTGGGCCAGGGGATTCAGGGAAGCACCAGAGGAAGGGTGAGCAGGGTTGGGAAAGCTGTGCTCCAGGCAGAGAGAAGACACCCGTGAAAACGCTGAGGTGGGAAGGGCTTGGTATGTTCAAGTGCCCAACAACTGGACGGCAGGTGCGTGGAGGGAGGAGGGGGAGGGTCTGAGGGGAAGTCGGGCCACATCCCGCAGGGCCGGGGATGGGGGCATTATGACCGGTCTGAGGGAGGACCCCCTGGAGGCGGATGCAGGAGAACCTGTGTACGACCCCAGGCCAGTCATCTCACCCTCTGAGTGTCTCCTTATCTGTTCAGTGGGAATAAGGAATGATCTGGAAGGTGCAAAGTGGAGCCTGTATGCTGCTGGGCAAAGCAGAGGCCTGTGATCACAGGCACTGCTTGAGGATGTCTAGCTCACATTGTGTTTTGTCCCAACTGCCTCCATTCTGGGCTCTACAAAGTAAACCGGCCAGTCCAGGTAGCTGCCCTGGATGCCCATCATTTGCTCCTTTCCCACAAGTCACACTCTCAGCGGCCCCAGCCTGACTCTCCAGGCCGCTGGGCACCCACCGCCCCGCGAGGGACCAGGACCTCAGGGACCTCTCTCTCTTCTCAGCTTGTGGGGGATGACATTTCTCCTTCTCTGCACAGGGGCGGCCAAACGCTGCCCCTCACCCACCACAGCAGCAGCACCAAGAAACCAGGGCGGCCCGGCTGAAGGGGCTCTGCCACCCCCGGCTTGAAAGGAAAACTCCCAACCCTGATCACACCCACAGCGGCCCCGACAGACCGTATGAACAAACAGGCAACCGCCAGGCCAGATATAAACAGAACCCACAACCTGCAGCCACCGGCCCAGGAAGCCACACAGCAGTCTCTGCAGCTATGGCCCCAGTGGCCGGGCCTTGATCGGTAACTGCCAGCCTCCCTCGTCTACACCCTGCTTCCCGCTTATTAGGCCCAGCGACAGGCAACTATGCTCCCCAAGCGAACACGCAGGCTGCAGGCCGCCCCACTTCTGGTTAGGCCTCTGGCTTTCACATGCCAATAGTCTCCAGTCAGGCAGACCCGAGCCTTCCCCTTCTGCCACCAGAAATCTTTCCCGCTCCCCGCCTGCCTGTGAGTCTCTGCCCAAACGCAGGTGATGGTGGCTGAGCCCCCTGCTATGGCCTGCTCTGAATAAGTGGCCTTTGCGTGTTCTCATCTGGGCAGTCTTCGTTTATTCCAATACCCACAACGATACTCCGAACGCTGACGTGACCAGTGGACGCTGGTGGTCCTTGCGGCGAAGAACACCCATCCCCTACATCACCCGCCATGGAGAGCAAATGGACCGGGGCTGTGAAGTGGGCACCTGGCACAGGTGGGCGTCTCGGTCTGGGGGTGATGGGGTAAGTCCTGGACCAGTAGTCAAGAGGACGCAGCTCCTGCTTGGACCACGCCCCAGACCGTGTGATCTTGGAGAGGCTCCTCAATTATAACCACAAAGACGCTGGAGGTGAGGCAAAGGCCCTTGTGTGCACAACACACGAGGCTGATATCTGCATGACGACAGGAAATGGAAAAGCTGCCTTTTCCATTTCAATTGTGTACTTTAAACACCCAAGGGCTTTTTCAGAGCAAAGTAAACCTGAAATAGTGTTAACATCATACAAAGGAAATTTCCTGTACTTCATCCCGTTTTACCCTTACAATCACTGGGCCTGGACTTTAATTTACAAAGAGAGAAACTGTGGCTTTTGAGAAGTTCAGCAACCCACCCAGGGCCCACCGGCTGCTAAGTGGCAGAGCCGGGACTTGAACCTGGGACAGTCAGCCGCTAGCCCTGCTCTGGGGTGACCACACATCTTAGGCTTTCCTGCTTTTCCATCCAGTGGCCTTCAAACCACGCTCAGGGGCCCTGGCCTTCTGCAAAGCTGCCCAGGGCCGCCACTGAGATGGGCTGAGGCTGAGGGGCAGAGATCCAGTCCCCACTCCTGTCCCAACCCGGCCAACTTTACTTCTGTCTGTTTTATATATCAGGGTCCTGTATGAGATTTCTCTAGAACCAAAGCGTCTTGCTACTCAGTTAGAAAAGTGGAAGGCACTGTTCCATGTGTTTGTCCCTGACACTTCTATTCACTCAGGACAGACTCTGGGCACTGCCGTGGATGGGGAAACCCATGCCTGTAGGGGGTGCTGTGGTCACCCCTAACGGTAGCTGATGCTGCAATCACCGTGACAGCTCTAGGGTGAGACGAGGGGGCCCACCGTGCCCCCTGCACGCTCCTTGTTTGGACCCAGCACGGGCCGAGGCTAAGTGCTGTGCGTGGAGGTACAGCGCGAGGCCGCCAGCCCTGGCTCACAGCCCCGAGAGTGATCAGGAAGAACGGCCCTCCAGCAGGAGACCAGAGAGGGAGACCCGAGAGACAGTGGTGGGCCGTGGGCTGAGAGTAACAGGAAAGGCCTCCCTGAGCCCGCCTACTGGAACCCCTGTGAGTGGCAGAGCCTGGCGGCTGGTGGACCTGCTCTCTGCATCACTGTCCTCCTGCTTCTCCAAGACTTCTGCTGAGCTCGGTTTGGGGGCTCCTCAAACATGAATTTGCCTGTGGAGCATGCCAAGAGCTCGTTAAAACACAGGTTCTTGGGCCCCATCCAGGTTCGAGGGAGCCTGAGGTAGAATCTGCATTTCTAACCAGCTCCAGGTGGTGCAGAATTCCCGGCCGGGCTCTATCCTGGAACCCTAAAGGGGCCGTAAGCTCAAAAGGGATAGCCGGGATACTTAGCAAGAAGCGTCCGAGGAGGAGCAGCTCCTGGGGCACCTCGTGAGGTGGGGTGAGGCCAAGCTGTCCCTGCAGAGCTCCTGTCCCTGGGGGTCGCCTCGCTTCTCTATCTTGGAGATGGTGGTGAGGCGATGGCTGGCCTTACTGTGGTCATCATTTCACACTACGCAGGTGTATCGCATCATCACGTCGCACACCCTAACCTTACACATGCCACACATCAATTTCATCTCAATAAAGCTGGGGGGGAGATAAGTAAATCTTGGGTTAGTAGATCTGGGGGCGCCTGGCAGCGTGCCGGAAGTCTTAAGAACCACAGAATGATCCCAGAGTAGCCGTTCCACCCAAATAGAGGCAAGATATTTTTATACTAAAACACATACGGTTATATTATGAAAGATATAGCAAAATCTGTATAAATATTTATGACAAAACACATGATTCACTTTCCAAAGAAACGTCCAGCTTCACCACTTGAGGCCACGGCACAGGGCCCCGGGTGCTGGCTCCCCCTCCTTTGAGCAGACAGCAGGAAGCCCAGTCTTACAGGAGCCAGCCTGTCCCTTGGGAAGCTGAGGGTCCTCAGGGACCTGAGGCCTGGAGGTTGGGGAGCTCCCTGGACACTGGGGGAAGAGGAGGGGGCAGCGGGCCTTGTGGATGGGCAGGGTTTGGAAAAGCAGGGAGGACTTCCCAACACAGGGGAATTAAGTCCTTAAAGACCCCTTCACTGGAGAGGCACAACCAAGACCCCCAGCAGAAGCTTTTAGGACCTTGCTCTGGGTCAGGTGACTGGGGGGAAAGCTCAACAGAATAAACACTCCATACATGATCAAGTTCTTTCATTGCCTGTAGTAGCAAAAACCTACGGAAAACACCACAGTGTCCCCCAGCGGGGGCCTGGGAATGCCATTTCCAGCACATCAGCCTGATGGGCTAGCACCAAGTTAAGAATGTACAAGTCTCTTTACTGATCCGGAAAGACCCAGTATGTAAGCTGAAAAAAAGCAAATTATGGAATGGCGCACATAACGCAGTTCCATTTTGGTAGTAAAACATGAATATCCAAAAGTGTATACCTTTCACGATGAAAGGGCTTTTAACGGTGTTTTCAATATTCCTACACTAATCATACATTATTTGAGTTACAATTTAAAATGTTCCTCGCAGAGTATTTCCAGCAGAAGGCAACACTATTATGGGAGAGCTTCACCTTTCTCAGGACTGTGAAGTCTCTAAAATAGAAAGTTAAACATGAAAACTGTGTTCCACATGGAAACCGATCGTGAGGACAGTAAGTGCAAGAGCGGAGTGTAAAAAGGCATGTGTACTATGTCTGCAGTTACATGGCCTGGCCGGGACAGGGACACACAAAAATTCCGAAAAGAGGAGCGTGGCAGCGAGGGATCTGGAGGCGGCGAGGGCTTTGTCTATCCTGAGGCACTTTCTAAGCGTGCAGCAGTGCGTCCTTCCCTAATCAAAACCAGGTTTTACAGACAAAGGAAAGCCAGGCTTTGTGCCGTGGCCCCCACCCGTCCAGCAACCCCACAGTGGAGAAACAGCGCCCCGGCGTGGCCACGGCAGGAAGGGCCAGCGCCTGCCGCCTGGAAACGTGGCCGCTTGGGGAAGGCCGGCATCCGGTCCAGATGGGCGCTCAGGGAGGTGGGGGGCTGGGAGAGCAAGGATGCCGCAGCCGCAGCCGCAGAGGAACTGAGGGCACAGGATGGAGAAATACGCACGCCAAGCATAAGTCTCCTGCAAAGAACAGAGTGTTCCTCACCAGAGGGTCGGGTAGGCAGCCGTGTACAAAGAAGTCAACAGGCCCACCTGGGAGTCCCAGGAGAGGCCAAGGGGACACCCTCACTTCAAGGCAGGGCCCTGCCACACACAAGGCACTGGCCAAGTCCCCATGCAACTCTGTCCTCAATTTTCCCATCTCTGAAGGGGGTATAATCCTAGGGCCCTGCCTGCCTCCCAATCTGCTGGGAGGCTGGAATCCGGGGACAGGGCAGGGAGGTGACACCAAGTCCTGACTCTGCCATCTGGGGCTGGATGAATTTGGATGAGCTACTTGACTCCAAATGTCAGCTTCCTCACACACAGAACGAGCCCGGTGCCAGAACCCGCTTCCTAGGGCACCATTTCCCAAACCAGACCCACAGTGGATCTGGAAAGCAATTTGGTTGAGTCATGACCTTTTAAAAAAAAAAAAGAAATAGAATAGAAAATATCTATTCATGTAAATGCTAATCAGTTCCTGGCATTTAATAAACTCTCAAAAAATGTTAGCTGTTATTATTCCCAGTGGAGACAACAGCACTGACTATTGTCACATTGGTATTAAAAGAAAGACTGGCAGAAGGTCAAAAGCCTCCGGGATCCCTTTTAGGTGCTCAGCTCTCCTCGGATTCAGAAAGGAGGTCCCCGAGTGCAGAGCTGCGGATGGTGCTGGGGCGCAGGGGGTCCCCTGACAGCCAGCACCTCACCCAACCATTTGCTACTGGAGTAAGCAGGGAATTAAAGGCAGCCCTTGCCAACCCCAAAGAGCGTTTTCCTACCCAAAAAAGGAGCTGCTTTGCGAAGCACGTCCTTTAGCCAGAGGCTGGCACAAACCACGCAAGCCCATAGCAGTCTGGCAGCAAGTAACATGTGGTTACTCAGAATAACAGAGAGGCTGAGTTCAAACAAATACAGCCCAACAAGGCCCTCGGGTCGCACAAGGCTGATAAGGAGCAGCTATTACGAACTTCTCCCGACATAACCTCACAGTCACTCCCACAGGCCGCTGACCCCCTCCTAGGACAAGGCCAGTGGGGGTGGGAGGTGCTGTAAGGGCCTGACACCTGGCACCAAGGAGCTGCAGGACCTCCGGCTCTGGCCCCCGTCTCCCCAAGCACCTGGGATCTTTCCCAAGTCTGACTCCTCGTGCCCTCCAGGCTGGTCTCACAGTGACCCTGCAGCCACATGTCGTCACGTGCCCACCCTCACACACCCCACTAGGAGAGGAAGGCCTGCGGGTGGTGGGCAGTGCTCTCTGGACTGTATTTTTCATGCTGTTTAAGTTGAACTTGTCCCTGCCTGATTTCTCTTTGGCTCTAATTTCTTTCTGGAACAGGACCTGCGAGACAGGCAGAGAGAATGTCACTCTGGGTCTGTGGTCTGTCCACCTCTGCAGAGGTGGTGGGGCAGAAAGATGGGGCCATGACATCTAACTCACTTAATTTTCATGAGAGCGGCAAAAGATGGGTGCTATCATTATCCTGCTTTCCTTGCAGAAAACTGAAGGAAAGGGGTAAATTGCCGGGATTCTGGTCCAGGGAGTCTGGCTCCGCAGTCCAGGACAGGACCCTGAGCTCGGTTTGAACCCCAGTACCATTAGCCACCAAGCCGTGCCTCGGGCAAGGCACCTGGCCTCTGCAGACGTCAGTTTCTTTAATCTGTCAAATGGCATAGTAACAGCTGTTTGCGGGGCAGGCTGCCAATGAGACACAGTAGACGAAGTGCAAAGTACAATGCCAGGCGCGTATTAGGTGCTCAAAATCAGCAGTTCCCACCTTGTTTCTTGGTCATTTGGGCCAAGAAGTGAGGGTCCTGGGAGGCGGGCTGAGTCTGTCAGGCTCCCCCTCATCTCCTTCTGGTCGGGAGGTCCTGCCCAACGCCTCAGCCTGTGCCCATTGGAGGGGCCTGGGGAGCCTGGGGTCTGGCTCTCCGGTCTCATCTAGCCTGCAGCCCCTCCCCCAGCTCAGGGTGCTCCCCCAGTGGGAGCTAAAGGCAGGCAGAGGGACAGGAAAGGAGAAGGAACAGGAAGGTGACAGAGTCAGGACACCAAGGGGCCATCAAGACCACAGCTAGTTGCCTCTTCTTCTCCAGTGTACGTGTGTGTGTACGTGTGTGTGCAAGTGTGCGCGTGTAAAGGGGACACAGTCTACCCTGGGGCTCACTCTATCTCCTTCCATCACAGTCAGCAGCTTAGGGGTCACCAGTCCCCCCAAGCCTTACAACCGCCTTGGGGAGGCAGGGCCAAGGTACACAGCAGCTGCCCCAGGGCAGCGGGACACGGCCCAGGGAGCTCCAGTCACGCGTCACACGTCACAGGCTGTCAGCGACGAGCTGGACTGAGAACCCAGGCCTCCTGGGTTGCTGAACTGCCAGGGGTGGGGGCAGCCCTGCCTGGGCTCAGTGCAGAACTGCGGGGCGGGGGGCCACCCTGTGAGCAGGGAGGGGCAGGAGATACCTGGGCTGAGCCCCAAAGACCCAGGTGATGTTGGGAGGAGCAGAGAGCCAGTTCCCTGAGTACCAGGCCCCTAGGGGCAATAACCCAGGGATACCGGTTTCCTCAGACTCCCAGGAGGGAGGGAGGAGCCTGGAGAAAGCCAGACCAGACCGGGGGGGGGGGGGGGGGGGGGGGCCACCCAGAAGAGGAGACCTACCGCATGATGCCCAGAGGGTCCAGGGCCTCCTCTGCCTCGTCCTCTGAGGACTTCCCTGCATCCTGGCCCTTCTGGTCCAGCGTGGGGAGACCCTCACTCTCCACTCGGTCCTGCTGCTGGAAGAAGTCGAAAGCATCCCCATCGTCGCCCCCTTGGCTGTCTGTGTCCAGGACAGAGAAATCTCTGCTGCTGAGATCCGCAGCCCCAGGGGATCTGGTACCTGTGGAGGGAGACAGAGAGGGCGCCTGACACCCACCACCGGGCGGGGTGGGGGGGGGGGGACGACGACGGACGGGACGGGACGGAGGCACTTCCCGGCGCGCAAGCTCCAGTGCCAGCACCCGAGGCTGGGGGCTTCCTGCAGCATCCTGGGACCAGGATGGTGGGTCTGAATGGGGGTGGCAAAGCCTGGGGTGGAGCAGTTACAAGTGGGAGCCTCAGAAGACAGAGGGAGCAGTTCCTGAACCTCTGCAGCCCAGGGCCTGTTGGGACGACAGGCTACAGTCCTCGGGCTGATGGCAGAAGCCAGCCAGTGTACGTGGGTTCCCACAGAACAGTTCCAGAAACGTTTTGCAGTTGCGGAGCCCATCGGGGAGCTCTGCCAACCACGGTTGGAGACCTGCTCCGAGGGTCTGGGTGATTAGACTAGGAACTCAGTGACTGCTCAGCGAGCACATGGAAGATTCGAGAACGCACTGTGATGGCTTCACTACGAACTGGCTTACATAAGCGCTTCTCAAAGTGTGGTCCATAGGCAGGTGTCCACAACAAGGTAACTACAGAAAGGCGGAGCAAGCATCCAGAAACGTCCACAGTACCTCAGAATGCTGTTTGTGACAGACTGGGAATAAAAAAGTCAGTCCTTCCCCACAATGGTTTGAGAAGCGTGGGTTTAGACTACTTGTTTATCTCTATCTAAATAGTTCATTGAATAGCATATTTTTGAAAGCAGTTACTTACAAAGTATATGACCCTGTGGGTAAAGAAGCCACCTATATGCCCCAGAGTGCCTGGCACATAGAATGTGATATGTATACTGACACAGTATGTAGAACTAAGTGATAATGATTACGTTGCATTATATTATGCTTTGTTATTTTATTAGGACAAATGTAAAAATCCCATTCAAAATCTCATGAACCGTCAATTTCATGGAGTGAGCATCATGTAATAAAAAGTTTTACGGGTACAGATTCATTTAAATACTGCAAAAATCCCACGTGAGAGATCCTATCTGTTCCTCCATTTTACAGATAAGGAAACTGAGGCACGGAGAGGCTAGGAAAGTCAGACCATCCTATCCTGCTTCCCCGTAACAGAGAGGGCCAGGAGATGGGGAGTTTCTTCCAGCTACGGATAGGCTGGGGCCCCCTTCCTACAGTCAACGCAGACCCAGAGAGAGGCAAAGGGCGGAGGGCTGTGACCTCAGTAAACAGGAGGGCCGGAGAGACCCCAGCCCGAAGACCCTTGTGGGGGGCGTGGGAAAGGAGAGAAGAAAACCGGTGCTGCAGTCTTACCAGGCTCGGCTTTCCGTGCATTCACCTGTTCCGCTTTTATTTCCCCACCTTGTTATTTTTCAAAATTGGTTTATTTCCTGTTAATTTTCTTCTGAAAAATTCCCATCTGTCTTGGGAAACTAGGAGATTCACGGTACTCGGGAAAAGAGTTAAATGCGGTGAGTGCCCCGCACCCCCGGATGGGAGCCCTCCCCACGCTCCCCCTGCCCCGGGGTGTTGGTGCAGGACGGGGACGCGCCCGCAGCGTTCTGAGTCCAGTAGGTGTGAGTGGGGGTGAGACGTTAGCCATCGCTTCTACAGCGCCTCCTGTGTGGCGAGCTCTGCGCATGTGACTCTCACCAGCACCTGTTAGCCGGGCGACTCCCATCCGACAGACAGGACTAGCGGGAAGACAGGAGCCCGCGGGACCTGGACTGCAAGTGCTCGAGGTTCCCATCACTGGGTGGGAGGGGCTGCCTGGAGCCACGCTCCAACCCTCTCGGTGAGGGGTACCAGCTGAGTGAGGTGTCCCCAGGGACCAGGGCACCAGCCTGGCTGTGGGAGCACAGCCTTCTCCGGACTTTGCAGGCCCCCAGGCCTGGCTGGTGGGAGGCGGAGGCGTGTGTACGGGTGGGGGGAGCTCTGGAGGGGGCTGGCTAGGCGGGGAGTGGCTGGGCTCAGACTACAGAGAAGGGCCCTGGGTGAGCCCCATCCAGCACCCAGATGGTCAGTCCTCCAGGGCTGGGTCCCAGGCCTCTTCCACCCACCACCCTGGCCCAAGCACGGCAGTAAGGCCCATGGGCCTCAACAGCCTGGCTGAAGCTTCTGGGCGGCAGCGGGTATGTGGACCCCCCTCCCGCCAAGCCAGGGCAGGGAGGCCTAGTTCTGGGCCAGCAGAGACCTCAGGAATTTGAGACAGAGCCTCCCGTACCTAAGAATTCTAGCAGCTCAGGGCTGCCTGCCAACTCAGCATCCTTCGAGACACAGCGCAGGATCTCATCGAACATGGCTCTCCTCTCCCGGATGTCACACTCCCCAACAAAGAGCACCTTCCTGGGGAGCGGGGGAAGGCTGGCCGCTGGGTAACGACTGCTGAGTTTCTGGTAAAACTCCTCGATGTCACTGTACTTTCTGGAGACCTGGAATGAGAGGAGCACATGGTTTCCTGAGTGAAGAGGGGAAGGAGAGAAGGCCGCTCCTCCGGCCCCAACAGAGGTCCCGAGGGCGCCGGGCTCTTGGGAGAGTCGTCCCCTAGGACCAGCCCCAGGAAGCTGTGCCTCCCTCCGGACGCTCCGCCCAGCTCCCTGCCTCAGGCTCCACTTCCTAAGCCTCCTGGTCAACGCTGGGTGCTAATCCTGAAAGTCCTAGTGGCCCAAAGGAAAGATGCAATCGTGGCGGGTTCCAGGCACCATCACAGGTCTGGGTAGAGACACTTGATTACAGAGACCTGGCCTGCAGGTGACCGTGACTCATACCTCCATTCCGGGCCTTCAGTGCATTAGCAGGGTGACCTCATGGTCTGGCCCCTGTTAGGTCATCTTCCTGCAACAACGGGTCAGCGTCTTGCAGGGTCATTATCCCGTGAACTAGCAGCTGCCTGTGACAAGGTGACACCTTACAGTGCCCAGGTGGCGGAGAACCAGACACTGCAAAGCTGGTTTCTGGCCCTGGTGCCAGCCAGGAGCCCACTGCACACCAGGACCCTGGGGAAGCTGGCCGGGGGTTCCGCTGGAAGGTGGTCCTCGGCCGTCACAGTCATCCTGGGGTACCTGGCTTCCTGCAGAGCTGAGGGCTGACTGCTACCGCCTCTCGATCTTTCCCCAGAACTCCCGCCGCAGCTTAGGGCTCGTCCACTCACTGTCAAGCTCTTGCTGTACGTTTACTCTGTATGACCACACTCAGTGTGGTCTCTGCCCCCGAGGCTCCAGGCCTCCAGTTAAGGGAGCAGCGGTAGCACAGCAGGTCGATGCCATCACTGTGGTCTGTATAAGCCAACACAGGCGCTCAGAGAAGAGTCACTCACTCCACGCCATGCCCCACCTACAGCCCAGCGTCCTCCCTCATCTTAGACTCCTCTGTGCTCTCCCCGCACGTTTGGCCGGTCTCCCTAACTCCTCCGTGGGAGCATCGATTATGAAGACAGATATTCCCACTTCTCCCAAGCCAGGGCCATGCACACAGCACACCAATGAAGCACTGGTGTAGCTGATGGGCTGTGAGGCGTCTGCATGCGTTCAGACGAGGGACACCTGGCAGCCCCATCGCACAGCTCTGCGGGAGCACGCAGCAGCATCCTCAGAGCCCCCAGCCCGTGAGGGTTCCAGATGCTGGCAGGTGGCTGGGGCACTGGGGGACTTCAGGAACCCCCCCCTGGGGAGTTATCCGGGACAGGGGACTGTGGCCTGCAGTTGTCAACACAGAGCCTTGCTCGGGAGCTTTCCTGAGAACAGCTCTCAAGGAAAGGTAAGAGCGTCCTTTCACAAAAGTGACGCAGGCTCCCAACTCCTAGTGGTCCCGAGAACCGAGAACCCGAGACTCCACCAGGTGGGGGCGGAGTGCCCTCTGCTGGCCTCACTGCTCCATGCAGGCCTGGCCACCGGACCCACCAGGACCCGGCTTCTGGGAGCTGTGGGTCTCCAGGGCACTGGCAGTATAGGCAGCCAGGGAGCTTTAAGTCTTGGGTGCTACCCCACGCAGGGCCCACATTCACCAGTGTTCCAAAGCACGGGCTTCTACTCCTTTTGAGGAGTAGAAAGCAAAATGCTCATTCGTTTTTTAAAGCTAAATCGTGAAACTTCAAAGAAAGTTCAGGCGTGGGGTTACACCCCTAGACCTCACAGGGAGTCAACGCGTTCTTTGCCTTTGCAGGTGGTTCAAAATGTTTGGGAAGAACCTCCACGCACAGGCACCTGTGCACCTTACCCGCAGGGCAAGGCAAGTCAGGAGAAAGCAGCACTGGTGTGACACATGGAGGTGTCAAAGAAGTTCCCACACACCCTCGCTCATAAGGCCAGCCAGCACCTTATCAAGGGCCCCCGAGTGCTGCCTCTCTGTCTCGCCCACAGACTTGGGTCTCAGATACTTTCCTCTTTGCTCCTGTCCCTGAAAAACATGGGTGCGTTGAGCTCCATCTGGGTCAAGTCAGATTACCAGGAGCTGCAAATCACCTGGTAGAACAAAGCAGACCCAGAACCATCACCTGCCATTACATTACACCTTGGTTCTCAACAAGAGTCTGTCCAAGAAGCAAACGAAAAACATCACACTTTGTTAGACACTTTCCAGGATGTGCTGAATGTCTCTTAACGAAAGAACTGTGCCATAAACTTTGATCACTTAGAAGCTGGTGTCTCCAAACTGGAAAAGGATATTTGTCATGCAATAAATATAAAGAATATATAAAGAATTCCTATACATAGTAAGAAAAAGACAGCCACTGGTTCAGAAGGAATTCCACAGAAGAAACAATGTTTCACAAACATTTGAGAAGATATTCAATCGCATTAGTAATCGAGGAAATGCGGGCTAACACCTACCAATACAAGATTCACAAAATCAAAATGTCAGACAACACCAAGTATAAATGAGCATAGGAAACAGGGGCATTACACTGTCTGCGATCTGGTAGTGACCTCTGGAAAACAGATGGCCTTGTTTGATGAAGTTAAAAGTATGCATGGCCATATGGATCTTTTGCCTAAAACATTATGCTTTTTCTTAATCTTACTAAAAATATCTTTTCTTTTCTTTCTGAATTCTCTCTTCCTTTAACTACAACATTGACTTGTTCATTTCCATTTTAAATCCATCCTTCTTATTCTCTTCCAATAACGGGATTTGACTTTCTCTTTTTTAATGGGGATTTATTATCTCATCCAGCTGATCTTAAACACTTTAGTATCAAGATCCCATTAAAAATTTATTGAGGACCCCAAAGAACTTTTGTTTATGTGAGCTGTAGTTATTGCTACTTCCCATATTAGAAATTATAACAGAAATTTAAACACAAAGAAAAAAAGAATCTTGTGTCTCTTCTGGTAGGTCCCCAGGCCTGGGTAACTCACTCCTTGCCTTTCTGTCTTGGCTGCCAGGAGACGCAGAACAAACCAGCCGGTTGCTCTGCTCTGACCCGCAGGACCCTTGCTCATTTTAACTTTCTCTCACAATCCCGTGGCCCGTCTCTCCTGGGCACATCTCCAGACCTTTTCACAAGAAGCCAAAGGTAAATACTAAACGAGTGAGTTTGTGGTCTTGCCCCTTCCTGAAATTCTCAAGCCCCTGAGGCCCCTCTCTTCCCTCGGCCTTGGCTTCTTCTCCCTGACTGTCCCGAGGTGCTAGCGTCCCCAGGCCTTCCTCCTCAGCCAGAACCTCCACGCCCACATCCACTCTCTGGGCAACTTCATCTGCTCCCAGCCTTTCAGCATCACCTGCAAGCTGAGGCCTCCCAAAGCAGCCCCTTGGGCCTGACCCGGCCCCGAGTTCCAGCCTCATGTATCCATCAGGCAAACACTTCAGGCAAACGTCCTCCTTCCACCTGCCCCTCCCTCCACTGAAGCCCTTTATCTCAGAGGGTAGAAACAATCAGCCGGTTAATTATGTGCATGTCACCTTGGAAATACTTTCAACTCTCTCCGTCCCTCCTGTACCACCCACCGCTGGCCTGCCCCCAGCCCCAGGCGTTACTCTACCAGCCTCCTCACTGAGCTCCCTGTCCTCTGCCCTGTTCCTTCCAATCCAACTCCACTCTCCACCAGACAGGCAGTGAGAGACAACAGGACCATGTCATTCCACTGCTTAAAGCTCCTGCTTGACTGCCAGAGAGGTCGGGCCCCCTGCATGCCCTCAAGGACCTGGACGCTGCCGGCTATCACCCTCCTCTTCTCCCACTTCATCCAGGACGATACTCAGCCGCTCACAGCTCCCCACATGATACTCTGTTTCTAGCCTCTGTGCCTTTGCTCGGGCTGTGCCTTCTGCCTGGGGCACCCTTCTCCCCTTGCGCTGTTCTTAGCTCCCTCTGCTCGTTAAATTGTTGTGGTTTTTTTTCTATTGCAGTGACACTGATTTATAACATTATACAAGTTGCACGTGTACAACTTTACATTTCTACTTCTGTATGTGCTATGGTGTGCTCACCTCCAAAGGTTTAGTTTCCATCCATCACCATACAGTTGATCCCCTCTACCCATGTCACCCTCCCCTCTGCCCCTTCCCCTCTGGCAACCGCTACTCTGTTCTCTGTATCTACGTGGTTTTGTTTGGTTTGTTCACGTTCTGTTTTTTATTTTTTATATTCCACACATGAGTGAAATCATACGGTATTTGTCTTTCTCTGTCTGACTTGATAGGATACCCTCGAGGTCCATCTGTGTTGCTGCAAATGGCAAGATTTCATCTTTTTATGGCTGAGTAGTATTCCATTGTATATAAGGACCACAACTTCTTTATCCGTTCATCCACTGATAGGCACTTAGGTTGTCTCCATGTCTTGGTTATTGTAAACAGTGCTGCCGTGAACACAGGAGTGCATGTATCTTTTCAAATTAGCGTTTTTGTATCTTTGGAAATACCCAGAAGTGAAATTGCTGGATGATCTGGCAGCTCTATTTTTATTTATTTATTATTTTTTAGCCACGCCATGCGGCTTGTGGGACCTTAGTTCCTCAACCAGGGATTGAACCCGGGCCCTTGGCAGTGAAAGCATGCAGTCCTAACCACTGGGCCGCCAGGGAATTCCCTATTTTTAATTTTTTAAGGACTCTCCATACTATTTCCCATAGTGGCTGCACCAATTTACATTCCCACTAACAGTGTTGGAGGGGGTTCCCTTTTCTCCACACCCTCATCAACATTTGTCATTTCTTACCTTTTTGATAATTGCCATTCTAACAGGAGTGAAGCGATAGCTAACTCTGGCATTTCCCTAATCATTAGTGATGTTGAGCATCTTTTCATGTGCCTATTGGCCATCTGTATGTCTTCTTTGTAAAAATGTCTATTCAGCTCCTCTGCCCATTTTTAACTTGGATTGTTTGGGTTTTTGTTGCTGAATTCTATGAGTCCTTTACATATTTTGGATACTCTTAAAATGCGTAATATGGGATATATGAGTTTTATCTTCTCCCATTCGGAAGCTTGTTGTTTTGCTTTGTTGATGGCTCTCTTTGCTGTGAAGAAGCTTTTTAGTTTGCTGTAGTCCCATTTGATTATTTTTGCTTTTTGTTTTCCGTGCCTGAGGAGACATATACAGAAAGATATTGCTAAGACTGGTGCCAAAGCTAATGCTGCCTATGTTTTCTTCTGAGAGTTTATGGTTTGGGTCTTACATTCAAGTCTTTAACTCATTTTGAGTTGATTTTTATGTATGGTGTGAGATAGCGGTCTACTTTCATTTTTTGCATGTGGCTGTTCAGTTTACCCGAAACCATCTATTGAAGAGACTATCCTTTCTTCATTGTATGTTCTCTGCTCCTTTTGTCATAAATTAATTGTCCATTTGTATGGATTTATTTCTGGGCTCTCAATTCTGTTCCATTGATCTATGTATTTGTTTTTCTGTCAACACCATGATGTTTTGATTACTACAGCTTTGTAATACAGTTTGAAATCAGGGAGTGTGATACCTCCAGCTTTGTTCTTTTTTCCCAAGGAAAAACATTTCTTGGACTATTCAGGGTCTTTTGTGGTTCCATATAAATTTTAGATTTTTTGGTTCTATTTCTGTGAAAAATGTCCTTGGGATTTTGGTAGAGATTGCATTGAATCTGTTGACTGCTTTAGGTAATATGGACATTTTAACAATGTTAATTTTCCCAATCCATGAGCATGGAATATTTTTCCATGTGTTTGTGTCTTCTTCAATTTCTTTCAACAATGTCTTATAGTTTTCAGTGTACTTGGTTAAATTTATTCCTGGGCATTTGTTGTTGCTGTGGTGGCTGTAAATGGATTGTTTTCTTAACTCTCTTTCTGCTCACTCATTGTCAGCACACAGAAACACAACTGACTTTTCTTAAAAATAAACTTATTCATCTATTTATTTTTGGCTGCGTTGGGTCTTCGTTGCTGCACGTGGGCTTTCTCTAGTTGCGGTGAGCGGGGGCTACTCTTTGTTGCAGTGCATGGGCTTCTCACTGTGGTGGCTTCTCTTGTTGCAGGGCATGGGCTCTAGGCACGTGGGCTTCAGTAGTTGTGGCACGCAGGCTCAGTAGTTGTGGCTCACAGGCTCAATAGTTGTGGCTCATGGGCTCAGTAGTTGTGGCTCATGGGCTCTAGAGTACAGGCTCAGTAGTTGTGGCTCACAGGCTCAATAGTTGTGGCTCATGGGCTCAGTAGTTGTGGCTCATGGGCTCTAGAGTACAGGCTCAGTAGTTGTGGCTCACGGGCTTAGTTGCTCTGCAGCATGTGGGATCTTCCCAGACCAGGGCTTGAACCCGTGTCCCCTGCATTGGCAGGCAGATTCTTAACCACTGCGCCACCAGGAAAGTCCACAACAGATTTTTGTGTGTTGATTTTGTGCCCTGCAACTTTAGTGTATTCATTTATTATTTCTAATAGTTTTTGGTGGCATCTTTAGGGTTTTCTATATATAGAATCATGTCATTCACAAACAGCGAAAGCTTTACTTTTTTCTTTTCCAATTTGCATGCCTTTTATTTCTTTTTCTTCCCTAACTGCTGTGGCTAGGACTTCCAATACTATGTTGAATAAGACTGGAAAGTGAGTGGAGCCTGGTGGGCTGGAGGGAGGAAGGGAAAAGAAGGGGCAGGAAAAAAAAAAAAAAGAGTTGTAAGAGTGAGAATTCTTGTCTTATTCTTGACCCTACAGGGATAGCTGTAGGTTTGTCATATATGGCCTTTATTAATGCTGAGGTACATTCCTTCTATACTCATTTTATTGAAAGTTTTATAAATGGGTGTTGAATCTATCTCTATCTTATCTCTCTCTCCTGCTTCTGGGACACCCATTATCCTAATGTTCCTCTTCCTAAAAGACTTCGATAATTCTCGTAGAATTTTCTCTCTCTTTTTTTTTTTAGATCTTAATTTTCTCTCCTCTTCTAACTGTATCATTTCTAGATTTCTATCTTTGAACTGGCTAATTCTCTCTTCCATATGGTCTGCTCTATTTCCAATCCTTTCTGATGCACTCTTCATCTTGCTTACTAGGTTCTTCAGATCTAGAATTTCTGTTTGGTTCTTTTTCAGAGTTCCAGTCTCTTTGGTAAAGTATTTCTTCTGTTCATTAATTCCAACCCTGACATTCATTGAACCGCCTTTCTGAGTTTTCTTATAGCCCGTTGAGCTTCCTCTTGACAGTTGTTTCGAATTCTCTATCAGATTGCACTGTTCTGTGACTTTAAATCTGGTTTCTGGAGAATCATTATTTTATTTTTGTGATACAGTGTTACTGTGGTTCTTTATGGTGCTTGATGAGTTGTTCCTCTGCTGGTACACATGAAGCAGCAAACATCTTTCTTCTTTAGGTAAAGCTTTTTTTTTTTTA